>NC_073268.2:44635000-45885000 GCF_029289425.2 Pan paniscus | reverse complement strand
TTCCATTCCATTCCATTTCATTCCATTCCATTCCATTTCATTCCATTCCATTCCATTTCATTCCATTCCATTCCATTTCATTTTATTCCATTCCATTTCATTCCATTCCATTCCATTTCATTCCATTCCATTCCATTTCATTTTATTCCATTCCATTCCATTTCATTCCATTCCATTCCATTTCATTTTATTCCATTCCATTCCATTGCATTTGGTTAGATTCCACTCCATTCCATTCCATTCCATTCCATTCCATTCCATTACAACCGTGTTTATTTCATTCCATTCCATTCCATTCCACTCCATTCCATTCCATTCCACTCCATTCCATTCCATTCCATTTGGGTTGATTCCATTCCATTCCACTCCATTTCATTCCATTCCAGTCGGGTTGATTCCATTCCATTACATGCCATTCGTGTTGATTCCAATCAATTCCATTCCATGCCATTTCATTCCATTCCATTCCATTCCATTCCATTCCATTCCTTTCCATTCCATTCCATTCCATTCCATTCCATTCCTTTCCATTCAATTCCATTCCATTCCATTCCATTCTGTTCCATTGCATTCCGTTTCATTCCATTCTATTCCATTCCATTCGGGTTGATTCCATTCCATTCCATTCCATTTCATTCGGTTTCATTCCATTCCATTCCGTCCCATTCCACTCCAATCCATTAAATTCGGCTGGATTCCATTCCATTCCATTCTATTTCATTCCATTCCATTCCATTTCGGTTGGTTCCTTTCCATTCCATTCCATTCCATTTCATTCCATTCCATTCCATTCCATTCCAATCCATAAGAGTTGATTAAATTCCATTCCATTCCATTCCTTTCCATTCTGTTCCATTCCATTCCATTCCATTCCATTCCATTCCATTCCATTCCATTCCATTCGGGTTGATTCCATTCGAGTCCATTCCATTCCATTCCAATTCATTCTATTCCATTCCTTTCAATTCCATTTCATTCCATTAGTGGTGACTCCATTCCATTCCATTCCATTCCATTCCATTCCATTCCATTCCATTCCATTGCATTCCATTCCATTCCATTCCATTCCATTCCATTCAATTCCATTCTATTCAATTCTATTCCATTCCATTCCATTCTATTCCATTCCTTTCCATTCCATTCCATTCTATTCCATTCCATTCCATTCCATTCTATTTCATTCCATTCGGATTGATTCCATTCCATTTCATTCCATTCCATTCCATTCCGTTCCATTTCATTAGGGTTCATTCCATTCCATTTCGTTCCATTCCATTCCAATCCATTCAATTCGGTTGGACTCCATTCCATTCCATTCTATTCCATTCCATTCCATTCCATTTCGGTTGATTCCATTCCATTCCATTCCATTCCATTCCATTTCTGTTGATTCCATTCCATTCCATTCCATTCCATTCCGGATGATTCCATTCCATTCCATTCCATTCCATTTCTTTCCTTTCCATTCCATTCCATTCCATTCCATTACATTCCATTCCATTCTATTCCATTCCATTCGTGTTTATTCCATTCCATTCCGTTCCATTCCATTCCAATCCATTGAATTCGGCTGGATTCCATTCCATTCCATTCCATTCCATTCCATTCCATTCCATTTGGGTTAATTCCATTCCATTCCATTCCATTCCATTCCATTCGGGATGATTCCATTCCATTCCATTCCATTCCATTCCATTCCATTCCATTCGGGATGATTCCATTCCATTCCATTCCATTTCATTCAATTCCTCTCGGGTTGATTCCATTCCGTTCCATTCCATTTCATTCCATTCTATGATATTCCGTTACATTCCATTCCGCTTGATTCCATTCGATTCCATTCCATTCCATTCCATTCCATAAGAGTTGATTAAATTCGATTCCATTCCATTCCATTCCATTATGTTCCATTCCATTCCATTCCATTCCATTCGGATTGATTCCATTCGAGTCCATTCCATTCCATTCCAATTCATTCTATTCCATTCCTTTCAATTCCCTTCCATTCCATTAGTGTTGATTCCATTCCATTCAATTCCATTCCATTCCACTCCATTCCCTTCCATTCCACTCCATTCCGTTCGATTCCATTCTATTCCATTCCATTCCATTCCCTTCGGGTTGAATCCATTCCAATCCATTCCATTCCATTCCATTCCATTCCATCAGGCTTGATTCCATTCCTTTCCATTCCATTCCATTTCCTTCCCTTCCATTTGGGTTGATTCCTGTCCATTCCATTCCTTTCCATTGCATTTCTGTTGATTCAATTCCATTGCATTCCTTTCCATTCCATTCCATTCGGGATGATTCCATTCCATTCCATTCCATTCCATTCAATTCCACTCGGGTTGATTCCAATCCAATCCATTCCATTCCATTCCATTCTATGATATTCCATTCTATTCCATTCCGGTTGATTCCATTCGATTCCATTCAATTTCATTCGGTTCCATTCCATTCTATTCCATTCCATTCTTTTCGGGTTGATTCAATTTTATTGCATTCCAATTCATTCCATTAGATTTCATTCCGTTCGGGTTGATTCCATTCCATTCCATTCCATTCCGTTGCGTTCCATTCCGTTTGGGATGATTCCATTCCATTCCATTCCATTCCATTCCATTCCATTCAATTCCATTGCAATAGGGTTGTTTCCATTCCATTCCATTCCCTTGCATTCCATTCCATTCCATTCTTGTTGATTCCATTCCATTCCATTCCATTCCATTGCATTCCATTCGCGTGGAGTCCATTCGATTTCATCCCATTCCATTCCATTCCATTCCGGTTGATTCCATTCCGTTCCGTTCAATTCCATTCCATTGCATTCCATTCCATTCCATTCCATTCTATTCCATTCCATTCCATTCTGGTTCATTCCAGTCGATTCCATTCCATTCCATTCCATTCCGCTCGGGTTGTTTCCATTCCATTCCATTCCATTCCATTTAATTCGTTTCCATTACATTTGGGTTGATTCCATTCCATTCCATTACATTCCAGTTCATTCCATTCGGGTTGATTCCATTCCACTCCATTCCATTCCATTCCATTCCGTTCCATTCCATTCGTGTTGATTGCATTCGATTCCATTCCATTCCATTCTTGTTGATTCCATTCCATTCCATTGCATTCCATTCCGTTCCATTCGGGATGATTCCATTCCATTCCATTCCATGGCATTCCATTCCATTCCCCTCGGGTTGATTAAATTCCATTCCATTGCATTCCGTTCCATTCCATTCCATTCCATGATTTTCCATTCCATTCCTTTCTGCTTGCTTCCGTTCGATTCCACTCCATTCCATTCCATTCCATTCCTTTCCGTTCCATTCCTTTCGGGTTGATTCCATTTCATTCCATTTCATTCCATTCCGTTAGCGTTGAGTCCATTCGATTCCGTCCCTTTCCATTACATTCCGGTTGGTTTCATTTCATTCCCTTCCATTCCATTCCGGTTGGTTCCATTCCATTCCATTCCATTCCATTCCATTCCATTCCATTCTGGTTTATTCCATTCCATTCCATTAAATTCCATTACATTACATTCCATTGCATTCGGGTTGATTCCATTCTTTCCACTCCATTTAATTCCATTCCATTCCATTCCATTCCATTTGGGTTGATTCCTTTCCATTCCATTCCATTCCATTCTATTTCATTACATTCCAGTCCATTGCATTCGGTTTGATTCCGTTCCATTCCGTTCCATTCCATTCCTTTCCATTCCATTGCATTCTGGTTGATTCCATTCCATAACATTCCATTCCATACGATTCCATTGCATTCCATTCCTTTCCATTCCATTCCATTCCGGTTGATTCCATTCCATTCCATTTCATTCCATTCCATTCCATTTCATTCCATTCCATTCCATTTCATTCCATTCCATTCCATTTCATTTTATTCCATTCCATTTCATTCCATTCCATTCCATTTCATTCCATTCCATTCCATTTCATTTTATTCCATTCCATTCCATTTCATTCCATTCCATTCCATTTCATTTTATTCCATTCCATTCCATTGCATTTGGTTAGATTCCACTCCATTCCATTCCATTCCATTCCATTCCATTCCATTACAACCGTGTTTATTTCATTCCATTCCATTCCATTCCACTCCATTCCATTCCATTCCACTCCATTCCATTCCATTCCATTTGGGTTGATTCCATTCCATTCCACTCCATTTCATTCCATTCCAGTCGGGTTGATTCCATTCCATTACATGCCATTCGTGTTGATTCCAATCAATTCCATTCCATGCCATTTCATTCCATTCCATTCCATTCCATTCCATTCCATTCCTTTCCATTCCATTCCATTCCATTCCATTCCATTCCTTTCCATTCAATTCCATTCCATTCCATTCCATTCTGTTCCATTGCATTCCGTTTCATTCCATTCTATTCCATTCCATTCGGGTTGATTCCATTCCATTCCATTCCATTTCATTCGGTTTCATTCCATTCCATTCCGTCCCATTCCACTCCAATCCATTCAATTCGGCTGGATTCCATTTCATTCCATTCTATTTCATTCCATTCCATTCCATTTCGGTTGGTTCCTTTCCATTCCATTCCATTCCATTTCATTCCATTCCATTCCATTCCATTCCAATCCATAAGAGTTGATTAAATTCCATTCCATTCCATTCCTTTCCATTCTGTTCCATTCCATTCCATTCCATTCCATTCCATTCCATTCCATTCGGGTTGATTCCATTCGAGTCCATTCCATTCCATTCCAATTCATTCTATTCCATTCCTTTCAATTCCATTTCATTCCATTAGTGGTGACTCCATTCCATTCCATTCCATTCCATTCCATTCCATTCCATTCCATTGCATTCCATTCCATTCCATTCCATTCCATTCCATTCCATTCAATTCCATTCTATTCAATTCTATTCCATTCCATTCCATTCTATTCCATTCCTTTCCATTCCATTCCATTCTATTCCATTCCATTCCATTCCATTCTATTTCATTCCATTCGGATTGATTCCATTCCATTTCATTCCATTCCATTCCATTCCGTTCCATTTCATTAGGGTTCATTCCATTCCATTTCGTTCCATTCCATTCCAATCCATTCAATTCGGTTGGACTCCATTCCATTCCATTCTATTCCATTCCATTCCATTCCATTTCGGTTGATTCCATTCCATTCCATTCCATTCCATTCCATTTCTGTTGATTCCATTCCATTCCATTCCATTCCATTCCGGATGATTCCATTCCATTCCATTCCATTCCATTTCTTTCCTTTCCATTCCATTCCATTCCATTCCATTACATTCCATTCCATTCTATTCCATTCCATTCGTGTTTATTCCATTCCATTCCGTTCCATTCCATTCCAATCCATTGAATTCGGCTGGATTCCATTCCATTCCATTCCATTCCATTCCATTCCATTCCATTTGGGTTAATTCCATTCCATTCCATTCCATTCCATTCCATTCGGGATGATTCCATTCCATTCCATTCCATTCCATTCCATTCCATTCCATTCCATTCGGGATGATTCCATTCCATTCCATTCCATTTCATTCAATTCCTCTCGGGTTGATTCCATTCCGTTCCATTCCATTTCATTCCATTCTATGATATTCCGTTACATTCCATTCCGCTTGATTCCATTCGATTCCATTCCATTCCATTCCATTCCATAAGAGTTGATTAAATTCGATTCCATTCCATTCCATTCCATTATGTTCCATTCCATTCCATTCCATTCCATTCGGATTGATTCCATTCGAGTCCATTCCATTCCATTCCAATTCATTCTATTCCATTCCTTTCAATTCCCTTCCATTCCATTAGTGTTGATTCCATTCCATTCAATTCCATTCCATTCCACTCCATTCCCTTCCATTCCACTCCATTCCGTTCGATTCCATTCTATTCCATTCCATTCCATTCCCTTCGGGTTGAATCCATTCCAATCCATTCCATTCCATTCCATTCCATTCCATCAGGCTTGATTCCATTCCTTTCCATTCCATTCCATTTCCTTCCCTTCCATTTGGGTTGATTCCTGTCCATTCCATTCCTTTCCATTGCATTTCTGTTGATTCAATTCCATTGCATTCCTTTCCATTCCATTCCATTCGGGATGATTCCATTCCATTCCATTCCATTCCATTCAATTCCACTCGGGTTGATTCCAATCCAATCCATTCCATTCCATTCCATTCTATGATATTCCATTCTATTCCATTCCGGTTGATTCCATTCGATTCCATTCAATTTCATTCGGTTCCATTCCATTCTATTCCATTCCATTCTTTTCGGGTTGATTCAATTTTATTGCATTCCAATTCATTCCATTAGATTTCATTCCGTTCGGGTTGATTCCATTCCATTCCATTCCATTCCGTTGCGTTCCATTCCGTTTGGGATGATTCCATTCCATTCCATTCCATTCCATTCCATTCCATTCAATTCCATTGCAATAGGGTTGTTTCCATTCCATTCCATTCCCTTGCATTCCATTCCATTCCATTCTTGTTGATTCCATTCCATTCCATTCCATTCCATTGCATTCCATTCGCGTGGAGTCCATTCGATTTCATCCCATTCCATTCCATTCCATTCCGGTTGATTCCATTCCGTTCCGTTCAATTCCATTCCATTGCATTCCATTCCATTCCATTCCATTCTATTCCATTCCATTCCATTCTGGTTCATTCCAGTCGATTCCATTCCATTCCATTCCATTCCGCTCGGGTTGTTTCCATTCCATTCCATTCCATTCCATTTAATTCGTTTCCATTACATTTGGGTTGATTCCATTCCATTCCATTACATTCCAGTTCATTCCATTCGGGTTGATTCCATTCCACTCCATTCCATTCCATTCCATTCCGTTCCATTCCATTCGTGTTGATTGCATTCGATTCCATTCCATTCCATTCTTGTTGATTCCATTCCATTCCATTGCATTCCATTCCGTTCCATTCGGGATGATTCCATTCCATTCCATTCCATGGCATTCCATTCCATTCCCCTCGGGTTGATTAAATTCCATTCCATTGCATTCCGTTCCATTCCATTCCATTCCATGATTTTCCATTCCATTCCTTTCTGCTTGCTTCCGTTCGATTCCACTCCATTCCATTCCATTCCATTCCTTTCCGTTCCATTCCTTTCGGGTTGATTCCATTTCATTCCATTTCATTCCATTCCGTTAGCGTTGAGTCCATTCGATTCCGTCCCTTTCCATTACATTCCGGTTGGTTTCATTTCATTCCCTTCCATTCCATTCCGGTTGGTTCCATTCCATTCCATTCCATTCCATTCCATTCCATTCCATTCCATTCTGGTTTATTCCATTCCATTCCATTAAATTCCATTACATTACATTCCATTGCATTCGGGTTGATTCCATTCTTTCCACTCCATTTAATTCCATTCCATTCCATTCCATTCCATTTGGGTTGATTCCTTTCCATTCCATTCCATTCCATTCTATTTCATTACATTCCAGTCCATTGCATTCGGTTTGATTCCGTTCCATTCCGTTCCATTCCATTCCTTTCCATTCCATTGCATTCTGGTTGATTCCATTCCATAACATTCCATTCCATACGATTCCATTGCATTCCATTCCTTTCCATTCCATTCCATTCCGGTTGATTCCATTCCATTCCATTTCATTCCATTCCATTCCATTTCATTCCATTCCATTCCATTTCATTCCATTCCATTCCATTTCATTTTATTCCATTCCATTTCATTCCATTCCATTCCATTTCATTCCATTCCATTCCATTTCATTTTATTCCATTCCATTCCATTTCATTCCATTCCATTCCATTTCATTTTATTCCATTCCATTCCATTGCATTTGGTTAGATTCCACTCCATTCCATTCCATTCCATTCCATTCCATTCCATTACAACCGTGTTTATTTCATTCCATTCCATTCCATTCCACTCCATTCCATTCCATTCCACTCCATTCCATTCCATTCCATTTGGGTTGATTCCATTCCATTCCACTCCATTTCATTCCATTCCAGTCGGGTTGATTCCATTCCATTACATGCCATTCGTGTTGATTCCAATCAATTCCATTCCATGCCATTTCATTCCATTCCATTCCATTCCATTCCATTCCATTCCTTTCCATTCCATTCCATTCCATTCCATTCCATTCCTTTCCATTCAATTCCATTCCATTCCATTCCATTCTGTTCCATTGCATTCCGTTTCATTCCATTCTATTCCATTCCATTCGGGTTGATTCCATTCCATTCCATTCCATTTCATTCGGTTTCATTCCATTCCATTCCGTCCCATTCCACTCCAATCCATTCAATTCGGCTGGATTCCATTCCATTCCATTCTATTTCATTCCATTCCATTCCATTTCGGTTGGTTCCTTTCCATTCCATTCCATTCCATTTCATTCCATTCCATTCCATTCCATTCCAATCCATAAGAGTTGATTAAATTCCATTCCATTCCATTCCTTTCCATTCTGTTCCATTCCATTCCATTCCATTCCATTCCATTCCATTCCATTCCATTCGGGTTGATTCCATTCGAGTCCATTCCATTCCATTCCAATTCATTCTATTCCATTCCTTTCAATTCCATTTCATTCCATTAGTGGTGACTCCATTCCATTCCATTCCATTCCATTCCATTCCATTCCATTGCATTCCATTCCATTCCATTCCATTCCATTCCATTCAATTCCATTCTATTCAATTCTATTCCATTCCATTCCATTCTATTCCATTCCTTTCCATTCCATTCCATTCTATTCCATTCCATTCCATTCCATTCTATTTCATTCCATTCGGATTGATTCCATTCCATTTCATTCCATTCCATTCCATTCCGTTCCATTTCATTAGGGTTCATTCCATTCCATTTCGTTCCATTCCATTCCAATCCATTCAATTCGGTTGGACTCCATTCCATTCCATTCTATTCCATTCCATTCCATTCCATTTCGGTTGATTCCATTCCATTCCATTCCATTCCATTCCATTTCTGTTGATTCCATTCCATTCCATTCCATTCCATTCCGGATGATTCCATTCCATTCCATTCCATTCCATTTCTTTCCTTTCCATTCCATTCCATTCCATTCCATTACATTCCATTCCATTCTATTCCATTCCATTCGTGTTTATTCCATTCCATTCCGTTCCATTCCATTCCAATCCATTGAATTCGGCTGGATTCCATTCCATTCCATTCCATTCCATTCCATTCCATTCCATTTGGGTTAATTCCATTCCATTCCATTCCATTCCATTCCATTCGGGATGATTCCATTCCATTCCATTCCATTCCATTCCATTCCATTCCATTCGGGATGATTCCATTCCATTCCATTCCATTTCATTCAATTCCTCTCGGGTTGATTCCATTCCGTTCCATTCCATTTCATTCCATTCTATGATATTCCGTTACATTCCATTCCGCTTGATTCCATTCGATTCCATTCCATTCCATTCCATTCCATAAGAGTTGATTAAATTCGATTCCATTCCATTCCATTCCATTATGTTCCATTCCATTCCATTCCATTCCATTCGGATTGATTCCATTCGAGTCCATTCCATTCCATTCCAATTCATTCTATTCCATTCCTTTCAATTCCCTTCCATTCCATTAGTGTTGATTCCATTCCATTCAATTCCATTCCATTCCACTCCATTCCCTTCCATTCCACTCCATTCCGTTCGATTCCATTCTATTCCATTCCATTCCATTCCCTTCGGGTTGAATCCATTCCAATCCATTCCATTCCATTCCATTCCATTCCATCAGGCTTGATTCCATTCCTTTCCATTCCATTCCATTTCCTTCCCTTCCATTTGGGTTGATTCCTGTCCATTCCATTCCTTTCCATTGCATTTCTGTTGATTCAATTCCATTGCATTCCTTTCCATTCCATTCCATTCGGGATGATTCCATTCCATTCCATTCCATTCCATTCAATTCCACTCGGGTTGATTCCAATCCAATCCATTCCATTCCATTCCATTCTATGATATTCCATTCTATTCCATTCCGGTTGATTCCATTCGATTCCATTCAATTTCATTCGGTTCCATTCCATTCTATTCCATTCCATTCTTTTCGGGTTGATTCAATTTTATTGCATTCCAATTCATTCCATTAGATTTCATTCCGTTCGGGTTGATTCCATTCCATTCCATTCCATTCCGTTGCGTTCCATTCCGTTTGGGATGATTCCATTCCATTCCATTCCATTCCATTCCATTCCATTCAATTCCATTGCAATAGGGTTGTTTCCATTCCATTCCATTCCCTTGCATTCCATTCCATTCCATTCTTGTTGATTCCATTCCATTCCATTCCATTCCATTGCATTCCATTCGCGTGGAGTCCATTCGATTTCATCCCATTCCATTCCATTCCATTCCGGTTGATTCCATTCCGTTCCGTTCAATTCCATTCCATTGCATTCCATTCCATTCCATTCCATTCTATTCCATTCCATTCCATTCTGGTTCATTCCAGTCGATTCCATTCCATTCCATTCCATTCCGCTCGGGTTGTTTCCATTCCATTCCATTCCATTCCATTTAATTCGTTTCCATTACATTTGGGTTGATTCCATTCCATTCCATTACATTCCAGTTCATTCCATTCGGGTTGATTCCATTCCACTCCATTCCATTCCATTCCATTCCGTTCCATTCCATTCGTGTTGATTGCATTCGATTCCATTCCATTCCATTCTTGTTGATTCCATTCCATTCCATTGCATTCCATTCCGTTCCATTCGGGATGATTCCATTCCATTCCATTCCATGGCATTCCATTCCATTCCCCTCGGGTTGATTAAATTCCATTCCATTGCATTCCGTTCCATTCCATTCCATTCCATGATTTTCCATTCCATTCCTTTCTGCTTGCTTCCGTTCGATTCCACTCCATTCCATTCCATTCC
Source organism: Pan paniscus (assembly GCF_029289425.2). NCBI lineage: Eukaryota > Metazoa > Chordata > Mammalia > Primates > Hominidae > Pan > Pan paniscus. The sequence continues at coordinate 45,874,048 of NC_073268.2, read as the reverse complement.
ATTCCTTTCCGTTCCATTCCTTTCGGGTTGATTCCATTTCATTCCATTTCATTCCATTCCGTTAGCGTTGAGTCCATTCGATTCCGTCCCTTTCCATTACATTCCGGTTGGTTTCATTTCATTCCCTTCCATTCCATTCCGGTTGGTTCCATTCCATTCCATTCCATTCCATTCCATTCCATTCCATTCTGGTTTATTCCATTCCATTCCATTAAATTCCATTACATTACATTCCATTGCATTCGGGTTGATTCCATTCTTTCCACTCCATTTAATTCCATTCCATTCCATTCCATTCCATTTGGGTTGATTCCTTTCCATTCCATTCCATTCCATTCTATTTCATTGCATTCCAGTCCATTGCATTCGGTTTGATTCCGTTCCATTCCGTTCCATTCCATTCCTTTCCATTCCATTGCATTCTGGTTGATTCCATTCCATAACATTCCATTCCATACGATTCCATTGCATTCCATTCCTTTCCATTCCATTCCATTCCGGTTGATTCCATTCCATTCCATTTCATTCCATTCCATTCCATTTCATTCCATTCCATTCCATTTCATTCCATTCCATTCCATTTCATTTTATTCCATTCCATTTCATTCCATTCCATTCCATTTCATTCCATTCCATTCCATTTCATTTTATTCCATTCCATTCCATTTCATTCCATTCCATTCCATTTCATTTTATTCCATTCCATTCCATTGCATTTGGTTAGATTCCACTCCATTCCATTCCATTCCATTCCATTCCATTCCATTACAACCGTGTTTATTTCATTCCATTCCATTCCATTCCACTCCATTCCATTCCATTCCACTCCATTCCATTCCATTCCATTTGGGTTGATTCCATTCCATTCCACTCCATTTCATTCCATTCCAGTCGGGTTGATTCCATTCCATTACATGCCATTCGTGTTGATTCCAATCAATTCCATTCCATGCCATTTCATTCCATTCCATTCCATTCCATTCCATTCCATTCCTTTCCATTCCATTCCATTCCATTCCATTCCATTCCTTTCCATTCAATTCCATTCCATTCCATTCCATTCTGTTCCATTGCATTCCGTTTCATTCCATTCTATTCCATTCCATTCGGGTTGATTCCATTCCATTCCATTCCATTTCATTCGGTTTCATTCCATTCCATTCCGTCCCATTCCACTCCAATCCATTAAATTCGGCTGGATTCCATTCCATTCCATTCTATTTCATTCCATTCCATTCCATTTCGGTTGGTTCCTTTCCATTCCATTCCATTCCATTTCATTCCATTCCATTCCATTCCATTCCAATCCATAAGAGTTGATTAAATTCCATTCCATTCCATTCCTTTCCATTCTGTTCCATTCCATTCCATTCCATTCCATTCCATTCCATTCCATTCCATTCCATTCGGGTTGATTCCATTCGAGTCCATTCCATTCCATTCCAATTCATTCTATTCCATTCCTTTCAATTCCATTTCATTCCATTAGTGGTGACTCCATTCCATTCCATTCCATTCCATTCCATTCCATTCCATTCCATTCCATTGCATTCCATTCCATTCCATTCCATTCCATTCCATTCAATTCCATTCTATTCAATTCTATTCCATTCCATTCCATTCTATTCCATTCCTTTCCATTCCATTCCATTCTATTCCATTCCATTCCATTCCATTCTATTTCATTCCATTCGGATTGATTCCATTCCATTTCATTCCATTCCATTCCATTCCGTTCCATTTCATTAGGGTTCATTCCATTCCATTTCGTTCCATTCCATTCCAATCCATTCAATTCGGTTGGACTCCATTCCATTCCATTCTATTCCATTCCATTCCATTCCATTTCGGTTGATTCCATTCCATTCCATTCCATTCCATTCCATTTCTGTTGATTCCATTCCATTCCATTCCATTCCATTCCGGATGATTCCATTCCATTCCATTCCATTCCATTTCTTTCCTTTCCATTCCATTCCATTCCATTCCATTACATTCCATTCCATTCTATTCCATTCCATTCGTGTTTATTCCATTCCATTCCGTTCCATTCCATTCCAATCCATTGAATTCGGCTGGATTCCATTCCATTCCATTCCATTCCATTCCATTCCATTCCATTTGGGTTAATTCCATTCCATTCCATTCCATTCCATTCCATTCGGGATGATTCCATTCCATTCCATTCCATTCCATTCCATTCCATTCCATTCCATTCGGGATGATTCCATTCCATTCCATTCCATTTCATTCAATTCCTCTCGGGTTGATTCCATTCCGTTCCATTCCATTTCATTCCATTCTATGATATTCCGTTACATTCCATTCCGCTTGATTCCATTCGATTCCATTCCATTCCATTCCATTCCATAAGAGTTGATTAAATTCGATTCCATTCCATTCCATTCCATTATGTTCCATTCCATTCCATTCCATTCCATTCGGATTGATTCCATTCGAGTCCATTCCATTCCATTCCAATTCATTCTATTCCATTCCTTTCAATTCCCTTCCATTCCATTAGTGTTGATTCCATTCCATTCAATTCCATTCCATTCCACTCCATTCCCTTCCATTCCACTCCATTCCGTTCGATTCCATTCTATTCCATTCCATTCCATTCCCTTCGGGTTGAATCCATTCCAATCCATTCCATTCCATTCCATTCCATTCCATCAGGCTTGATTCCATTCCTTTCCATTCCATTCCATTTCCTTCCCTTCCATTTGGGTTGATTCCTGTCCATTCCATTCCTTTCCATTGCATTTCTGTTGATTCAATTCCATTGCATTCCTTTCCATTCCATTCCATTCGGGATGATTCCATTCCATTCCATTCCATTCCATTCAATTCCACTCGGGTTGATTCCAATCCAATCCATTCCATTCCATTCCATTCTATGATATTCCATTCTATTCCATTCCGGTTGATTCCATTCGATTCCATTCAATTTCATTCGGTTCCATTCCATTCTATTCCATTCCATTCTTTTCGGGTTGATTCAATTTTATTGCATTCCAATTCATTCCATTAGATTTCATTCCGTTCGGGTTGATTCCATTCCATTCCATTCCATTCCGTTGCGTTCCATTCCGTTTGGGATGATTCCATTCCATTCCATTCCATTCCATTCCATTCCATTCAATTCCATTGCAATAGGGTTGTTTCCATTCCATTCCATTCCCTTGCATTCCATTCCATTCCATTCTTGTTGATTCCATTCCATTCCATTCCATTCCATTGCATTCCATTCGCGTGGAGTCCATTCGATTTCATCCCATTCCATTCCATTCCATTCCGGTTGATTCCATTCCGTTCCGTTCAATTCCATTCCATTGCATTCCATTCCATTCCATTCCATTCTATTCCATTCCATTCCATTCTGGTTCATTCCAGTCGATTCCATTCCATTCCATTCCATTCCGCTCGGGTTGTTTCCATTCCATTCCATTCCATTCCATTTAATTCGTTTCCATTACATTTGGGTTGATTCCATTCCATTCCATTACATTCCAGTTCATTCCATTCGGGTTGATTCCATTCCACTCCATTCCATTCCATTCCATTCCGTTCCATTCCATTCGTGTTGATTGCATTCGATTCCATTCCATTCCATTCTTGTTGATTCCATTCCATTCCATTGCATTCCATTCCGTTCCATTCGGGATGATTCCATTCCATTCCATTCCATGGCATTCCATTCCATTCCCCTCTGGTTGATTAAATTCCATTCCATTGCATTCCGTTCCATTCCATTCCATTCCATGATTTTCCATTCCATTCCTTTCTGCTTGCTTCCGTTCGATTCCACTCCATTCCATTCCATTCCATTCCTTTCCGTTCCATTCCTTTCGGGTTGATTCCATTTCATTCCATTTCATTCCATTCCGTTAGCGTTGAGTCCATTCGATTCCGTCCCTTTCCATTACATTCCGGTTGGTTTCATTTCATTCCCTTCCATTCCATTCCGGTTGGTTCCATTCCATTCCATTCCATTCCATTCCATTCCATTCCATTCTGGTTTATTCCATTCCATTCCATTAAATTCCATTACATTACATTCCATTGCATTCGGGTTGATTCCATTCTTTCCACTCCATTTAATTCCATTCCATTCCATTCCATTCCATTTGGGTTGATTCCTTTCCATTCCATTCCATTCCATTCTATTTCATTACATTCCAGTCCATTGCATTCGGTTTGATTCCGTTCCATTCCGTTCCATTCCATTCCTTTCCATTCCATTGCATTCTGGTTGATTCCATTCCATAACATTCCATTCCATACGATTCCATTGCATTCCATTCCTTTCCATTCCATTCCATTCCGGTTGATTCCATTCCATTCCATTTCATTCCATTCCATTCCATTTCATTCCATTCCATTCCATTTCATTCCATTCCATTCCATTTCATTTTATTCCATTCCATTTCATTCCATTCCATTCCATTTCATTCCATTCCATTCCATTTCATTTTATTCCATTCCATTCCATTTCATTCCATTCCATTCCATTTCATTTTATTCCATTCCATTCCATTGCATTTGGTTAGATTCCACTCCATTCCATTCCATTCCATTCCATTCCATTCCATTACAACCGTGTTTATTTCATTCCATTCCATTCCATTCCACTCCATTCCATTCCATTCCACTCCATTCCATTCCATTCCATTTGGGTTGATTCCATTCCATTCCACTCCATTTCATTCCATTCCAGTCGGGTTGATTCCATTCCATTACATGCCATTCGTGTTGATTCCAATCAATTCCATTCCATGCCATTTCATTCCATTCCATTCCATTCCATTCCATTCCATTCCTTTCCATTCCATTCCATTCCATTCCATTCCATTCCTTTCCATTCAATTCCATTCCATTCCATTCCATTCTGTTCCATTGCATTCCGTTTCATTCCATTCTATTCCATTCCATTCGGGTTGATTCCATTCCATTCCATTCCATTTCATTCGGTTTCATTCCATTCCATTCCGTCCCATTCCACTCCAATCCATTCAATTCGGCTGGATTCCATTTCATTCCATTCTATTTCATTCCATTCCATTCCATTTCGGTTGGTTCCTTTCCATTCCATTCCATTCCATTTCATTCCATTCCATTCCATTCCATTCCAATCCATAAGAGTTGATTAAATTCCATTCCATTCCATTCCTTTCCATTCTGTTCCATTCCATTCCATTCCATTCCATTCCATTCCATTCCATTCGGGTTGATTCCATTCGAGTCCATTCCATTCCATTCCAATTCATTCTATTCCATTCCTTTCAATTCCATTTCATTCCATTAGTGGTGACTCCATTCCATTCCATTCCATTCCATTCCATTCCATTCCATTCCATTGCATTCCATTCCATTCCATTCCATTCCATTCCATTCAATTCCATTCTATTCAATTCTATTCCATTCCATTCCATTCTATTCCATTCCTTTCCATTCCATTCCATTCTATTCCATTCCATTCCATTCCATTCTATTTCATTCCATTCGGATTGATTCCATTCCATTTCATTCCATTCCATTCCATTCCGTTCCATTTCATTAGGGTTCATTCCATTCCATTTCGTTCCATTCCATTCCAATCCATTCAATTCGGTTGGACTCCATTCCATTCCATTCTATTCCATTCCATTCCATTCCATTTCGGTTGATTCCATTCCATTCCATTCCATTCCATTCCATTTCTGTTGATTCCATTCCATTCCATTCCATTCCATTCCGGATGATTCCATTCCATTCCATTCCATTCCATTTCTTTCCTTTCCATTCCATTCCATTCCATTCCATTCCATTCCATTCCATTCTATTCCATTCCATTCGTGTTTATTCCATTCCATTCCGTTCCATTCCATTCCAATCCATTGAATTCGGCTGGATTCCATTCCATTCCATTCCATTCCATTCCATTCCATTCCATTCCATTTGGGTTAATTCCATTTCATTCCATTCCATTCCATTCCATTCGGGATGATTCCATTCCATTCCATTCCATTCCATTCCATTCCATTCCATTCGGGATGATTCCATTCCATTCCATTCCATTTCATTCAATTCCTCTCGGGTTGATTCCATTCCGTTCCATTCCATTTCATTCCATTCTATGATATTCCGTTACATTCCATTCCGCTTGATTCCATTCGATTCCATTCCATTCCATTCCATTCCATAAGAGTTGATTAAATTCGATTCCATTCCATTCCATTCCATTATGTTCCATTCCATTCCATTCCATTCCATTCGGATTGATTCCATTCGAGTCCATTCCATTCCATTCCAATTCATTCTATTCCATTCCTTTCAATTCCCTTCCATTCCATTAGTGTTGATTCCATTCCATTCAATTCCATTCCATTCCACTCCATTCCCTTCCATTCCACTCCATTCCGTTCGATTCCATTCTATTCCATTCCATTCCATTCCCTTCGGGTTGAATCCATTCCAATCCATTCCATTCCATTCCATTCCATTCCATCAGGCTTGATTCCATTCCTTTCCATTCCATTCCATTTCCTTCCCTTCCATTTGGGTTGATTCCTGTCCATTCCATTCCTTTCCATTGCATTTCTGTTGATTCAATTCCATTGCATTCCTTTCCATTCCATTCCATTCGGGATGATTCCATTCCATTCCATTCCATTCCATTCAATTCCACTCGGGTTGATTCCAATCCAATCCATTCCATTCCATTCCATTCTATGATATTCCATTCTATTCCATTCCGGTTGATTCCATTCGATTCCATTCAATTTCATTCGGTTCCATTCCATTCTATTCCATTCCATTCTTTTCGGGTTGATTCAATTTTATTGCATTCCAATTCATTCCATTAGATTTCATTCCGTTCGGGTTGATTCCATTCCATTCCATTCCATTCCGTTGCGTTCCATTCCGTTTGGGATGATTCCATTCCATTCCATTCCATTCCATTCCATTCCATTCAATTCCATTGCAATAGGGTTGTTTCCATTCCATTCCATTCCCTTGCATTCCATTCCATTCCATTCTTGTTGATTCCATTCCATTCCATTCCATTCCATTGCATTCCATTCGCGTGGAGTCCATTCGATTTCATCCCATTCCATTCCATTCCATTCCGGTTGATTCCATTCCGTTCCGTTCAATTCCATTCCATTGCATTCCATTCCATTCCATTCCATTCTATTCCATTCCATTCCATTCTGGTTCATTCCAGTCGATTCCATTCCATTCCATTCCATTCCGCTCGGGTTGATTCCATTCCATTCCATTCCATTCCATTTAATTCGTTTCCATTACATTTGGGTTGATTCCATTCCATTCCATTACATTCCAGTTCATTCCATTCGGGTTGATTCCATTCCACTCCATTCCATTCCATTCCATTCCGTTCCATTCCATTCGTGTTGATTGCATTCGATTCCATTCCATTCCATTCTTGTTGATTCCATTCCATTCCATTGCATTCCATTCCGTTCCATTCGGGATGATTCCATTCCATTCCATTCCATGGCATTCCATTCCATTCCCCTCGGGTTGATTAAATTCCATTCCATTGCATTCCGTTCCATTCCATTCCATTCCATGATTTTCCATTCCATTCCTTTCTGCTTGCTTCCGTTCGATTCCACTCCATTCCATTCCATTCCATTCCTTTCCGTTCCATTCCTTTCGGGTTGATTCCATTTCATTCCATTTCATTCCATTCCGTTAGCGTTGAGTCCATTCGATTCCGTCCCTTTCCATTACATTCCGGTTGGTTTCATTTCATTCCCTTCCATTCCATTCCGGTTGGTTCCATTCCATTCCATTCCATTCCATTCCATTCCATTCCATTCTGGTTTATTCCATTCCATTCCATTAAATTCCATTACATTACATTCCATTGCATTCGGGTTGATTCCATTCTTTCCACTCCATTTAATTCCATTCCATTCCATTCCATTCCATTTGGGTTGATTCCTTTCCATTCCATTCCATTCCATTCTATTTCATTGCATTCCAGTCCATTGCATTCGGTTTGATTCCGTTCCATTCCGTTCCATTCCATTCCTTTCCATTCCATTGCATTCTGGTTGATTCCATTCCATAACATTCCATTCCATACGATTCCATTGCATTCCATTCCTTTCCATTCCATTCCATTCCGGTTGATTCCATTCCATTCCATTTCATTCCATTCCATTCCATTTCATTCCATTCCATTCCATTTCATTCCATTCCATTCCATTTCATTTTATTCCATTCCATTTCATTCCATTCCATTCCATTTCATTCCATTCCATTCCATTTCATTTTATTCCATTCCATTCCATTTCATTCCATTCCATTCCATTTCATTTTATTCCATTCCATTCCATTGCATTTGGTTAGATTCCACTCCATTCCATTCCATTCCATTCCATTCCATTCCATTACAACCGTGTTTATTTCATTCCATTCCATTCCATTCCACTCCATTCCATTCCATTCCACTCCATTCCATTCCATTCCATTTGGGTTGATTCCATTCCATTCCACTCCATTTCATTCCATTCCAGTCGGGTTGATTCCATTCCATTACATGCCATTCGTGTTGATTCCAATCAATTCCATTCCATGCCATTTCATTCCATTCCATTCCATTCCATTCCATTCCATTCCTTTCCATTCCATTCCATTCCATTCCATTCCATTCCTTTCCATTCAATTCCATTCCATTCCATTCCATTCTGTTCCATTGCATTCCGTTTCATTCCATTCTATTCCATTCCATTCGGGTTGATTCCATTCCATTCCATTCCATTTCATTCGGTTTCATTCCATTCCATTCCGTCCCATTCCACTCCAATCCATTAAATTCGGCTGGATTCCATTCCATTCCATTCTATTTCATTCCATTCCATTCCATTTCGGTTGGTTCCTTTCCATTCCATTCCATTCCATTTCATTCCATTCCATTCCATTCCATTCCAATCCATAAGAGTTGATTAAATTCCATTCCATTCCATTCCTTTCCATTCTGTTCCATTCCATTCCATTCCATTCCATTCCATTCCATTCCATTCCATTCCATTCGGGTTGATTCCATTCGAGTCCATTCCATTCCATTCCAATTCATTCTATTCCATTCCTTTCAATTCCATTTCATTCCATTAGTGGTGACTCCATTCCATTCCATTCCATTCCATTCCATTCCATTCCATTCCATTCCATTGCATTCCATTCCATTCCATTCCATTCCATTCCATTCAATTCCATTCTATTCAATTCTATTCCATTCCATTCCATTCTATTCCATTCCTTTCCATTCCATTCCATTCTATTCCATTCCATTCCATTCCATTCTATTTCATTCCATTCGGATTGATTCCATTCCATTTCATTCCATTCCATTCCATTCCGTTCCATTTCATTAGGGTTCATTCCATTCCATTTCGTTCCATTCCATTCCAATCCATTCAATTCGGTTGGACTCCATTCCATTCCATTCTATTCCATTCCATTCCATTCCATTTCGGTTGATTCCATTCCATTCCATTCCATTCCATTCCATTTCTGTTGATTCCATTCCATTCCATTCCATTCCATTCCGGATGATTCCATTCCATTCCATTCCATTCCATTTCTTTCCTTTCCATTCCATTCCATTCCATTCCATTACATTCCATTCCATTCTATTCCATTCCATTCGTGTTTATTCCATTCCATTCCGTTCCATTCCATTCCAATCCATTGAATTCGGCTGGATTCCATTCCATTCCATTCCATTCCATTCCATTCCATTCCATTTGGGTTAATTCCATTCCATTCCATTCCATTCCATTCCATTCGGGATGATTCCATTCCATTCCATTCCATTCCATTCCATTCCATTCCATTCGGGATGATTCCATTCCATTCCATTCCATTTCATTCAATTCCTCTCGGGTTGATTCCATTCCGTTCCATTCCATTTCATTCCATTCTATGATATTCCGTTACATTCCATTCCGCTTGATTCCATTCGATTCCATTCCATTCCATTCCATTCCATAAGAGTTGATTAAATTCGATTCCATTCCATTCCATTCCATTATGTTCCATTCCATTCCATTCCATTCCATTCGGATTGATTCCATTCGAGTCCATTCCATTCCATTCCAATTCATTCTATTCCATTCCTTTCAATTCCCTTCCATTCCATTAGTGTTGATTCCATTCCATTCAATTCCATTCCATTCCACTCCATTCCCTTCCATTCCACTCCATTCCGTTCGATTCCATTCTATTCCATTCCATTCCATTCCCTTCGGGTTGAATCCATTCCAATCCATTCCATTCCATTCCATTCCATTCCATCAGGCTTGATTCCATTCCTTTCCATTCCATTCCATTTCCTTCCCTTCCATTTGGGTTGATTCCTGTCCATTCCATTCCTTTCCATTGCATTTCTGTTGATTCAATTCCATTGCATTCCTTTCCATTCCATTCCATTCGGGATGATTCCATTCCATTCCATTCCATTCCATTCAATTCCACTCGGGTTGATTCCAATCCAATCCATTCCATTCCATTCCATTCTATGATATTCCATTCTATTCCATTCCGGTTGATTCCATTCGATTCCATTCAATTTCATTCGGTTCCATTCCATTCTATTCCATTCCATTCTTTTCGGGTTGATTCAATTTTATTGCATTCCAATTCATTCCATTAGATTTCATTCCGTTCGGGTTGATTCCATTCCATTCCATTCCATTCCGTTGCGTTCCATTCCGTTTGGGATGATTCCATTCCATTCCATTCCATTCCATTCCATTCCATTCAATTCCATTGCAATAGGGTTGTTTCCATTCCATTCCATTCCCTTGCATTCCATTCCATTCCATTCTTGTTGATTCCATTCCATTCCATTCCATTCCATTGCATTCCATTCGCGTGGAGTCCATTCGATTTCATCCCATTCCATTCCATTCCATTCCGGTTGATTCCATTCCGTTCCGTTCAATTCCATTCCATTGCATTCCATTCCATTCCATTCCATTCTATTCCATTCCATTCCATTCTGGTTCATTCCAGTCGATTCCATTCCATTCCATTCCATTCCGCTCGGGTTGTTTCCATTCCATTCCATTCCATTCCATTTAATTCGTTTCCATTACATTTGGGTTGATTCCATTCCATTCCATTACATTCCAGTTCATTCCATTCGGGTTGATTCCATTCCACTCCATTCCATTCCATTCCATTCCGTTCCATTCCATTCGTGTTGATTGCATTCGATTCCATTCCATTCCATTCTTGTTGATTCCATTCCATTCCATTGCATTCCATTCCGTTCCATTCGGGATGATTCCATTCCATTCCATTCCATGGCATTCCATTCCATTCCCCTCGGGTTGATTAAATTCCATTCCATTGCATTCCGTTCCATTCCATTCCATTCCATGATTTTCCATTCCATTCCTTTCTGCTTGCTTCCGTTCGATTCCACTCCATTCCATTCCATTCCATTCCTTTCCGTTCCATTCCTTTCGGGTTGATTCCATTTCATTCCATTTCATTCCATTCCGTTAGCGTTGAGTCCATTCGATTCCGTCCCTTTCCATTACATTCCGGTTGGTTTCATTTCATTCCCTTCCATTCCATTCCGGTTGGTTCCATTCCATTCCATTCCATTCCATTCCATTCCATTCCATTCTGGTTTATTCCATTCCATTCCATTAAATTCCATTACATTACATTCCATTGCATTCGGGTTGATTCCATTCTTTCCACTCCATTTAATTCCATTCCATTCCATTCCATTCCATTTGGGTTGATTCCTTTCCATTCCATTCCATTCCATTCTATTTCATTACATTCCAGTCCATTGCATTCGGTTTGATTCCGTTCCATTCCGTTCCATTCCATTCCTTTCCATTCCATTGCATTCTGGTTGATTCCATTCCATAACATTCCATTCCATACGATTCCATTGCATTCCATTCCTTTCCATTCCATTCCATTCCGGTTGATTCCATTCCATTCCATTTCATTCCATTCCATTCCATTTCATTCCATTCCATTCCATTTCATTCCATTCCATTCCATTTCATTTTATTCCATTCCATTTCATTCCATTCCATTCCATTTCATTCCATTCCATTCCATTTCATTTTATTCCATTCCATTCCATTTCATTCCATTCCATTCCATTTCATTTTATTCCATTCCATTCCATTGCATTTGGTTAGATTCCACTCCATTCCATTCCATTCCATTCCATTCCATTCCATTACAACCGTGTTTATTTCATTCCATTCCATTCCATTCCACTCCATTCCATTCCATTCCACTCCATTCCATTCCATTCCATTTGGGTTGATTCCATTCCATTCCACTCCATTTCATTCCATTCCAGTCGGGTTGATTCCATTCCATTACATGCCATTCGTGTTGATTCCAATCAATTCCATTCCATGCCATTTCATTCCATTCCATTCCATTCCATTCCATTCCATTCCTTTCCATTCCATTCCATTCCATTCCATTCCATTCCTTTCCATTCAATTCCATTCCATTCCATTCCATTCTGTTCCATTGCATTCCGTTTCATTCCATTCTATTCCATTCCATTCGGGTTGATTCCATTCCATTCCATTCCATTTCATTCGGTTTCATTCCATTCCATTCCGTCCCATTCCACTCCAATCCATTCAATTCGGCTGGATTCCATTTCATTCCATTCTATTTCATTCCATTCCATTCCATTTCGGTTGGTTCCTTTCCATTCCATTCCATTCCATTTCATTCCATTCCATTCCATTCCATTCCAATCCATAAGAGTTGATTAAATTCCATTCCATTCCATTCCTTTCCATTCTGTTCCATTCCATTCCATTCCATTCCATTCCATTCCATTCCATTCGGGTTGATTCCATTCGAGTCCATTCCATTCCATTCCAATTCATTCTATTCCATTCCTTTCAATTCCATTTCATTCCATTAGTGGTGACTCCATTCCATTCCATTCCATTCCATTCCATTCCATTCCATTCCATTGCATTCCATTCCATTCCATTCCATTCCATTCCATTCAATTCCATTCTATTCAATTCTATTCCATTCCATTCCATTCTATTCCATTCCTTTCCATTCCATTCCATTCTATTCCATTCCATTCCATTCCATTCTATTTCATTCCATTCGGATTGATTCCATTCCATTTCATTCCATTCCATTCCATTCCGTTCCATTTCATTAGGGTTCATTCCATTCCATTTCGTTCCATTCCATTCCAATCCATTCAATTCGGTTGGACTCCATTCCATTCCATTCTATTCCATTCCATTCCATTCCATTTCGGTTGATTCCATTCCATTCCATTCCATTCCATTCCATTTCTGTTGATTCCATTCCATTCCATTCCATTCCATTCCGGATGATTCCATTCCATTCCATTCCATTCCATTTCTTTCCTTTCCATTCCATTCCATTCCATTCCATTCCATTCCATTCCATTCTATTCCATTCCATTCGTGTTTATTCCATTCCATTCCGTTCCATTCCATTCCAATCCATTGAATTCGGCTGGATTCCATTCCATTCCATTCCATTCCATTCCATTCCATTCCATTCCATTTGGGTTAATTCCATTCCATTCCATTCCATTCCATTCCATTCGGGATGATTCCATTCCATTCCATTCCATTCCATTCCATTCCATTCCATTCGGGATGATTCCATTCCATTCCATTCCATTTCATTCAATTCCTCTCGGGTTGATTCCATTCCGTTCCATTCCATTTCATTCCATTCTATGATATTCCGTTACATTCCATTCCGCTTGATTCCATTCGATTCCATTCCATTCCATTCCATTCCATAAGAGTTGATTAAATTCGATTCCATTCCATTCCATTCCATTATGTTCCATTCCATTCCATTCCATTCCATTCGGATTGATTCCATTCGAGTCCATTCCATTCCATTCCAATTCATTCTATTCCATTCCTTTCAATTCCCTTCCATTCCATTAGTGTTGATTCCATTCCATTCAATTCCATTCCATTCCACTCCATTCCCTTCCATTCCACTCCATTCCGTTCGATTCCATTCTATTCCATTCCATTCCATTCCCTTCGGGTTGAATCCATTCCAATCCATTCCATTCCATTCCATTCCATTCCATCAGGCTTGATTCCATTCCTTTCCATTCCATTCCATTTCCTTCCCTTCCATTTGGGTTGATTCCTGTCCATTCCATTCCTTTCCATTGCATTTCTGTTGATTCAATTCCATTGCATTCCTTTCCATTCCATTCCATTCGGGATGATTCCATTCCATTCCATTCCATTCCATTCAATTCCACTCGGGTTGATTCCAATCCAATCCATTCCATTCCATTCCATTCTATGATATTCCATTCTATTCCATTCCGGTTGATTCCATTCGATTCCATTCAATTTCATTCGGTTCCATTCCATTCTATTCCATTCCATTCTTTTCGGGTTGATTCAATTTTATTGCATTCCAATTCATTCCATTAGATTTCATTCCGTTCGGGTTGATTCCATTCCATTCCATTCCATTCCGTTGCGTTCCATTCCGTTTGGGATGATTCCATTCCATTCCATTCCATTCCATTCCATTCCATTCAATTCCATTGCAATAGGGTTGTTTCCATTCCATTCCATTCCCTTGCATTCCATTCCATTCCATTCTTGTTGATTCCATTCCATTCCATTCCATTCCATTGCATTCCATTCGCGTGGAGTCCATTCGATTTCATCCCATTCCATTCCATTCCATTCCGGTTGATTCCATTCCGTTCCGTTCAATTCCATTCCATTGCATTCCATTCCATTCCATTCCATTCTATTCCATTCCATTCCATTCTGGTTCATTCCAGTCGATTCCATTCCATTCCATTCCATTCCGCTCGGGTTGATTCCATTCCATTCCATTCCATTCCATTTAATTCGTTTCCATTACATTTGGGTTGATTCCATTCCATTCCATTACATTCCAGTTCATTCCATTCGGGTTGATTCCATTCCACTCCATTCCATTCCATTCCATTCCGTTCCATTCCATTCGTGTTGATTGCATTCGATTCCATTCCATTCCATTCTTGTTGATTCCATTCCATTCCATTGCATTCCATTCCGTTCCATTCGGGATGATTCCATTCCATTCCATTCCATGGCATTCCATTCCATTCCCCTCGGGTTGATTAAATTCCATTCCATTGCATTCCGTTCCATTCCATTCCATTCCATGATTTTCCATTCCATTCCTTTCTGCTTGCTTCCGTTCGATTCCACTCCATTCCATTCCATTCCATTCCTTTCCGTTCCATTCCTTTCGGGTTGATTCCATTTCATTCCATTTCATTCCATTCCGTTAGCGTTGAGTCCATTCGATTCCGTCCCTTTCCATTACATTCCGGTTGGTTTCATTTCATTCCCTTCCATTCCATTCCGGTTGGTTCCATTCCATTCCATTCCATTCCATTCCATTCCATTCCATTCCATTCTGGTTTATTCCATTCCATTCCATTAAATTCCATTACATTACATTCCATTGCATTCGGGTTGATTCCATTCTATCCACTCCATTTAATTCCATTCCATTCCATTCCATTTTGGTTGATTCCATTCCATTCCACTACATTTCATTCCTTTCCAGTCGGGTTGATTCCATTCCATTAGATTCCATTCGTGTTGATTCCAATGAATTCCATTCCATGCCATTTCATTCCATTCCATTCCATTCCATTCCTTTCCATTCCATTCCATTCCATTCCATTCCATTCTGTTCCATTCCATTGCGTTCCATTCCTTTCTATTCCATTCCATTCGGGTTGATTCCATTCCATTCCATTCCATTCCATTTCATTCGGGTTCATTCCATTCCATTCCATTCCATTCCACTCCAATCCATTCAATTCGGCTGGATTCCATTCCATTCCATTTCGGTTGGTTCCTTTCCATTCCATTCCATTCCCATCCATAAGAGTTGATTAAATTCGATTCCATTCCATTCCTTTCCATTCCATTCCATTCCAATCCATTCCTTTCCATTCCTTTCCATTCCATTCGGGTTGATTGCATTCCATTCCATTCCACTCCCATCCATTCCATTCCATTCAATTTCATTCCATTCGAGTTGATTCCATTCTATTCGATTCGGTTTCATTTGATTCGATTCCATTCAATTCCAGTCCATTCCATTATGGTTGATTCCATTCCGTTCCATTCCAATCCCTTACATTCCATTCGGGATGACTGCATGCCATTCGATTCCATTCCATTCCACTCCTTTCCTTTTCATTCCATTCGGGTTGATTCCATTCCATTCCATTCCATTCCATTCCATTCCATTCCATTCCATTCCACTCCATTCCATTCCATTCCATTCGGTTTGCTTCCACTCCATTCCATTCCATTCCATTCCATTCCATTCCATTGCAACCGTGTTGATTTCATTCCATTCCATTCTATTCCGTTCCATTCCATTCCATTCCATTCCACTCCATTCCATTCCATTCCATTTGGGTTGATTCCATTCTATTCCACTCCATTTCATTCCATTCCAGTCGGGTTGATTCCATTCCATACCATTCCATTCGTGTTGATTCCAATCAATTCCATTCCATTCCATTTCATTCCATTCCATTCCATTCCATTCCATTCCATTCCATTCCTTTCCATTCCATTCCATTCCATTCCATTCCATTCCATTCCATTCCGTTCAATTCTGTTCCATTCCATTCCATTCCATTGTATTCCATTCCATTCGGGTTGATTCCATTCCATTCCATTCCATTCCATTCGTGTTGATTCCATTCCATTCCAATCCATTCCATCCCACTCCATTCCATTCCATTAGTGTTGATTCCATTCCATTCCATTCCATTCCATTCCATTCCATTCCATTCGCGTTGATGCCATTCGATTCCATTCCATTCCATTCTAATCCATTCCATTCCATGCGGGTTGATTCCATTCCATTCCATTCCATTGCATTGCATTCCATTCCATTCCATTCCATTCCATTCCATTCCATTCCATTAGTGTTGTTTCCATTGCATTCCATTCCATTCCATTCGCGTTAATGCCATTCGATTCCATTCCATTCGAATGTATTCCATTCCATTCCACTCTGGTTGATTTCTTCCAATTCTATTCTATTCCATTGCATTCCATTGCATTCCATTCCATTCCATTCCATTCCATTCCATTCCATTCCATTCCCATTCGGGTTGATTCCATTCCGTTCCATTCCATTCCATTCCATTCCACAGGGCTGATTCCATTGTATTCCATTCTATTCCATTCCATCGAATTTCATTACATTCCATTCCATAAGAGTTGATTAAATTCCATTCCATTCCACTCCATTCCATTCCATTCCGTTCCATGCCATTCCATTCTATTCCATTCCATTCCATTCCATTCCATTTTATTCAATTCCATTCCATTCCATTCCATTCCATTCCATTATCTTCGGGTTGATTCCATTCCAATCCATTCCATTCCATTCCATTCCATTCCATTCCATTCCATTCCATTAGTGTTGATTCCATTCCATTCCATTCCATTCCATTCCATTCTATTCCATTCCATTCCATTACATTCCATTCCCTGCAGGTTGATTCCTTTCCAATCCATTCCATTCCATTCCATTCCATTCCATTCCATTCGCGTTGATGCCATTCGATTCCATTCCATTCCATTCTATTCCATTCCATTCCACTCGGCTTGATTCCTTTCAATTCCATTCTATTCCATTCCATTCCATTCCATTCCATTACCATTCGGGTTGATTCCATTCCTTTCCACTGCTTTTAATTCCATTCCATTCCAATCGATTCCATTTGGTTTGAATCCATTCCATTCCATTCCATTCCATTCCATTCCATTATATTGCATTGCAGTCCATTACATTCGGGTTGATTCCATTCCATTCCAGTCCATTCCATTCCATTCCATTCCATCCCATTCCATTCCATTCGTTTTGATTCGTTTCTATCCCGTTCCATTCAATTCCATTTCATTCTGGTTGATTCCATTCGATTCCATTCCATTCCATTCCATTCCATTCCATTTCATTCCATTCCATTCCATTCCATTCGGGTTGATTCCATTTGTTTCCACTCCATTTATTTCCATTCCATTCCAATCCATTCCATTTGGGTTGATTCCATTCCATTCCATTCTATTGTGTTACATTACATTCAAGTCCATTCGATTCGGGTTGATTCCGTTCCATTCCATTCCAGTCCATTCCATTCCATTCCATTCCATCCCATTCCATTCCATTTGGTTTGATTCCATTCCATTCCATACCATTACATTACATTTCATTCCAGTCCATTCCATTCGGTTTGATTCCATTCCATTCCATTCCATTCCATTCTGGTTGATTCCATTCCATTCCATTCCATTCCATTCCATTCGTTTCCATTCCATACCATTCCTTTCCATTCCATTCCATTCCGGTTGATTCCATTCCATTCCATTTCATTCCATTCCATTCCATTTCACTCCATTCCATTCTATTTCACTCTATTCCATTCCATTTCACTCCATTCCCTTCCATTTCATTCCATTCCATTCCATTTCACTCCATTCCATTCCATTTCACTGCATTCCATTCCATTCCATTCCATTCCATTGCACTCCATTCCATTCCATTCCATTCTGGTTTATTCCATTCCATTCCATTCCATTCCATTCCATTCCATTCGTGTTGATTCCATTCCTTTCCACTCCATTTAATTCCATTCCATTCCTTTCCATTCCATTTGTGTTGATTTCATTCCATTCCATTGCATTCCATGCCATTACATTCCAGTCCATCCCATTCGGGTTGATTCCATTCCATTCCAGTCCATTCCATTCCATTCAATCCCATCCCATTCCATTCCATTTGCGTTGATTCCATTCCATTCCACTCCATTCCATTCCATTCCTTTAGGGTTGATTCCTTTCCATTCGATTCCATTCCGTTCCATTCCATTCCATTCCATTAGGGTTGATTCCATTCCATTCAATTCCATTCCGTTCCATTCCATTCCTTTGCATTCCATTCCATTCCGGTTGATTCCATTCCACTCAGTTTCATTCCATTCCATTCCATTCCATTCCATTCCATTTCATTCCATTCCATTCCATTCAATTCCATTTCATTCCATTCCATTCCAATGCAATCTGGTTGATTTCATTCCATTCCATTACATTCCAATCCATTCACTTCGGGTTGATTCCATTCCATTCCATTCCACTAGGGTTATTTCCATTCCATTCCATTCCCTTCCATTCCATTTGGGTTGATTCCTTTCCATTCCATTCTATTCCATTCCATTCCATTCCATTCGGGTTGAATCCATTCCATTCCATTCCATTCCAATTCATTCCATTCCATTCCATTCGGGTGTATTCCATGCGATTCCCTTCCATTCCATTCCGTTCTATTCCATTCCATTCCATTCCATTTCGTTTGATTCCATTCCTTTCCATTCCATTCCATTCCATTCCATTCCATTCCATTCCATTCCATTCCATTTGGGTTGATTCCATTCCATTCCATTCCATTCCATTCCATTCCATTCCGTTCCATTCCATGTGGCTTGTTTCCATTCCATTCCATTCTATTCCATTCCATTCCATTCCATTCCATTCCATTCGGGATGATTCCATTCCATTCCATTCCATACCATTCCATTCAATTACACTCGGGTTGATTCCATTCCATTCCATTCCATTCCATGATATTCCATACCATTCCATTCCGGTTGATTCCATTCAATTCCATTCGATTTCATTCCATTCCATTCCATTCCATTCCATTCCATTCCATTCCATAAGAGTTGATTAAATTCCATTCCATTCCATTCCATTCCGTTCCATTCCATTCCATTCCATTCCATTCCATTCGGGTTAATTCCATTCGAGTCCATTCCATTCCATTCCAATCCATCCTATTCCATAGCATTCAATTCCATTCCATTCCATTCCATTCCATTAGTGTTGAATCCATTCCATTCCATTCCATACCATTGCACTCCATTCCCTTCCATTCCACTCCATTCCATTCCATTCCTTTCCATTCTATTCTATTCCATTCCATTCCATTAAATTGCATTCCTTTTGGGTTGATTCCGTTCCAATCCATTCCATTGCATTCCATTCCTTTCCATTCCATTCCTTCAGGGTTGATTCCATTGCATTCCACTCCATTCCATTCCTTTCCCTTCCATTTCGGTTGATTCCTTTCCATTCCATTCTATTCCATTCCATTCGAGTTGATTCCATTCCATTCCATTCCATTCCATTCCATTCCATTCCATTCGTGTGGATTCCATGCTATTCCATTCCATTCCATTCCATTCCATTTCGGCTGATTCTATTCCATTCCATTCCACGATTTTCCATTCCTTTCCTTTAGGGTTGCTTCCGTTCGATTCCATTCCATTCCTTTCCATTCCATTCCATTCCATTCCATTCCATTCTATTCCATTCCATTCCATTCTATTCCAATCCATTCCATTCCATTCCATACCATTCTATTTCATTCCATTCCATTCCATTCCGGTTGATTCCATTCCAATCCATTTCATTCCATTCCGTTCCATTTCATTCCATTCCATTCCATTCCATTCCATTTCATTTTATTCCATTCCATTCCATTCCATTCCATTCTATTCCATTCGGGTTGATTCCATTCCATTCCATTCCATTTCATTCGGGTTAATTCCATTCCATTCCATTCCATTCCATTCCATTCCATTAGGGTTGATTCCGTTCCATTACACTCCATTCCATTCCATTCCTTTAGGGTTGATTCCTTTCCATTCGATTCCATTCCGTTCCATTCCATTCCATTCCATTCCATTAGGGTTGATTCCATTCCATTCCAGTTCTTTGCATTCCATTCCATTCCGGTTGATTCCATTCCATTCCATTTCATTCCATTCCATTCCGTTCCATTCCATTCCATTCCATTCCATTCCATTCCATTCCATTCCATTCCATTCGATTTCATTCCATTCCATTCCATTCCATTCCATTCCATTCCATACCATTCCATTTCATTCCATTCCATTCCATTCCATTCCATTCCATTCCATACCATTCCATTCCATTCCATTCCATTCCATTCCATTCCATTCCATTCCATTCCATTCCATTCCATTCCATTCCATTTCATTCCATCCCATTCCATTCCATTCCATTCCATTCCATTCCATTCCATTGCAATCGGGTTGATTTCATTCTATTCCATTCCATTACATTCCATTCCCTTCGGGTTGATTCCATTCCATTCCATTCCATTCCATTAGGGTTGTTTCCATTCCATTCCATTCCATTCCATTCCCTTCCATTCCATTTGGGTTGATTCCTTTCCATTCCATTCTATTCCATTCCATTCCTTTCCATTCGGGTTGAATCCATTCCATTCCATTCCATTCCAATTCATTCCATTCCATTCCATTCGGGTGTATTCCATTCCGTTCCATTCCATTCCATTCCATTCCATTCCATTCCCCTCGGGTTGATTCCCTTCCATTCCATTCCATTGCATTCCATTCCATTCCATTCCATGCCATTCGGTTGATTCCATTCGAGTCCATTCCATTCCATTCCAATCCATCCTATTCCATTCCATTCAATTCCATTCCATTCCATTCCATTCCATTCCATTCCATTAGTGTTGATTCCATTCCATTCCATTGCATTCCATTCCATTCCATTCCATTCCCTTCCATTCCACTCCATTCCATTCCATTCCTTTCCATTCTATTCCATTCCATTCCATTACATTACATTCCATTCCCTTCGGGTTGATTCCGTTCCAATCCATTCCATTCCATTCCATTCCATTCCATCAGGGTTGATTCCTTTCCATTCCATTCCATTCCATTCCCTTCCCTTCCATTTGGGTTGATTCCTTTCCATTCCATGCTATTCCATTCCATTCGAGTTGATTGCATTCCATTCCGTTCCATTCCATTTCATTCGGGTGGATTCCATGCTATTCCATTCCATTCCATTCCATTCCATTCCATTGCATTCCATTTCGGCTGATTCTATTCCATTCCATTCCTTTCCATTGCATTTGGGTTGATTCCATTCCATTCCATTCCATTCCATTCCATTCCGGATGATTCCATTCCATTCCATTCCATTCCATTCGGGATGATTCCATTCCATTCCATTCCATTCCATTCCATTCCATTCCATTCGGTATGATTCCATTCCATTCCATTCCATTCCATTCCATTCCATGATATTCCATTCCATCCCATTCCGGTTGATTCAATTCCATTCCATTCGATTCGATTCCATTCCATTCCATTCTATTCCATTCCATTGTTTTCGGGTTGATTCCATTTCATTCCATTCTAATTCATTCCATTAGATTCCATTCCGTTCGGGTGGATTCCATTCCATTCCCTTGCATTCCATTCCATTCAATTCCATTCAATTAGGGTTGGTTCCATTCCATTCCATTCCCTTGCGTTCCATTCCATTCCATTCGGGTTGGTTCCATTCCATCCCATTCCATTCTATTCTATTCCATTCGCGTTGAGTCCATTCGATTCCATCCCATTCCATTCCAATCCATTCCATTCCAGTTGATTCCACTGCATTCCATTCCATTCTATTCCATTCGCGTTGAGTCCATTCGATTCCATCCCATTCCATTCCACTCCATTCCATTCCAGTTGATTCCACTGCGTTCTATTCCATTTAAATTCCATTTCATTCTATTCCATTCCATTCCATTCCATTCGGATTGATTCCATTCCATTCCATTCCATTCCATTCCATTCCACTCCATTCCTTTCCATTCCATTCGTGTTGATTCCGCTCCATTCCATTCCATTCCATTCCACTGCATTTGTGTTGATTTCATTCCATTCCATTCCATTCTATTCCATTCCTTTCCATTCCCTTCCACTCCATTCCATTCCATTCCATTCGGGTTGATTCCATTCGTTTCCACTCCGTTTAATTCCATT
Organism: Pan paniscus; assembly: GCF_029289425.2. NCBI lineage: Eukaryota > Metazoa > Chordata > Mammalia > Primates > Hominidae > Pan > Pan paniscus. The sequence goes on along the minus strand of NC_073268.2, from coordinate 45,851,079 downwards.
CCATTCCAATCCATTCCATTTGGGTTGATTCCATTCCATTCCATTCCATTGTGTTACATTACATTCAAGTCCATTCGATTCGGGTTGATTCCATTCCATTTCATTCCAGTCCATTCCATTCCATTCCATTCCATCCCATTCCATTCCATTTGGTTTGATTCCATTCCGTTCCATTCCATTCCATTCTGGTTGATTCCATTCCATTCCATTCCATTCCATTCCATTCCATTCGGTTCCATTCCATACCATTCCTTTCCATTCCATTCAATTCCGGTTGATTCCATTCCATTCCATTTCACTCCATTCCATTCCATTTCACTCCATTCCATTCCATTTCACTCCATTCCATTCCATTTCACTGCATTCCATTCCATTCCATTCCATTCCATTCCATTGCATTCCATTCCATTCCATTCCATTCCATTCCTTTCCATTCCATTCGGATTGATTCCATTCCATTCCATTCCATTCCATTCTTGTTGATTCCAGTCGATTCCATTCCATTCCATTCCATTCCGTTCGGGGTGATTCCATTCCATTCCATTCCATTTAATTCTATTCCATTCCATTTGGGTTGAGTCCATTCCATTCCATTCCATTCCATTCCATCCCATTATATTCCAGTTCATACCATTCGGGTTGATTCCATTCCACTCCATTCCATTGCATTCCATTCCATTCAATTCCATTGCATTCCATTCCATTCTTGTTGATTAGATTCCATTCCATTCCATTCCATTCCATTCCATTCCATTCCATTCCATTCCATCCCATTCCATTCGGTTTGATTCCATTCCTTTCCATTCCATTCCATTCCATTCCATTCCATTCCATTCGGGATGATTCCATTCCATTCCGTTCCATACCATTACTTTCAATTCCACTCGGGTTGATTCCATTCCATTCCATTCCATGATATTCCATTCCATTCCATTCCGGTTGATTCCATTCGATTCCATTCGATTGCATTCCATTCCATTCCATTTCATAAGAGTTGATTATATTCCATTCCATTCCATTCCAATCCATTCCGTTCCATTCCATTCCATTCCATTCCATTCCATTCGGGTTGATTCCATTCGAGTCCATTCCATTCCAATCCATTCTATTCCCTTCCATTCAATTCCATTTTATTCCATTCCATTCCATGCCATTATTGTTGATTCCATTCCATTCCATTCCATTCCATTCCATTCCATTAGTGTTGATTCCATTCCATTCCATTCCATTCCATTCCACTCCATTCCCTTCCATTCCACTCCATTCCATTCCTTTCCATTCCATTCTATTCCATTCCATTCCATTACATTACATTCCTTTCCCTTCGTGTTGATTCCGTTCCAATCCATTCCATTCCATTAAATTCCATTCCATCAGGGTTGATTCCATTCCATTCCATTCCATTCCATTAAATTCCATTCCCTTCCCTTCCATTTGGGTTGATTCCTTTCCATTCCATTCTATTCCATTCCATTCGAGTTGTTTCCATTCCATTCCATTCCATTCCATTGCATTTCGGCTGATTCTATTCCATTCCATTCCTTTCCATTTCATTTGGGTTGATTCCATTCCATTCCATTCCATTCCATTTCATTCCATTCGGGATGATTCCATTCCATTCCATTCCATTCCATCCCATTCCATTCCACTCGGGTTGAGTCCATTCCATTCCATTCCATTCCATTCCATGATATTCCATTCCATTCCATTCCGGTTGATTCCATTCGATTCCATCCGATTGCATTCCATTCCATTCCATTTCATAAGAGTTGATTATATTCAATTCCATTCCATTCCATTCCATTCCATTCCATTCCGTTCCGTTCCATTCCATTCCATTCCATTCTATTCCATTCGGGTGGATTCCATGCTATTCCATTCCATTCCATTCCATTCCATTCCATTCCATTCCATTCCATTCCATTCCATTTCGACTGATTCTATTCCATTCCATTCCTTTCCATTGCATTTGGGTTGATTCAATTCCATTCCATTCCATTCCTTTCCATTCCATTGGGGTTGATTCCATTAAATTCCATTCCATTCCATTCCATTCCGTTCCATTCCATTCCATTCCTTTCCATTCCATTCCATTCCATTCCATCAGGGTTTGCTCCATTCCATTCTATTCCATTCCATTCCCTTCCATTCCGGCTGATTCTATTCCATTCCATTCCTTTCCATTGCATTTGGGTTGATTCCATTCCATTCCATTCCATTCCATTCCATTCGGGATGATTCCATTCCATTCCATTCCATTCAATTCCACTCGGGTTGATTCCATTCCATTCCATTCCATTCCATTCCTTTCCATTCCATTCCATTATATTCCATTCCATTCCATTCCGGTTGATTCCATTCGATTCCATTTGATTCCATTCCATTCCATTCCATTCTATTCCATTCCATTCCTTTCGGGTTGATTCCATTTCATTCCATTCCAATTCATTCCATTAGATTCCATTCCGTTCGTTTTCATTCCATTCCATTCCATTCCATTGCATTCCATTCCGTTTGGTATGATTCCATTCCATTCCCTTCCATTCCATTCCTTTCAATTCCATTGCATTAGAGTTGGTTCCATTCCATTTGATTCCCTAGCGTTCCATTCCATTCCATTCGGGTTGATTCCATTCCATCCCATTGCATTCCGTTCCATTCCATTCGCGTTGAGTCCATTCGATTCCATCCCATTCCATTCCATTCCGGTTGATTCCATTCCGTTCCGTTCCATTCCATTCCATTGCATTCCATTCCATTCCATTCCATTCTGGTTGATTCCAGTCGATTCCATTCCATTCCATTCAATTCCGTTCGGGTTGATTCCATTCCATTCCATTCCATTTAATTCGATTCGATTCAATTTGGGTTGATTCCATTCCATTCCATTCCATTCCATTCCATTCCATTATATTCGAGTTCATTCCATTCGGGTTGATTCCATTCCATTCCACTCCATTCCATTCCATTGCATTCCATTCCATTCGTGTTGATTCCACTCCATTCCATTCCATTCCATTCCATTCCATCCCATTCCATTCGGGTTGATTCCTTTCCATTCCATTCCATTCCATTCCATTCCATTCCATTCCATTCCATTCGGGATGATTCCATTCCATTCCATTCCATTCCATTCCCCTTGGGTTTATTCCCTTCCATTCCATTCCAGTCCATTCCATTCCACTCCATTCCGTTCCATTCCATTCCATTCTATGATTTTCCATTCCATTCCATTCGGGTTTCTTCCGTTCGATTCCATTCCAATCCATTCCTTTCCGTTCCAGTCCTTTCGTGTTGATTCCATTTCATTCCATTAAATTGCATTCCATTAGCGTTGAGTCCATTCGATTGCATCCCATTCCATTCCATTCCCTTCCATTACGGTTTTTTCCATTCCATTCCATTCCATTGCACTCCATTCCATTACATTCCATTCTGGTTTATTCCATTCCATTCCATTCCATTCCATTCCATTCCATTCCATTCCATTCGTGTTGATTCCATTCCTTTCCACTCCATTTAATTCCATTCCATTCCTTTCCATTACATTTGGTTTGATTTCATTCCATTCCATTGCATTCCATGGCATTACATTCCAGTCCATCCCATTCGGGTTGATTCCATTCCATTCCATTCCATTCAATTCCATCCCATTCCATTCCATTTGCGTTGATTCCATTCCATTCCACTCCATTCCATTCCATTCCTTTAGGGTTGATTCCTTTCCATTCGATTCCATTCCGTTCCATTCCATTCCATTCCATTAGGGTTGATTCCATTCCATTCCATTCCATTCCGTTCCATTCCATTCCGGTTGATTCCATTCCACTCAATTTCATTCCATTCCATTCCATTCCATTCCATTCCATTTCATTCCATTCCATTCCATTCATTTCCATTTCATTCCTTTCCATTCCATTGTAATCTGGTTGATTTCATTCCATTCCATTACATTCCATTCCATTCACTTCGGGTTGATTCCATTCCATTCCATTCCATTCCATTAGGGTTATTTCCATTCCATTCCATTCCATTCCATTCCCTTCCATTCCATTTGGGTTGATTCCTTTCCACTCCATTCTATTCCATTCCATTCCTTTCCATTCGGGTTGAATCCATTCCAGTCCATTCCATTCCAATTCATTCCATTCCATTCCATTCGGGTGTATTCCATGTGATTCCCTTCCATTCCATTCCGTTCTATTCCATTCCATTCCATTCCATTTCGTTTGATTCCATTCCATTCCATTCCATTCCATTCCATTCCATTCCATTTGGGTTGATTCCATTCCATTCCATTCCATTTCATTCCATTCCGTTCCATTCCATTTGGCTTGTTTCCATTCCATTCCATTCTATTCCATTCCATTCCATTCCATTCCATTCGGGATGATTCCATTCCATTCCATTCCATACCATTCCATTCGGGTTGATTCCATTCCATTCCATTCCATTCCATGATATTCCATACCATTCCATTCCGGTTGATTCCATTCGATTCCATTCGATTTCATTCCATTCCATTCCATTCCATTCCATTCCATTCCATTCCATAAGAGTTGATTAAATTCCATTCCATTCCATTCCATTCCGTTCCATTCCATTCCATTCCATTCCATTCCATTCGGGTTAATTCCATTCGAGTCCATTCCATTCCATTCCAATCCATTCTATTCCATTCCAACCCAATCCATTCCATTCCATTCCATTCCTGTTGGTTCCGTTCCATTCCATTCCATTCTGGTTTATTCCATTTCATTCCATTCCATTCCATTCCATTCCATTCCATTCCATTCCATTCCATTCCATTCCATTCCATTCGGGTTGATTCCATTCCTTTCCACTCCTTTTAATTCCATTCCATTCCAATCCATTCCATTTGGCTTGATTCCATTCCATTCCATTCCATTCCATTCCATTCCATTCCATTCCATTCCATTGCATTCCATTCCATTCCATTCGGGTTGATTCCATTCCATTCCAGTCCATTCCATTCCATTCCATTCCATCCCATTCCATTCCATTCGGTTTGATACCATTCCATTCCATTCCATTCCATTCTTGTTGATTCCATTCGATTCCATTCCATTCAATTCGTTTCCATTGCATTCCATTCCTTTCCAATTCCATTCCATTCCGGTTGTGTACATTCCATTCCATTTCACTCCATTCCATTCCATTTCATTCCATTCCGTTCCATTTCATTTCATTCCATTCCATTCCATTCCATTTCATTTTATTTCATTCCATTCCATTTCATTCCATTCCATTCCATTCCATTCCATTCCATTCCATTCCATTCCATTCCATTCCATTCCATTTCATTTCAGTCCAATCCATTCCATTCCATTCCATTCCAATTCATTGCATTCCATTCTATTCCATTCCATTCGGGTTGATTCCATTCCATCCCATTCCATTCCATTCCATTCCATTCCATTCAATTCCATTCCATTCCATTTCATTCGGGTCCATTCCATTCCATTCCATTCCATTCCATTCCATTCCATTCAATTCGGTTGGATTCCATTCCATTCCATTCGATTCCATTCCATTCCATTCCATTCAGGTTGATTGCATTCCATTCCATTCCACTCCCATCCATTCCATTCCATTCAATTTCATTCCATTCGAGTTGATTCCATTCTATTCGATTCGGTTTCATTTGATTCGATTCCATTCAATTCCAGTCCATTCCATTATGGTTGATTCCATTCCATTCCATTCCAATCCCTTACATTCCATTCGGGATGACTGCATGCCATTCGATTCCATTCCATTCCACTCCTTTCCTTTTCATTCCATTCGGGTTGATTCCATTCCATTCCATTCCATTCCATTACACTCCATTCCATTCCATTCCATTCGGTTTGCTTCCACTCCATTCCATTCCATTCCATTCCATTCCATTCCATTCCATTGCAACCGTGTTGATTTCACTCCATTCCATTCTATTCCGTTCCATTCCATTCCATTCCATTCCACTCCATTCCATTCCATTCCATTTGGGTTGATTCCATTCTATTCCACTCCATTTCATTCCATTCCAGTCGGGTTGATTCCATTCCGTACCATTCCATTCGTGTTGATTCCAATCAATTCCATTCCATTCCATTTCATTCCATTCCATTCCATTCCATTCCATTCCATTCCATTCCATTCCATTCCTTTCCATTCCATTGCATTCCATTCCATTCCATTCCATTCCATTCCATTCCATTCCATTCCATTTCAATCCTTTCAATTCTGTTCCATTCCATTCCATTCCATTCTATTCCATTCCATTCTGGTTGATTCCATTCCATTCCATTCCATTCCATTTCATTCGGGTTCATTCCATTCCATTCCGTTCCATTCCATTCCAATCCGTTCAATTCGTCTGGAGTCCATTCCATTCCATTCTATTTCATTCCATTACAGTCGGGTTGATTCCATTCCATTACATTCCATTCGTGTTGATTCCAATCAATTCCATTCCATTCCATTCCGTTCCATTCCATTCCATTCCATTCCATTCCTTTCCATTCCATTCCATTCCATTCCATTCCATTCCATTCCATTCTGTCCCATTACATTCCATTCCATTCGATTCTATTCCATTCCATTCGGGTTGATTCCATTCCATTCCATTCCATTCCATTTCATTCGGGTTCATTCCAATCCATTCCGTTCCATTCCACTCCAATCCATTCAATTCGGATGGATTCCATTCCATTCCATTCCATTTCGGTTGGTTCCTTTCCATGCCGTTCTATTCCATTTCATTCCATTCCATTCCATTCCAATCCATAAGAGTTGATTAAATACGATTCCATTCCATTCCATTCCATTCTGTTCCATTGCATTCCATTCCATTGCATTCCATTCGGTTTGATTCCATTCGAGTCCATTCCACTCCATTCCAATTCATTCTATTCCATTCCTTTCAATTCCATTCCATTCCATTAGTGGTGATTCCATTCCATTCCATTCCATTCCATTCCACTCCATTCCTTTCCATTCCACCCCATTCCATTCGATTCCATTCTATTCCATTGCATTCCAACATTACATTCCATTACTTTCGGGTTGATTCCATTCCAATCCCTTCCATTCCATCCCATTAAATTCCATTCGGTTTGATTCCATTCCATTCCATTCCATTCCATTCCTTTCAATTCTGGTTGATTCCATTCCATAACATTCAATACCATTCGGTTCCATTCCATTCCATTCCTTTCCATTCCATTCCATTCCGGTTGATTCCATTCCATTCCATTTCATTCCATTCCATTCCATTTCATTCCATTGCATTCCATTTCCTTCCATTTCATTCCATTCAATTCCATTTCATTTTATTCCAGTCCATTCCATTCCATTCCATTCCATTGCATTCCACTCCATTCCATTCCATTCCATTCCATTCAATTCCATTCTATTCAATTCTATTCCATTCCATTCCATTCTATTCCATTCCATTCCATTCCATTCCATTCCATTCTATTCCATTCCATTCCATTCCATTCTATTTCATTCTATTCGGATTGATTCCATTCCATTTCATTCCATTCCATTCCATTCTGTTCCATTTCATTCGGTTTCATTCCATTCCATTTCGTTCCATTCCATTCCAATCCATTCAATTCGGTTGGATTCCATTCCATTCCATTCTATTCCATTCCATTCCATTTCGGTTGATTCCATTCCATTCCATTCCATTTCTGTTGATTCCATTCCATTCCATTCCATTCCATTCCATTCCGGATGATTCCATTCCATTCCATTCCATTCCATTCCGTTACATTCCATACTATTCCATTCCATTCGTGTTTATTCCATTCCATTCCGTTCCATTCCATTCCAATGCATTGAATTCGGCTGGATTCCATTCCATTCCATTCCATTCCATTCCATTTGGGTTAATTCCATTCCATTCCATTCCATTCCATTCCATTCCATTGCATTCCATTCCATTCGGGATGATTCCATTCCATTCCATTCCATTCCATTCCATTCCATTCGGGATGATTCCATTCCATTCCATTCCATTCCATTCAATTCCACTCGGGTTCATTCCATTCCATTCCATTCCATTCCATTCCATTCTATGATATTCCGTTACATTCCATTCCGGTTGATTCCATTCGATTCCATTCCATTCCATTCCATTCCATTCCATTCCATTCCATAAGAGTTGATTAAATTCGATTCCCTTCCATTCCATTCCATTCCATTCCATTCAATTCCACTCTGGTTGATTCCATTCCGTTCCATTCTATTCCATTTCTTTCTATGATATTCCGTTACATTCCATTCCAGTTGATTCCATTCGATTCCATTCCATTCCATTCCATTCCATAAGAGTTGATTAATTCGATTCCATTCCATTCCATTCCATTCTGTTCCATTCCATTCCATTCCATTCCATTCGGATTGATTCCATTTGAGTCCATTCCATTCCATTCCAATTCATTCTATTCCATTCCTTTCAATTCCATTCCATTGCATTAATGTTGATTCCATTCCATTCAATTCCATTCCATTCCACTCCATTCCCTTCCATTCCGCTCCATTCCTTTCGATTCCATTCTATTCCATCCCATTCCATTCCCAACGGGTTGAATCCATTCCAATCCTTTCCATTCCATTCCATTCCATTCCATCAGGCTTGATTCCATTCCTTTCCATTCCATTCCGTTTCCTTTCCTTCCATTTGGGTTGATTCCTGTCCATTCCATTCCTTTCCATTGCATTTCTGTTGATTCCATTCCATTCCATTCCATTCCATTCCATTCGGGATGATTCCATTCCATTCCATTCCATTCCTTTCAATTCCACTCGGGTTGATTCCAATCCAATCCATTCCATTCCATTCCATTCTATGATATTCCATTCTATTCCATTCCGGTTGATTCCATACGATTCCATTCGATTCCATTTGGTTCCATTCCATTCTATTCCATTCCATTCTTTTCGTGTTGATTCAATTTTATTGCATTCCAATTCATTCCATTAGATTTCATTCCGTTCGGGTTGATTCCATTCCATTCCATTCCATTCCGTTGCGTTCCATTCCGTTTGGTATGATTCCATTCCATTCCATTCCATTCCATTCCATTCCATTCCATTGCAATAGGGTTGTTTCCATTCCATTCCATTCCCTTGCATTCCATTCCATTCCATTCTTGTTGATTCCATTCCATTCCATTCCATTCCATTCCATTGCATTCCATTCGCGTGGAGTCCATTCGATTTCATCCCATTCCATTCCATTCCATTCCGGTTGATTCCATTCCGTTCCGTTCCATTCCATTCCATGGCATTCCATTCCATTCCATTCCATTCTATTCCATTCCATTCCATTCTGGTTGATTCCAGTCGATTCCATTCCATTCCATTCCATTCCGCTCGGGTTGATTCCATTCCATTCCATTCCATTTAATTCGTTTCCATTCCATTTGGGTTGATTCCATTCCATTCCATTCCATTACATTCCAGTTCATTCCATTCGGGTTGATTCCATTCCACTCCATTCCATTCCATTCCATTCCATTCCATTCGTGTTGATTCCATTCCATTCCACTCTATTCCATTCCATTCCATTCCATTTCTGTTGATTCCATTCCATTCCATTCCATGATTTTCCATTCCATTCCTTTCTGCTTACTTCCCTTCGATTCCACTCCATTCCATTCCATTCCATTCCTTTCCGTTCCATTCCTTTCGGGTTGATTCCATTTCACTCCATTCCATTAGCGTTGAGTCCATTCGATTCCGTCCCTTTCCATTCCATTCCGGTTGGTTTCATTCCATTCCCTTCCATTCCATTCCGGTTGGTTCCATTCCATTCCATTCCATTCCATTCCATTCCATTCTGGTTTATTCCATTCCATTCCATTCCATTACATTACATTACATTACATTACATTGCATTCGGGTTGATTCCATTTTTCCACTCCATTTAATTCCATTCCATTCCATTCCATTCCATTTGGGTTGATTCCTTTCCCTTCCATTCCATTCCATTCCATTCCATTCCATTCCAGTCCACTGCATTCGGTTTGATTCCGTTCCATTCCGTTCCATTCCATTCCTTTCCATTCCATTGCATTCTGGTTGATTCCATTCCATAACATTCCATTCCATTCGATTCCATTGCATTCCATTCCTTTCCATTCCATTCCATTCCGGTTGTTTCCATTCCATTCCATTTCATTCCATTCCATTCCATTTCATTCCATTCCATTCCATTTCATTTTATTCCATTCCATTCCATTCCATTTTGTTAGATTCCACACCATTCCATTCCATTCCATTCCATTCCATTCCATTCCATTCCATTCCATTCCATTCCATTGCAACCGTGTTTATTTCATTCCATTCCATTCCATTCCACTCCATTCCATTCCATTCCACTCCATTCCATTCCATTTCATTTGGGTTGATTCCATTCCATTCCACTCCATTCCCTTCCATTCCAGTCGGGTTGATTCCATTCCATTACATTCCATTCGTGTTGATTCCAATCAATTCCATGCCATGCCATTTCATTCCATTCCATTCCATTCCATTCCATTCCATTCCATTCCATTCCATTCCTTTCCATTCCATTCCATTCCATTCTGTTCCATTCCATTCCGTTCCGTTCCATTCTATTCCATTCCATTCGGGTTGATTCCTTTCCATTCCATTCCATTCCATTTCATTGGGGTTCTTTCCATTCCATTCCATTCCATTCCACTCCAATCCATTCAATTCGGCTGGATTCCATTCCATTCCATTCTATTTCATTCCATTCCATTCCATTTCGGTTGGTTCCTTTCCATTCCATTCCATTCCATTCCAATCCATAAGAGTTGATTAAATTCGATTCCATTCCATTCCTTTCCATTCTGTTCAATTCCATTCCATTCCATTCGGGTTGATTCCATTCGAGTCCATTCCATTCCATTCCAATTCATTCTATTCCATTCCTTTCAATTCCAATCCATTCCATTAGTGGTGATTCCATTCCATTCCATTCCATTCCATTCCATTCCATTCCATTCCATTCCCCTCCGTTCCTTTCCATTCCACTCCATTCCATTCGATTCCATTCTATTCCATTCCATTCCATTACATTCCATTCCATTACTTTCGGTTTGATTCCATTCCAATCCCTTCCATTCCATCCCATTAAATTCCATTTGGGTTGATTCCATTCCATTCCATTCCATTCCGTTACATTCCAGTCCATTCCGTTCGGTTTGATTCCATTCCATTCCATTCCATTCCATTCCATTCCATTCAATTCTGGTTGATTCCATTCCATAACATTCAATTCCATTCGGTTCCATTCCATTCCATTCCTTCCCATTCCATTCCATTCCGGTTGATTCCATTCCATTCCATTTCATTCCATTCCATTCCATTTCATTCCATTCCATTCCATTTCATTCCATTGCATTCCTTTTCATTCCATTTCATTCCATTCAATTCCATTTCATTTTATTCCATTCCATTCCATTCCATTCCATTCCACTCCATTGCATTCCACTCCATTCCATTCCATTCCATTCCATTCTATTCCATTCCATTCCATTCCATTCCATTCTATTCCATTCCATTCCATTCCATTCTATTTCATTCCATTCGGATTGATTCCATTCGATTTCATTCCATTCCATTCCATTCCGTTCCATTTCATTCGGGTTCATTCCATTCCATTTCGTTCCATTCCATTCCAATCCATTCAATTCGGTTGGATTCCATTCCATTCCATTCTATTCCATTCCATTCCATTCCATTTCGGTTGATTCCATTCCATTCCATTCCATTCCATTCCATTCCATTCCATTTCTGTTGATTCCATTCCATTCCATTCCATTCCATTCCGGATGATTCCATTCCATTCCATTCCATTCCATTTCTTTCCTTTCCATTCCATTCCATTCCATTCCATTACATTCCATTCCATTCTATTCCATTCCATTCGTGTTTATTCCATTCCATTCCGTTCCATTCCATTCCAATCCATTGAATTCGGCTGGATTCCATTCCATTCCATTCCATTCCATTCCATTCCATTCCATTTGGGTTAATTCCATTCCATTCCATTCCATTCCATTCCATTCGGGATGATTCCATATCATTCCATTCCATTCCATTCCATTCCATTCCATTCGGGATGATTCCATTCCATTCCATTCCATTTCATTCAATTCCTCTCGGGTTGATTCCATTCCGTTCCATTCCATTTCATTCCATTCTATGATATTCCGTTACATTCCATTCCGCTTGATTCCATTCGATTCCATTCCATTCCATTCCATTCCATAAGAGTTGATTAAATTCGATTCCATTCCATTCCATTCCATTATGTTCCATTCCATTCCATTCCATTCCATTCGGATTGATTCCATTCGAGTCCATTCCATTCCATTCCAATTCATTCTATTCCATTCCTTTCAATTCCCTTCCATTCCATTAGTGTTGATTCCATTCCATTCAATTCCATTCCATTCCACTCCATTCCCTTCCATTCCACTCCATTCCGTTCGATTCCATTCTATTCCATTCCATTCCATTCCCTTCGGGTTGAATCCATTCCAATCCATTCCATTCCATTCCATTCCATTCCATCAGGCTTGATTCCATTCCTTTCCATTCCATTCCATTTCCTTCCCTTCCATTTGGGTTGATTCCTGTCCATTCCATTCCTTTCCATTGCATTTCTGTTGATTCAATTCCATTGCATTCCTTTCCATTCCATTCCATTCGGGATGATTCCATTCCATTCCATTCCATTCCATTCAATTCCACTCGGGTTGATTCCAATCCAATCCATTCCATTCCATTCCATTCTATGATATTCCATTCTATTCCATTCCGGTTGATTCCATTCGATTCCATTCAATTTCATTCGGTTCCATTCCATTCTATTCCATTCCATTCTTTTCGGGTTGATTCAATTTTATTGCATTCCAATTCATTCCATTAGATTTCATTCCGTTCGGGTTGATTCCATTCCATTCCATTCCATTCCGTTGCGTTCCATTCCGTTTGGGATGATTCCATTCCATTCCATTCCATTCCATTCCATTCCATTCAATTCCATTGCAATAGGGTTGTTTCCATTCCATTCCATTCCCTTGCATTCCATTCCATTCCATTCTTGTTGATTCCATTCCATTCCATTCCATTCCATTGCATTCCATTCGCGTGGAGTCCATTCGATTTCATCCCATTCCATTCCATTCCATTCCGGTTGATTCCATTCCGTTCCGTTCAATTCCATTCCATTGCATTCCATTCCATTCCATTCCATTCTATTCCATTCCATTCCATTCTGGTTCATTCCAGTCGATTCCATTCCATTCCATTCCATTCCGCTCGGGTTGATTCCATTCCATTCCATTCCATTCCATTTAATTCGTTTCCATTACATTTGGGTTGATTCCATTCCATTCCATTACATTCCAGTTCATTCCATTCGGGTTGATTCCATTCCACTCCATTCCATTCCATTCCATTCCGTTCCATTCCATTCGTGTTGATTGCATTCGATTCCATTCCATTCCATTCTTGTTGATTCCATTCCATTCCATTGCATTCCATTCCGTTCCATTCGGGATGATTCCATTCCATTCCATTCCATGGCATTCCATTCCATTCCCCTCGGGTTGATTAAATTCCATTCCATTGCATTCCGTTCCATTCCATTCCATTCCATGATTTTCCATTCCATTCCTTTCTGCTTGCTTCCGTTCGATTCCACTCCATTCCATTCCATTCCATTCCTTTCCGTTCCATTCCTTTCGGGTTGATTCCATTTCATTCCATTTCATTCCATTCCGTTAGCGTTGAGTCCATTCGATTCCGTCCCTTTCCATTACATTCCGGTTGGTTTCATTTCATTCCCTTCCATTCCATTCCGGTTGGTTCCATTCCATTCCATTCCATTCCATTCCATTCCATTCCATTCCATTCCATTCCATTCTGGTTTATTCCATTCCATTCCATTAAATTCCATTACATTACATTCCATTGCATTCGGGTTGATTCCATTCTATCCACTCCATTTAATTCCATTCCATTCCATTCCATTTTGGTTGATTCCATTCCATTCCACTACATTTCATTCCTTTCCAGTCGGGTTGATTCCATTCCATTAGATTCCATTCGTGTTGATTCCAATGAATTCCATTCCATGCCATTTCATTCCATTCCATTCCATTCCATTCCTTTCCATTCCATTCCATTCCATTCCATTCCATTCTGTTCCATTCCATTCCGTTCCATTCCTTTCTATTCCATTCCATTCGGGTTGATTCCATTCCATTCCATTCCATTCAATTTCATTCGGGTTCATTCCATTCCATTCCATTCCATTCCACTCCAATCCATTCAATTCGGCTGGATTCCATTCCATTCCATTTCGGTTGGTTCCTTTCCATTCCATTCCATTCCATTCCCATCCATAAGAGTTGATTAAATTCGATTCCATTCCATTCCTTTCCATTCTGTTCCATTCCATTCCATTCCATTCCATTCCATTCCATTCTATTCCATTCCATTCCATTACAATACATTCCATTAGTTTCGGGTTGATTCCATTCCAATCCCTTCCATTCCTTCCCATTAAATTCCATTTGAGTTGATTCCTTTCCATTCCATTCCATTCCATTACATTCCAGTCCATTGCATTCGGTTTGATTCCATTCCATTCCAATCCATTCCATTCCATTCCATTCCTTTCCATTCCATTCCATTCCATTCAATTCTGGTTGATTCCTTTCCATAACATTCAATTCCATTCGGTTCCATTCCATTCCATTCCTTTCCATTCCATTCCATTCCGCTTGATTCCATTCCATTCCATTTCATTCCATTCCATTCCATTTCATTCCATTGCATTCCATTTCATTCCATTTCATTCCATTCAATTCCATTTCATTTTATGCCATTCCATTCCATTCCATTCAATTCCATTCTATTCAATTATATTCCATTCCATTCCATTCTATTCCATTCCTTTCCATTCCATTCTATTCCATTCCATTCCATTCCATTCTATTTCATTCCTTTCGGATTGATTCCATTCCATTTCATTCCATTCCATTCCATTCCGTTCCATTTCATTCGGGTTCATTACATTCCATTTCGTTCCATTCCATTCCAATCCATTCAATTCGGTTGGATTCCATTCCATTCCATTCTATTTCATTCCATTCCATTCCATTTCGGTTGATTCCATTCCATTCCATTCCATTCCATTCCATTCCATTCCATTCCGGATGATTCCATTCCATTCCATTCCCTTCCATTCCTTTCCTTTCCATTCCATTCCATTACATTACATTCCATTCCATTCTATTCCATTATATTCGTGTTTATTCCATTCCATTCCGTTCCATTCCATTCCAATCCATTGAATTCGGCTGGATTCCATTCCATTCCATTCCATTCCATTCCATTCCATTCCATTTGGGTTAATTCCATTCCATTCCATTCCATTCCATTCCATTCCATTCCATTCCATTCCATTCGGGATGATTCCATTCCATTCCATTCCATTCCATTCCATTCCATTCGGGATGATTCCATTCCATTCCATTCCATTCAAATCCACTCGGTTTGATTCCATTCCGTTACATTCCATTCCATTCCATTCTATGATATTCCGTTACATTCCATTCCGGTTGATTCCATTTGATTCCATTCCATTCCATTCCATTCCATTCCATTCCATTCGGATTGATTCCATTCGAGTCCATTACATTGCATTCCAATTCATTCTATTCCATTCCTTTCAATTCCATTCCATTCCATTAGTGTTGATTCCATTCCATTCAATTCCTTTCCATTCCACTCCATTCCCTTCCATTCCGCTCCATTCCGTTCGATTCCATTCTATTCCATTCCATTCCATTCCCTTCGGGTTGAATCCATTCCAATCCATTCCATTCCATTCCATTCCATTCCATCAGGCTTGATTCCATTCCTTTCCATTCCATTCCATTTCCTTCCCTTCCATTTGGGTTGATTCCTGTCCATTCCATTCCTTTCCATTGCATTTCTGTTGATTCCATTCCATTCCATTCCATTCGGGATGATTCCATTCCATTCCATTCCATTCCATTCCATTCCATTCCATTCGGGATGATTCCATTCCATTCCATTCCATTCCATTCCTTTCCTTTCCATTCCATTCCATTGCATTCCATTCCATTCCATTACATTCCATTCTATTCCATTCCATTCGTGTTTATTACATTCCATTCCGTTCCATTCCATTCGAATCCATTGAATTCGGCTGGATTCCATTCCATTCCATTCCATTCCATTCCATTCCATTCAATTCCATTCCATTTGGGTTAATTCCATTCCATTCCATTCCATTCCATTCCATTCCATTCCATTCCATTCCTTTCCATTCCATTCCATTCCATTCCATTTGGGATGATTCCATTCCATTCCATTCCATTCCATTCCATTCCATTCCATTCGGGATGATTCCATTCCATTCCATTCCATTCCATTCCATTCCACTCGGGTTGATTCCATTCCGTTCCATTCCATTCCATTCCATTCTATGATATTCCGTTACATTCCATTCCGGTTGATTCCATTCGATTCCATTCCATTCCATTCCATAAGAGTTGATTAAATTCGATTCGATTCCATTCCATTCCATTCTGTTCCATTCCATTCCATTCCATTCGGATTGATTCCATTCGAGTCCATTCCATTCCATTCCAATTCATTCTGTTCCATTCTTTTCAATTCCATTCCATTCCATTAGTGTTGATTCCATTCCATTCAATTCCATTCCATTCCACTCCATTCCCTTCCATTCCGCTCCACTCCGTTCGATTCCATTCTATTCCATTCCATTCCATTCCCTTCGGGTTGAATCCATTCCAATCCATTCCATTCCATTCCATTCCATCAGACTTGATTCCATTCCTTTCCATTCCATTCCATTTCCTTCCCTTCCATTTGGGTTGATTCCTTTCCATTCCATTCCATTCCATTGCATTTCTGTTGATTCCATTCCATTCCATTCCATTCCATTCCATTCCATTCCATTCCATTCCATTCGGGATGATTCCATTCCATTCCATTCAATTCCATTCATTTCCACTCGGGTTGATTCCAATCCATTCCATTCCATTCCATTCCATTCTATGATATTCCGTTCTATTCCATTCCGGTTGATTCCATTCGATTCCATTCAATTCCATTCGGTTCCATTCCATTCTATTCCATTCCATTCTTTTCTGGTTGATTCAATTTTATTGCATTCCAATTCATTCCATTAGATTTCATTCCGTTCGGGTTGATTCCATTCCATTCCATTCCATTCCGTTGCGTTCCATTCCATTCCATTCCATTCAATTCCATTGCAATAGGGTTGTTTCCATTCCATTCCATTCCCTTGCATTCCATTCCATTCCATTCTTGTTGACTCCATTCCACTCCATTCCATTGCATTCCATTCGCGTGGAGTCCATTCGATTTCATCCCATTCCATTCCATTCCATTCCGGTTGATTCCATTCCGTTCCGTTCCATTCCATTCCATTGCATTCCATTCCATTCCATTCCATTCTATTCCATTCCATTCCATTCTGGTTGATTCCAGTCGATTCCATTCCATTCCATTCCATTCCGCTCGGGTTGATTCCATTCCATTCCGTTCCATTTAATTCGTTTCCATTCTATTTGGGTTGATTCCATTCCATTCCTTTCCATTACATTCCAGTTCATTCCATTCGGGTTGATTCCATTCCACTCCATTCCATTCCATTCCATTCCGTTCCATTCCATTCGTGTTGATTGCATTCGATTCCATTCCATTCCATTCCATTCTTGTTGATTCCATTCCATTCCATTGCATTCCATTCCGTTCCATTCGGGATGATTCCATTCCATTCCATTCCATGGCATTCCATTCCATTCCCCTCGGGTTGATTAAATTCCATTCCATTGCATTCCGTTCCATTCCATTCCATTCCATGATTTTCCATTCCATTCCTTTCTGCTTGCTTCCGTTCGATTCCACTCCATTCCATTCCATTCCATTCCTTTCCGTTCCATTCCTTTCGGGTTGATTCCATTTCATTCCATTTCATTCCATTCCGTTAGCGTTGAGTCCATTCGATTCCGTCCCTTTCCATTACATTCCGGTTGGTTTCATTTCATTCCCTTCCATTCCATATCGGTTGGTTCCATTCCATTCCATTCCATTCCATTCCATTCCATTCCATTCCATTCTGGTTTATTCCATTCCATTCCATTAAATTCCATTACATTACATTCCATTGCATTCGGGTTGATTCCATTCTTTCCACTCCATTTAATTCCATTCCATTCCATTCCATTCCATTTGGGTTGATTCCTTTCCATTCCATTCCATTCCATTCCATTTCATTACATTCCAGTCCATTGCATTCGGTTTGATTCCGTTCCATTCCGTTCCATTCCATTCCTTTCCATTCCATTGCATTCTGGTTGATTCCATTCCATAACTTTCCATTCCATACGATTCCATTGCATTCCATTCCTTTCCATTCCATTCCATTCCGGTTGATTCCATTCCATTCCATTTCATTCCATTCCATTCCATTTCATTCCATTCCATTCCATTTCATTCCATTCCATTCCATTTCATTTTATTCCATTCCATTTCATTCCATTCCATTCCATTTCATTCCATTCCATTCCATTTCATTTTATTCCATTCCATTCCATTTCATTCCATTCCATTCCATTTCATTTTATTCCATTCCATTCCATTGCATTTGGTTAGATTCCACTCCATTCCATTCCATTCCATTCCATTCCATTCCATTACAACCGTGTTTATTTCATTCCATTCCATTCCATTCCACTCCATTCCATTCCATTCCACTCCATTCCATTCCATTCCATTTGGGTTGATTCCATTCCATTCCACTCCATTTCATTCCATTCCAGTCGGGTTGATTCCATTCCATTACATGCCATTCGTGTTGATTCCAATCAATTCCATTCCATGCCATTTCATTCCATTCCATTCCATTCCATTCCATTCCATTCCTTTCCATTCCATTCCATTCCATTCCATTCCTTTCCATTCAATTCCATTCCATTCCATTCCATTCTGTTCCATTGCATTCCGTTTCATTCCATTCTATTCCATTCCATTCGGGTTGATTCCATTCCATTCCATTCCATTTCATTCGGTTTCATTCCATTCCATTCCGTCCCATTCCACTCCAATCCATTCAATTCGGCTGGATTCCATTCCATTCCATTCTATTTCATTCCATTCCATTCCATTTCGGTTGGTTCCTTTCCATTCTATTCCATTCCATTTCATTCCATTCCATTCCATTCCATTCCAATCCATAAGAGTTGATTAAATTCCATTCCATTCCATTCCTTTCCATTCTGTTCCATTCCATTCCATTCCATTCCATTCCATTCCATTCCATTCCATTCCATTCGGGTTGATTCCATTCGAGTCCATTCCATTCCATTCCAATTCATTCTATTCCATTCCTTTCAATTCCATTCCATTCCATTAGTGGTGATTCCATTCCATTCCATTCCATTCCATTCCATTCCATTCCATTCCATTGCATTCCATTCCATTCCATTCCATTCCATTCCATTCAATTCCATTCTATTCAATTCTATTCCATTCCATTCCATTCTATTCCATTCCTTTCCATTCCATTCCATTCTATTCCATTCCATTCCATTCCATTCTATTTCATTCCATTCGGATTGATTCCATTCCATTTCATTCCATTCCATTCCATTCCGTTTCATTTCAATAGGGTTCATTCCATTCCATTTCGTTCCATTCCATTCCAATCCTTTCAATTCGGTTGGACTCCATTCCATTCCATTCTATTCCATTCCATTCCATTCCATTTCGGTTGATTCCATTCCATTCCATTCCATTCCATTCCATTTCTGTTGATTCCATTCCATTCCATTCCATTCCATTCCGGATGATTCCATTCCATTCCATTCCATTCCATTTCTTTCCTTTCCATTCCATTCCATTCCATTCCATTCCATTCCATTCCATTCTATTCCATTCCATTCGTGTTTATTCCATTCCATTCCGTTCCATTCCATTCCAATCCATTGAATTCGGCTGGATTCCATTCCATTCCATTCCATTCCATTCCATTCCATTCCATTTGGGTTAATTCCATTCCATTCCATTCCATTCCATTCCATTCGGGATGATTCCATTCCATTCCATTCCATTCCATTCCATTCCATTCCATTCGGGATGATTCCATTCCATTCCATTCCATTTCATTCAATTCCTCTCGGGTTGATTCCATTCCGTTCCATTCCATTTCATTCCATTCTATGATATTCCGTTACATTCCATTCCGCTTGATTCCATTCGATTCCATTCCATTCCATTCCATTCCATAAGAGTTGATTAAATTCGATTCCATTCCATTCCATTCCATTATGTTCCATTCCATTCCATTCCATTCCATTCGGATTGATTCCATTCGAGTCCATTCCATTCCATTCCAATTCATTCTATTCCATTCCTTTCAATTCCCTTCCATTCCATTAGTGTTGATTCCATTCCATTCAATTCCATTCCATTCCACTCCATTCCCTTCCATTCCACTCCATTCCGTTCGATTCCATTCTATTCCATTCCATTCCATTCCCTTCGGGTTGAATCCATTCCAATCCATTCCATTCCATTCCATTCCATTCCATCAGGCTTGATTCCATTCCTTTCCATTCCATTCCATTTCCTTCCCTTCCATTTGGGTTGATTCCTGTCCATTCCATTCCTTTCCATTGCATTTCTGTTGATTCAATTCCATTGCATTCCTTTCCATTCCATTCCATTCGGGATGATTCCATTCCATTCCATTCCATTCCATTCAATTCCACTCGGGTTGATTCCAATCCAATCCATTCCATTCCATTCCATTCTATGATATTCCATTCTATTCCATTCCGGTTGATTCCATTCGATTCCATTCAATTTCATTCGGTTCCATTCCATTCTATTCCATTCCATTCTTTTCGGGTTGATTCAATTTTATTGCATTCCAATTCATTCCATTAGATTTCATTCCGTTCGGGTTGATTCCATTCCATTCCATTCCATTCCGTTGCGTTCCATTCCGTTTGGGATGATTCCATTCCATTCCATTCCATTCCATTCCATTCCATTCAATTCCATTGCAATAGGGTTGTTTCCATTCCATTCCATTCCCTTGCATTCCATTCCATTCCATTCTTGTTGATTCCATTCCATTCCATTCCATTCCATTGCATTCCATTCGCGTGGAGTCCATTCGATTTCATCCCATTCCATTCCATTCCATTCCGGTTGATTCCATTCCGTTCCGTTCAATTCCATTCCATTGCATTCCATTCCATTCCATTCCATTCTATTCCATTCCATTCCATTCTGGTTCATTCCAGTCGATTCCATTCCATTCCATTCCATTCCGCTCGGGTTGTTTCCATTCCATTCCATTCCATTCCATTTAATTCGTTTCCATTACATTTGGGTTGATTCCATTCCATTCCATTACATTCCAGTTCATTCCATTCGGGTTGATTCCATTCCACTCCATTCCATTCCATTCCATTCCGTTCCATTCCATTCGTGTTGATTGCATTCGATTCCATTCCATTCCATTCTTGTTGATTCCATTCCATTCCATTGCATTCCATTCCGTTCCATTCGGGATGATTCCATTCCATTCCATTCCATGGCATTCCATTCCATTCCCCTCGGGTTGATTAAATTCCATTCCATTGCATTCCGTTCCATTCCATTCCATTCCATGATTTTCCATTCCATTCCTTTCTGCTTGCTTCCGTTCGATTCCACTCCATTCCATTCCATTCCATTCCTTTCCGTTCCATTCCTTTCGGGTTGATTCCATTTCATTCCATTTCATTCCATTCCGTTAGCGTTGAGTCCATTCGATTCCGTCCCTTTCCATTACATTCCGGTTGGTTTCATTTCATTCCCTTCCATTCCATTCCGGTTGGTTCCATTCCATTCCATTCCATTCCATTCCATTCCATTCCATTCTGGTTTATTCCATTCCATTCCATTAAATTCCATTACATTACATTCCATTGCATTCGGGTTGATTCCATTCTTTCCACTCCATTTAATTCCATTCCATTCCATTCCATTCCATTTGGGTTGATTCCTTTCCATTCCATTCCATTCCATTCTATTTCATTACATTCCAGTCCATTGCATTCGGTTTGATTCCGTTCCATTCCGTTCCATTCCATTCCTTTCCATTCCATTGCATTCTGGTTGATTCCATTCCATAACATTCCATTCCATACGATTCCATTGCATTCCATTCCTTTCCATTCCATTCCATTCCGGTTGATTCCATTCCATTCCATTTCATTCCATTCCATTCCATTTCATTCCATTCCATTCCATTTCATTCCATTCCATTCCATTTCATTTTATTCCATTCCATTTCATTCCATTCCATTCCATTTCATTCCATTCCATTCCATTTCATTTTATTCCATTCCATTCCATTTCATTCCATTCCATTCCATTTCATTTTATTCCATTCCATTCCATTGCATTTGGTTAGATTCCACTCCATTCCATTCCATTCCATTCCATTCCATTCCATTACAACCGTGTTTATTTCATTCCATTCCATTCCATTCCACTCCATTCCATTCCATTCCACTCCATTCCATTCCATTCCATTTGGGTTGATTCCATTCCATTCCACTCCATTTCATTCCATTCCAGTCGGGTTGATTCCATTCCATTACATGCCATTCGTGTTGATTCCAATCAATTCCATTCCATGCCATTTCATTCCATTCCATTCCATTCCATTCCATTCCATTCCTTTCCATTCCATTCCATTCCATTCCATTCCATTCCTTTCCATTCAATTCCATTCCATTCCATTCCATTCTGTTCCATTGCATTCCGTTTCATTCCATTCTATTCCATTCCATTCGGGTTGATTCCATTCCATTCCATTCCATTTCATTCGGTTTCATTCCATTCCATTCCATCCCATTCCACTCCAATCCATTCAATTCGGCTGGATTCCATTTCATTCCATTCTATTTCATTCCATTCCATTCCATTTCGGTTGGTTCCTTTCCATTCCATTCCATTCCATTTCATTCCATTCCATTCCATTCCATTCCAATCCATAAGAGTTGATTAAATTCCATTCCATTCCATTCCTTTCCATTCTGTTCCATTCCATTCCATTCCATTCCATTCCATTCCATTCCATTCCATTCGGGTTGATTCCATTCGAGTCCATTCCATTCCATTCCAATTCATTCTATTCCATTCCTTTCAATTCCATTTCATTCCATTAGTGGTGACTCCATTCCATTCCATTCCATTCCATTCCATTCCATTCCATTCCATTGCATTCCATTCCATTCCATTCCATTCCATTCCATTCAATTCCATTCTATTCAATTCTATTCCATTCCATTCCATTCTATTCCATTCCTTTCCATTCCATTCCATTCTATTCCATTCCATTCCATTCCATTCTATTTCATTCCATTCGGATTGATTCCATTCCATTTCATTCCATTCCATTCCATTCCGTTCCATTTCATTAGGGTTCATTCCATTCCATTTCGTTCCATTCCATTCCAATCCATTCAATTCGGTTGGACTCCATTCCATTCCATTCTATTCCATTCCATTCCATTCCATTTCGGTTGATTCCATTCCATTCCATTCCATTCCATTCCATTTCTGTTGATTCCATTCCATTCCATTCCATTCCATTCCGGATGATTCCATTCCATTCCATTCCATTCCATTTCTTTCCTTTCCATTCCATTCCATTCCATTCCATTCCATTCCATTCCATTCTATTCCATTCCATTCGTGTTTATTCCATTCCATTCCGTTCCATTCCATTCCAATCCATTGAATTCGGCTGGATTCCATTCCATTCCATTCCATTCCATTCCATTCCATTCCATTTGGGTTAATTCCATTCCATTCCATTCCATTCCATTCCATTCGGGATGATTCCATTCCATTCCATTCCATTCCATTCCATTCCATTCCATTCGGGATGATTCCATTCCATTCCATTCCATTTCATTCAATTCCTCTCGGGTTGATTCCATTCCGTTCCATTCCATTTCATTCCATTCTATGATATTCCGTTACATTCCATTCCGCTTGATTCCATTCGATTCCATTCCATTCCATTCCATTCCATAAGAGTTGATTAAATTCGATTCCATTCCATTCCATTCCATTCCATTATGTTCCATTCCATTCCATTCCATTCCATTCGGATTGATTCCATTCGAGTCCATTCCATTCCATTCCAATTCATTCTATTCCATTCCTTTCAATTCCCTTCCATTCCATTAGTGTTGATTCCATTCCATTCAATTCCATTCCATTCCACTCCATTCCCTTCCATTCCACTCCATTCCGTTCGATTCCATTCTATTCCATTCCATTCCATTCCCTTCGGGTTGAATCCATTCCAATCCATTCCATTCCATTCCATTCCATTCCATCAGGCTTGATTCCATTCCTTTCCATTCCATTCCATTTCCTTCCCTTCCATTTGGGTTGATTCCTGTCCATTCCATTCCTTTCCATTGCATTTCTGTTGATTCAATTCCATTGCATTCCTTTCCATTCCATTCCATTCGGGATGATTCCATTCCATTCCATTCCATTCCATTCAATTCCACTCGGGTTGATTCCAATCCAATCCATTCCATTCCATTCCATTCTATGATATTCCATTCTATTCCATTCCGGTTGATTCCATTCGATTCCATTCAATTTCATTCGGTTCCATTCCATTCTATTCCATTCCATTCTTTTCGGGTTGATTCAATTTTATTGCATTCCAATTCATTCCATTAGATTTCATTCCGTTCGGGTTGATTCCATTCCATTCCATTCCATTCCGTTGCGTTCCATTCCGTTTGGGATGATTCCATTCCATTCCATTCCATTCCATTCCATTCCATTCAATTCCATTGCAATAGGGTTGTTTCCATTCCATTCCATTCCCTTGCATTCCATTCCATTCCATTCTTGTTGATTCCATTCCATTCCATTCCATTCCATTGCATTCCATTCGCGTGGAGTCCATTCGATTTCATCCCATTCCATTCCATTCCATTCCGGTTGATTCCATTCCGTTCCGTTCAATTCCATTCCATTGCATTCCATTCCATTCCATTCCATTCTATTCCATTCCATTCCATTCTGGTTCATTCCAGTCGATTCCATTCCATTCCATTCCATTCCGCTCGGGTTGATTCCATTCCATTCCATTCCATTCCATTTAATTCGTTTCCATTACATTTGGGTTGATTCCATTCCATTCCATTACATTCCAGTTCATTCCATTCGGGTTGATTCCATTCCACTCCATTCCATTCCATTCCATTCCGTTCCATTCCATTCGTGTTGATTGCATTCGATTCCATTCCATTCCATTCTTGTTGATTCCATTCCATTCCATTGCATTCCATTCCGTTCCATTCGGGATGATTCCATTCCATTCCATTCCATGGCATTCCATTCCATTCCCCTCGGGTTGATTAAATTCCATTCCATTGCATTCCGTTCCATTCCATTCCATTCCATGATTTTCCATTCCATTCCTTTCTGCTTGCTTCCGTTCGATTCCACTCCATTCCATTCCATTCCATTCCTTTCCGTTCCATTCCTTTCGGGTTGATTCCATTTCATTCCATTTCATTCCATTCCGTTAGCGTTGAGTCCATTCGATTCCGTCCCTTTCCATTACATTCCGGTTGGTTTCATTTCATTCCCTTCCATTCCATTCCGGTTGGTTCCATTCCATTCCATTCCATTCCATTCCATTCCATTCCATTCCATTCCATTCTGGTTTATTCCATTCCATTCCATTAAATTCCATTACATTACATTCCATTGCATTCGGGTTGATTCCATTCTATCCACTCCATTTAATTCCATTCCATTCCATTCCATTTTGGTTGATTCCATTCCATTCCACTACATTTCATTCCTTTCCAGTCGGGTTGATTCCATTCCATTAGATTCCATTCGTGTTGATTCCAATGAATTCCATTCCATGCCATTTCATTCCATTCCATTCCATTCCATTCCTTTCCATTCCATTCCATTCCATTCCATTCCATTCTGTTCCATTCCATTCCGTTCCATTCCTTTCTATTCCATTCCATTCGGGTTGATTCCATTCCATTCCATTCCATTCAATTTCATTCGGGTTCATTCCATTCCATTCCATTCCATTCCACTCCAATCCATTCAATTCGGCTGGATTCCATTCCATTCCATTTCGGTTGGTTCCTTTCCATTCCATTCCATTCCATTCCCATCCATAAGAGTTGATTAAATTCGATTCCATTCCATTCCTTTCCATTCTGTTCCATTCCATTCCATTCCATTCCATTCCATTCCATTCCATTCTATTCCATTCCATTCCATTACAATACATTCCATTAGTTTCGGGTTGATTCCATTCCAATCCCTTCCATTCCTTCCCATTAAATTCCATTTGAGTTGATTCCTTTCCATTCCATTCCATTCCATTACATTCCAGTCCATTGCATTCGGTTTGATTCCATTCCATTCCAATCCATTCCATTCCATTCCATTCCTTTCCATTCCATTCCATTCCATTCAATTCTGGTTGATTCCTTTCCATAACATTCAATTCCATTCGGTTCCATTCCATTCCATTCCTTTCCATTCCATTCCATTCCGCTTGATTCCATTCCATTCCATTTCATTCCATTCCATTCCATTTCATTCCATTGCATTCCATTTCATTCCATTTCATTCCATTCAATTCCATTTCATTTTATGCCATTCCATTCCATTCCATTCAATTCCATTCTATTCAATTATATTCCATTCCATTCCATTCTATTCCATTCCTTTCCATTCCATTCTATTCCATTCCATTCCATTCCATTCTATTTCATTCCTTTCGGATTGATTCCATTCCATTTCATTCCATTCCATTCCATTCCGTTCCATTTCATTCGGGTTCATTACATTCCATTTCGTTCCATTCCATTCCAATCCATTCAATTCGGTTGGATTCCATTCAATTCCATTCTATTTCATTCCATTCCATTCCATTTCGGTTGATTCCATTCCATTCCATTCCATTCCATTCCATTCCATTCCATTCCGGATGATTCCATTCCATTCCATTCCCTTCCATTCCTTTCCTTTCCATTCCATTCCATTACATTACATTCCATTCCATTCTATTCCATTATATTCGTGTTTATTCCATTCCATTCCGTTCCATTCCATTCCAATCCATTGAATTCGGCTGGATTCCATTCCATTCCATTCCATTCCATTCCATTCCATTCCATTTGGGTTAATTCCATTCCATTCCATTCCATTCCATTCCATTCCATTCCATTCCATTCCATTCGGGATGATTCCATTCCATTCCATTCCATTCCATTCCATTCCATTCGGGATGATTCCATTCCATTCCATTCCATTCAAATCCACTCGGTTTGATTCCATTCCGTTACATTCCATTCCATTCCATTCTATGATATTCCGTTACATTCCATTCCGGTTGATTCCATTTGATTCCATTCCATTCCATTCCATTCCATTCCATTCCATTCGGATTGATTCCATTCGAGTCCATTACATTGCATTCCAATTCATTCTATTCCATTCCTTTCAATTCCATTCCATTCCATTAGTGTTGATTCCATTCCATTCAATTCCTTTCCATTCCACTCCATTCCCTTCCATTCCGCTCCATTCCGTTCGATTCCATTCTATTCCATTCCATTCCATTCCCTTCGGGTTGAATCCATTCCAATCCATTCCATTCCATTCCATTCCATTCCATCAGGCTTGATTCCATTCCTTTCCATTCCATTCCATTTCCTTCCCTTCCATTTGGGTTGATTCCTGTCCATTCCATTCCTTTCCATTGCATTTCTGTTGATTCCATTCCATTCCATTCCATTCGGGATGATTCCATTCCATTCCATTCCATTCCATTCCATTCCATTCCATTCGGGATGATTCCATTCCATTCCATTCCATTCCATTCCTTTCCTTTCCATTCCATTCCATTGCATTCCATTCCATTCCATTACATTCCATTCTATTCCATTCCATTCGTGTTTATTACATTCCATTCCGTTCCATTCCATTCGAATCCATTGAATTCGGCTGGATTCCATTCCATTCCATTCCATTCCATTCCATTCCATTCAATTCCATTCCATTTGGGTTAATTCCATTCCATTCCATTCCATTCCATTCCATTCCATTCCATTCCATTCCTTTCCATTCCATTCCATTCCATTCCATTTGGGATGATTCCATTCCATTCCATTCCATTCCATTCCATTCCATTCGGGATGATTCCATTCCATTCCATTCCATTCCATTCCATTCCACTCGGGTTGATTCCATTCCGTTCCATTCCATTCCATTCCATTCTATGATATTCCGTTACATTCCATTCCGGTTGATTCCATTCGATTCCATTCCATTCCATTCCATAAGAGTTGATTAAATTCGATTCGATTCCATTCCATTCCATTCTGTTCCATTCCATTCCATTCCATTCGGATTGATTCCATTCGAGTCCATTCCATTCCATTCCAATTCATTCTGTTCCATTCTTTTCAATTCCATTCCATTCCATTAGTGTTGATTCCATTCCATTCAATTCCATTCCATTCCACTCCATTCCCTTCCATTCCGCTCCACTCCGTTCGATTCCATTCTATTCCATTCCATTCCATTCCCTTCGGGTTGAATCCATTCCAATCCATTCCATTCCATTCCATTCCATCAGACTTGATTCCATTCCTTTCCATTCCATTCCATTTCCTTCCCTTCCATTTGGGTTGATTCCTTTCCATTCCATTCCATTCCATTGCATTTCTGTTGATTCCATTCCATTCCATTCCATTCCATTCCATTCCATTCCATTCCATTCCATTCGGGATGATTCCATTCCATTCCATTCAATTCCATTCATTTCCACTCGGGTTGATTCCAATCCATTCCATTCCATTCCATTCCATTCTATGATATTCCGTTCTATTCCATTCCGGTTGATTCCATTCGATTCCATTCAATTCCATTCGGTTCCATTCCATTCTATTCCATTCCATTCTTTTCTGGTTGATTCAATTTTATTGCATTCCAATTCATTCCATTAGATTTCATTCCGTTCGGGTTGATTCCATTCCATTCCATTCCATTCCGTTGCGTTCCATTCCATTCCATTCCATTCAATTCCATTGCAATAGGGTTGTTTCCATTCCATTCCATTCCCTTGCATTCCATTCCATTCCATTCTTGTTGACTCCATTCCACTCCATTCCATTGCATTCCATTCGCGTGGAGTCCATTCGATTTCATCCCATTCCATTCCATTCCATTCCGGTTGATTCCATTCCGTTCCGTTCCATTCCATTCCATTGCATTCCATTCCATTCCATTCCATTCTATTCCATTCCATTCCATTCTGGTTGATTCCAGTCGATTCCATTCCATTCCATTCCATTCCGCTCGGGTTGATTCCATTCCATTCCGTTCCATTTAATTCGTTTCCATTCTATTTGGGTTGATTCCATTCCATTCCTTTCCATTACATTCCAGTTCATTCCATTCGGGTTGATTCCATTCCACTCCATTCCATTCCATTCCATTCCGTTCCATTCCATTCGTGTTGATTGCATTCGATTCCATTCCATTCCATTCCATTCTTGTTGATTCCATTCCATTCCATTGCATTCCATTCCGTTCCATTCGGGATGATTCCATTCCATTCCATTCCATGGCATTCCATTCCATTCCCCTCGGGTTGATTAAATTCCATTCCATTGCATTCCGTTCCATTCCATTCCATTCCATGATTTTCCATTCCATTCCTTTCTGCTTGCTTCCGTTCGATTCCACTCCATTCCATTCCATTCCATTCCTTTCCGTTCCATTCCTTTCGGGTTGATTCCATTTCATTCCATTTCATTCCATTCCGTTAGCGTTGAGTCCATTCGATTCCGTCCCTTTCCATTACATTCCGGTTGGTTTCATTTCATTCCCTTCCATTCCATTCCGGTTGGTTCCATTCCATTCCATTCCATTCCATTCCATTCCATTCCATTCCATTCCATTCTGGTTTATTCCATTCCATTCCATTAAATTCCATTACATTACATTCCATTGCATTCGGGTTGATTCCATTCTTTCCACTCCATTTAATTCCATTCCATTCCATTCCATTCCATTTGGGTTGATTCCTTTCCATTCCATTCCATTCCATTCCATTTCATTACATTCCAGTCCATTGCATTCGGTTTGATTCCGTTCCATTCCGTTCCATTCCATTCCTTTCCATTCCATTGCATTCTGGTTGATTCCATTCCATAACATTCCATTCCATACGATTCCATTGCATTCCATTCCTTTCCATTCCATTCCATTCCGGTTGATTCCATTCCATTCCATTTCATTCCATTCCATTCCATTTCATTCCATTCCATTCCATTTCATTCCATTCCATTCCATTTCATTTTATTCCATTCCATTTCATTCCATTCCATTCCATTTCATTCCATTCCATTCCATTTCATTTTATTCCATTCCATTCCATTTCATTCCATTCCATTCCATTTCATTTTATTCCATTCCATTCCATTGCATTTGGTTAGATTCCACTCCATTCCATTCCATTCCATTCCATTCCATTACATTACAACCGTGTTTATTTCATTCCATTCCATTCCATTCCACTCCATTCCATTCCATTCCACTCCATTCCATTCCATTCCATTTGGGTTGATTCCATTCCATTCCACTCCATTTCATTCCATTCCAGTCGGGTTGATTCCATTCCATTACATGCCATTCGTGTTGATTCCAATCAATTCCATTCCATGCCATTTCATTCCATTCCATTCCATTCCATTCCATTCCATTCCTTTCCATTCCATTCCATTCCATTCCATTCCTTTCCATTCAATTCCATTCCATTCCATTCCATTCTGTTCCATTGCATTCCGTTTCATTCCATTCTATTCCATTCCATTCGGGTTGATTCCATTCCATTCCATTCCATTTCATTCGGTTTCATTCCATTCCATTCCGTCCCATTCCACTCCAATCCATTCAATTCGGCTGGATTCCATTCCATTCCATTCTATTTCATTCCATTCCATTCCATTTCGGTTGGTTCCTTTCCATTCTATTCCATTCCATTTCATTCCATTCCTTTCCATTCCATTCCAATCCATAAGAGTTGATTAAATTCCATTCCATTCCATTCCTTTCCATTCTGTTCCATTCCATTCCATTCCATTCCATTCCATTCCATTCCATTCCATTCCATTCGGGTTGATTCCATTCGAGTCCATTCCATTCCATTCCAATTCATTCTATTCCATTCCTTTCAATTCCATTTCATTCCATTAGTGGTGACTCCATTCCATTCCATTCCATTCCATTCCATTCCATTCCATTCCATTGCATTCCATTCCATTCCATTCCATTCCATTCCATTCAATTCCATTCTATTCAATTCTATTCCATTCCATTCCATTCTATTCCATTCCTTTCCATTCCATTCCATTCTATTCCATTCCATTCCATTCCATTCTATTTCATTCCATTCGGATTGATTCCATTCCATTTCATTCCATTCCATTCCATTCCGTTCCATTTCATTAGGGTTCATTCCATTCCATTTCGTTCCATTCCATTCCAATCCATTCAATTCGGTTGGACTCCATTCCATTCCATTCTATTCCATTCCATTCCATTCCATTTCGGTTGATTCCATTCCATTCCATTCCATTCCATTCCATTTCTGTTGATTCCATTCCATTCCATTCCATTCCATTCCGGATGATTCCATTCCATTCCATTCCATTCCATTTCTTTCCTTTCCATTCCATTCCATTCCATTCCATTACATTCCATTCCATTCTATTCCATTCCATTCGTGTTTATTCCATTCCATTCCGTTCCATTCCATTCCAATCCATTGAATTCGGCTGGATTCCATTCCATTCCATTCCATTCCATTCCATTCCATTCCATTTGGGTTAATTCCATTCCATTCCATTCCATTCCATTCCATTCGGGATGATTCCATTCCATTCCATTCCATTCCATTCCATTCCATTCCATTCGGGATGATTCCATTCCATTCCATTCCATTTCATTCAATTCCTCTCGGGTTGATTCCATTCCGTTCCATTCCATTTCATTCCATTCTATGATATTCCGTTACATTCCATTCCGCTTGATTCCATTCGATTCCATTCCATTCCATTCCATTCCATAAGAGTTGATTAAATTCGATTCCATTCCATTCCATTCCATTATGTTTCATTCCATTCCATTCCATTCCATTCGGATTGATTCCATTCGAGTCCATTCCATTCCATTCCAATTCATTCTATTCCATTCCTTTCAATTCCCTTCCATTCCATTAGTGTTGATTCCATTCCATTCAATTCCATTCCATTCCACTCCATTCCCTTCCATTCCACTCCATTCCGTTCGATTCCATTCTATTCCATTCCATTCCATTCCCTTCGGGTTGAATCCATTCCAATCCATTCCATTCCATTCCATTCCATTCCATCAGGCTTGATTCCATTCCTTTCCATTCCATTCCATTTCCTTCCCTTCCATTTGGGTTGATTCCTGTCCATTCCATTCCTTTCCATTGCATTTCTGTTGATTCAATTCCATTGCATTCCTTTCCATTCCATTCCATTCGGGATGATTCCATTCCATTCCATTCCATTCCATTCAATTCCACTCGGGTTGATTCCAATCCAATCCATTCCATTCCATTCCATTCTATGATATTCCATTCTATTCCATTCCGGTTGATTCCATTCGATTCCATTCAATTTCATTCGGTTCCATTCCATTCTATTCCATTCCATTCTTTTCGGGTTGATTCAATTTTATTGCATTCCAATTCATTCCATTAGATTTCATTCCGTTCGGGTTGATTCCATTCCATTCCATTCCATTCCGTTGCGTTCCATTCCGTTTGGGATGATTCCATTCCATTCCATTCCATTCCATTCCATTCCATTCAATTCCATTGCAATAGGGTTGTTTCCATTCCATTCCATTCCCTTGCATTCCATTCCATTCCATTCTTGTTGATTCCATTCCATTCCATTCCATTCCATTGCATTCCATTCGCGTGGAGTCCATTCGATTTCATCCCATTCCATTCCATTCCATTCCGGTTGATTCCATTCCGTTCCGTTCAATTCCATTCCATTGCATTCCATTCCATTCCATTCCATTCTATTCCATTCCATTCCATTCTGGTTCATTCCAGTCGATTCCATTCCATTCCATTCCATTCCGCTCGGGTTGATTCCATTCCATTCCATTCCATTCCATTTAATTCGTTTCCATTACATTTGGGTTGATTCCATTCCATTCCATTACATTCCAGTTCATTCCATTCGGGTTGATTCCATTCCACTCCATTCCATTCCATTCCATTCCGTTCCATTCCATTCGTGTTGATTGCATTCGATTCCATTCCATTCCATTCTTGTTGATTCCATTCCATTCCATTGCATTCCATTCCGTTCCATTCGGGATGATTCCATTCCATTCCATTCCATGGCATTCCATTCCATTCCCCTCGGGTTGATTAAATTCCATTCCATTGCATTCCGTTCCATTCCATTCCATTCCATGATTTTCCATTCCATTCCTTTCTGCTTGCTTCCGTTCGATTCCACTCCATTCCATTCCATTCCATTCCTTTCCGTTCCATTCCTTTCGGGTTGATTCCATTTCATTCCATTTCATTCCATTCCGTTAGCGTTGAGTCCATTCGATTCCGTCCCTTTCCATTACATTCCGGTTGGTTTCATTTCATTCCCTTCCATTCCATTCCGGTTGGTTCCATTCCATTCCATTCCATTCCATTCCATTCCATTCCATTCCATTCTGGTTTATTCCATTCCATTCCATTAAATTCCATTACATTACATTCCATTGCATTCGGGTTGATTCCATTCTATCCACTCCATTTAATTCCATTCCATTCCATTCCATTTTGGTTGATTCCATTCCATTCCACTACATTTCATTCCTTTCCAGTCGGGTTGATTCCATTCCATTAGATTCCATTCGTGTTGATTCCAATGAATTCCATTCCATGCCATTTCATTCCATTCCATTCCATTCCATTCCTTTCCATTCCATTCCATTCCATTCCATTCCATTCTGTTCCATTCCATTCCGTTCCATTCCTTTCTATTCCATTCCATTCGGGTTGATTCCATTCCATTCCATTCCATTCCATTTCATTCGGGTTCATTCCATTCCATTCCATTCCATTCCACTCCAATCCATTCAATTCGGCTGGATTCCATTCCATTCCATTTCGGTTGGTTCCTTTCCATTCCATTCCATTCCATTCCCATCCATAAGAGTTGATTAAATTCGATTCCATTCCATTCCTTTCCATTCTGTTCCATTCCATTCCATTCCATTCCATTCCATTCCATTCCATTCTATTCCATTCCATTCCATTACAATACATTCCATTAGTTTCGGGTTGATTCCATTCCAATCCCTTCCATTCCTTCCCATTAAATTCCATTTGAGTTGATTCCTTTCCATTCCATTCCATTCCATTACATTCCAGTCCATTGCATTCGGTTTGATTCCATTCCATTCCAATCCATTCCATTCCATTCCATTCCTTTCCATTCCATTCCATTCCATTCAATTCTGGTTGATTCCTTTCCATAACATTCAATTCCATTCGGTTCCATTCCATTCCATTCCTTTCCATTCCATTCCATTCCGCTTGATTCCATTCCATTCCATTTCATTCCATTCCATTCCATTTCATTCCATTGCATTCCATTTCATTCCATTTCATTCCATTCAATTCCATTTCATTTTATGCCATTCCATTCCATTCCATTCAATTCCATTCTATTCAATTATATTCCATTCCATTCCATTCTATTCCATTCCTTTCCATTCCATTCTATTCCATTCCATTCCATTCCATTCTATTTCATTCCTTTCGGATTGATTCCATTCCATTTCATTCCATTCCATTCCATTCCGTTCCATTTCATTCGGGTTCATTACATTCCATTTCGTTCCATTCCATTCCAATCCATTCAATTCGGTTGGATTCCATTCCATTCCATTCTATTTCATTCCATTCCATTCCATTTCGGTTGATTCCATTCCATTCCATTCCATTCCATTCCATTCCATTCCATTCCGGATGATTCCATTCCATTCCATTCCCTTCCATTCCTTTCCTTTCCATTCCATTCCATTACATTACATTCCATTCCATTCTATTCCATTATATTCGTGTTTATTCCATTCCATTCCGTTCCATTCCATTCCAATCCATTGAATTCGGCTGGATTCCATTCCATTCCATTCCATTCCATTCCATTCCATTTGGGTTAATTCCATTCCATTCCATTCCATTCCATTCCATTCCATTCCATTCCATTCCATTCCATTCCATTCCATTCCATTCGGGATGATTCCATTCCATTCCATTCCATTCCATTCCATTCCATTCGGGATGATTCCATTCCATTCCATTCCATTCAAATCCACTCGGTTTGATTCCATTCCGTTACATTCCATTCCATTCCATTCTATGATATTCCGTTACATTCCATTCCGGTTGATTCCATTTGATTCCATTCCATTCCATTCCATTCCATTCCATTCCATTCGGATTGATTCCATTCGAGTCCATTACATTGCATTCCAATTCATTCTATTCCATTCCTTTCAATTCCATTCCATTCCATTAGTGTTGATTCCATTCCATTCAATTCCTTTCCATTCCACTCCATTCCCTTCCATTCCGCTCCATTCCGTTCGATTCCATTCTATTCCATTCCATTCCATTCCCTTCGGGTTGAATCCATTCCAATCCATTCCATTCCATTCCATTCCATTCCATCAGGCTTGATTCCATTCCTTTCCATTCCATTCCATTTCCTTCCCTTCCATTTGGGTTGATTCCTGTCCATTCCATTCCTTTCCATTGCATTTCTGTTGATTCCATTCCATTCCATTCCATTCGGGATGATTCCATTCCATTCCATTCCATTCCATTCCATTCCATTCCATTCGGGATGATTCCATTCCATTCCATTCCATTCCATTCCATTCCTTTCCTTTCCATTCCATTCCATTGCATTCCATTCCATTCCATTACATTCCATTCTATTCCATTCCATTCGTGTTTATTACATTCCATTCCGTTCCATTCCATTCGAATCCATTGAATTCGGCTGGATTCCATTCCATTCCATTCCATTCCATTCCATTCCATTCAATTCCATTCCATTTGGGTTAATTCCATTCCATTCCATTCCATTCCATTCCATTCCATTCCATTCCATTCCATTCCTTTCCATTCCATTCCATTCCATTCCATTTGGGATGATTCCATTCCATTCCATTCCATTCCATTCCATTCCATTCGGGATGATTCCATTCCATTCCATTCCATTCCATTCCATTCCACTCGGGTTGATTCCATTCCGTTCCATTCCATTCCATTCCATTCTATGATATTCCGTTACATTCCATTCCGGTTGATTCCATTCGATTCCATTCCATTCCATTCCATAAGAGTTGATTAAATTCGATTCGATTCCATTCCATTCCATTCTGTTCCATTCCATTCCATTCCATTCGGATTGATTCCATTCGAGTCCATTCCATTCCATTCCAATTCATTCTGTTCCATTCTTTTCAATTCCATTCCATTCCATTAGTGTTGATTCCATTCCATTCAATTCCATTCCATTCCACTCCATTCCCTTCCATTCCGCTCCACTCCGTTCGATTCCATTCTATTCCATTCCATTCCATTCCCTTCGGGTTGAATCCATTCCAATCCATTCCATTCCATTCCATTCCATCAGACTTGATTCCGTTCCTTTCCATTCCATTCCATTTCCTTCCCTTCCATTTGGGTTGATTCCTTTCCATTCCATTCCATTCCATTGCATTTCTGTTGATTCCATTCCATTCCATTCCATTCCATTCCATTCCATTCCATTCCATTCGGGATGATTCCATTCCATTCCATTCAATTCCATTCATTTCCACTCGGGTTGATTCCAATCCATTCCATTCCATTCCATTCCATTCTATGATATTCCGTTCTATTCCATTCCGGTTGATTCCATTCGATTCCATTCAATTCCATTCGGTTCCATTCCATTCTATTCCATTCCATTCTTTTCTGGTTGATTCAATTTTATTGCATTCCAATTCATTCCATTAGATTTCATTCCGTTCGGGTTGATTCCATTCCATTCCATTCCATTCCGTTGCGTTCCATTCCATTCCATTCCATTCAATTCCATTGCAATAGGGTTGTTTCCATTCCATTCCATTCCCTTGCATTCCATTCCATTCCATTCTTGTTGACTCCATTCCACTCCATTCCATTGCATTCCATTCGCGTGGAGTCCATTCGATTTCATCCCATTCCATTCCATTCCATTCCGGTTGATTCCATTCCGTTCCGTTCCATTCCATTCCATTGCATTCCATTCCATTCCATTCCATTCTATTCCATTCCATTCCATTCTGGTTGATTCCAGTCGATTCCATTCCATTCCATTCCATTCCGCTCGGGTTGATTCCATTCCATTCCGTTCCATTTAATTCGTTTCCATTCTATTTGGGTTGATTCCATTCCATTCCTTTCCATTACATTCCAGTTCATTCCATTCGGGTTGATTCCATTCCACTCCATTCCATTCCATTCCATTCCGTTCCATTCCATTCGTGTTGATTGCATTCGATTCCATTCCATTCCATTCCATTCTTGTTGATTCCATTCCATTCCATTGCATTCCATTCCGTTCCATTCGGGATGATTCCATTCCATTCCATTCCATGGCATTCCATTCCATTCCCCTCGGGTTGATTAAATTCCATTCCATTGCATTCCGTTCCATTCCATTCCATTCCATGATTTTCCATTCCATTCCTTTCTGCTTGCTTCCGTTCGATTCCACTCCATTCCATTCCATTCCATTCCTTTCCGTTCCATTCCTTTCGGGTTGATTCCATTTCATTCCATTTCATTCCATTCCGTTAGCGTTGAGTCCATTCGATTCCGTCCCTTTCCATTACATTCCGGTTGGTTTCATTTCATTCCCTTCCATTCCATTCCGGTTGGTTCTATTCCATTCCATTCCATTCCATTCCATTCCATTCCATTCCATTCCATTCTGGTTTATTCCATTCCATTCCATTAAATTCCATTACATTACATTCCATTGCATTCGGGTTGATTCCATTCTTTCCACTCCATTTAATTCCATTCCATTCCATTCCATTCCATTTGGGTTGATTCCTTTCCATTCCATTCCATTCCATTCCATTTCATTACATTCCAGTCCATTGCATTCGGTTTGATTCCGTTCCATTCCGTTCCATTCCATTCCTTTCCATTCCATTGCATTCTGGTTGATTCCATTCCATAACATTCCATTCCATACGATTCCATTGCATTCCATTCCTTTCCATTCCATTCCATTGCGGTTGATTCCATTCCATTCCATTTCATTCCATTCCATTCCATTTCATTCCATTCCATTCCATTTCATTCCATTCCATTCCATTTCATTTTATTCCATTCCATTTCATTCCATTCCATTCCATTTCATTCCATTCCATTCCATTTCATTTTATTCCATTCCATTCCATTTCATTCCATTCCATTCCATTTCATTTTATTCCATTCCATTCCATTGCATTTGGTTAGATTCCACTCCATTCCATTCCATTCCATTCCATTCCATTACATTACAACCGTGTTTATTTCATTCCATTCCATTCCATTCCACTCCATTCCATTCCATTCCACTCCATTCCATTCCATTCCATTTGGGTTGATTCCATTCCATTCCACTCCATTTCATTCCATTCCAGTCGGGTTGATTCCATTCCATTACATGCCATTCGTGTTGATTCCAATCAATTCCATTCCATGCCATTTCATTCCATTCCATTCCATTCCATTCCATTCCATTCCTTTCCATTCCATTCCATTCCATTCCATTCCTTTCCATTCAATTCCATTCCATTCCATTCCATTCTGTTCCATTGCATTCCGTTTCATTCCATTCTATTCCATTCCATTCGGGTTGATTCCATTCCATTCCATTCCATTTCATTCGGTTTCATTCCATTCCATTCCGTCCCATTCCACTCCAATCCATTCAATTCGGCTGGATTCCATTCCATTCCATTCTATTTCATTCCATTCCATTCCATTTCGGTTGGTTCCTTTCCATTCTATTCCATTCCATTTCATTCCATTCCATTCCATTCCATTCCAATCCATAAGAGTTGATTAAATTCCATTCCATTCCATTCCTTTCCATTCTGTTCCATTCCATTCCATTCCATTCCATTCCATTCCATTCCATTCCATTCCATTCGGGTTGATTCCATTCGAGTCCATTCCATTCCATTCCAATTCATTCTATTCCATTCCTTTCAATTCCATTCCATTCCATTAGTGGTGATTCCATTCCATTCCATTCCATTCCATTCCATTCCATTCCATTGCATTCCATTCCATTCCATTCCATTCCATTCCATTCAATTCCATTCTATTCAATTCTATTCCATTCCATTCCATTCTATTCCATTCCTTTCCATTCCATTCCATTCTATTCCATTCCATTCCATTCCATTATATTTCATTCCATTCGGATTGATTCCATTCCATTTCATTCCATTCCATTCCATTCCGTTCCATTTCATTAGGGTTCATTCCATTCCATTTCGTTCCATTCCATTCCAATCCATTCAATTCGGTTGGACTCCATTCCATTCCATTCTATTCCATTCCATTCCATTCCATTTCGGTTGATTCCATTCCATTCCATTCCATTCCATTCCATTTCTGTTGATTCCATTCCATTCCATTCCATTCCATTCCGGATGATTCCATTCCATTCCATTCCATTCCATTTCTTTCCTTTCCATTCCATTCCATTCCATTCCATTACATTCCATTCCATTCTATTCCATTCCATTCGTGTTTATTCCATTCCATTCCGTTCCATTCCATTCCAATCCATTGAATTCGGCTGGATTCCATTCCATTCCATTCCATTCCATTCCATTCCATTCCATTTGGGTTAATTCCATTCCATTCCATTCCATTCCATTCCATTCGGGATGATTCCATTCCATTCCATTCCATTCCATTCCATTCCATTCCATTCGGGATGATTCCATTCCATTCCATTCCATTTCATTCAATTCCTCTCGGGTTGATTCCATTCCGTTCCATTCCATTTCATTCCATTCTATGATATTCCGTTACATTCCATTCCGCTTGATTCCATTCGATTCCATTCCATTCCATTCCATTCCATAAGAGTTGATTAAATTCGATTCCATTCCATTCCATTCCATTATGTTCCATTCCATTCCATTCCATTCCATTCGGATTGATTCCATTCGAGTCCATTCCATTCCATTCCAATTCATTCTATTCCATTCCTTTCAATTCCCTTCCATTCCATTAGTGTTGATTCCATTCCATTCAATTCCATTCCATTCCACTCCATTCCCTTCCATTCCACTCCATTCCGTTCGATTCCATTCTATTCCATTCCATTCCATTCCCTTCGGGTTGAATCCATTCCAATCCATTCCATTCCATTCCATTCCATTCCATCAGGCTTGATTCCATTCCTTTCCATTCCATTCCATTTCCTTCCCTTCCATTTGGGTTGATTCCTGTCCATTCCATTCCTTTCCATTGCATTTCTGTTGATTCAATTCCATTGCATTCCTTTCCATTCCATTCCATTCGGGATGATTCCATTCCATTCCATTCCATTCCATTCAATTCCACTCGGGTTGATTCCAATCCAATCCATTCCATTCCATTCCATTCTATGATATTCCATTCTATTCCATTCCGGTTGATTCCATTCGATTCCATTCAATTTCATTCGGTTCCATTCCATTCTATTCCATTCCATTCTTTTCGGGTTGATTCAATTTTATTGCATTCCAATTCATTCCATTAGATTTCATTCCGTTCGGGTTGATTCCATTCCATTCCATTCCATTCCGTTGCGTTCCATTCCGTTTGGGATGATTCCATTCCATTCCATTCCATTCCATTCCATTCCATTCAATTCCATTGCAATAGGGTTGTTTCCATTCCATTCCATTCCCTTGCATTCCATTACATTCCATTCTTGTTGATTCCATTCCATTCCATTCCATTCCATTGCATTCCATTCGCGTGGAGTCCATTCGATTTCATCCCATTCCATTCCATTCCATTCCGGTTGATTCCATTCCGTTCCGTTCAATTCCATTCCATTGCATTCCATTCCATTCCATTCCATTCTATTCCATTCCATTCCATTCTGGTTCATTCCAGTCGATTCCATTCCATTCCATTCCATTCCGCTCGGGTTGTTTCCATTCCATTCCATTCCATTCCATTTAATTCGTTTCCATTACATTTGGGTTGATTCCATTCCATTCCATTACATTCCAGTTCATTCCATTCGGGTTGATTCCATTCCACTCCATTCCATTCCATTCCATTCCGTTCCATTCCATTCGTGTTGATTGCATTCGATTCCATTCCATTCCATTCTTGTTGATTCCATTCCATTCCATTGCATTCCATTCCGTTCCATTCGGGATGATTCCATTCCATTCCATTCCATGGCATTCCATTCCATTCCCCTCGGGTTGATTAAATTCCATTCCATTGCATTCCGTTCCATTCCATTCCATTCCATGATTTTCCATTCCATTCCTTTCTGCTTGCTTCCGTTCGATTCCACTCCATTCCATTCCATTCCATTCCTTTCCGTTCCATTCCTTTCGGGTTGATTCCATTTCATTCCATTTCATTCCATTCCGTTAGCGTTGAGTCCATTCGATTCCGTCCCTTTCCATTACATTCCGGTTGGTTTCATTTCATTCCCTTCCATTCCATTCCGGTTGGTTCCATTCCATTCCATTCCATTCCATTCCATTCCATTCCATTCCATTCTGGTTTATTCCATTCCATTCCATTAAATTCCATTACATTACATTCCATTGCATTCGGGTTGATTCCATTCTTTCCACTCCATTTAATTCCATTCCATTCCATTCCATTCCATTTGGGTTGATTCCTTTCCATTCCATTCCATTCCATTCTATTTCATTACATTCCAGTCCATTGCATTCGGTTTGATTCCGTTCCATTCCGTTCCATTCCATTCCTTTCCATTCCATTGCATTCTGGTTGATTCCATTCCATAACATTCCATTCCATACGATTCCATTGCATTCCATTCCTTTCCATTCCATTCCATTCCGGTTGATTCCATTCCATTCCATTTCATTCCATTCCATTCCATTTCATTCCATTCCATTCCATTTCATTCCATTCCATTCCATTTCATTCCATTCCATTCCATTTCATTTTATTCCATTCCATTTCATTCCATTCCATTCCATTTCATTCCATTCCATTCCATTTCATTTTATTCCATTCCATTCCATTTCATTCCATTCCATTCCATTTCATTTTATTCCATTCCATTCCATTGCATTTGGTTAGATTCCACTCCATTCCATTCCATTCCATTCCATTCCATTCCATTACAACCGTGTTTATTTCATTCCATTCCATTCCATTCCACTCCATTCCATTCCATTCCACTCCATTCCATTCCATTCCATTTGGGTTGATTCCATTCCATTCCACTCCATTTCATTCCATTCCAGTCGGGTTGATTCCATTCCATTACATGCCATTCGTGTTGATTCCAATCAATTCCATTCCATGCCATTTCATTCCATTCCATTCCATTCCATTCCATTCCATTCCTTTCCATTCCATTCCATTCCATTCCATTCCATTCCTTTCCATTCAATTCCATTCCATTCCATTCCATTCTGTTCCATTGCATTCCGTTTCATTCCATTCTATTCCATTCCATTCGGGTTGATTCCATTCCATTCCATTCCATTTCATTCGGTTTCATTCCATTCCATTCCGTCCCATTCCACTCCAATCCATTCAATTCGGCTGGATTCCATTCCATTCCATTCTATTTCATTCCATTCCATTCCATTTCGGTTGGTTCCTTTCCATTCCATTCCATTCCATTTCATTCCATTCCATTCCATTCCATTCCAATCCATAAGAGTTGATTAAATTCCATTCCATTCCATTCCTTTCCATTCTGTTCCATTCCATTCCATTCCATTCCATTCCATTCCATTCCATTCCATTCGGGTTGATTCCATTCGAGTCCATTCCATTCCATTCCAATTCATTCTATTCCATTCCTTTCAATTCCATTTCATTCCATTAGTGGTGACTCCATTCCATTCCATTCCATTCCATTCCATTCCATTCCATTGCATTCCATTCCATTCCATTCCATTCCATTCCATTCAATTCCATTCTATTCAATTCTATTCCATTCCATTCCATTCTATTCCATTCCTTTCCATTCCATTCCATTCTATTCCATTCCATTCCATTCCATTCTATTTCATTCCATTCGGATTGATTCCATTCCATTTCATTCCATTCCATTCCATTCCGTTCCATTTCATTAGGGTTCATTC
The DNA here is from genome assembly GCF_029289425.2 of Pan paniscus. Lineage (NCBI taxonomy): Eukaryota > Metazoa > Chordata > Mammalia > Primates > Hominidae > Pan > Pan paniscus. The sequence goes on along the minus strand of NC_073268.2, from coordinate 45,807,405 downwards.
CATTCCATTTCGTTCCATTCCATTCCAATCCATTCAATTCGGTTGGACTCCATTCCATTCCATTCTATTCCATTCCATTCCATTCCATTTCGGTTGATTCCATTCCATTCCATTCCATTCCATTCCATTTCTGTTGATTCCATTCCATTCCATTCCATTCCATTCCGGATGATTCCATTCCATTCCATTCCATTCCATTTCTTTCCTTTCCATTCCATTCCATTCCATTCCATTACATTCCATTCCATTCTATTCCATTCCATTCGTGTTTATTCCATTCCATTCCGTTCCATTCCATTCCAATCCATTGAATTCGGCTGGATTCCATTCCATTCCATTCCATTCCATTCCATTCCATTCCATTTGGGTTAATTCCATTCCATTCCATTCCATTCCATTCCATTCGGGATGATTCCATTCCATTCCATTCCATTCCATTCCATTCCATTCCATTCGGGATGATTCCATTCCATTCCATTCCATTTCATTCAATTCCTCTCGGGTTGATTCCATTCCGTTCCATTCCATTTCATTCCATTCTATGATATTCCGTTACATTCCATTCCGCTTGATTCCATTCGATTCCATTCCATTCCATTCCATTCCATAAGAGTTGATTAAATTCGATTCCATTCCATTCCATTCCATTATGTTCCATTCCATTCCATTCCATTCCATTCGGATTGATTCCATTCGAGTCCATTCCATTCCATTCCAATTCATTCTATTCCATTCCTTTCAATTCCCTTCCATTCCATTAGTGTTGATTCCATTCCATTCAATTCCATTCCATTCCACTCCATTCCCTTCCATTCCACTCCATTCCGTTCGATTCCATTCTATTCCATTCCATTCCATTCCCTTCGGGTTGAATCCATTCCAATCCATTCCATTCCATTCCATTCCATTCCATCAGGCTTGATTCCATTCCTTTCCATTCCATTCCATTTCCTTCCCTTCCATTTGGGTTGATTCCTGTCCATTCCATTCCTTTCCATTGCATTTCTGTTGATTCAATTCCATTGCATTCCTTTCCATTCCATTCCATTCGGGATGATTCCATTCCATTCCATTCCATTCCATTCAATTCCACTCGGGTTGATTCCAATCCAATCCATTCCATTCCATTCCATTCTATGATATTCCATTCTATTCCATTCCGGTTGATTCCATTCGATTCCATTCAATTTCATTCGGTTCCATTCCATTCTATTCCATTCCATTCTTTTCGGGTTGATTCAATTTTATTGCATTCCAATTCATTCCATTAGATTTCATTCCGTTCGGGTTGATTCCATTCCATTCCATTCCATTCCGTTGCGTTCCATTCCGTTTGGGATGATTCCATTCCATTCCATTCCATTCCATTCCATTCCATTCAATTCCATTGCAATAGGGTTGTTTCCATTCCATTCCATTCCCTTGCATTCCATTCCATTCCATTCTTGTTGATTCCATTCCATTCCATTCCATTCCATTGCATTCCATTCGCGTGGAGTCCATTCGATTTCATCCCATTCCATTCCATTCCATTCCGGTTGATTCCATTCCGTTCCGTTCAATTCCATTCCATTGCATTCCATTCCATTCCATTCCATTCTATTCCATTCCATTCCATTCTGGTTCATTCCAGTCGATTCCATTCCATTCCATTCCATTCCGCTCGGGTTGTTTCCATTCCATTCCATTCCATTCCATTTAATTCGTTTCCATTACATTTGGGTTGATTCCATTCCATTCCATTACATTCCAGTTCATTCCATTCGGGTTGATTCCATTCCACTCCATTCCATTCCATTCCATTCCGTTCCATTCCATTCGTGTTGATTGCATTCGATTCCATTCCATTCCATTCTTGTTGATTCCATTCCATTCCATTGCATTCCATTCCGTTCCATTCGGGATGATTCCATTCCATTCCATTCCATGGCATTCCATTCCATTCCCCTCGGGTTGATTAAATTCCATTCCATTGCATTCCGTTCCATTCCATTCCATTCCATGATTTTCCATTCCATTCCTTTCTGCTTGCTTCCGTTCGATTCCACTCCATTCCATTCCATTCCATTCCTTTCCGTTCCATTCCTTTCGGGTTGATTCCATTTCATTCCATTTCATTCCATTCCGTTAGCGTTGAGTCCATTCGATTCCGTCCCTTTCCATTACATTCCGGTTGGTTTCATTTCATTCCCTTCCATTCCATTCCGGTTGGTTCCATTCCATTCCATTCCATTCCATTCCATTCCATTCCATTCTGGTTTATTCCATTCCATTCCATTAAATTCCATTACATTACATTCCATTGCATTCGGGTTGATTCCATTCTTTCCACTCCATTTAATTCCATTCCATTCCATTCCATTCCATTTGGGTTGATTCCTTTCCATTCCATTCCATTCCATTCTATTTCATTGCATTCCAGTCCATTGCATTCGGTTTGATTCCGTTCCATTCCGTTCCATTCCATTCCTTTCCATTCCATTGCATTCTGGTTGATTCCATTCCATAACATTCCATTCCATACGATTCCATTGCATTCCATTCCTTTCCATTCCATTCCATTCCGGTTGATTCCATTCCATTCCATTTCATTCCATTCCATTCCATTTCATTCCATTCCATTCCATTTCATTCCATTCCATTCCATTTCATTTTATTCCATTCCATTTCATTCCATTCCATTCCATTTCATTCCATTCCATTCCATTTCATTTTATTCCATTCCATTCCATTTCATTCCATTCCATTCCATTTCATTTTATTCCATTCCATTCCATTGCATTTGGTTAGATTCCACTCCATTCCATTCCATTCCATTCCATTCCATTCCATTACAACCGTGTTTATTTCATTCCATTCCATTCCATTCCACTCCATTCCATTCCATTCCACTCCATTCCATTCCATTCCATTTGGGTTGATTCCATTCCATTCCACTCCATTTCATTCCATTCCAGTCGGGTTGATTCCATTCCATTACATGCCATTCGTGTTGATTCCAATCAATTCCATTCCATGCCATTTCATTCCATTCCATTCCATTCCATTCCATTCCATTCCATTCCTTTCCATTCCATTCCATTCCATTCCATTCCATTCCTTTCCATTCAATTCCATTCCATTCCATTCCATTCTGTTCCATTGCATTCCGTTTCATTCCATTCTATTCCATTCCATTCGGGTTGATTCCATTCCATTCCATTCCATTTCATTCGGTTTCATTCCATTCCATTCCGTCCCATTCCACTCCAATCCATTCAATTCGGCTGGATTCCATTCCATTCCATTCTATTTCATTCCATTCCATTCCATTTCGGTTGGTTCCTTTCCATTCCATTCCATTCCATTTCATTCCATTCCATTCCATTCCATTCCAATCCATAAGAGTTGATTAAATTCCATTCCATTCCATTCCTTTCCATTCTGTTCCATTCCATTCCATTCCATTCCATTCCATTCCATTCCATTCCATTCCATTCGGGTTGATTCCATTCGAGTCCATTCCATTCCATTCCAATTCATTCTATTCCATTCCTTTCAATTCCATTTCATTCCATTAGTGGTGACTCCATTCCATTCCATTCCATTCCATTCCATTCCATTCCATTCCATTCCATTGCATTCCATTCCATTCCATTCCATTCCATTCCATTCAATTCCATTCTATTCAATTCTATTCCATTCCATTCCATTCTATTCCATTCCTTTCCATTCCATTCCATTCTATTCCATTCCATTCCATTCCATTCTATTTCATTCCATTCGGATTGATTCCATTCCATTTCATTCCATTCCATTCCATTCCGTTCCATTTCATTAGGGTTCATTCCATTCCATTTCGTTCCATTCCATTCCAATCCATTCAATTCGGTTGGACTCCATTCCATTCCATTCTATTCCATTCCATTCCATTCCATTTCGGTTGATTCCATTCCATTCCATTCCATTCCATTCCATTTCTGTTGATTCCATTCCATTCCATTCCATTCCATTCCGGATGATTCCATTCCATTCCATTCCATTCCATTTCTTTCCTTTCCATTCCATTCCATTCCATTCCATTACATTCCATTCCATTCTATTCCATTCCATTCGTGTTTATTCCATTCCATTCCGTTCCATTCCATTCCAATCCATTGAATTCGGCTGGATTCCATTCCATTCCATTCCATTCCATTCCATTCCATTCCATTTGGGTTAATTCCATTCCATTCCATTCCATTCCATTCCATTCGGGATGATTCCATTCCATTCCATTCCATTCCATTCCATTCCATTCCATTCGGGATGATTCCATTCCATTCCATTCCATTTCATTCAATTCCTCTCGGGTTGATTCCATTCCGTTCCATTCCATTTCATTCCATTCTATGATATTCCGTTACATTCCATTCCGCTTGATTCCATTCGATTCCATTCCATTCCATTCCATTCCATAAGAGTTGATTAAATTCGATTCCATTCCATTCCATTCCATTATGTTCCATTCCATTCCATTCCATTCCATTCGGATTGATTCCATTCGAGTCCATTCCATTCCATTCCAATTCATTCTATTCCATTCCTTTCAATTCCCTTCCATTCCATTAGTGTTGATTCCATTCCATTCAATTCCATTCCATTCCACTCCATTCCCTTCCATTCCACTCCATTCCGTTCGATTCCATTCTATTCCATTCCATTCCATTCCCTTCGGGTTGAATCCATTCCAATCCATTCCATTCCATTCCATTCCATTCCATCAGGCTTGATTCCATTCCTTTCCATTCCATTCCATTTCCTTCCCTTCCATTTGGGTTGATTCCTGTCCATTCCATTCCTTTCCATTGCATTTCTGTTGATTCAATTCCATTGCATTCCTTTCCATTCCATTCCATTCGGGATGATTCCATTCCATTCCATTCCATTCCATTCAATTCCACTCGGGTTGATTCCAATCCAATCCATTCCATTCCATTCCATTCTATGATATTCCATTCTATTCCATTCCGGTTGATTCCATTCGATTCCATTCAATTTCATTCGGTTCCATTCCATTCTATTCCATTCCATTCTTTTCGGGTTGATTCAATTTTATTGCATTCCAATTCATTCCATTAGATTTCATTCCGTTCGGGTTGATTCCATTCCATTCCATTCCATTCCGTTGCGTTCCATTCCGTTTGGGATGATTCCATTCCATTCCATTCCATTCCATTCCATTCCATTCAATTCCATTGCAATAGGGTTGTTTCCATTCCATTCCATTCCCTTGCATTCCATTCCATTCCATTCTTGTTGATTCCATTCCATTCCATTCCATTCCATTGCATTCCATTCGCGTGGAGTCCATTCGATTTCATCCCATTCCATTCCATTCCATTCCGGTTGATTCCATTCCGTTCCGTTCAATTCCATTCCATTGCATTCCATTCCATTCCATTCCATTCTATTCCATTCCATTCCATTCTGGTTCATTCCAGTCGATTCCATTCCATTCCATTCCATTCCGCTCGGGTTGTTTCCATTCCATTCCATTCCATTCCATTTAATTCGTTTCCATTACATTTGGGTTGATTCCATTCCATTCCATTACATTCCAGTTCATTCCATTCGGGTTGATTCCATTCCACTCCATTCCATTCCATTCCATTCCGTTCCATTCCATTCGTGTTGATTGCATTCGATTCCATTCCATTCCATTCTTGTTGATTCCATTCCATTCCATTGCATTCCATTCCGTTCCATTCGGGATGATTCCATTCCATTCCATTCCATGGCATTCCATTCCATTCCCCTCGGGTTGATTAAATTCCATTCCATTGCATTCCGTTCCATTCCATTCCATTCCATGATTTTCCATTCCATTCCTTTCTGCTTGCTTCCGTTCGATTCCACTCCATTCCATTCCATTCCATTCCTTTCCGTTCCATTCCTTTCGGGTTGATTCCATTTCATTCCATTTCATTCCATTCCGTTAGCGTTGAGTCCATTCGATTCCGTCCCTTTCCATTACATTCCGGTTGGTTTCATTTCATTCCCTTCCATTCCATTCCGGTTGGTTCCATTCCATTCCATTCCATTCCATTCCATTCCATTCCATTCTGGTTTATTCCATTCCATTCCATTAAATTCCATTACATTACATTCCATTGCATTCGGGTTGATTCCATTCTTTCCACTCCATTTAATTCCATTCCATTCCATTCCATTCCATTTGGGTTGATTCCTTTCCATTCCATTCCATTCCATTCTATTTCATTACATTCCAGTCCATTGCATTCGGTTTGATTCCGTTCCATTCCGTTCCATTCCATTCCTTTCCATTCCATTGCATTCTGGTTGATTCCATTCCATAACATTCCATTCCATACGATTCCATTGCATTCCATTCCTTTCCATTCCATTCCATTCCGGTTGATTCCATTCCATTCCATTTCATTCCATTCCATTCCATTTCATTCCATTCCATTCCATTTCATTCCATTCCATTCCATTTCATTTTATTCCATTCCATTTCATTCCATTCCATTCCATTTCATTCCATTCCATTCCATTTCATTTTATTCCATTCCATTCCATTTCATTCCATTCCATTCCATTTCATTTTATTCCATTCCATTCCATTGCATTTGGTTAGATTCCACTCCATTCCATTCCATTCCATTCCATTCCATTCCATTACAACCGTGTTTATTTCATTCCATTCCATTCCATTCCACTCCATTCCATTCCATTCCACTCCATTCCATTCCATTCCATTTGGGTTGATTCCATTCCATTCCACTCCATTTCATTCCATTCCAGTCGGGTTGATTCCATTCCATTACATGCCATTCGTGTTGATTCCAATCAATTCCATTCCATGCCATTTCATTCCATTCCATTCCATTCCATTCCATTCCATTCCATTCCTTTCCATTCCATTCCATTCCATTCCATTCCATTCCTTTCCATTCAATTCCATTCCATTCCATTCCATTCTGTTCCATTGCATTCCGTTTCATTCCATTCTATTCCATTCCATTCGGGTTGATTCCATTCCATTCCATTCCATTTCATTCGGTTTCATTCCATTCCATTCCGTCCCATTCCACTCCAATCCATTCAATTCGGCTGGATTCCATTTCATTCCATTCTATTTCATTCCATTCCATTCCATTTCGGTTGGTTCCTTTCCATTCCATTCCATTCCATTTCATTCCATTCCATTCCATTCCATTCCAATCCATAAGAGTTGATTAAATTCCATTCCATTCCATTCCTTTCCATTCTGTTCCATTCCATTCCATTCCATTCCATTCCATTCCATTCCATTCGGGTTGATTCCATTCGAGTCCATTCCATTCCATTCCAATTCATTCTATTCCATTCCTTTCAATTCCATTTCATTCCATTAGTGGTGACTCCATTCCATTCCATTCCATTCCATTCCATTCCATTCCATTCCATTGCATTCCATTCCATTCCATTCCATTCCATTCCATTCAATTCCATTCTATTCAATTCTATTCCATTCCATTCCATTCTATTCCATTCCTTTCCATTCCATTCCATTCTATTCCATTCCATTCCATTCCATTCTATTTCATTCCATTCGGATTGATTCCATTCCATTTCATTCCATTCCATTCCATTCCGTTCCATTTCATTAGGGTTCATTCCATTCCATTTCGTTCCATTCCATTCCAATCCATTCAATTCGGTTGGACTCCATTCCATTCCATTCTATTCCATTCCATTCCATTCCATTTCGGTTGATTCCATTCCATTCCATTCCATTCCATTCCATTTCTGTTGATTCCATTCCATTCCATTCCATTCCATTCCGGATGATTCCATTCCATTCCATTCCATTCCATTTCTTTCCTTTCCATTCCATTCCATTCCATTCCATTCCATTCCATTCCATTCTATTCCATTCCATTCGTGTTTATTCCATTCCATTCCGTTCCATTCCATTCCAATCCATTGAATTCGGCTGGATTCCATTCCATTCCATTCCATTCCATTCCATTCCATTCCATTCCATTTGGGTTAATTCCATTCCATTCCATTCCATTCCATTCCATTCGGGATGATTCCATTCCATTCCATTCCATTCCATTCCATTCCATTCCATTCGGGATGATTCCATTCCATTCCATTCCATTTCATTCAATTCCTCTCGGGTTGATTCCATTCCGTTCCATTCCATTTCATTCCATTCTATGATATTCCGTTACATTCCATTCCGCTTGATTCCATTCGATTCCATTCCATTCCATTCCATTCCATAAGAGTTGATTAAATTCGATTCCATTCCATTCCATTCCATTATGTTCCATTCCATTCCATTCCATTCCATTCGGATTGATTCCATTCGAGTCCATTCCATTCCATTCCAATTCATTCTATTCCATTCCTTTCAATTCCCTTCCATTCCATTAGTGTTGATTCCATTCCATTCAATTCCATTCCATTCCACTCCATTCCCTTCCATTCCACTCCATTCCGTTCGATTCCATTCTATTCCATTCCATTCCATTCCCTTCGGGTTGAATCCATTCCAATCCATTCCATTCCATTCCATTCCATTCCATCAGGCTTGATTCCATTCCTTTCCATTCCATTCCATTTCCTTCCCTTCCATTTGGGTTGATTCCTGTCCATTCCATTCCTTTCCATTGCATTTCTGTTGATTCAATTCCATTGCATTCCTTTCCATTCCATTCCATTCGGGATGATTCCATTCCATTCCATTCCATTCCATTCAATTCCACTCGGGTTGATTCCAATCCAATCCATTCCATTCCATTCCATTCTATGATATTCCATTCTATTCCATTCCGGTTGATTCCATTCGATTCCATTCAATTTCATTCGGTTCCATTCCATTCTATTCCATTCCATTCTTTTCGGGTTGATTCAATTTTATTGCATTCCAATTCATTCCATTAGATTTCATTCCGTTCGGGTTGATTCCATTCCATTCCATTCCATTCCGTTGCGTTCCATTCCGTTTGGGATGATTCCATTCCATTCCGTTCCATTCCATTCCATTCCATTCAATTCCATTGCAATAGGGTTGTTTCCATTCCATTCCATTCCCTTGCATTCCATTCCATTCCATTCTTGTTGATTCCATTCCATTCCATTCCATTCCATTGCATTCCATTCGCGTGGAGTCCATTCGATTTCATCCCATTCCATTCCATTCCATTCCGGTTGATTCCATTCCGTTCCGTTCAATTCCATTCCATTGCATTCCATTCCATTCCATTCCATTCTATTCCATTCCATTCCATTCTGGTTCATTCCAGTCGATTCCATTCCATTCCATTCCATTCCGCTCGGGTTGATTCCATTCCATTCCATTCCATTCCATTTAATTCGTTTCCATTACATTTGGGTTGATTCCATTCCATTCCATTACATTCCAGTTCATTCCATTCGGGTTGATTCCATTCCACTCCATTCCATTCCATTCCATTCCGTTCCATTCCATTCGTGTTGATTGCATTCGATTCCATTCCATTCCATTCTTGTTGATTCCATTCCATTCCATTGCATTCCATTCCGTTCCATTCGGGATGATTCCATTCCATTCCATTCCATGGCATTCCATTCCATTCCCCTCGGGTTGATTAAATTCCATTCCATTGCATTCCGTTCCATTCCATTCCATTCCATGATTTTCCATTCCATTCCTTTCTGCTTGCTTCCGTTCGATTCCACTCCATTCCATTCCATTCCATTCCTTTCCGTTCCATTCCTTTCGGGTTGATTCCATTTCATTCCATTTCATTCCATTCCGTTAGCGTTGAGTCCATTCGATTCCGTCCCTTTCCATTACATTCCGGTTGGTTTCATTTCATTCCCTTCCATTCCATTCCGGTTGGTTCCATTCCATTCCATTCCATTCCATTCCATTCCATTCCATTCTGGTTTATTCCATTCCATTCCATTAAATTCCATTACATTACATTCCATTGCATTCGGGTTGATTCCATTCTTTCCACTCCATTTAATTCCATTCCATTCCATTCCATTCCATTTGGGTTGATTCCTTTCCATTCCATTCCATTCCATTCTATTTCATTGCATTCCAGTCCATTGCATTCGGTTTGATTCCGTTCCATTCCGTTCCATTCCATTCCTTTCCATTCCATTGCATTCTGGTTGATTCCATTCCATAACATTCCATTCCATACGATTCCATTGCATTCCATTCCTTTCCATTCCATTCCATTCCGGTTGATTCCATTCCATTCCATTTCATTCCATTCCATTCCATTTCATTCCATTCCATTCCATTTCATTCCATTCCATTCCATTTCATTTTATTCCATTCCATTTCATTCCATTCCATTCCATTTCATTCCATTCCATTCCATTTCATTTTATTCCATTCCATTCCATTTCATTCCATTCCATTCCATTTCATTTTATTCCATTCCATTCCATTGCATTTGGTTAGATTCCACTCCATTCCATTCCATTCCATTCCATTCCATTCCATTACAACCGTGTTTATTTCATTCCATTCCATTCCATTCCACTCCATTCCATTCCATTCCACTCCATTCCATTCCATTCCATTTGGGTTGATTCCATTCCATTCCACTCCATTTCATTCCATTCCAGTCGGGTTGATTCCATTCCATTACATGCCATTCGTGTTGATTCCAATCAATTCCATTCCATGCCATTTCATTCCATTCCATTCCATTCCATTCCATTCCATTCCTTTCCATTCCATTCCATTCCATTCCATTCCATTCCTTTCCATTCAATTCCATTCCATTCCATTCCATTCTGTTCCATTGCATTCCGTTTCATTCCATTCTATTCCATTCCATTCGGGTTGATTCCATTCCATTCCATTCCATTTCATTCGGTTTCATTCCATTCCATTCCGTCCCATTCCACTCCAATCCATTAAATTCGGCTGGATTCCATTCCATTCCATTCTATTTCATTCCATTCCATTCCATTTCGGTTGGTTCCTTTCCATTCCATTCCATTCCATTTCATTCCATTCCATTCCATTCCATTCCAATCCATAAGAGTTGATTAAATTCCATTCCATTCCATTCCTTTCCATTCTGTTCCATTCCATTCCATTCCATTCCATTCCATTCCATTCCATTCCATTCCATTCGGGTTGATTCCATTCGAGTCCATTCCATTCCATTCCAATTCATTCTATTCCATTCCTTTCAATTCCATTTCATTCCATTAGTGGTGACTCCATTCCATTCCATTCCATTCCATTCCATTCCATTCCATTCCATTCCATTGCATTCCATTCCATTCCATTCCATTCCATTCCATTCAATTCCATTCTATTCAATTCTATTCCATTCCATTCCATTCTATTCCATTCCTTTCCATTCCATTCTATTCCATTCCATTCCATTCCATTCTATTTCATTCCATTCGGATTGATTCCATTCCATTTCATTCCATTCCATTCCATTCCGTTCCATTTCATTAGGGTTCATTCCATTCCATTTCGTTCCATTCCATTCCAATCCATTCAATTCGGTTGGACTCCATTCCATTCCATTCTATTCCATTCCATTCCATTCCATTTCGGTTGATTCCATTCCATTCCATTCCATTCCATTCCATTTCTGTTGATTCCATTCCATTCCATTCCATTCCATTCCGGATGATTCCATTCCATTCCATTCCATTCCATTTCTTTCCTTTCCATTCCATTCCATTCCATTCCATTACATTCCATTCCATTCTATTCCATTCCATTCGTGTTTATTCCATTCCATTCCGTTCCATTCCATTCCAATCCATTGAATTCGGCTGGATTCCATTCCATTCCATTCCATTCCATTCCATTCCATTCCATTTGGGTTAATTCCATTCCATTCCATTCCATTCCATTCCATTCGGGATGATTCCATTCCATTCCATTCCATTCCATTCCATTCCATTCCATTCGGGATGATTCCATTCCATTCCATTCCATTTCATTCAATTCCTCTCGGGTTGATTCCATTCCGTTCCATTCCATTTCATTCCATTCTATGATATTCCGTTACATTCCATTCCGCTTGATTCCATTCGATTCCATTCCATTCCATTCCATTCCATAAGAGTTGATTAAATTCGATTCCATTCCATTCCATTCCATTATGTTCCATTCCATTCCATTCCATTCCATTCGGATTGATTCCATTCGAGTCCATTCCATTCCATTCCAATTCATTCTATTCCATTCCTTTCAATTCCCTTCCATTCCATTAGTGTTGATTCCATTCCATTCAATTCCATTCCATTCCACTCCATTCCCTTCCATTCCACTCCATTCCGTTCGATTCCATTCTATTCCATTCCATTCCATTCCCTTCGGGTTGAATCCATTCCAATCCATTCCATTCCATTCCATTCCATTCCATCAGGCTTGATTCCATTCCTTTCCATTCCATTCCATTTCCTTCCCTTCCATTTGGGTTGATTCCTGTCCATTCCATTCCTTTCCATTGCATTTCTGTTGATTCAATTCCATTGCATTCCTTTCCATTCCATTCCATTCGGGATGATTCCATTCCATTCCATTCCATTCCATTCAATTCCACTCGGGTTGATTCCAATCCAATCCATTCCATTCCATTCCATTCTATGATATTCCATTCTATTCCATTCCGGTTGATTCCATTCGATTCCATTCAATTTCATTCGGTTCCATTCCATTCTATTCCATTCCATTCTTTTCGGGTTGATTCAATTTTATTGCATTCCAATTCATTCCATTAGATTTCATTCCGTTCGGGTTGATTCCATTCCATTCCATTCCATTCCGTTGCGTTCCATTCCGTTTGGGATGATTCCATTCCATTCCATTCCATTCCATTCCATTCCATTCAATTCCATTGCAATAGGGTTGTTTCCATTCCATTCCATTCCCTTGCATTCCATTCCATTCCATTCTTGTTGATTCCATTCCATTCCATTCCATTCCATTGCATTCCATTCGCGTGGAGTCCATTCGATTTCATCCCATTCCATTCCATTCCATTCCGGTTGATTCCATTCCGTTCCGTTCAATTCCATTCCATTGCATTCCATTCCATTCCATTCCATTCTATTCCATTCCATTCCATTCTGGTTCATTCCAGTCGATTCCATTCCATTCCATTCCATTCCGCTCGGGTTGTTTCCATTCCATTCCATTCCATTCCATTTAATTCGTTTCCATTACATTTGGGTTGATTCCATTCCATTCCATTACATTCCAGTTCATTCCATTCGGGTTGATTCCATTCCACTCCATTCCATTCCATTCCATTCCGTTCCATTCCATTCGTGTTGATTGCATTCGATTCCATTCCATTCCATTCTTGTTGATTCCATTCCATTCCATTGCATTCCATTCCGTTCCATTCGGGATGATTCCATTCCATTCCATTCCATGGCATTCCATTCCATTCCCCTCGGGTTGATTAAATTCCATTCCATTGCATTCCGTTCCATTCCATTCCATTCCATGATTTTCCATTCCATTCCTTTCTGCTTGCTTCCGTTCGATTCCACTCCATTCCATTCCATTCCATTCCTTTCCGTTCCATTCCTTTCGGGTTGATTCCATTTCATTCCATTTCATTCCATTCCGTTAGCGTTGAGTCCATTCGATTCCGTCCCTTTCCATTACATTCCGGTTGGTTTCATTTCATTCCCTTCCATTCCATTCCGGTTGGTTCCATTCCATTCCATTCCATTCCATTCCATTCCATTCCATTCTGGTTTATTCCATTCCATTCCATTAAATTCCATTACATTACATTCCATTGCATTCGGGTTGATTCCATTCTTTCCACTCCATTTAATTCCATTCCATTCCATTCCATTCCATTTGGGTTGATTCCTTTCCATTCCATTCCATTCCATTCTATTTCATTACATTCCAGTCCATTGCATTCGGTTTGATTCCGTTCCATTCCGTTCCATTCCATTCCTTTCCATTCCATTGCATTCTGGTTGATTCCATTCCATAACATTCCATTCCATACGATTCCATTGCATTCCATTCCTTTCCATTCCATTCCATTCCGGTTGATTCCATTCCATTCCATTTCATTCCATTCCATTCCATTTCATTCCATTCCATTCCATTTCATTCCATTCCATTCCATTTCATTTTATTCCATTCCATTTCATTCCATTCCATTCCATTTCATTCCATTCCATTCCATTTCATTTTATTCCATTCCATTCCATTTCATTCCATTCCATTCCATTTCATTTTATTCCATTCCATTCCATTGCATTTGGTTAGATTCCACTCCATTCCATTCCATTCCATTCCATTCCATTCCATTACAACCGTGTTTATTTCATTCCATTCCATTCCATTCCACTCCATTCCATTCCATTCCACTCCATTCCATTCCATTCCATTTGGGTTGATTCCATTCCATTCCACTCCATTTCATTCCATTCCAGTCGGGTTGATTCCATTCCATTACATGCCATTCGTGTTGATTCCAATCAATTCCATTCCATGCCATTTCATTCCATTCCATTCCATTCCATTCCATTCCATTCCTTTCCATTCCATTCCATTCCATTCCATTCCATTCCTTTCCATTCAATTCCATTCCATTCCATTCCATTCTGTTCCATTGCATTCCGTTTCATTCCATTCTATTCCATTCCATTCGGGTTGATTCCATTCCATTCCATTCCATTTCATTCGGTTTCATTCCATTCCATTCCGTCCCATTCCACTCCAATCCATTCAATTCGGCTGGATTCCATTTCATTCCATTCTATTTCATTCCATTCCATTCCATTTCGGTTGGTTCCTTTCCATTCCATTCCATTCCATTTCATTCCATTCCATTCCATTCCATTCCAATCCATAAGAGTTGATTAAATTCCATTCCATTCCATTCCTTTCCATTCTGTTCCATTCCATTCCATTCCATTCCATTCCATTCCATTCCATTCGGGTTGATTCCATTCGAGTCCATTCCATTCCATTCCAATTCATTCTATGCCATTCCTTTCAATTCCATTTCATTCCATTAGTGGTGACTCCATTCCATTCCATTCCATTCCATTCCATTCCATTCCATTCCATTGCATTCCATTCCATTCCATTCCATTCCATTCCATTCAATTCCATTCTATTCAATTCTATTCCATTCCATTCCATTCTATTCCATTCCTTTCCATTCCATTCCATTCTATTCCATTCCATTCCATTCCATTCTATTTCATTCCATTCGGATTGATTCCATTCCATTTCATTCCATTCCATTCCATTCCGTTCCATTTCATTAGGGTTCATTCCATTCCATTTCGTTCCATTCCATTCCAATCCATTCAATTCGGTTGGACTCCATTCCATTCCATTCTATTCCATTCCATTCCATTCCATTTCGGTTGATTCCATTCCATTCCATTCCATTCCATTCCATTTCTGTTGATTCCATTCCATTCCATTCCATTCCATTCCGGATGATTCCATTCCATTCCATTCCATTCCATTTCTTTCCTTTCCATTCCATTCCATTCCATTCCATTCCATTCCATTCCATTCTATTCCATTCCATTCGTGTTTATTCCATTCCATTCCGTTCCATTCCATTCCAATCCATTGAATTCGGCTGGATTCCATTCCATTCCATTCCATTCCATTCCATTCCATTCCATTCCATTCCATTTGGGTTAATTCCATTCCATTCCATTCCATTCCATTCCATTCGGGATGATTCCATTCCATTCCATTCCATTCCATTCCATTCCATTCCATTCGGGATGATTCCATTCCATTCCATTCCATTTCATTCAATTCCTCTCGGGTTGATTCCATTCCGTTCCATTCCATTTCATTCCATTCTATGATATTCCGTTACATTCCATTCCGCTTGATTCCATTCGATTCCATTCCATTCCATTCCATTCCATAAGAGTTGATTAAATTCGATTCCATTCCATTCCATTCCATTATGTTCCATTCCATTCCATTCCATTCCATTCGGATTGATTCCATTCGAGTCCATTCCATTCCATTCCAATTCATTCTATTCCATTCCTTTCAATTCCCTTCCATTCCATTAGTGTTGATTCCATTCCATTCAATTCCATTCCATTCCACTCCATTCCCTTCCATTCCACTCCATTCCGTTCGATTCCATTCTATTCCATTCCATTCCATTCCCTTCGGGTTGAATCCATTCCAATCCATTCCATTCCATTCCATTCCATTCCATCAGGCTTGATTCCATTCCTTTCCATTCCATTCCATTTCCTTCCCTTCCATTTGGGTTGATTCCTGTCCATTCCATTCCTTTCCATTGCATTTCTGTTGATTCAATTCCATTGCATTCCTTTCCATTCCATTCCATTCGGGATGATTCCATTCCATTCCATTCCATTCCATTCAATTCCACTCGGGTTGATTCCAATCCAATCCATTCCATTCCATTCCATTCTATGATATTCCATTCTATTCCATTCCGGTTGATTCCATTCGATTCCATTCAATTTCATTCGGTTCCATTCCATTCTATTCCATTCCATTCTTTTCGGGTTGATTCAATTTTATTGCATTCCAATTCATTCCATTAGATTTCATTCCGTTCGGGTTGATTCCATTCCATTCCATTCCATTCCGTTGCGTTCCATTCCGTTTGGGATGATTCCATTCCATTCCATTCCATTCCATTCCATTCCATTCAATTCCATTGCAATAGGGTTGTTTCCATTCCATTCCATTCCCTTGCATTCCATTCCATTCCATTCTTGTTGATTCCATTCCATTCCATTCCATTCCATTGCATTCCATTCGCGTGGAGTCCATTCGATTTCATCCCATTCCATTCCATTCCATTCCGGTTGATTCCATTCCGTTCCGTTCAATTCCATTCCATTGCATTCCATTCCATTCCATTCCATTCTATTCCATTCCATTCCATTCTGGTTCATTCCAGTCGATTCCATTCCATTCCATTCCATTCCGCTCGGGTTGATTCCATTCCATTCCATTCCATTCCATTTAATTCGTTTCCATTACATTTGGGTTGATTCCATTCCATTCCATTACATTCCAGTTCATTCCATTCGGGTTGATTCCATTCCACTCCATTCCATTCCATTCCATTCCGTTCCATTCCATTCGTGTTGATTGCATTCGATTCCATTCCATTCCATTCTTGTTGATTCCATTCCATTCCATTGCATTCCATTCCGTTCCATTCGGGATGATTCCATTCCATTCCATTCCATGGCATTCCATTCCATTCCCCTCGGGTTGATTAAATTCCATTCCATTGCATTCCGTTCCATTCCATTCCATTCCATGATTTTCCATTCCATTCCTTTCTGCTTGCTTCCGTTCGATTCCACTCCATTCCATTCCATTCCATTCCTTTCCGTTCCATTCCTTTCGGGTTGATTCCATTTCATTCCATTTCATTCCATTCCGTTAGCGTTGAGTCCATTCGATTCCGTCCCTTTCCATTACATTCCGGTTGGTTTCATTTCATTCCCTTCCATTCCATTCCGGTTGGTTCCATTCCATTCCATTCCATTCCATTCCATTCCATTCCATTCCATTCTGGTTTATTCCATTCCATTCCATTAAATTCCATTACATTACATTCCATTGCATTCGGGTTGATTCCATTCTATCCACTCCATTTAATTCCATTCCATTCCATTCCATTTTGGTTGATTCCATTCCATTCCACTACATTTCATTCCTTTCCAGTCGGGTTGATTCCATTCCATTAGATTCCATTCGTGTTGATTCCAATGAATTCCATTCCATGCCATTTCATTCCATTCCATTCCATTCCATTCCTTTCCATTCCATTCCATTCCATTCCATTCCATTCTGTTCCATTCCATTGCGTTCCATTCCTTTCTATTCCATTCCATTCGGGTTGATTCCATTCCATTCCATTCCATTCCATTTCATTCGGGTTCATTCCATTCCATTCCATTCCATTCCACTCCAATCCATTCAATTCGGCTGGATTCCATTCCATTCCATTTCGGTTGGTTCCTTTCCATTCCATTCCATTCCCATCCATAAGAGTTGATTAAATTCGATTCCATTCCATTCCTTTCCATTCTGTTCCATTCCATTCCATTCCATTCCATTCCATTCCATTCCATTCTATTCCATTCCATTCCATTACAATACATTCCATTAGTTTCGGGTTGATTCCATTCCAATCCCTTCCATTCCTTCCCATTAAATTCCATTTGAGTTGATTCCTTTCCATTCCATTCCATTCCATTACATTCCAGTCCATTGCATTCGGTTTGATTCCATTCCATTCCAATCCATTCCATTCCATTCCATTCCTTTCCATTCCATTCCATTCCATTCAATTCTGGTTGATTCCTTTCCATAACATTCAATTCCATTCGGTTCCATTCCATTCCATTCCTTTCCATTCCATTCCATTCCGCTTGATTCCATTCCATTCCATTTCATTCCATTCCATTCCATTTCATTCCATTGCATTCCATTTCATTCCATTTCATTCCATTCAATTCCATTTCATTTTATGCCATTCCATTCCATTCCATTCAATTCCATTCTATTCAATTATATTCCATTCCATTCCATTCTATTCCATTCCTTTCCATTCCATTCTATTCCATTCCATTCCATTCCATTCTATTTCATTCCTTTCGGATTGATTCCATTCCATTTCATTCCATTCCATTCCATTCCGTTCCATTTCATTCGGGTTCATTACATTCCATTTCGTTCCATTCCATTCCAATCCATTCAATTCGGTTGGATTCCATTCCATTCCATTCTATTTCATTCCATTCCATTCCATTTCGGTTGATTCCATTCCATTCCATTCCATTCCATTCCATTCCATTCCATTCCATTCCGGATGATTCCATTCCATTCCATTCCCTTCCATTCCTTTCCTTTCCATTCCATTCCATTACATTACATTCCATTCCATTCTATTCCATTATATTCGTGTTTATTCCATTCCATTCCGTTCCATTCCATTCCAATCCATTGAATTCGGCTGGATTCCATTCCATTCCATTCCATTCCATTCCATTCCATTCCATTTGGGTTAATTCCATTCCATTCCATTCCATTCCATTCCATTCCATTCCATTCCATTCCATTCCATTCGGGATGATTCCATTCCATTCCATTCCATTCCATTCCATTCCATTCGGGATGATTCCATTCCATTCCATTCCATTCAAATCCACTCGGTTTGATTCCATTCCCTTACATTCCATTCCATTCCATTCTATGATATTCCGTTACATTCCATTCCGGTTGATTCCATTTGATTCCATTCCATTCCATTCCATTCCATTCCATTCGGATTGATTCCATTCGAGTCCATTACATTGCATTCCAATTCATTCTATTCCATTCCTTTCAATTCCATTCCATTCCATTAGTGTTGATTCCATTCCATTCAATTCCTTTCCATTCCACTCCATTCCCTTCCATTCCGCTCCATTCCGTTCGATTCCATTCTATTCCATTCCATTCCATTCCCTTCGGGTTGAATCCATTCCAATCCATTCCATTCCATTCCATTCCATTCCATCAGGCTTGATTCCATTCCTTTCCATTCCATTC
Organism: Pan paniscus; assembly: GCF_029289425.2. Classification (NCBI taxonomy): domain Eukaryota; kingdom Metazoa; phylum Chordata; class Mammalia; order Primates; family Hominidae; genus Pan; species Pan paniscus. The sequence continues at coordinate 45,787,835 of NC_073268.2, read as the reverse complement.
CATTTCCTTCCCTTCCATTTGGGTTGATTCCTGTCCATTCCATTCCTTTCCATTGCATTTCTGTTGATTCCATTCCATTCCATTCCATTCGGGATGATTCCATTCCATTCCATTCCATTCCATTCCATTCCATTCCATTCGGGATGATTCCATTCCATTCCATTCCATTCCATTCCTTTCCTTTCCATTCCATTCCATTGCATTCCATTCCATTCCATTACATTCCATTCTATTCCATTCCATTCGTGTTTATTACATTCCATTCCGTTCCATTCCATTCGAATCCATTGAATTCGGCTGGATTCCATTCCATTCCATTCCATTCCATTCCATTCCATTCAATTCCATTCCATTTGGGTTAATTCCATTCCATTCCATTCCATTCCATTCCATTCCATTCCATTCCATTCCATTCCTTTCCATTCCATTCCATTCCATTCCATTTGGGATGATTCCATTCCATTCCATTCCATTCCATTCCATTCCATTCGGGATGATTCCATTCCATTCCATTCCATTCCATTCCATTCCACTCGGGTTGATTCCATTCCGTTCCATTCCATTCCATTCCATTCTATGATATTCCGTTACATTCCATTCCGGTTGATTCCATTCGATTCCATTCCATTCCATTCCATAAGAGTTGATTAAATTCGATTCGATTCCATTCCATTCCATTCTGTTCCATTCCATTCCATTCCATTCGGATTGATTCCATTCGAGTCCATTCCATTCCATTCCAATTCATTCTGTTCCATTCTTTTCAATTCCATTCCATTCCATTAGTGTTGATTCCATTCCATTCAATTCCATTCCATTCCACTCCATTCCCTTCCATTCCGCTCCACTCCGTTCGATTCCATTCTATTCCATTCCATTCCATTCCCTTCGGGTTGAATCCATTCCAATCCATTCCATTCCATTCCATTCCATCAGACTTGATTCCATTCCTTTCCATTCCATTCCATTTCCTTCCCTTCCATTTGGGTTGATTCCTTTCCATTCCATTCCATTCCATTGCATTTCTGTTGATTCCATTCCATTACATTCCATTCCATTCCATTCCATTCCATTCCATTCCATTCGGGATGATTCCATTCCATTCCATTCAATTCCATTCATTTCCACTCGGGTTGATTCCAATCCATTCCATTCCATTCCATTCCATTCTATGATATTCCGTTCTATTCCATTCCGGTTGATTCCATTCGATTCCATTCAATTCCATTCGGTTCCATTCCATTCTATTCCATTCCATTCTTTTCTGGTTGATTCAATTTTATTGCATTCCAATTCATTCCATTAGATTTCATTCCGTTCGGGTTGATTCCATTCCATTCCATTCCATTCCGTTGCGTTCCATTCCATTCCATTCCATTCAATTCCATTGCAATAGGGTTGTTTCCATTCCATTCCATTCCCTTGCATTCCATTCCATTCCATTCTTGTTGACTCCATTCCACTCCATTCCATTGCATTCCATTCGCGTGGAGTCCATTCGATTTCATCCCATTCCATTCCATTCCATTCCGGTTGATTCCATTCCGTTCCGTTCCATTCCATTCCATTGCATTCCATTCCATTCCATTCCATTCTATTCCATTCCATTCCATTCTGGTTGATTCCAGTCGATTCCATTCCATTCCATTCCATTCCGCTCGGGTTGATTCCATTCCATTCCGTTCCATTTAATTCGTTTCCATTCCATTTGGGTTGATTCCATTCCATTCCTTTCCATTACATTCCAGTTCATTCCATTCGGGTTGATTCCATTCCACTCCATTCCATTCCATTCCATTCCGTTCCATTCCATTCGTGTTGATTGCATTCGATTCCATTCCATTCCATTCCATTCTTGTTGATTCCATTCCATTCCATTGCATTCCATTCCGTTCCATTCGGGATGATTCCATTCCATTCCATTCCATGGCATTCCATTCCATTCCCCTCGGGTTGATTAAATTCCATTCCATTGCATTCCGTTCCATTCCATTCCATTCCATGATTTTCCATTCCATTCCTTTCTGCTTGCTTCCGTTCGATTCCACTCCATTCCATTCCATTCCATTCCTTTCCGTTCCATTCCTTTCGGGTTGATTCCATTTCATTCCATTTCATTCCATTCCGTTAGCGTTGAGTCCATTCGATTCCGTCCCTTTCCATTACATTCCGGTTGGTTTCATTTCATTCCCTTCCATTCCATTCCGGTTGGTTCCATTCCATTCCATTCCATTCCATTCCATTCCATTCCATTCCATTCCATTCTGGTTTATTCCATTCCATTCCATTAAATTCCATTACATTACATTCCATTGCATTCGGGTTGATTCCATTCTTTCCACTCCATTTAATTCCATTCCATTCCAATCCATTCCATTTGGGTTGATTCCTTTCCATTCCATTCCATTCCATTCCATTTCATTACATTCCAGTCCATTGCATTCGGTTTGATTCCGTTCCATTCCGTTCCATTCCATTCCTTTCCATTCCATTGCATTCTGGTTGATTCCATTCCATAACATTCCATTCCATACGATTCCATTGCATTCCATTCCTTTCCATTCCATTCCATTCCGGTTGATTCCATTCCATTCCATTTCATTCCATTCCATTCCATTTCATTCCATTCCATTCCATTTCATTCCATTCCATTCCATTTCATTTTATTCCATTCCATTTCATTCCATTCCATTCCATTTCATTCCATTCCATTCCATTTCATTTTATTCCATTCCATTCCATTTCATTCCATTCCATTCCATTTCATTTTATTCCATTCCATTCCATTGCATTTGGTTAGATTCCACTCCATTCCATTCCATTCCATTCCATTCCATTACATTACAACCGTGTTTATTTCATTCCATTCCATTCCATTCCACTCCATTCCATTCCATTCCACTCCATTCCATTCCATTCCATTTGGGTTGATTCCATTCCATTCCACTCCATTTCATTCCATTCCAGTCGGGTTGATTCCATTCCATTACATGCCATTCGTGTTGATTCCAATCAATTCCATTCCATGCCATTTCATTCCATTCCATTCCATTCCATACCATTCCATTCCTTTCCATTCCATTCCATTCCATTCCATTCCTTTCCATTCAATTCCATTCCATTCCATTCCATTCTGTTCCATTGCATTCCGTTTCATTCCATTCTATTCCATTCCATTCGGGTTGATTCCATTCCATTCCATTCCATTTCATTCGGTTTCATTCCATTCCATTCCGTCCCATTCCACTCCAATCCATTCAATTCGGCTGGATTCCATTCCATTCCATTCTATTTCATTCCATTCCATTCCATTTCGGTTGGTTCCTTTCCATTCTATTCCATTCCATTTCATTCCATTCCATTCCATTCCATTCCAATCCATAAGAGTTGATTAAATTCCATTCCATTCCATTCCTTTCCATTCTGTTCCATTCCATTCCATTCCATTCCATTCCATTCCATTCCATTCCATTCCATTCCATTCCATTCGGGTTGATTCCATTCGAGTCCATTCCATTCCATTCCAATTCATTCTATTCCATTCCTTTCAATTCCATTCCATTCCATTAGTGGTGATTCCATTCCATTCCATTCCATTCCATTCCATTCCATTCCATTCCATTGCATTCCATTCCATTCCATTCCATTCCATTCCATTCAATTCCATTCTATTCAATTCTATTCCATTCCATTCCATTCTATTCCATTCCTTTCCATTCCATTCCATTCTATTCCATTCCATTCCATTCCATTCTATTTCATTCCATTCGGATTGATTCCATTCCATTTCATTCCATTCCATTCCATTCCGTTCCATTTCATTAGGGTTCATTCCATTCCATTTCGTTCCATTCCATTCCAATCCATTCAATTCGGTTGGACTCCATTCCATTCCATTCTATTCCATTCCATTCCATTCCATTTCGGTTGATTCCATTCCATTCCATTCCATTCCATTCCATTTCTGTTGATTCCATTCCATTCCATTCCATTCCATTCCGGATGATTCCATTCCATTCCATTCCATTCCATTTCTTTCCTTTCCATTCCATTCCATTCCATTCCATTACATTCCATTCCATTCTATTCCATTCCATTCGTGTTTATTCCATTCCATTCCGTTCCATTCCATTCCAATCCATTGAATTCGGCTGGATTCCATTCCATTCCATTCCATTCCATTCCATTCCATTCCATTTGGGTTAATTCCATTCCATTCCATTCCATTCCATTCCATTCGGGATGATTCCATTCCATTCCATTCCATTCCATTCCATTCCATTCCATTCGGGATGATTCCATTCCATTCCATTCCATTTCATTCAATTCCTCTCGGGTTGATTCCATTCCGTTCCATTCCATTTCATTCCATTCTATGATATTCCGTTACATTCCATTCCGCTTGATTCCATTCGATTCCATTCCATTCCATTCCATTCCATAAGAGTTGATTAAATTCGATTCCATTCCATTCCATTCCATTATGTTCCATTCCATTCCATTCCATTCCATTCGGATTGATTCCATTCGAGTCCATTCCATTCCATTCCAATTCATTCTATTCCATTCCTTTCAATTCCCTTCCATTCCATTAGTGTTGATTCCATTCCATTCAATTCCATTCCATTCCACTCCATTCCCTTCCATTCCACTCCATTCCGTTCGATTCCATTCTATTCCATTCCATTCCATTCCCTTCGGGTTGAATCCATTCCAATCCATTCCATTCCATTCCATTCCATTCCATCAGGCTTGATTCCATTCCTTTCCATTCCATTCCATTTCCTTCCCTTCCATTTGGGTTGATTCCTGTCCATTCCATTCCTTTCCATTGCATTTCTGTTGATTCAATTCCATTGCATTCCTTTCCATTCCATTCCATTCGGGATGATTCCATTCCATTCCATTCCATTCCATTCAATTCCACTCGGGTTGATTCCAATCCAATCCATTCCATTCCATTCCATTCTATGATATTCCATTCTATTCCATTCCGGTTGATTCCATTCGATTCCATTCAATTTCATTCGGTTCCATTCCATTCTATTCCATTCCATTCTTTTCGGGTTGATTCAATTTTATTGCATTCCAATTCATTCCATTAGATTTCATTCCGTTCGGGTTGATTCCATTCCATTCCATTCCATTCCGTTGCGTTCCATTCCGTTTGGGATGATTCCATTCCATTCCATTCCATTCCATTCCATTCCATTCAATTCCATTGCAATAGGGTTGTTTCCATTCCATTCCATTCCCTTGCATTCCATTCCATTCCATTCTTGTTGATTCCATTCCATTCCATTCCATTCCATTGCATTCCATTCGCGTGGAGTCCATTCGATTTCATCCCATTCCATTCCATTCCATTCCGGTTGATTCCATTCCGTTCCGTTCAATTCCATTCCATTGCATTCCATTCCATTCCATTCCATTCTATTCCATTCCATTCCATTCTGGTTCATTCCAGTCGATTCCATTCCATTCCATTCCATTCCGCTCGGGTTGTTTCCATTCCATTCCATTCCATTCCATTTAATTCGTTTCCATTACATTTGGGTTGATTCCATTCCATTCCATTACATTCCAGTTCATTCCATTCGGGTTGATTCCATTCCACTCCATTCCATTCCATTCCATTCCGTTCCATTCCATTCGTGTTGATTGCATTCGATTCCATTCCATTCCATTCTTGTTGATTCCATTCCATTCCATTGCATTCCATTCCGTTCCATTCGGGATGATTCCATTCCATTCCATTCCATGGCATTCCATTCCATTCCCCTCGGGTTGATTAAATTCCATTCCATTGCATTCCGTTCCATTCCATTCCATTCCATGATTTTCCATTCCATTCCTTTCTGCTTGCTTCCGTTCGATTCCACTCCATTCCATTCCATTCCATTCCTTTCCGTTCCATTCCTTTCGGGTTGATTCCATTTCATTCCATTTCATTCCATTCCGTTAGCGTTGAGTCCATTCGATTCCGTCCCTTTCCATTACATTCCGGTTGGTTTCATTTCATTCCCTTCCATTCCATTCCGGTTGGTTCCATTCCATTCCATTCCATTCCATTCCATTCCATTCCATTCTGGTTTATTCCATTCCATTCCATTAAATTCCATTACATTACATTCCATTGCATTCGGGTTGATTCCATTCTTTCCACTCCATTTAATTCCATTCCATTCCATTCCATTCCATTTGGGTTGATTCCTTTCCTTTCCATTCCATTCCATTCTATTTCATTACATTCCAGTCCATTGCATTCGGTTTGATTCCGTTCCATTCCGTTCCATTCCATTCCTTTCCATTCCATTGCATTCTGGTTGATTCCATTCCATAACATTCCATTCCATACGATTCCATTGCATTCCATTCCTTTCCATTCCATTCCATTCCGGTTGATTCCATTCCATTCCATTTCATTCCATTCCATTCCATTTCATTCCATTCCATTCCATTTCATTCCATTCCATTCCATTTCATTTTATTCCATTCCATTTCATTCCATTCCATTCCATTTCATTCCATTCCATTCCATTTCATTTTATTCCATTCCATTCCATTTCATTCCATTCCATTCCATTTCATTTTATTCCATTCCATTCCATTGCATTTGGTTAGATTCCACTCCATTCCATTCCATTCCATTCCATTCCATTCCATTACAACCGTGTTTATTTCATTCCATTCCATTCCATTCCACTCCATTCCATTCCATTCCACTCCATTCCATTCCATTCCATTTGGGTTGATTCCATTCCATTCCACTCCATTTCATTCCATTCCAGTCGGGTTGATTCCATTCCATTACATGCCATTCGTGTTGATTCCAATCAATTCCATTCCATGCCATTTCATTCCATTCCATTCCATTCCATTCCATTCCATTCCTTTCCATTCCATTCCATTCCATTCCATTCCATTCCTTTCCATTCAATTCCATTCCATTCCATTCCATTCTGTTCCATTGCATTCCGTTTCATTCCATTCTATTCCATTCCATTCGGGTTGATTCCATTCCATTCCATTCCATTTCATTCGGTTTCATTCCATTCCATTCCGTCCCATTCCACTCCAATCCATTCAATTCGGCTGGATTCCATTCCATTCCATTCTATTTCATTCCATTCCATTCCATTTCGGTTGGTTCCTTTCCATTCCATTCCATTCCATTTCATTCCATTCCATTCCATTCCATTCCAATCCATAAGAGTTGATTAAATTCCATTCCATTCCATTCCTTTCCATTCTGTTCCATTCCATTCCATTCCATTCCATTCCATTCCATTCCATTCCATTCCATTCCATTCCATTCGGGTTGATTCCATTCGAGTCCATTCCATTCCATTCCAATTCATTCTATTCCATTCCTTTCAATTCCATTTCATTCCATTAGTGGTGACTCCATTCCATTCCATTCCATTCCATTCCATTCCATTCCATTCCATTGCATTCCATTCCATTCCATTCCATTCCATTCCATTCAATTCCATTCTATTCAATTCTATTCCATTCCATTCCATTCTATTCCATTCCTTTCCATTCCATTCCATTCTATTCCATTCCATTCCATTCCATTCTATTTCATTCCATTCGGATTGATTCCATTCCATTTCATTCCATTCCATTCCATTCCGTTCCATTTCATTAGGGTTCATTCCATTCCATTTCGTTCCATTCCATTCCAATCCATTCAATTCGGTTGGACTCCATTCCATTCCATTCTATTCCATTCCATTCCATTCCATTTCGGTTGATTCCATTCCATTCCATTCCATTCCATTCCATTTCTGTTGATTCCATTCCATTCCATTCCATTCCATTCCATTCCGGATGATTCCATTCCATTCCATTCCATTCCATTTCTTTCCTTTCCATTCCATTCCATTCCATTCCATTACATTCCATTCCATTCTATTCCATTCCATTCGTGTTTATTCCATTCCATTCCGTTCCATTCCATTCCAATCCATTGAATTCGGCTGGATTCCATTCCATTCCATTCCATTCCATTCCATTCCATTCCATTTGGGTTAATTCCATTCCATTCCATTCCATTCCATTCCATTCGGGATGATTCCATTCCATTCCATTCCATTCCATTCCATTCCATTCCATTCGGGATGATTCCATTCCATTCCATTCCATTTCATTCAATTCCTCTCGGGTTGATTCCATTCCGTTCCATTCCATTTCATTCCATTCTATGATATTCCGTTACATTCCATTCCGCTTGATTCCATTCGATTCCATTCCATTCCATTCCATTCCATAAGAGTTGATTAAATTCGATTCCATTCCATTCCATTCCATTATGTTCCATTCCATTCCATTCCATTCCATTCGGATTGATTCCATTCGAGTCCATTCCATTCCATTCCAATTCATTCTATTCCATTCCTTTCAATTCCCTTCCATTCCATTAGTGTTGATTCCATTCCATTCAATTCCATTCCATTCCACTCCATTCCCTTCCATTCCACTCCATTCCGTTCGATTCCATTCTATTCCATTCCATTCCATTCCCTTCGGGTTGAATCCATTCCAATCCATTCCATTCCATTCCATTCCATTCCATCAGGCTTGATTCCATTCCTTTCCATTCCATTCCATTTCCTTCCCTTCCATTTGGGTTGATTCCTGTCCATTCCATTCCTTTCCATTGCATTTCTGTTGATTCAATTCCATTGCATTCCTTTCCATTCCATTCCATTCGGGATGATTCCATTCCATTCCATTCCATTCCATTCAATTCCACTCGGGTTGATTCCAATCCAATCCATTCCATTCCATTCCATTCTATGATATTCCATTCTATTCCATTCCGGTTGATTCCATTCGATTCCATTCAATTTCATTCGGTTCCATTCCATTCTATTCCATTCCATTCTTTTCGGGTTGATTCAATTTTATTGCATTCCAATTCATTCCATTAGATTTCATTCCGTTCGGGTTGATTCCATTCCATTCCATTCCATTCCGTTGCGTTCCATTCCGTTTGGGATGATTCCATTCCATTCCATTCCATTCCATTCCATTCCATTCAATTCCATTGCAATAGGGTTGTTTCCATTCCATTCCATTCCCTTGCATTCCATTCCATTCCATTCTTGTTGATTCCATTCCATTCCATTCCATTCCATTGCATTCCATTCGCGTGGAGTCCATTCGATTTCATCCCATTCCATTCCATTCCATTCCGGTTGATTCCATTCCGTTCCGTTCAATTCCATTCCATTGCATTCCATTCCATTCCATTCCATTCTATTCCATTCCATTCCATTCTGGTTCATTCCAGTCGATTCCATTCCATTCCATTCCATTCCGCTCGGGTTGTTTCCATTCCATTCCATTCCATTCCATTTAATTCGTTTCCATTACATTTGGGTTGATTCCATTCCATTCCATTACATTCCAGTTCATTCCATTCGGGTTGATTCCATTCCACTCCATTCCATTCCATTCCATTCCGTTCCATTCCATTCGTGTTGATTGCATTCGATTCCATTCCATTCCATTCTTGTTGATTCCATTCCATTCCATTGCATTCCATTCCGTTCCATTCGGGATGATTCCATTCCATTCCATTCCATGGCATTCCATTCCATTCCCCTCGGGTTGATTAAATTCCATTCCATTGCATTCCGTTCCATTCCATTCCATTCCATGATTTTCCATTCCATTCCTTTCTGCTTGCTTCCATTCGATTCCACTCCATTCCATTCCATTCCATTCCTTTCCGTTCCATTCCTTTCGGGTTGATTCCATTTCATTCCATTTCATTCCATTCCGTTAGCGTTGAGTCCATTCGATTCCGTCCCTTTCCATTACATTCCGGTTGGTTTCATTTCATTCCCTTCCATTCCATTCCGGTTGGTTCCATTCCATTCCATTCCATTCCATTCCATTCCATTCCATTCCATTCTGGTTTATTCCATTCCATTCCATTAAATTCCATTACATTACATTCCATTGCATTCGGGTTGATTCCATTCTATCCACTCCATTTAATTCCATTCCATTCCATTCCATTTTGGTTGATTCCATTCCATTCCACTACATTTCATTCCTTTCCAGTCGGGTTGATTCCATTCCATTAGATTCCATTCGTGTTGATTCCAATGAATTCCATTCCATGCCATTTCATTCCATTCCATTCCATTCCATTCCTTTCCATTCCATTCCATTCCATTCCATTCCATTCTTTTCCATTCCATTCCGTTCCATTCCTTTCTATTCCATTCCATTCGGGTTGATTCCATTCCATTCCATTCCATTCCATTTCATTCGGGTTCATTCCATTCCATTCCATTCCATTCCACTCCAATCCATTCAATTCGGCTGGATTCCATTCCATTCCATTTCGGTTGGTTCCTTTCCATTCCATTCCATTCCATTCCCATCCATAAGAGTTGATTAAATTCGATTCCATTCCATTCCTTTCCATTCTGTTCCATTCCATTCCATTCCATTCCATTCCATTCCATTCCATTCTATTCCATTCCATTCCATTACAATACATTCCATTAGTTTCGGGTTGATTCCATTCCAATCCCTTCCATTCCTTCCCATTAAATTCCATTTGAGTTGATTCCTTTCCATTCCATTCCATTCCATTACATTCCAGTCCATTGCATTCGGTTTGATTCCATTCCATTCCAATCCATTCCATTCCATTCCATTCCTTTCCATTCCATTCCATTCCATTCAATTCTGGTTGATTCCTTTCCATAACATTCAATTCCATTCGGTTCCATTCCATTCCATTCCTTTCCATTCCATTCCATTCCGCTTGATTCCATTCCATTCCATTTCATTCCATTCCATTCCATTTCATTCCATTGCATTCCATTTCATTCCATTTCATTCCATTCAATTCCATTTCATTTTATGCCATTCCATTCCATTCCATTCAATTCCATTCTATTCAATTATATTCCATTCCATTCCATTCTATTCCATTCCTTTCCATTCCATTCTATTCCATTCCATTCCATTCCATTCTATTTCATTCCTTTCGGATTGATTCCATTCCATTTCATTCCATTCCATTCCATTCCGTTCCATTTCATTCGGGTTCATTACATTCCATTTCGTTCCATTCCATTCCAATCCATTCAATTCGGTTGGATTCCATTCCATTCCATTCTATTTCATTCCATTCCATTCCATTTCGGTTGATTCCATTCCATTCCATTCCATTCCATTCCATTCCATTCCATTCCGGATGATTCCATTCCATTCCATTCCCTTCCATTCCTTTCCTTTCCATTCCATTCCATTACATTACATTCCATTCCATTCTATTCCATTATATTCGTGTTTATTCCATTCCATTCCGTTCCATTCCATTCCAATCCATTGAATTCGGCTGGATTCCATTCCATTCCATTCCATTCCATTCCATTCCATTTGGGTTAATTCCATTCCATTCCATTCCATTCCATTCCATTCCATTCCATTCCATTCCATTCCATTCGGGATGATTCCATTCCATTCCATTCCATTCCATTCCATTCCATTCGGGATGATTCCATTCCATTCCATTCCATTCAAATCCACTCGGTTTGATTCCATTCCGTTACATTCCATTCCATTCCATTCTATGATATTCCGTTACATTCCATTCCGGTTGATTCCATTTGATTCCATTCCATTCCATTCCATTCCATTCGGATTGATTCCATTCGAGTCCATTACATTCCATTCCAATTCATTCTATTCCATTCCTTTCAATTCCATTCCATTCCATTAGTGTTGATTCCATTCCATTCAATTCCTTTCCATTCCACTCCATTCCCTTCCATTCCGCTCCATTCCGTTCGATTCCATTCTATTCCATTCCATTCCATTCCCTTCGGGTTGAATCCATTCCAATCCATTCCATTCCATTCCATTCCATTCCATCAGGCTTGATTCCATTCCTTTCCATTCCATTCCATTTCCTTCCCTTCCATTTGGGTTGATTCCTGTCCATTCCATTCCTTTCCATTGCATTTCTGTTGATTCCATTCCATTCCATTCCATTCCATTCCATTCCATTCCATTCGGGATGATTCCATTCCAATCCATTCCATTCCATTCCATTCCATTCCATTCGGGATGATTCCATTCCATTCCATTCCATTCCATTCCTTTCCTTTCCATTCCATTCCATTGCATTCCATTCCATTCCATTACATTCCATTCTATTCCATTCCATTCGTGTTTATTACATTCCATTCCGTTCCATTCCATTCGAATCCATTGAATTCGGCTGGATTCCATTCCATTCCATTCCATTCCATTCCATTCCATTCAATTCCATTCCATTTGGGTTAATTCCATTCCATTCCATTCCATTCCATTCCATTCCATTCCATTCCATTCCATTCCTTTCCATTCCATTCCATTCCATTCCATTTGGGATGATTCCATTCCATTCCATTCCATTCCATTCCATTCGGGATGATTCCATTCCATTCCATTCCATTCCATTCCATTCCATTCCACTCGGGTTGATTCCATTCCGTTCCATTCCATTCCATTCCATTCTATGATATTCCGTTACATTCCATTCCGGTTGATTCCATTCGATTCCATTCCATTCCATTCCATAAGAGTTGATTAAATTCGATTCGATTCCATTCCATTCCATTCTGTTCCATTCCATTCCATTCCATTCGGATTGATTCCATTCGAGTCCATTCCATTCCATTCCAATTCATTCTGTTCCATTCTTTTCAATTCCATTCCATTCCATTAGTGTTGATTCCATTCCATTCAATTCCATTCCATTCCACTCCATTCCCTTCCATTCCACTCCACTCCGTTCGATTCCATTCTATTCCATTCCATTCCATTCCCTTCGGGTTGAATCCATTCCAATCCATTCCATTCCATTCCATTCCATCAGACTTGATTCCATTCCTTTCCATTCCATTCCATTTCCTTCCCTTCCATTTGGGTTGATTCCTTTCCATTCCATTCCATTCCATTGCATTTCTGTTGATTCCATTCCATTCCATTCCATTCCATTCCATTCCATTCCATTCCATTCCATTCGGGATGATTCCATTCCATTCCATTCAATTCCATTCATTTCCACTCGGGTTGATTCCAATCCAATCCATTCCATTCCATTCCATTCTATGATATTCCGTTCTATTCCATTCCGGTTGATTCCATTCGATTCCATTCAATTCCATTCGGTTCCATTCCATTCTATTCCATTCCATTCTTTTCTGGTTGATTCAATTTTATTGCATTCCAATTCATTCCATTAGATTTCATTCCGTTCGGGTTGATTCCATTCCATTCCATTCCATTCCGTTGCGTTCCATTCCATTCCATTCCATTCAATTCCATTGCAATAGGGTTGTTTCCATTCCATTCCATTCCCTTGCATTCCATTCCATTCCATTCTTGTTGACTCCATTCCATTCCATTCCATTGCATTCCATTCGCGTGGAGTCCATTCGATTTCATCCCATTCCATTCCATTCCATTCCGGTTGATTCCATTCCGTTCCGTTCCATTCCATTCCATTGCATTCCATTCCATTCCATTCCATTCTATTCCATTCCATTCCATTCTGGTTGATTCCAGTCGATTCCATTCCATTCCATTCCATTCCGCTCGGGTTGATTCCATTCCATTCCGTTCCATTTAATTCGTTTCCATTCTATTTGGGTTGATTCCATTCCATTCCTTTCCATTACATTCCAGTTCATTCCATTCGGGTTGATTCCATTCCACTCCATTCCATTCCATTCCATTCCGTTCCATTCCATTCGTGTTGATTGCATTCGATTCCATTCCATTCCATTCCATTCTTGTTGATTCCATTCCATTCCATTGCATTCCATTCCGTTCCATTCGGGATGATTCCATTCCATTCCATTCCATGGCATTCCATTCCATTCCCCTCGGGTTGATTAAATTCCATTCCATTGCATTCCGTTCCATTCCATTCCATTCCATGATTTTCCATTCCATTCCTTTCTGCTTGCTTCCGTTCGATTCCACTCCATTCCATTCCATTCCATTCCTTTCCGTTCCATTCCTTTCGGGTTGATTCCATTTCATTCCATTTCATTCCATTCCGTTAGCGTTGAGTCCATTCGATTCCGTCCCTTTCCATTACATTCCGGTTGGTTTCATTTCATTCCCTTCCATTCCATTCCGGTTGGTTCCATTCCATTCCATTCCATTCCATTCCATTCCATTCCATTCCATTCTGGTTTATTCCATTCCATTCCATTAAATTCCATTACATTACATGCCATTGCATTCGGGTTGATTCCATTCTTTCCACTCCATTTAATTCCATTCCATTCCATTCCATTCCATTTGGGTTGATTCCTTTCCATTCCATTCCATTCCATTCCATTTCATTACATTCCAGTCCATTGCATTCGGTTTGATTCCGTTCCATTCCGTTCCATTCCATTCCTTTCCATTCCATTGCATTCTGGTTGATTCCATTCCATAACATTCCATTCCATACGATTCCATTGCATTCCATTCCTTTCCATTCCATTCCATTCCGGTTGATTCCATTCCATTCCATTTCATTCCATTCCATTCCATTTCATTCCATTCCATTCCATTTCATTCCATTCCATTCCATTTCATTTTATTCCATTCCATTTCATTCCATTCCATTCCATTTCATTCCATTCCATTCCATTTCATTTTATTCCATTCCATTCCATTTCATTCCATTCCATTCCATTTCATTTTATTCCATTCCATTCCATTGCATTTGGTTAGATTCCACTCCATTCCATTCCATTCCATTCCATTCCATTGCAACCGTGTTTATTTCATTCCATTCCATTCCATTCCACTCCATTCCATTCCATTCCACTCCATTCCATTCCATTCCATTTGGGTTGATTCCATTCCATTCCACTCCATTTCATTCCATTCCAGTCGGGTTGATTCCATTCCATTACATGCCATTCGTGTTGATTCCAATCAATTCCATTCCATGCCATTTCATTCCATTCCATTCCATTCCATTCCATTCCATTCCATTCCTTTCCATTCCATTCCATTCCATTCCATTCCATTCCTTTCCATTCAATTCCATTCCATTCCATTCCATTCTGTTCCATTGCATTCCGTTTCATTCCATTCTATTCCATTCCATTCGGGTTGATTCCATTCCATTCCATTCCATTTCATTCGGTTTCATTCCATTCCATTCCGTCCCATTCCACTCCAATCCATTCAATTCGGCTGGATTCCATTCCATTCCATTCTATTTCATTCCATTCCATTCCATTTCGGTTGGTTCCTTTCCATTCCATTCCATTCCATTTCATTCCATTCCATTCCATTCCATTCCAATCCATAAGAGTTGATTAAATTCCATTCTATTCCTTTCCATTCTGTTCCATTCCATTCCATTCCATTCCATTCCATTCCATTCCATTCCATTCCATTCGGGTTGATTCCATTCGAGTCCATTCCATTCCATTCCAATTCATTCTATTCCATTCCTTTCAATTCCATTCCATTCCATTAGTGGTGATTCCATTCCATTCCATTCCATTCCATTCCATTCCATTGCATTCCATTCCATTGCATTCCATTCCATTCCATTCAATTCCATTCTATTCAATTCTATTCCATTCCATTCCATTCTATTCCATTCCTTTCCATTCCATTCCATTCTATTCCATTCCATTCCATTCCATTCTATTTCATTCCATTCGGATTGATTCCATTCCATTTCATTCCATTCCATTCCATTCCGTTCCATTTCATTAGGGTTCATTCCATTCCATTTCGTTCCATTCCATTCCAATCCATTCAATTCGGTTGGACTCCATTCCATTCCATTCTATTCCATTCCATTCCATTCCATTTCGGTTGATTCCATTCCATTCCATTCCATTCCATTCCATTTCTGTTGATTCCATTCCATTCCATTCAATTCCATTCCATTCCGGATGATTCCATTCCATTCCATTCCATTCCATTCCATTCCTTTCCTTTCCATTCCATTCCATTGCATTCCATTGCATTACATTCCATTCTATTCCATTCCATTCGTGTTTAGTACATTCCATTCCGTTCCATTCCATTCCAATCCATTGAATTCTGCTGGATTCCATTCCATTCCATTCCATTCCATTCCTTTTGGGTTAATTCCTTTCCATTCCATTCGGGATGATTCCATTCCATTCCATTCCATTCCATTCGGGATGATTCCATTCCATTCCATTCCATTCCATTCCATTCAATTCCACTCGGGTTGATTCCGTTCCGTTCCATTCCATTCCATTCCATTCTATGATATTCCGTTACATTCCATTCCGGTTGATTCCATTCGATTCCATTCCATTCCATTCCATTCCATTCCATAAGAGTTGGTTAAATTCGATTCCATTCCATTCCATTCCATTCTGTTCCATTCCATTCCATTCCATTCCATTCGGATTGATTCCATTCGAGTCCATTCCATTCCATTCCAATTCATTCTATTCCATACTTTTCAATTCCATTCCATTCCATTAGTGTTGATTCCATTCCATTCAATTCCATTCCATTCCACTCCATTCCCTTCCATTCCGCTCCATTCCGTTCGATTCCATTCTATTCCATTCCATTCCATTCCCTTCGGGTTGAATCCATTCCAATCCATTCCATTCCATTCCATTCCATCAGGCTTGATTCCATTCCTTTCCATTCCATTCCATTTCCTTCCCTTCCATTTGGGTTGATTCCTGTCCATTCCATTCCTTTCCATTGCATTTCTGTTGATTCCATTCCATTCCATTCCACTCCATTCCATTCCATTTGGGATGATTCCATTCCATTCCATTCCATTCCATTCAATTCCACTCGGGTTGATTCCAATCCAATCCATTCCATTCCATTCTATGATATTCCATTCTATTCCATTCCGGTTGATTCCATTCGATTCCATTCAATTCCATTCGGTTCCATTCCATTCTATTCCATTCCATTCTTTTCTGGTAGATTCAATTTTATTGCATTCCAATTCATTCCATTAGATTTCATTCCGTTCGGGTTGATTCCATTCCATTCCATTCCATTCCGTTGCGTTCCATTCCATTCCATTCCATTCAATTCCATTGCAATAGGGTTGTTTCCATTCCATTCCATTCCCTTGCATTCCATTCCATTCCATTCTTGTTGACTCCATTCCATTCCATTCCATTGCATTCCATTCGCGTGGAGTCCATTCGATTTCATCCCATTCCATTCCATTCCATTCCGGTTGATTCCATTCCGTTCCGTTCCATTCCATTCCATTGCATTCCATTCCATTCCATTCCATTCTATTCCATTCCATTCCATTCTGGTTGATTCCAGTCGATTCCATTCCATTCCATTCCATTCCGCTCGGGTTGATTCCATTCCATTCCGTTCCATTTAATTCGTTTCCATTCTATTTGGGTTGATTCCATTCCATTCCTTTCCATTACATTCCAGTTCATTCCATTCGGGTTGATTCCATTCCACTCCATTCCATTCCATTCCATTCCGTTCCATTCCATTCGTGTTGATTGCATTCGATTCCATTCCATTCCATTCCATTCTTGTTGATTCCATTCCATTCCATTGCATTCCATTCCGTTCCATTCGGGATGATTCCATTCCATTCCATTCCATGGCATTCCATTCCATTCCCCTCGGGTTGATTAAATTCCATTCCATTGCATTCCGTTCCATTCCATTCCATTCCATGATTTTCCATTCCATTCCTTTCTGCTTGCTTCCGTTCGATTCCACTCCATTCCATTCCATTCCATTCCTTTCCGTTCCATTCCTTTCGGGTTGATTCCATTTCATTCCATTTCATTCCATTCCGTTAGCGTTGAGTCCATTCGATTCCGTCCCTTTCCATTACATTCCGGTTGGTTTCATTTCATTCCCTTCCATTCCATTCCGGTTGGTTCCATTCCATTCCATTCCATTCCATTCCATTCCATTCCATTCCATTCTGGTTTATTCCATTCCATTCCATTAAATTCCATTACATTACATGCCATTGCATTCGGGTTGATTCCATTCTTTCCACTCCATTTAATTCCATTCCATTCCATTCCATTCCATTTGGGTTGATTCCTTTCCATTCCATTCCATTCCATTCCATTTCATTACATTCCAGTCCATTGCATTCGGTTTGATTCCGTTCCATTCCGTTCCATTCCATTCCTTTCCATTCCATTGCATTCTGGTTGATTCCATTCCATAACATTCCATTCCATACGATTCCATTGCATTCCATTCCTTTCCATTCCATTCCATTCCGGTTGATTCCATTCCATTCCATTTCATTCCATTCCATTCCATTTCATTCCATTCCATTCCATTTCATTCCATTCCATTCCATTTCATTTTATTCCATTCCATTTCATTCCATTCCATTCCATTTCATTCCATTCCATTCCATTTCATTTTATTCCATTCCATTCCATTTCATTCCATTCCATTCCATTTCATTTTATTCCATTCCATTCCATTGCATTTGGTTAGATTCCACTCCATTCCATTCCATTCCATTCCATTCCATTGCAACCGTGTTTATTTCATTCCATTCCATTCCATTCCACTCCATTCCATTCCATTCCACTCCATTCCATTCCATTCCATTTGGGTTGATTCCATTCCATTCCACTCCATTTCATTCCATTCCAGTCGGGTTGATTCCATTCCATTACATGCCATTCGTGTTGATTCCAATCAATTCCATTCCATGCCATTTCATTCCATTCCATTCCATTCCATTCCATTCCATTCCATTCCTTTCCATTCCATTCCATTCCATTCCATTCCATTCCTTTCCATTCAATTCCATTCCATTCCATTCCATTCTGTTCCATTGCATTCCGTTTCATTCCATTCTATTCCATTCCATTCGGGTTGATTCCATTCCATTCCATTCCATTTCATTCGGTTTCATTCCATTCCATTCCGTCCCATTCCACTCCAATCCATTCAATTCGGCTGGATTCCATTCCATTCCATTCTATTTCATTCCATTCCATTCCATTTCGGTTGGTTCCTTTCCATTCCATTCCATTCCATTTCATTCCATTCCATTCCATTCCATTCCAATCCATAAGAGTTGATTAAATTCCATTCTATTCCTTTCCATTCTGTTCCATTCCATTCCATTCCATTCCATTCCATTCCATTCCATTCCATTCCATTCGGGTTGATTCCATTCGAGTCCATTCCATTCCATTCCAATTCATTCTATTCCATTCCTTTCAATTCCATTCCATTCCATTAGTGGTGATTCCATTCCATTCCATTCCATTCCATTCCATTCCATTGCATTCCATTCCATTGCATTCCATTCCATTCCATTCAATTCCATTCTATTCAATTCTATTCCATTCCATTCCATTCTATTCCATTCCTTTCCATTCCATTCCATTCTATTCCATTCCATTCCATTCCATTCTATTTCATTCCATTCGGATTGATTCCATTCCATTTCATTCCATTCCATTCCATTCCGTTCCATTTCATTAGGGTTCATTCCATTCCATTTCGTTCCATTCCATTCCAATCCATTCAATTCGGTTGGACTCCATTCCATTCCATTCTATTCCATTCCATTCCATTCCATTTCGGTTGATTCCATTCCATTCCATTCCATTCCATTCCATTTCTGTTGATTCCATTCCATTCCATTCAATTCCATTCCATTCCGGATGATTCCATTCCATTCCATTCCATTCCATTCCATTCCTTTCCTTTCCATTCCATTCCATTGCATTCCATTGCATTACATTCCATTCTATTCCATTCCATTCGTGTTTAGTACATTCCATTCCGTTCCATTCCATTCCAATCCATTGAATTCTGCTGGATTCCATTCCATTCCATTCCATTCCATTCCTTTTGGGTTAATTCCTTTCCATTCCATTCGGGATGATTCCATTCCATTCCATTCCATTCCATTCGGGATGATTCCATTCCATTCCATTCCATTCCATTCCATTCAATTCCACTCGGGTTGATTCCGTTCCGTTCCATTCCATTCCATTCCATTCTATGATATTCCGTTACATTCCATTCCGGTTGATTCCATTCGATTCCATTCCATTCCATTCCATTCCATTCCATTCCATAAGAGTTGGTTAAATTCGATTCCATTCCATTCCATTCCATTCTGTTCCATTCCATTCCATTCCATTCCATTCGGATTGATTCCATTCGAGTCCATTCCATTCCATTCCAATTCATTCTATTCCATACTTTTCAATTCCATTCCATTCCATTAGTGTTGATTCCATTCCATTCAATTCCATTCCATTCCACTCCATTCCCTTCCATTCCGCTCCATTCCGTTCGATTCCATTCTATTCCATTCCATTCCATTCCCTTCGGGTTGAATCCATTCCAATCCATTCCATTCCATTCCATTCCATCAGGCTTGATTCCATTCCTTTCCATTCCATTCCATTTCCTTCCCTTCCATTTGGGTTGATTCCTGTCCATTCCATTCCTTTCCATTGCATTTCTGTTGATTCCATTCCATTCCATTCCACTCCATTCCATTCCATTTGGGATGATTCCATTCCATTCCATTCCATTCCATTCAATTCCACTCGGGTTGATTCCAATCCAATCCATTCCATTCCATTCTATGATATTCCATTCTATTCCATTCCGGTTGATTCCATTCGATTCCATTCGATTCCATTCGGTTCCATTCCATTCTATTCCATTCCATTCTTTTCGGGTTGATTCAATTTTATTGCATTCCAATTCATTCCATTAGATTTCATTCCGTTCGGGTTGATTCCATTCCATTCCATGCCATTCCGTTGCGTTCCATTCCGTTTGGGATGATTCCATTCCATTCCATTCCATTCCATTCCATTCCATTCAATTCCATTGCAATAGGGTTGTTTCCATTCCATTCCATTCCCTTGCATTCCATTCCATTCCATTCTTGCTGATTCCATTCCATTCCATTCCATTGCATTCCATTCGCGTGGAGTCCATTCGATTTCATCCCATTCCATTCCATTCCATTCCGGTTGATTCCATTCCGTTCCGTTCCATTCCATTCCATTGCATTCCATTCCATTCCATTCCATTTCATTTTATTCCATTCCATTCCATTCCATTCCGGATGATTCCATTCCATTCCATTCCATTCCATTCCATTCCTTTCCTTTCCATTCCATTCCATTCCATTCCATTGCATTACATTCCATTCTATTCCATTCCATTCGTGTTTAGTACATTCCATTCCGTTCCATTCCATTCCAATCCATTGAATTCTGCTGGATTCCATTCCATTCCATTCCATTCCATTCCATTCCATTCCTTTTGGGTTAATTCCTTTCCATTCCATTCGGGATGATTCCATTCCATTCCATTCCATTCCATTCGGGATGATTCCATTCCATTCCATTGCATTCCATTCCATTCCATTCCATTCCATTCCATTCGGGATGATTCCATTCCATTCCATTCCATTCCATTCAATTCCACTCGGGTTGATTCCATTCCGTTCCATTCCATTCCATTCCATTCTATGATATTCCGTTACATTCCATTCCGGTTGATTCCATTCGAGTCCATTCCATTCCATTCCATTCCATTCCATAAGAGTTGGTTAAATTCGATTCCATTCCATTCCATTCCATTCTGTTCCATTCCATTCCATTCCATTCCATTCGGATTGATTCCATTCGAGTCCATTCCATTCCATTCCTATTCATTCTATTCCATTCTTTTCAATTCCATTCCATTCCATTAGTGTTGATTCCATTCCATTCAATTCCATTCCATTCCACTCCATTCCCTTCCATTCCGCTCCATTCCGTTCGATTCCATTCTATTCCATTCCATTCCATTCCCTTCGGGTTGAATCCATTCCAATCCATTCCATTCCATTCCATTCCATCAGGCTTGATTCCATTCCTTTCCATTCCATTCCATTTCCTTCCCTTCCATTTGGGTTGATTCCTGTCCATTCCATTCCTTTCCATTGCATTTCTGTTGATTCCATTCCATTCCATTCCACTCCATTCCATTCCATTTGGGATGATTCCATTCCATTCCATTCCACTCGGGTTGATTCCAATCCAATCCATTCCATTCCATTCTATGATATTCCATTCTATTCCATTCCGGTTGATTCCATTCGATTCCATTCGGTTCCATTCCATTCTATTCCATTCCATTCTTTTCGGGTTGATTCAATTTTATTGCATTCCAATTCATTCCATTAGATTTCATTCCGTTCGGGTTGATTCCATTCCATTCCATGCCATTCCGTTGCGTTCCATTCCGTTTGGGATGATTCCATTCCATTCCATTCCATTCCATTCCATTCCATTCAATTCCATTGCAATAGGGTTGTTTCCATTCCATTCCATTCCCTTGCATTCCATTCCATTCCATTCTTGTTGATTCCATTCCATTCCATTCCATTGCATTCCATTCGCGTGGAGTCCATTCGATTTCATCCCATTCCATTCCATTCCATTCCGGTTGATTCCATTCCGTTCCGTTCCATTCCATTCAATTGCATTCCATTCCATTCCATTCCATTTCATTTTATTCCATTCCATTCCATTCCATTCCGGATGATTCCATTCCATTCCATTCCATTCCATTGCATTCCTTTCCTTTCCATTCCATTCCATTCCATTCCATTGCATTACATTCTATTCTATTCCATTCCATTCGTGTTTAGTACATTCCATTCCGTTCCATTCCATTCCAATCCATTGAATTCTGCTGGATTCCATTCCATTCCATTCCATTCCATTCCATTCCATTCCATTCCTTTTGGGTTAATTCCTTTCCATTCCATTCGGGATGATTCCATTCCATTCCATTCCATTCCATTCGGGATGATTCCATTCCATTCCATTCCATTCCATTCCATTCCATTCCATTCCATTCGGGATGATTCCATTCCATTCCATTCCATTCCATTCAATTCCACTCGGGTTGATTACAATCCAATCCATTCCATTCCATTCCATTCTATGATATTCCCTTCTATTCCATTCCGGTTGATTCCATTCGATTCCATTCGGTTCCATTCCATTCTATTCCATTCCATTCTTTTCGGGTTGATTCAATTTTATTGCATTCCAATTCATTCCATTAGATTTCATTCCGTTCGTGTTGATTCCATTCCATTCCATTCCATTCCGTTGCGTTCCATTCCGTTTGGGATGATTCCATTCCATTCCATTCCATTCCATTCCATTCAATTCCATTGCAATAGGGTTGTTTCCATTCCATTCCATTCCCTTTCATTCCATTCCATTCCATTCTTGTTGATTCCATTCCATTCCATTCCATTCCATTCCATTGCATTCCATTCGCGTGGAGTCCATTCGATTTCATCCCATTCCGTTCCATTCCAGTCCGGTTGATTCCATTCCGTTCCGTTCCATTCCATTCCATTGCATTCCATTCCATTCCATTCCATTCTATTCCATTCCATTCCATTCTGGTTGATTCCAGTCGATTCCATTCCATTCCATTCCATTCCGCTCGGGTTGATTCCATTCCATTCCATTCCATTTAATTCGTTTCCATTCCATTTGGGTTGATTCCATTCCATTCCATTCCATTACATTCCAGTTCATTCCATT
This sequence comes from Pan paniscus, assembly GCF_029289425.2. NCBI lineage: Eukaryota > Metazoa > Chordata > Mammalia > Primates > Hominidae > Pan > Pan paniscus. The sequence continues at coordinate 45,764,226 of NC_073268.2, read as the reverse complement.
CGGGTTGATTCCATTCCACTCCATTCCATTTCTTTCCATTCCGTTCCATTCCATTCGTGTTGATTGCATTCGATTCCATTCCATTCCATTCCATTCGTGTTGATTCCATTCCATTCTTTTGCATTCCATTCCGTTCCATTCGGGATGATTCCATTCCATTCCATTCCATGGCATTCCATTCCATTCCCCTCGGGTTGATTAAATTCCATTCCATTGCATTCCGTTCCATTCCATTCCATTCCATGATTTTCCATTCCATTCCTTTCTGCTTGCTTCCGTTCGATTCCACTCCATTCCATTCCATTCCATTCCTTTCCGTTCCATTCCTTTCGGGTTGATTCCATTTCATTCCATTTCATTCCATTCCATTAGCGTTGAGTCCATTCGATTCCGTCCCTTTCCATTCCATTCCGGTTGGTTTCATTCCATTCCCTTCCATTCCATTCCGTTTGGTTCCATTCCATTCCATTCCATTCCATTCCATTCCATTCCATTCCATTCTGGTTTATTCCATTCCATTCCATTCCATTCCATTACATTACATTCCATTGCATTCGGGTTCATTCCATTCTTTCCACTCCATTTAATTCCATTCCATTCCATTCCATTCCATTTGGGTTGATTCCTTTCCATTCCATTCCATTCCATTCCATTCCATTACATTCCAGTACATTGCATTCGGTTTGATTCCGTTCCATTCCGTTCCATTCCATTCCTTTCCATTCCATTGCATTCTGGTTGATTCCATTCCATTCCATTTCATTCCATTCCATTCCATTTCATTCCATTCCATTCCATTTCATTTTATTCCATTCCATTCCATTCCATTTGGTCAGATTCCACTCCATTCCATTCCATTCCATTCCATTCCATTCCATTCCATTGCAACCGTGTTTATTTCATTCCATGCCATTCCATTCAACTCCTTTCCATTCCATTCCACTCCATTCCATTCCCATCCCATTTGGGTTGATTGCATTCCATGCCACTCCATTTCATTCCAGTCGGGTTGATTCCATTCCATTACATTCCATTCGTGTTGATTCCAATCAATTCCATTCCATGCCATTTCATTCCATTCCATTCCATTCCATTCCATTCCATTACATTACATTACATTCCTTTCCATTCCACTCCATTCCATTCCATTCCATTCTGTTCCATTCCATTCCGTTCCATTCCATTCTATTCCATTCCATTCGGGTTGATTCCATTCCATTCCATTTCATTCGGGTTCATTCAATTCCATTCCGTTCCATTCCACTCCAGTCCATTCAATTCGGCTGGATTCTATTCCATTCCATTCTATTTCATTCCATTCCATTCCATTTCGGTTGGTTCCTTTCCATTCCATTCCATTCCATTTCATTCCATTCCATTCCATTCCATTCCAATCCATAAGAGTTGATTAAATTCCATTCCATTCCATTCCTTTCCATTCTGTTCCATTCCATTGCATTCCATTCCATTCCATTCGGGTTGATTCCATTCGAGTCCATTCCATTCCATTCCAATTCATTCTATTCCATTCCTTTCAATTCCATTCCATTCCATTAGTGGTGATTCCATTCCATTCCATTCCATTCCACTCCATTCCATTCGATTACATTCTATTCCATTCCATTACATTACATTACATTACATTACTTTCGGGTTGATTCCATTCCAATCCCTTCCATTCCATCCCATTCAATTCAATTTGGGTTGATTCCATTCCATTGCATTCCATTCCATTCCATTACATTACATTCCAGTCCATTCCATTCGGTTCAATTCCATTCCATTCCATTCCATTCCATTCCATTCCATTCTGGTTGATTCCATTCCATAACATTCAATTCCATTCGGTTCCATTCCATTCCATTCCTTTCCATTCCGTTCCATTTCATTCCATTCCATTCCATTTCATTCCATTCCATTCCATTCCATTCCATTTCATTCCAGTCAATTCCATTTCATTTTATTCCATTCCATTCCATTCCATTCCATTCCATTCCATTGCATTCCACTCAATTCCATTCCATTCCATTCCATTCCATTCCATTCCATTCCATTCCCTTCAATTCTATTCCATTCCATTCCATTCTATTTCATTCCATTCGGATTGATTCCATTCCATTTCATTCCATTCCATTCCATTCCGTTCCATTCAATTCGGGTTCATTCCATTCCATTCCGTTCCATTGCATTCCAATCCATTCAATTCGGTTGGATTCCATTCCATTCCATTCTATTCCATTCCATTCCATTGCATTTTGTTTGATTCCTTTCCATTCCATTCCATTCCATTCCATTTCTGTTGATTCCATTCCATTACATTCCATTCCATTCCGGATGATTCCATTCCATTCCATTCCATTCCTTTCCTTTCCATTCCATTCCATTCCATTCCATTTCATTACATTCCATTCTATTCCATTCCATTCGTGTTGATTCCATTCCATTCCATTCCATTCCATTCCATTCGGGTTTATTCCATTCCATTCCGTTCCATTCCATTCCAATCCATTGAATTCGGCTGGATTCCATTTCATTCCATTCCATTCCATTCCATTCAATTCCATTCCATTCCATTCCATTCCATTTGGGTTAAATCCATTTCATTCCATTCCATTACATTCCATTCCATTCGGGATGATTCCATTCCATTCCATTCCATTCTATTCCATTCCATTCCATTCGGGATGATTCCATTCCATTCCATTCCATTCCATTCCACTCGGGTTGATTCCATTCCATTCCATTCCATTCCATTCCATTCCATTCCATTCTATGATATTCCGTTACATTCCATTCCGGTTGATTCCATTCGATTCCATTCCATTCCATTCCATTCCATTCCATTCCATTCCATTCCATAAGAGTTGATTAAATTCGATTCCATTCCATTCCATTCCATTCTGTTCCATTCCATTCCATTCCATTCCGTTCCATTCGGATTGATTCCATTCGAGTCCATTCCATTCCAATACAATTCATTCTATTCCATTCCTTTCAATTCCATTCCATTCCATTAGTGTTGATTCCATTCCATTCAATTCCATTCCATTCCACTCCATTCCTTTCCATTCCACTCCATTCCATTCGATTCCATTCTATTCCATTCCATTCCATTACATTACATTACATTTCTTTCGGGTTGATTCCATTCCAATCCCTTCCATTCCATGCCATTCAATTCCATTACATTACATTACATTACATTGCTTTCGGGTTGATTCCATTCCAATCCCTTCCATTCCATCCCATTCAATTCCATTTGGGTTGATTCCATTCCATTCCATTCCATTACATTCCATTGCATTACATTACATTACATTCGGTTTGATTCCATTCCATTCCATTCCATTCCATTCCATTCCATTCCATTCCATTCTGGTTGATTCCATTCCATAACATTCAATTCCATTCGGTTCCATTCCATTCCATTCCTTTCCATTCCGTTCCATTTCATTCCATTCCATTCCATTTCATTCCATTCCAATCCATTTCATTCCATTTCATTGCATTCAATTCCATTTCCTTTTATTCCATTCCATTCCATTCCATTCCATTCCATTCCATTCCATTGCATTCCACTCCATTCCATTCCATTCCATTCCATTCAATTCCATTCTATTCAATTCCTTTCCATTCCATTCCATTCCATTCCATTCCATTCCATTCCATTCTATTTCATTCCATTCGGATTGATTCCATTCCATTTCATTCCATTCCATTCCATTCCGTTACATTTCATTTGGGTTCATTCCATTCCATTCCGTTCCATTCCATTCCAATCCATTCAATTCGGTTGGATTCCATTCCATTCCATTCTGTTCCATTCCATTCCATTCCATTTCGGTTGATTCCTTTCCATTCCATTCCATTCCATTCCATTTCTGTTCATTCCATTCCATTCCATTCCATTCCATTCCGGATGATTCCATTCCATTCCATTCCATTCCATTCCATTCCTTTCCTTTCCATTTCATTCCATTCCATTCCATTCCATTCCATTCCATTCCATTCCATTACATTACATTCTATTCCATTCCATTCGTGTTGATTCCATTCCATTCCATTCCTTTCCATTTCATTCGGTTTTATTCCATTCCATTCCGTTCCATTCCATTCCAATCCATTGAATTCGGCTGGATTCCATTCCATTCCATTCCATTCCATTCCATTCCATTCCATTCCATTCCATTCCATTTGGGTTAATTCCATTTCATTCCATTCCATTACATTCCATTCCATTCGGGATGATTCCATTCCATTCCATTCCATTCTATTCCATTCCACTTGGGTTGATTCCATTCCATTCCATTCCATTCCATTCCATTCTATGATATTCCATTACATTCCATTCCGGTTGATTCCATTCGATTCCATTCCATTCCATTCCATTACATTCCATAAGAGTTGATTAAATTCGATTCCATTGCATTCCATTCCATTCCATTCTGTTCCATTCCATTCCATTCCATTCCATTCCATTCGGATTGATTCCATTCGAGTCCACTCCATTCAATTCCAATTCATTCTATTCCATTCCTTTCAATTGCATTCCATTCCATTAGTGGTGATTCCATTCCATTCCATTCAATTCCATTCCATTCCACTCCATTCCTTTCCATTCCACTCCATTCCATTCGATTCCATTCTATTCCATTCCATTCCATTCCATTACATTACATTACTTTTGGGTTGATTCCATTCTAATCCATTCCATTCCATCCCATTCAATTCCATTTGGGTTGATTCCATTCCATTCCATTCCATTCCATTACATTACATTCCAGTCCATTGCATTCGGTTTAATTCCATTCCATTCCACTCCATTCCATTCCATTCCATTCCATTCTGGTTTATTCCATTCCATAACATTCCATTCCATTCGGATCCATTCCATTCCATTCCTTTCCATTCCGTTCCATTTCATTCCATTCCATTCCATTTCACTCCATTCCATTCCATTTCATTCCATTCAATTCCATTTCATTTTATTCCATTCCATTCCATTCCATTCCATTCCATTCCATTCCATTGCATTCCACTCCATTCCATTCCATTCCACTCCATTCAATTCCATTCTATTCAATTCTATTCCATTCCATTCCATTCCAATCCATTCCATTCCATTCCATTCTATTCCATTCCATTCCATTCCATTCTATTTCATTCCATTCGGATTGATTCCATTCCATTTCATTCCATTCCATTCCATTTCATTCGGGTTCATTCCATTCCATTCCGTTCCATTCCATTCCAATCCATTCAATTCGGTTGGATTCCATTCCATTCCATTCTATTCCATTCCATTCCATTTCTTTTCGGTTGATTCCTTTCCCTTCCATTCCATTCCATTCCATTTCTTTTGATTCCATTCCATTCCATTCCATTCCATTCCGGATGAATCCATTCCATTCCATTCCATTCCATTCCTTTCCTTTCCATTCCATTCCATTCCATTCCATTACATTACATTCCATTCTATTCCATTCCATTCGTGTTGATTCCATTCCATTCCATTCCATTCCATTTCATTCGGGTTTATTCCATTCCATTCCGTTCCATTCCATTCCAATCCATTGAATTCGGCTGGATTCCATTCCATTCCATTCCATTCCATTCCATTCAATTTGGGTTAATTCCATTTCATTCCATTCCATTATATTCCATTCCATTCGGGATGATTCCATTCCATTCCATTCCATTCTATTCCATTCCATTCCATTCGGGATGATTCCATTCCATTCCATTCCATTCCATTCCATTCCACTCGGGTTGATTCCATTCCATTTCATTCTATGATATTCCGTTACATTCCATTCCGGTTGATTCCATTCGATTCCATTCCATTCCATTCCATTCGGATTGATTCCATTCGAGTCCATTCCATTCCATTCCAATTCATTCTATTCCATTCCTTTCAATTCCATTCCATTCCATTAGTGTTGATTCCATTCCATTCAATTCCATTCCATTCCACTCCATTCCCTTCCATTCCGCTCCTTTCCGTTCGATTCCATTCTATTCCATTCCATTTCCTTCGGGTTGAATCCATTCCAATCCATTCCATTCCATTCCATTCCATCAGGGTTGAATCCATTCCTTTCCATTGAATTCCATTTCCTTCCCTTCCATTTCGGTTGATTCCTGTCCATTCCATTCCTTTCCATTGCATTTTGGTTGATTCCATTCCATTCCATTCCATTCCATTCCATTCCATTCCATTCCATTCCATTCGGGATGATTCCATTCCATTCCATTCCATTCCATTCAATTCCACTCGGGTTGATTCCAATCCAATCCATTCCATTCCATTCCATTGCATTCTATGATATTCCATTCTATTCCATTCCGGTTGATTCCATTCGATTCCATTCGATTCCATTCGGTTCCATTCCATTCTATTCCATTACATGATTTTCGGGTTGATTCACTTTTATTGCATTCCAATTCATTCCATTAGATTTCATTCCGTTCGGGTTGATTCCATTCCATTCCATTCAATTCCATTGCGTTCCATTCCGTTTGGGATGATTCCATTCCATTCCATGCCATTCCATTCCATTCCATTCCATTCAATTCCATTGCAATAGGGTTGTTTCCATTCCATTCCATTCCCTTGCATTCCATTCCATTCCATTCGTGTTGATTCCATTCCATTCCATTCCATTCCATTGCATTCCGTTCGCGTTGAGTCCATTCGATTTCATCCCATTCCATTCCATTCCATTCCGGTTGATTCCATTCCGTTCCGTTACATTCCATTCCATTCCATTCCATTCTATTCCATTCCATTCCATTTTTGTTGATTCCAGTCGATTCCATTCCATTCCATTCCATTCCGCACGGGTTGATTCCATTCCATTCCATTCCATTTAATTCGTTTCCATTCCATTTGTGTTGAATCCATTCCATTCCATTCCATTACTTACCAGTTCATTCCATTCGGGTTGATTCCTTTCCACTCCATTCCATTCCATTCCATTCCGTTCCATTCCATTCGTGTTGATTGCATTCGATTCGATTCCATTCCATTCCATTCGTGTTGATTCCATTCCATTCCATTGCATTCCATTCCATTCCACTCGGGATGATTCCTTTCCATTCCATTCCATGGCATTCCATTCCATTCCCCTCGGGTTGATTAAATTCCGTTCCATTGCATTCCGTTCCATTCCATTCCATTCCATGATTTTCCATTCCATTCCTTTCTGCTTGCTTCCGTTCGATTCCACTCCATTCCATTCCATTCCATTCCTTTCCGTTCCAATCCTTTCGGGTTGATTCCATTTCATTCCATTTCATTCCATTCCACTAGCGTTGAGTCCATTCGATTCCGTACCTTTCCATTCCATTCCGGTTGGTTTCATTCCATTCCCTTCCATTCCATTCCGGTTGGTTCCATTCCATTCAATTCCATTCCATTCCATTCCATTCCATTCTGGTTTATTCCATTCCATTCCATTCCATTCCATTACATTACATTACATTGCATTCGGGTTGATTCCATTCTTTCTACTCCATTTAATTCCATTCCATTCCATTCCATTCCATTTGGGTTGATTCCTTTCCAATGCATTCCATTCCATTCCATTCCATTACATTACAGTCCATTCCATTCGGTTTGATTCCGTTCCATTCCGTTCCATTCCATTCCTTTCCATTCCATTGCATTCTGTTTGATTCCATTCCATAACATTCCATTCAATTCGATTCCATTGCATTCCATTCCTTTCCATTCCATTCCATTCCGGTTGATTCCATTCCATTCCATTTCATTCCATTCCATTCCATTTCATTCCATTACATTCCATTTCATTCCATTCCATTCCATTTCATTTTATTCCATTCCATTCCATTCCATTTGGTTAGATTCCACTCCATTCCATTCCATTCCATTGCATTCCATTCCATTCCATTCCATTGCAACCGTGTTTATTTCATTCCATTCCATTCCATTCCACTCCATTCCATTCCATTCCACTCCATTCCATTCCATTCCATTTGGGTTGATTCCATTCCATTCCACTCAATTTCATTCCATTCCACTCGGGTTCATTCCATTCCATTACATTCCATTCGTGTTGATTCCAATCAATTCCATTCCATGCCATTTCATTCCATTCCATTCCATTCCATTCCATTCCTTTCCATTCCATTCCATTCCATTCCATTCCATTCCTTTCCATTCCATTCCATTCCATTCCATTCCATTCTGTTCCATTCCATTCCGTTCCATTCCATTCTATTCCATTCCATTCGGGTTGATTCCATTCCATTCCATTCCATTCCATTTCATTCGGGTTCATTCCATTCCATTCCGTTCCATTCCTCTCCAATCCATTCAATTCGGCTGGATTTCATTCCATTCCATTCTATTTCATTCCATTCCATTCCATATCGGTTGGTTCCTTTCCATTCCATTCCATTCCATTTCATTCCATTCCATTCCATTCCATTCCAATCCATAAGACTTCATTAAATTCCTTTCCATTCCTTTCCTTTCCATTCTGTTCCATTCCATTCCATTCCATTCCATTCCATTCCATTCCATTCCACTCCATTCCTTTCAATTCCACTCCATTCCATTCCATTCCATTCTATTCCATTCCATTCCATTACATTACATTCCATTACTTTCGGGTTGATTCCATTCCAATCCCTTCCATTCCATCTCATTCAATTCCATTTGGGTTGATTCCATTCCATTCCATTCCATTCCATTCCATTCAATTCCATTACATTCCAGTCCATTCCATTCGGTTTGATTCCATTCCATTCAATTCCATTCCATTCCATTCCATTCTGGTTGATTCCATTCCATAACATTCAATTCCATTCGCTTCCATTCCATTCCATTCCTTTCCATTCCATACCATTTCATTCCATTCCATTCCATTCCATTTCATTCCATTCCATTCCATTTCATTCCATTTCATTCCATTAAATTCCATTTCATTTTATTCCATTCCATTCCATGCCATTCCATTCCATTCCATTCCATAGCATTCCTTTCCATTCCATTCCATTCCATTCCATTCAATTCCATTCTATTCAATTCTAATCCATTCCATTCCATTCTATTCCATTCCATTCCATTCCATTCCATTCTATTCCATTCCATTCCATTCCATTCTATTTCATTGTATTCGGATTGATTCCATTCCATTTCATTCCATTCCATTCCATTCCGTTCCATTTCATTCGGGTTCATTCCATTCCATTTCGTTCCATTCCATTCCAATCCATTCAATTCGGTTGGACTCCAATCCATTCCATTTATTCCATTCCATTCCATTCCATTTCGGTTGATTCCATTCCATTCCATTCCATTCCATTCCATTTCTGTTGATTCCATTCCATTCCATTCCATTCCATTCCATTCCGGATGATTCCATTCCATTCCATTCCATTCCATTCCATTCCTTTCCTTTCCATTCCATTCCATTCCATTCCATTCCATTCCATTACATTCCATTCTATTCCATTCCATTCGTGTTTATTACATTCCATTCCGTTCCATTCCATTCGAATCCATTGAATTCGGCTGGATTCCATTCCATTCCATTCCATTCCATTCCATTCCATTCCATTCCACTCCATTTGGGTTAATTCCATTCCATTCCATTCCATTCCATTCCATTCCATTCCATTCGGGATGATTCCATTCCATTCCATTCCATTCCTTTCCATTCCATTCCATTCGGGATGATTCCATTCCATTCCATTCCATTCCATTCAATTCCACTCGGGTTGATTCCATTCCGTTCCATTCCATTCCATTCCATTCTATGATATTCCTTTACATTCCATTCCGTTTGATTCCATTCGATTCCATTCGATTCCATTCCATTCCATTCCATTCCATTCCATAAGAGTTGATTAAATTCGATTCCATTCCATTCCATTCCATTCTGTCCCATTCCATTCCATTCCATTCCATTCGGATTGATTCCATTCGAGTCCATTCCTTTCCATTCCAATTCATTCTGTTCCATTCTTTTCAATTCCATTCCATTCCATTAGTGTTGATTCCATTCCATTCAATTCCATTCCATTCCACTCCATTCCCTTCCATTCCGCTCCATTCCGTTCGATTCCATTCTATTCCATTCCATTCCATTCCCTTCGGGTTGAATCCATTCCAATCCATTCCATTCCATTCCATTCCATCAGGCTTGATTCCATTCCTTTCCATTCCATTCCATTTCCTTCCCTTCCATTTGGGTTGATTCCTGTCCATTCCATTCCTTTCCATTGCATTTCTGTTGATTCCACTCCATTCCATTCCATTCCATTCCATTCCATTCCATTCGGGATGATTCCATTCCATTCCATTCCATTCCATTCCTTTCCTTTCTATTCCACTCCATTCCATTCCATTCCATTACATTACATTCCATTCTATTCCATTCCATTCGTGTTTATTACATTCCATTCCGTTCCATTCCATTCGAATCCATTGAATTCGGCTGGATTCCATTCCATTCCATTCCATTCCATTCCATTCCATTCCATTCCATTCCATTCCATTTGGGTTAATTCCATTCCATTCCATTCCATTCCATTCCATTCCATTCCATTTGGGATGATTCCATTCCATTCCATTCCATTCCATTCCGTTCCATTCCATTCGGGATGATTCCATTCCATTCCATTCCATTCCATTCAATTCCACTCGGGTTGATTCCATTCCGTTCCATTCCATTCCATTCCATTCTATGATATTCCTTTACATTCCATTCCGGTTGATTCCATTCGATTCCATTCCATTCCATTCCATTCCATTCCATAAGAGTTGACTAAATTCGATTCCATTCCATTCCATTCCATTCTGTTCCATTACATTCCATTCCATTCCATTCGGATTGATTCCATTCGAGTCCATTCCATTCCATTCCAATTCATTCTGTTCCATTCTTTTCTATTCCATTCCATTCCATTAGTGTTGATTCCATTCCATTCAATTCCATTCCCTTCCACTCCATTCCCTTCCATTCCGCTCCATTCCGTTCGATTCCATTCTATTCCATTCCATTCCATTCCCTTCGGGTTGAATCCATTCCAATCCATTCCATTCCATTCCATTCCATCAGGCTTGATTCCATTCCTTTCCATTCCATTCCATTTCCTTCCCTTCCATTTGGGTTGATTCCTGTCCATTCCATTCCTTTCCATTGCATTTCTTTTGATTCCATTCCATTCCATTCCATTCCATTCCATTCCATTCCATTCGGGATGATTCCATTCCATTCCATTCCATTCCATTCAATTCCACTCGGGTTGATTCCAATCCAATCCATTCCATTCCATTCCATTCTATGATATTCCGTTCTATTCCATTCCGGTTGATTCCATTCGATTCCATTCGATTCCATTTGGTTCCATTCCATTCTTTTCCATTCCATTCTTTTCGGGTTGATTCAATTTTATTGCATTCCAATTGATTCCATTAGATTTCATTCTGTTCGGGTTGATTCCATTCCATTCCATTCCATTCCGTTGCGTTCCATTCCGTTTGGGATGATTCCGTTCCATTCCATTCCATTCCATTCCATTCAATTCAATTCCATTGCAATAGGGTTGTTTCCATTCCATTCCATTCCCTTGCAATCCATTCCATTCCATTCTTGTTGATTCCATTCCATTCCATTCCATTGCATTCCATTCGAGTGGAGTCCATTCGATTTCATCCCATTCCATTCCATTCCATTCCGGTTGATTCCATTCCGTTCTGTTCCATTCCATTCCATTGCATTCCATTCCATTCTATTCCATTCCATTCCATTCTGGTTGACTCCAGTCGATTCCATTCCATTCCATTCCATTCCGCTCGGGTTGATTCCATTCCATTCCATTCCATTTAATTCGTTTCCCTTATATTCCATTCCATTCCATTCCGGTTGATTCCACTCGATTCCATTCGATTCCATTCCATTCCTTTCCATTCTATTCCATTCCATTCCTTTCGGTTTGATTCCATTTCATTCCATTCCAATTCATTCCATTAGATTCCATTCCGTTTGGTTTGATTCCATTCCATTCCATTCCATTGCATTCCATTTCATTTCATTCCATTCCATTCCATTCCAATTCTTTCCATTCCATTCCACTGAATTCCATTCCGGTTGGGATGATTCCATTCCATTCCCTTCCATTCCATTCCATTCAATTCCATTCCATTAGGGTTGGTTCCATTCCATTCCATTCCCTTGCGTTCCATTCCATTCCATTCCGGTTGATTCCACTCCATCCCATTCCATTCCATTTCGTTCCATTGCGATTGATTCCATTCCGTTCCGTTCCATTCGATTCCATTGCATTCCATTCCATTGCATTCCATTCTGGTTGATTCCAGTCGATTCCATTCCATGCCATTCCATTCCATTCGGGTTGATTCCTTTCCATTCCATTCCATTTAATTCGATTCCATTCCATTTGGGTTGATTCCATTCCATTCCATTCCATTCCATTCCATTCCATTCCATGCCAATGCATTCCATTCCATTCGGGTTGATTCCATTCCATTCAATTCCATTCTATGCCATTCCATTCGGGATGATTCCATTCCATTCCAATCCATTCCACTCCATTCCCCTCGGGTTGATTCCCTTCCGTTCCATTCCATTCCATTCCATTCCATTCCGTTCCATTCCATTCCATGATTTTCCATTCCATTCCATTCGGTTTCCTTCCGTTCGATTCCATTCCATTCCTTTCCACTCCATTTAATTCCATTCCATTCCATTTGGGTTGATTCCATTCCATTCCATTCCATTCTGGTTTATTCCATTCCATTCCATTCCATTCCTTTAAATTCCATTACATTCGTGTTGATTCCATTCCTTTCCACTCCATTTATTTCCATTCCATTCCATTTGGGTTGATTCCATTCCATTCCATTCCATTCCATTCCATTACATTCCAGTCCATTCCATTTGGATTGATTCCATTCCATTCCAGTCCATTCCATTCCATTCCATTCCATTCCATTCCATTCCTTTCGATGCCATTCCATTCCATTTGGGTTGATTCCATTCCATTCCATGCCATTACATTACATTTCATTCCAGTCCATTCCATTCTGGTTGATTCCATTCCATTCCATGCGGTTCCATTCCATTAAATTCCTTTCCATTCCATTCCATTCCGGTTGATTCCATTCCATTCCATTTCATTCCATTCCATTCCATTTCATTTCATTCCATTCAATTCCATTGCATTCCATTCCGTTCCATTCCTTTCCGTTCCATTGCATTTTATTCCATTCCATTCCATTTCATTCCATTCCATTCCATTCCATTCCATTCCATACCATTCCATTCCATTCCGTTCGATTCCATTCCATTCGATTCCATTCCATTCCATTCCATTCCATTCCATTCCATTCCATTTGGGTTGTTTCCATTGCATTCCATTCCATTCCCATCCATTCCATTCAATTCCATTCCATTCGCGTTGATTACATTCTATTCGATTAGATTTGATTTGATTCGATTACATTCCATTCCAGTCCATTCCATTAGGGTTTATTTCCACTCCTTTTCTTTCCATTCCATTCGGGTTGATTCTATTCCACTACATTCCATTGGATTCCATTCCATTCCATTCCACTACATTCCATTGCATTCCACTCCATTCCATTCCATTCCATTCCGGTTGATTCCACTCCATTCCATTCCATTCCATTCCATGCCATTCCATTGCATTCGTGTTGATTCCATTGCATTCCATTCCATTCTATTCCATTCCATTGCATTCCATTCCATTCGATTGCATTCTATTCCATTTGGGTTGATTCCATTCCATTCCATTCCATTCCATTCCAGTCGGGTTGATTCCTTTCCATTCCATTCGTGTTGATTCCCTTCCCTTCCATTCCATTCCATTTCATTCCTTTCCATTTCATTGCATTCCCGTCGGGTTGATTCCATTCCATTCCATTCCATTCCATTCCATTCCATTCCATTCCTTTGGATTCCATTCCTTTCTATTCCATTCCATTCCAATCCATTCCATTCCATTCCATTCCTTTCCATTCCATTCCATGCGCGTTGATTCCATTCGTTTCCATTCTATTCCATTCCATTCCATTCCATTCCATTCGGGTTGATTGCATTCCATTCCATTCCATTCCATTCCTTTCCATTCCATTCCATTAGGGTTGATTCCATTCCATTCCATTCCATTCCATTCCATTCCTTTGCATTCCATTCCATTCCGGTTGATTCCATTCCATTCCATTTCATTCCATTCCATTCCAATCCATTCCATTTCATTCCATTCCATTCCATTCCATAACATTCCATTCCATTGCATTTCATTCCATTCCATTCCATTCTATTTCATTCCATTCCATTCCATTGCAATCGGGTTGATTTCATAACATTCCATTCCATTACATTCCATTCCTTTCGGGTTGTTTCCATTCCATTGCATTCCATTCCATTAGGGTTGTTTCTATTCCATTCCATTCCATTCCCTTCCATTCCATTTGGGTTGATTCCTTTCCATTCGATTCTATTCCATTCCATTCCATTCCATTCAGGTTGAATCCATTCCTGTCCATTAAATTCCAATTCATTCCTTTCCATTCCATTCGGGTGTATCCCATGCGATTCCCTTCCATTGTATTCCTTTCTATTCCATTCCACTCCATTCCATTTCGGTTGATTCCATTCCATTCCATTCCATTCCATTCCATTCCATTCCATTCCATTCCATTTGGGTTGATTCCATTCCACTCCATTCCATTCCATTCCATTCCATTCCATTTGGGTTGATTCCATTCCATTCCATTCCATTCCATTCCATTCCATATTCTTCCATTCCATTCCATTCCATTCCATTCCATTCCATTCCATTCCATTCCATTCCCCTCCATTCCATTCCATTCCATTCCATTTTATTCCATTCCATTCCATTACATTCCATTCCCTGCAGGTTGACTCCTTTCCAAACCATTCCAATCCATTCCATTCCATTCCATCAGGGTTGATTCCATTCCATTCCATTCCATTCCAATCCATTCTATTCCCTTCCCTTCCATTTGTGTTGATTCCTTTCCATTCCATTCTATTCCATTCCATTCGAGTTGATTCCATTGTATCTCATTCCATGATATTTGGGTTGATTCCATTTTATTCCGTTCCATTCCATTCCATTCCATTCCATTCCATTCCATTCCATTCGGGGTGATTCCATTCCATTCCATTGCATTCCATTCAATTACACTCGGGTTGCTTCCATTCCATTCCATTCCGGTTGATTCCATTCGATTCCATTCGATTCCATTCCATTCCATTCCATTCTATTCCATTCCATTCCTTTCGGGTTGGTTCCATTTCATTCCATTCTAATTCATTCCATTAGATTCCATTCCATTCGGGTTGATTCCATTCCATTCCATTTCATTTTATTCCATTCCATTCCATTCCATTCAATTCCATTCCATTCGGGTTGATTCCATTAGATTCCATTCCATTCCATTTCATTCCATTTCATTCCGGTTAATTCCATTCCATTCCATTCCATTTTATTGCATTCCATTAGGGTTGATTCCATTCCATTCCACTCCATTCCATTCCATTCCTTTAGGGTTGATTCCTTTCCATTCGATTCCATTCCGTTCCTTTCCATTGCATTCCATTCCATTAGGGTTGATTCCATTCCATTCCATTCCATTCCATTCCATTCCTTTCCATACCTTTGCATTCCATTCCATTCGTGTTGATTAAATTCCATTCCATTTCATTCCAATCCATTCCATTCCATTCAATTCCATTCCATTCCATTTCATTCCATTCCATTCCATTCCATTCCATTTCATTCCATTCCATTCCATTGCAATCGGGTTGATTTCATTCCATTCCATTCCATTCAATTCCATTCCATCAGGGTTGATTCCTTTCCATTCCATTCTATTCCATTCCATTCGAGTTGATTCCATTCCATTCCATAACGTTCCATTTCTTTCGTGTGGATTCCATGCTATTTCATTCCATTCCATTCCATTCCATTCCATTCCATTCCATTCCATTCCATTTTGCCTGATTCTATTCCACTCCATTCCTTTCCATTTCATTTGTGTTGATTCCGTTCCATTCCATTCCATTCCATTCCATTCCATTCCATTCCATTCGGGATGATTCCATTCCATTCCATTCCATTCCCTTCCATTCCATTTGGGTTGATTCCTTTGCATTCCATTCTGTTCCATTCCATTCCATTCCATTCGGGATGAATCCATTCCATTCCATTCCATTCCAATTCATTCCATTCCATTCCATTCGGGCGTATTCCATGCGAATCCCTTCCATTCCATTCCTTTCTATTCCATTCCATTCCATTCCATTTCGGTTGATTCCATTCCATTCCATTCCATTCCATTCCATTCCATTCCATTCCATTCCATTTGTGTTGATTCCATTCCATTCCATTCCATTGCATTCCATTCCATTCCATTTGGCTTGATTCCATTCCATTCCATTCCATTCCATTCCATTCCATTCCATTCGTGATGATTCCATTCCATTCCATTGCATACCATTCCTTTCAATTCCCCTCGTGTTGATTCCATTCCATTCCATTGCATTCCATTCCATTCCATTCCATGATATTCCATTCCATTCTGTTCCGGTTGATTCCATTCGATTCCTTTCGATTCCATTCCATTCCATTCCATTCCATAAGAATTGATTAAATTCCATTCCATTCCATTCCATTCCATTCCATTCCGTTCCATTCCATTCCATTCCATTTCATTCGGGTTGATTCCATTCGAGTCCATTCCATTCCATTCCAATCCATCCTATTCCATTCCATTCAATTCCATTCCATTCCATTCCATTACTGTTGATTCCATTCCATTCCATTCCATTCCATTCCACTCCATTCCCTTCCATTCCACTCCATTCCATTTCATTCCATTCCATTCCATTCCATTCCACTATATTCCATTTCATTCGGATTGATTCTGTTCCAATCCATTCCATTCCATTCCACTCCATTCCCTTCCATTCCACTCCATTCCATTCCATTCTATTCAATTCTATTCCACTCCATTACATTCCATTCCTTTCGGGTTGATTCCGTTCCACTCCATTCCATTCCATTCCATTCCATTCCATTCCATTCCATTCCATTCCATTCAATTCCATTCCATCAGGGTTGATTCCTTTCCATTCCATTCTATTCCATTCCATTCGAGTTGATTCCATTCCATTCCATAACGTTCCATTTCTTTCGTGTGGATTCCATGCTATTTCATTCCATTCCATTCCATTCCATTCCATTCCATTCCATTCCATTCCATTTCGCCTGATTCTATTCCATTCCATTCCTTTCCATTTCATTTGTGTTGATTCCATTCCATTCCATTCCATTCCATTCCATTCCATTCCATTCCATTCGGGATGATTCCATTCCATTCCAATCCATTCCATTCCATTCCACTGGGGTTGATTCCACTCCATTCCCCTCCATTCCATTCCAATGCATTCTTTATATTCCATTCCATTCCATTCCGGTTGATTCCACTCGATTCCATTCGATTCCATTCCATTCCTTTCCATTCTATTCCATTCCATTCCTTTCGGTTTGATTCCATTTCATTCCATTCCAATTCATTCCATTAGATTCCATTCTGTTTGGTTTGATTTCTTTCCATTCCATTCCATTGCATTCCATTCCGTTTGGGATGATTCCATTCCATTCCTTTCCATTCCATTCCATTCAATTCCATTCCATTAGGGTTGGTTCCATTCCATTCCATTCCTTTGCGTTCCATTCCATTCCATTCCGGTTGATTCCACTCCATCCCATTCCATTCCGTTTCGTTCCATTCCGGTTGATTCCATTCCGTTCCGTTCCATTCCATTCCATTGCATTCCATTCTGGTTGATTCCAGTCGATTCCATTCCATGCCATTCCATTCCATTCGGGTTGATTCCTTTCCATTCCATTCCATTTAATTCGATTCCATTCCATTTGGGTTGATTCCATTCCATTCCATTCCATTCCATTCCATTCCATTCCATTCCATTGCATTCCATTCCATTCCATTCCATTCCATTCCATTCCAATCCATTCCATTCCAGTTGATTCCATTCCATTCCATTCCATTCCATTCCATTCCATTCCATTCCATTCCAAAAGAGTTGATTAAATTGCAATCCATTCCATCCCATTCCATTCCGTTCCACTCCATTCCAATCCATTCCATTCCATTGCAATCCATTCCATTCCTTTCCATTCTGGTTGATTCCATTCGAGTCCATTCCATTCCATTCCAATCCCTTCTATTCCATTCCATTCCATTCCATTCCATTCCATTCCATTCCGGTTGATTCCATTCCATTCCATTCCATTCCGTTGCATTCCATTCCATTCCATTCCATTCCATTAGGGTTCATTCCTTTCCATTCCACTCCATTCCATTCCATTCCTTTAGGGTTGATTCCTTTCCATTCGATTCCATTCCGTTCCATTCCATTCCACTCCATTCCATTAGGGTTGATTCCATTCCATTCCATTCCATTCCATTCCATTCCTTTGCATTCCATTCCATTCCGTTTGATTCCATTCCATTCCATTTCATTCCATTCCATTCCATTCCATTTCATTCCATTCCATTACATTCCATTTCATTCCATTCCATTCCATTCCATTCCATTCCATTCCATTCCATTCCATTTCATTTCATGCCATTCCATTCCATTCCATTCCATTCCATTCCATTTCATTTCATTCCATTCCATTCCATTTCATTCCAATTCATTTCATTGCAATCGGGTTGATTTCATTCCATTCCATTCCATTCCATTCCATTCCATTCCCTTTGAGTTGATTCCATTCCATTCCATTCCATTCCATTAGGGTTGTTTCCCTTCCATTCCATTCCATTCCCTTCCATTCCATTTGGGTTGATTCCTTTCCATTCCATTCCATTCCATTCCATTCCATTCCATTTCATTCCATTCCACTCCATTGCATTTCATTTCAGTCCATTCCATTCCATACCTTTCCATTCCATTTCATTGAATTACATTCTATTCCATTCCATTTGGGTTGATTCCATTCCATTCCATTCCATTCCATTCCATTCCTTTCCATTCCATTCCATCCCATTCCATTCCATTCCATCCCATCCCATTCCATTCCATTTGATTTGATTCCATTGCATTCCATTCCATTCCATTCCATTCCTTTCTGGTTGATTCCATTCGATTCCATTCCATTCCATTCGGTTACATTCCATTCCATTCATTTCCTTTCCATTCCATTCCGGTTGATTCCATTCCATTCCATTTCATTCCATTCCGTTCCATTTCATTCCATTCCATTCCATTCCATTCCATTCCATTCTATTTCATTCCGTTCCATTCCATTCCATTCCATTCCATTTCGTTCCATTCCGTTCCATTTCATTCCATTCCATTCCATTTCGTTCCATTCCATTCCATTCCATTCCATTCCATTTCATTCCATTCCATTCCATTTCATTCCATTCCATTCCATTCCATTTCATTCCATTCCATTCCATTTCATTCCATTCCATTCCATTCCATTCCATTCCATTCCATTTCATTTTATTCCATTCCATTCCATTTCATTCCATTCCATTCCATTCCATTTCATTCCATTCCATGCCATTGCATTTCATTTCAGTCCATTCCATTCCATTCCTTTCCATTCCATTTCATTGCATTCAATTCTATTCCATTCCATTTGGGTTGATTCCATTCCATTCCATTCCATTCCATTCCATTCCATTCCATTTCATTCGGGTTCATTCCATTCCATTCCCTTCCATTCCATTCGGGTTCATTCCATTCCATTCCATTCCATTTCATTCCATTCGGTGTGATTCCATTCCATTCCATTCGATACCATTCCATTCCATTAGATTCCATTCCATTCCATTCCATTCCATTCGGGTTGAATCCATACCCTTCCATTCCATTCCCATCCATTCCATTCCATTCAATTTCATTCCATTCGGGTTGATTCCATTCTATTCGATTCGGTTTTATTTGATTCGATTCCATTCCATTCCTGTCCATTCCATTTGGGTTGATTCCATTCCGTTCCATTCCATTCCATTCCTTTCCATTCGGGATGACTCCATACCATTCGATTCCGTTCCATTCCACTCCTTTCCTCTCCATTCCATTCGGGTTGATTCCATTCCATTCCATTCAATTCCATTCCATTCGGGTTGATTCCACTCCATTCCATTCCATTCCATTCCATTCCATCGAAACCGTGTTTAGTGCATTCCATTCCATTCCATTCCATTCCATTCCGGTGGATTCCATTCCATTCGATTCCATTCCTTTCCATTCCATTCCATTCCATTCCATTAGGGTTGTTTCCATTCCATTCCATTCCACTCCTTTCCATTCAATTAGGGTTGATTCCATTCCATTCCATTCCATTCCATTCCATTCCATTCCATTTCATTCCATTGCATTCCATTCCATTCCATTTCATTGCATTGCATTCCATTCCATTCCATTCCATTCCATTCCATTCCATTCCATTCCATTTCATTCCATTCCATTCCATTCCATTTCATTTTATTCCATTCCATTCCATTTCATTCCATTCCATTCCATTCCATTTCATTCCATTCCATTCCATTCCATTGCATTTCATTTCAGTCCATTCCATTCCATTCCTTTCCATTCCATTTCATTGCATTCCATTCTATTCCATTCCATTTGGGTTGATTCCATTCCATTCCATTCCATTCCATTCCATTCCATTTCATTCGGGTTCATTCCATTCCATTCCATTCCATTCCATTCGGGTTCATTCCATTCCATTCCATTCCATTCCATTCCATTCCATTCCATTCCATTCCATTCGGTTGGATTCCATTCCATTCCATTCGATTCCATTCGATTCCATTCCATTCCATTCCATCCATTCCATTCCATTCCATTCCATTCGGGTTGAATCCATACCCTTCCATTCCATTCCCATCCATTCCATTCCATTCAATTTCATTCCATTCGGGTTGATTCCATTCTATTCGATTCGGTTTTATTTGATTCGATTCCATTCCATTCCTGTCCATTCCATTTGGGTTGATTCCATTCCGTTCCATTCCATTCCATTCCTTTCCATTCGGGATGACTCCATACCATTCGATTCCGTTCCATTCCACTCCTTTCCTCTCCATTCCATTCGGGATGATTCCATTCCATTCCATTCCATTCCATTCCATTCCATTCCATTCCAGTCCATTCCATTCCATTCCATTCCATTCGGGTTGATTCCACTCCATTCCATTCCATTCCATTCCATTCCATTGCAACCGTGTTGATTGCATTCCATTCCATTCCATTCCATTTCATTTTGGTGGATTCCATTCCTTTCGATTCCATTCCTTTCCATTCCATTCCATTCCATTCCATTCCATTAGGGTTGTTTCCATTCCATTCCATTCCACTCCTTCCATTCAATTAGTGTTGATTCCATTCCATTGCATTCCATTCCATTCCATTCCATTTCATTCCATTGCATTCCATTCCATTCCATTCATTTCATTCCATTCCATTCCATTGCAATCAGGTTGATTTCATTCCATTTCATTGCATTCCATTCCTTTCCACTCCATTTGGGTTGATTCCATTCCATTCCATTCCATTCCATTACATTACATTCCAGTCCATTCCATTCGGTCTGATTCCATTCCATTCCAGTCCATTCCATTCCATTCAATTCCATCCCATTCCATTGCATTTGGGTTGATTCCATTCCATTCCATAAAATTACATTACATTTCATTCCAGTCTATTCCACTCGGTTTGATTCCATTCCATTCTATTCCATTCCATTCCAATCCATTCCAGTCTGGTTGATTCCATTCAATTTCGTTCCATTCCAATCCAGGATATTCCATTCCATTCCATTCCAGTTGATTCCATTCGATTCCATTCCATTCCATTCCTTAAGAGTTGATTAAATTCCAATCCATTCCATCCCATTCCATTCCGTTCCACTACATTCCAATCCATTGCATTCCATTCCAATCCATTCCATTCCTTTCCATTCGGGTTGATTCCATTCGAGTCCATTCCATTCCATTCCAATCCATTCTATTCCATTCCATCCCATTCCATTCCATTCCATTCCGGTGGGTTCCATTCCATTTCATGCCATTCCACTGAATTACATTCCATTCCATTCTGGTTTATTGAATTCCATTCCGTTCCATTCCATTCCATTCCATTCCATTCCATTCGGGTTGATTCCATTCCTTTCTACTCCTTTTAATTCCATTCCATTCCAGTCCACTAAATTTGGGTTGATTCCATTCCATTCCATTCCATTACATTACATTGCATTCCAGTCCATTCCGTTGGTGTTGATTCCATTCCATTCCAGTCCATTCCATTCCATTCCATTCCATCCCATTCCATTCCATTTGGTTTGATTCCATTGCATTCCATTCCATTCCATTCCATTCCATTCTGGTTGATTCCATTCGATTCCATTCCATTCCATTCGGTTACATTCCATTCCATTCCTTTCCATTCCATTCCATTCCAGTTGATTCCATTCCATTCCATTTAATTCCATTCCATTCCATTCCATTCCATTCCATTTCATTCCATTCCATTCCATTCCATACCATTCCATTCCATTCCATTTCATTCCATTCCATTCCATTTCATTCCATTCCATTCCATTCCATTCCATTCGTTTCCGTTCCATTCCATTCCATTCCATTCCATTCCATTCCATTTCACTCCATTCCATCGCATTTCATTTCTGTCCATTCCATTCCATTCCTTTCCATTCCATTTCATCGCATTCCATTCTATTCCATTCCATTTGGGTTGATTCCATTGCATTCCATTCCATTCCATTCCATTCCTTTCTGGTTGATTCCATTCGATTCCATTCCATTCCTTTCGTTTCCATTCCATTCCATTCCTTTCCATTCCATTCCATTCCGGTTGATTCCATTCCATTCCATTTCATTCCATTCCATTCCATTTCATTCCTTTCCATTCCATTCCATTTCATTCCATTCTATTCAATTTCATTCCATTCCATTCCATTCCATTTCATTTTATTCCATTCCATTCCATTTCATTCCATTCCATTCCATTTCATTCCACTCCATTCCGTTCCATTCCATTCCATTCCATTCCATTCCATTCCATTTCATTCCATTCCATTCCATTGCATTTCATTTCAGTCCATTCCATTCCATTCCTTTCCATTCCATTCCATTGCATTCCATTCTATTCCATTCCATTTGGGTTGATTCCATTCCATTCCATTCCATTCCATTGCATTCCATTCCATTCCATTTCATTCGGGTTCATTCCATTCCATTCCATTCCATTCCATTCCATTCGGGTTCATTCCATTCCATTCCATTCCATTCCATCCAATTCGGTTGGATTCCATTCCATTCCATTCGATTCCATTCCATTCCATTCCATTCCATTCCATTCCGGTTGACTCCATACCCTTCCATTCCATTCCCATCCATTCCATTCCATTCCATTCCATTCCTTTCCATTAGGGTTGATTCCACTCCATTCCACTCCATTCCATTCCACTCCTTTATGGTTGAATCCATTCCATTCGATTCCATTCCTTTCCATTCCATTCCATTCCATTCCATTAGGGTTGATTCCATTCCATTCCATTCCACTCCTTTCCATTCAATTAGGGTTGATTGCATTCCATTGCATTCCATTCCATTCCATTCCATTCCATTTCATTCCATGCCAATCCATTCCAGTTTGGTTGATTCCATTCCATTCCATTCCATTCCATTAGTTTCCATTCCATTCCATTTGTTTCCATTTCATTCCATTCCGGTTGATTCCATTCCATTCCTTTTCATTCCATTCCGTTCCATTTCATTCCATTCCATTCCATTTCATTTTATTCCATTCCATTCCATTCCATTCCATTCCATTCCATTCCATTCTATTCCATTCCATTCGGGTTGATTCCATTCCATTCCATTCCATTCCATTCCATTCCATTTCATTCGGGTTCATTCCATTCCATTCCATTCCATTCCATTCCATTAGGGTTGATTCCATTCCATTCCACTCAATTCCATTCCATTCCTTTAGGGTTGATTCCTTTCCATTCGATTCCATTCCGTTCCATTCCATTCCATTCCATTCCATTAGGGTTGATTCCATTCCATTCCATTCCATTCCATTCCATTCTATTCCATTCCTTTGCATTCCTTTCCATTCCATTCCATTCCATTAGGGTTGATTCCATTCCATTCCATTCCATTCCTTTCCATTCCATTTCATTTCATTCCATTCCATTCCATTCCATTTCATTC
Source organism: Pan paniscus (assembly GCF_029289425.2). NCBI lineage: Eukaryota > Metazoa > Chordata > Mammalia > Primates > Hominidae > Pan > Pan paniscus. The sequence continues at coordinate 45,739,895 of NC_073268.2, read as the reverse complement.
TAATTCATTTCATTGCAATCGGGTTGATTTCATTCCATTCCATTCCATTACATTCCATTCCCTTAGGGTTGATTCCATTCCATTCCATTCCATTCCATTAGGGTTGTTTCCATTCCATTCCATTCCATTCCCTTCCATTCCATTTGGGTTGATTCCTTTCCATTCCTTTCTATTCCATTCCATTCCATTCCACTCGGGTTGAATCCATTCCATTCCATTCCATTCCAATTCATTCCATTCCATTCCATTTCATTTTATTCCATTCCATTCCATTTCATTCCATTCCATTCCATTTCATTCCATTCCATTCCATTCCATTCCATTCCTTTCCATTCCATTCCATTCCATTCCATTCCATTCCATTCCATTTCATTCCATTCCATTCCATTGCATTTCATTTCAGACCATTCCATTCCATTCCTTTCCATTCCATTTGATTGCATTCCATTCTTTTCCATTCCATTTGGTTTGATTCCATTCCATTCCATTCCATTCCATTCCATTTCATTCGGGTTCATTCCATTCCATTCCATTCCATTCCATTCCATTCGGGTTCATTCCATTCCATTCCATTCCATTCCATTCGGGTTCATTCCATTCCATTCCATTCCATTCCATTCCATTCCATTCCATCCAATTCGGTTGGATTCCATTCCATTCCATTCGATTCCATTCCATTCCATTCCATTCCATTCCATTCCATTCCATTCCATTCCGGTTGAATCCATACCCTTCCATTCCATTCCCATCCATTGCATTCCATTTAATTTCATTCCATTCCGGTTGATTCCATTCTATTCTATTCGGTTTTATTTGATTCGATTCCATTCCATTCCTGTCCGTTCCATTAGGGTTGATCCCATTCCGTTCCATTCCATTCCATTCCATTCCATTCGGGATGACTCCATACCATTCCATTCCGTTCCATTTCACTCCTTTCCTTTCCATTCCATTCGGGTTGATTCCATTCCATTTCATTCCATTCCATTCCAGTCCATTCCATTCCATTCCATTCCATTCCATTCGGGTTGATTCCACCCCATTCCATTCCATTCCATTCCATTCCATTCCATTCCATGGCAACCGTGTTGATTGCATTCCATTCCATTCCATTCCATTCCATTCCGGTGGATTCCATTCCATTCCATTCCATTCCATTGCAATCCATTCCATTCCATTCCATTCCATTCCATTCCATTCCATTCCATTCCATTCCATGCGGGTTGATTCCATTCGATTCCATTCTATTCCATTCCATTCCATTCCATTCCATTCCATTCGGGTTGATTGCATTCCATTCCATTCCATTCCATTCCATTCCATTCCATTCCTTTCCATTAGGGTTGATTCCACTCCATTCCACTCCATTCCATTCCACTCCTTTAGGGTTGATTCCATTCCATTCGATTCCATTCCTTTCCATTCCATTCCATTCCATTCCATTAGGGTTGATTCCATTCCATTCCATTCCACTCCTTTCCATTCAATTAGGGTTGATTCCATTCCATTGCATTCCATTCCATTCCATTTCATTTCATTCCATTCCATTCCATTCCAATCCATTCCATTCCATTCCATTGCAATCAGGTTGATTTCATTCCATTTCATTGCATTCCATTCCCTTCCAGTCCATTTGGGTTGATTTTATTCCATTCCATTCCATTCCATTCCATTACATTCCAGTCCATTCCACTCGGTCTTATTCCATTCCATTCCAGTCCATTCCTTTCCATTCAATTCCATCCCATTCCATTGCATTTGGGTTGATTCCATTCCATTCCATACCATTACATTACATTTCATTCCAGTCTATTCCATTCGGTTTGATTCCATTCCATTCTATTCCATTCCATTCCAATCCATTCCAGTCTGGTTAATTCTATTCCATTCCATTCCATTCCATGCCATTCGTTTCCATTCCATTCCATTCTTTTCCATTTCATTCCATTCCGGTTGATTCCATTCCATTCCTTTTCATTCCATTCCGTTCCATTTCATTCCATTCCATTCCATTTCATTTTATTCCATTCCATTCCATTCCATTCCATTCTATTCCATTCCATTCGGGTTGATTCCATTCCATTACATTCCATTCCATTCCATTCCATTTCATTCGGGTTCATTCCATTCCATTCCATTCCATTCCATTCCATTCCATTCCATTCCATTAGGGTTCATTCCAATCCATTCCACTCCATTCCATTCCATTCCTTTAGGGTTGATTCCTTTCCATTCGATTCCATTCTGCTCCATTCCATTCAATTCCATTAGTGTTGATTCCATTCCATTCCATTCCATTCCATTCCATTCCATTCCATTCCTTTGCATTCCATTCCATTCCGTTTGATTCCATTCCGTTCCATTTCATTCCATTCCATTCCATTCCATTCCATTCCATTCCATTTCATTGCATTCCATTCCATTCCATTCCACTTCATTCCAATTCATTTCATTGCAATCGGTTTGATTTCATTCCATTCCATTCCATTACATTCCATTCCCTTTTGGTTGATTCCATTCCATTCCATTCCATTCCATTCCATTAGGGTTGTGTCCCTTCCATTCCATTCCATTCCCTTCCATTCCATTTGGGTTGATTCCTTTCCATTCCATTCTATTCCATTCCATTCCATTCCATTCGGGTTGAATCCATTCCATTCCTTTCCATTCCAATTCATTCCATTCCATTCCATTCGGGTGTATTCCATGCGATTCCCTTCCATTCCATTCTTTTCTATTCCATTCCATTCCATTCCATTTCGGATGATTCCATTCCATTACATTCCATTCCTTTCCATTTGGGTTGCTTCCATTCCATTCCATTCCATTCCATTCCATTCCATTTGTGTTGATTCCATTCCATTCCATTCCATTCCATTCCATTCCATTCCATACCATTCCATTCAATTCCACTCGGGTTGATTCCATTCCATTCGATTCCATTCCATTGCATTCCATTCCATTGCATTCCGTTCCATTCCATTCCAATCCATTCGATTACATTCCATTCGGGTTGATTCCATTCGAGTCCATTCCATTCCATTCCAATGCATCCTATTCCATTCCATTCCATTCCATTCCATTCCATTCCATTCCATTCCATTCCATTAGTGTTGATTCCATTCCATTCCAGTCCAGTCCATTCCACTCCAATCCCTTCCATTCCACTCCTTTCCATTCCATTCCATTCTATTCCATTCCATTCCATTGCATTCCATTCCCTTCGGGTTGATTCCGTTCCAATCCATTCCATTCCATTCCATTCCATTCCCTCAGGGTTGATTCCATTCCATTCCATTCCATTCCATTCCCTTCCCTTCCATTTGGGTTGATTCCTTTCCATTCCATTCTATTCCATTCCATTCGAGTTGATTCCATTCCATTCCATTCCATTCCATTCCATTCGGGTGGATTCCATGCTATTCCATTCCATTCCATTCCATTCCATTCCATTCCATTCCATTCCATTCCATTCCTTTTCGGCTGATTCTATTCCATTCCATTCCTTTCCATTCCATTCGGGATGATTCCATTCCATTCCATTCCATTCCATTCCATTCAATTCCAATCGGGTTGATTCCATTCCATTCTTTTTCATTCCATTGCATTCCATTCCATTATATTCCATTCCATTCCATTCCGGTTGATTCCATTCGATTCCATTCGATTCCATTCCATTCCATTCCATTCTATTCCATTCCATTCCTTTCGGGTTGATTCCATTTCATTCCCTTCCAATTCATTCCATTAGATTCCATTCTGTTCGGTTTGATTCCATTCCATTCAATTGCATTCCATTGCATTCCATTCCTTTTGGGATGATTCCATTCCATTCCCTTCCATTCCATTCCATTCAATTCCATTGCATGAGGGTTGGTTCCATTCCATTCCATTCCCTTGCTTTCCATTCCATTCCATTCGGGTTGATTCCATTCCATCCCATTGCATTCCATTCCATTCCATTCGCGTTGAGTCCTTTCAATTCCATCCCATTCCATTCCATTCCATTCCATTCCGGTTGATTCCATTCCGTTCCGTTCCATTCAATTCCATTGCATTCCATTCCATTCCATTCCATTCTGGTTGATTCCAGTCGATTCCATTCCATTACATTCCATTCCGTTTGGGTTGATTCCATTCCATTCCATTCCATTTAATTCGATTCCATTCCATTTGGGTTGATTCCATTCCCTTCCATTCCATTCCATTTCATTATATTCCAGCTCATTCCATTCGGGTTGATTCCATTCCACTCCATTCCATTCCATTCCATTCCATTCCATTCCATTGCATTCCATTCTTGTTGATTCCAATCCATTCCGTTCCATTCCATTCCATTCCATTCCATCCCATTCCATTCGGGTTGATTCCATTCCATTCCATTCCATTCCATTCCATTCCATCCCATTCGGGATGATTGCATTCCATTCCATTCCATTCCATTCCATTCCATTCCCCTTGGTTTGATTCCCTTCCATTCCATTCCATTCCAGTCCATTCCATTCCACTCCATTCCGTTGCATTCCATTCCATTCCATGATTTTCCATTCCATTCCATTCGGGTTGCTTCCGTTCGATTCCATTCCATTCCTTTCCGTTCCAGTCCTTTCGTGTTGATTCCATTTCATTCCATTTCATTCCATTCCATTGGCGTTGAGTCCTTTCGATTCAATCCCATTCCATTCCATTCCCTTCCTTTGCATTACATTCCAGTCCACTCCATTCGGGTTGATTCCATTCCATTCCATTCCAGTCCAGTCCATTCCATTCCATTCCATCCCATTCCATTCCATTTGTGTTGATTCCTTTCCATTCCATACCATTACATTAAATTTCATTCCAGTTCATTCCATTCGGTTTGATTCCATTCCATTCCATTCCATTCTATTCCATTCCATTCCATTCTAGTTGATTGAATTCCATTCCATTCTATTCCATTCGGTTCCATTCCATTCCATTCCTTTCCATTCCATTCCATTCCGGTTGATTCCATTCCATTCCATTTCATTCCATTCCAATCCATTCCATTCCATTTTATTCCATTCTATTCCATTCCATTCCATTCCATTCCATTCCATTCCATTTCATTCCATTCGGATTGATTCCATTCCATTCCATTCCATTCCATTCCGTTCCATTCCGTTTCATTCAGGTTCATTCCATTCCATTCCGTTCCATTCCATTCCAATACATTCAATTCGGTTGGATTCCATTCCATTCCATTCTATTCCATTCCATTCCATTCCATTTCGGTTGATTCCATTCCATTCCATTCCATTCCATTCCATTCCATTCCATTCCATTCCGGTTGCTTCCATTCCATTCCATTCCACTCCATTCCATTCCATTCCATTCTGGTTTATTCCATTCCATTCCATTCCATTCCATTCCACTCGAGTTGATTCCATTCGTTTTCGCTCCATTTAATTCCATAACATTCCAATCCATTCCATTTGGGTTGATTCAATTCCATTCCGTTCCATTGCATTACATTACATTCCAGTCCATTCCATTCGGGTTGATTCCATTCCATTCCAGTCCATTCCAATTCTTTCCATTCCATCCCATTCCATTACATTTTGTTTGATTCCATGCCATTCCATACCATTATATTACATTTCATTCGAGTCCATTCCATTCGGTTTTATTCCATTCCATTCCATTCCATTCCATTCTGGTTGATTCCATTCCATTCCATTCCATTCCATTCCATTCCATTCCATTCCATTCGGTTCCATTCCATTCCATTCCATTCCGGTTGATTCCGTTCCATTCCATTTCATGTCATTCCGTTCCATTAAATTCCATTCCATTTCGTTTTATTCCATTCCATTTCATTCCATTCCATTCCATTCCATACTATTCCATTCCATTCTGTTTGATTCCATTCCATTCCATTCCATTCAATTCCATTCCATTTCATTCGGGTTCATTCCATTCCATTCCACTCAATTCCACTCGGGTTGATTCCATTCCATTCCATTCCATTCCAATCCTTTCCATTCCATGATATTCCATTCCATTCCATTATGGTTGATTCCATTCCATTCTATTCGATTCCGTTCCATTCCATTCCATTCTATTACATTCCATTCCTTTCGGGTTGATTCCATTTCATTCCATACCAATTCATTCCATTAGATTCCATTCCGTTCGGGTTGATTCCATTCCATTCCATTCGATTGCATTTCATTCCGTTTGGGAGGATTCCATTCCATTCCCTTCCATTCCATTCCATTCAATTCCATTCCATTAGGGTTGGTCCCATTCCATTCCGTTCCCTTGCATTCAATTCCATTCCATTCGGGTTGATACCATTACATTCCATTCAATTCCATTCCATTCCATTCCATTCGCGTTGAGTCCATTCGATTCCATCCCATTCCATTCCATTTCATTGCGGTTGATTCCATTCCGTTCCGTTCCATTCCATTCCATTGCATTCCATTCCATTCCATTCTGGTTGATTCCAGTCAATTCCGTTCCATTCCATTCCATTCCGTTCGGGTTGATTCCATGCCATTCCTTTACATTTAATTTGATTCCATTCCATTAGGGTTGAATCCATTCCATTCCATTCCATTCCATTCCATTCCATTCCATTCCATTCCATTCCAGTTTATTCCAATGGGGTTGATTCCATTCCATTCCATTCCATTCCATTCCATTCCATTCCATTCCATTCCATTCCATTCCATTCCATTCGTGTTGATTCCATTCGATTCCATTCCATTCCATTCCATTCCATTCGGGTTGATTCCATTCCATACCATTCCATTCCATTCCATTCCATTCGGGATTATTCCATTCCATTCCATTCCATTCCATTCCCCTCGGGTTGATTCCCTTCCATTCCATTCCATTCCAGTCCATTCCATTCCATTCCATTCCTTTCCATTGCATTCCATTCCATGATTTTCCATTCCATTGCATTTGGGATGCTTCCGTTCGATTCAATTCCATTCCATTCCATTCCATTCCATTCCATTCCATTCTGCTTTATTCCATTCCATTCCATTGCATTCCATTCCATTCCATTCCATTCCATTCCATTCCATTCGGGTTGATTCCATTCGTTTCCACTCCATTTAATTCCATTCCATTCCAATGCATTCCGTTTGGGTTGGTTCCATTCCATTCCACTCCATTGTATTCCATTCCATTCCATTCCATTCCATTCCATTCCATTCCATTCCATCCCATTCCATTCCATTTGGTTTGATTTCATTCCTTTCTATACCATCACATTCCATTCCATTCCATTCCATTCCATTCCATTCCATTCCATTCTGGATGATTCCATTCCATTCCATTCCATTCCATTCGGTTCCATTCCATTCCATTCTTTTCCCCTCCATTCCATTCCGGTTGATTCCATTCAATTCCATTTAATTCAATTCCATTCCATTTCATTCCATTCCATTCCATTCCATTCCATTTCATTTTATTCCTTTCCATTCCATTTCATTCCATTCCATTCCATTTCATTCCATTCCATTCCATTCCATTCCATTCCATTCCATTCCATTCCATTCCATTCCATTCTGGTTGATTCCATTGCATTCCATTCCATTCCACTCCATTCCATTCCATTCCATTCCATTCCATTCGGATTGATTCCATTCCATTCCATTCCATTCCATTCCACTCCATTCCTTTCCATTACATTCGGGTTGATTCCTCTCCATTCCATTCCATTGCATTTGGGTTGATTTCATTCCATTCCATTACATTTCATTTCATTCGGTTTCATTCCATTCCATTCCGTTCCTTTCCATTCCAATCCATTCAATTCGGTGGGATTCCATTCCATTCCATTCTATTCCATTCCATTCCATTCCATTTCGGTTAATTCCATTCCATTCCATTCCATTCCATTCCGTTTCCGTTGATTCCATTCCATTCCATTCCATTCCATTCCTTTCCTTTCAATTCCATTCCATTCCATTCCATTCCATTCTATTCCATTCCTTTCGCGTTGATTCCATTCCATTCCATTCCATTCCATTTCATTCGGGTTCATTCCATTCCATTCCATTCCATTCCATTCCATTCTGGTTTATTCAAATCCATTCCATTCCATTCCATTCCATTCCATTACATTCCATTCCATTACATTCGGGTTGATTCCATTCCTTTCCACTCCTTTTAATTCCATTCCATTCCAATGCATTCCATTTGGGTTGATTCCATTGCATTCCATTCCATTCCATTACATTGCATAACAGTCCATTCCATTCGGGTTGATTCCATTCCATTCCAGTCCATTCCATTCCATTCCATTCCATTCCATCCCATTCCATTCCATTTGGTTTGATTCCATTGCATTCAATTCCATTCCATTCCATTCCATTCTGGTTGATTCCACTCGATTCCATTCCATTCCTCTCGGTTCGATTCCATTCCATTCCTTTCCATTCCATTCCATTCCGGTTGATTACATTCCATTCCATTTCACTCCATTCCATTCCATTTCATTCCATTCCATTCCATTTCATTCCATTCCATTCCATTCCATTCCATTTCATTCCATTCCATTCCATTCCATTCCATTCCATTCCATTCCATTTCATTCCATTTCATTCCATTGCATTCCATTCCATTCCATTCCATTCCATTCCATTTCATTTTATTCCATTCCATTCCATTCCATTCCATTTCATTCCATTCCATTCAATTCCATTCCATTCGGGTTGATTCCATTCCAATCCATTCCATTCCATTCTATTTCATTCGGGTCCATTCCATTCCATTCCATTCCATTCCATTCCATTCCATTAGGGTTCATTCCATTCCATTCCACTCCATTCCATTCCATTCCTTTATGGTTGATTCCTTTCCATTCGATTCCATTCTGTTCCATTCCATTCCATTCCATTAGGGTTGATTCCATTCCATTCCATTCCATTCCATTCCATTCCATTCCATTCCTTTGCATTCCATTCCTTTCCGTTTGATTCCATTCCATTCCATTTCATTCCATTCCATTCCATTCCATTCCATTCCATTCCATTCCATTCCATTCCATTTCATTCCATTCCATTCCATTCCATTCCATTTCATTCCATTCCATTCCATTCCATTCCATTTCATTCCATTCCATTCCATTCCATTCCATTCCATTCCATTCCATTCCATTTCATTTCTTTCCATTCCATTCCATTCCATTTCATTTCATTCCATTCCATTCCATTCCATTTCATTCCAATTCATTTCATTGCAATCGGGTTGATTTCATTCCATTCCATTCCATTACATTCCATTCCCTTTGGGTTGATTCCATTCCATTCCATTCCATTACATTCCATTCCCTTTGGGTTGATTCCATTCCATTCCATTCCATTCCATTCCATTCCCTTTGGGTTGATTCCATTCCATTCCATTCCATTCCATTCCGTTAGCGTTGAGTCCATTCGATTCCGTCCCTTTCCATTACATTCCGGTTGGTTTCATTTCATTCCCTTCCATTCCATTCCGGTTGGTTCCATTCCATTCCATTCCATTCCATTCCATTCCATTCCATTCCATTCCATTCTGGTTTATTCCATTCCATTCCATTAAATTCCATTACATTACATTCCATTGCATTCGGGTTGATTCCATTCTATCCACTCCATTTAATTCCATTCCATTCCATTCCATTTTGGTTGATTCCATTCCATTCCACTACATTTCGTTCCTTTCCAGTCGGGTTGATTCCATTCCATTAGATTCCATTCGTGTTGATTCCAATGAATTCCATTCCATGCCATTTCATTCCATTCCATTCCATTCCATTCCTTTCCATTCCATTCCATTCCATTCCATTCCATTCTGTTCCATTCCATTCCGTTCCATTCCTTTCTATTCCATTCCATTCGGGTTGATTCCATTCCATTCCATTCCATTCAATTTCATTCGGGTTCATTCCATTCCATTCCATTCCATTCCACTCCAATCCATTCAATTCGGCTGGATTCCATTCCATTCCATTTCGGTTGGTTCCTTTCCATTCCATTCCATTCCATTCCCATCCATAAGAGTTGATTAAATTCGATTCCATTCCATTCCTTTCCATTCTGTTCCATTCCATTCCATTCCATTCCATTCCATTCCATTCCATTCTATTCCATTCCATTCCATTACAATACATTCCATTAGTTTCGGGTTGATTCCATTCCAATCCCTTCCATTCCTTCCCATTAAATTCCATTTGAGTTGATTCCTTTCCATTCCATTCCATTCCATTACATTCCAGTCCATTGCATTCGGTTTGATTCCATTCCATTCCAATCCATTCCATTCCATTCCATTCCTTTCCATTCCATTCCATTCCATTCAATTCTGGTTGATTCCTTTCCATAACATTCAATTCCATTCGGTTCCATTCCATTCCATTCCTTTCCATTCCATTCCATTCCGCTTGATTCCATTCCATTCCATTTCATTCCATTCCATTCCATTTCATTCCATTGCATTCCATTTCATTCCATTTCATTCCATTCAATTCCATTTCATTTTATGCCATTCCATTCCATTCCATTCAATTCCATTCTATTCAATTATATTCCATTCCATTCCATTCTATTCCATTCCTTTCCATTCCATTCTATTCCATTCCATTCCATTCCATTCTATTTGATTCCTTTCGGATTGATTCCATTCCATTTCATTCCATTCCATTCCATTCCGTTCCATTTCATTCGGGTTCATTACATTCCATTTCGTTCCATTCCATTCCAATCCATTCAATTCGGTTGGATTCCATTCCATTCCATTCTATTTCATTCCATTCCATTCCATTTCGGTTGATTCCATTCCATTCCATTCCATTCCATTCCATTCCATTCCATTCCATTCCATTCCGGATGATTCCATTCCATTCCATTCCCTTCCATTCCTTTCCTTTCCATTCCATTCCATTACATTACATTCCATTCCATTCTATTCCATTATATTCGTGTTTATTCCATTCCATTCCGTTCCATTCCATTCCAATCCATTGAATTCGGCTGGATTCCATTCCATTCCATTCCATTCCATTCCATTCCATTTGGGTTAATTCCATTCCATTCCATTCCATTCCATTCCATTCCATTCCATTCCATTCCATTCCATTCCATTCGGGATGATTCCATTCCATTCCATTCCATTCCATTCCATTCCATTCCATTCCATTCGGGATGATTCCATTCCATTCCATTCCATTCAAATCCACTCGGTTTGATTCCATTCCGTTACATTCCATTCCATTCCATTCTATGATATTCCGTTACATTCCATTCCGGTTGATTCCATTTGATTCCATTCCATTCCATTCCATTCCATTCCATTCGGATTGATTCCATTCGAGTCCATTACATTGCATTCCAATTCATTCTATTCCATTCCTTTCAATTCCATTCCATTCCATTAGTGTTGATTCCATTCCATTCAATTCCTTTCCATTCCACTCCATTCCCTTCCATTCCGCTCCATTCCGTTCGATTCCATTCTATTCCATTCCATTCCATTCCCTTCGGGTTGAATCCATTCCAATCCATTCCATTCCATTCCATTCCATTCCATCAGGCTTGATTCCATTCCTTTCCATTCCATTCCATTTCCTTCCCTTCCATTTGGGTTGATTCCTGTCCATTCCATTCCTTTCCATTGCATTTCTGTTGATTCCATTCCATTCCATTCCATTCGGGATGATTCCATTCCATTCCATTCCATTCCATTCCATTCCATTCCATTCGGGATGATTCCATTCCATTCCATTCCATTCCATTCCTTTCCTTTCCATTCCATTCCATTGCATTCCATTCCATTCCATTACATTCCATTCTATTCCATTCCATTCGTGTTTATTACATTCCATTCCGTTCCATTCCATTCGAATCCATTGAATTCGGCTGGATTCCATTCCATTCCATTCCATTCCATTCCATTCCATTCCATTCCATTCAATTCCATTCCATTTGGGTTAATTCCATTCCATTCCATTCCATTCCATTCCATTCCATTCCATTCCATTCCATTCCATTCCTTTCCATTCCATTCCATTCCATTCCATTTGGGATGATTCCATTCCATTCCATTCCATTCCATTCCATTCGGGATGATTCCATTCCATTCCATTCCATTCCATTCCATTCCACTCGGGTTGATTCCATTCCGTTCCATTCTGTTCCATTCCATTCCATTCCATTCGGATTGATTCCATTCGAGTCCATTCCATTCCATTCCAATTCATTCTGTTCCATTCTTTTCAATTCCATTCCATTCCATTAGTGTTGATTCCATTCCATTCAATTCCATTCCATTCCACTCCATTCCCTTCCATTCCGCTCCACTCCGTTCGATTCCATTCTATTCCATTCCATTCCATTCCCTTCGGGTTGAATCCATTCCAATCCATTCCATTCCATTCCATTCCATCAGACTTGATTCCATTCCTTTCCATTCCATTCCATTTCCTTCCCTTCCATTTGGGTTGATTCCTTTCCATTCCATTCCATTCCATTGCATTTCTGTTGATTCCATTCCATTCCATTCCATTCCATTCCATTCCATTCCATTCCATTCCATTCGGGATGATTCCATTTCATTCCATTCAATTCCATTCATTTCCACTCGGGTTGATTCCAATCCAATCCATTCCATTCCATTCCATTCTATGATATTCCGTTCTATTCCATTCCGGTTGATTCCATTCGATTCCATTCAATTCCATTCGGTTCCATTCCATTCTATTCCATTCCATTCTTTTCTGGTAGATTCAATTTTATTGCATTCCAATTCATTCCATTAGATTTCATTCCGTTCGGGTTGATTCCATTCCATTCCATTCCATTCCGTTGCGTTCCATTCCATTCCATTCCATTCAATTCCATTGCAATAGGGTTGTTTCCATTCCATTCCATTCCCTTGCATTCCATTCCATTCCATTCTTGTTGACTCCATTCCATTCCATTCCATTGCATTCCATTCGCGTGGAGTCCATTCGATTTCATCCCATTCCATTCCATTCCATTCCGGTTGATTCCATTCCGTTCCGTTCCATTCCATTCCATTGCATTCCATTCCATTCCATTCCATTCTATTCCATTCCATTCCATTCTGGTTGATTCCAGTCGATTCCATTCCATTCCATTCCATTCCGCTCGGGTTGATTCCATTCCATTCCGTTCCATTTAATTCGTTTCCATTCTATTTGGGTTGATTCCATTCCATTCCTTTCCATTACATTCCAGTTCATTCCATTCGGGTTGATTCCATTCCACTCCATTCCATTCCATTCCATTCCGTTCCATTCCATTCGTGTTGATTGCATTCGATTCCATTCCATTCCATTCCATTCTTGTTGATTCCATTCCATTCCATTGCATTCCATTCCGTTCCATTCGGGATGATTCCATTCCATTCCATTCCATGGCATTCCATTCCATTCCCCTCGGGTTGATTAAATTCCATTCCATTGCATTCCGTTCCATTCCATTCCATTCCATGATTTTCCATTCCATTCCTTTCTGCTTGCTTCCGTTCGATTCCACTCCATTCCATTCCATTCCATTCCTTTCCGTTCCATTCCTTTCGGGTTGATTCCATTTCATTCCATTTCATTCCATTCCGTTAGCGTTGAGTCCATTCGATTCCGTCCCTTTCCATTACATTCCGGTTGGTTTCATTTCATTCCCTTCCATTCCATTCCGGTTGGTTCCATTCCATTCCATTCCATTCCATTCCATTCCATTCCATTCCATTCCATTCTGGTTTATTCCATTCCATTCCATTAAATTCCATTACATTACATTCCATTGCATTCGGGTTGATTCCATTCTTTCCACTCCATTTAATTCCATTCCATTCCATTCCATTCCATTTGGGTTGATTCCTTTCCATTCCATTCCATTCCATTCCATTTCATTACATTCCAGTCCATTGCATTCGGTTTGATTCCGTTCCATTCCGTTCCATTCCATTCCTTTCCATTCCATTGCATTCTGGTTGATTCCATTCCATAACATTCCATTCCATACGATTCCATTGCATTCCATTCCTTTCCATTCCATTCCATTCCGGTTGATTCCATTCCATTCCATTTCATTCCATTCCATTCCATTTCATTCCATTCCATTCCATTCCATTTCATTCCATTCCATTCCATTTCATTTTATTCCATTCCATTTCATTCCATTCCATTCCATTTCATTCCATTCCATTCCATTTCATTTTATTCCATTCCATTCCATTTCATTCCATTCCATTCCATTTCATTTTATTCCATTCCATTCCATTGCATTTGGTTAGATTCCACTCCATTCCATTCCATTCCATTCCATTCCATTCCATTGCAACCGTGTTTATTTCATTCCATTCCATTCCATTCCACTCCATTCCATTCCATTCCACTCCATTCCATTCCATTCCATTTGGGTTGATTCCATTCCATTCCACTCCATTTCATTCCATTCCAGTCGGGTTGATTCCATTCCATTACATGCCATTCGTGTTGATTCCAATCAATTCCATTCCATGCCATTTCATTCCATTCCATTCCATTCCATTCCATTCCATTCCTTTCCATTCCATTCCATTCCATTCCATTCCATTCCTTTCCATTCAATTCCATTCCATTCCATTCCATTCTGTTCCATTGCATTCCGTTTCATTCCATTCTATTCCATTCCATTCGGGTTGATTCCATTCCATTCCATTCCATTTCATTCGGTTTCATTCCATTCCATTCCGTCCCATTCCACTCCAATCCATTCAATTCGGCTGGATTCCATTCCATTCCATTCTATTTCATTCCATTCCATTCCATTTCGGTTGGTTCCTTTCCATTCCATTCCATTCCATTTCATTCCATTCCATTCCATTCCATTCCAATCCATAAGAGTTGATTAAATTCCATTCCATTCCATTCCTTTCCATTCTGTTCCATTCCATTCCATTCCATTCCATTCCATTCCATTCCATTCCATTCCATTCGGGTTGATTCCATTCGAGTCCATTCCATTCCATTCCAATTCATTCTATTCCATTCCTTTCAATTCCATTCCATTCCATTAGTGGTGATTCCATTCCATTCCATTCCATTCCATTCCATTCCATTCCATTGCATTCCATTCCATTGCATTCCATTCCATTCCATTCAATTCCATTCTATTCAATTCTATTCCATTCCATTCCATTCTATTCCATTCCTTTCCATTCCATTCCATTCTATTCCATTCCATTCCATTCCATTCTATTTCATTCCATTCGGATTGATTCCATTCCATTTCATTCCATTCCATTCCATTCCGTTCCATTTCATTAGGGTTCATTCCATTCCATTTCGTTCCATTCCATTCCAATCCATTCAATTCGGTTGGACTCCATTCCATTCCATTCTATTCCATTCCATTCCATTCCATTTCGGTTGATTCCATTCCATTCCATTCCATTCCATTCCATTTCTGTTGATTCCATTCCATTCCATTCAATTCCATTCCATTCCGGATGATTCCATTCCATTCCATTCCATTCCATTCCATTCCTTTCCTTTCCATTCCATTCCATTGCATTCCATTGCATTACATTCCATTCTATTCCATTCCATTCGTGTTTAGTACATTCCATTCCGTTCCATTCCATTCCAATCCATTGAATTCTGCTGGATTCCATTCCATTCCATTCCATTCCATTCCTTTTGGGTTAATTCCTTTCCATTCCATTCGGGATGATTCCATTCCATTCCATTCCATTCCATTCGGGATGATTCCATTCCATTCCATTCCATTCCATTCCATTCAATTCCACTCGGGTTGATTCCGTTCCGTTCCATTCCATTCCATTCCATTCTATGATATTCCGTTACATTCCATTCCGGTTTATTCCATTCGATTCCATTCCATTCCATTCCATTCCAATCCATAAGAGTTGGTTAAATTCGATTCCATTCCATTCAATTCCATTCTGTTCCATTCCATTCCATTCCATTCCATTCGGATTGATTCCATTCGAGTCCATTCCATTCCATTCCAATTCATTCTATTCCATTCTTTTCAATTCCATTCCATTCCATTAGTGTTGATTCCATTCCATTCAATTCCATTCCATTCCACTCCATTCCCTTCCATTCCGCTCCATTCCGTTCGATTCCATTCTATTCCATTCCATTCCATTCCCTTCGGGTTGAATCCATTCCAATCCATTCCATTCCATTCCATTCCATCAGGCTTGATTCCATTCCTTTCCATTCCATTCCATTTCCTTCCCTTCCATTTGGGTTGATTCCTGTCCATTCCATTCCTTTCCATTGCATTTCTGTTGATTCCATTCCATTCCATTCCACTCCATTCCATTCCATTTGGGATGATTCCATTCCATTCCATTCCATTCCATTCAATTCCACTCGGGTTGATTCCAATCCAATCCATTCCATTCCATTCTATGATATTCCATTCTATTCCATTCCGGTTGATTCCATTCGATTCCATTCGATTCCATTCGGTTCCATTCCATTCTATTCCATTCCATTCTTTTCGGGTTGATTCAATTTTATTGCATTCCAATTCATTCCATTAGATTTCATTCCGTTCGGGTTGATTCCATTCCATTCCATGCCATTCCGTTGCGTTCCATTCCGTTTGGGATGATTCCATTCCATTCCATTCCATTCCATTCCATTCCATTCCATTCCATTGCAATAGGGTTGTTTCCATTCCATTCCATTCCCTTGCATTCCATTCCATTCCATTCTTGCTGATTCCATTCCATTCCATTCCATTGCATTCCATTCGCGTGGAGTCCATTCGATTTCATCCCATTCCATTCCATTCCATTCCGGTTGATTCCATTCCGTTCCGTTCCATTCCATTCCATTGCATTCCATTCCATTCCATTCCATTTCATTTTATTCCATTCCATTCCATTCCATTCCGGATGATTCCATTCCATTCCATTCCATTCCATTCCATTCCTTTCCTTTCCATTCCATTCCATTCCATTCCATTGCATTACATTCCATTCTATTCCATTCCATTCGTGTTTAGTACATTCCATTCCGTTCCATTCCATTCCAATCCATTGAATTCTGCTGGATTCCATTCCATTCCATTCCATTCCATTCCATTCCATTCCTTTTGGGTTAATTCCTTTCCATTCCATTCGGGATGATTCCATTCCATTCCATTCCATTCCATTCGGGATGATTCCATTCCATTCCATTGCATTCCATTCCATTCCATTCCATTCCATTCCATTCGGGATGATTCCATTCCATTCCATTCCATTCCATTCAATTCCACTCGGGTTGATTCCATTCCGTTCCATTCCATTCCATTCCATTCTATGATATTCCGTTACATTCCATTCCGGTTGATTCCATTCGAGTCCATTCCATTCCATTCCATTCCATTCCATAAGAGTTGGTTAAATTCGATTCCATTCAATTCCATTCCATTCTGTTCCATTCCATTCCATTCCATTCCATTCGGATTGATTCCATTCGAGTCCATTCCATTCCATTCCTATTCATTCTATTCCATTCTTTTCAATTCCATTCCATTCCATTAGTGTTGATTCCATTCCATTCAATTCCATTCCATTCCACTCCATTCCCTTCCATTCAGCTCCATTCCGTTCGATTCCATTCTATTCCATTCCATTCCATTCCCTTCGGGTTGAATCCATTCCAATCCATTCCATTCCATTCCATTCCATCAGGCTTGATTCCATTCCTTTCCATTCCATTCCATTTCCTTCCCTTCCATTTGGGTTGATTCCTGTCCATTCCATTCCTTTCCATTGCATTTCTGTTGATTCCATTCCATTCCATTCCACTCCATTCCATTCCATTTGGGATGATTCCATTCCATTCCATTCCACTCGGGTTGATTCCAATCCAATCCATTCCATTCCATTCTATGATATTCCATTCTATTCCATTCCGGTTGATTCCATTCGATTCCATTCGGTTCCATTCCATTCTATTCCATTCCATTCTTTTCGGGTTGATTCAATTTTATTGCATTCCAATTCATTCCATTAGATTTCATTCCGTTCGGGTTGATTCCATTCCATTCCATGCCATTCCGTTGCGTTCCATTCCGTTTGGGATGATTCCATTCCATTCCATTCCATTCCATTCAATTCCATTGCAATAGGGTTGTTTCCATTCCATTCCATTCCCTTGCATTCCATTCCATTCCATTCTTGTTGATTCCATTCCATTCCATTCCATTGCATTCCATTCGCGTGGAGTCCATTCGATTTCATCCCATTCCATTCCATTCCATTCCGGTTGATTCCACTCCATTCCATTTTATTCCATTCCATTCCATTTCATTCCATTCCATTCCTTTCCATTCCATTGCCTTCCATTCCATCCCATTCCATTCCATTGCATTCCATTCCATTCCATTCCATTCCATTCCATTCTATTCCATTCCATTCCATTCCATTCTATTCCATTCCTTTCCATTCCATTCCATTCCATTCTATTCCATTCCATTCGGATTGATTCCATTCCATTCCATTCCATTCCATTCCATTTCATTCGGGTTCATTCCATTCCATTCCGTTCCATTCCATTCCAATCCATTCAATTCGGTTGGATTCCATTCTTTTCCATTCCATTCCATTCCATTTCGGTTGATTCCATTCCATTCCATTCCATTCCATTTCTGTTGATTCCATTCCATTCCATTCCATTCCATTCCATTCCATTCCATTCGGGATGATTCCATTCCATTCCATTCCATTCCATTCCATTCCATTCCATTCCATTCCGGTTGGTTCCATTCCATTCCATTCCAGTCCATTCAATTGCATTCCATTCCATTCCGGTTGGTTCCATTCCATTCCATTCCATTCTTGTTTATTCCATTCCATTCCATTCCATTGCATTCCATTCGAGTTGATTCCATTCGTTTCCGCTCCATTTAATTCCATTCCATTCCAATCCATTCCATTTGGGTTGATTCAATTCCATTCCGTTCCATTGCATTACATTACATTCCAGGCAATTCCATTCGGTTTGATTCCATTCCATTCCATTCCATTCCATTCTTGTTGACTCCATTCCATTCCATTCCATTCCATTCGGTTCCATTCCATTCCATTCCATTCCGGTTGATTCCATTACATTCCATTCAATTCCATTCCATTCCATTCCATTCGCGTTGAGTCCATTCGATTCCATCCCATTCCATTCCATTCCATTCCATTCCATTCCGGTTGATTCCATTCCGTTCCGTTCCATTCCATTCCATTGCATTCCATTCCATTCCATTCTGGTTGATTACAGTCGATTCCGTTCCATTCCATTCCATTCCGTTCGGGTTGATTCCATGTCATTCCTTTCCATTTAATTTGATTCCATTTCATTAGGGTTGATTCCATTCCATTCCATTCCATTTCATTCAATTCCATTCCATTCCAGTTTATTCCAATGGGGTTGATTCCATTCCATTCCATTCCATTCCATTCCTTTCCTTTCGTGTTGATTCCATTCGATTCCATTCCATTCCATTCCATTCCATTCCATTCGGGTTGATTCCATTCCATTCCATTCCATTGCATTCCATTCCATTCGGGATGATTCCTTTCCATTCCATTCCATTCGATTCCATTCCATTCCCCTCGGGTTGATTCCCTTCCATTCCATTCCATTCCAGTCCATTCCATTCCAGTCTGGTTGATCCCATTCCATTCCATTCCATTCCATTCTTTTCCACTCCATTCCATTCCGGTTGATTCCATTCAATTGCATTTCATTCCATTCCATTCCATTTCATTCCATTCCATTCCATTCCATTCCATATCATTTTATTCCTTTCCATTCCATTTCATTCCATTCCATTCCATTTCATTCCATTCCATTTCATTCCATTCCTTTAAATTCCTTTCCATTCCATTCTGGTTGATTCCATTCCATTCCATTCCATTCCATTTCATTCGGGTTCATTCCATTCCATTCCATTCCATTCCATTCGGGATGATTACATTCCATTCCATTCCATTCCATTCCATTCAATTCCATTCGGTTTGATTCCATTCCATTCTATTCCATTCCATTACATTCCAGTCCATTCCATTCGGGTTGATTCCTTTCCATTCCAGTCCTTTCCATTCCACTCAATTCCATCCCATTCCATTCCATTTGGGTTGATTCCATTCCATTCCATACCATTACCTTGCATTTCATTCCAGTCTATTCCATTCGGTTTGATTCCATTCCATTCTATTGCATTCCATTCCATTCCATTCCATTCCAGTCTGGTTGATTCCATTCCATTCCATTCCATTACATTCGTTTCCATTCCATTCCACTCCATTCCAGTCTGGTTGATTCCATTCCATTCCATTCCATTCGTTTCCCTTCCATTCCATTCCCTTCAATTCCATTCCATTCCGGTTGATTCCATTCCAATCCATTTCATTCCATTCCGTTCCATTCCATTCCACTCCATTCCATTCCATTCCATTTCATTTTATTCCATTCCATTCCATTCCATTCCCTTCCATTCCATTCCACTCAATTCCCTTCCATTCCACTCCATTCCTTTCCATTCCATTCCATTCCATTCTATTCCATTCCATTCCTTTCCATTGCATTCCATTCCCTTCGGATTGATTTCGTTCCAATCCATTCCATTCCATTCCATTCCATTTCGGTTCATTCCATTCCATTTCTTTCCATTCCTGTCCATTCCATTCCATTCCGATGATTCCATTGCATTCCATTCAATTCCACTCGGGTTGATTCCATTCCATTCCATTCCATTCCATTCCATTCCAGGATATTCCAATCCATTCCATTCCAGTTGATTCCATTCGAATCAATTCCATTCCATTCCATTCCATAAGAGGTGATTAAATTCCAATCCATTCCATCCCATTCCATTCCTTTCCACTCCATTCCAATCCATTCCATTCCATTCCATTCCAATCCATTCCATTCCTTTCCATTCGGGTTGATTCCATTCGAGTCCATTCCATTCCATTCCAATCCATTCTATTCTATTCCATCCCATTCCATTCCATTCCATTCCATTCCGGTTGGTTCCATTCCATTGCATTCCATTCCACTCCATTCCATTTTGGTTTATTCAATTCCATTCCATTCCATTCCATTCCATTCCATTCGGGTTGATTCCATTCCTTTCCACTCCTTTTAATACCATTCCATTCCAATCCATTCCATTCCATTACATTGCATTCCAGTCCATTCCATTCGGGTTGATTCCATTCCATTCCACTCCATTCCATTCCATTCCATTCCATCCAATTCCATTCCATTTGGTTTGATTCCATTGCATTCCATTCAATTCCATTCTGGTTGATTCCATTCCATTCCATTCCATTCCATTCCGGTTGATTCCACTCCATTCCATTTCATTCCATTTCATTCCATTCCATTCCATTTCATTCCATTCCATTCCATTCCATTCCATTCCATTGCATTCCTTTCCATTCCATTCCATTCCATTCCATTCCATTCCATTCCATTTCATTCCATTCCAATGCATTTCATTTCAGACCATTCCATTCCATTCCTTTCCATTCCATTTCATTGCATTCCATTCTATTCCATTCCATTTGGGTTGATTCCATTCCATTCCATTCCATTCAATTCCATTCCATCCCATTCCATTCCATTTGGTTTGATTCCATTGCATTCCATTCCATTCCATTCCATTCCTTTCTGGTTGATTCCATTCGATTCCATTCCATTCCATTCGGTTCCATTCCATTCCATTCCTTACCATTCCGTTCCATTGCGGTTGATTCCATTCCATTCCATTTCATTCCATTCCATTCCATTTCATTCCATTCCATTCCAATTCTTTCCATTCCATTCCATTTCATTCCATTCCATTCCATTTTATTCCATTCCATTCCATTTTATTCCATTCCATTCCATTCCATTCCATTCCATTCCATTCCATTCGGGTTGATTCCATTCGAGTCCATTCCATTCCATTCCAATTCATTCTATTCCATTCCTTTCAATTCCATTCCATTCCATTAATGGTGATTCCATTCCATTCCATTCCATTCCATTCCATTCCATTCCATTGCATTCCATTCCATTGCATTCCATTCCATTCCATTCAATTCCATTCTATTCAATTCTATTCCATTCCATTCCATTCTATTCCATTCCTTTCCATTCCATTCCATTCTATTCCATTCCATTCCATTCCATTCTATTTCATTCCATTCGGATTGATTCCATTCCATTTCATTCCATTCCATTCCATTCCGTTCCATTTCATTAGGGTTCATTCCATTCCATTTCGTTCCATTCCATTCCAATCCATTCAATTCGGTTGGACTCCATTCCATTCCATTCTATTCCATTCCATTCCATTCCATTTCGGTTGATTCCATTCCATTCCATTCCATTCCATTCCATTTCTGTTGATTCCATTCCATTCCATTCAATTCCATTCCATTCCGGATGATTCCATTCCATTCCATTCCATTCCATTCCATTCCTTTCCTTTCCATTCCATTCCATTGCATTCCATTGCATTACATTCCATTCTATTCCATTCCATTCGTGTTTAGTACATTCCATTCCGTTCCATTCCATTCCAATCCATTGAATTCTGCTGGATTCCATTCCATTCCATTCCATTCCATTCCTTTTGGGTTAATTCCTTTCCATTCCATTCGGGATGATTCCATTCCATTCCATTCCATTCCATTCGGGATGATTCCATTCCATTCCATTCCATTCCATTCCATTCAATTCCACTCGGGTTGATTCCGTTCCGTTCCATTCCATTCCATTCCATTCTATGATATTCCGTTACATTCCATTCCGGTTTATTCCATTCGATTCCATTCCATTCCATTCCATTCCAATCCATAAGAGTTGGTTAAATTCGATTCCATTCCATTCAATTCCATTCTGTTCCATTCCATTCCATTCCATTCCATTCGGATTGATTCCATTCGAGTCCATTCCATTCCATTCCAATTCATTCTATTCCATTCTTTTCAATTCCATTCCATTCCATTAGTGTTGATTCCATTCCATTCAATTCCATTCCATTCCACTCCATTCCCTTCCATTCCGCTCCATTCCGTTCGATTCCATTCTATTCCATTCCATTCCATTCCCTTCGGGTTGAATCCATTCCAATCCATTCCATTCCATTCCATTCCATCAGGCTTGATTCCATTCCTTTCCATTCCATTCCATTTCCTTCCCTTCCATTTGGGTTGATTCCTGTCCATTCCATTCCTTTCCATTGCATTTCTGTTGATTCCATTCCATTCCATTCCACTCCATTCCATTCCATTTGGGATGATTCCATTCCATTCCATTCCACTCGGGTTGATTCCAATCCAATCCATTCCATTCCATTCTATGATATTCCATTCCATTCCATTCCAATGCATCCTATTCCATTCCATTCCATTCCATTCCATTCCATTCCATTCCATTCCATTCCATTAGTGTTGATTCCATTCCATTCCAGTCCAGTCCATTCCACTCCAATCCCTTCCATTCCACTCCTTTCCATTCCATTCCATTCTATTCCATTCCATTCCATTGCATTCCATTCCCTTCGGGTTGATTCCGTTCCAATCCATTCCATTCCATTCCATTCCATTCCCTCAGGGTTGATTCCATTCCATTCCATTCCATTCCATTCCCTTCCCTTCCATTTGGGTTGATTCCTTTCCATTCCATTCTATTCCATTCCATTCGAGTTGATTCCATTCCATTCCATTCCATTCCATTCCATTCGGGTGGATTCCATGCTATTCCATTCCATTCCATTCCATTCCATTCCATTCCATTCCATTCCATTCCATTCCATTCCTTTTCGGCTGATTCTATTCCATTCCATTCCTTTCCATTCCATTCGGGATGATTCCATTCCATTCCATTCCATTCCATTCCATTCAATTCCAATCGGGTTGATTCCATTCCATTCTTTTTCATTCCATTGCATTCCATTCCATTATATTCCATTCCATTCCATTCCGGTTGATTCCATTCGATTCCATTCGATTCCATTCCATTCCATTCCATTCTATTCCATTCCATTCCTTTCGGGTTGATTCCATTTCATTCCCTTCCAATTCATTCCATTAGATTCCATTCTGTTCGGTTTGATTCCATTCCATTCAATTGCATTCCATTGCATTCCATTCCTTTTGGGATGATTCCATTCCATTCCCTTCCATTCCATTCCATTCAATTCCATTGCATGAGGGTTGGTTCCATTCCATTCCATTCCCTTGCTTTCCATTCCATTCCATTCGGGTTGATTCCATTCCATCCCATTGCATTCCATTCCATTCCATTCGCGTTGAGTCCTTTCAATTCCATCCCATTCCATTCCATTCCATTCCATTCCGGTTGATTCCATTCCGTTCCGTTCCATTCAATTCCATTGCATTCCATTCCATTCCATTCCATTCTGGTTGATTCCAGTCGATTCCATTCCATTACATTCCATTCCGTTTGGGTTGATTCCATTCCATTCCATTCCATTTAATTCGATTCCATTCCATTTGGGTTGATTCCATTCCCTTCCATTCCATTCCATTTCATTATATTCCAGCTCATTCCATTCGGGTTGATTCCATTCCACTCCATTCCATTCCATTCCATTCCATTCCATTCCATTGCATTCCATTCTTGTTGATTCCAATCCATTCCGTTCCATTCCATTCCATTCCATTCCATCCCATTCCATTCGGGTTGATTCCATTCCATTCCATTCCATTCCATTCCATTCCATCCCATTCGGGATGATTGCATTCCATTCCATTCCATTCCATTCCATTCCATTCCCCTTGGTTTGATTCCCTTCCATTCCATTCCATTCCAGTCCATTCCATTCCACTCCATTCCGTTGCATTCCATTCCATTCCATGATTTTCCATTCCATTCCATTCGGGTTGCTTCCGTTCGATTCCATTCCATTCCTTTCCGTTCCAGTCCTTTCGTGTTGATTCCATTTCATTCCATTTCATTCCATTCCATTGGCGTTGAGTCCTTTCGATTCAATCCCATTCCATTCCATTCCCTTCCTTTGCATTACATTCCAGTCCACTCCATTCGGGTTGATTCCATTCCATTCCATTCCAGTCCAGTCCATTCCATTCCATTCCATCCCATTCCATTCCATTTGTGTTGATTCCTTTCCATTCCATACCATTACATTAAATTTCATTCCAGTTCATTCCATTCGGTTTGATTCCATTCCATTCCATTCCATTCTATTCCATTCCATTCCATTCTAGTTGATTGAATTCCATTCCATTCTATTCCATTCGGTTCCATTCCATTCCATTCCTTTCCATTCCATTCCATTCCGGTTGATTCCATTCCATTCCATTTCATTCCATTCCAATCCATTCCATTCCATTTTATTCCATTCTATTCCATTCCATTCCATTCCATTCCATTCCATTCCATTTCATTCCATTCGGATTGATTCCATTCCATTCCATTCCATTCCATTCCGTTCCATTCCGTTTCATTCAGGTTCATTCCATTCCATTCCGTTCCATTCCATTCCAATACATTCAATTCGGTTGGATTCCATTCCATTCCATTCTATTCCATTCCATTCCATTCCATTTCGGTTGATTCCATTCCATTCCATTCCATTCCATTCCATTCCATTCCATTCCATTCCATTCCGGTTGCTTCCATTCCATTCCATTCCACTCCATTCCATTCCATTCCATTCTGGTTTATTCCATTCCATTCCATTCCATTCCATTCCACTCGAGTTGATTCCATTCGTTTTCGCTCCATTTAATTCCATAACATTCCAATCCATTCCATTTGGGTTGATTCAATTCCATTCCGTTCCATTGCATTACATTACATTCCAGTCCATTCCATTCGGGTTGATTCCATTCCATTCCAGTCCATTCCAATTCTTTCCATTCCATCCCATTCCATTACATTTTGTTTGATTCCATGCCATTCCATACCATTATATTACATTTCATTCGAGTCCATTCCATTCGGTTTTATTCCATTCCATTCCATTCCATTCCATTCTGGTTGATTCCATTCCATTCCATTCCATTCCATTCCATTCCATTCCATTCCATTCGGTTCCATTCCATTCCATTCCATTCCGGTTGATTCCGTTCCATTCCATTTCATGTCATTCCGTTCCATTAAATTCCATTCCATTTCGTTTTATTCCATTCCATTTCATTCCATTCCATTCCATTCCATACTATTCCATTCCATTCTGTTTGATTCCATTCCATTCCATTCCATTCAATTCCATTCCATTTCATTCGGGTTCATTCCATTCCATTCCACTCAATTCCACTCGGGTTGATTCCATTCCATTCCATTCCATTCCAATCCTTTCCATTCCATGATATTCCATTCCATTCCATTATGGTTGATTCCATTCCATTCTATTCGATTCCGTTCCATTCCATTCCATTCTATTACATTCCATTCCTTTCGGGTTGATTCCATTTCATTCCATACCAATTCATTCCATTAGATTCCATTCCGTTCGGGTTGATTCCATTCCATTCCATTCGATTGCATTTCATTCCGTTTGGGAGGATTCCATTCCATTCCCTTCCATTCCATTCCATTCAATTCCATTCCATTAGGGTTGGTCCCATTCCATTCCGTTCCCTTGCATTTAATTCCATTCCATTCGGGTTGATACCATTACATTCCATTCAATTCCATTCCATTCCATTCCATTCGCGTTGAGTCCATTCGATTCCATCCCATTCCATTCCATTTCATTGCGGTTGATTCCATTCCGTTCCGTTCCATTCCATTCCATTGCATTCCATTCCATTCCATTCTGGTTGATTCCAGTCAATTCCGTTCCATTCCATTCCATTCCGTTCGGGTTGATTCCATGCCATTCCTTTACATTTAATTTGATTCCATTCCATTAGGGTTGAATCCATTCCATTCCATTCCATTCCATTCCATTCCATTCCATTCCATTCCAGTTTATTCCAATGGGGTTGATTCCATTCCATTCCATTCCATTCCATTCCATTCCATTCCATTCCATTCCATTCCATTCCATTCGTGTTGATTCCATTCGATTCCATTCCATTCCATTCCATTCCATTCGGGTTGATTCCATTCCATACCATTCCATTCCATTCCATTCCATTCGGGATTATTCCATTCCATTCCATTCCATTCCATTCCCCTCGGGTTGATTCCCTTCCATTCCATTCCATTCCAGTCCATTCCATTCCATTCCATTCCTTTCCATTGCATTCCATTCCATGATTTTCCATTCCATTGCATTTGGGATGCTTCCGTTCGATTCAATTCCATTCCATTCCATTCCATTCCATTCCATTCCATTCTGCTTTATTCCATTCCATTCCATTGCATTCCATTCCATTCCATTCCATTCCATTCCATTCCATTCGGGTTGATTCCATTCGTTTCCACTCCATTTAATTCCATTCCATTCCAATGCATTCCGTTTGGGTTGGTTCCATTCCATTCCACTCCATTGTATTCCATTCCATTCCATTCCATTCCATTCCATTCCATTCCATTCCATCCCATTCCATTCCATTTGGTTTGATTTCATTCCTTTCTATACCATCACATTCCATTCCATTCCATTCCATTCCATTCCATTCCATTCCATTCTGGATGATTCCATTCCATTCCATTCCATTCCATTCGGTTCCATTCCATTCCATTCTTTTCCCCTCCATTCCATTCCGGTTGATTCCATTCAATTCCATTTAATTCAATTCCATTCCATTTCATTCCATTCCATTCCATTCCATTCCATTTCATTTTATTCCTTTCCATTCCATTTCATTCCATTCCATTCCATTTCATTCCATTCCATTCCATTCCATTCCATTCCATTCCATTCCATTCCATTCCATTCCATTCTGGTTGATTCCATTGCATTCCATTCCATTCCACTCCATTCCATTCCATTCCATTCCATTCCATTCGGATTGATTCCATTCCATTCCATTCCATTCCATTCCACTCCATTCCTTTCCATTACATTCGGGTTGATTCCTCTCCATTCCATTCCATTGCATTTGGGTTGATTTCATTCCATTCCATTACATTTCATTTCATTCGGTTTCATTCCATTCCATTCCGTTCCTTTCCATTCCAATCCATTCAATTCGGTGGGATTCCATTCCATTCCATTCTATTCCATTCCATTCCATTCCATTTCGGTTAATTCCATTCCATTCCATTCCATTCCATTCCGTTTCCGTTGATTCCATTCCATTCCATTCCATTCCATTCCTTTCCTTTCAATTCCATTCCATTCCATTCCATTCCATTCTATTCCATTCCTTTCGCGTTGATTCCATTCCATTCCATTCCATTCCATTTCATTCGGGTTCATTCCATTCCATTCCATTCCATTCCATTCCATTCTGGTTTATTCAAATCCATTCCATTCCATTCCATTCCATTCCATTACATTCCATTCCATTACATTCGGGTTGATTCCATTCCTTTCCACTCCTTTTAATTCCATTCCATTCCAATGCATTCCATTTGGGTTGATTCCATTGCATTCCATTCCATTCCATTACATTGCATAACAGTCCATTCCATTCGGGTTGATTCCATTCCATTCCAGTCCATTCCATTCCATTCCATTCCATTCCATCCCATTCCATTCCATTTGGTTTGATTCCATTGCATTCAATTCCATTCCATTCCATTCCATTCTGGTTGATTCCACTCGATTCCATTCCATTCCTCTCGGTTCGATTCCATTCCATTCCTTTCCATTCCATTCCATTCCGGTTGATTACATTCCATTCCATTTCACTCCATTCCATTCCATTTCATTCCATTCCATTCCATTTCATTCCATTCCATTCCATTCCATTCCATTTCATTCCATTCCATTCCATTCCATTCCATTCCATTCCATTCCATTTCATTCCATTTCATTCCATTGCATTCCATTCCATTCCATTCCATTCCATTCCATTTCATTTTATTCCATTCCATTCCATTCCATTCCATTCCATTCCATTCCATTCAATTCCATTCCATTCGGGTTGATTCCATTCCAATCCATTCCATTCCATTCTATTTCATTCGGGTCCATTCCATTCCATTCCATTCCATTCCATTCCATTCCATTAGGGTTCATTCCATTCCATTCCACTCCATTCCATTCCATTCCTTTATGGTTGATTCCTTTCCATTCGATTCCATTCTGTTCCATTCCATTCCATTCCATTAGGGTTGATTCCATTCCATTCCATTCCATTCCATTCCATTCCATTCCATTCCTTTGCATTCCATTCCTTTCCGTTTGATTCCATTCCATTCCATTTCATTCCATTCCATTCCATTCCATTCCATTCCATTTCATTCCATTCCATTCCATTCCATTCCATTTCATTCCATTCCATTCCATTCCATTCCATTTCATTCCATTCCATTCCATTCCATTCCATTCCATTCCATTCCATTCCATTTCATTTCTTTCCATTCCATTCCATTCCATTTCATTTCATTCCATTCCATTCCATTCCATTTCATTCCAATTCATTTCATTGCAATCGGGTTGATTTCATTCCATTCCATTCCATTACATTCCATTCCCTTTGGGTTGATTCCATTCCATTCCATTCCATTACATTCCATTCCCTTTGGGTTGATTCCATTCCATTCCATTCCATTCCATTCCATTCCCTTTGGGTTGATTCCATTCCATTCCATTCCATTCCATTCCGTTAGCGTTGAGTCCATTCGATTCCGTCCCTTTCCATTACATTCCGGTTGGTTTCATTTCATTCCCTTCCATTCCATTCCGGTTGGTTCCATTCCATTCCATTCCATTCCATTCCATTCCATTCCATTCCATTCCATTCTGGTTTATTCCATTCCATTCCATTAAATTCCATTACATTACATTCCATTGCATTCGGGTTGATTCCATTCTATCCACTCCATTTAATTCCATTCCATTCCATTCCATTTTGGTTGATTCCATTCCATTCCACTACATTTCGTTCCTTTCCAGTCGGGTTGATTCCATTCCATTAGATTCCATTCGTGTTGATTCCAATGAATTCCATTCCATGCCATTTCATTCCATTCCATTCCATTCCATTCCTTTCCATTCCATTCCATTCCATTCCATTCCATTCTGTTCCATTCCATTCCGTTCCATTCCTTTCTATTCCATTCCATTCGGGTTGATTCCATTCCATTCCATTCCATTCAATTTCATTCGGGTTCATTCCATTCCATTCCATTCCATTCCACTCCAATCCATTCAATTCGGCTGGATTCCATTCCATTCCATTTCGGTTGGTTCCTTTCCATTCCATTCCATTCCATTCCCATCCATAAGAGTTGATTAAATTCGATTCCATTCCATTCCTTTCCATTCTGTTCCATTCCATTCCATTCCATTCCATTCCATTCCATTCCATTCTATTCCATTCCATTCCATTACAATACATTCCATTAGTTTCGGGTTGATTCCATTCCAATCCCTTCCATTCCTTCCCATTAAATTCCATTTGAGTTGATTCCTTTCCATTCCATTCCATTCCATTACATTCCAGTCCATTGCATTCGGTTTGATTCCATTCCATTCCAATCCATTCCATTCCATTCCATTCCTTTCCATTCCATTCCATTCCATTCAATTCTGGTTGATTCCTTTCCATAACATTCAATTCCATTCGGTTCCATTCCATTCCATTCCTTTCCATTCCATTCCATTCCGCTTGATTCCATTCCATTCCATTTCATTCCATTCCATTCCATTTCATTCCATTGCATTCCATTTCATTCCATTTCATTCCATTCAATTCCATTTCATTTTATGCCATTCCATTCCATTCCATTCAATTCCATTCTATTCAATTATATTCCATTCCATTCCATTCTATTCCATTCCTTTCCATTCCATTCTATTCCATTCCATTCCATTCCATTCTATTTGATTCCTTTCGGATTGATTCCATTCCATTTCATTCCATTCCATTCCATTCCGTTCCATTTCATTCGGGTTCATTACATTCCATTTCGTTCCATTCCATTCCAATCCATTCAATTCGGTTGGATTCCATTCCATTCCATTCTATTTCATTCCATTCCATTCCATTTCGGTTGATTCCATTCCATTCCATTCCATTCCATTCCATTCCATTCCATTCCATTCCATTCCGGATGATTCCATTCCATTCCATTCCCTTCCATTCCTTTCCTTTCCATTCCATTCCATTACATTACATTCCATTCCATTCTATTCCATTATATTCGTGTTTATTCCATTCCATTCCGTTCCATTCCATTCCAATCCATTGAATTCGGCTGGATTCCATTCCATTCCATTCCATTCCATTCCATTCCATTTGGGTTAATTCCATTCCATTCCATTCCATTCCATTCCATTCCATTCCATTCCATTCCATTCCATTCGGGATGATTCCATTCCATTCCATTCCATTCCATTCCATTCCATTCCATTCCATTCGGGATGATTCCATTCCATTCCATTCCATTCAAATCCACTCGGTTTGATTCCATTCCGTTACATTCCATTCCATTCCATTCTATGATATTCCGTTACATTCCATTCCGGTTGATTCCATTTGATTCCATTCCATTCCATTCCATTCCATTCCATTCGGATTGATTCCATTCGAGTCCATTACATTGCATTCCAATTCATTCTATTCCATTCCTTTCAATTCCATTCCATTCCATTAGTGTTGATTCCATTCCATTCAATTCCTTTCCATTCCACTCCATTCCCTTCCATTCCGCTCCATTCCGTTCGATTCCATTCTATTCCATTCCATTCCATTCCCTTCGGGTTGAATCCATTCCAATCCATTCCATTCCATTCCATTCCATTCCATCAGGCTTGATTCCATTCCTTTCCATTCCATTCCATTTCCTTCCCTTCCATTTGGGTTGATTCCTGTCCATTCCATTCCTTTCCATTGCATTTCTGTTGATTCCATTCCATTCCATTCCATTCGGGATGATTCCATTCCATTCCATTCCATTCCATTCCATTCCATTCCATTCGGGATGATTCCATTCCATTCCATTCCATTCCATTCCTTTCCTTTCCATTCCATTCCATTGCATTCCATTCCATTCCATTACATTCCATTCTATTCCATTCCATTCGTGTTTATTACATTCCATTCCGTTCCATTCCATTCGAATCCATTGAATTCGGCTGGATTCCATTCCATTCCATTCCATTCCATTCCATTCCATTCCATTCCATTCCATTCCATTCAATTCCATTCCATTTGGGTTAATTCCATTCCATTCCATTCCATTCCATTCCATTCCATTCCATTCCATTCCATTCCTTTCCATTCCATTCCATTCCATTCCATTTGGGATGATTCCATTCCATTCCATTCCATTCCATTCCATTCGGGATGATTCCATTCCATTCCATTCCATTCCATTCCATTCCACTCGGGTTGATTCCATTCCGTTCCATTCTGTTCCATTCCATTCCATTCCATTCGGATTGATTCCATTCGAGTCCATTCCATTCCATTCCAATTCATTCTGTTCCATTCTTTTCAATTCCATTCCATTCCATTAGTGTTGATTCCATTCCATTCAATTCCATTCCATTCCACTCCATTCCCTTCCATTCCGCTCCACTCCGTTCGATTCCATTCTATTCCATTCCATTCCATTCCCTTCGGGTTGAATCCATTCCAATCCATTCCATTCCATTCCATTCCATCAGACTTGATTCCATTCCTTTCCATTCCATTCCATTTCCTTCCCTTCCATTTGGGTTGATTCCTTTCCATTCCATTCCATTCCATTGCATTTCTGTTGATTCCATTCCATTCCATTCCATTCCATTCCATTCCATTCCATTCCATTCCATTCGGGATGATTCCATTTCATTCCATTCAATTCCATTCATTTCCACTCGGGTTGATTCCAATCCAATCCATTCCATTCCATTCCATTCTATGATATTCCGTTCTATTCCATTCCGGTTGATTCCATTCGATTCCATTCAATTCCATTCGGTTCCATTCCATTCTATTCCATTCCATTCTTTTCTGGTAGATTCAATTTTATTGCATTCCAATTCATTCCATTAGATTTCATTCCGTTCGGGTTGATTCCATTCCATTCCATTCCATTCCGTTGCGTTCCATTCCATTCCATTCCATTCAATTCCATTGCAATAGGGTTGTTTCCATTCCATTCCATTCCCTTGCATTCCATTCCATTCCATTCTTGTTGACTCCATTCCATTCCATTCCATTGCATTCCATTCGCGTGGAGTCCATTCGATTTCATCCCATTCCATTCCATTCCATTCCGGTTGATTCCATTCCGTTCCGTTCCATTCCATTCCATTGCATTCCATTCCATTCCATTCCATTCTATTCCATTCCATTCCATTCTGGTTGATTCCAGTCGATTCCATTCCATTCCATTCCATTCCGCTCGGGTTGATTCCATTCCATTCCGTTCCATTTAATTCGTTTCCATTCTATTTGGGTTGATTCCATTCCATTCCTTTCCATTACATTCCAGTTCATTCCATTCGGGTTGATTCCATTCCACTCCATTCCATTCCATTCCATTCCGTTCCATTCCATTCGTGTTGATTGCATTCGATTCCATTCCATTCCATTCCATTCTTGTTGATTCCATTCCATTCCATTGCATTCCATTCCGTTCCATTCGGGATGATTCCATTCCATTCCATTCCATGGCATTCCATTCCATTCCCCTCGGGTTGATTAAATTCCATTCCATTGCATTCCGTTCCATTCCATTCCATTCCATGATTTTCCATTCCATTCCTTTCTGCTTGCTTCCGTTCGATTCCACTCCATTCCATTCCATTCCATTCCTTTCCGTTCCATTCCTTTCGGGTTGATTCCATTTCATTCCATTTCATTCCATTCCGTTAGCGTTGAGTCCATTCGATTCCGTCCCTTTCCATTACATTCCGGTTGGTTTCATTTCATTCCCTTCCATTCCATTCCGGTTGGTTCCATTCCATTCCATTCCATTCCATTCCATTCCATTCCATTCCATTCCATTCTGGTTTATTCCATTCCATTCCATTAAATTCCATTACATTACATTCCATTGCATTCGGGTTGATTCCATTCTTTCCACTCCATTTAATTCCATTCCATTCCATTCCATTCCATTTGGGTTGATTCCTTTCCATTCCATTCCATTCCATTCCATTTCATTACATTCCAGTCCATTGCATTCGGTTTGATTCCGTTCCATTCCGTTCCATTCCATTCCTTTCCATTCCATTGCATTCTGGTTGATTCCATTCCATAACATTCCATTCCATACGATTCCATTGCATTCCATTCCTTTCCATTCCATTCCATTCCGGTTGATTCCATTCCATTCCATTTCATTCCATTCCATTCCATTTCATTCCATTCCATTCCATTCCATTTCATTCCATTCCATTCCATTTCATTTTATTCCATTCCATTTCATTCCATTCCATTCCATTTCATTCCATTCCATTCCATTTCATTTTATTCCATTCCATTCCATTTCATTCCATTCCATTCCATTTCATTTTATTCCATTCCATTCCATTGCATTTGGTTAGATTCCACTCCATTCCATTCCATTCCATTCCATTCCATTCCATTGCAACCGTGTTTATTTCATTCCATTCCATTCCATTCCACTCCATTCCATTCCATTCCACTCCATTCCATTCCATTCCATTTGGGTTGATTCCATTCCATTCCACTCCATTTCATTCCATTCCAGTCGGGTTGATTCCATTCCATTACATGCCATTCGTGTTGATTCCAATCAATTCCATTCCATGCCATTTCATTCCATTCCATTCCATTCCATTCCATTCCATTCCTTTCCATTCCATTCCATTCCATTCCATTCCATTCCTTTCCATTCAATTCCATTCCATTCCATTCCATTCTGTTCCATTGCATTCCGTTTCATTCCATTCTATTCCATTCCATTCGGGTTGATTCCATTCCATTCCATTCCATTTCATTCGGTTTCATTCCATTCCATTCCGTCCCATTCCACTCCAATCCATTCAATTCGGCTGGATTCCATTCCATTCCATTCTATTTCATTCCATTCCATTCCATTTCGGTTGGTTCCTTTCCATTCCATTCCATTCCATTTCATTCCATTCCATTCCATTCCATTCCAATCCATAAGAGTTGATTAAATTCCATTCCATTCCATTCCTTTCCATTCTGTTCCATTCCATTCCATTCCATTCCATTCCATTCCATTCCATTCCATTCCATTCGGGTTGATTCCATTCGAGTCCATTCCATTCCATTCCAATTCATTCTATTCCATTCCTTTCAATTCCATTCCATTCCATTAGTGGTGATTCCATTCCATTCCATTCCATTCCATTCCATTCCATTCCATTGCATTCCATTCCATTGCATTCCATTCCATTCCATTCAATTCCATTCTATTCAATTCTATTCCATTCCATTCCATTCTATTCCATTCCTTTCCATTCCATTCCATTCTATTCCATTCCATTCCATTCCATTCTATTTCATTCCATTCGGATTGATTCCATTCCATTTCATTCCATTCCATTCCATTCCGTTCCATTTCATTAGGGTTCATTCCATTCCATTTCGTTCCATTCCATTCCAATCCATTCAATTCGGTTGGACTCCATTCCATTCCATTCTATTCCATTCCATTCCATTCCATTTCGGTTGATTCCATTCCATTCCATTCCATTCCATTCCATTTCTGTTGAT
This sequence comes from Pan paniscus, assembly GCF_029289425.2. Classification (NCBI taxonomy): domain Eukaryota; kingdom Metazoa; phylum Chordata; class Mammalia; order Primates; family Hominidae; genus Pan; species Pan paniscus. The sequence goes on along the minus strand of NC_073268.2, from coordinate 45,704,162 downwards.
TCCATTCCATTCCATTCAATTCCATTCCATTCCGGATGATTCCATTCCATTCCATTCCATTCCATTCCATTCCTTTCCTTTCCATTCCATTCCATTGCATTCCATTGCATTACATTCCATTCTATTCCATTCCATTCGTGTTTAGTACATTCCATTCCGTTCCATTCCATTCCAATCCATTGAATTCTGCTGGATTCCATTCCATTCCATTCCATTCCATTCCTTTTGGGTTAATTCCTTTCCATTCCATTCGGGATGATTCCATTCCATTCCATTCCATTCCATTCGGGATGATTCCATTCCATTCCATTCCATTCCATTCCATTCAATTCCACTCGGGTTGATTCCGTTCCGTTCCATTCCATTCCATTCCATTCTATGATATTCCGTTACATTCCATTCCGGTTGATTCCATTCGATTCCATTCCATTCCATTCCATTCCAATCCATAAGAGTTGGTTAAATTCGATTCCATTCCATTCAATTCCATTCTGTTCCATTCCATTCCATTCCATTCCATTCGGATTGATTCCATTCGAGTCCATTCCATTCCATTCCAATTCATTCTATTCCATTCTTTTCAATTCCATTCCATTCCATTAGTGTTGATTCCATTCCATTCAATTCCATTCCATTCCACTCCATTCCCTTCCATTCCGCTCCATTCCGTTCGATTCCATTCTATTCCATTCCATTCCATTCCCTTCGGGTTGAATCCATTCCAATCCATTCCATTCCATTCCATTCCATCAGGCTTGATTCCATTCCTTTCCATTCCATTCCATTTCCTTCCCTTCCATTTGGGTTGATTCCTGTCCATTCCATTCCTTTCCATTGCATTTCTGTTGATTCCATTCCATTCCATTCCACTCCATTCCATTCCATTTGGGATGATTCCATTCCATTCCATTCCATTCCATTCAATTCCACTCGGGTTGATTCCAATCCAATCCATTCCATTCCATTCTATGATATTCCATTCTATTCCATTCCGGTTGATTCCATTCGATTCCATTCGATTCCATTCGGTTCCATTCCATTCTATTCCATTCCATTCTTTTCGGGTTGATTCAATTTTATTGCATTCCAATTCATTCCATTAGATTTCATTCCGTTCGGGTTGATTCCATTCCATTCCATGCCATTCCGTTGCGTTCCATTCCGTTTGGGATGATTCCATTCCATTCCATTCCATTCCATTCCATTCCATTCCATTCCATTGCAATAGGGTTGTTTCCATTCCATTCCATTCCCTTGCATTCCATTCCATTCCATTCTTGCTGATTCCATTCCATTCCATTCCATTGCATTCCATTCGCGTGGAGTCCATTCGATTTCATCCCATTCCATTCCATTCCATTCCGGTTGATTCCATTCCGTTCCGTTCCATTCCATTCCATTGCATTCCATTCCATTCCATTCCATTTCATTTTATTCCATTCCATTCCATTCCATTCCGGATGATTCCATTCCATTCCATTCCATTCCATTCCATTCCTTTCCTTTCCATTCCATTCCATTCCATTCCATTGCATTACATTCCATTCTATTCCATTCCATTCGTGTTTAGTACATTCCATTCCGTTCCATTCCATTCCAATCCATTGAATTCTGCTGGATTCCATTCCATTCCATTCCATTCCATTCCATTCCATTCCTTTTGGGTTAATTCCTTTCCATTCCATTCGGGATGATTCCATTCCATTCCATTCCATTCCATTCGGGATGATTCCATTCCATTCCATTGCATTCCATTCCATTCCATTCCATTCCATTCCATTCGGGATGATTCCATTCCATTCCATTCCATTCCATTCAATTCCACTCGGGTTGATTCCATTCCGTTCCATTCCATTCCATTCCATTCTATGATATTCCGTTACATTCCATTCCGGTTGATTCCATTCGAGTCCATTCCATTCCATTCCATTCCATTCCATAAGAGTTGGTTAAATTCGATTCCATTCAATTCCATTCCATTCTGTTCCATTCCATTCCATTCCATTCCATTCGGATTGATTCCATTCGAGTCCATTCCATTCCATTCCTATTCATTCTATTCCATTCTTTTCAATTCCATTCCATTCCATTAGTGTTGATTCCATTCCATTCAATTCCATTCCATTCCACTCCATTCCCTTCCATTCCGCTCCATTCCGTTCGATTCCATTCTATTCCATTCCATTCCATTCCCTTCGGGTTGAATCCATTCCAATCCATTCCATTCCATTCCATTCCATCAGGCTTGATTCCATTCCTTTCCATTCCATTCCATTTCCTTCCCTTCCATTTGGGTTGATTCCTGTCCATTCCATTCCTTTCCATTGCATTTCTGTTGATTCCATTCCATTCCATTCCACTCCATTCCATTCCATTTGGGATGATTCCATTCCATTCCATTCCACTCGGGTTGATTCCAATCCAATCCATTCCATTCCATTCTATGATATTCCATTCTATTCCATTCCGGTTGATTCCATTCGATTCCATTCGGTTCCATTCCATTCTATTCCATTCCATTCTTTTCGGGTTGATTCAATTTTATTGCATTCCAATTCATTCCATTAGATTTCATTCCGTTCGGGTTGATTCCATTCCATTCCATGCCATTCCGTTGCGTTCCATTCCGTTTGGGATGATTCCATTCCATTCCATTCCATTCCATTCAATTCCATTGCAATAGGGTTGTTTCCATTCCATTCCATTCCCTTGCATTCCATTCCATTCCATTCTTGTTGATTCCATTCCATTCCATTCCATTGCATTCCATTCGCGTGGAGTCCATTCGATTTCATCCCATTCCATTCCATTCCATTCCGGTTGATTCCACTCCATTCCATTTTATTCCATTCCATTCCATTTCATTCCATTCCATTCCTTTCCATTCCATTGCCTTCCATTCCATCCCATTCCATTCCATTGCATTCCATTCCATTCCATTCCATTCCATTCCATTCTATTCCATTCCATTCCATTCCATTCTATTCCATTCCTTTCCATTCCATTCCATTCCATTCTATTCCATTCCATTCGGATTGATTCCATTCCATTCCATTCCATTCCATTCCATTTCATTCGGGTTCATTCCATTCCATTCCGTTCCATTCCATTCCAATCCATTCAATTCGGTTGGATTCCATTCTTTTCCATTCCATTCCATTCCATTTCGGTTGATTCCATTCCATTCCATTCCATTCCATTTCTGTTGATTCCATTCCATTCCATTCCATTCCATTCCATTCCATTCCATTCGGGATGATTCCATTCCATTCCATTCCATTCCATTCCATTCCATTCCATTCCATTCCGGTTGGTTCCATTCCATTCCATTCCAGTCCATTCAATTGCATTCCATTCCATTCCGGTTGGTTCCATTCCATTCCATTCCATTCTTGTTTATTCCATTCCATTCCATTCCATTGCATTCCATTCGAGTTGATTCCATTCGTTTCCGCTCCATTTAATTCCATTCCATTCCAATCCATTCCATTTGGGTTGATTCAATTCCATTCCGTTCCATTGCATTACATTACATTCCAGGCAATTCCATTCGGTTTGATTCCATTCCATTCCATTCCATTCCATTCTTGTTGACTCCATTCCATTCCATTCCATTCCATTCGGTTCCATTCCATTCCATTCCATTCCGGTTGATTCCATTACATTCCATTCAATTCCATTCCATTCCATTCCATTCGCGTTGAGTCCATTCGATTCCATCCCATTCCATTCCATTCCATTCCATTCCATTCCGGTTGATTCCATTCCGTTCCGTTCCATTCCATTCCATTGCATTCCATTCCATTCCATTCTGGTTGATTACAGTCGATTCCGTTCCATTCCATTCCATTCCGTTCGGGTTGATTCCATGTCATTCCTTTCCATTTAATTTGATTCCATTTCATTAGGGTTGATTCCATTCCATTCCATTCCATTTCATTCAATTCCATTCCATTCCAGTTTATTCCAATGGGGTTGATTCCATTCCATTCCATTCCATTCCATTCCTTTCCTTTCGTGTTGATTCCATTCGATTCCATTCCATTCCATTCCATTCCATTCCATTCGGGTTGATTCCATTCCATTCCATTCCATTGCATTCCATTCCATTCGGGATGATTCCTTTCCATTCCATTCCATTCGATTCCATTCCATTCCCCTCGGGTTGATTCCCTTCCATTCCATTCCATTCCAGTCCATTCCATTCCAGTCTGGTTGATCCCATTCCATTCCATTCCATTCCATTCTTTTCCACTCCATTCCATTCCGGTTGATTCCATTCAATTGCATTTCATTCCATTCCATTCCATTTCATTCCATTCCATTCCATTCCATTCCATATCATTTTATTCCTTTCCATTCCATTTCATTCCATTCCATTCCATTTCATTCCATTCCATTTCATTCCATTCCTTTAAATTCCTTTCCATTCCATTCTGGTTGATTCCATTCCATTCCATTCCATTCCATTTCATTCGGGTTCATTCCATTCCATTCCATTCCATTCCATTCGGGATGATTACATTCCATTCCATTCCATTCCATTCCATTCAATTCCATTCGGTTTGATTCCATTCCATTCTATTCCATTCCATTACATTCCAGTCCATTCCATTCGGGTTGATTCCTTTCCATTCCAGTCCTTTCCATTCCACTCAATTCCATCCCATTCCATTCCATTTGGGTTGATTCCATTCCATTCCATACCATTACCTTGCATTTCATTCCAGTCTATTCCATTCGGTTTGATTCCATTCCATTCTATTGCATTCCATTCCATTCCATTCCATTCCAGTCTGGTTGATTCCATTCCATTCCATTCCATTACATTCGTTTCCATTCCATTCCACTCCATTCCAGTCTGGTTGATTCCATTCCATTCCATTCCATTCGTTTCCCTTCCATTCCATTCCCTTCAATTCCATTCCATTCCGGTTGATTCCATTCCAATCCATTTCATTCCATTCCGTTCCATTCCATTCCACTCCATTCCATTCCATTCCATTTCATTTTATTCCATTCCATTCCATTCCATTCCCTTCCATTCCATTCCACTCAATTCCCTTCCATTCCACTCCATTCCTTTCCATTCCATTCCATTCCATTCTATTCCATTCCATTCCTTTCCATTGCATTCCATTCCCTTCGGATTGATTTCGTTCCAATCCATTCCATTCCATTCCATTCCATTTCGGTTCATTCCATTCCATTTCTTTCCATTCCTGTCCATTCCATTCCATTCCGATGATTCCATTGCATTCCATTCAATTCCACTCGGGTTGATTCCATTCCATTCCATTCCATTCCATTCCATTCCAGGATATTCCAATCCATTCCATTCCAGTTGATTCCATTCGAATCAATTCCATTCCATTCCATTCCATAAGAGGTGATTAAATTCCAATCCATTCCATCCCATTCCATTCCTTTCCACTCCATTCCAATCCATTCCATTCCATTCCATTCCAATCCATTCCATTCCTTTCCATTCGGGTTGATTCCATTCGAGTCCATTCCATTCCATTCCAATCCATTCTATTCTATTCCATCCCATTCCATTCCATTCCATTCCATTCCGGTTGGTTCCATTCCATTGCATTCCATTCCACTCCATTCCATTTTGGTTTATTCAATTCCATTCCATTCCATTCCATTCCATTCCATTCGGGTTGATTCCATTCCTTTCCACTCCTTTTAATACCATTCCATTCCAATCCATTCCATTCCATTACATTGCATTCCAGTCCATTCCATTCGGGTTGATTCCATTCCATTCCACTCCATTCCATTCCATTCCATTCCATCCAATTCCATTCCATTTGGTTTGATTCCATTGCATTCCATTCAATTCCATTCTGGTTGATTCCATTCCATTCCATTCCATTCCATTCCGGTTGATTCCACTCCATTCCATTTCATTCCATTTCATTCCATTCCATTCCATTTCATTCCATTCCATTCCATTCCATTCCATTCCATTGCATTCCTTTCCATTCCATTCCATTCCATTCCATTCCATTCCATTCCATTTCATTCCATTCCAATGCATTTCATTTCAGACCATTCCATTCCATTCCTTTCCATTCCATTTCATTGCATTCCATTCTATTCCATTCCATTTGGGTTGATTCCATTCCATTCCATTCCATTCAATTCCATTCCATCCCATTCCATTCCATTTGGTTTGATTCCATTGCATTCCATTCCATTCCATTCCATTCCTTTCTGGTTGATTCCATTCGATTCCATTCCATTCCATTCGGTTCCATTCCATTCCATTCCTTACCATTCCGTTCCATTGCGGTTGATTCCATTCCATTCCATTTCATTCCATTCCATTCCATTTCATTCCATTCCATTCCAATTCTTTCCATTCCATTCCATTTCATTCCATTCCATTCCATTTTATTCCATTCCATTCCATTTTATTCCATTCCATTCCATTCCATTCCATTCCATTCCATTCCATTCGGGTTGATTCCATTCGAGTCCATTCCATTCCATTCCAATTCATTCTATTCCATTCCTTTCAATTCCATTCCATTCCATTAATGGTGATTCCATTCCATTCCATTCCATTCCATTCCATTCCATTCCATTGCATTCCATTCCATTGCATTCCATTCCATTCCATTCAATTCCATTCTATTCAATTCTATTCCATTCCATTCCATTCTATTCCATTCCTTTCCATTCCATTCCATTCTATTCCATTCCATTCCATTCCATTCTATTTCATTCCATTCGGATTGATTCCATTCCATTTCATTCCATTCCATTCCATTCCGTTCCATTTCATTAGGGTTCATTCCATTCCATTTCGTTCCATTCCATTCCAATCCATTCAATTCGGTTGGACTCCATTCCATTCCATTCTATTCCATTCCATTCCATTCCATTTCGGTTGATTCCATTCCATTCCATTCCATTCCATTCCATTTCTGTTGATTCCATTCCATTCCATTCAATTCCATTCCATTCCGGATGATTCCATTCCATTCCATTCCATTCCATTCCATTCCTTTCCTTTCCATTCCATTCCATTGCATTCCATTGCATTACATTCCATTCTATTCCATTCCATTCGTGTTTAGTACATTCCATTCCGTTCCATTCCATTCCAATCCATTGAATTCTGCTGGATTCCATTCCATTCCATTCCATTCCATTCCTTTTGGGTTAATTCCTTTCCATTCCATTCGGGATGATTCCATTCCATTCCATTCCATTCCATTCGGGATGATTCCATTCCATTCCATTCCATTCCATTCCATTCAATTCCACTCGGGTTGATTCCGTTCCGTTCCATTCCATTCCATTCCATTCTATGATATTCCGTTACATTCCATTCCGGTTTATTCCATTCGATTCCATTCCATTCCATTCCATTCCAATCCATAAGAGTTGGTTAAATTCGATTCCATTCCATTCAATTCCATTCTGTTCCATTCCATTCCATTCCATTCCATTCGGATTGATTCCATTCGAGTCCATTCCATTCCATTCCAATTCATTCTATTCCATTCTTTTCAATTCCATTCCATTCCATTAGTGTTGATTCCATTCCATTCAATTCCATTCCATTCCACTCCATTCCCTTCCATTCCGCTCCATTCCGTTCGATTCCATTCTATTCCATTCCATTCCATTCCCTTCGGGTTGAATCCATTCCAATCCATTCCATTCCATTCCATTCCATCAGGCTTGATTCCATTCCTTTCCATTCCATTCCATTTCCTTCCCTTCCATTTGGGTTGATTCCTGTCCATTCCATTCCTTTCCATTGCATTTCTGTTGATTCCATTCCATTCCATTCCACTCCATTCCATTCCATTTGGGATGATTCCATTCCATTCCATTCCACTCGGGTTGATTCCAATCCAATCCATTCCATTCCATTCTATGATATTCCATTCTATTCCATTCCGGTTGATTCCATTCGATTCCATTCGGTTCCATTCCATTCTATTCCATTCCATTCTTTTCGGGTTGATTCAATTTTATTGCATTCCAATTCATTCCATTAGATTTCATTCCGTTCGGGTTGATTCCATTCCATTCCATGCCATTCCATTCCATTCCATCCCATTCGGGATGATTGCATTCCATTCCATTCCATTCCATTCCATTCCATTCCCCTTGGTTTGATTCCCTTCCATTCCATTCCATTCCAGTCCATTCCATTCCACTCCATTCCGTTGCATTCCATTCCATTCCATGATTTTCCATTCCATTCCATTCGGGTTGCTTCCGTTCGATTCCATTCCATTCCTTTCCGTTCCAGTCCTTTCGTGTTGATTCCATTTCATTCCATTTCATTCCATTCCATTGGCGTTGAGTCCTTTCGATTCAATCCCATTCCATTCCATTCCCTTCCATTCCGGTTGGTTCCATTCCATTCCATTCCATTGCACTCCATTCCGTTGCATTCCATTCTTGTTTATTCCCTTCCATTCCATTCCATTCCATTCCATTCCATTCCATTCCATTCGGGTTGATTCCTTTGCTTTCCACTACATTTAATTCCATTCCATTCCTTTCCATTCCATTTGGGTTGATTTCATTCCATTCCATTCCATTACATTCCAGTCCATTCCATACGGGTTGATTCCATTACATTCCAGTCCATTCCATTCCATTCAATTCCATCCCATTCCATTCCATTTGGGTTGATTCCATTCCATTCTATACCATTACATTACATTTCATTCCAGTCTATTCCATTCGGTTTGATTCCATTCCATTCTATTCCATTCCATTCCATTCCATTCCAGTCTGGTTGATTCCATTCCATTCCATTCCATTCCATTCGTTTCCATTCCATTCCATTCTTTTCCATTCCATTCCATTCCACTTGATTGCATTCCATTCCATTCTTTTCCATTCCATTCCATTCCAGTTGATTGCATTCCATTCCATTTCATTCCATTCCGTTTCATTTCATTCCATTCCATTCCATTCCATTTCATTCCATTAGGGTTGATTCCATTCCATTACATTCCATTCCATTCCTTTGCATTCCATTCCATTCCGGTTGATTCCATTCCATTCCATTTCATTCCATTCCATTCCATTCCACTCCATTCCATTCCATTTCATTTCATTCCATTCCATTCCATTCCAATTCTTTCCATTCCATTCCATTCCCTTGCGTTCCATTCCATTCCATTCGGGTTGATGCCATTCCCTCCCATTCCATTCCATTCCATTCCATTCCATTCCGGTTGATTCCATTCCGTTCCTTTCCATTCCATTCCATTGCATTCCATTCCATTCCATTCCATTCTGGTTGATTCCAGTCGATTCCATTCCATTCCATTCAATTCCGTTTGGGTTGATTCCTTTCCATTCCATTCCATTTAATTCGATTCCATTCCATATGGGTTGATTCCATTCCATTCCATTCCATTCCATTCCATTATATTCCAGTTTTTTCATTCAGATTGATTCCATTCCACTCCATTCCATTCCATTCCATTCCATTCCATTCCATTGCATTCCATTCCATTCGTGTTGCTTCCATTCCATTCCATTCCATTCCCTTCCATCCCATTCCATTCGGGTTGATTCCATTCCATTCCATTCCATTCAATTCCTTTCCATTCCATTCGGGATGATTCCAATCCCTTCCATTCCATTCCCCTTGGGTTGATTCCCTTCCATTCCATTTCATTCAAGTCCATTCCATTCCACTCCATTCCGTTCCATTCCATTCCATTCCATGATTTTCCATTCCATTCCATTCGGGTTGCTTCCGTTGGATTCCATTCCATTCCATTCCATTCCTTTCCCTTCCAGTCCTTTCTTTTAGATTCCATTTCATTCCATGTCATTCCATTGCATTAGCGTTGAGTCCATTCGATTAAATCCCATTCCATTCCATTCCCTTCCCTTCCGGTTGGTTCCATTCCATTCCATTCCATTGCACTCCATTCCATTCCATTCCATTCTGGTTTATTCCATTCCTTTCAATTCCAGTCCATTCGGGTTGATTCCATTCCTTTCCACTCCATTTAATTCCCTTCCATTCCATTCCATTCCATTTGGGTTGATTCCATTCCATTCCATTCCATTCCTTTGCATTACATTCCAGTCCACTCCATTCGGGTTGATTCCATTCCATTCCATTCCAGTCCAGTCCATTCCATTCCATTCCATCCCATTCCATTCCATTTGTGTTGATTCCTTTCCATTCCATACCATTACATTAAATTTCATTCCAGTTCATTCCATTCGGTTTGATTCCATTCCATTCCATTCCATTCTATTCCATTCCATTCCATTCTAGTTGATTGAATTCCATTCCATTCTATTCCATTCGGTTCCATTCCATTCCATTCCTTTCCATTCCATTCCATTCCGGTTGATTCCATTCCATTCCATTTCATTCCATTCCAATCCATTCCATTCCATTTTATTCCATTCTATTCCATTCCATTCCATTCCATTCCATTCCATTCCATTTCATTCCATTCGGATTGATTCCATTCCATTCCATTCCATTCCATTCCGTTTCATTCAGGTTCATTCCATTCCATTCCGTTCCATTCCATTCCAATACATTCAATTCGGTTGGATTCCATTCCATTCCATTCTATTCCATTCCATTCCATTCCATTTCGGTTGATTCCATTCCATTCCATTCCATTCCATTCCATTCCATTCCATTCCATTCCGGTTGCTTCCATTCCATTCCATTCCACTCCATTCCATTCCATTCCATTCTGGTTTATTCCATTCCATTCCATTCCATTCCATTCCACTCGAGTTGATTCCATTCGTTTTCGCTCCATTTAATTCCATAACATTCCAATCCATTCCATTTGGGTTGATTCAATTCCATTCCGTTCCATTGCATTACATTACATTCCAGTCCATTCCATTCGGGTTGATTCCATTCCATTCCAGTCCATTCCAATTCTTTCCATTCCATCCCATTCCATTACATTTTGTTTGATTCCATGCCATTCCATACCATTATATTACATTTCATTCGAGTCCATTCCATTCGGTTTTATTCCATTCCATTCCATTCCATTCCATTCTGGTTGATTCCATTCCATTCCATTCCATTCCATTCCATTCCATTCCATTCCATTCCATTCCATTCCATTCGGTTCCATTCCATTCCATTCCATTCCGGTTGATTCCGTTCCATTCCATTTCATGTCATTCCGTTCCATTAAATTCCATTCCATTTCGTTTTATTCCATTCCATTTCATTCCATTCCATTCCATTCCATACTATTCCATTCCATTCTGTTTGATTCCATTCCATTCCATTCCATTCAATTCCATTCCATTTCATTCGGGTTCATTCCATTCCATTCCACTCAATTCCACTCGGGTTGATTCCATTCCATTCCATTCCATTCCAATCCTTTCCATTCCATGATATTCCATTCCATTCCATTATGGTTGATTCCATTCCATTCTATTCGATTCCGTTCCATTCCATTCCATTCTATTACATTCCATTCCTTTCGGGTTGATTCCATTTCATTCCATACCAATTCATTCCATTAGATTCCATTCCGTTCGGGTTGATTCCATTCCATTCCATTCGATTGCATTTCATTCCGTTTGGGAGGATTCCATTCCATTCCCTTCCATTCCATTCCATTCAATTCCATTCCATTAGGGTTGGTCCCATTCCATTCCGTTCCCTTGCATTCAATTCCATTCCATTCGGGTTGATACCATTACATTCCATTCAATTCCATTCCATTCCATTCCATTCGCGTTGAGTCCATTCGATTCCATCCCATTCCATTCCATTTCATTGCGGTTGATTCCATTCCGTTCCGTTCCATTCCATTCCATTGCATTCCATTCCATTCCATTCTGGTTGATTCCAGTCAATTCCGTTCCATTCCATTCCATTCCGTTCGGGTTGATTCCATGCCATTCCTTTACATTTAATTTGATTCCATTCCATTAGGGTTGAATCCATTCCATTCCATTCCATTCCATTCCATTCCATTCCATTCCATTCCATTCCAGTTTATTCCAATGGGGTTGATTCCATTCCATTCCATTCCATTCCATTCCATTCCATTCCATTCCATTCCATTCCATTCGTGTTGATTCCATTCGATTCCATTCCATTCCATTCCATTCCATTCGGGTTGATTCCATTCCATACCATTCCATTCCATTCCATTCCATTCGGGATTATTCCATTCCATTCCATTCCATTCCATTCCCCTCGGGTTGATTCCCTTCCATTCCATTCCATTCCAGTCCATTCCATTCCATTCCATTCCTTTCCATTGCATTCCATTCCATGATTTTCCATTCCATTGCATTTGGGATGCTTCCGTTCGATTCAATTCCATTCCATTCCATTCCATTCCATTCCATTCCATTCCATTCTGCTTTATTCCATTCCATTCCATTGCATTCCATTCCATTCCATTCCATTCCATTCCATTCCATTCGGGTTGATTCCATTCGTTTCCACTCCATTTAATTCCATTCCATTCCAATGCATTCCGTTTGGGTTGGTTCCATTCCATTCCACTCCATTGTATTCCATTCCATTCCATTCCATTCCATTCCATTCCATTCCATTCCATCCCATTCCATTCCATTTGGTTTGATTTCATTCCTTTCTATACCATCACATTCCATTCCATTCCATTCCATTCCATTCCATTCCATTCCATTCTGGATGATTCCATTCCATTCCATTCCATTCCATTCGGTTCCATTCCATTCCATTCTTTTCCCCTCCATTCCATTCCGGTTGATTCCATTCAATTCCATTTAATTCAATTCCATTCCATTTCATTCCATTCCATTCCATTCCATTCCATTTCATTTTATTCCTTTCCATTCCATTTCATTCCGTTCCATTCCATTTCATTCCATTCCATTCCATTCCATTCCATTCCATTCCATTCCATTCCATTCCATTCTGGTTGATTCCATTGCATTCCATTCCATTCCACTCCATTCCATTCCATTCCATTCCATTCCATTCGGATTGATTCCATTCCATTCCATTCCATTCCATTCCACTCCATTCCTTTCCATTACATTCGGGTTGATTCCTCTCCATTCCATTCCATTGCATTTGGGTTGATTTCATTCCATTCCATTACATTTCATTTCATTCGGTTTCATTCCATTCCATTCCGTTCCTTTCCATTCCAATCCATTCAATTCGGTGGGATTCCATTCCATTCCATTCTATTCCATTCCATTCCATTCCATTTCGGTTAATTCCATTCCATTCCATTCCATTCCATTCCGTTTCCGTTGATTCCATTCCATTCCATTCCATTCCATTCCTTTCCTTTCAATTCCATTCCATTCCATTCCATTCCATTCTATTCCATTCCTTTCGCGTTGATTCCATTCCATTCCATTCCATTCCATTTCATTCGGGTTCATTCCATTCCATTCCATTCCATTCCATTCTGGTTTATTCAAATCCATTCCATTCCATTCCATTACATTCCATTCCATTACATTCGGGTTGATTCCATTCCTTTCCACTCCTTTTAATTCCATTCCATTCCAATGCATTCCATTTGGGTTGATTCCATTGCATTCCATTCCATTCCATTACATTGCATAACAGTCCATTCCATTCGGGTTGATTCCATTCCATTCCAGTCCATTCCATTCCATTCCATTCCATTCCATCCCATTCCATTCCATTTGGTTTGATTCCATTGCATTCAATTCCATTCCATTCCATTCCATTCTGGTTGATTCCACTCGATTCCATTCCATTCCTCTCGGTTCGATTCCATTCCATTCCTTTCCATTCCATTCCATTCCGGTTGATTACATTCCATTCCATTTCACTCCATTCCATTCCATTTCATTCCATTCCATTCCATTTCATTCCATTCCATTCCATTCCATTCCATTTCATTCCATTCCATTCCATTACATTCCATTCCATTCCATTCCATTTCATTCCATTTCATTCCATTGCATTCCATTCCATTCCATTCCATTCCATTCCATTTCATTTTATTCCATTCCATTCCATTCCATTCCATTCCATTCCATTCCATTCAATTCCATTCCATTCGGGTTGATTCCATTCCAATCCATTCCATTCCATTCTATTTCATTCGGGTCCATTCCATTCCATTCCATTCCATTCCATTAGGGTTCATTCCATTCCATTCCACTCCATTCCATTCCATTCCTTTATGGTTGATTCCTTTCCATTCGATTCCATTCTGTTCCATTCCATTCCATTCCATTAGGGTTGATTCCATTCCATTCCATTCCATTCCATTCCATTCCATTCCATTCCTTTGCATTCCATTCCTTTCCGTTTGATTCCATTCCATTCCATTTCATTCCATTCCATTCCATTCCATTCCATTCCATTTCATTCCATTCCATTCCATTCCATTCCATTTCATTCCATTCCATTCCATTCCATTCCATTTCATTCCATTCCATTCCATTCCATTCCATTCCATTCCATTCCATTCCATTTCATTTCTTTCCATTCCATTCCATTCCATTTCATTTCATTCCATTCCATTCCATTCCATTTCATTCCAATTCATTTCATTGCAATCGGGTTGATTTCATTCCATTCCATTCCATTACATTCCATTCCCTTTGGGTTGATTCCATTCCATTCCATTCCATTACATTCCATTCCCTTTGGGTTGATTCCATTCCATTCCATTCCATTCCATTCCATTCCCTTTGGGTTGATTCCATTCCATTCCATTCCATTCCATTCCGTTAGCGTTGAGTCCATTCGATTCCGTCCCTTTCCATTACATTCCGGTTGGTTTCATTTCATTCCCTTCCATTCCATTCCGGTTGGTTCCATTCCATTCCATTCCATTCCATTCCATTCCATTCCATTCCATTCCATTCTGGTTTATTCCATTCCATTCCATTAAATTCCATTACATTACATTCCATTGCATTCGGGTTGATTCCATTCTATCCACTCCATTTAATTCCATTCCATTCCATTCCATTTTGGTTGATTCCATTCCATTCCACTACATTTCATTCCTTTCCAGTCGGGTTGATTCCATTCCATTAGATTCCATTCGTGTTGATTCCAATGAATTCCATTCCATGCCATTTCATTCCATTCCATTCCATTCCATTCCTTTCCATTCCATTCCATTCCATTCCATTCCATTCTGTTCCATTCCATTCCGTTCCATTCCTTTCTATTCCATTCCATTCGGGTTGATTCCATTCCATTCCATTCCATTCAATTTCATTCGGGTTCATTCCATTCCATTCCATTCCATTCCACTCCAATCCATTCAATTCGGCTGGATTCCATTCCATTCCATTTCGGTTGGTTCCTTTCCATTCCATTCCATTCCATTCCCATCCATAAGAGTTGATTAAATTCGATTCCATTCCATTCCTTTCCATTCTGTTCCATTCCATTCCATTCCATTCCATTCCATTCCATTCCATTCTATTCCATTCCATTCCATTACAATACATTCCATTAGTTTCGGGTTGATTCCATTCCAATCCCTTCCATTCCTTCCCATTAAATTCCATTTGAGTTGATTCCTTTCCATTCCATTCCATTCCATTACATTCCAGTCCATTGCATTCGGTTTGATTCCATTCCATTCCAATCCATTCCATTCCATTCCATTCCTTTCCATTCCATTCCATTCCATTCAATTCTGGTTGATTCCTTTCCATAACATTCAATTCCATTCGGTTCCATTCCATTCCATTCCTTTCCATTCCATTCCATTCCGCTTGATTCCATTCCATTCCATTTCATTCCATTCCATTCCATTTCATTCCATTGCATTCCATTTCATTCCATTTCATTCCATTCAATTCCATTTCATTTTATGCCATTCCATTCCATTCAATTCCATTCTATTCAATTATATTCCATTCCATTCCATTCTATTCCATTCCTTTCCATTCCATTCTATTCCATTCCATTCCATTCCATTCTATTTGATTCCTTTCGGATTGATTCCATTCCATTTCATTCCATTCCATTCCATTCCGTTCCATTTCATTCGGGTTCATTACATTCCATTTCGTTCCATTCCATTCCAATCCATTCAATTCGGTTGGATTCCATTCCATTCCATTCTATTTCATTCCATTCCATTCCATTTCGGTTGATTCCATTCCATTCCATTCCATTCCATTCCATTCCATTCCATTCCATTCCATTCCGGATGATTCCATTCCATTCCATTCCCTTCCATTCCTTTCCTTTCCATTCCATTCCATTACATTACATTCCATTCCATTCTATTCCATTATATTCGTGTTTATTCCATTCCATTCCGTTCCATTCCATTCCAATCCATTGAATTCGGCTGGATTCCATTCCATTCCATTCCATTCCATTCCATTCCATTCCATTTGGGTTAATTCCATTCCATTCCATTCCATTCCATTCCATTCCATTCCATTCCATTCCATTCCATTCGGGATGATTCCATTCCATTCCATTCCATTCCATTCCATTCCATTCCATTCGGGATGATTCCATTCCATTCCATTCCATTCAAATCCACTCGGTTTGATTCCATTCCGTTACATTCCATTCCATTCCATTCTATGATATTCCGTTACATTCCATTCCGGTTGATTCCATTTGATTCCATTCCATTCCATTCCATTCCATTCCATTCGGATTGATTCCATTCGAGTCCATTACATTGCATTCCAATTCATTCTATTCCATTCCTTTCAATTCCATTCCATTCCATTAGTGTTGATTCCATTCCATTCAATTCCTTTCCATTCCACTCCATTCCCTTCCATTCCGCTCCATTCCGTTCGATTCCATTCTATTCCATTCCATTCCATTCCCTTCGGGTTGAATCCATTCCAATCCATTCCATTCCATTCCATTCCATTCCATCAGGCTTGATTCCATTCCTTTCCATTCCATTCCATTTCCTTCCCTTCCATTTGGGTTGATTCCTGTCCATTCCATTCCTTTCCATTGCATTTCTGTTGATTCCATTCCATTCCATTCCATTCGGGATGATTCCATTCCATTCCATTCCATTCCATTCCATTCCATTCCATTCGGGATGATTCCATTCCATTCCATTCCATTCCATTCCTTTCCTTTCCATTCCATTCCATTGCATTCCATTCCATTCCATTACATTCCATTCTATTCCATTCCATTCGTGTTTATTACATTCCATTCCGTTCCATTCCATTCGAATCCATTGAATTCGGCTGGATTCCATTCCATTCCATTCCATTCCATTCCATTCCATTCAATTCCATTCCATTTGGGTTAATTCCATTCCATTCCATTCCATTCCATTCCATTCCATTCCATTCCATTCCATTCCTTTCCATTCCATTCCATTCCGTTCCATTTGGGATGATTCCATTCCATTCCATTCCATTCCATTCCATTCGGGATGATTCCATTCCATTCCATTCCATTCCATTCCATTCCACTCGGGTTGATTCCATTCCGTTCCATTCCATTCCATTCCATTCTATGATATTCCGTTACATTCCATTCCGGTTGATTCCATTCGATTCCATTCCATTCCATTCCATAAGAGTTGATTAAATTCGATTCGATTCCATTCCATTCCATTCTGTTCCATTCCATTCCATTCCATTCGGATTGATTCCATTCGAGTCCATTCCATTCCATTCCAATTCATTCTGTTCCATTCTTTTCAATTCCATTCCATTCCATTAGTGTTGATTCCATTCCATTCAATTCCATTCCATTCCACTCCATTCCCTTCCATTCCGCTCCACTCCGTTCGATTCCATTCTATTCCATTCCATTCCATTCCCTTCGGGTTGAATCCATTCCAATCCATTCCATTCCATTCCATTCCATCAGACTTGATTCCATTCCTTTCCATTCCATTCCATTTCCTTCCCTTCCATTTGGGTTGATTCCTTTCCATTCCATTCCATTCCATTGCATTTCTGTTGATTCCATTCCATTCCATTCCATTCCATTCCATTCCATTCCATTCCATTCCATTCCATTCGGGATGATTCCATTCCATTCCATTCAATTCCATTCATTTCCACTCGGGTTGATTCCAATCCAATCCATTCCATTCCATTCCATTCTATGATATTCCGTTCTATTCCATTCCGGTTGATTCCATTCGATTCCATTCAATTCCATTCGGTTCCATTCCATTCTATTCCACTCCATTCTTTTCTGGTAGATTCAATTTTATTGCATTCCAATTCATTCCATTAGATTTCATTCCGTTCGGGTTGATTCCATTCCATTCCATTCCATTCCGTTGCGTTCCATTCCATTCCATTCCATTCAATTCCATTGCAATAGGGTTGTTTCCATTCCATTCCATTCCCTTGCATTCCATTCCATTCCATTCTTGTTGACTCCATTCCATTCCATTCCATTGCATTCCATTCGCGTGGAGTCCATTCGATTTCATCCCATTCCATTCCATTCCATTCCGGTTGATTCCATTCCGTTCCGTTCCATTCCATTCCATTGCATTCCATTCCATTCCATTCCATTCTATTCCATTCCATTCCATTCTGGTTGATTCCAGTCGATTCCATTCCATTCCATTCCATTCCGCTCGGGTTGATTCCATTCCATTCCGTTCCATTTAATTCGTTTCCATTCTATTTGGGTTGATTCCATTCCATTCCTTTCCATTACATTCCAGTTCATTCCATTCGGGTTGATTCCATTCCACTCCATTCCATTCCATTCCATTCCGTTCCATTCCATTCGTGTTGATTGCATTCGATTCCATTCCATTCCATTCCATTCTTGTTGATTCCATTCCATTCCATTGCATTCCATTCCGTTCCATTCGGGATGATTCCATTCCATTCCATTCCATGGCATTCCATTCCATTCCCCTCGGGTTGATTAAATTCCATTCCATTGCATTCCGTTCCATTCCATTCCATTCCATGATTTTCCATTCCATTCCTTTCTGCTTGCTTCCGTTCGATTCCACTCCATTCCATTCCATTCCATTCCTTTCCGTTCCATTCCTTTCGGGTTGATTCCATTTCATTCCATTTCATTCCATTCCGTTAGCGTTGAGTCCATTCGATTCCGTCCCTTTCCATTACATTCCGGTTGGTTTCATTTCATTCCCTTCCATTCCATTCCGGTTGGTTCCATTCCATTCCATTCCATTCCATTCCATTCCATTCCATTCCATTCTGGTTTATTCCATTCCATTCCATTAAATTCCATTACATTACATTCCATTGCATTCGGGTTGATTCCATTCTTTCCACTCCATTTAATTCCATTCCATTCCATTCCATTCCATTTGGGTTGATTCCTTTCCATTCCATTCCATTCCATTCCATTTCATTACATTCCAGTCCATTGCATTCGGTTTGATTCCGTTCCATTCCGTTCCATTCCATTCCTTTCCATTCCATTGCATTCTGGTTGATTCCATTCCATAACATTCCATTCCATACGATTCCATTGCATTCCATTCCTTTCCATTCCATTCCATTCCGGTTGATTCCATTCCATTCCATTTCATTCCATTCCATTCCATTTCATTCCATTCCATTCCATTCCATTTCATTCCATTCCATTCCATTTCATTTTATTCCATTCCATTTCATTCCATTCCATTCCATTTCATTCCATTCCATTCCATTTCATTTTATTCCATTCCATTCCATTTCATTCCATTCCATTCCATTTCATTTTATTCCATTCCATTCCATTGCATTTGGTTAGATTCCACTCCATTCCATTCCATTCCATTCCATTCCATTCCATTGCAACCGTGTTTATTTCATTCCATTCCATTCCATTCCACTCCATTCCCTTCCATTCCACTCCATTCCATTCCATTCCATTTGGGTTGATTCCATTCCATTCCACTCCATTTCATTCCATTCCAGTCGGGTTGATTCCATTCCATTACATGCCATTCGTGTTGATTCCAATCAATTCCATTCCATGCCATTTCATTCCATTCCATTCCATTCCATTCCATTCCATTCCATTTCATTCCATTCCATTCCATTCCATTCCATTCCATTCCTTTCCATTCCATTCCATTCCATTCCATTCCATTCCTTTCCATTCAATTCCATTCCATTCCATTCCATTCTGTTCCATTGCATTCCGTTTCATTCCATTCTATTCCATTCCATTCGGGTTGATTCCATTCCATTCCATTCCATTTCATTCGGTTTCATTCCATTCCATTCCGTCCCATTCCACTCCAATCCATTCAATTCGGCTGGATTCCATTCCATTCCATTCTATTTCATTCCATTCCATTCCATTTCGGTTGGTTCCTTTCCATTCCATTCCATTCCATTTCATTCCATTCCATTCCATTCCATTCCAATCCATAAGAGTTGATTAAATTCCATTCTATTCCTTTCCATTCTGTTCCATTCCATTCCATTCCATTCCATTCCATTCCATTCCATTCCATTCCATTCGGGTTGATTCCATTCGAGTCCATTCCATTCCATTCCAATTCATTCTATTCCATTCCTTTCAATTCCATTCCATTCCATTAGTGGTGATTCCATTCCATTCCATTCCATTCCATTCCATTCCATTCCATTCCATTGCATTCCATTCCATTGCATTCCATTCCATTCCATTGAATTCCATTCTATTCAATTCTATTCCATTCCATTCCATTCTATTCCATTCCTTTCCATTCCATTCCATTCTATTCCATTCCATTCCATTCCATTCTATTTCATTCCATTCGGATTGATTCCATTCCATTTCATTCCATTCCATTCCATTCCGTTCCATTTCATTAGGGTTCATTCCATTCCATTTCGTTCCATTCCATTCCAATCCATTCAATTCGGTTGGACTCCATTCCATTCCATTCTATTCCATTCCATTCCATTCCATTTCGGTTGATTCCATTCCATTCCATTCCATTCCATTCCATTTCTGTTGATTCCATTCCATTCCATTCAATTCCATTCCATTCCGGATGATTCCATTCCATTCCATTCCATTCCATTCCATTCCTTTCCTTTCCATTCCATTCCATTGCATTCCATTGCATTACATTCCATTCTATTCCATTCCATTCGTGTTTAGTACATTCCATTCCGTTCCATTCCATTCCAATCCATTGAATTCTGCTGGATTCCATTCCATTCCATTCCATTCCATTCCTTTTGGGTTAATTCCTTTCCATTCCATTCGGGATGATTCCATTCCATTCCATTCCATTCCATTCGGGATGATTCCATTCCATTCCATTCCATTCCATTCCATTCAATTCCACTCGGGTTGATTCCGTTCCGTTCCATTCCATTCCATTCCATTCTATGATATTCCGTTACATTCCATTCCGGTTTATTCCATTCGATTCCATTCCATTCCATTCCATTCCAATCCATAAGAGTTGGTTAAATTCGATTCCATTCCATTCAATTCCATTCTGTTCCATTCCATTCCATTCCATTCCATTCGGATTGATTCCATTCGAGTCCATTCCATTCCATTCCAATTCATTCTATTCCATTCTTTTCAATTCCATTCCATTCCATTAGTGTTGATTCCATTCCATTCAATTCCATTCCATTCCACTCCATTCCCTTCCATTCCGCTCCATTCCGTTCGATTCCATTCTATTCCATTCCATTCCATTCCCTTCGGGTTGAATCCATTCCAATCCATTCCATTCCATTCCATTCCATCAGGCTTGATTCCATTCCTTTCCATTCCATTCCATTTCCTTCCCTTCCATTTGGGTTGATTCCTGTCCATTCCATTCCTTTCCATTGCATTTCTGTTGATTCCATTCCATTCCATTCCACTCCATTCCATTCCATTTGGGATGATTCCATTCCATTCCATTCCATTCCATTCAATTCCACTCGGGTTGATTCCAATCCAATCCATTCCATTCCATTCTATGATATTCCATTCTATTCCATTCCGGTTGATTCCATTCGATTCCATTCGATTCCATTCGGTTCCATTCCATTCTATTCCATTCCATTCTTTTCGGGTTGATTCAATTTTATTGCATTCCAATTCATTCCATTAGATTTCATTCCGTTCGGGTTGATTCCATTCCATTCCATGCCATTCCGTTGCGTTCCATTCCGTTTGGGATGATTCCATTCCATTCCATTCCATTCCATTCCATTCCATTCCATTCCATTGCAATAGGGTTGTTTCCATTCCATTCCATTCCCTTGCATTCCATTCCATTCCATTCTTGCTGATTCCATTCCATTCCATTCCATTGCATTCCATTCGCGTGGAGTCCATTCGATTTCATCCCATTCCATTCCATTCCATTCCGGTTGATTCCATTCCGTTCCGTTCCATTCCATTCCATTGCATTCCATTCCATTCCATTCCATTTCATTTTATTCCATTCCATTCCATTCCATTCCGGATGATTCCATTCCATTCCATTCCATTCCATTCCATTCCTTTCCTTTCCATTCCATTCCATTCCATTCCATTGCATTACATTCCATTCTATTCCATTCCATTCGTGTTTAGTACATTCCATTCCGTTCCATTCCATTCCAATCCATTGAATTCTGCTGGATTCCATTCCATTCCATTCCATTCCATTCCATTCCATTCCTTTTGGGTTAATTCCTTTCCATTCCATTCGGGATGATTCCATTCCATTCCATTCCATTCCATTCGGGATGATTCCATTCCATTCCATTGCATTCCATTCCATTCCATTCCATTCCATTCCATTCGGGATGATTCCATTCCATTCCATTCCATTCCATTCAATTCCACTCGGGTTGATTCCATTCCGTTCCATTCCATTCCATTCCATTCTATGATATTCCGTTACATTCCATTCCGGTTGATTCCATTCGAGTCCATTCCATTCCATTCCATTCCATTCCATAAGAGTTGGTTAAATTCGATTCCATTCAATTCCATTCCATTCTGTTCCATTCCATTCCATTCCATTCCATTCGGATTGATTCCATTCGAGTCCATTCCATTCCATTCCTATTCATTCTATTCCATTCTTTTCAATTCCATTCCATTCCATTAGTGTTGATTCCATTCCATTCAATTCCATTCCATTCCACTCCATTCCCTTCCATTCCGCTCCATTCCGTTCGATTCCATTCTATTCCATTCCATTCCATTCCCTTCGGGTTGAATCCATTCCAATCCATTCCATTCCATTCCATTCCATCAGGCTTGATTCCATTCCTTTCCATTCCATTCCATTTCCTTCCCTTCCATTTGGGTTGATTCCTGTCCATTCCATTCCTTTCCATTGCATTTCTGTTGATTCCATTCCATTCCATTCCACTCCATTCCATTCCATTTGGGATGATTCCATTCCATTCCATTCCACTCGGGTTGATTCCAATCCAATCCATTCCATTCCATTCTATGATATTCCATTCTATTCCATTCCAGTTGATTCCATTCGATTCCATTCGGTTCCATTCCATTCTATTCCATTCCATTCTTTTCGGGTTGATTCAATTTTATTGCATTCCAATTCATTCCATTAGATTTCATTCCGTTCGGGTTGATTCCATTCCATTCCATGCCATTCCGTTGCGTTCCATTCCGTTTGGGATGATTCCATTCCATTCCATTCCATTCCATTCAATTCCATTGCAATAGGGTTGTTTCCATTCCATTCCATTCCCTTGCATTCCATTCCATTCCATTCTTGTTGATTCCATTCCATTCCATTCCATTGCATTCCATTCGCGTGGAGTCCATTCGATTTCATCCCATTCCATTCCATTCCATTCCGGTTGATTCCACTCCATTCCATTTTATTCCATTCCATTCCATTTCATTCCATTCCATTCCTTTCCATTCCATTGCCTTCCATTCCATCCCATTCCATTCCATTGCATTCCATTCCATTCCATTCCATTCCATTCCATTCTATTCCATTCCATTCCATTCCATTCTATTCCATTCCTTTCCATTCCATTCCATTCCATTCTATTCCATTCCATTCGGATTGATTCCATTCCATTCCATTCCATTCCATTCCATTTCATTCGGGTTCATTCCATTCCATTCCGTTCCATTCCATTCCAATCCATTCAATTCGGTTGGATTCCATTCTTTTCCATTCCATTCCATTCCATTTCGGTTGATTCCATTCCATTCCATTCCATTCCATTTCTGTTGATTCCATTCCATTCCATTCCATTCCATTCCATTCCATTCCATTCGGGATGATTCCATTCCATTCCATTCCATTCCATTCCATTCCATTCCATTCCATTCCGGTTGGTTCCATTCCATTCCATTCCAGTCCATTCAATTGCATTCCATTCCATTCCGGTTGGTTCCATTCCATTCCATTCCATTCTTGTTTATTCCATTCCATTCCATTCCATTGCATTCCATTCGAGTTGATTCCATTCGTTTCCGCTCCATTTAATTCCATTCCATTCCAATCCATTCCATTTGGGTTGATTCAATTCCATTCCGTTCCATTGCATTACATTACATTCCAGGCAATTCCATTCGGTTTGATTCCATTCCATTCCATTCCATTCCATTCTTGTTGACTCCATTCCATTCCATTCCATTCCATTCGGTTCCATTCCATTCCATTCCATTCCGGTTGATTCCATTACATTCCATTCAATTCCATTCCATTCCATTCCATTCGCGTTGAGTCCATTCGATTCCATCCCATTCCATTCCATTCCATTCCATTCCATTCCGGTTGATTCCATTCCGTTCCGTTCCATTCCATTCCATTGCATTCCATTCCATTCCATTCTGGTTGATTACAGTCGATTCCGTTCCATTCCATTCCATTCCGTTCGGGTTGATTCCATGTCATTCCTTTCCATTTAATTTGATTCCATTTCATTAGGGTTGATTCCATTCCATTCCATTCCATTTCATTCAATTCCATTCCATTCCAGTTTATTCCAATGGGGTTGATTCCATTCCATTCCATTCCATTCCATTCCATTCCATTCCTTTCCTTTCGTGTTGATTCCATTCGATTCCATTCCATTCCATTCCATTCCATTCCATTCGGGTTGATTCCATTCCATTCCATTCCATTGCATTCCATTCCATTCGGGATGATTCCTTTCCATTCCATTCCATTCGATTCCATTCCATTCCCCTCGGGTTGATTCCCTTCCATTCCATTCCATTCCAGTCCATTCCATTCCAGTCTGGTTGATCCCATTCCATTCCATTCCATTCCATTCTTTTCCACTCCATTCCATTCCGGTTGATTCCATTCAATTGCATTTCATTCCATTCCATTCCATTTCATTCCATTCCATTCCATTCCATTCCATATCATTTTATTCCTTTCCATTCCATTTCATTCCATTCCATTCCATTTCATTCCATTCCATTTCATTCCATTCCTTTAAATTCCTTTCCATTCCATTCTGGTTGATTCCATTCCATTCCATTCCATTCCATTTCATTCGGGTTCATTCCATTCCATTCCATTCCATTCCATTCGGGATGATTACATTCCATTCCATTCCATTCCATTCCATTCAATTCCATTCGGTTTGATTCCATTCCATTCTATTCCATTCCATTACATTCCAGTCCATTCCATTCGGGTTGATTCCTTTCCATTCCAGTCCTTTCCATTCCACTCAATTCCATCCCATTCCATTCCATTTGGGTTGATTCCATTCCATTCCATACCATTACCTTGCATTTCATTCCAGTCTATTCCATTCGGTTTGATTCCATTCCATTCTATTGCATTCCATTCCATTCCATTCCATTCCAGTCTGGTTGATTCCATTCCATTCCATTCCATTACATTCGTTTCCATTCCATTCCACTCCATTCCAGTCTGGTTGATTCCATTCCATTCCATTCCATTCGTTTCCCTTCCATTCCATTCCCTTCAATTCCATTCCATTCCGGTTGATTCCATTCCAATCCATTTCATTCCATTCCGTTCCATTCCATTCCACTCCATTCCATTCCATTCCATTTCATTTTATTCCATTCCATTCCATTCCATTCCCTTCCATTCCATTCCACTCAATTCCCTTCCATTCCACTCCATTCCTTTCCATTCCATTCCATTCCATTCTATTCCATTCCATTCCTTTCCATTGCATTCCATTCCCTTCGGATTGATTTCGTTCCAATCCATTCCATTCCATTCCATTCCATTTCGGTTCATTCCATTCCATTTCTTTCCATTCCTGTCCATTCCATTCCATTCCGATGATTCCATTGCATTCCATTCAATTCCACTCGGGTTGATTCCATTCCATTCCATTCCATTCCATTCCATTCCAGGATATTCCAATCCATTCCATTCCAGTTGATTCCATTCGAATCAATTCCATTCCATTCCATTCCATAAGAGGTGATTAAATTCCAATCCATTCCATCCCATTCCATTCCTTTCCACTCCATTCCAATCCATTCCATTCCATTCCATTCCAATCCATTCCATTCCTTTCCATTCGGGTTGATTCCATTCGAGTCCATTCCATTCCATTCCAATCCATTCTATTCTATTCCATCCCATTCCATTCCATTCCATTCCATTCCGGTTGGTTCCATTCCATTGCATTCCATTCCACTCCATTCCATTTTGGTTTATTCAATTCCATTCCATTCCATTCCATTCCATTCCATTCGGGTTGATTCCATTCCTTTCCACTCCTTTTAATACCATTCCATTCCAATCCATTCCATTCCATTACATTGCATTCCAGTCCATTCCATTCGGGTTGATTCCATTCCATTCCACTCCATTCCATTCCATTCCATTCCATCCAATTCCATTCCATTTGGTTTGATTCCATTGCATTCCATTCAATTCCATTCTGGTTGATTCCATTCCATTCCATTCCATTCCATTCCGGTTGATTCCACTCCATTCCATTTCATTCCATTTCATTCCATTCCATTCCATTTCATTCCATTCCATTCCATTCCATTCCATTCCATTGCATTCCTTTCCATTCCATTCCATTCCATTCCATTCCATTCCATTCCATTTCATTCCATTCCAATGCATTTCATTTCAGACCATTCCATTCCATTCCTTTCCATTCCATTTCATTGCATTCCATTCTATTCCATTCCATTTGGGTTGATTCCATTCCATTCCATTCCATTCAATTCCATTCCATCCCATTCCATTCCATTTGGTTTGATTCCATTGCATTCCATTCCATTCCATTCCATTCCTTTCTGGTTGATTCCATTCGATTCCATTCCATTCCATTCGGTTCCATTCCATTCCATTCCTTACCATTCCGTTCCATTGCGGTTGATTCCATTCCATTCCATTTCATTCTATTCCATTCCATTTCATTCCATTCCATTCCAATTCTTTCCATTCCATTCCATTTCATTCCATTCCATTCCATTTTATTCCATTCCATTCCATTTTATTCCATTCCATTCCATTCCATTCCATTCCATTCCATTCCATTCGGGTTGATTCCATTCGAGTCCATTCCATTCCATTCCAATTCATTCTATTCCATTCCTTTCAATTCCATTCCATTCCATTAGTGGTGATTCCATTCCATTCCATTCCATTCCATTCCATTCCATTCCATTGCATTCCATTCCATTGCATTCCATTCCATTCCATTCAATTCCATTCTATTCAATTCTATTCCATTCCATTCCATTCTATTCCATTCCTTTCCATTCCATTCCATTCTATTCCATTCCATTCCATTCCATTCTATTTCATTCCATTCGGATTGATTCCATTCCATTTCATTCCATTCCATTCCATTCCGTTCCATTTCATTAGGGTTCATTCCATTCCATTTCGTTCCATTCCATTCCAATCCATTCAATTCGGTTGGACTCCATTCCATTCCATTCTATTCCATTCCATTCCATTCCATTTCGGTTGATTCCATTCCATTCCATTCCATTCCATTCCATTTCTGTTGATTCCATTCCATTCCATTCAATTCCATTCCATTCCGGATGATTCCATTCCATTCCATTCCATTCCATTCCATTCCTTTCCTTTCCATTCCATTCCATTGCATTCCATTGCATTACATTCCATTCTATTCCATTCCATTCGTGTTTAGTACATTCCATTCCGTTCCATTCCATTCCAATCCATTGAATTCTGCTGGATTCCATTCCATTCCATTCCATTCCATTCCTTTTGGGTTAATTCCTTTCCATTCCATTCGGGATGATTCCATTCCATTCCATTCCATTCCATTCGGGATGATTCCATTCCATTCCATTCCATTCCATTCCATTCAATTCCACTCGGGTTGATTCCGTTCCGTTCCATTCCATTCCATTCCATTCTATGATATTCCGTTACATTCCATTCCGGTTTATTCCATTCGATTCCATTCCATTCCATTCCATTCCAATCCATAAGAGTTGGTTAAATTCGATTCCATTCCATTCAATTCCATTCTGTTCCATTCCATTCCATTCCATTCCATTCGGATTGATTCCATTCGAGTCCATTCCATTCCATTCCAATTCATTCTATTCCATTCTTTTCAATTCCATTCCATTCCATTAGTGTTGATTCCATTCCATTCAATTCCATTCCATTCCACTCCATTCCCTTCCATTCCGCTCCATTCCGTTCGATTCCATTCTATTCCATTCCATTCCATTCCCTTCGGGTTGAATCCATTCCAATCCATTCCATTCCATTCCATTCCATCAGGCTTGATTCCATTCCTTTCCATTCCATTCCATTTCCTTCCCTTCCATTTGGGTTGATTCCTGTCCATTCCATTCCTTTCCATTGCATTTCTGTTGATTCCATTCCATTCCATTCCACTCCATTCCATTCCATTTGGGATGATTCCATTCCATTCCATTCCATTCCATTCAATTCCACTCGGGTTGATTCCAATCCAATCCATTCCATTCCATTCTATGATATTCCATTCTATTCCATTCCGGTTGATTCCATTCGATTCCATTCGATTCCATTCGGTTCCATTCCATTCTATTCCATTCCATTCTTTTCGGGTTGATTCAATTTTATTGCATTCCAATTCATTCCATTAGATTTCATTCCGTTCGGGTTGATTCCATTCCATTCCATGCCATTCCGTTGCGTTCCATTCCGTTTGGGATGATTCCATTCCATTCCATTCCATTCCATTCCATTCCATTCCATTCCATTGCAATAGGGTTGTTTCCATTCCATTCCATTCCCTTGCATTCCATTCCATTCCATTCTTGCTGATTCCATTCCATTCCATTCCATTGCATTCCATTCGCGTGGAGTCCATTCGATTTCATCCCATTCCATTCCATTCCATTCCGGTTGATTCCATTCCGTTCCGTTCCATTCCATTCCATTGCATTCCATTCCATTCCATTCCATTTCATTTTATTCCATTCCATTCCATTCCATTCCGGATGATTCCATTCCATTCCATTCCATTCCATTCCATTCCTTTCCTTTCCATTCCATTCCATTCCATTCCATTGCATTACATTCCATTCTATTCCATTCCATTCGTGTTTAGTACATTCCATTCCG
Source organism: Pan paniscus (assembly GCF_029289425.2). Lineage (NCBI taxonomy): Eukaryota > Metazoa > Chordata > Mammalia > Primates > Hominidae > Pan > Pan paniscus. Next base: position 45,674,718 of record NC_073268.2, on the reverse strand, counting down.
TTCCATTCCATTCCAATCCATTGAATTCTGCTGGATTCCATTCCATTCCATTCCATTCCATTCCATTCCATTCCTTTTGGGTTAATTCCTTTCCATTCCATTCGGGATGATTCCATTCCATTCCATTCCATTCCATTCGGGATGATTCCATTCCATTCCATTGCATTCCATTCCATTCCATTCCATTCCATTCCATTCGGGATGATTCCATTCCATTCCATTCCATTCCATTCAATTCCACTCGGGTTGATTCCATTCCGTTCCATTCCATTCCATTCCATTCTATGATATTCCGTTACATTCCATTCCGGTTGATTCCATTCGAGTCCATTCCATTCCATTCCATTCCATTCCATAAGAGTTGGTTAAATTCGATTCCATTCAATTCCATTCTATTCTGTTCCATTCCATTCCATTCCATTCCATTCGGATTGATTCCATTCGAGTCCATTCCATTCCATTCCTATTCATTCTATTCCATTCTTTTCAATTCCATTCCATTCCATTAGTGTTGATTCCATTCCATTCAATTCCATTCCATTCCACTCCATTCCCTTCCATTCCGCTCCATTCCGTTCGATTCCATTCTATTCCATTCCATTCCATTCCCTTCGGGTTGAATCCATTCCAATCCATTCCATTCCATTCCATTCCATCAGGCTTGATTCCATTCCTTTCCATTCCATTCCATTTCCTTCCCTTCCATTTGGGTTGATTCCTGTCCATTCCATTCCTTTCCATTGCATTTCTGTTGATTCCATTCCATTCCATTCCACTCCATTCCATTCCATTTGGGATGATTCCATTCCATTCCATTCCACTCGGGTTGATTCCAATCCAATCCATTCCATTCCATTCTATGATATTCCATTCTATTCCATTCCGGTTGATTCCATTCGATTCCATTCGGTTCCATTCCATTCTATTCCATTCCATTCTTTTCGGGTTGATTCAATTTTATTGCATTCCAATTCATTCCATTAGATTTCATTCCGTTCGGGTTGATTCCATTCCATTCCATGCCATTCCGTTGCGTTCCATTCCGTTTGGGATGATTCCATTCCATTCCATTCCATTCCATTCAATTCCATTGCAATAGGGTTGTTTCCATTCCATTCCATTCCCTTGCATTCCATTCCATTCCATTCTTGTTGATTCCATTCCATTCCATTCCATTGCATTCCATTCGCGTGGAGTCCATTCGATTTCATCCCATTCCATTCCATTCCATTCCGGTTGATTCCACTCCATTCCATTTTATTCCATTCCATTCCATTTCATTCCATTCCATTCCTTTCCATTCCATTGCCTTCCATTCCATCCCATTCCATTCCATTGCATTCCATTCCATTCCATTCCATTCCATTCCATTCTATTCCATTCCATTCCATTCCATTCTATTCCATTCCTTTCCATTCCATTCCATTCCATTCTATTCCATTCCATTCGGATTGATTCCATTCCATTCCATTCCATTCCATTCCATTTCATTCGGGTTCATTCCATTCCATTCCGTTCCATTCCATTCCAATCCATTCAATTCGGTTGGATTCCATTCTTTTCCATTCCATTCCATTCCATTTCGGTTGATTCCATTCCATTCCATTCCATTCCATTTCTGTTGATTCCATTCCATTCCATTCCATTCCATTCCATTCCATTCCATTCGGGATGATTCCATTCCATTCCATTCCATTCCATTCCATTCCATTCCATTCCATTCCGGTTGGTTCCATTCCATTCCATTCCAGTCCATTCAATTGCATTCCATTCCATTCCGGTTGGTTCCATTCCATTCCATTCCATTCTTGTTTATTCCATTCCATTCCATTCCATTGCATTCCATTCGAGTTGATTCCATTCGTTTCCGCTCCATTTAATTCCATTCCATTCCAATCCATTCCATTTGGGTTGATTCAATTCCATTCCGTTCCATTGCATTACATTACATTCCAGGCAATTCCATTCGGTTTGATTCCATTCCATTCCATTCCATTCCATTCTTGTTGACTCCATTCCATTCCATTCCATTCCATTCGGTTCCATTCCATTCCATTCCATTCCGGTTGATTCCATTACATTCCATTCAATTCCATTCCATTCCATTCCATTCGCGTTGAGTCCATTCGATTCCATCCCATTCCATTCCATTCCATTCCATTCCATTCCGGTTGATTCCATTCCGTTCCGTTCCATTCCATTCCATTGCATTCCATTCCATTCCATTCTGGTTGATTACAGTCGATTCCGTTCCATTCCATTCCATTCCGTTCGGGTTGATTCCATGTCATTCCTTTCCATTTAATTTGATTCCATTTCATTAGGGTTGATTCCATTCCATTCCATTCCATTTCATTCAATTCCATTCCATTCCAGTTTATTCCAATGGGGTTGATTCCATTCCATTCCATTCCATTCCATTCCTTTCCTTTCGTGTTGATTCCATTCGATTCCATTCCATTCCATTCCATTCCATTCCATTCGGGTTGATTCCATTCCATTCCATTCCATTGCATTCCATTCCATTCGGGATGATTCCTTTCCATTCCATTCCATTCGATTCCATTCCATTCCCCTCGGGTTGATTCCCTTCCATTCCATTCCATTCCAGTCCATTCCATTCCAGTCTGGTTGATCCCATTCCATTCCATTCCATTCCATTCTTTTCCACTCCATTCCATTCCGGTTGATTCCATTCAATTGCATTTCATTCCATTCCATTCCATTTCATTCCATTCCATTCCATTCCATTCCATATCATTTTATTCCTTTCCATTCCATTTCATTCCATTCCATTCCATTTCATTCCATTCCATTTCATTCCATTCCTTTAAATTCCTTTCCATTCCATTCTGGTTGATTCCATTCCATTCCATTCCATTCCATTTCATTCGGGTTCATTCCATTCCATTCCATTCCATTCCATTCCATTCGGGATGATTACATTCCATTCCATTCCATTCCATTCCATTCAATTCCATTCGGTTTGATTCCATTCCATTCTATTCCATTCCATTACATTCCAGTCCATTCCATTCGGGTTGATTCCTTTCCATTCCAGTCCTTTCCATTCCACTCAATTCCATCCCATTCCATTCCATTTGGGTTGATTCCATTCCATTCCATACCATTACCTTGCATTTCATTCCAGTCTATTCCATTCGGTTTGATTCCATTCCATTCTATTGCATTCCATTCCATTCCATTCCATTCCAGTCTGGTTGATTCCATTCCATTCCATTCCATTACATTCGTTTCCATTCCATTCCACTCCATTCCAGTCTGGTTGATTCCATTCCATTCCATTCCATTCGTTTCCCTTCCATTCCATTCCCTTCAATTCCATTCCATTCCGGTTGATTCCATTCCAATCCATTTCATTCCATTCCGTTCCATTCCATTCCACTCCATTCCATTCCATTCCATTTCATTTTATTCCATTCCATTCCATTCCATTCCCTTCCATTCCATTCCACTCAATTCCCTTCCATTCCACTCCATTCCTTTCCATTCCATTCCATTCCATTCTATTCCATTCCATTCCTTTCCATTGCATTCCATTCCCTTCGGATTGATTTCGTTCCAATCCATTCCATTCCATTCCATTCCATTTCGGTTCATTCCATTCCATTTCTTTCCATTCCTGTCCATTCCATTCCATTCCGATGATTCCATTGCATTCCATTCAATTCCACTCGGGTTGATTCCATTCCATTCCATTCCATTCCATTCCATTCCAGGATATTCCAATCCATTCCATTCCAGTTGATTCCATTCGAATCAATTCCATTCCATTCCATTCCATAAGAGGTGATTAAATTCCAATCCATTCCATCCCATTCCATTCCTTTCCACTCCATTCCAATCCATTCCATTCCATTCCATTCCAATCCATTCCATTCCTTTCCATTCGGGTTGATTCCATTCGAGTCCATTCCATTCCATTCCAATCCATTCTATTCTATTCCATCCCATTCCATTCCACTCCATTCCATTCCGGTTGGTTCCATTCCATTGCATTCCATTCCACTCCATTCCATTTTGGTTTATTCAATTCCATTCCATTCCATTCCATTCCATTCCATTCGGGTTGATTCCATTCCTTTCCACTCCTTTTAATACCATTCCATTCCAATCCATTCCATTCCATTACATTGCATTCCAGTCCATTCCATTCGGGTTGATTCCATTCCATTCCACTCCATTCCATTCCATTCCATCCAATTCCATTCCATTTGGTTTGATTCCATTGCATTCCATTCAATTCCATTCTGGTTGATTCCATTCCATTCCATTCCATTCCATTCCGGTTGATTCCACTCCATTCCATTTCATTCCATTTCATTCCATTCCATTCCATTTCATTCCATTCCATTCCATTCCATTCCATTCCATTGCATTCCTTTCCATTCCATTCCATTCCATTCCATTCCATTCCATTCCATTTCATTCCATTCCAATGCATTTCATTTCAGACCATTCCATTCCATTCCTTTCCATTCCATTTCATTGCATTCCATTCTATTCCATTCCATTTGGGTTGATTCCATTCCATTCCATTCCATTCAATTCCATTCCATCCCATTCCATTCCATTTGGTTTGATTCCATTGCATTCCATTCCATTCCATTCCATTCCTTTCTGGTTGATTCCATTCGATTCCATTCCATTCCATTCGGTTCCATTCCATTCCATTCCTTACCATTCCGTTCCATTGCGGTTGATTCCATTCCATTCCATTTCATTCCATTCCATTCCATTTCATTCCATTCCATTCCAATTCTTTCCATTCCATTCCATTTCATTCCATTCCATTCCATTTTATTCCATTCCATTCCATTTTATTCCATTCCATTCCATTCCATTCCATTCCATTCCATTCCATTCGGGTTGATTCCATTCGAGTCCATTCCATTCCATTCCAATTCATTCTATTCCATTCCTTTCAATTCCATTCCATTCCATTAGTGGTGATTCCATTCCATTCCATTCCATTCCATTCCATTCCATTCCATTGCATTCCATTCCATTGCATTCCATTCCATTCCATTCAATTCCATTCTATTCAATTCTATTCCATTCCATTCCATTCTATTCCATTCCTTTCCATTCCATTCCATTCTATTCCATTCCATTCCATTCCATTCTATTTCATTCCATTCGGATTGATTCCATTCCATTTCATTCCATTCCATTCCATTCCGTTCCATTTCATTAGGGTTCATTCCATTCCATTTCGTTCCATTCCATTCCAATCCATTCAATTCGGTTGGACTCCATTCCATTCCATTCTATTCCATTCCATTCCATTCCATTTCGGTTGATTCCATTCCATTCCATTCCATTCCATTCCATTTCTGTTGATTCCATTCCATTCCATTCAATTCCATTCCATTCCGGATGATTCCATTCCATTCCATTCCATTCCATTCCATTCCTTTCCTTTCCATTCCATTCCATTGCATTCCATTGCATTACATTCCATTCTATTCCATTCCATTCGTGTTTAGTACATTCCATTCCGTTCCATTCCATTCCAATCCATTGAATTCTGCTGGATTCCATTCCATTCCATTCCATTCCATTCCTTTTGGGTTAATTCCTTTCCATTCCATTCGGGATGATTCCATTCCATTCCATTCCATTCCATTCGGGATGATTCCATTCCATTCCATTCCATTCCATTCCATTCAATTCCACTCGGGTTGATTCCGTTCCGTTCCATTCCATTCCATTCCATTCTATGATATTCCGTTACATTCCATTCCGGTTTATTCCATTCGATTCCATTCCATTCCATTCCATTCCAATCCATAAGAGTTGGTTAAATTCGATTCCATTCCATTCAATTCCATTCTGTTCCATTCCATTCCATTCCATTCCATTCGGATTGATTCCATTCGAGTCCATTCCATTCCATTCCAATTCATTCTATTCCATTCTTTTCAATTCCATTCCATTCCATTAGTGTTGATTCCATTCCATTCAATTCCATTCCATTCCACTCCATTCCCTTCCATTCCGCTCCATTCCGTTCGATTCCATTCTATTCCATTCCATTCCATTCCCTTCGGGTTGAATCCATTCCAATCCATTCCATTCCATTCCATTCCATTCCATCAGGCTTGATTCCATTCCTTTCCATTCCATTCCATTTCCTTCCCTTCCATTTGGGTTGATTCCTGTCCATTCCATTCCTTTCCATTGCATTTCTGTTGATTCCATTCCATTCCATTCCACTCCATTCCATTCCATTTGGGATGATTCCATTCCATTCCATTCCATTCCATTCAATTCCACTCGGGTTGATTCCAATCCAATCCATTCCATTCCATTCTATGATATTCCATTCTATTCCATTCCGGTTGATTCCATTCGATTCCATTCGATTCCATTCGGTTCCATTCCATTCTATTCCATTCCATTCTTTTCGGGTTGATTCAATTTTATTGCATTCCAATTCATTCCATTAGATTTCATTCCGTTCGGGTTGATTCCATTCCATTCCATGCCATTCCGTTGCGTTCCATTCCGTTTGGGATGATTCCATTCCATTCCATTCCATTCCATTCCATTCCATTCCATTCCATTGCAATAGGGTTGTTTCCATTCCATTCCATTCCCTTGCATTCCATTCCATTCCATTCTTGCTGATTCCATTCCATTCCATTCCATTGCATTCCATTCGCGTGGAGTCCATTCGATTTCATCCCATTCCATTCCATTCCATTCCGGTTGATTCCATTCCGTTCCGTTCCATTCCATTCCATTGCATTCCATTCCATTCCATTCCATTTCATTTTATTCCATTCCATTCCATTCCATTCCGGATGATTCCATTCCATTCCATTCCATTCCATTCCATTCCTTTCCTTTCCATTCCATTCCATTCCATTCCATTGCATTACATTCCATTCTATTCCATTCCATTCGTGTTTAGTACATTCCATTCCGTTCCATTCCATTCCAATCCATTGAATTCTGCTGGATTCCATTCCATTCCATTCCATTCCATTCCATTCCATTCCTTTTGGGTTAATTCCTTTCCATTCCATTCGGGATGATTCCATTCCATTCCATTCCATTCCATTCGGGATGATTCCATTCCATTCCATTGCATTCCATTCCATTCCATTCCATTCCATTCCATTCGGGATGATTCCATTCCATTCCATTCCATTCCATTCAATTCCACTCGGGTTGATTCCATTCCGTTCCATTCCATTCCATTCCATTCTATGATATTCCGTTACATTCCATTCCGGTTGATTCCATTCGAGTCCATTCCATTCCATTCCATTCCATTCCATAAGAGTTGGTTAAATTCGATTCCATTCAATTCCATTCCATTCTGTTCCATTCCATTCCATTCCATTCCATTCGGATTGATTCCATTCGAGTCCATTCCATTCCATTCCTATTCATTCTATTCCATTCTTTTCAATTCCATTCCATTCCATTAGTGTTGATTCCATTCCATTCAATTCCATTCCATTCCACTCCATTCCCTTCCATTCCGCTCCATTCCGTTCGATTCCATTCTATTCCATTCCATTCCATTCCCTTCGGGTTGAATCCATTCCAATCCATTCCATTCCATTCCATTCCATCAGGCTTGATTCCATTCCTTTCCATTCCATTCCATTTCCTTCCCTTCCATTTGGGTTGATTCCTGTCCATTCCATTCCTTTCCATTGCATTTCTGTTGATTCCATTCCATTCCATTCCACTCCATTCCATTCCATTTGGGATGATTCCATTCCATTCCATTCCACTCGGGTTGATTCCAATCCAATCCATTCCATTCCATTCTATGATATTCCATTCTATTCCATTCCAGTTGATTCCATTCGATTCCATTCGGTTCCATTCCATTCTATTCCATTCCATTCTTTTCGGGTTGATTCAATTTTATTGCATTCCAATTCATTCCATTAGATTTCATTCCGTTCGGGTTGATTCCATTCCATTCCATGCCATTCCGTTGCGTTCCATTCCGTTTGGGATGATTCCATTCCATTCCATTCCATTCCATTCAATTCCATTGCAATAGGGTTGTTTCCATTCCATTCCATTCCCTTGCATTCCATTCCATTCCATTCTTGTTGATTCCATTCCATTCCATTCCATTGCATTCCATTCGCGTGGAGTCCATTCGATTTCATCCCATTCCATTCCATTCCATTCCGGTTGATTCCACTCCATTCCATTTTATTCCATTCCATTCCATTTCATTCCATTCCATTCCTTTCCATTCCATTGCCTTCCATTCCATCCCATTCCATTCCATTGCATTCCATTCCATTCCATTCCATTCCATTCCATTCTATTCCATTCCATTCCATTCCATTCTATTCCATTCCTTTCCATTCCATTCCATTCCATTCTATTCCATTCCATTCGGATTGATTCCATTCCATTCCATTCCATTCCATTCCATTTCATTCGGGTTCATTCCATTCCATTCCGTTCCATTCCATTCCAATCCATTCAATTCGGTTGGATTCCATTCTTTTCCATTCCATTCCATTCCATTTCGGTTGATTCCATTCCATTCCATTCCATTCCATTTCTGTTGATTCCATTCCATTCCATTCCATTCCATTCCATTCCATTCCATTCGGGATGATTCCATTCCATTCCATTCCATTCCATTCCATTCCATTCCATTCCATTCCGGTTGGTTCCATTCCATTCCATTCCAGTCCATTCAATTGCATTCCATTCCATTCCGGTTGGTTCCATTCCATTCCATTCCATTCTTGTTTATTCCATTCCATTCCATTCCATTGCATTCCATTCGAGTTGATTCCATTCGTTTCCGCTCCATTTAATTCCATTCCATTCCAATCCATTCCATTTGGGTTGATTCAATTCCATTCCGTTCCATTGCATTACATTACATTCCAGGCAATTCCATTCGGTTTGATTCCATTCCATTCCATTCCATTCCATTCTTGTTGACTCCATTCCATTCCATTCCATTCCATTCGGTTCCATTCCATTCCATTCCATTCCGGTTGATTCCATTACATTCCATTCAATTCCATTCCATTCCATTCCATTCGCGTTGAGTCCATTCGATTCCATCCCATTCCATTCCATTCCATTCCATTCCATTCCGGTTGATTCCATTCCGTTCCGTTCCATTCCATTCCATTGCATTCCATTCCATTCCATTCTGGTTGATTACAGTCGATTCCGTTCCATTCCATTCCATTCCGTTCGGGTTGATTCCATGTCATTCCTTTCCATTTAATTTGATTCCATTTCATTAGGGTTGATTCCATTCCATTCCATTCCATTTCATTCAATTCCATTCCATTCCAGTTTATTCCAATGGGGTTGATTCCATTCCATTCCATTCCATTCCATTCCTTTCCTTTCGTGTTGATTCCATTCGATTCCATTCCATTCCATTCCATTCCATTCCATTCGGGTTGATTCCATTCCATTCCATTCCATTGCATTCCATTCCATTCGGGATGATTCCTTTCCATTCCATTCCATTCGATTCCATTCCATTCCCCTCGGGTTGATTCCCTTCCATTCCATTCCATTCCAGTCCATTCCATTCCAGTCTGGTTGATCCCATTCCATTCCATTCCATTCCATTCTTTTCCACTCCATTCCATTCCGGTTGATTCCATTCAATTGCATTTCATTCCATTCCATTCCATTTCATTCCATTCCATTCCATTCCATTCCATATCATTTTATTCCTTTCCATTCCATTTCATTCCATTCCATTCCATTTCATTCCATTCCATTTCATTCCATTCCTTTAAATTCCTTTCCATTCCATTCTGGTTGATTCCATTCCATTCCATTCCATTCCATTTCATTCGGGTTCATTCCATTCCATTCCATTCCATTCCATTCGGGATGATTACATTCCATTCCATTCCATTCCATTCCATTCAATTCCATTCGGTTTGATTCCATTCCATTCTATTCCATTCCATTACATTCCAGTCCATTCCATTCGGGTTGATTCCTTTCCATTCCAGTCCTTTCCATTCCACTCAATTCCATCCCATTCCATTCCATTTGGGTTGATTCCATTCCATTCCATACCATTACCTTGCATTTCATTCCAGTCTATTCCATTCGGTTTGATTCCATTCCATTCTATTGCATTCCATTCCATTCCATTCCATTCCAGTCTGGTTGATTCCATTCCATTCCATTCCATTACATTCGTTTCCATTCCATTCCACTCCATTCCAGTCTGGTTGATTCCATTCCATTCCATTCCATTCGTTTCCCTTCCATTCCATTCCCTTCAATTCCATTCCATTCCGGTTGATTCCATTCCAATCCATTTCATTCCATTCCGTTCCATTCCATTCCACTCCATTCCATTCCATTCCATTTCATTTTATTCCATTCCATTCCATTCCATTCCCTTCCATTCCATTCCACTCAATTCCCTTCCATTCCACTCCATTCCTTTCCATTCCATTCCATTCCATTCTATTCCATTCCATTCCTTTCCATTGCATTCCATTCCCTTCGGATTGATTTCGTTCCAATCCATTCCATTCCATTCCATTCCATTTCGGTTCATTCCATTCCATTTCTTTCCATTCCTGTCCATTCCATTCCATTCCGATGATTCCATTGCATTCCATTCAATTCCACTCGGGTTGATTCCATTCCATTCCATTCCATTCCATTCCATTCCAGGATATTCCAATCCATTCCATTCCAGTTGATTCCATTCGAATCAATTCCATTCCATTCCATTCCATAAGAGGTGATTAAATTCCAATCCATTCCATCCCATTCCATTCCTTTCCACTCCATTCCAATCCATTCCATTCCATTCCATTCCAATCCATTCCATTCCTTTCCATTCGGGTTGATTCCATTCGAGTCCATTCCATTCCATTCCAATCCATTCTATTCTATTCCATCCCATTCCATTCCATTCCATTCCATTCCGGTTGGTTCCATTCCATTGCATTCCATTCCACTCCATTCCATTTTGGTTTATTCAATTCCATTCCATTCCATTCCATTCCATTCCATTCGGGTTGATTCCATTCCTTTCCACTCCTTTTAATACCATTCCATTCCAATCCATTCCATTCCATTACATTGCATTCCAGTCCATTCCATTCGGGTTGATTCCATTCCATTCCACTCCATTCCATTCCATTCCATTCCATCCAATTCCATTCCATTTGGTTTGATTCCATTGCATTCCATTCAATTCCATTCTGGTTGATTCCATTCCATTCCATTCCATTCCATTCCGGTTGATTCCACTCCATTCCATTTCATTCCATTTCATTCCATTCCATTCCCTTTCATTCCATTCCATTCCATTCCATTCCATTCCATTGCATTCCTTTCCATTCCATTCCATTCCATTCCATTCCATTCCATTCCATTTCATTCCATTCCAATGCATTTCATTTCAGACCATTCCATTCCATTCCTTTCCATTCCATTTCATTGCATTCCATTCTATTCCATTCCATTTGGGTTGATTCCATTCCATTCCATTCCATTCAATTCCATTCCATCCCATTCCATTCCATTTGGTTTGATTCCATTGCATTCCATTCCATTCCATTCCATTCCTTTCTGGTTGATTCCATTCGATTCCATTCCATTCCATTCGGTTCCATTCCATTCCAATCCTTACCATTCCGTTCCATTGCGGTTGATTCCATTCCATTCCATTTCATTCCATTCCATTCCATTTCATTCCATTCCATTCCAATTCTTTCCATTCCATTCCATTTCATTCCATTCCATTCCATTTTATTCCATTCCATTCCATTTTATTCCATTCCATTCCATTTCATTCCATTCCATTCCATTCCATTTCATTTTATTCCATTCCATTCCATTTCAGTCCATTCCATTCCATTTCATTCCATTCCATTCCATTCCATTTTATTCCATTCCATTCCATTTCATTCCATTCCATTCCATTTCATTCCATTCCATTCCATTCCATTGCATTCCATTCTGTTTCATTCCATTCCATTCCATTGCATTTCATTTAACTCCGTTCCATTCCATTCCTTTCCATTCCATTTCATTGCATTCCATTCTATTCCATTCGATTTGGGTTGATTACATTCCATTCCATTCCATTCCATTCCATTCCATTTCATTCGGGTTCATTCCATTCCATTCCATTCGGGTTCATTCCATTCCATTCCATTCCATTCCATTCCATTCTGTTGGATTCCATCCCATTGCATTCGATTCCATTCCATTCTATTCCATTCCATTCCATTCCATTCCATTCCATTCGGGTTGAATCCATACCCTTCCATTCCATTCCCATCCATTCCATTCCATTCAATTTCATTCCATTCGGGTTGATTCCATTCTATTCGATTCGGTTTTATTTGATTCGATTCCATTCCATTCCTTTCCATTCCATTAGGGTTGATTCCATTCCGTTCGATTCCATTCCATTCCGTTAGTGTTGATTCCATTCCATTCCCTTCCATTCCATTCCATTCCATTCCATTCCCTTCCATTCCATTCCATTCCACTCCATTCCCTTCCATTCCACCCCACTCCATTCCATTCCATTGTTTTCCATTCCATTACATTACATTCCATTACCTTCGGGTTGATTCCGTTCCAATCCATTCCATTCCATTTCATACCATTCCATTCCATCAGGGTTGATTCCATTCCATTCCATTCCCTTCCATTCCATTTGGGTTGATTCCTTTCCTTTCGACTCCATTTAATTCCATTCCATTCCTTTCCATTCCATTTGGGTTGATTTCATTCCATTCCATTCAATTCCATTCCATTACATTCCAGTCCATTCCATTCGGGTTGATTCCTTTCCATTCCATTCCATTCCATTCCATTCAATTCCATCCCATTCCATTCCATTTGGGTTGATTCCATTCCATTCCATACCATTACATTACATTTCATTCCAGTCTATTCCCTTCGGTTTGATTCCATTCCATTCTATTCCATTCCATTCCATTCCATTCCAGTCTGGTTGATTCCATCCCATTCCATTCCATTCCATTCGTTTCCATTCCATTCCATTCCATACCAGTCTGGTTGATTCCATTTCATTCCATTCCATTCCATTCGTTTCCATTCCATTCCATTCCTTTCCATTCGATTCCATTCCGGTTGATTCCATTCCAAACCATTTGATTCCATTACGTTCCATTCCATTCCACTCCATTCCATTCCATTTCATTTCGGTTGATTCCATTCCATTCCATTCCATTCCTGTCCATTCCTTTCCATTCCGGATGATTCCATTGCATTCCATTCAATTCCACTCGGGTTGATTCCATTCCATTCCATTCCATTCCATTCCATTCCATTCCATTCCAGGATATTCCATTCCATTCCATTCCAGTTGCTTCCATTCGATTCCATTCCATTCCATTCCATTCCAATCCATTCCATAAGAGGTGATTAAATTCCAATCCATTCCATCCCATTCCATTCCGTTCCACTCCATTCCAATCCATTCCATTTCATTCCAATCCATTCCATTCCTTTCCATTCGGGTTGATTCCATTCGAGTCCATTCCATTCCATTCCAATCCATTCTATTCCATTCCATCCCATTCCATTCCATTCCATTCCATTCGGGTTGGTTCCATTCCATTGCATTCCATTCCACTCCATTCCATTCCATTCCATTCTGGTTTATTCAATTCAATTCCATTCCATTCCATTCCATTCCATTCCATTCCATTCCAAAGAGTTGATTAAATTCCAATCCATTCCATCCCATTCCATTCCGTTCCACTCCATTCCAATCCATTCCATTCCATTGCAATCCATTCCATTCCTTTCCATTCGGGTTGATTCCATTCGAGTCCATTCCATTCCATTCCAATCCATTCTATTCCATTCCATCCCATTCCATTCCATTCCATTCCATTCCATTCCATTCCATTCCGGTTGGTTCCATTCCATTGCATTCCATTCCACTCCATTCCATTCCATTCCATTCTGGTTTATTCCATTCCATTCCATTCCATTCCATTCCATTCCATTCCATTCCATTCCATTCGGGTTGATTCCATTCCTTTCCACTCCTTTTAATTCCATTCCATTCCAATCCATTCCATTTGGGTTGATTCCATTCCATTCCATTCCATTCCATTCCATTGCATTCCAGTCCATTCCATTCGGGTTGATTCCATTCCATTCCAGTCCATTCCATTCCATTCCATCCCATTCCATTCAATTTGGTTTGATTCCATTGCATTCCATTCCATTCCATTCCATTCTGGTTGATTCCATTCGATTCCATTCCATTCCATTCGGTTCCACTCCATTCCATTCCTTTCCATTCCATTCCATTCCGGTTGATTCCATTCCATTCCATTTCATTCCATTCCATTCCATTTCATTCCATTCCATTCCATTCCATTCCATTCCATTTCATTCCATTCCATTCCATTGCATTTCATTTCAGTCCATTCCATTCCATTCCTTTCCATTCCATTGCATTGCATTCCATTCTATTCCATTCCATTTGGGTTGATTCCATTCCATTCCATTCCATTCCATCCCATTCCATTCCATTTGGTTTGATTCCATTGCATTCCATTCCATTCCATTCCATTCCTCTCTGGTTGATTCCATTCGATTCCATTCGGTTCCATTCCATTCCATTCCGGTTGATTCCATTCCACTCCATTTCATTCCATTCCATTCCATTTCATTCCAATCCCTTCCATTTCATTCCATTCCATTCCATTCCATTCCATTCCATTCCATTCCATTACATTCCATTCCCTTCGGGTTGATTCCGTTCCAATCCATTCCATTTCTTTTCATTCCATTCCATTCCATCAGGGTTGATTCCATTCCATTCCATTCCATTCCATTCCATTCCCTTCCATTCCATTCCATTCCATTTCATTTTATTCCATTCCATTCCATTTCATTCCATTCCATTCCTTTTCATTCCATTCCATTCCATTCCATTTTATTCCATTCCATTCCATTTCATTCCATTCCATTCTATTTCATTCCATTCCATTCCATTCCATTGCATTCCATTCCATTTCATTCCATTCCTTTCCATTGCATTTCATTTCAGTCCATTCCATTCCATTCCTTTCCATTCCATTTCATTGCATTCCATTCTATTCCATTCCATTTGGGTTGATTCCATTCCATTCCATTCCATTCCATTCCATTCCACTCCATTCCATTTCATTCGGGTTCATTCCATTCCATTCCATTCGGGTTCATTCCATTCCATTCCATTCCATTCCATTCCATTCAATTCGATTGGATTCCATCCCATTCCATTCGATTCCATTCCATTCTATTCCATTCCATTCCATTCCATTCCATTCCATTCGGGTTGAATCCATACCCTTCCATTCCATTCCCATCCATTCCATTCCATTCAATTTCATTCCATTCGGGTTGATTCCATTCTATTCGATTCGGTTTTATTTGATTCGATTCCATTCCATTCCTTTCCATTCCATTAGGGTTGATTCCAATCCGTTCCATTCCATTCCATTCCATTCCATTAGTGTTGATTCCATTCCATTCCCTTCCATTCCATTCCATTCCACTCCATTCACTTCCATTCCACTCCACTCCATTCCATTCCATTCTATTCCATTCCATTCCATTCCATTCCATTCCCTTCGCGTTGATTCCGTTCCAATCCATTCCATTCCATTTCATTCCATTCCATTCCATAAGGGTTAATTCCATTCCATTCCATTCCATTCCATTCCATTCCATTCCATTCCATTCCATTCCCTTCCATTTGGGCTGATTCCATTCCATTCCATTCCATTCCATTCCATTCCATTTGGGTGGATTCCATGCCATTCCATTCCATTCCATTCCACTCCATTCCATTCCATTTCGGCTGATTCTATTCCATTCCATTCCTTTCCATTGCATTTGGGTTGATTCCATTCCATTCCATTCCATTCCATTCCATTCCATTCCATTCCATTCCATTCCATTCGGGATGATTCCATTCCATTCCATTCCATTCCATTCAATTCCACTCGGGTTGATTCCATTCCATTCCATTCCATTCCATTCCATTCCATTCCATTCCATTATATTCCATTCCATTCCATTCAGGTTGATTCCATTCGATTCCATTCGATTCCATTCCATTCCATTCCATTCTATTCCATTCCATTCCTTTCGGGTTGATTCCATTTAATTCCATTCCAATTCATTCCTTTAGATTCCATTCCGTTCGGTTTGATTCCATTCCATTCCATTCCATTCCATTGCATTCCATTCCGTTTGGGATGATTCCATTCCATTCCCTTCCATTCCATTCCATTCAATTCCATTACATTAGGGTTTTTTCCATTCCATTCCATTCCTTTGCGTTCCATTCCATTCCATTCGGGTTGATTCCGTTCCATCCCAATCCATTCCAATCCATTCCATTCGCGTTGAGTCAATTCGATTCCATCCCATTCCATTCCATTCCATTCCACTGCATTCCATTCGATTCGTGGTGATTCCATTCCATTCCATTCCATTCCATTCCATTCCATTCCATTCCATCCCATTCCATTCGGGTTGATTCCATTCCATTCCATTCCATTCGGGATGATTTCATTTCATTCCATTCCATTCCATTCCCCTTGGGTCGATTCCCTTCCATTCCATTCGATTCCAGTCCTTTCCATTCCACTCCATTCCGTTCCATTCCATTCCATTCCATGATTTTCCATTCCATTACATTCGGGTTGCTTCCGTTCGATTCCATTCCATTCCATTCCATTCCTTTCCGTTCCAGTCCTTTCGGGTTGATTCCATTTCATTCCATTTCATTCCATTCCTTTAGCATTGAGTTCATTCGATTCCATCCCATTCCGTTCCAGTCCCTTCCATTCCGGTTGGTTCCATTCCATTCCATTCCATTGCACTCCATTCCATTCCATTCCATTCTGGTTTATTCCATTCCATTCCATTCCATTCCATTCCATTCCATTCCATTCCATTCGGGTTGATTCCTTTCCTTTCGACTCCATTTAATTCCATTCCATTCCTTTCCATTCCATTTGGGTTGATTTCATTCCATTCCATTCAATTCCATTCCATTACATTCCAGTCCATTCCATTCGGGTTGATTCCTTTCCATTCCAGTCCATTCCATTCCATTCAATTCCATCCCATTCCATTCCATTTGGGTTGATTCCATTCCATTCCATACCATTACCTTACATTTCACTCCAGTCTATTCCATTCGGTTTGATTCCATTCCATTCTATTCCATTCCATTCCATTCCATTCCAGTCTGGTTGATTCCATTCCATTCCATTCCATTCCATTCGTTTCCATTCCATTCCATTCCATTCCAGTCTGGTTGATTCCATTCCATTCCATTCCATTCCATTCGTTTCCATTCCATTCCATTCCTTTCCATTCCATTCCATTCCGGTTGATTCCATTCCAATCCATTTCATTCCATTCCGTTCCATTCCATTCCACTCCATTCCATTCCATTTCATTTCATTTTATTCCATTCCATTCCATTCCATTCCATTCCCTTCCATTCCATTCCACTCAATTCCCTTCCATTCCACTCCATTCCATTCCATTCCATTCTATTCCATTCCATTCCTTTCCATTGCATTCCATTCCCTTCGGGTTGATTTCGTTCCAATCCATTCCATTCCATTTCGGTTGATTCCTTTCCATTCCATTCCATTCCTGTCCATTCCTTTCCATTCCGGATGATTCCATTGCATTCCATTCAATTCCACTCGGGTTGATTCCATTCCATTCCATTCCATTCCATTCCATTCCATTCCAGGATATTCCATTCCATTCCATTCCAGTTGCTTCCATTCGATTCCATTCCATTCCATTCCATTCCAATCCATTCCATAAGAGGTGATTAAATTCCAATCCATTCCATCCCATTCCATTCCGTTCCACTCCATTCCAATCCATTCCATTCCATTCCAATCCATTCCATTCCTTTCCATTCGGGTTGATTCCATTCGAGTCCATTCCATTCCATTTCAATCCATTCTATTCCATTCCATCCCATTCCATTCCATTCCATTCCATTCGGGTTGGTTCCATTCCATTGCATTCCATTCCACTCATTTCCATTCCATTCCATTCTGGTTTATTCAATTCCATTCCATTCCATTCCATTCCATTCCATTCCAAAGAGTTGATTAAATTCCAATCCATTCCATCCCATTCCATTCCGTTCCACTCCATTCCAATCCATTCCATTCCATTCCAATCCATTCCATTCCTTTCCGTTCGGGTTGATTCCATTCGAGTCCATTCCATTCCATTCCAATCCATTCTATTAAATTCCATCCCATTCCATTCCATTCCATTCCATTCCGGTTGGTTCCATTCCATTGCATTCCATTCCACTCCATTCCATTCCATTCCATTCTGGTTTATTCAATTCCATTCCATTCCATTCCATTCCATTCCATTCCATTCCATTCCATTCGGGTTGATTCCATTCCTTTCCACTCCTTTTAATTCCATTCCATTCCAATCCATTCCATTTGGGTTGATTCCATTCCATTCCATTCCATTCCATTCCATTGCATTCCAGTCCATTCCATTCGGGTTGATTCCATTCCATTCCAGTCCATTCCATTCCATTCCATCCCATTCCATTCAATTTGGTTTGATTCCATTGCATACCATTCCATTCCATTCCATTCTGGTTGATTCCATTCGATTCCATTCCATTCCATTCGGTTCCACTCCATTCCATTCCTTTCCATTCCATTCCATTCCGGTTGATTCCATTCCTTTCCATTTCATTCCATTCCATTCCATTTCATTCCATTCCATTCCATTCCATTCCATTCCATTCCAATCCATTCCATTCCATTTCATTCCATTCCATTCCATTGCATTTCATTTCAATCCATTCCATTCCATTCCTTTCCATTCCATTTCATTGCATTCCGTTCTATTCCATTCCATTTGGGTTGATTCCATTCCATTCCATTCCATTCCATTCCATTCCATCCCATTCCATTCCATTTGTTTTGATTCCATTGCATTCCATTCCATTCCATTCCATTCCTTTCTGGTTGATTCCATTCGATTCCATTCCATTCCATTCGGTTCCATTCCATTCCATTCCGGTTGATTCCATTCCACTCCATTTCATTCCATTCCATTCCATTTCATTCCAATCCCTTCCATTTCATTCCATTCCATTCCATTCCATTTCATTTTATTCCATTCCATTCCATTTCATTCCATTCTATTCCATTTCATTCCATTCCATTCCATTCCATTTTATTCCATACCATTCCAATTCATTCCATTCCATTCCATTTCATTCCATTCCATTCCATTCCATTCCATTCCATTGCATTCCATTCCATTTCATTCCATTCCATTCCATTGCATTTCATTTCAGTCCATTCCATTCCATTCCTTTCCATTCCATTTCATTGCATTCCATTCTATTCCATTCCATTTGGGTTGATTCCATTCCATTCCATTCCATTAGATTTCATTCGGGTTCATTCCATTCCATTCCATTCCATTCCATTCGGGTTCATTCCATTCCATTACATTACATTCCATTCCATTCGGTTTGATTCCATCCCATTCCATTCGATTCCATTCCATTCCATTCCATTCCATTCGGGTTGAATCCATACCCTTCCATTCCATTCCCATCCATTCCATTACATTCAATTTCATTCTATTCGGGTTGATTCCATTCTATTCGATTCGGTTTTATTTGATTCGATTCCATTCCATTCCTTTCCATTCCATTAGGGTAGATTCCATTCCGTTCCATTCCATTCCATTCCATTAGTGTTGATTCCATTCCCTTCCATTCCACTCCATTCCATTCCATTCCATTCTATTCCATTCCATTCCATTCCATTCCCTTCGGGTTGATTCCCTTCCAATCCATTCCATTCCATTTCATTCCATTCCATTCCATCAGTGTTGATTCCATTCCATTCCATTCCATTCCATTCCCTTCCATTTGGGCTCATTCCATTCCATTCCATTCCATTCCATTCCATTTCGGCTGATTCTATTCCATTCCATTCCTTTCCATTGCATTTGGGTTCATTCCATTCCATTCCATTCCATTCCTTTCCATTCAGGATGATTCCATTCCATTCCATTCCATTCCATTCCACTCTGGTTGATTCCATTCCATTCCATTCCATTCCATTCCATTCCACTATATTCCATTCCATTCCATTCCGGTTGATTCCATTCGATTCCATTCGATTCCATTCCATTCCATTCCATTCTATTCCATTCCATTCCTTTCGGGTTGATTCAATTTAATTCCATTCCAATTAATTCCATTAGATTCCATTCCGTTCGGTTTGATTCCATTCCATTCCATTCCATTCCATTGCATTCCATGCCTTTTGCGATGATTCCATTCCATTCCCTTCCATTCCATTCCATTCCATTCCATTACATTATGGTTTGTTCCATTCCATTCCATTCCTTTGCGTTCCATTCCATTCCATTCGGGTTGATTCCGTTCCATCATATTCCATTCCATTCCATTCCATTCGCGTTGAGTCCATTCGATTCCATCCCATTCCATTCCATTCCATTCCTTTCCGGTTGATTCCATTCCGTTCCGTTCCATTCCATTCCATTGCATTCCATTCCATTCCTTTCCATTCTGGTTGATTCCAGTCGATTCAATTCCATTCCATTCCATTCCATTCTGTTCGGGTTGATTCCATTCCATTCCATTCCATTTAATTCGTTTCCATTCCATTAGGGTTGATTCCATTCCATTCCATTCCTTTCCATTCCATTATATTCCAGTTCATTCCATTCCGGTTGATTCCATTCCACTCCATGCCACTCCATTCCATTCCATTCCATGCCATTCCATTGCATTCCATTCCATTCTTGCTGATTCCATTCCATTCCATTCCATTCCATTCCATTCCATTCCATCCCATTCCATTCGGGTTGATTCCAGTCGATTCCATTCCATTCCATTCCATTCCATTCCGTTCGTGTTGATTTCATTCCATTCCATTCCATTACATTCCATTCCCTTTGGGTTGATTCCATTCCAATCCATTCCATTCCATAGGGTTGTTTCCATTCCATTCCATTACATTCCATTCCCTTCCATTCCATTTGTGTTGATTCCTTTCCATTCCATTCTATTCCATTCCATTCCATTCCATTCGGGTTGAATACATTCCATTCCATTCCTTTCCAATTCATTCCTTTCCATTCCATTCGGTTGTATTCCATTCCATTCCATTCCATTCCACTCCATTCCATTTGGGTTGATTCCATTCCATTCCATTCCATTCCATTCCATTCCATTCCATTTGGGTTGATTCCATTCCATTCCATTCCATTCCATTCCATTCCATTCGGGATGATTTCATTCCATTCCATTCCATACCATTCCAAACAATTCCAATCTGGTTGATTCCATTCCACTGCATTCCATTCCATTCCATTCCACGATATTCCATTCCATTCCATTCTGGTTGATTCCATTCCATTCCATTCCATTTCATTCGTTTCCATTCCATTCCATTCCTTTCTATGCCATTCCATTCCGGTTGATTCCATTCCAGTCCATTTCATTCCATTCCATTCCATTTCATTTCATTCCATTCCATTCCATTTCATTCCATTCCACTCCGTTTCATTCCATTCCATTCCATTTCATTCCGTTCCATTCCATCTCATTCCATTCCATTCCATTTCATTCCATTCCATTCCATTCCATTTCATTTTATTCCATTCCATTTCATTTCATTCCATTCCATTCCATTCCATTCTATTCCATTCCATTCGGGTTGATTCCATTCCATTCCATTCCATTCCATTTCATTCGCGTTCATTCCATTCCATTCCATTCCATTCCATTCCATTCAGGTGGATTCCTTTCCATTCCATTCGATTCCTTTCCATTCCATTCCATTCGGGTTTTTTCCATTGCATTCCATTCCATTCCCATCCATTCCATTCCATTCAATTTCATTCCATTTGCGTTGATTCCGTTCTATTCGATTTGATTTGATTTGATTCGATTCCATTCCATTCCATTCCATTCCATTAGGATGTATTTCCATTCCGTTCCATTCCATTCCATTCCATTCGGGTTGATTCCATTCCACTCCATTCCATTCCATTTCATTCCATTCCACTCCATTCCATTCCATTCCACTCCATTCCATTCCATTCCATTCCATTTCATTCCATTCCACTCCATTCCATTCCATTCCACTCCATTCCATTCCATTCCATTCTGGTTGATTCCACTCCAATCCATTCCATTGCATTCCATGCCATTCCATTGCAATCGTGTTGATTTCATTCCATTCCATTCCATTCTCTTCCATTCCATTCAATTCCATTCCACTCCATTGCATTCCATTCCATTTGGGTTGAATTTATTCCATTCCATTCTATTCCATTCCAGTCGGGTAGAGTCCATTCCATTCCATTCCATTCCATTCGTGTTGATTCCCTTCAATTCCATTACATTCCATTTCATTCCATTCCATTGCATTGCATTCCAATCGGGTTGATTCCATTCCATTCCATTCTATTCCATTCCATTCCATTCCATTCAATTCCATTCCGGTGGATTCCATTCCATTCCATTCCAATCCATTCCATTCCATTCCATTCCATTCCATTCCATTCCATGCGGGTTGATTCCATTCGATTCCATTCTATTCCATTCCATTCCATTCCATTGCATTTAATTCCATTCCATTCGCGTTGATTGCATTCCATTCCATTCCATTCCATTCCATTCCTTTCCATTAGGGTTGATTCCACTCCATTCCACTCCATTCCATTCCACTACTGTAGGGTTGATTCCATTCCATTCGATTCCATTCCATTCCATTCCATTCCATTCCATTGAGGTTGATTCCATTCCATTCCATTCCACTCCTTTCCATTCCGTTAGGGTTGATTCCATTCCATTCCATTCCATTCCATTCCATTCCATTTGGGTTGATTTCATTCCATTCCATTCCATTCCATTACATTACATTCCAGTCCATTCCATTCGGGTTGATTCGATTCCATTCCAGTCCATTCCATTCCATTCAATTCCATCCCATTCCATTCCATTTGGGTTGATTCCATTCCATTCCATACCATTACATTACATTTCATTCCTGTCTATTTCATTCGGTTTGATTCCATTCCATTCTCTTCCATTCCATTCCATTCCAATCCAGTCTGGTTGATTTCATTTCATTCCATTCCATTCCATTCGTTTCCATTCCATTCCATTCCTTTCCATTCCATTCCATTCCGGTTGACTCCATTCCATTCCATTTCATTCCATTCCGTTCCATTTCATTCCATTCCATTCCATTCCATTCCATTTCATTTTATTCCATTCCATTCCATTACATTACATTCTATTCCATTCCATTCGGGTTCATTCCATTCCATTCCATTTCATTCGGGTGCATTCCATTCCATTCCGTTCCATTCCATTCCAATCCATTCAATTCGGTTGGATTCCATTCTTTTCCATTCCATTCCATTCCATTTCGGTTGATTCCATTCCATTCCATTCCATTCCATTGCATTCCATTTCTGTTGATTCCATTCCATTCCATTCCATTCGGGATGATTCCTTTCCATTCCATTCCATTCCATTCCATTACATTCCATTCCATTCCGGTTGGTTCCATTCCATTCCATTCCACTCCATTCAATTGCATTCCATTCCATTCCGGTTGGTTCCATTCCATTCCATTCCATTCTGGTTTATTCCATTCCATTCCAATCCATTCCATTCCATTCCATTCCATTAGAGGGGATTCCATTCATTTCCGCTCCATTTAATTCCATTCCATTCCAATCCATTCCATTTGGGTTGATTCAATTCCATTCCGTTCCATTGCATTACATTACATTCCAGGCCATTCCATCCGGGTTGACTCCATTCCATTCCAGTTCATTCTATTCCATTCCATTCCATCCCATTCCATTCCATTTTGTTTGATTCCATGCCATTCCATACCATTATATTACATTTCATTCCAGTCCATTCCATTCGGTTTGATTCCATTCCATTCCATTCCATTCCACTCTTTTTGATTCCATTCCATTGCATTCCATTCCATTCCATTCCATTCGGTTCCATTCCATTCCATTCCATTCCGGTTGATTCCATTACATTCCATTCAATTCCATTCCATTCCATTCCATTCGCGTTGAGTCCATTCGATTCCATCCCATTCCATTCCATTCCATTCCATTCCGGTTGATTCCATTCCGTTCCGTTCCATTCCATTCCATTGCATTCCATTCCATTCTGGTTGATTACAGTCGATTCCGTTCCATTCCATTCCATTCCGTTCGGGTTGATTCCATGTCATTCCTTTCCATTTAATTTGATTCCATTCCATTAGGGTTGATTCCATTCCATTCCATTCCATTCCATTCCATTCCAGTTTATTCCAATGGGGTTGATTCCATTCCATTCCATTCCATTCCATTCCATTCCTTTCCTTTCGTGTTGATTCCATTCGATTCCATTCCATTCCATTCCATTCCATTCCATTCGGGTTGATTCCATTCCATTCCATTCCATTGCATTCCATTCCATTCGGGATGATTCCATTCCATTCCATTCCATTCCATTCCATTCCATTCCCCTCGGGTTGATTCCCTTCCATTCCATTCCATTCCAGTCCATTCCATTCCATTCCATTCCTTTCCATTGCATTCCATTCCATGATTTTCCATTCCATTGCATTCGGGTTGATTCCGTTCGATTCCATTCTATTCCATTCCATTCCATTCCATTCCATTCCATTCCATTGCTTTCCATTCCAGTCCTTTCGGGTTGATTCCATTTCATTCCATTTCACTCCATTGTATTAGCGTTGAGTCCATTCCATTCCATCCCATTCCATTCCATTCCATTCCAGTTGGTTCAATTCCATTCCCTTCCACTCCATTCCATTCCATTCCATTCTGATTTATTCCATTCCATTCAATTCCATTCCATTCCATTCCATTCGGGTTGATTCCATTCGTTTCCACTCCATTTAATTCCATTCCATTCCAATCCATTCCATTTGGGTTGGTTCCATTCCATTCCACTCCATTGTATTACATTGCATTCCAGTCCATTCCATTCCATTCCATTCCATCCCATTCCATTCCATTTGGTTTGATTTCATTCCTTTCCATACCATCACATTCCATTCCATTCCGTTCCATTCCATTCCATTCTGGTTGATTCCATTCCATTCCATTCCATTCCATTCGGTTCCATTCCATTCCATTCTTTTCCACTCCATTCCATTCCAGTTGATTCCATTCAATTCCATTTCATTCCATTCCATTCCATTTCATTCCATTCCATTCCATTCCATTCCATATCATTTTATTCCTTCCATTCCATTTCATTGCATTCCATTCCATTTCATTCCATTCCTTTCCCTTCCATTCCATTCCATTCGGGTTGATCCCATTCCATTCCATTCCATTCCATTTCATTCGGGTTCATTCCATTCCATTCCATTCCATTCCATTCGGGATGATTCCATTCCATTCCATTCCATTCGATTCAATTCCATTCCATTACATTGCAGTCCATTCCATTCGGGTTGATTCCTTTCCATTCCAGTCCATTCCATTCCATTCAATTCCATCCCATTCCATTCCATTTGGGTTGATTCCATTCCATTCCATACCATTACCTTACATTTCATTGCAGTCTATTCCATTCGGTTTGATTCCATTCCATTCTATTCCATTCCATTCCAGTCTGGTTGATTCCATTCCATTCCATTACATTACATTCGTTTCCATTCCATTCCATTCCATTCCAGTCTGGTTGATTCCATTCCATTCCATTCCATTCGTTTCCATTCCATTCTATTCCTTTCCATTCCATTCCATTCCGGTTGATTCCATTCCAATCCATTTCATTCCATTCCGTTCCATTCCATTCCACTCCATTCCATTCCATTCCATTTCATTTTATTCCATTCCATTCCATTCCATTCAATTCCCTTCCATTCCATTCCACTCAATTCCCTTCCATTCCACTCCATTCCATTCCATTCCATTCCATTCTATTCCATTCCATTCCTTTCCATTGCATTGCATTCCCTTCGGATTGATTTCGTTCCAATCCATTCCATTCCATTCCATTCCATTTCGGTTCATTCAATTCCATTTCATTCCATTCCTGTCCATTCGAATCCATTCCGGATGATTCCATTGCATTCCATTCAATTCCACTCGGGTTGATTCCATTCCATTCCATTCCATTCCATTCCATTCCATTCCATTCCAGGATATTCCTATCCATTCCATTCCAGTTGATTCCATTCGATTCCATTCCATTCCATTCCATTCCATAAGAGGTGATTAAATTCCAATCCATTCCATCCCATTCCATTCCGTTCCACTCCATTCCAATCCATTCCATTCCATTCCAATCCATTCCATTCCTTTCCATTCGGGTTGATTCCATTCGAGTCCATTCCATTCCATTCCAATCCATTCTATTCCATTCCATCCCATTCCATTCCATTCCATTCCATTCCGGTTGGTTCCATTCCATTGCATTCCATTCCACTCCATTCCATTCTGTTCCATTTTTGTTTATTCAATTCCATTCCATTCCATTCCATTCGGGTTGATTCCATTCCTTTCCACTCCTTTTAATTCCATTCCATTCCAATCCATTCCGTTTTGGTTGATTCCATTCCATTCCATTACATCGCATTCCAGTCCATTCCTTTCGGGTTGATTCCATTCCATTCCACTCCATTCCTTTCCATTCCATCCCATTCCATTCCATTTGGATTGATTCCATTGCATTCCATTCCATTCCATTCTGGTTGATTCCATTCCATTCCATTCGGTTCCACTCCATTCCATTCCTTTCCATTCCATTCCATTCCAGTTGATTCCACTCCATTCCATTCCATTCCATTCCATTCCATTCCATTCCATTTCATTCCATTCCATTCCATTCCATTCCATTCCATTCCATTCCATTCCATTGCATTCCTTTCCATTCCATTCCATTCCATTCCATTCCATTGCATTTCATTTCAGACCATTCCATTCCATTCCTTTCCATTCCATTTCATTGCATTCCATTCTGTTCCATTCCATTTTGGTTCATTCCATTCCATTCCATTCCATTCCATTCCATTCCATCCCATTCCATTCCATTTGGTTTGATTCCATTGCATTCCATTCCATTCCATTCCATTCCTTTCTGGTTGATTCCATTCGATTCCATTCCATTCCATTCGGTTCCATTCCATTCCATTCCTTACCATTCCGTTCCATTCCGGTTGATTCCATTCCATTCCATTTCATTCCATTCAATTCCATTTCATTCCATTCCATTCCATTTCATTCCATTCCATTCCATTTCATTCCATTCCATTCCATTTCATTCCATTCCATTCCATTTCATTCCATTCCATTCCATTTCATTCCATTCCATTCCATTTCATTCCATTCCATTGCATTTCATTCCATTCCATTCCATTTCATTCCATTCCATTCCATTCCATTCCATTTCATTCCATTCCATTCCATTCCATTTCATTTTATTCCATTCCATTCCATTTCAGTCCATTCCATTCCATTTCATTCCATTCCATTCCATTCCATTCCATTTCATTCCATTCCATTCCATTCCATTTCATTTTATTCCATTCCATTCCATTTCAGTCCATTCCATTCCATTTCATTCCATTCCATTCCATTCCATTTTATTCCATTCCATTCCATTTCATTCCATTCCATTCCATTTCATTCCATTCCATTCCATTCCCCTTGGGTCGATTCCCTTCCATTCCATTCGATTCCAGTCCTTTCCATTCCACTCCATTCCGTTCCATTCCATTCCATTCCATGATTTTCCATTCCATTACATTCGGGTTGCTTCCGTTCGATTCCATTCCATTCCATTCCTTTCCTTTCCGTTCCAGTCCTTTCGGGTTGATTCCATTTCATTCCATTTCATTCCATTCCTTTAGCATTGAGTTCATTCGATTCCATCCCATTCCGTTCCAGTCCCTTCCATTCCGGTTGGTTCCATTCCATTCCATTCCATTGCACTCCATTCCATTCCATTCCATTCTGGTTTATTCCATTCCATTCCATTCCATTCCATTCCATTCCATTCCATTCCATTCGGGTTGATTCCTTTCCTTTCGACTCCATTTAATTCCATTCCATTCCTTTCCATTCCATTTGGGTTGATTTCATTCCATTCCATTCAATTCCATTCCATTACATTCCAGTCCATTCCATTCGGGTTGATTCCTTTCCATTCCAGTCCATTCCATTCCATTCAATTCCATCCCATTCCATTCCATTTGGGTTGATTCCATTCCATTCCATACCATTACCTTACATTTCACTCCAGTCTATTCCATTCGGTTTGATTCCATTCCATTCTATTCCATTCCATTCCATTCCATTCCAGTCTGGTTGATTCCAATCCATTCCATTCCATTCCATTCCTTTCCATTCCATTCCATTCCATTCCAGTCTGGTTGATTCCATTCCATTCCATTCCATTCCATTCGTTTCCATTCCATTCCATTCCTTTCCATTCCATTCCATTCCGGTTGATTCCATTCCAATCCATTTCATTCCATTCCGTTCCATTCCATTCCACTCCATTCCATTCCATTTCATTTCATTTTATTCCATTCCATTCCATTCCATTCCATTCCCTTCCATTCCATTCCACTCAATTCCCTTCCATTCCACTCCATTCCATTCCATTCCATTCCATTCTATTCCATTCCATTCCTTTCCATTGCATTCCATTCCCTTCGGGTTGATTTCGTTCCAATCCATTCCATTCCATTTCGGTTGATTCCATTCCATTCCATTCCATTCCTGTCCATTCCTTTCCATTCCGGATGTTTCCATTGCATTCCATTCAATTCCACTCGGGTTGATTCCATTCCATTCCATTCCATTCCATTCCATTCCATTCCAGGATATTCCATTCCATTCCATTCCAGTTGCTTCCATTCGATTCCATTCCATTCCATTCCATTCCAATCCATTCCATAAGAGGTGATTAAATTCCAATCCATTCCATCCCATTCCATTCCGTTCCACTCCATTCCAATCCATTCCATTCCATTCCAATCCATTCCATTCCTTTCCATTCGGGTTGATTCCATTCGAGTCCATTCCATTCCATTCCAATCCATTCTATTCCATTCCATCCCATTCCATTCCATTCCATTCCATTCGGGTTGGTTCCATTCCATTGCATTCCATTCCACTCATTTCCATTCCATTCCATTGTGGTTTATTCAATTCCATTCCATTCCATTCCATTCCATTCCATTCCATTCCAAAGAGTTGATTAAATTCCAATCCATTCCATCCCATTCCATTCCGTTCCACTCCATTCCAATCCATTCCATTCCATTCCAATCCATTCCATTCCTTTCCGTTCGGGTTGATTCCATTCGAGTCCATTCCATTCCATTCCAATCCATTCTATTCCATTCCATCCCATTCCATTCCATTCCGGTTGGTTCCATTCCATTGCATTCCATTCCACTCCATTCCATTCCATTCCATTCTGGTTTATTCAATTCCATTCCATTCCATTCCATTCCATTCCATTCCATTCCATTCCATTCCATTCCATTCGGGTTGATTCCATTCCTTTCCACTCCTTTTAATTCCATTCCATTCCAATCCATTCCATTTGGGTTGATTCCATTCCATTCCATTCCATTCCATTCCATTGCATTCCAGTCCATTCCATTCGGGTTGATTCCATTCCATTCCAGTCCATTCCATTCCATTCCATCCCATTCCATTCAATTTGGTTTGATTCCATTGCATTCCATTCCATTCCATTCCATTCTGTTTGATTCCATTCGATTCCATTCCATTCCATTCGGTTCCACTCCAT
This sequence comes from Pan paniscus, assembly GCF_029289425.2. Taxonomy (NCBI): domain Eukaryota; kingdom Metazoa; phylum Chordata; class Mammalia; order Primates; family Hominidae; genus Pan; species Pan paniscus. The sequence goes on along the minus strand of NC_073268.2, from coordinate 45,644,813 downwards.
TCCATTCCTTTCCATTCCATTCCATTCCGGTTGATTCCATTCCTTTCCATTTCATTCCATTCCATTCCATTTCATTCCATTCCATTCCATTCCATTCCATTCCATTCCATTTCATTCCATTCCATTCCATTGCATTTCATTTCAGTCCATTCCATTCCATTCCTTTCCATTCCATTTCATTGCATTCCATTCTATTCCATCCCATTTGGGTTGATTCCATTCCATTCCATTCCATTCCATTCCATTCCATCCCATTCCATTCCATTTGGTTTGATTCCATTGCATTCCATTCCATTCCATTCCATTCCTTTCTGGTTGATTCCATTCGATTCCATTCCATTCCATTCGGTTCCATTCCATTCCATTCCGGTTGATTCCATTCCACTCCATTTCATTCCATTCCATTCCATTTCCTTCCAATCTCTTCCATTTCATTCCATTCCATTCCATTCCATTTCATTTTATTCCATTCCATTCCATTTCATTCCATTCTATTCCATTTCATTCCATTCCATTCGATTCCATTTTATTCCATACCATTCCATTTCATTCCATTCCATTCCATTTCATTCCATTCCATTCCATTCCATTCCATTCCATTGCATTCCATTCCATTTCATTCCATTCCATTCCATTGCATTTCATTTCAGTCCATTCCATTCCATTCCTTTCCATTCCATTCCATTGCATTTCATTCCATTCCATTCCATTTCATTCCATTCCATTCCATTCCATTCCATTTCATTCCATTCCATTCCATTCCATTTCATTTTATTCCATTCCATTCCATTTCAGTCCATTCCATTCCATTTCATTCCATTCCATTCCATTCCATTTTATTCCATTCCATTCCATTTCATTCCATTCCATTCCATTTCATTCCATTCCATTCCATTCCCCTTGGGTCGATTCCCTTCCATTCCATTCGATTCCAGTCCTTTCCATTCCACTCCATTCCGTTCCATTCCATTCCATTCCATGATTTTCCATTCCATTACATTCGGGTTGCTTCCGTTCGATTCCATTCCATTCCATTCCTTTCCTTTCCGTTCCAGTCCTTTCGGGTTGATTCCATTTCATTCCATTTCATTCCATTCCTTTAGCATTGAGTTCATTCGATTCCATCCCATTCCGTTCCAGTCCCTTCCATTCCGGTTGGTTCCATTCCATTCCATTCCATTGCACTCCATTCCATTCCATTCCATTCTGGTTTATTCCATTCCATTCCATTCCATTCCATTCCATTCCATTCCATTCGGGTTGATTCCTTTCCTTTCGACTCCATTTAATTCCATTCCATTCCTTTCCATTCCATTTGGGTTGATTTCATTCCATTCCATTCAATTCCATTCCATTACATTCCAGTCCATTCCATTCGGGTTGATTCCTTTCCATTCCAGTCCATTCCATTCCATTCAATTCCATCCCATTCCATTCCATTTGGGTTGATTCCATTCCATTCCATACCATTACCTTACATTTCACTCCAGTCTATTCCATTCGGTTTGATTCCATTCCATTCTATTCCATTCCATTCCATTCCATTCCAGTCTGGTTGATTCCAATCCATTCCATTCCATTCCATTCCTTTCCATTCCATTCCATTCCATTCCAGTCTGGTTGATTCCATTCCATTCCATTCCATTCCATTCGTTTCCATTCCATTCCATTCCTTTCCATTCCATTCCATTCCGGTTGATTCCATTCCAATCCATTTCATTCCATTCCGTTCCATTCCATTCCACTCCATTCCATTCCATTTCATTTCATTTTATTCCATTCCATTCCATTCCATTCCATTCCCTTCCATTCCATTCCACTCAATTCCCTTCCATTCCACTCCATTCCATTCCATTCCATTCCATTCTATTCCATTCCATTCCTTTCCATTGCATTCCATTCCCTTCGGGTTGATTTCGTTCCAATCCATTCCATTCCATTTCGGTTGATTCCATTCCATTCCATTCCATTCCTGTCCATTCCTTTCCATTCCGGATGTTTCCATTGCATTCCATTCAATTCCACTCGGGTTGATTCCATTCCATTCCATTCCATTCCATTCCATTCCATTCCAGGATATTCCATTCCATTCCATTCCAGTTGCTTCCATTCGATTCCATTCCATTCCATTCCATTCCAATCCATTCCATAAGAGGTGATTAAATTCCAATCCATTCCATCCCATTCCATTCCGTTCCACTCCATTCCAATCCATTCCATTCCATTCCAATCCATTCCATTCCTTTCCATTCGGGTTGATTCCATTCGAGTCCATTCCATTCCATTCCAATCCATTCTATTCCATTCCATCCCATTCCATTCCATTCCATTCCATTCGGGTTGGTTCCATTCCATTGCATTCCATTCCACTCATTTCCATTCCATTCCATTGTGGTTTATTCAATTCCATTCCATTCCATTCCATTCCATTCCATTCCATTCCAAAGAGTTGATTAAATTCCAATCCATTCCATCCCATTCCATTCCGTTCCACTCCATTCCAATCCATTCCATTCCATTCCAATCCATTCCATTCCTTTCCGTTCGGGTTGATTCCATTCGAGTCCATTCCATTCCATTCCAATCCATTCTATTCCATTCCATCCCATTCCATTCCATTCCGGTTGGTTCCATTCCATTGCATTCCATTCCACTCCATTCCATTCCATTCCATTCTGGTTTATTCAATTCCATTCCATTCCATTCCATTCCATTCCATTCCATTCCATTCGGGTTGATTCCATTCCTTTCCACTCCTTTTAATTCCATTCCATTCCAATCCATTCCATTTGGGTTGATTCCATTCCATTCCATTCCATTCCATTCCATTGCATTCCAGTCCATTCCATTCGGGTTGATTCCATTCCATTCCAGTCCATTCCATTCCATTCCATCCCATTCCATTCAATTTGGTTTGATTCCATTGCATTCCATTCCATTCCATTCCATTCTGTTTGATTCCATTCGATTCCATTCCATTCCATTCGGTTCCACTCCATTCCATTCCTTTCCATTCCATTCCATTCCGGTTGATTCCATTCCTTTCCATTTCATTCCATTCCATTCCATTTCATTCCATTCCATTCCATTCCATTCCATTCCATTCCATTTCATTCCATTCCATTCCATTGCATTTCATTTCAGTCCATTCCATTCCATTCCTTTCCATTCCATTTCATTGCATTCCATTCTATTCCATCCCATTTGGGTTGATTCCATTCCATTCCATTCCATTCCATTCCATTCCATCCCATTCCATTCCATTTGGTTTGATTCCATTGCATTCCATTCCATTCCATTCCATTCCTTTCTGGTTGATTCCATTCGATTCCATTCCATTCCATTCGGTTCCATTCCATTCCATTCCGGTTGATTCCATTCCACTCCATTTCATTCCATTCCATTCCATTTCATTCCAATCTCTTCCATTTCATTCCATTCCATTCCATTCCATTTCATTTTATTCCATTCCATTCCATTTCATTCCATTCTATTCCATTTCATTCCATTCCATTCCATTCCATTTTATTCCATACCATTCCATTTCATTCCATTCCATTCCATTTCATTCCATTCCATTCCATTCCATTCCATTCCATTGCATTCCATTCCATTTCATTCCATTCCATTCCATTGCATTTCATTTCAGTCCATTCCATTCCATTCCTTTCCATTCCATTTCATTGCATTCCATTCTATTCCATTCCATTTGGGTTGATTCCATTCCATTCCATTCCATTAGATTTCATTCAGGTTCATTCCATTCCATTCCATTCCATTCCATTCGGGTTCATTCCATTCCATTACATTACATTCCATTCCATTCGGTTTGATTCCATCCCATTCCATTCGATTCCATTCCATTCCATTCCATTCCATTCGGGTTGAATCCATACCCTTCCATTCCATTCCCATCCATTCCATTACATTCAATTTCATTCTATTCGGGTTGATTCCATTCTATTCGATTCGGTTTTATTTGATTCGATTCCATTCCATTCCTTTCCATTCCATTAGGGTAGATTCCATTCCGTTCCATTCCATTCCATTCCATTAGTGTTGATTCCATTCCCTTCCATTCCACTCCATTCCATTCCATTCCATTCTATTCCATTCCATTCCATTCCATTCCCTTCGGGTTGATTCCGTTCCAATCCATTCCATTCCATTTCATTCCATTCCATTCCATCAGTGTTGATTCCATTCCATTCCATTCCATTCCATTCCCTTCCATTTGGGCTCATTCCATTCCATTCCATTCCATTCCATTCCATTTCGGCTGATTCTATTCCATTCCATTCCTTTCCATTGCATTTGGGTTCATTCCATTCCATTCCATTCCTTTCCATTCACTATGATTCCATTCCATTCCATTCCATTCCATTCCACTCTGGTTGATTCCATTCCATTCCATTCCATTCCATTCCATTCCACTATATTCCATTCCATTCCATTCCGGTTGATTTCATTCGATTCCATTCGATTCCATTCCATTCCATTCCATTCTATTCCATTCCATTCCTTTCGGGTTGATTCCATTTAATTCCATTCCAATTAATTCCATTAGATTCCATTCCGTTCGGTTTGATTCCATTCCATTCCATTCCATTCCATTGCATTCCATGCCTTTTGCGATGATTCCATTCCATTCCCTTCCATTCCATTCCATTCAATTCCATTACATTATGGTTTGTTCCATTCCATTCCATTCCTTTGCGTTCCATTCCATTCCATTCGGGTTGATTCCGTTCCATCACATTCCATTCCATTCCATTCCATTCGCGTTGAGTCCATTCGATTCCATCCCATTCCATTCCATTCCATTCCATTCCGGTTGATTCCATTCCGTTCCGTTCCATTCCATTCCATTGCATTCCATTCCATTCCTTTCCATTCTGGTTGATTCCAGTCGATTCAATTCCATTCCATTCCATTCCATTCTGTTCGGGTTGATTCCATTCCATTCCATTCCATTTAATTCGTTTCCATTCCATTTGGGTTGATTCCATTCCATTCCATTCCATTCCATTCCATTATATTCCAGTTCATTCCATTCCGGTTGATTCCATTCCACTCCATGCCACTCCATTCCATTCCATTCCATGCCATTCCATTGCCTTCCATTCCTTTCTTGCTGATTCCATTCCATTCCATTCCATTCCATTCCATTCCATTCCATTCCATCCCATTCCATTCGGGTTGATTCCAGTCCATTCCATTCCATTCCATTCCATTCCATTCCGTTCGTGTTGATTTCATTCCATTCCATTCCATTACATTCCATTCCCTTTGGGTTGATTCCATTCCAATCCATTCCATTCCATAGGGTTGTTTCCATTCCATTCCATTACATTCCATTCCCTTCCATTCCATTTGGGTTGATTCCTTTCCATTCCATTCTATTCCATTCCATTCCATTCCATTCGGGTTGAATCCATTCCATTCCATTCCTTTCCAATTCATTCCTTTCCATTCCATTCGGTTGTATTCCATTCCATTCCATTCCATTCCACTCCATTCCATTTGGGTTGATTCCATTCCATTCCATTCCATTCCATTCCATTCCATTCCATTTGGGTTGATTCCATTCCATTCCATTCCATTCCATTCCATACCATTCGGGATGATTTCATTCCATTCCATTCCATACCATTCCAAACAATTCCAATCTGGTTGATTCGATTCCACTGCATTCCATTCCATTCCATTCCACGATATTCCATTCCATTCCATTCTGGTTGATTCCATTCCATTCCATTCCATTCCATTCCATTCGTTTCCATTCCATTCCATTCCTTTCTATGCCATTCCATTCCGGTTGATTCCATTCCAGTCCATTTCATTCCATTCCATTCCATTTCATTTCATTCCATTCCATTCCATTTCATTCCATTCCACTCCGTTTCATTCCATTCCATTGCATTTCATTCCGTTCCATACCATCTCATTCCATTCCATTCCATTTCATTCCATTCCATTCCATTCCATTTCATTTTATTCCATTCCATTTCATTTCATTCCATTCCATTCCATTCCATTCTATTCCATTCCATTCGGGTTGATTCCATTCCATTCCATTCTATTCCATTCCATTCGGGTTGATTCCATTCCATTCCATTCCATTCCATTCCATTCCATTCCATTCCATTTCATTCGCGTTCATTCCATTCCATTCCATTCCATTCCATTCCATTCCATTCAGGTGGATTCCTTTCCATTCCATTCGATTCCTTTCCATTCCATTCCATTCGGGTTTTTTCCATTGCATTCCATTCCATTCCCATCCATTCCATTCCATTCAATTTCATTCCATTTGCGTTGATTCCGTTCTATTCGATTCGATTTGATTTGATTCGATTCCATTCCATTCCATTCCATTCCATTAGGATGTATTTCCATTCCGTTCCATTCCATTCCATTCCATTCGGGTTGATTCCATTCCACTCCATTCCATTCCATTCCATTCCATTCCAATCCATTCCATTCCATTCCACTCCATTCCATTCCATTCCATTCTGGTTGATTGCACTCCAATCCATTCCATTGCATTCCATGCCATTCCATTGCAATCGTGTTGATTTCATTCCATTCCATTCCATTCTCTTCCATTCCATTCAATTCCATTCCACTCCATTGCATTCCATTCCATTTGGGTTGAATTTATTCCATTCCATTCTATTCCATTCCAGTCGGGTAGAGTCCATTCCATTCTATTCCATTCCATTCGTGTTGATTCCCTTCAATTCCATTACATTCCATTTCATTCCATTCCATTGCATTGCATTCCAATCGGGTTGATTCCATTCCATTCCATTCTATTCCATTCCATTCCATTCCATTCAATTCCATTCCGGTGGATTCCATTCCATTCCATTCCAATCCATTCCATTCCATTCCATTCCATTCCATTCCATTCCATGCGGGTTGATTCCATTCGATTCCATTCTATTCCATTCCATTCCATTCCATTGCATTTAATTCCATTCCATTCGCGTTGATTGCATTCCATTCCATTCCATTCCATTCCATTCCTTTCCATTAGGGTTGATTCCACTCCATTCCACTCCATTCCATTCCACTACTATAGGGTTGATTCCATTCCATTCGATTCCATTCCATTCCATTCCATTCCATTCCATTGAGGTTGATTCCATTCCATTCCATTCCACTCCTTTCCATTCCGTTAGGGTTGATTCCATTCCATTCCATTCCATTCCATTCCATTCCATTCCATTCCATTTCATTCCATTCCTTTCCATTCCATTTGGGTTGATTTCATTCCATTCCATTCCATTCCATTACATTACATTCCAGTCCATTCCATTCGGGTTGATTCGATTCCATTCCAGTCCATTCCATTCCATTCAATTCCAACCCATTCCATTCCATTTGGGTTGATTCCATTCCATTCCATACCATTACATTACATTTCATTCCTGTCTATTTCATTCGGTTTGATTCCATTCCATTCTCTTCCATTCCATTCCATTCCATTCCAGTCTGGTTGATTCCATTTCATTCCATTCCATTCCATTCGTTTCCATTCCATTCCATTCCTTTCCATTCCATTCCATTCCGGTTGACTCCATTCCATTCCATTTCATTCCATTCCGTTCCATTTCATTCCATTCCATTCCATTCCATTCCATTTCATTTTATTCCATTCCATTCCATTACATTACATTCTATTCCATTTCATTCGGGTTCATTCCATTCCATTCCATTTCATTCGGGTGCATTCCATTCCATTCCGTTCCATTCCATTCCAATCCATTCAATTCGGTTGGATACCATTCTTTTCCATTCCATTCCATTCCAATTCGGTTGATTCCATTCCATTCCATTCCATTCCATTCCATTCCATTTCTGTTGATTCCATTCCATTCCATTCCATTCCATTCCATTCGGGATGATTCCATTCCATTCCATTCCATTCCATTACATTACATTCCATTCCATTCCGGTTGGTTCCATTCCATTCCATTCCACTCCATTCAATTGCATTCCATTCCATTCCGGTTGGTTCCATTCCATTCCATTCCATTCTGGTTTATTCCATTCCATTCCATTCCATTCCATTCCATTCCATTCCATTAGAGTGGATTCCATTCATTTCCGCTCCATTTAATTCCATTCCATTCCAATCTACTCCATTTGGGTTGATTCAATTCCATTCCGTTCCATTGCATTACATTACATTCCAGGCCATTCCATCCGGGTTGACTCCATTCCATTCCAGTTCATTCTATTCCATTCCATTCCATCCCATTCCATTCCATTTTGTTTGATTCCATGCCATTCCATACCATTATATTTCATTTCATTCCAGTCCATTCCATTCGGTTTGATTCCATTCCATTCCATTCCATTCCACTCTTGTTGATTCCATTCCATTGCATTCCATTCCATTCCATTCCATTCGGTTCCATTCCATTCCATTCCATTCCGGTTGATTCCATTACATTCCATTCAATTCCATTCCATTCCATTCCATTCGCGTTGAGTCCATTCGATTCCATCCCATTCCATTCCATTCCATTCCATTCCGGTTGATTCCATTCCGTTCCGTTCCATTCCATTCCATTGCATTCCATTCCATTCTGGTTGATTACAGTCGATTCCGTTCCATTCCATTCCATTCCGTTCGGGTTGATTCCATGTCATTCCTTTCCATTTAATTTGATTCCATTCCATTAGGGTTGATTCCATTCCATTCCATTCCATTCCATTCCATTCCAGTTTATTCCAATGGGGTTGATTCCATTCCATTCCATTCCATTCCATTCCATTCCTTTCCTTTCGTGTTGATTCCATTCGATTCCATTCCATTCCATTCCATTCCATTCCATTCGGGTTGATTCCATTCCATTCCATTCCATTGCATTCCATTCCATTCGGGATGATTCCATTCCATTCCATTCCATTCGATTCCATTCCATTCCCCTCGGGTTGATTCCCTTCCATTCCATTCCATTCCAGTCCATTCCATTCCATTCCATTCCATTCCATTCCATTCCATTCCATTGCTTTCCATTCCAGTCCTTTCGGGTTGATTCCATTTCATTCCATTTCACTCCATTGTATTAGCGTTGAGTCCATTCCATTCCATCCCATTCCATTCCATTCCATTCCAGTTGGTTCAATTCCATTCCCTTCCACTCCATTCCATTCCATTCCATTCTGGTTTATTCCATTCCATTCAATTCCATTCCATTCCATTCCATTCCATTCCATTCCATTCCATTCGGGTTGATTCCATTCGTTTCCACTCCATTTAATTCCATTCCATTCCAATCCATTCCATTTGGGTTGGTTCCATTCCATTCCACTCCATTGTATTACATTGCATTCCAGTCCATTCCATTCCATTCCATTCCATCCCATTCCATTCCATTTGGTTTGATTTCATTCCTTTCCATACCATCACATTCCATTCCATTCCGTTCCATTCCATTCCATTCTGGTTGATTCCATTCCATTCCATTCAATTCCATTCGGTTCCATTCCATTCCATTCTTTTCCACTCCATTCCATTCCAGTTGATTCCATTCAATTCCATTTCATTCCATTCCATTCCATTTCATTCAATTCCATTCCATTCCATTCCATATCATTTTATTCCTTCCATTCCATTTCATTGCATTCCATTCCATTTCATTCCATTCCTTTCCATTCCATTCCATTCCATTCGGGTTGATTCCATTCCATTCCATTCCATTCCATTTCATTCGGGATCATTCCATTCCATTCCATTCCATTCCATTCGGGATGATTCCATTCCATTCCATTCCATTCGATTCAATTCCATTCGGTTTGATTCCATTCCATTCAATTGCATTCCATTACATTGCAGTCCATTCCATTCGGGTTGATTCCTTTCCATTCCAGTCCATTCCATTCCATTCAGTTCCATCCCATTCCATTCCATTTGGGTTGATTCCATTCCATTCCATACCATTACCTTACATTTCATTCCAGTCTATTCCATTCGGTTTGATTCCATTCCATTCTATTCCATTCCATTCCATTCCATTCCAGTCTGGTTGATTCCATTCCATTCCATTACATTACATTCGTTTCCATTCCATTCCATTCCATTCCAGTCTGGTTGATTCCATTCCATTCCATTCCATTCGTTTCCATTCCATTCTATTCCTTTCCATTCCATTCCATTCCGGTTGATTCCATTCCAATCCATTTCATTCCATTCCGTTCCATTCCATTCCACTCCATTCCATTCCATTCCATTTCATTTTATTCCATTCCATTCCATTCCATTCAATTCCCTTCCATTCCATTCCACTCAATTCCCTTCCATTGCACTCCATTCCATTCCATTCCATTCCATTCTATTCCATTCCATTCCTTTCCATTGCATTCCATTCCCTTCGGATTGATTTCGTTCCAATCCATTCCATTCCATTCCATTCCATTTCGGTTCATTCCATTCCATTTCATTCCATTCCTGTCCATTCCAATCCATTCCGGATGATTCCATTGCATTCCATTCAATTCCACTCGGGTTGATTCCATTCCATTCCATTCCATTCCATTCCATTCCATTCCAGGATATTCCTATCCATTCCATTCCAGTTGATTCCATTCGATTCCATTCCATTCCATTCCATTCCATAAGAGGTGATAAAATTCCAATCCATTCCATCCCATTCCATTCCGTTCCACTCCATTCCAATCCATTCCATTCCATTCCAATCCATTCCATTCCTTTCCATTCGGGTTGATTCCATTCGAGTCCATTCCATTCCATTCCAATCCATTCTATTCCATTCCATCCCATTCCATTCCATTCCATTCCATTCCGGTTGGTTCCATTCCATTGCATTCCATTCCACTCCATTCCATTCCGTTCCATTTTTGTTTATTCAATTCCATTCCATTCCATTCCATTCGGGTTGATTCCATTCCTTTCCACTCCTTTTAATTCCATTCCATTCCAATCCATTCCGTTTTGGTTGATTCCATTCCATTCCATTACATCGCATTCCAGTCCATTCCATTCGGGTTGATTCCATTCCATTCCACTCCATTCCATTCCATTCCATCCCATTCCATTCCATTTGGATTGATTCCATTGCATTCCATTCCATTCCATTCTGGTTGATTCCATTCCATTCCATTCCATTCCATTCGGTTCCACTCTATTCCATTCCTTTCCATTCCATTCCATTCCAGTTGATTCCACTCCATTCCATTCCATTCCATTCCATTCCATTCCATTCCATTTCATTCCATTCCATTCCATTCCATTCCATTCCGTTCCATTTCATTCCATTCCATTCCATTCCATTCCATTCCGTTCCATTCCATTGCATTCCTTTCCATTCCATTCCATTCCATTCCATTCCATTGCATTTCATTTCAGACCATTCCATTCCATTCCTTTCCATTCCATTTCATTGCATTCCATTCTATTCCATTCCATTTTGGTTCATTCCATTCCATTCCATTCCATTCCATTCCATTCCATCCCATTCCATTCCATTTGGTTTGATTCCATTGCATTCCATTCCATTCCATTCCATTCCTTTCTGGTTGATTCCATTCGATTCCATTCCATTCCATTCGGTTCCATTCCATTCCATTCCTTACCATTCCGTTCCATTCCGGTTGATTCCATTCCATTCCATTTCATTCCATTCAATTCCATTTCATTCCATTCCATTCCATTTCATTCCATTCAATTCCATTTCATTCCATTCCATTCCATTTCATTCCATTCCATTCCATTTCATTCCATTCCATTGCATTTCATTCCATTCCATTCCATTTCATTCCATTCCATTGCATTTCATTCCATTCCATTCCATTTCATTCCATTCCATTCCATTCCATTTCATTTTATTCCATTCCATTCCATTTCAGTCCATTCCATTCCATTTCATTCCATTCCATTCCATTCCATTTTATTCCATTCCATTCCATTTCATTCCATTCCATTCCATTTCATTCCATTCCACTCCATTCCATTGCATTCCATTCCGTTTCATTCCATTCCATTCCATTGCATTTCATTTCAGTCCATTCCATTCCATTACTTTCCATTCCATTTCATTGCATTCCATTCTATTCCATTCCATTTGGGTTGATTCCATTCCATTCCATTCCATTCCATTACATTACATTCCATTCCATTCCGGTTGGTTCCATTCCATTCCATTCCACTCCATTCAATTGCATTCCATTCCATTCCGGTTGGTTCCATTCCATTCCATTCCATTCTGGTTTATTCCATTCCATTCCATTCCATTCCATTCCATTCCATTCCATTAGAGTGGATTCCATTCATTTCCGCTCCATTTAATTCCATTCCATTCCAATCCATTCCATTTGGGTTGATTCAATTCCATTCCGTTCCATTGCATTACATTACATTCCAGGCCATTCCATCCGGGTTGACTCCATTCCATTCCAGTTCATTCTATTCCATTCCATTCCATCCCATTCCATTCTATTTTGTTTGATTCCATGCCATTCCATACCATTATATTACATTTCATTCCAGTCCATTCCATTCGGTTTGATTCCATTCCATTCCATTCCATTCCACTCTTGTTGATTCCATTCCATTCCATTCCATTCCATTCCATTCGGTTCCATTCCATTCCATTCCATTCCGGTTGATTCCATTACATTCCATTCAATTCCATTCCATTCCATTCCATTCGCGTTGAGTCCATTCGATTCCATCCCATTCCATTCCATTCCATTCCATTCCGGTTGATTCCATTCCGTTCCGTTCCATTCCATTCCATTGCATTCCATTCCATTCTGGTTGATTACAGTCGATTCCGTTCCATTCCATTCCATTCCGTTCGGGTTGATTCCATGTCATTCCTTTCCATTTAATTTGATTCCATTCCATTAGGGTTGATTCCATTCCATTCCATTCCATTCCATTCCATTCCATTCCAGTTTATTCCAATGGGGTTGATTCCATTCCATTACATTCCATTCCATTCCATTCCTTTCCTTTCGTGTTGATTCCATTCGATTCCAATCCATTCCATTCCATTCCATTCCATTCGGGTTGATTCCATTCCATTCCATTCCATTGCATTCCATTCCATTCGGGTTGATTCCATTCCATTCCATTCCATTCCATTCCATTCCATTCCCCTCGGGTTGATTCCCTTCCATTCCATTCCATTCCAGTCCATTCCATTCCATTCCATTCCTTTCCATTGCATTCCATTCCATGATTTTCCATTCCATTGCATTCGGGTTGCTTCCGTTCGATTCCATTCCATTCCATTCCATTCCATTCCATTCCATTGCTTTCCATTCCAGTCCTTTCGGGTTGATTCCATTTCATTCCATTTCACTCCATTGTATTAGCGTTGAGTCCATTCCATTCCATCCCATTCCATTCCATTCCATTCCAGTTGGTTCAATTCCATTCCCATCCACTCCATTCCATTCCATTCCATTCTGGTTTATTCCATTCCATTCAATTCCATTCCATTCCATTCCATTCCATTCCATTCCATTCGGGTTGATTCCATTCGCTTCCACTCCATTTAATTCCATTCCATTCCAATCCATTCCATTTGGGTTGGTTCCATTCCATTCCACTCCATTGTATTACATTGCATTCCAGTCCATTCCATTCCATTCCATTCCATCCCATTCCATTCCATTTGGTTTGATTTCATTCCGTTCCATACCATCACATTCCATTCCATTCCATTCCATTCCATTCCATTCTGGTTGATTCCATTCCATTCCATTCCATTCCATTCGGTTCCATTCCATTCCATTCTTTTCCACTCCATTCCATTCCAGTTGATTCCATTCAATTCCATTTCATTCCATTCCATTCCATTTCATTCCATTCCATTCCATTCCATTCCATATCATTTTATTCCTTTCCATTCCATTTCATTGCATTCCATTCCATTTCATTCCATTCCTTTCCATTGCATTCGGGTTGATTCCATTCCATTCCATTCCATTCCATTTCATTCGGGTTCATTCCATTCCATTCCATTCCATTCCATTCGGGATGATTCCATTCCATTCCATTCCATTCGATTCAATTCCATTCGGTTTGATTCCATTCCATTCAATTCCATTCCATTACATTGCAGTCCATTCCATTCGGGTTGATTCCTTTCCATTCCAGTCCATTCCATTCCATTCAATTCCATCCCATTCCATTCCATTTGGGTTGATTCCATTCCATTCCATACCATTACCTTACATTTCATTCCAGTCTATTCCATTCGGTTTGATTCCATTCCATTCTATTCCATTCCATTCCATTCCAGTCCAGTCTGGTTGATTCCATTCCATTCCATTACATTACATTCGTTTCCATTCCATTCCATTCCATTCCAGTCTGGTTGATTCCATTCCTTTCCATTCCATTCGTTTCCATTCCATTCTATTCCTTTCCATTCCATTCCATTCCGGTTGATTCCATTCCAATCCATTTCATTCCATTCCGTTCCATTCCATTCCACTCCATTCCATTCCATTCCATTTCATTTTATTCCATTCCATTCCATTCCCTTCCATTCCATTCCACTCAATTCCCTTCCATTCCACTCCATTCCATTCCATTCCATTCCATTCTATTCCATTCCATTCCGTTCCATTGCATTCCATTCCCTTCGGATTGATTTCGTTCCAATCCATTCCATTCCATTCCATTCCATTTCGGTTCATTCCATTCCATTTCATTCCATTCCTGTCCATTCCATTCCATTCCGGATGATTCCATTGCATTCCATTCAATTCCACTCGGGTTGATTCAATTCCATTCCATTCCATTCCATTCCATTCCATTCCATTCCAGGATATTCCTATCCATTCCATTCCAGTTGATTCCATTCGATTCCATTCCATTCCATTCCATTCCATAAGAGGTGATTAAATTCCAATCCATTCCATCCCATTCCATTCCGTTCCACTCCATTCCAATCCATTCGATTCCATTCCAATCCATTCCATTCCTTTCCATTCGGGTTGATTCCATTCGAGTCCATTCCATTCCATTCCAATCCATTCTATTCCATTCCATCCCATTCCATTCCATTCCATTCCATTCCGGTTGGTTCCATTCCATTGCATTCCATTCCACTCCATTCCATTCCATTCCATTTTGGTTTATTCAATTCCATTCCATTCCATTCCATTCGGGTTGATTCCATTCCTTTCCACTCTTTTTAATTCCATTCCGTTCCAATCCATTCCATTTTGGTTGATTCCATTCCATTCCATTACGTTGCATTCCAGTCCATTCCATTCGGGTTGATTCCATTCCATTCCACTCCATTCCATTCCATTCCATCCCATTCCATTCCATTTGGTTTGATTCCATTGCATTGCATTCCATTCCATTCTGGTTGATTCCATTCCATTCCATTCCATTCCATTCGGTTCCACTCCATTCCATTCCTTTCCATTCCATTCCATTCCGGTTGATTCCACTCCATTCCATTCCATTCCATTCCATTCCATTCCATTCCATTCCATTCCATTGCATTCCTTTCCATTCCATTCCATTCCATTCCATTCCATTGCATTTAATTTCAGACCATTCCATTCCATTCCTTTCCATTCCATTTCATTGCATTCCATTCTATTCCATTCCATTTGGTTTCATTCCATTCCATTCCATTCCATCCCATTCCATTCCATTTGGTTTGATTCCATTGCATTCCATTCCATTCCATTCCATTCCTTTCTGGTTGATTCCATTCGATTCCATTCCATTCCATTCGGTTCCATTCCATTCCATTCCTTACCATTCCGTTCCATTCCGGTTGATTCCATTCCATTCCATTTCATACCATTCCATTCCATTTCATTCCATTCCATTCCATTTCATTCCATTCCATTCCATTTCATTCCATTCCATTCCATTTCATTCCATTCCATTCCATTTCATTCCATTCCATTCCATTTCATTCCATTCCATTCCATTCCATTTCATTTTATTCCATTCCATTCCATTGCAGTCCATTCCATTCCATTTCATTCCATTCCATTCCATTCCATTTTATTCCATTCCATTCCATTTCATTCCATTCCATTCCATTTCATTCCATTCCACTCCATTCCATTGCATTCCATTCCGTTTCATTCCATTCCACTCCATTCCATTGCATTCCATTCCGTTTCATTCCATTCCACTCCATTCCATTGCATTCCATTCCGTTTCATTCCATTCCATTCCAATGCATTTCATTTCAGTCCATTCCATTCCATTCCCTTCCATTCCATTTCATTGCATTCCATTCTATTCCATTCCATTTGGGTTGATTCCATTCCATTCCATTCCATTCCATTCCATTCCATTTCATTCGGGTTCATTCCATTCCATTCCATTCCATTCCATTCCATTCGGGTTCATTCCATTCCATTCCATTCCATTCCATTCCATTCAATTCGGTTGGATTCCATCCCATTCCATTCGATTCCATTCCATTCTATTCCATTCCATTCCATTCCATTCCATTCCATTCGGGTTGAATCCATACCCTTCCATTCCATTCCCATCCATTCCATTCCATTCAATTTCATTCCATTCGGGTTGATTCCATTCTATTCGATTCGGTGTTATTTGATTCGATTCCATTCCATTCCTTTCCATTCCATTAGGGTTGATTCCATTCCGTTCCATTCCATTCCATTCCATTAGTGTTGATTCCATTCCATTCCCTTCCGTTCCATTCCATTCCACTCCATTCCCTTCCATTCCACTCCACTCCATTCCATTCCATTCTATTCCATTCCATTCCATTACATTCCATTCCCTTCGGGTTGATTCCGTTCCAATCCATTCCATTCCATTTCATACCATTCCATAGCATCAGGGTTGATTCCATTCCATTCCATTCCATTCCATTCCATTCCCTTCCATTTGGGCTGATTCCATTCCATTCCATTCCATTCGGGTGGATTCCATGCTATTGCATTCCATTCCATTCCATTCCATTCCATTTTGGCTGATTCTATTCCATTCCATTCCTTTCCATTGCATTTGGGTTGATTCCATTCCATTCCATTCCATTCCATTCCATTCGGGATGATTCCATTCCATTGCATTCCATTCCATTCAATTCCACTCGGGTTGATTCCATTCCATTCCATTCCATTCCATTCCATTATATTCCATTCCATTCCATTCCGTTTGATTCCATTCGATTCCATTCGATTCCATTCCATTCCATTCCATTCTATTCCATTCCATTCCTTTCGGGTTGATTCCATTTAATTCCATTCCAATTCATGCCATTAGATTCCATTCCGTTCGGTTTGATTCCATTCCATTCCATTCCATTCCATTGCATTCCATTCCGTTTGGGATGATTCCATTCCATTCCCTTCCATTCCATTCCATTCAATTCCATTACATTAGGGTTTTTTCCATTCCATTCCATTCCTTTGCGTTCCATTCCATTCCATTCGGGTTGATTCCATTCCATCCCAATCCATTCCATTCCATTCCATTCGCGTTCAGTCAATTCGATTCCATCCCATTCCATTCCATTCCATTCTTTTCCGGTTGATTCCATTCCGTTGCGTTCCATTCCATTCCATTGCATTCCATTCCATTCCTTTCCGTTCTGGTTGATTCCAGTCGATTCGATTCCATTCCATTCCATTCCTTTCGGGTTGATTCCATTCCATTCCATTTGGGTTGATTCCATTCCATTCCATTCCATTCCATTCCAATATATTCCAGTTCATTCCATTCGGGTTGATTCCATTCCACTCCATGCCATTCCATTCCATTCCATTCCATTGCATTCCATTACATTCGAGTTGATTCCATTCCATTCCATTCCATTCCATTCCATTCCATCCCATTCCATTCGGGTTGATTCCATTCCATTCCATTCCATTCGGGATGATTCCATTCCATTCCATTCCATTCCATTCACCTGGGGTCGATTCCCTTCCATTCCATTCGATTCCAGTCCATTCCATTCCACTCCTTTCCGTTCCATTCCATTCCATTCCATGATTTTCCATTCCATTACATTCGGGTTGCTTCCGTTCGATTCTATTCCATTCCATTCCATTCCTTTCCGTTCCAGTCCTTTCGGGTTGATTCCATTTCATTCCATTTCATTCCATTCCTTTAGCGTTGAGTTCATTCGATTCCATCCCATTCCATTCGATTCCCTTCCATTCCGTTTGGTTCCATTCCTTTCCATTCCATTGCACTCAATTCCATTCCATTCAATTCTGGTTGATTCCATTCCATTCCATTCCATTCCATTCCATTCCATTCCATTCCATTCGGGTTGATTCCTTTCCTTTCGACTCCATTTAATTCCATTCCATTCCTTTCCATTCCATTTGGGTTGATTTCATTCCATTCCATTCAATTCCATTCCATTACATTCCAGTCCATTCCATTCGGGTTGATTCCTTTCCATTCCAGTCCATTCCATTCCATTCAATTCCATCCCATTCCATTCTATTTGGGTTGATTCCATTCCATTCCATACCATTACATTACATTTCATTCCAGTCTATTCCCTTCGGTTTGATTCCATTCCATTCTATTCCATTCCATTCCATTCCATTCCAGTCTGGTTGATTCCATTCCATTCCATTCAATTCCATTCGTTTCCATTCTATTCCATTCCATACCAGTCTGCTTGATTCCATTCCATTCCATTCCATTCCATTCGTTTCCATTCCATTCCATTCCTTTCCATTCCATTCCATTCCTGTTGATTCCATTCCAATCCATTTCATTCCATTCCGTTCCATTCCATTCCACTCCATTCCATTCCATTTCATTTCATTTTATTCCATTCCATTCCATTCCATTCCATTCCACTCAATTCCCTTCCATTTCACTCCATTCCATTCCATTCCATTCCATTCTATTCCATTCCATTCCTTTCCATTGCATTCCATTCCCTTCGGGTTGATTTCGTTCCAATCCATTCCATTCCATTCCATTCCATTTCGGTTGATTCCATTTCATTCCATTCCATTCCTGTCCATTCCATTCCATTCCGGATGATTCCATTGCATTCCATTCAATTCCACTCGGGTTGATTCCATTCCATTCCATTCCATTCCATTCCATTCCATTCCAAGATATTCCATTCCATTCCATTGCAGTTGATTCCATTCGATTCCATTCCATTCCATTCCATTCCATAAGAGTTGATTAAATTCCTATCCATTCCATCCCATTCCATTCCGTTCCACTCCATTCCAATCCATTCCATTCCATTCCAATCCACTCCATTCCTTTCCATTCGGGTTGATTCCATTCGTGTCCATTCCATTCCATTCCAATCCATTCTATTCCATTCCATCCCATTCCATTCCATTCCATTCCATTCCGGTTTGTTCCATTCCATTGCATTCCATTCCACTCCATTCCATTCCATTCCATTCTGGTTTATTCAATTCCATTCCATTCCATTCCATTCCATTCCATTCCATTCGGGTTGATTCCATTCCTTTCCACTCCTTTTAATTCCATTCCATACCAAACCATTCCATTTGGGTTGATTCCATTCCATTCCATTCCATTCCATTGCATTCCAGTCCATTCCATTCGGGTTGATTCCATTCCATTCCAGTCCATTCCATTCCATTCCATCCCATTTCATTCCATTTGGTTTGTTTCCCTTGCATTCCATTCCATTCCATTCCATTCTGGTTGATTCCATTGGATTCCATTCCATTCCATTCTGTTCCACTCCATTCCATTCCTTTCCATTCCATTCCATTCCGGTTGATTCCATTCCATTCCATTTCATTCCATTCCATTCCATTTCATTCCATTCCATTCCATTTCATTCCATTCCATTCCATTTCATTCCATTCCATTCCATTCCATTCCATTCCTTTCCTTTCCATTCCATTCCATTCCATTCCATTCCATTTCATTCCATTCCATTGCATTTCATTTCAGTCCATTCCATTCCATTCCTTTCCATTCCATTTCATTGCATTCCATTCTATTCCATTCCATTTGGGTTGATTCCATTCCATTCCATTCCATTCCATTCCATTCCATCCCATTCCATTCCATTTGGTTTGATTCCATTGCATTCCATTCCATTCCATTCCATTCCTTTCTGGTTGATTCCATTCGATTCCATTCCATTCCATTCGGTTCCATTCCATTCCATTCCTTACCATTCCATTCCATTCCGGTTGATTCCATTCCATTCCATTTCATTCCATTCCATTCCATTTCATTCCATTCCCTTCCATTTCATTCCATTCCATTCCATTCCATTCCATTTCATCTTATTCCATTCCATTCCATTTCATTCCATTCCATTCCATTCCATTTTATTCCATACCATTCCATTTCATTCCATTCCATTCCATTTCATTCCATTCCATTCCATTCCATTCCATTGCATTCCATTCCTTTTCATTCCATTCCATTCCATTCCATTTCATTTCAGTCCATTCCATTCCATTCCTTTCCATTCCATTTCATTGCATTCCAATCTATTCCATTCCATTTGGGTTGATTCCATTCCATTCCATTCCATTCCGTTAGATTTCATTCGGGTTCATTCCATTCCATTACATTCCATTCCATTAAATTCGTGTTCATTCCATTCCATTCCATTCCATTCCATTCCATTCGGTTGGATTCCATCCCATTCCATTCGATTCCATTCCATTCCATTCCATTCCATTCCATTCCATTCGGGTTGAATCCATACAATTCCATTCCATTCCCATCCATTCCATTCCATTCAATTTCATTCCATTCGGGTTGATTCCATTCTATTCGATTCGGTTTTATTTGATTCGATTCCATTCCATTCCTTTCCATTCCATTAGGGTTGATTCCATTCCGTTCCATTCCATTCCATTCCATTAGTGTTGATTCCATTCCATTCCATTCCATTCCATTCCATTCCATTCCACTCCATTCCCTTCCATTCCACTCCATTCCATTCCATTCCATTCTATTCCATTCCATTCCATTCCATTCCCTTCGGGTTGATTCCGTTCCAATCCATTCCATTCCATTCCATTCCATTCCCTTCCATTTGGGCTGATTCCATTCCATTCCATTGCATTCCCTTCCATTTGGGCTGATTCCATTCCATTCCATTCCATTCCATTCCATTCCATTTCGGCTGATTCTCTTCCATTCCATTCCTTTCAATTGCATTTGGGTTGATTCCATTCCATTCCATTCCATTCCATTCCATTCCTTTCCATTCGGGATGATTCCATTCCATTCCATTCCATTCCATTCCACTCTGGTTGATTCCATTCCATTCCATTCCATTCCATTCCATTCCATTATATTCCATGCCATTCCATTCCGGTTGATTCCATTCGTTTCCATTCGATTCCATTCCATTCCATTCCATTCTATTCCATTCCATTCCTTTCAGGTTGATTCCATTTCATTCCATTCCAATTCATTCCATTAGATTCCATTCCGTTCGGTTTGATTCCATTCCATTCCATTCCATTCCATTGCATTCCATGCCTTTTGGGATGATTCCATTCCATTCCCTTCCATTCCATTCCATTCCATTACATTACATTAGGGTTGGTTCCATTCCATTCCATTCCTTTGCGTTCCATTCCATTCCATTCGGGTTGATTCCGTTCCATGACATTCCATCCCATTCCATTCCATTGCATTCCATTCCATTCCGGTTGATTCCATTCCGTTCCGTTCCATTCCATTCCATTGCATTCCATTCCAATCCTTTCCATTCTGGTTGATTCCAGTCGATTCAATTCCATTCCATTCCATTCCATTCCGTTCGGGTTGATTCCATTCCATTCCTTTCCATTTAATTCGATTCCATTCCATTTGGGTTGATTCCATTCCATTCCATTCCATTCCATTATATTCAAGTTCATTCCATTCCGGTTGATTCCATTCCACTCCATGCCACTCCATTCCATTCCATTCCATGCCATTCCATTGCATTCCATTCCATTCTTGTTGATTCCATTCCATTCCATTCCATTCCATTCCATTCCATTCCATTCCATCCCATTCCATTCGGGTTGATTCCAGTCGATTCCATTCCATTCCATTCCATTCAATTCCATTCGGGTTGATTTCATTCCATTCCATTCCATTACATTCCATTCCCTTTGGGTGGATTCCATTCCAATCCATTCCATTCCATTAGGGTTGTTTCCATTCCATTCCATTCCATTCCATTCCCTTCCATTCCATTTGGGTTGATTCCTTTCCATTCCATTCTATTCCATTCCATTCCATTCCATTCGGGTTGAATCCATTCCACTCCATTCCATTCCAATTCATTCCATTCCATTCCATTCGGGTGTATTCCATTCCATTCCATTCCATTCCTTTCCATTTGGGTTGATTCCATTCCATTCCATTCCATTCCATTCCATTCCATTCCATTCGGGATGATTCCATTCCATTCCATTCCATACCATTCCAAACAATTCCAATCTGGTTGATTCCATTCCACTCCATTCCATTCCATTCCATTCCTCGATATTCCATTCCATTCCATTCTGGTTGATTCCATTCCATTCCATTCCATTCCATTCGTTTCCATTCCATTCCATTCCTTTCTATTCCATTCCATTCCGGTTGATTCCATTCCAGTCCATTTCATTCCATTCCATTCCATTTCATTTCATTCCATTCCATTCCATTTCATTCCATTCCATTCCGTTTCATTCCATTCCATTCCATTTCATTCCATTCCATTCCATTTCATTCCATTCCATTCCATTCCATTTCTTTTTATTCCATTCCATTTCATTTCATTCCATTCCATTCCATTCCATTCTATTCCATTCCATTCGGGTTGATTCCATTCCATTCCATTCCATTCCATTCCATTCCATTCCATTTCATTCGGGTTCATTCCATTCCATTCCATTCCATTCCATTCAGATGGATTCCATTCCATTCCATTCGATTCCATTCCATTCCATTCGATTCCATTCCATTCCATTCCATTCGAGTTTTTTCCATTGCATTCCATTCCATTCCCATCCATTCCATTCCATTCAAATTCATTCCATTCGCGTTGATTCCGTTCTATTCGATTCGATTTGATTTGATTCGATTCCATTCCATTCCATTCCATTCCATTAGGATGTATTTCCATTCCGTTCCATTCCATTCCATTCCATTCGGGTTGATTCCATTCCACTCCATTCCATTCCATTCCATTCCATTCCACTCCATTCCATTCCATTCCACTCCATTCCATTCCATTCCATTCCATTCTGGTTGATTCCACTCCAATCCATTCCATTCCATTCCATGCCATTCCATTGCAATCGTGTTGATTTCATTCCATTCCATTCCATTCCATTCTCTTCCATTCCATTCCATTCCATTCCACTGCATTGCATTCCATTCCATTTGGGTTGATTCTATTCCATTCCATTCCATTCCATTCCAGTCGGGTTGAGTCCATTCCATTCCATTCCATTCCATTCGTGTTGATTCCCTTCAATTCCATTACATTCCATTTCATTCCATTCCATTGCATTGCATTCCAATCGGGTTGATTCCATTCCATTCCATTCTATTCCATTCCATTCCATTCCATTCAATTCCATTCCGGTGGATTCCATTCCATTCCATTCCAATCCATTCCATTCCATTCCATTTCATTCCATTCCATTCCATCCCATTCCATTCCATGCGGGTTGATTCCATCCGATTCCATTCTATTCCATTCCATTCCATTCCATTGCATTTAATTCCATTCCATTCGTGTTGATTGCATTCCATTCCATTCCATTCCATTCCTTTCCATTAGGGTTGATTCCACTCCATTCCACTCCATTCCATTCCACTACTTTAGGGTTGATTCCATTCCATTCGATTCCATTCCATTCCATTCCATTCCATTCCATTGAGGTTGATTCCATTCCATTCCATTCCACTCCTTTCCATTCCGTTAGGGTTGATTCCATTCCATTCCATTCCATTCGATTCAGTTCCATTTCATTCCATTCCATTCCATTCCATTCCATTCCATTCCATTCCATTCCATTCCATTCCTTTCCATTCCATTTGGGTTGATTTCATTCCATTCCATTCCATTCCATTACATTCCAGTCCATTCCAGTCCATTCCATTCGGGTTGATTCGATTCCATTCCAGTCCATTCCATTCCATTCAATTCCATCTCATTCCATTCCATTTGGGTTGATTCCATTCCATTCCATACCATTACATTACATTTCATTCCAGACTATTTCTTTCGGTTTGATTCCAAGCCATTCTCTTCCATTCCATTCCATTCCATTCCAGTCTGGTTGATTCCATTTCATTCCATTCCATTCCATTCGTTTCCATTCCATTCCATTCCTTTCCATTCCATTCCATTCCGGTTGACTCCATTCCATTCCATTTCATTCCATTCCGTTCCATTTCATTCCATTACATTTAATTTTATTCCATTCCATTCCATTCCATTACATTCTATTCCATTCCATTCGGGTTCATTCCATTCCATTCCATTCCATTAGGGTTGATTCCATTCCATTCCACTCCATTCCATTCCATTCCATTTGGGTTGATTCCATTCCATTCCATTCCATTCCATTCCATTCCATTCCATTCCATTCCATTCCATTCTAGTTGATTGAATTCCATTCTATTCTATTCCATTCGGTTCCATTCCATTCCATTCCTTTCCATTCCATTCCATTCCGGTTGATTCCATTCCATTCCATTTCATTCCATTCCAATCCATTCCATTTCATTTTATTCCATTCCATTCCGTTTCATTCCATTCCATTCCATTCCATTTCATTCCATTCCATTCCATTCCATTTTATTCCATTCCATTCCATTTCATTCCATTCCAGTCCATTGCATTCCATTCCATCCCATTCCATTCCATTGCATTCCATTCCATTCCATTCCATTCTATTCCATTCCATTCCATTCCATTCTATTCCATTCATTTCCATTCCATTCCATTCCATTCCATTCTATTCCATTCCATTCGGATTGATTCCATTCCATTCCATTCCATTCCATTCCATTCCATTTCATTCGGGTTCATTCCATTTCATTCCGTTCCATTCCATTCCAATCCATTCAATTCGGTTGGATTCCATTCTTTTCCATTCCATTCCATTCCATTTCGGTTGATTCCATTCCATTCCATTCCATTCCATTCCATTCCATTCCATTCCATTCCATTTCTGTTGATTCCATTCCATTCCATTCCATTCCATTCCATTCCATTCCATTCCATTCGGGATTATTCCATTCCATTCCATTCCATTCCATTCCATTCCATTCCGGTTGGTTCCATTCCATTCCATTCCACTCCATTCAATTGCATTCCATTCCATTCCGGTTGGTTCCATTCCATTCCATTCCATTCTGGTTTATTCCATTCCATTCCATTCCATTCCATTCCATTCCATTCCATTCCATTCGAGTTGATTCCATTCGTTTCCGCTCCATTTAATTCCATTCCATTCCAATCCATTCCATTTGGGTTGATTCAATTCCATTCCGTTCCATTGCATTACATTACATTCCCGTCCATTCCATTCGGGTTGACTCCCTTCCATTCCAGTCCATTCTATTCCATGCCATTCCATCCCATTCCATTCCATTTTGTTTGATTCCATGCCATTCCATAGCAGTATATTTCATTTCATTCCAGTCCATTCCATTCGGTTTGATTCCATTCCATTCCATTCCATGCCATTCCATTCTTGTTGATTCCATTCCATTCGGTTCCATTCCATTCCATTCCATTCCGGTTGATACCATTCCATTCCATTCGATTCCGTTCCATTTCATTCCATTCCATTCCATTCCATTCCATTCCATTCCATTCCATTCCATTTCATTCCATTCCTTTCCATTCCATTTGGGTTGATTTCATTCCATTCCATTCCATTCCATTACATTCCAGTCCATTCCAGTCCATTCCATTCGGGTTGATTCGATTCCATTCCAGTCCATTCCATTCCATTCAATTCCATCTCATTCCATTCCATTTGGGTTGATTCCATTCCATTCCATACCATTACATTACATTTCATTCCAGAGTATTTCTTTCGGTTTGATTCCAAGCCATTCTCTTCCATTCCATTCTATTCCATTCCAGTCTGGTTGATTCCATTTCATTCCCTTCCATTCCATTCGTTTCCATTCCATTCCATTCCTTTCCATTCCATTCCATTCCGGTTGATTCCATTCCATTCCATTTCCTTCCATTCCGTTCCATTTCATTCCATTACATTTAATTTTATTCCATTCCATTCCATTACATTACATTCTATTCCATTCCATTCGGGTTCATTCCATTCCATTCCATTCCATTAGGGTTGATTCCATTCCATTCCACTCCATTCCATTCCATTCCATTTGGGTTGATTCCATTCCATTCCATTCCATTCAATTCCATTCCATTCCATTCCATTCCATTCCATTCCATTCCATTCTAGTTGATTGAATTCCATTCTATTCTATTCCATTCGGTTCCATTCCATTCCATTCCTTTCCATTCCATTCCATTCCGGTTGATTCCATTCCATTCCATTTCATTCCATTCCAATCCATTCCATTTCATTTTATTCCATTCCATTCCGTTTCATTCCATTCCATTCCATTCCATTTCATTCCATTCCATTCCATTCCATTTTATTCCATTCCATTCCATTTCATTCCATTCCATTCCATTCCAGTCCATTGCATTCCATTCCATCCCATTCCATTCCATTGCATTCCATTCCATTCCATTCCGGTTGACTCCATTCCATTCCATTTCATTCCATTCCGTTCCATTTCATTCCATTACATTTAATTTTATTCCATTCCATTCCATTCCATTACATTCTATTCCATTCCATTCGGGTTCATTCCATTCCATTCCATTCCATTAGGGTTGATTCCATTCCATTCCACTCCATTCCATTCCATTCCATTTGGGTTGATTCCATTCCATTCCATTCCATTCCATTCCATTCCATTCCATTCCATTCCATTCTAGTTGATTGAATTCCATTCTATTCTATTCCATTCGGTTCCATTCCATTCCATTCCTTTCCATTCCATTCCATTCCGGTTGATTCCATTCCATTCCATTTCATTCCATTCCAATCCATTCCATTTCATTTTATTCCATTCCATTCCGTTTCATTCCATTCCATTCCATTCCATTTCATTCCATTCCATTCCATTCCATTTTATTCCATTCCATTCCATTTCATTCCATTCCATTCCATTCCAGTCCATTGCATTCCATTCCATCCCATTCCATTCCATTGCATTCCATTCCATTCCATTCCATTCTATTCCATTCCATTCCATTCCATTCTATTCCATTCATTTCCATTCCATTCCATTCCATTCCATTCTATTCCATTCCATTCGGATTGATTCCATTCCATTCCATTCCATTCCATTCCATTCCATTTCATTCGGGTTCATTCCATTTCATTCCGTTCCATTCCATTCCAATCCATTCAATTCGGTTGGATTCCATTCTTTTCCATTCCATTCCATTCCATTTCGGTTGATTCCATTCCATTCCATTCCATTCCATTCCATTCCATTCCATTCCATTCCATTCCATTTCTGTTGATTCCATTCCATTCCATTCCATTCCATTCCATTCCATTCCATTCCATTCGGGATTATTCCATTCCATTCCATTCCATTCCATTCCATTCCATTCCGGTTGGTTCCATTCCATTCCATTCCACTCCATTCAATTGCATTCCATTCCATTCCGGTTGGTTCCATTCCATTCCATTCCATTCTGGTTTATTCCATTCCATTCCATTCCATTCCATTCCATTCCATTCCATTCCATTCGAGTTGATTCCATTCGTTTCCGCTCCATTTAATTCCATTCCATTCCAATCCATTCCATTTGGGTTGATTCAATTCCATTCCGTTCCATTGCATTACATTACATTCCCGTCCATTCCATTCGGGTTGACTCCCTTCCATTCCAGTCCATTCTATTCCATGCCATTCCATCCCATTCCATTCCATTTTGTTTGATTCCATGCCATTCCATAGCAGTATATTTCATTTCATTCCAGTCCATTCCATTCGGTTTGATTCCATTCCATTCCATTCCATGCCATTCCATTCTTGTTGATTCCATTCCATTCGGTTCCATTCCATTCCATTCCATTCCGGTTGATTCCATTCCATTCCATTCGATTCCGTTCCATTTCATTCCATTCCATTCCATTCCATTCCATTCCATTCCATTCCATTCCATTTCATTCCATTCCTTTCCATTCCATTTGGGTTGATTTCATTCCATTCCATTCCATTCCATTACATTCCAGTCCATTCCAGTCCATTCCATTCGGGTTGATTCGATTCCATTCCAGTCCATTCCATTCCATTCAATTCCATCTCATTCCATTCCATTTGGGTTGATTCCATTCCATTCCATACCATTACATTACATTTCATTCCAGAGTATTTCTTTCGGTTTGATTCCAAGCCATTCTCTTCCATTCCATTCCATTCCATTCCAGTCTGGTTGATTCCATTTCATTCCCTTCCATTCCATTCGTTTCCATTCCATTCCATTCCTTTCCATTCCATTCCATTCCGGTTGATTCCATTCCATTCCATTTCCTTCCATTCCGTTCCATTTCATTCCATTACATTTAATTTTATTCCATTCCATTCCATTACATTACATTCTATTCCATTCCATTCGGGTTCATTCCATTCCATTCCATTCCATTAGGGTTGATTCCATTCCATTCCACTCCATTCCATTCCATTCCATTTGGGTTGATTCCATTCCATTCCATTCCATTCAATTCCATTCCATTCCATTCCATTCCATTCCATTCCATTCCATTCTAGTTGATTGAATTCCATTCTATTCTATTCCATTCGGTTCCATTCCATTCCATTCCTTTCCATTCCATTCCATTCCGGTTGATTCCATTCCATTCCATTTCATTCCATTCCAATCCATTCCATTTCATTTTATTCCATTCCATTCCGTTTCATTCCATTCCATTCCATTCCATTTCATTCCATTCCATTCCATTCCATTTTATTCCATTCCATTCCATTTCATTCCATTCCATTCCATTCCAGTCCATTGCATTCCATTCCATCCCATTCCATTCCATTGCATTCCATTCCATTCCATTCCATTCCATTCTATTCCATTCCATTCCATTCCATTCCATTCTATTCCATTCATTTCCATTCCATTCCATTCCATTCCATTCCATTCTATTCCATTCCATTCGGATTGATTCCATTCCATTCCATTCCATTCCATTCCATTCCATTTTATTCGGGTTCATTCCATTTCATTCCGTTCCATTCCATTCCAATCCATTCAATTCGGTTGGATTCCATTCTTTTCCATTCCATTCCATTCCATTTCGGTTGATTCCATTCCATTCCATTCCATTCCATTCCATTCCATTCCATTTCTGTTGATTCCATTGCATTCCATTCCATTCCATTCCATTCCATTCGGGATTATTCCATTCCATTCCATTCCATTCCATTCCATTCCATTCCGGTTGGTTCCATTCCATTCCATTCCACTCCATTCAATTGCATTCCATTCCATTCCGGTTGGTTCCATTCCATTCCATTCCATTCTGGTTTATTCCATTCCATTCCATTCCATTCCATTCCATTCCATTCCATTCCATTCCATTCGAGTTGATTCCATTCGTTTCCGCTCCATTTAATTCCATTCCATTCCAATCCATTCCATTTGGGTTGATTCAATTCCATTCCGTTCCATTGCATTACATTACATTCCCGTCCATTCCATTCGGGTTGACTCCCTTCCATTCCAGTCCATTCTATTCCATTCCATTCCATCCCATTCCATTCCATTTTGTTTGATTCCATGCCATTCCATACCAGTATATTTCATTTCATTCCAGTCCATTCCATTCGGTTTGATTCCATTCCATTCCATTCCATGCCATTCCATTCTTGTTGATTCCATTCCATTCGGTTCCATTCCATTCCATTCCATTCCGGTTGATTCCATTACATTCCATTCAATTCCATTCCATTCCATTCCATTCCATTCGCGTTGAGTCCATTCGATTCCATCCCATTTCATTCCATTCCATTCCATTCCATTCCGGTTGATTCCATTCCGTTCTGTTCCATTCCATTCCATTGAATTCCATTCCATTCCATTCTGGTTGATTACAGTCGATTCCGTTCCATTCCATTCCATTCCGTTCCGGTTGATTCCATGTCATTCCTTTCCATTTAATTTGATTCCATTCCATTAGGGTTGATTCCATTCCATTCCATTCCATTCCATTCCATTCCATTCCATTACATTCCAGTTTATTCCAATGGGGTTGATTCCATTCCATTCCATTCCATTCCATTCCATTCCATTCCTTTCCTTTCGTGTTGATTCCATTCGATTCCTTTCCATTCCATTCCATTCCATTCGGGTTGATTCCATTCCATTCCATTCCATTTCATTCCATTCCATTCGGGATGATTCCTTTCCATTCCATTCCATTCGATTCCATTCCATTCCCCTCGGGTTGATTCCCTTCCATTCCATTCCATTACAGTCCATTCCATTCCATTCCATTCCTTTCCATTGCATTCCATTCCATGATTTTCCATTCCATTGCATTCGGGTTGCTTCCGTTCGATTCCATTCCATTCCATTCCATTCCATTCCATTCCATTCCATTGCTTTCCATTCCAGTCCTTTCGGGTTGATTCCATTTCATTCCATTTCACTCCATTGTATTAGCGTTGAGTCCATTCGATTCCATCCCATTCCATTCCATTCCATTCCAGTTGGTTCCATTCCATTCCCTTCCACTCCATTCCATTCCATTCCATTCTGGTTTATTCCATTCCATTCCATTCCATTCCATTCCATTCCATTCCATTCGGGTTGATTCCATTCGTTTCCACTCCATTTAATTCCATTCCATTCCAATCCATTCCATTTGGGTTGGTTCCATTCCATTCCACTCCATTGTATTACATTGCATTCCAGTCCATTCCATTCCATTCCATTCCATCCCATTCCATTCCGTTTGGTTTGATTTCATTCCTTTCCATACCATCTCATTCCATTCCATTCCATTCCATTCCATTCTGATTGATTCCATTCCATTCCATTCCATTCTGATTGATTCCATTCCATTCCATTCCATTCGGTTCCATTCCATTCCATTCTTTTCCACTCCATTCCATTCCGGTTGATTCCATTCAATTCCATTTCATTCCATTCCATTCCATTTCATTCCATTCCATTCCATTCCATTCCATATCATTTTATTCCCTTCCATTCCATTTCATTCCATTCCATTCCATTTCATTACATTCCATTTCATTCCATTCCTTTCCATTCCATTCCATTCCATTCGGGATGATTCCATTCCATTCCATTCCATTCGATTCAATTCCATTCGGTTTGATTCCATTCCATTCAATTCCATTCCATTACATTCCAGTCCATTCCATTCGGGTTGATTCCTTTCCATTCCAGTCCATTCCATTCCATTCAATTCCATCCCATTCCATTCCATTTGGGTTGATTCCATTCCATTCCATACCATTACCTTACATTTCATTCCAGTCTATTCCATTCGGTTTGATTCCATTCCATTCTATTCCATTCCATTCCATTCCATTCCAGTCTGGTTGATTCCATTCCATTCCATTCCATTCCATTCGTTTCCATTCCATTCCATTCCATTCCAGTCTGGTTGATTCCATTCCATTCCATTCCATTCGTTTCCATTCCATTCCATTCCTTTCCATTCCATTCCATTCCGGTTGATTCCATTCCAATCCATATCATTCCATTCCGTTCCATTCCATTCCACTCCATTCCTTTCCATTCCATTTCATTTTATTCCATTCCATTCCATTCCATTCCATTCCATTCCATTCCATTCCCTTCCATTCCATTCCACTCAATTCCCTTCCATTCCACTCCATTCCATTCCATTCCATTCCATTCCATTCTATTCCATTCCATTCCTTTCCATTGCATTCCATTCCCTTCGGATTGATTTCGTTCCAATCCATTCCATTCCATTCCATTTCGGTTGATTCCATTCCATTTCATTCCATTCCTGTCCATTCCATTCCATTCCGGATGATTCCATTGCATTCCATTCAATTCCACTCGGGTTGATTCCATTCCATTCCATTCCATTCCATTCCATTCCATTCCAGGATATTCCATTCCATTCCATTCCAGTTGATTCCATTCGATTCCATTCCATTCCATTCCATTCCATTCCATTCCATTCCATAAGAGGTGATTGAATTCCAATCCATTCCATCCCATTCCATTCCGTTCCACTCCATTCCAATCCATTCCATTCCATTCCACTCCATTCCAATCCATTCCATTCCTTTCCATACGGGTTGATTCCATTAGAGTCCATTCCATTCCATTCCAATCCATTCTATTCCATTCCATCCCATTCCATTCCATTCCATTCCATTCCGGTTGGTTCCATTCCATTGCATTCCATTCCACTCCATTCCATTCCATTCCATTCTGGTTTATTCAATTCCATTCCATTCCATGCCATTCCATTCCATTCCATTCCATTCCATTCGGGTTGATTCCGTTCCATCCCAATCCATTCCATTCCATTCCATTCGCGTTGAGTCAATTCGATTCCATCCCATTCCATTCCATTCCATTCCGGTTGATTCCATTCCGTTCCGTTCCATTCCATTCCATTGCATTCCATTCCATTCCTTTCCATTCTGGTTGATTCCAGTCGATTCCATTCCATTCCATTCCATTCCGTTCGGGTTGATTCCATTCCATTCCATTCCATTTAATTCGATTCCATTCCATTTGGGTTGATTCCATTCCATTCCATTCCAATATATTCCAGTTCATTCCATTCGGGTTGATTCCATTCCACTCCATGCCATTCCATTCCATTCCATTCCATTCCATTCCATTTCATTCCATTCCATTCGTGTTGATTCCATTCCATTCCATTCCATTCCATTCCATTCCATCCCATTCCATTCGGGTTGATTCCATTCCATTCCATTCCATTCGGGATGATTCCATTCCATTCCATTCCATTCCATTCCCCTTGGGTCGATTCCCTTCCATTCCATTCGATTCCAGTCCATTCCATTCCACTCCATTCCGTTCCATTCCATTCCATTCCATGATTTTCCATTCCATTACATTCGGGTTGCTTCCGTTCGATTCCATTCCATTCCATTCCATTCCTTTCCGTTCCAGTCCTTTCGGGTTGATTCCATTTCATTCCATTTCATTCCATTCCTTTAGCGTTGAGTTCATTCGATTCCATCCCATTCCATTCCATTCCCTTCCATTCCGGTTGGTTCCATTCCATTCCATTCCATTGCACTCCATTCCATTCCATTCCAGTCGGGTTGAATCCATACCCTTCAATTCCATTCCAATCCATTCCATTCCATTCCATTTCATTCCATTCGGGTTGATTCCATTCTATTCGATTTGGTTTTATTTGATTCGATTCCATTCCATTCCTGTCCATTCCATTTGCGTTGATTCCATTCCGTTCCTTTCCATTCCATTCCATTCCATTCCATTCGGGATGACTCCATACCATTCGATTCCGTTCCATTCCACTCCTTTCCTTTCCATTCCATTCGGGTTGATTCCATTCCATTCCATTCCATTCCATTCCATTCCAGTCCAATCCATTCCATTCCATTCGGGTTGATTGCACTCTATTCCATTCCATTCCATTCCATTCCATGCGGGTTGATTCCATTCGATTCCATTCTATTCCATTCCATTCCATTCCTTTCCATTCCATTCGGGTTGATTGCATTCCATTCCATTCCATTCCATTCCATTCCTTTCCATTAGGGTTGATTCCACTCCTTTCCACTCCATTCCATTCCACTCCTTTAGGGTTGATTCCGTTCCATTCGATTCCATTCCTTTCCATTCCATTGCATTCCATTCCATTAGGGTTGATTCCATTCCATTCCATTCCACTCCTTTCCATTCAATTAGGGTTGATTCCATTCCATTGCATTCTATTCCATTCCATTCCATTCCATTTCATTTCATTCCATTCCATTCCATTCCATTTCATTCCATTCCACTCCATTGCAATCAGGTTGATTTCATTCCATTTCATTGCATTCCATTCCTTTCCACTGCATTTGGGTTGATTCCCTTCCATTCCATTCCATTCCATTACATTACATTAGGGTTGGTTCCATTCCATTCCATTCCTTTGCGTTCCATTCCATTCCATTCGGGTTGATTCCGTTCCATCACATTCCATTCCATTCCATTCCATTCGCGTTGAGTCCATTCGATTCCATCCCATTCCATTCCATTCCGGTTGATTCCATTCCGTTCCATTCCATTCCATTCCATTGCATTCCATTCCATTCCTTTCCATTCTGGTTGATTCCAGTCGATTCCATTCCATTCCATTCCATTCCATTCCATTCCGTTCGGGTTGATTCCATTCCATTCCATTCCATTTAATTCGATTCCATTCCATTTGGGTTGATTCCATTCCATTCCATTCCATTCCATTATATTCCAGTTCATTCCATTCCGGTTGATTCCATTCCACTCCATGCCACTCCATTCCATTCCATTCCATGCCATTCCATTGCATTCCATTCCATTCTTCTTGATTCCATTCCATTCCATTCCATTCCATTCCATTCCATTCCATCCCATTCCATTCGGGTTGATTCCAGTCGATTCCATTCCATTCCATTACATTCAATTCCATTCGGGTTGATTTCATTCCATTCCATTCCATTACATTCCATTCCCTTTGGGTGGATTCCATTCCAATCCATTCCATTCCATTAGGGTTGTTTCCATTCCATTCCATTACATTCCATTCCCTTCCATTCCATTTGGGTTGATTCCTTTCCATTCCATTCTATTCCATTCCATTCCATTCCATTCGGGTTGAATCCATTCCACTCCATTCCATTCCAATTCATTCCATTCCATTCCATTCGTGTGTATTCCATTCCATTCCATTACATTCAATTCCATTCGGGTTGATTTCATTCCATTCCATTCCATTCCACTCCATTCCATTCCATTCCACTCCATTCCATTCCATTCCATTCTGGTTGATTCCACTCCAATCCATTCCATTCCATTCCATACCATTCCATTGCAATCGTGTTGATTTCATTCCATTCCATTCCATTCCATTCTCTTCCATTCCATTCCATTCCATTCCACTCCATTGCATTCCATTCCATTTGGGTTGATTCTATTCCATTCCATTCCATTCCATTCCAGTCGGGTTGCGTCCATTCCATTCCATTCCATTCCATTCGTGTTGATTCCCTTCAATTCCATTATATTCCATTTCATTCCATTCCATTGCATTGCATTCCAATCGGGTTGATTCCATTCCATTCCATTCTATTCCATTCCGTTCCATTCCATTCAATTCCATTCCGGTGGATTCCATTCCATTCCATTCCAATCCATTCCATTCCATTCCATTCCATTCCATCCCATTCCATTCCATGCGGGTTGATTCCATCCGATTCCATTCTATTCCATTCCATTCCATTCCATTGCATTTAATTCCATTCCATTCGTGTTGATTGCATTCCATTCCATTCCATTCCATTCCTTTCCATTAGGGTTGATTCCACTCCATTCCACTCCATTCCATTCCACTACTTTAGGGTTGATTCCATTCCATTCGACTCCATTCCATTCCATTCCATTCCATTCCATTGAGGTTGATTCCATTCCATTCCATTCCACTCCTTTCCATTGCGTTAGGGTTGATTCCATTCCATTCCATTCCATTCGATTCCATTCCATTTCATTCCATTCCATTCCATTCCATTCCATTCCGTTCCATTCCATTCCATTTCATTCCATTCCATTCCTTTCCATTCCATTTGGGTTGATTTCATTCCATTCCATTCCATTCCATTACATTCCAGTCCATTCCAGTACATTCCATTCGGGTTGATTCGATTCCATTCCAGTCAATTCCATTCCATTCAATTCCATCTCATTCCATTCCATTTGGGTTGATTCCATTCCATTCCATACCATTACATTACATTTCATTCCAGACTATTAATTTCGGTTTGATTCCATGCCATTCTCTTCCATTCCATTCCATTCCATTCCAGTCTGGTTGATTCCATTTCATTCCATTCCATTCCATTCGTTTCCATTCCATTCCATTCCTTTCCATTCCATTCCATTCCGGTTGACTCCATTCCATTCCATTTCATTCCATTCCGTTCCATTTCATTCCATTACATTTCATTTTATTCCATTCCATTCCATTACATTACATTCTATTCCATTCCATTCGGGTTCATTCCATTCCATTCCATTCCATTAGGGTTGATTCCATTCCATTCCACTCCTTTCCATTGCGTTAGGGTTGATTCCATTCCATTCCATTCCATTCGATTCCATTCCATTTCATTCCATTCCATTCCATTCCATTCCATTGCATTCCATTCCATCCCATTCCATTCCATTGCATTCCATTCCATTCCATTCCATTCCATTCCATTCCATTCTATTCCATTCTATTCCATTCCATTCTATTCCATTCCTTTCCATTCCATTCCATTCCATTCCTTTCTATTCCATTCCATTCGGATTGATTCCATTCCATTCCATTCCATTGCTTTCCATTCCATTTCATTCGGGTTCATTCCATTTCATTCCGTTCCATTCCATTCCAATCCATTCAATTCGGTTGGATTCCATTCTTTTCCATTCCATTCCATTCCATTTCGGTTGATTCCATTCCATTCCATTCCATTCCATTCCATTCCATTTCTGTTGATTCCATTCCATTCCATTCCATTCCATTCCATTCCATTCGGGATTATTCCATTCCATTCCATTCCATTCCATTCCATTCCGGTTGGTTCCATTCCATTCCATTCCACTCCATTCAATTGCATTCCATTGCATTCCTGTTGGTTCCATTCCATTCCATTCCATTCTGGTTTATTCCATTCCATTCCATTCCATTCCATTCCATTCCATTCCATTCCATTCGAGTTGATTCCATTCGTTTCCGCTCCATTTAATTCCATTCCATTCCAATCCATTCCATTTGGGTTGATTCAATTCCATTCCGTTCCATTGCATTACATTACATTCCCGTCCATTCCATTCGGGTTGACTCCCTTCCATTCCAGTCCATTCTATTCCATTCCATTCCATCCCATTCCATTCCATTTTGTTTGATTCCATGCCATTCCATACCAGTATATTTCATTTCATTCCTGTCCATTCCATTCGGTTTGATTCCATTCCATTCAATTCCATTCCATTCTTGTTGATTCCATTCCATTCCATTCCATTCCATTCGGTTCCATTCCATTCCATTCCATTCCGGTTGATTCCATTACATTCCATTCAATTCCATTCCATTCCATTCCATTCGCGTTGAGTCCATTCGAATCCATCCCATTCCATTCCATTCCATTCCATTCCATTCCGGTTGATTCCATTCCGTTCTGTTCCATTCCATTCCATTGCATTCCATTCCATTCCTTTCTGGTTGATTACAGTCGATTCCGTTCCATTCCATTCCATTCCGTTCGGGTTGATTCCATGTCATTCCTTTCCATTTAATTTGATTCCATTCCATTAGGGTTGATTCCATTCCATTCCATTCTATTCCATTCCATTCCATTCCATTACATTCCAGTTTATTCCAATGGGGTTGATTCCATTCCATTCCATTCCATTCCTTTCCTTTCTTGTTGATTCCATTCGATTCCTTTCCATTCCATTCCATTCCATTCCATTCGGATTGATTCCATTCCATTCCATTCCATTGCATTCCATTCCATTCGGGATGATTCCTTTCCATTCCATTCCATTCGATTCCATTCCATTCCCCTCGGGTTGATTCCCTTCCATTCCATTCCATTCCAGTCCATTCCATTCCATTCCATTCCTTTCCATTGCATTCCATTCCATGATTTTCCATTCCATTGCATTCGGGTTGCTTCCGATCGATTCCATTCCATTCCATTCCATTCCATTCCATTCCATTCCATTCCATTCCATTGCTTTCCATTCCAGTCCTTTCAGGTTGATTCCATTTCATTCCATTTCACTCCATTGTATTAGCGTTGAGTCCATTCGATTCCATCCCATTCCATTCCATTCCATTCCAGTTGGTTCCATTCCATTCCCTTCCACTCCATTCCATTCCATTCCATTCTGGTTTATTCCATTCCATTCAATTCCATTCCATTCCATTCCATTCCATTCCATTCCATTCCATTCGGGTTGATTCCATTCGTTTCCACTCCATTTAATTCCATTCCATTCCAATCCATTCCATTTGGGTTGGTTCCATTCCATTCCACTCCATTGTATTACATTGCATTCCAGTCCATTCCATTCCATTCCATTCCATCCCATTCCATTCCGTTTGGTTTGATTTCATTCCTTTCCATACCATCTCATTCCATTCCATTCCATTCCATTCCATTCCATTCTGATTGATTCCATTCCATTCCATTCCATTCGGTTCCATTCCATTCCATTCTTTTCCACTCCATTCCATTCCGGTTGATTCCATTCAATTCCATTTCATTCCATTCCATTCCATTTCATTCCATTCCATTCCATTCCATTCCATATCATTTTATTCCCTTCCATTCCATTTCATTCCATTCCATTCCATTTCATTACATTCCATTTCATTCCATTCCTTTCCATTCCATTCCATTCCATTCGGGATGACTCCATTCCATTCCATTCCATTCGATTCAATTCCATTCGGTTTGATTCCATTCCATTCAATTCCATTCCATTACATTCCAGTCCATTCCATTCGGGTTGATTCCTTTCCATTCCAGTCCATTCCATTCCATTCAATTCCATCCCATTCCATTCCATTTGGGTTGATTCCATTCCATTCCATACCATTACCTTACATTTCATTCCAGTCTATTCCATTCGGTTTGATTCCATTCCATTCTATTCCATTCCATTCCATTCCATTCCAGTCTGGTTGATTCCATTCCATTCCATTCCATTCCATTCGTTTCCATTCCATTCCATTCCATTCCAGTCTGGTTGATTCCATTCCATTCCATTCCATTCGTTTCCATTCCATTCCATTCCTTTCCATTCCATTCCATTCCGGTTGATTCCATTCCAATCCATTTCATTCCATTCCGTTCCATTCCATTCCACTCCATTCCATTCCATTTCATTTTATTCCATTCCATTCCATTCCATTCCATTCCCTTCCATTCCATTCCACTCAATTCCCTTCCATTCCACTCCATTCCATTCCATTCCATTCCATTCTATTCCATTCCATTCCTTTCCATTGCATTCCATTCCCTTCGGATTGATTTCGTTCCAATCCATTCCATTCCATTCCATTTCGGTTGATTCCATTCCATTTCATTCCATTCCTGTCCATTCCATTCCATTCCGGATGATTCCATTGCATTCCATTCAATTCCACTCGGGTTGATTCCATTCCATTCCATTCCATTCCATTCCATTCCATTCCAGGATATTCCATTCCATTCCATTCCAGTTGATTCCATTCGATTCCATTCCATTCCATTCCATTCCATTCCATAAGAGGTGATTGAATTCCAATCCATTCCATCCCATTCCATTCCATTCCACTCCATTCCAATCCATTCGATTCCATTCCAATCCATTCCAATCCATTCCATTCCTTTCCATTCGGGTTGATTCCATTAGAGTCCATTCCATTCCATTCCAATCCATTCTATTCCATTCCATCCCATTCCATTCCATTCCATTCCGGTTGGTTCCATTCCATTGCATTCCATTCCACTCCATTCCATTCCATTCCATTCTGGTTTATTCAATTCCATTCCATTCCATGCCATTCCATTCCATTCCATTCCATTCCATTCGGGTTGATTCCGTTCCATCCCTATCCATTCCATTCGCGTTGAGTCAATTCGATTCCATCCCATTCCATTCCATTCCATTCCGGTTCATTCCATTCCGTTCCGTTCCATTCCATTCCATTGCATTCCATTCCATTCCTTTCCATTCTGGTTGATTCCAGTCGATTCCATTCCATTCCATTCCATTCCGTTCGGGTTGATTCCATTCCATTCCATTCCATTTAATTCGATTCCATTCCATTTGGGTTGATTCCATTCCATTCCATTCCAATATATTCCAGTTCATTCCATTCGGGTTGATTCCATTCCACTCCATGCCATTCCATTCCATTCCATTCCATTCCATTCCATTTCATTCCATTCCATTCGTGTTGATTCCATTCCAATCCATTCCATTCCATTCCATTCCATCCCATTCCATTCGGGTTGATTCCATTCCATTCCATTCCATTCGGGATGATTCCATTCCATTCCATTCCATTCCATTCCCCTTGGGTCGATTCCCTTCCATTCCATTCGATTCCAGTCCATTCCATTCCACTCCATTCCGTTCCATTCCATTCCATTCCATGATTTTCCATTCCATTACATTCG
Source organism: Pan paniscus (assembly GCF_029289425.2). Classification (NCBI taxonomy): domain Eukaryota; kingdom Metazoa; phylum Chordata; class Mammalia; order Primates; family Hominidae; genus Pan; species Pan paniscus. Next base: position 45,604,351 of record NC_073268.2, on the reverse strand, counting down.
GGTTGCTTCCGTTCGATTCCATTCCATTCCATTCCATTCCTTTCCGTTCCAGTCCTTTCGGGTTGATTCCATTTCATTCCATTTCATTCCATTCCTTTAGCGTTGAGTTCATTCGATTCCATCCCATTCCATTCCATTCCCTTCCATTCCGGTTGGTACCATTCCATTCCATTCCATTGCACTCCATTCCATTCCATTCCATTCCATTCGGGTTGAATCCATACCCTTCCATTCCATTCCAATCCATTCCATTCCATTCCATTTCATTCCATTCGGGTTGATTCCATTCTATTCGATTTGGTTTTATTTGATTCGATTCCATTCCATTCCTGTCCATTCCATTTGCGTTGATTCCATTCCGTTCCTTTCCAATCCATTCCATTCCATTCCATTCGGGATGACTCCATACCATTCGATTCCGTTCCATTCCACTCCTTTCCTTTCCATTCCATTCGGGTTGATTCCATTCCATTCCATTCCATTCCATTCCATTCCATTCCAGTCCAATCCATTCCATTCCATTCGGGTTGATTGCACTCTATTCCATTCCATTCCATTCCATTCCATTCCATTCCATTCCATGCGGGTTGATTCCATTCGATTCCATTCTATTCCATTCCATTCCATTCCATTCCATTCCATTCCATTCGGGTTGATTGCATTCCATTCCATTCCATTCCATTCCATTCCTTTCCATTAGGGTTGATTCCACTCCTTTCCACTCCATTCCATTCCACTCCTTTAGGGTTGATTCCATTCCATTCGATTCCATTACTTTCCATTCCATTGCATTCCATTCCATTAGGGTTGATTCCATTCCATTCCATTCCACTCCTTTCCATTCAATTAGGGTTGATTCCATTCCATTGCATTCTATTCCATTCCATTCCATTCCATTTCATTTCATTCCATTCCATTCCATTCCATTTCATTCCATTCCATTCCATTGCAATCAGTTTGATTTCATTCCATTTCATTGCATTCCATTCCTTTCCACTCCATTTGGGTTGATTCCATTCCATTCCATTCCATTCCATTACATTACATTCCATTTCATTCCATTCCATTCCATTTCGTTCCATTCCATTCCATTTCGTTCCATTCCATTCCATTCCATTCCATTCCATTTCATTCCATTCCATTCCGTTTCATTCCATTCCATTCCATTTCGTTCCATTCCTTTCCATTCCATTCCATTTCATTCCATACCATTCCATTTAACTCCATTCCATTCCATTCCATTTCACTGCATTCCATTTGGGTTGATTCCATTCCATTCCATTCCATTCCATTCCATTCCATTCCATTTCATTCCAGTCCATTCCATTGCATTTCATTTCAGTCCATTCCATTCCATTCCTTTCCATTCCATTTCATTGCATTACATTCTATTCCATTCCATTTGGGTTGATTCCATTCCATTCCATGCCATTCCATTCCATTCCATTCCATTCCATCCCATTCCATTCCATTTGATTTGATTCCATTGCATTCCATTCTATTCCATTCCATTCCTTTCTGGTTGATTCCATTCGATTCCATTCCATTCCATTCGGTTCCATTCCATTCCATTCATTTCCATTCCATTCCATTCCGGTTGATTCCATTCCACTCCCTTTCATTCCATTCGGTTCCATTTCATTCCATTCCATTCCATTTCATTCCATTCCATTCCATTTCATTCCATTCCATTCCATTTCATTCCATTCCATTCCATTCCATTCCATTCCATTTCATTCCATTCCATTCCGTTCCATTCCATTCCATTTCGTTCCATTCCATTCCATTTCATTCCATTCCATTCCATTTCGTTCCATTCCATTCCATTCCATTCCATTCCATTTCATTCCATTCCATTCCATTTCATTCCATTCCATTCCATTCCGTTCCATTTCATTTTATTCCATTCCATTCCATTTCATTCCATTCCATTCCATTCCATTTCATTCCATTCCATTCCATTGCATTTCATTTCAGTCCATTCCATTCCATTCCTTTCCATTCCATTTCATTGCATTCCATTCTATTCCATTCCATTTGGGTTGATTCCATTCCATTCCATTCCATTCCATTCCATTCCATTCCATTTCATTCGGGTGCATTCCATTCCATTCCATTCCATTCCATTCGGGTTCATTCCATTCCATTCCATTCCATTCCATTCCATTCCATTCGGTTGGATTCCATTCCATTCCATTCGATTCCATTCCATTCGATTACATTCCATTCCATTCCATTCCATTCCATTCCATTCCATTCGGGTTGAATCCATACCCTTCCATTCCATTCCCATCCATTCCATTCCATTCAATTTCAATCCATTCGGGTTGATTCCATTCTATTCGATTCGGTTTTATTTGATTCGATTCCATTCCATTCCTGTCCATTCCATTTGGGTTGATTCCATTCCTTTCCATTCCATTCCATTCCTTTCCATTCGGGATTACTCCATACCATTCGATTCCGTTCCATTCCACTCCTTTCCTCTCCATTCCATTCGGGTTGATTCCATTCCATTCCATTCCATTCCATTGCATTCCATTCCAGTCCATTCCATTCCATTCCATTCCATTCCATTCGGGTTGATTCCACTCCATTCCATTCCAATCCATTCCATTCCATTGCAACCGTGTTGATTGCATTCCATTCCATTCCATTCCGGTGGATTCCATTCCAATCGATTCCATTCCTTTCCATTCCATTCCATTCCATTCCATTAGGGTTGTTTCCATTCCATTCCACTCCTTTCCATTCAATTAGGGTTGATTCCATTCCATTGCATTCCATTCCATTCCATTCCATTTCATTCCATTGCATTCCATTTCATTTCATTGCATTCCATCCCATTACATTTCATTCCATTCCATTCCATTGCAATCAGGTTGATTTCATTCCATTTCATTGCATTCCATTCCTTTCCACTCCATTTGCGTTGATTTCATTCCATTCCATTATTTCCATTACATTACATTCCAGTCCATTCCATTCGGTCTGATTCCATTCCATTCCAGTCCTTTCCATTCCATTCAATTCCATCCCATTCCATTGCATTTGGGTTGATTCCATTCCATTCCATACCATTACATTCCATTTCATTCCAGTCTATTCCACTCTGTTTGATTCCATTCCATTCCATTTCATTCCATTCCGTTCCATTTCATTCCATTCCATTCCATTTCATTTCATTCCATTCCATTCCATTCCATTCCATTTCATTCCATTCCACTCCACTCCATTCCATTCCATTTCATTCCATTCCATTCCATTCCATTCCATTCCATTCCATTTCATTCCATTCCATTCCATTCCATTCCATTCCATTTCATTCCATTCCATTCCATTTCGTTCCATTCCATTCCATTCCATTCCATTCCATTCCATTTCGTTCCATTCCGTTCCATTACATTCCATTCCATTTCATTCCGTTCGGGTTGATTCCCTTCCATTCCATTCCATTTAATTCGATTCCATTCCATTTGGGTTGATTCCATTCCATTCCATTCCATTCCATTCCATTCCAATATATTCCAGTTCATTCCATTCGGGTTGATTCCATTCCACTCCATGCCATTCCATTCCATTCCTTTCCATTCCATTCCATTGCATTCCATTCCATTCCTGTTGATTCCATTCCATTCCATTCCATTCCATTCCATTCCATCCCATTCCATTCGGGTTGATTCCATTCCATTCCATTCCATTCGGGATGATTCCATTCCATTCCATTCCATTCCATTCCCCTTGGGTCGATTCCATTCCATTCCATTCGATTCCAGTCCATTCCATTCCATTCCATTTCATTCCATTCCGTTCCATTTCATTCCATTCCATTCCATTACATTCGGGTTGCTTCCGTTCGATTCCATTCCATTGCATTCCATTCCTTTCCGTTCCAATCCTTTCGGGTTGATTCCATTTCATTCCATTTCATTCCATTCCTTTAGCGTTGAGTTCATTCGATTCCATCCCATTCCATTCCATTGCACTCCCTTCCATTCCATTCCATTAGGGTTGAATCCATACCCTTCCATTCCATTCCAATCCATTCCATTCCATTCCATTTCATTCCATTCGGGTTGATTCCATTCTATTCGATTCGGTTTTATTTGATTCGATTCCATTCCATTCCTCTCCATTCCATTTGCGTTGATTCCATTCCGTTCCATTCCATTCCATTCCATTCCATTCCATTCGGGATGACTCCATACCATTCGATTCCGTTCCATTCCACTCCTTTCCTTTCCATTCCATTCGGGTTGATTCCATTCCATTCCATTCCATTCCATTCCATTCCAGTCCAATCCATTCCCTTCCATTCGGGTTGATTGCACTCTTCCATTCCATTCCATTCCATTCCATTCCATTCCATGCAGGTTGATTCCATTCGATTCCATTCTATTCCATTCCATTCCATTCCATTCGGGTTGATTGCATTCCATTCCACTCCATTCCATTTCATTCCTTTCCATTAGGGTTGATTCCACTCCTTTCCCCTCCATTCCATTCCACTCCTTTAGGGTTGATTCCATTCCATTCGATTCCATTCCTTTCCATTCCATTGCATTCCATTCCATTAGGGTTGATTCCATTCCATTCCATTCCACTCCTTTCCATTCAATTAGGGTTGATTCCATTCCATTGCTTTCTATTCCATTCCATTCCATTTCATTCCATTCCATTCCATTCCATTCCATTTCATTCCATTCCATTCCATTGCAATCAGGTTGATTTCATTCCATTTCATTGCATTCCATTCCTTTCCACTCCATTTGGGTTGATTTCATTCCATTCCATTCCATTCCATTACATTACATTCCAGTCCATTCCATTCGGTCTGATTCCATTCCATTCCAGTCCATTCCATTCCATTCAATTCCATCCCATTCCATTGCATTTGGGTTGATTCCATTCCATTCCATACCATTACATTACATTTCATTCCAGTCTATTCCATTCGGATTCATTCCATTCCATTCTATTCCATTCCATTCCAATCCATTCCAGTCTGGTTGATTCCATTCCATTCCATTCCATTCCATTCCATTCCATTCCAAGATATTCCATTCCATTCCATTCCAGTTGATTCCATTCCATTCCATTCCATTCCATTCCATTCAAAAAGAGTTGATTAAATTGCAATCCATTCCATCCCATTCCATTCCGTTCCACTCCATTCCAATCCATTCCATTCCATTGCAATCCATTCCATTATTTTCCATTCGGGTTGATTCCATTCGAGTCCATTCCATTCCATTCCAATCCATTCTATTCCATTCCATCCCATTCCATTCCATTCCATTCCATTCCGGTTGGTTCCATTCCATTGCATTCCATTCCACTCCACTCCATTCCATTCCATTCTGGTTTATTCAATTCCAGTCCATTCCATTGCATTCCATTCCATTCCATTCCATTCCATTGCGTTCCATTCCATTCGGGTTGATTCCATTCCATTCCATTCCATTCCGTTCCATTCCATTCCATTCCATTCCATTAGGGTTCATTCCTTTCCATTCCACTCCATTCCATTCCATTCCTTTAGGGTTGATTCCTTTCCAATCGATTCCATTCCGTTCCATTCCATTCCATTCCACTCCATTAAGGTTGATTCCATTCCATTCCATTCCATTCCATTCCTTTGCAATCCATTCCATTCCGTTTGATTCCATTCCATTCCATTTCATTCCATTCCATTACATTCCATTTCATTCCATTCCATTCCATTCCATTCCATTCCATTCCATTCCATTCCATTCCATTCCATTTCATTCCATTCCATTCCATTCCATTCCATTCCATTCCATTCCATTCCATTCCATTCCATTCCATTCCATTGCATTTCATTTCATTCCATTCCATTCCATTTCATTCCAATTCATTTCATTGCAATCGGGTTGATTTCATTCCATTCCATTACATAACATTCCATTCCCTTTGAGTTGATTCCATTCCATTCCATTCCATTCCATTAGGGTTGTTTCCCTTCCATTCCATTCCATTCCCTTCCATTCCATTTGGGTTGATTCCTTTCCATTCCATTCCATTCCATTCCATTCCATTCCATTCCATTCCATTTCATTCCATTCCATTCCATTGCATTTCATTTCAGTCCATTCCATTCCATTCCTTTCCATTCCATTTCATTGCATTACATTCTATTCCATTCCATTTGGGTTGATTCCATTCCATTCCATTCCATTCCATTCCATCCCATTCCATTCCATTTGATTTGATTCCATTGCATTCCATTCCATTCCATTCCATTCCTTTCTGCTTGATTCCATTCGATTCCATTCCATTCCATTCGGTTCCATTCCATTCCATTCATTTCCATTCCATTCCATTCCGGTTGATTCCATTCCATTCCATTTCGTTCCATTCCGTTCCATTTCATTCCATTCCATTCCATTTCATTCCATTCCATTCCATTTCATTCCATTCCATTCCATTTCATTCCAATCCATTCCATTCCATTTCATTCCATTCCATTCCATTCCATTCCATTCCATTGCATTTCATTTCAGTCCATTCCATTCCATTCCTTTCCATTCCATTTCATTGCATTCCATTCTATTCCATTCCATTTGGGTTGATTCCATTCCATTCCATTCCATTCCATTCCATTCCATTCCATTTCATTCGGGTTCATTCTATTCCATTCCATACCATTCCATTCGGGTTCATTCCATTCCATTCCATTCCATTCCATTCCATTCCATTCGGTTGGATTCCATTCCATTCCATTCCATTCCATTCCATTCCATTCCATTCCATTCCATTCCATTCCATTCGGGTTGAATCCATACCCTTCCATTCCATTCCCATCCATTCCATTCCATTCAATTTCATTCCATTCGGGTTGATTCCATTCTATTCGATTCGGTTTTATTTGATTCGATTCCATTCCATTCCTGTCCATTCCATTTCGGTTGATTCCATTCCGTTCCATTCCATTCCATTCCTTTCGATTCGGGATGACTCCATACCATTCGATTCCGTTCCATTCCACTCCTTTCCTCTCCATTCCATTCGGGTTGATTCCATTCCATTCCATTCCATTCCATTGCATTCCATTCCAGTCCATTCCATTCCATTCCATTCCATTCGGGTTGATTCCACTCCATTCCATTCCATTCCATTCCATTCCATTCCATTGCAACCGTGTTGATTGCATTCCATTCCATTCCATTCCATTCCATTCCGGTGGATTCCATTCCATTCGATTCCATTCCTTTCTATTCCATTCCATTCCATTCCATTAGGGTTGTTTCCATTCCATTCCATTCCACTCCTTTCCATTCAATTAGGGTTGATTCCATTCCATTGCATTCCATTCCATTCCATTCCATTTCATTCCATTGCATTCCATTCCATTCCATTCCATTTCATTTCATTGCATTACATTCCATTCCATTTCATTCCATTCCATTCCATTGCAATCAGGTTGATTTCTTTCCATTTCATTGCATTCCATTCCTTTCCACTCCATTTGGTTTGATTTCATTCCATTCCATTCCATTCCATTACATTACATTCCAGTCCATTCCATTCGGTCTGATTCCATTCCATTCCTGTCCATTCCATTCCATTCAATTCCATCCCATTCCATTGCATTTGGGTTGATTCCATTCCATTCCATACCATTACATTACATTTCATTCCAGTCTATTCCACTCGGTTTGATTCCATTCCATTCCATTTCATTCCATTCCGTTCCATTTCATTCCATTCCATTCCATTTCATTCCATTCCATTCCATTCCATTCCATTCCATTCCATTCCATTCCATTTCATTCCATTCCATTTCATTCCATTCCATTCCATTTCTTTCCATTCCATTCCATTCCGTTCCATTCCATTCCATTCCATTCCATTCCATTTCATTCCATTGCATTCCATTCCATTCCATTCCATTTCATTTCATTGCATTCCATTCCATTCCATTTCATTCCATTCCATTCCATTGCAATCAGGTTGATTTCATTCCATTTCATTGCATTCCATTCCTTTCCTCTCCATTTGGGTTGATTTCATTCCATTCCATTCCATTCCATTACATTACATTCCAGTCCATTCCCTTCGTTCTGATTCCATTCCATTCCAGTCCATTCCATTCCATTCAGTTCCATCCCATTCCATTGCATTTGGGTTGATTCCATTCCATTCCATACCATTACAGTACATTTCATTCCAGTCTATTCCATTCGGATTCATTCCATTCCATTCTATTCCATTCCATTCCAATCCATTCCAGTCTGGTTGATTCCATTCCATTCCATTCCATTCCATGATATTCCATTCCATTCCATTCCAGTTGATTCCATTCCATTCCATTCCATTCCATTCCATTCCATTCCATTCCAAAAGAGTTGATTAAATTGCAATCCATTCCATCCCATTCCATTCCGTTCCACTCCATTCCAATCCATTCCATTCCATAGCAATCCATTCCATTCTTTTCCATTCGGGTTGATTCCATTCGAGTCCATTCCATTCCATTCCAATCCATTCTATTCCATTCCATCCCATTCCATTCCAATCCATTCCATTCCGGTTGGTTCCATTCCATTGCATTCCATTCCACTCCATTCCATTCCATTCCATTCTGGTTTATTCCATTCCAGTCCATTCCATTGCATTCCATTCCATTCCATTCCATTCCATTCCATTGCATTCCATTCCATTCGGGTTGATTCCATTCCATTCCATTCCATTCCGTTCCATTCCATTCCATTCCATTCCATTAGGGTGCATTCCTTTCCATTCCACTCCATTCCATTCCATTCCTTTAGGGTTGATTCCTTTCCATTCGATTCCATTCCGTTCCATTCCATTCCCTTCCAATCCATTCCAGTCTGGTTGATTCCATTCCATTCCATTCCATTCCATTCCATTCCATTCCATTCCATTCCATTCCTTTGCATTCCATTCCATTCCGTTTGATTCCATTCCATTCCATTTCATTCCATTCCATTACATTCCATTTCATTCCATTCCATTCCATTCCATTCCATTCCATTTCATTCCATTCCATTCCATTCCATTTCATTCCAATTCATTTCATTGCAATCGGGTTGATTTCATTCCATTCCATTCCATAACATTCCATTCCCTTTGAGTTGATTCCATTCCATTCCATTCCATTCCATTAGGGTTGTTTCCCTTCCATTCCATTCCATTCCCTTCCATTCCATTTGGGTTGATTCCTTTCCATTCCATTCCATTCCATACCATTCCATTCCATTTCTTTCCATTCCATTCCATTGCATTTCATTTCAGTCCATTCCATTCCGTTCCTTTCCATTCCATTTCATTGCATTACATTCTATTCCATTCCATTTGTGTTGATTCCATTCCATTCCATTCCATTCCATTCCATTCCATCCCATTCCATTCCATTTGATTTGATTCCATTGCATTCCATTCCATTCCATTCCATTCCTTTCTGGTTGATTCCATTCGATTCCATTCCATTCCATTCGGTTCCATTCCATTCCATTCATTTCCATTCCATTCCATTCCGGTTGATTCCATTCCATTCCATTCCATTCCATTTCATTCCATTCCACTCCATTCCATTCCATTCCATTTCATTCCATTCCATTCCATTCCATTCCATTCCATTCCATTTCATTCCATTCCATTCCATTCCATTCCATTCCATTCCATTCCATTCCATTCCATTCCATTCCATTTCATTCCATTCCATTCCATTTCGTTCCATTCCATTCCATTCCATTCCATTCCATTCCATTTCGTTCCATTCCGTTCCATTACATTCCATTCCATTTCATTCCGTTCGGGTTGATTCCCTTCCATTCCATTCCATTTAATTCGATTCCATTCCATTTGGGTTGATTCCATTCCATTCCATTCCATTCCATTCCATTCCAATATATTCCAGTTCATTCCATTCGGGTTGATTCCATTCCACTCCATGCCATTCCATTCCATTCCTTTCCATTCCATTCCATTGCATTCCATTCCATTCGTGTTGATTCCATTCCATTCCATTCCATTCCATTCCATTCCATCCCATTCCATTCGGGTTGATTCCATTCCATTCCATTCCATTCGGTATGATTCCATTCCATTCCATTCCATTCCATTCCCCTTGGGTCGATTCCATTCCATTCCATTCGATTCCAGTCCATTCCATTCCATTCCATTTCATTCCATTCCGTTCCATTTCATTCCATTCCATTCCATTACATTCGGGTTGCTTCCGTTCGATTCCATTCCATTGCATTCCATTCCTTTCCGTTCCAATCCTTTCGGGTTGATTCCATTTCATTCCATTTCATTCCCTTCCTTTAGCGTTGAGTTCATTCGATTCCATCCCATTCCATTCCATTGCACTCCCTTCCATTCCATTCCATTAGGGTTGAATCCATACCCTTCCATTCCATTCCAATCCATTCCATTCCATTCCATTTCATTCCATTCGGGTTGATTCCATTCTATTCGATTCGGTTTTATTTGATTCGATTCCATTCCATTCCTCTCCATTCCATTTGCGTTGATTCCATTCCGTTCCATTCCATTCCATTCCATTCCATTCCATTCGGGATGACTCCATACCATTCGATTCCGTTCCATTCCACTCCTTTCCTTTCCATTCCATTCGGGTTGATTCCATTCCATTCCATTCCATTCCATTCCATTCCAGTCCAATCCATTCCCTTCCATTCGGGTTGATTGCACTCTTCCATTCCATTCCATTCCATTCCATTCCATTCCATGCAGGTTGATTCCATTCGATTCCATTCTATTCCATTCCATTCCATTCCATTCGGGTTGATTGCATTCCATTCCACTCCATTCCATTTCATTCCTTTCCATTAGGGTTGATTCCACTCCTTTCCCCTCCATTCCATTCCACTCCTTTAGGGTTGATTCCATTCCATTCGATTCCATTCCTTTCCATTCCATTGCATTCCATTCCATTAGGGTTGATTCCATTCCATTCCATTCCACTCCTTTCCATTCAATTAGGGTTGATTCCATTCCATTGCATTCTATTCCATTCCATTCCATTTCATTCCATTCCATTCCATTCCATTCCATTTCATTCCATTCCATTCCATTGCAATCAGGTTGATTTCATTCCATTTCATTGCATTCCATTCCTTTCCACTCCATTTGGGTTGATTTCATTCCATTCCATTCCATTCCATTACATTACATTCCAGTCCATTCCATTCGGTCTGATTCCATTCCATTCCAGTCCATTCCATTCCATTCAATTCCATCCCATTCCATTGCATTTGGGTTGATTCCATTCCATTCCATACCATTACATTACATTTCATTCCAGTCTATTCCATTCGGATTCATTCCATTCCATTCTATTCCATTCCATTCCAATCCATTCCAGTCTGGTTGATTCCATTCCATTCCATTCCATTCCATTCCATTCCATTCCAAGATATTCCATTCCATTCCATTCCAGTTGATTCCATTCCATTCCATTCCATTCCATTCCATTCAAAAAGAGTTGATTAAATTGCAATCCATTCCATCCCATTCCATTCCGTTCCACTCCATTCCAATCCATTCCATTCCATTGCAATCCATTCCATTATTTTCCATTCGGGTTGATTCCATTCGAGTCCATTCCATTCCATTCCAATCCATTCTATTCCATTCCATCCCATTCCATTCCATTCCATTCCATTCCGGTTGGTTCCATTCCATTGCATTCCATTCCACTCCACTCCATTCCATTCCATTCTGGTTTATTCAATTCCAGTCCATTCCATTGCATTCCATTCCATTCCATTCCATTCCATTGCGTTCCATTCCATTCGGGTTGATTCCATTCCATTCCATTCCATTCCGTTCCATTCCATTCCATTCCATTCCATTAGGGTTCATTCCTTTCCATTCCACTCCATTCCATTCCATTCCTTTAGGGTTGATTCCTTTCCAATCGATTCCATTCCGTTCCATTCCATTCCATTCCACTCCATTAAGGTTGATTCCATTCCATTCCATTCCATTCCATTCCTTTGCAATCCATTCCATTCCGTTTGATTCCATTCCATTCCATTTCATTCCATTCCATTACATTCCATTTCATTCCATTCCATTCCATTCCATTCCATTCCATTCCATTCCATTCCATTCCATTCCATTTCATTCCATTCCATTCCATTCCATTCCATTCCATTCCATTCCATTCCATTCCATTCCATTTCATTCCATTCCATTCCATTCCATTCCATTCCATTCCATTCCATTCCATTCCATTCCATTCCATTCCATTGCATTTCATTTCATTCCATTCCATTCCATTTCATTCCAATTCATTTCATTGCAATCGGGTTGATTTCATTCCATTCCATTCCATAACATTCCATTCCCTTTGAGTTGATTCCATTCCATTCCATTCCATTCCATTAGGGTTGTTTCCCTTCCATTCCATTCCATTCCCTTCCATTCCATTTGGGTTGATTCCTTTCCATTCCATTCCATTCCATTCCATTCCATTCCATTCCATTCCATTCCATTTCATTCCATTCCATTCCATTGCATTTCATTTCAGTCCATTCCATTCCATTCCTTTCCATTCCATTTCATTGCATTACATTCTATTCCATTCCATTTGGGTTGATTCCATTCCATTCCATTCCATTCCATTCCATCCCATTCCATTCCATTTGATTTGATTCCATTGCATTCCATTCCATTCCATTCCATTCCTTTCTGCTTGATTCCATTCGATTCCATTCCATTCCATTCGGTTCCATTCCATTCCATTCATTTCCATTCCATTCCATTCCGGTTGATTCCATTCCATTCCATTTCATTCCATTCCGTTCCATTTCATTCCATTCCATTCCATTTCATTCCATTCCATTCCATTTCATTCCATTCCATTCCATTTCATTCCAATCCATTCCATTCCATTTCATTCCATTCCATTCCATTCCATTCCATTCCATTGCATTTCATTTCAGTCCATTCCATTCCATTCCTTTCCATTCCATTTCATTGCATTCCATTCTATTCCATTCCATTTGGGTTGATTCCATTCCATTCCATTCCATTCCATTCCATTCCATTCCATTTCATTCGGGTTCATTCTATTCCATTCCATACCATTCCATTCGGGTTCATTCCATTCCATTCCATTCCATTCCATTCCATTCCATTCCATTCCATTCGGTTGGATTCCATTCCATTCCATTCCATTCCATTCCATTCCATTCCATTCCATTCCATTCCATTCGGGTTGAATCCATACCCTTCCATTCCATTCCCATCCATTCCATTCCATTCAATTTCATTCCATTCGGGTTGATTCCATTCTATTCGATTCGGTTTTATTTGATTCGATTCCATTCCATTCCTGTCCATTCCATTTCGGTTGATTCCATTCCGTTCCATTCCATTCCATTCCTTTCGATTCGGGATGACTCCATACCATTCGATTCCGTTCCATTCCACTCCTTTCCTCTCCATTCCATTCGGGTTGATTCCATTCCATTCCATTCCATTCCATTGCATTCCATTCCAGTCCATTCCATTCCATTCCATTCCATTCGGGTTGATTCCACTCCATTCCATTCCATTCCATTCCATTCCATTCCATTGCAACCGTGTTGATTGCATTCCATTCCATTCCATTCCATTCCATTCCGGTGGATTCCATTCCATTCGATTCCATTCCTTTCTATTCCATTCCATTCCATTCCATTAGGGTTGTTTCCATTCCATTCCATTCCACTCCTTTCCATTCAATTAGGGTTGATTCCATTCCATTGCATTCCATTCCATTCCATTCCATTTCATTCCATTGCATTCCATTCCATTCCATTCCATTTCATTTCATTGCATTACATTCCATTCCATTTCATTCCATTCCATTCCATTGCAATCAGGTTGATTTCTTTCCATTTCATTGCATTCCATTCCTTTCCACTCCATTTGGTTTGATTTCATTCCATTCCATTCCATTCCATTACATTACATTCCAGTCCATTCCATTCGGTCTGATTCCATTCCATTCCTGTCCATTCCATTCCATTCAATTCCATCCCATTCCATTGCATTTGGGTTGATTCCATTCCATTCCATACCATTACATTACATTTCATTCCAGTCTATTCCACTCGGTTTGATTCCATTCCATTCCATTTCATTCCATTCCGTTCCATTTCATTCCATTCCATTCCATTTCATTCCATTCCATTCCATTCCATTCCATTCCATTCCATTCCATTCCATTCCATTTCATTCCATTCCATTTCATTCCATTCCATTCCATTTCTTTCCATTCCATTCCATTCCGTTCCATTCCATTCCATTCCATTCCATTCCATTTCATTCCATTGCATTCCATTCCATTCCATTCCATTTCATTTCATTGCATTCCATTCCATTCCATTTCATTCCATTCCATTCCATTGCAATCAGGTTGATTTCATTCCATTTCATTGCATTCCATTCCTTTCCTCTCCATTTGGGTTGATTTCATTCCATTCCATTCCATTCCATTACATTACATTCCAGTCCATTCCCTTCGTTCTGATTCCATTCCATTCCAGTCCATTCCATTCCATTCAGTTCCATCCCATTCCATTGCATTTGGGTTGATTCCATTCCATTCCATACCATTACAGTACATTTCATTCCAGTCTATTCCATTCGGATTCATTCCATTCCATTCTATTCCATTCCATTCCAATCCATTCCAGTCTGGTTGATTCCATTCCATTCCATTCCATTCCATGATATTCCATTCCATTCCATTCCAGTTGATTCCATTCCATTCCATTCCATTCCATTCCATTCCATTCCATTCCAAAAGAGTTGATTAAATTGCAATCCATTCCATCCCATTCCATTCCGTTCCACTCCATTCCAATCCATTCCATTCCATAGCAATCCATTCCATTCTTTTCCATTCGGGTTGATTCCATTCGAGTCCATTCCATTCCATTCCAATCCATTCTATTCCATTCCATCCCATTCCATTCCAATCCATTCCATTCCGGTTGGTTCCATTCCATTGCATTCCATTCCACTCCATTCCATTCCATTCCATTCTGGTTTATTCCATTCCAGTCCATTCCATTGCATTCCATTCCATTCCATTCCATTCCATTCCATTGCATTCCATTCCATTCGGGTTGATTCCATTCCATTCCATTCCATTCCGTTCCATTCCATTCCATTCCATTCCATTAGGGTGCATTCCTTTCCATTCCACTCCATTCCATTCCATTCCTTTAGGGTTGATTCCTTTCCATTCGATTCCATTCCGTTCCATTCCATTCCCTTCCAATCCATTCCAGTCTGGTTGATTCCATTCCATTCCATTCCATTCCATTCCATTCCATTCCATTCCATTCCTTTGCATTCCATTCCATTCCGTTTGATTCCATTCCATTCCATTTCATTCCATTCCATTACATTCCATTTCATTCCATTCATTCCATTCCATTCCATTCCATTTCATTCCATTCCATTCCATTCCATTTCATTCCAATTCATTTCATTGCAATCGGGTTGATTTCATTCCATTCCATTCCATAACATTCCATTCCCTTTGAGTTGATTCCATTCCATTCCATTCCATTCCATTAGGGTTGTTTCCCTTCCATTCCATTCCATTCCCTTCCATTCCATTTGGGTTGATTCCTTTCCATTCCATTCCATTCCATACCATTCCATTCCATTTCTTTCCATTCCATTCCATTGCATTTCATTTCAGTCCATTCCATTCCGTTCCTTTCCATTCCATTTCATTGCATTACATTCTATTCCATTCCATTTGTGTTGATTCCATTCCATTCCATTCCATTCCATTCCATTCCATCCCATTCCATTCCATTTGATTTGATTCCATTGCATTCCATTCCATTCCATTCCATTCCTTTCTGGTTGATTCCATTCGATTCCATTCCATTCCATTCGGTTCCATTCCATTCCATTCATTTCCATTCCATTCCATTCCGGTTGATTCCATTCCATTCCATTCCATTCCATTTCATTCCATTCCACTCCATTCCATTCCATTCCATTTCATTCCATTCCATTCCATTCCATTCCATTCCATTCCATTTCATTCCATTCCATTCCATTCCATTCCATTCCATTCCATTTCATTCCATTCCATTCCATTTCGTTCCATTCCATTCCATTCCATTCCATTCCATTCCATTCCATTTCGTTCCATTCCGTTCCATTACATTCCATTCCATTTCATTCCGTTCGGGTTGATTCCCTTCCATTCCATTCCATTTAATTCGATTCCATTCCATTTGGGTTGATTCCATTCCATTCCATTCCATTCCATTCCATTCCAATATATTCCAGTTCATTCCATTCGGGTTGATTCCATTCCACTCCATGCCATTCCATTCCATTCCTTTCCATTCCATTCCATTGCATTCCATTCCATTCGTGTTGATTCCATTCCATTCCATTCCATTCCATTCCATTCCATCCCATTCCATTCGGGTTGATTCCATTCCATTCCATTCCATTCGGTATGATTCCATTCCATTCCATTCCATTCCATTCCCCTTGGGTCGATTCCATTCCATTCCATTCGATTCCAGTCCATTCCATTCCATTCCATTTCATTCCATTCCGTTCCATTTCATTCCATTCCATTCCATTACATTCGGGTTGCTTCCGTTCGATTCCATTCCATTGCATTCCATTCCTTTCCGTTCCAATCCTTTCGGGTTGATTCCATTTCATTCCATTTCATTCCATTCCTTTAGCGTTGAGTTCATTCGATTCCATCCCATTCCATTCCATTGCACTCCCTTCCATTCCATTCCATTAGGGTTGAATCCATACCCTTCCATTCCATTCCAATCCATTCCATTCCATTCCATTTCATTCCATTCGGGTTGATTCCATTCTATTCGATTCGGTTTTATTTGATTCGATTCCATTCCATTCCTCTCCATTCCATTTGCGTTGATTCCATTCCGTTCCATTCCATTCCATTCCATTCCATTCCATTCGGGATGACTCCATACCATTCGATTCCATTCCATTCCACTCCTTTCCTTTCCATTCCATTCGGGTTGATTCCATTCCATTCCATTCCATTCCATTCCATTCCAGTCCAATCCATTCCCTTCCATTCGGGTTGATTGCACTCTTCCATTCCATTCCATTCCATTCCATTCCATTCCATGCAGGTTGATTCCATTCGATTCCATTCTATTCCATTCCATTCCATTCCATTCGGGTTGATTGCATTCCATTCCACTCCATTCCATTTCATTCCTTTCCATTAGGGTTGATTCCACTCCTTTCCCCTCCATTCCATTCCACTCCTTTAGGGTTGATTCCATTCCATTCGATTCCATTCCTTTCCATTCCATTGCATTCCATTCCATTAGGGTTGATTCCATTCCATTCCATTCCACTCCTTTCCATTCAATTAGGGTTGATTCCATTCCATTGCATTCTATTCCATTCCATTCCATTTCATTCCATTCCATTCCATTCCATTCCATTTCATTCCATTCCATTCCATTGCAATCAGGTTGATTTCATTCCATTTCATTGCATTCCATTCCTTTCCACTCCATTTGGGTTGATTTCATTCCATTCCATTCCATTCCATTACATTACATTCCAGTCCATTCCATTCGGTCTGATTCCATTCCATTCCAGTCCATTCCATTCCATTCAATTCCATCCCATTCCATTGCATTTGGGTTGATTCCATTCCATTCCATACCATTACATTACATTTCATTCCAGTCTATTCCATTCGGATTCATTCCATTCCATTCTATTCCATTCCATTCCAATCCATTCCAGTCTGGTTGATTCCATTCCATTCCATTCCATTCCATTCCATTCCATTCCAAGATATTCCATTCCATTCCATTCCAGTTGATTCCATTCCATTCCATTCCATTCCATTCCATTCAAAAAGAGTTGATTAAATTGCAATCCATTCCATCCCATTCCATTCCGTTCCACTCCATTCCAATCCATTCCATTCCATTGCAATCCATTCCATTATTTTCCATTCGGGTTGATTCCATTCGAGTCCATTCCATTCCATTCCAATCCATTCTATTCCATTCCATCCCATTCCATTCCATTCCATTCCATTCCGGTTGGTTCCATTCCATTGCATTCCATTCCACTCCACTCCATTCCATTCCATTCTGGTTTATTCAATTCCAGTCCATTCCATTGCATTCCATTCCATTCCATTCCATTCCATTCCGTTCCATTCCATTCCATTCCATTCCATTAGGGTTCATTCCTTTCCATTCCACTCCATTCCATTCCATTCCTTTAGGGTTGATTCCTTTCCAATCGATTCCATTCCGTTCCATTCCATTCCATTCCACTCCATTAAGGTTGATTCCATTCCATTCCATTCCATTCCATTCCTTTGCAATCCATTCCATTCCGTTTGATTCCATTCCATTCCATTTCATTCCATTCCATTACATTCCATTTCATTCCATTCCATTCCATTCCATTCCATTCCATTCCATTCCATTCCATTTCATTCCATTCCATTCCATTCCATTCCATTCCATTCCATTCCATTCCATTCCATTGCATTTCATTTCATTCCATTCCATTCCATTTCATTCCAATTCATTTCATTGCAATCGGGTTGATTTCATTCCATTCCATTCCATAACATTCCATTCCATTTGAGTTGATTCCATTCCATTCCATTCCATTCCATTAGGGTTGTTTCCCTTCCATTCCATTCCATTCCCTTCCATTCCATTTGGGTTGATTCCTTTCCATTCCATTCCATTCCATTCCATTCCATTCCATTCCATTCCATTCCATTTCATTCCATTCCATTCCATTGCATTTCATTTCAGTCCATTCCATTCCATTCCTTTCCATTCCATTTCATTGCATTACATTCTATTCCATTCCATTTGGGTTGATTCCATTCCATTCCATTCCATTCCATTCCATCCCATTCCATTCCATTTGATTTGATTCCATTGCATTCCATTCCATTCCATTCCATTCCTTTCTGCTTGATTCCATTCGATTCCATTCCATTCCATTCGGTTCCATTCCATTCCATTCATTTCCATTCCATTCCATTCCGGTTGATTCCATTCCATTCCATTTCATTCCATTCCGTTCCATTTCATTCCATTCCATTCCATTTCATTCCATTCCATTCCATTTCATTCCATTCCATTCCATTTCATTCCAATCCATTCCATTCCATTTCATTCCATTCCATTCCATTCCATTCCATTCCATTGCATTTCATTTCAGTCCATTCCATTCCATTCCTTTCCATTCCATTTCATTGCATTCCATTCTATTCCATTCCATTTGGGTTGATTCCATTCCATTCCATTCCATTCCATTCCATTCCATTCCATTTCATTCGGGTTCATTCCATTCCATTCCATACCATTCCATTCGGGTTCATTCCATTCCATTCCATTCCATTCCATTCCATTCCATTCGGTTGGATTCCATTCCATTCCATTCCATTCCATTCCATTCCATTCCATTCCATTCCATTCCATTCGGGTTGAATCCATACCCTTCCATTCCATTCCCATCCATTCCATTCCATTCAATTTCATTCCATTCGGGTTGATTCCATTCTATTCGATTCGGTGTTATTTGATTCGATTCCATTCCATTCCTGTCCATTCCATTTCGGTTGATTCCATTCCGTTCCATTCCATTCCATTCCTTTCGATTCGGGATGACTCCATACCATTCGATTCCGTTCCATTCCACTCCTTTCCTCTCCATTCCATTCGGGTTGATTCCATTCCATTCCATTCCATTCCATTGCATTCCATTCCAGTCCATTCCATTCCATTCCATTCCATTCGGGTTGATTCCACTCCATTCCATTCCATTCCATTCCATTCCATTCCATTGCAACCGTGTTGATTGCATTCCATTCCATTCCATTCCATTCCATTCCGGTGGATTCCATTCCATTCGATTCCATTCCTTTCTATTCCATTCCATTCCATTCCATTAGGGTTGTTTCCATTCCATTCCATTCCACTCCTTTCCATTCAATTAGGGTTGATTCCATTCCATTGCATTCCATTCCATTCCATTCCATTTCATTCCATTGCATTCCATTCCATTCCATTCCATTTCATTTCATTGCATTACATTCCATTCCATTTCATTCCATTCCATTCCATTGCAATCAGGTTGATTTCTTTCCATTTCATTGCATTCCATTCCTTTCCACTCCATTTGGTTTGATTTCATTCCATTCCATTCCATTCCATTACATTACATTCCAGTCCATTCCATTCGGTCTGATTCCATTCCATTCCTGTCCATTCCATTCCATTCAATTCCATCCCATTCCATTGCATTTGGGTTGATTCCATTCCATTCCATACCATTACATTACATTTCATTCCAGTCTATTCCACTCGGTTTGATTCCATTCCATTCCATTTCATTCCATTCCGTTCCATTTCATTCCATTCCATTCCATTTCATTCCATTCCATTCCATTCCATTCCATTCCATTCCATTCCATTCCATTTCATTCCATTCCATTTCATTCCATTCCATTCCATTTCTTTCCATTCCATTCCATTCCGTTCCATTCCATTCCATTCCATTCCATTCCATTTCATTCCATTGCATTCCATTCCATTCCATTCCATTTCATTTCATTGCATTCCATTCCATTCCATTTCATTCCATTCCATTCCATTGCAATCAGGTTGATTTCATTCCATTTCATTGCATTCCATTCCTTTCCTCTCCATTTGGGTTGATTTCATTCCATTCCATTCCATTACATTACATTACATTCCAGTCCATTCCCTTCGTTCTGATTCCATTCCATTCCAGTCCATTCCATTCCATTCAGTTCCATCCCATTCCATTGCATTTGGGTTGATTCCATTCCATTCCATACCATTACAGTACATTTCATTCCAGTCTATTCCATTCGGATTCATTCCATTCCATTCTATTCCATTCCATTCCAATCCATTCCAGTCTGGTTGATTCCATTCCATTCCATTCCATTCCATGATATTCCATTCCATTCCATTCCAGTTGATTCCATTCCATTCCATTCCATTCCATTCCATTCCATTCCATTCCATTCCAAAAGAGTTGATTAAATTGCAATCCATTCCATCCCATTCCATTCCGTTCCACTCCATTCCAATCCATTCCATTCCATAGCAATCCATTCCATTCTTTTCCATTCGGGTTGATTCCATTCGAGTCCATTCCATTCCATTCCAATCCATTCTATTCCATTCCATCCCATTCCATTCCAATCCATTCCATTCCGGTTGGTTCCATTCCATTGCATTCCATTCCACTCCATTCCATTCCATTCCATTCTGGTTTATTCCATTCCAGTCCATTCCATTGCATTCCATTCCATTCCATTCCATTCCATTCCATTGCATTCCATTCCATTCGGGTTGATTCCATTCCATTCCATTCCATTCCGTTCCATTCCATTCCATTCCATTCCATTCCATTAGGGTGCATTCCTTTCCATTCCACTCCATTCCATTCCATTCCTTTAGGGTTGATTCCTTTCCATTCGATTCCATTCCGTTCCATTCCATTCCCTTCCAATCCATTCCAGTCTGGTTGATTCCATTCCATTCCATTCCATTCCATTCCATTCCATTCCATTCCATTCCATTCCTTTGCATTCCATTCCATTCCGTTTGATTCCATTCCATTCCATTTCATTCCATTCCATTACATTCCATTTCATTCCATTCCATTCCATTCCATTCCATTCCATTTCATTCCATTCCATTCCATTCCATTTCATTCCAATTCATTTCATTGCAATCGGGTTGATTTCATTCCATTCCATTCCATAACATTCCATTCCCTTTGAGTTGATTCCATTCCATTCCATTCCATTCCATTAGGGTTGTTTCCCTTCCATTCCATTCCATTCCCTTCCATTCCATTTGGGTTGATTCCTTTCCATTCCATTCCATTCCATACCATTCCATTCCATTTCTTTCCATTCCATTCCATTGCATTTCATTTCAGTCCATTCCATTCCGTTCCTTTCCATTCCATTTCATTGCATTACATTCTATTCCATTCCTTTTGTGTTGATTCCATTCCATTCCATTCCATTCCATTCCATTCCATCCCATTCCATTCCATTTGATTTGATTCCATTGCATTCCATTCCATTCCATTCCATTCCTTTCTGGTTGATTCCATTCGATTCCATTCCATTCCATTCGGTTCCATTCCATTCCATTCATTTCCATTCCATTCCATTCCGTTTGATTCCATTCCATTCCATTTCATTCCATTCCGTTCCATTTCATTCCATTCCATTCCATTTCATTCCATTCCATTCCATTTCATTCCATTCCATTCCATTTCATTCCAATCCATTCCATTCCATTTCATTCCATTCCATTCCATTCCATTCCATTCCATTCCATTCCATTCGGGTTGATTCCACTCCATTCCATTCCATTCCATTCCATTCCATTGCAACCGTGTTGATTGCATTCCATTCCATTCCATTCCATTCCATTCTGGTGGATTCCATTCCATTCGATTCCATTCCTTTCCATTCCATTCCATTCCATTCTATTAGGGTTGTTTCCATTCCATTCCATTCCACTCCTTTCCATTCAATTAGGGTTGATTCCATTCCATTGCATTCCATTCCATTCCATTCCATTTCATTCCATTGCATTCCATTCCATTCCATTTCATTCCATTCCATTCCATTGCAATCAGGTTGATTTCATTCCATTTCATTGCATTCCATTCCTTTCCACTCCATTTGGGTTGATTTCATTCCATTCCATTCCATTCCATTACATTACATTCCAGTCCATTCCATTCGGTCTGATTCCATTCCATTCCAGTCCATTCCATTCCATTCCATTCCATCCCATTCCATTGCTTTTGGGTTGATTCCATTCCATTCCATACCATTACATTACATTTCTTTCCAGTCTATTCCACTCGGTTTGATTCCATTCCATTCTATTCCATTCCATTCCAATCCATTCCAGTCTGGTTGATTCCATTCAATTCCATTCCATTCCATTCCAGGATATTCCATTCCATTCCATTCCAGTCGATTCCATTCGATTCCATTCCATTCCATTCCATTCCATTCCATCCCATAAGAGTTGATTAAATTCCAATCCATTCCATCCCATTCCATTCCGTTCCACTCCATTCCAATCCATTCCATTCCATTCCAATCCATTCCATTCCTTTCCATTCGGGTTGATTCCATTCGAGTCCATTCCATTCCATTCCAATCCATTCTATTCCATTCCATCCCATTCCATTCCATTCCATTCCGGTGGGTTCCATTCCATTTCGTGCCATTCCACTGAATTACATTCCATTCCATTCTGGTTTATTGAATTCCATTCCATTCCATTCCATTCCATTCCATTCCATTCCATTCCATTCCATTCCATTCGGGTTGATTCCATTCCTTTCTACTCCTTTTAATTCCATTCCATTCCAATCCATTCCATTTGGGTTGATTCCATTCCATTCCATTCCATTCCATTTCGGCTGATTCTATTCCATTCCATTCCTTTCCATTGCATTTGGGTTGATTCCATTCCATTCCATTCCATTCCATTCCATTCCATTCGGGATGATTCCATTCCATTCCATGCCATTCCATTCCCCTTGGGTCGATTCCCTTCCATTCCATTCGATTCCAGTCCATTCCAATCCATTCCTTTCCGTTCCAGTCCTTTCGGGTTGATTCCATTTCATTCCATTTCATTCCATTCCTTTAGCGTTGAGTTCATTCGATTCCATCCCATTCCATTCCATTCCCTTCCATTCAGGTTGGTTCCATTCCATTCCATTCCATTGCACTCCATTCCATTCCATTCCATTCTGGTTTATTCCATTCCATTCCATTCCATTCCATTCCATTCCATTCCATTCGGGTTGATTCCATTCCTTTCGACTCCATTTAATTCCATTCCATTCCATTTGGGTTGATTTCATTCCATTCCATTCAATTCCATTCCATTACATTCCAGTCCATTCCATTCGGGTTGATTCCTTTCCATTCCATTCCATTCAATTCCATCCCATTATATTCCATTTGGGTTGATTCCATTCCATTCCATACCATTAACTTACATTTCATTCCAGTCTATTCCATTCGGTTTGATTCCATTCCATTCTATTCCATTCCATTCCATTCCATTCCAGTCTGGTTGATTCCATTCCATTCCATTCCATTCCATTCCATTCGTTTCCATTCTATTCAGTTCCATTCCAGTCTGGTTGATTCCATTCCAATTCTTTCCATTCGTTTCCATTCCATTCCATTCCTTTCCATTCCATTCCTTTCCGGTTGATTCCATTCCAATCCATTTCATTCCATTCCGTTCCATTCCATTCCTCTCCATTCCATTCCATTCCATTTCATTTTATTGCATTCTATTCCATTCCATTCCATTCCCTTCCATTCCATTCCACTCAATTCCCTTCCATTCCACTCCATTCCATTCCATTCCATTCCATTCCATTCCATTCCATTCCTTTCCATTGCATTCCATTCCCTTCGGACTGATTTCGTTCCAATCCATTCCATTCCATTGCATTCCATTTCGGTTGATTCCATTCCATTTCATTCCATTCCTGTCCATTCCATTCCATTCCGGATGATTCCATTGCATTCCATTCAATTCCACTCGGGTTGATTCCATTCCATTCCATTCCATTCCATTCCATTCCAGGATATTCCATTCCATTCCATTCCAGTTGATTCCATTCGATTCCATTCAATTCCATTCCATTCCATTCCATAAGAGGTGATTAAATTCCAATCCATTCCATCCCATTCCATTCCGTTCCACTCCATTCCAATCCATTCCATTCCATTCCAATCCATTCCATTCCTTTCCATTCGGGTTGATTCCATTCGAGTCCATTCCATTACATTCCAATCCATTCTATTCCATTCCATCCCATTCCATTCCATTCCATTCCATTCCGGTTGGTTCCATTCCATTTCATTCCATTCCACTCCATTCCATTCCATTCCATTCTGGTTTATTCAATTCCATTCCATTCCATGCCATTCCATTCCATTCCAATCCATTCCATTTGGGTTGATTCCATTCCATTCCATTCCATTCCATTACCTTGCATTCCAGTCCATTCCATTCGGGTTGATTCCTTTCCATTCCAGTCCATTCCATTCCATTCCATCCCATTCCATTCCATTTGGTTTGATTCCATTGCATTCCAGTCCATTCCATTCTGGTTGATTCCATTCCATTCCATTCCATTCCTTTCGAATCCACTCCATTCCATTCCTTTCCATTCCATTCCATTCCGGTTGATTCCACTCCATTCCATTTCATTCCATTCCATTCTATTTCATTCCATTCCATTCCATTTCATTCCATTCCATTCCATTCCATTCCTTTCCATTCCATTCCATTCCATTCCATTCCATTCCATTCCATTTCATTCCATTCCATTGCATTTCATTTCAGTCCATTCCATTCCATTCCTTTCCATTCCATTTCATTGCATTCCATTCTATTCCATTCCATTTGGGTTGATTCCATTCCATTCCATTCCATTCCATTCCTTTCTGGTTGATTCCATTCGATTCCATTCCATTCCATTCGGTTCCATTCCATTCCATTCCTTACCATTCCGTTCCACTCCGGTTGATTCCATTCCATTCCATTTCATTCCATTCCATTCCATTCCATTCCATTCCATTTCATTCCATTCCCTTCCATTTCATTCCATTCCATTCCATTCCATTCAATTGCATTTCATTCCATTCCATTCCATTTTATTCCATTCCATTCCATTTCATTCCATTCCATTCCATTTCATTCCATTCCATTGCATTCCATTCCATTTCATTCCATTCCTTTCCATTGCATTTCATTTCAGTCCATTCCATTCCATTCCTTTCCATTCCATTTCATTGCATTCCATTCTATTCCATTGCATTTGGGTTGATTCCATTCCATTCCATTTCATTCCATTCCATTCCATTCCATTCTATTCCATTGCATTCCATTCCATTTCATTCCATTCCATTCCATTGCATTTCATTTCAGTCCATTCCATTCCATTCCTTTCCATTCCATTTCATTGCATTCCATTCTATTCCATTCCATTTGGGTTGATTCCATTCCATTCCATTCCATTCCATTCCACTCCATTCCACTCCATTCCATTTCATTCGGGTTCATTCCATTCCATTCCATTCCATTCCATTCGGGTTCATTCCATTCCATTCCATTCCATTCCATTCCATTCCATTCCATTCCATTCAATTCGGTTGGATTCCATCCCATTCCATTCGATTCCATTCCATTCTATTCCATTCCATTCCATTCCATTCCATTCCATTCGGGTTGAATCCATACCCTTCCATTCCATTCCCATCCATTCCATTCCATTCAATTTCATTCCATTCGGGTTGATTCCATTCTATTCGATTCGGTTTTATTTGATTCGATTCCATTCCATTCCTTTCCATTCCATTAGGGTTGATTCCATTCCGTTCCCTTCCATTCCATTCAATTCCATTACTGTTGATTCCTTCCCATTCCCTTCCGTTCCATTCCATTCCACTCCATTCCCTTCCATTCCACTCCACTCCATTCCATTCCATTCTATTCCATTCCATTCCATTACATTCCATTCCCTTCGGGTTGATTCCCTTCCAATCCATTCCATTCCATTTCATTCCATTTCATTCCATTCCATTCCATCATGGTTGATTCCATTCCATTCCATTCCATTCCCTTCCATTTGTGCTGATTCCATTCCATTCCATTCCATTCCATTCCATTCCATTCCATTCCATTTGGGTGGATTCCATGCTATTCCATTCCATTCCACTCCATTCCATTCCATTCCATTCCATTCCATTCCATTTCGGCTGATTCTATTCCATTCCATTCCTTTCCATTGCATTTGGGTTGATTCCATTCCATTCCATTCCATTCCATTCCATTCCATTCCATTCCATTCGGGATGATTGCATTCCATTCCATTCCATTCCAATCAATTCCACTCGGGTTGATTCCATTCCATTCCATTCCATTCCATTATATTCCATTCCATTCCATTCCGGTTGATTCCATTCGATTCCATTCCATTCCATTCCATTCCATTCCCTTCTATTCCATTCCATTCCTTTCGGGTTGATTCCATTTAATTCCATTCCAATTCATTCCATTAGATTCCATTCCGTTCGGTTTGATTCCATTCCATTCCATTCCATTCCATTGCATTCCATTCCGTTTGGGATGATTCCATTCCATTCCATTCCCTTCCATTCCATTCCATTCAATTCCATTACATTAGGGTTTTTTCCATTCCATTCCATTCCTTTGCGTTCCATTTCATTCCATTCGGGTTGATTCCGTTCCATCCCAATCCATTCCATTCCATTCCATTCGCGTTGAGTCAATTCGATTCCATCCCATTCCATTCCATTCCATTCCGGTTGATTCCATTCCACTCCATGCCATTCCATTCCATTCCATTCCATTCCATTCCATTCCATTCCATTCCATTCCATTGCATTCCATTCCATTCGTGTTGATTCCATTCCATTCCATTCCATTCCATTCCATTCCATTTCATCCCATTCCATTCGGGTTGATTCCATTCCATTCCATTCCATTCGGGATGATTTCATTCCATTCCATTCCATTCCATTCCCCTTGGGTCGATTCCCTTCCATTCCATTCGATTCCAGTCCTTTCCATTCCACTCCATTCCGTTCCATTCCATTCCATTCCATGATTTTCCATTCCATTACATTCGGGTTGCTTCCGTTCGATTCCATTCCATTCCATTCCATTCCTTTCCGTTCCAGTCCTTTCGGGTTGATTCCATTTCATTCCATTTCATTCCATTCCTTTAGCGTTGAGTTCATTCGATTCCATCCCATTCCATTCCATTCCCTTCCATTCCGGTTGGTTCCATTCCATTCCATTCCATTGCACTCCATTCCATTCCATTCCATTCTGGTTTATTCCATTCCATTCCATTCCATTCCATTCCATTCGGGTTGATTCCTTTCCTTTCGACTCCATTTAATTCCATTCCATTCCCTTCCATTCCATTTGGGTTGATTTCATTCCATTCCATTCAATTCCATTCCATTACATTCCAGTCCATTCCATTCGGGTTGATTGCTTTCCATTCCAGTCCATTCCATTCCATTCAATTCCATCCCATTCCATTCCATTTGGGTTGATTCCATTCCATTCCATACCATTACATTACATTTCATTCCAGTCTATTCCATTCGGTTTGATTCCATTCCATTCTATTCCATTCCATTCGTTTCCATTCCATTCCATTCCATTCCAGTCTGGTTGATTCCATTCCATTCCATTCCATTCCATTCGTTTCCATTCCATTCCATTCCTTTCCATTCCATTCCATTCCGGTTGATTCCATTCCAATCCATTTCATTCCATTCCGTTCCATTCCACTCCACTCCATTCCATTCCATTTCATTTCATTTTATTCCATTCCATTCCATTGCATTCCATTCCATTCCATTCCATTCCACTCAATTCCCTTCCATTCCACTCCATTCCATTCCATTCCATTCCATTCTATTCCATTCCATTCCTTTCCATTGCATTCCATTCCCTTCGGGTTGATTTCGTTCCAATCCATTCCATTCCATTTCGGTTGATTCCATTCCATTCCATTCCATTCCTGTCCATTCCATTCCATTCCGCATGATTCCATTGCATTCCATTCAATTGCACTCGGGTTGATTCCATTCCATTCCATTCTATTCCATGATATTCCATTCCATTCCATTCCAGTTGCTTCCATTCGATTCCATTCCATTCCATTCCATTCCAATCCATTCCATAAGAGGTGATTAAATTCCAATGCATTCCATCCCATTCCATTCAGTTCCACTCCATTCCAATCCATTCCATTCCATTCCAATCCATTCCATTCCTTTCCATTCGGGTTGATTCCATTCGAGTCCATTCCATTCCATTCCAATCCATTCTATTCCATTCCATCCCATTCCATTCCATTCCATTCCATTCGGGTTGGTTCCATTCCATTGCATTCCATTCCACTCCATTCCATTCCATTCCATTCTTGTTTATTCAATTCCATTCCTTTCAATTCCATTCCATTCCATTCCATTCCATTCCATTCCATAAGAGTTGATTAAATTCCAATCCATTCCATCCCATTCCATTCCGTTCCACTCCATTCCAATCCATTCCATTCCTTTCCATTCGGGTTGATTCCATTCGAGTCCATTCCATTCCATTCCAATCCATTCTATTCCATTCCATCCCATTCCATTCCATTCCATTCCATTCCGGTTGGTTCCATTCCATTGCATTCCATTCCACTCCATTCCATTCCATTCCATTCTGGTTTATTCAATTCCATTCCATTCCATTCCATTCCATTCCATTCCATTCCATTCAATTCCATTCGGGTTGATTCCATTCCTTTCCACTCCTTTTAATTCCATTCCATTCCAATCCATTCCATTTGGGTTGATTCCATTCCATTCCATTCCATTCCATTACATTGCATTCCAGTCCATTCCATTCGGGTTGATTCCATTCCATTCCAGTCCATTCCATTCCATTCCATCCCATTTCTTTCCATTTGGTTTGGTTCCATTGCATTCCATTCCATTCCATTCCATTCTGGTTGATTCCATTCGATTCCATTCCATTCCATTCGGTTCCACTCCATTCCATTCCTTTCCATTCCATTCCATTCCTGTTGATTCCATTCCATTCCATTTCATTCCATTCCATTCCATTTCATTCCATTCCATTCCATTTCATTCCATTCCATTCCATTCCATTCCATTTCATTCCATTCCATTCCATTCCATTCCATTCCATTCCATTTCATTCCATTCCATTGCATTTCATTTCAGTCCATTCCATTCCATTCATTTCCATTCCATTTCATTGCATTCCATTCTATTCCATTCCATTTGGGTTGATTCCATTCCATTCCATTCCATTCCATTCCATTCCATTCCATCCCATTCCATTCCATTTGGTTTGATTCCATTGCATTCCATTCCATTCCATTCCATTCCTTTCTGGTTGATTCCATTCGATTCCATTCCATTCCATTCGGTTCCATTCCATTCCATTCGGGTTGATTCCTTTCCATTCCATTTCATTCCATTCCATTCCATGTCATTCCATTCCCTTCCATTTCATTCCATTCCATTCCATTCCATTTCATTTTATTCCATTCCATTCCATTTCATTCCATTCTATTCCATTTCATTCCATTCCATTCCATTCCATTTTATTCCACACCATTCCATTTCATTCCATTCCATTCCATTTCATTCCATTGCATTCCATTCCATTCCATTCCATTGCATTCCATTCCATTTCATTCCATTCCATTCCATTGCATTTCATTTCAGTCCATTCCATTCCATTCCTTTCCATTCCATTTCATTGCATTCCATTCTATTCCGTTCCATTTGGTTTGATTCCATTCCATTCCATTCCATTAGATTTCATTCGGGTTCATTCCATTCCATTCCATTCCATTCCATTCGGGTTCATTCCATTCCATTACATTCCATTCCATTCCATTCGGTTTGATTACATCCCATTCCATTCGATTCCATTCCATTCCATTCCATTCCATTCCATTCGGGTTGAATCCATACCCTTCCATTCCATTCCCATCCATTGCATTCCATTCAATTTCATTCCATTCTGGTTGATTCCATTCTATTCGATTCGGTTTTATTTGATTCGATTCCATTCCATTCCTTTCCATTCCTTTAGGGTTGATTCCATTCCGTTCCATTCCATTCCATTCCATTCCATTCCATTCCATTCCATTCCACTCCATTCCCTTCCATTCCACTCCATTCCATTCCATTCCATTCTATTCCATTCCATTCCATTCCATTCCCTTCGGGTTGATTCCGTTCCTATCCATTCCATTCCATTTCATTCCATTCCATTCCATCAGGGTTGATTCCATTCCATTCCATTCCCTTCCATTTGGGCTGATCATTCCATTCCATTCCATTCCATTCCATTTCGGCTGATTCTATTCCATTCCATTCCTTTCCATTGCATTTGGGTTGATTCCATTCCATTCCATTCCATTCCATTCCATTCCATTCCATTCCTTTCCATTCGGGATGATTCCATTCCATTCCATTCCATTCCATTCCACTCTGGTTGATTCCATTCCATTCCATTCCATTCCGGTTGATTCCATTCGATTTCATTCGATTCCATTCCATTCCATTCCATTCTATTCCATTCCATTCCTTTCGGGTTGATTCCATTTAATTCCATTCCAATTCATTCCATTAGATTCCATTCCGTTCGGTTTGATTCCATTCCATTCCATTCCATTCCATTGCATTCCATGCCTTTTGGGATGATTCCATTCCATTCCATTCAATTCCATTACATTAGGTTTGGTTCCATTCCATTCCATTCCTTTGCGTTCCATTCCATTCCATTCCATTCGGGTTGATTCCGTTCCATCACATTCCATTCCATTCCACTCCATTCGCGTTGAGTCCATTCGATTCCATCCCATTCCATTCCATTCCATTCCATTCCGGTTGATTCCATTCCGTACCGTTCCATTCCATTCCATTGCATTCCATTCCATTCCTTTCCATTCTGGTTGATTCCAGTCGATTCAATTCCATTCCATTCCATTCCATTCTGTTCGGGTTGATTCCATTCCATTCCATTCCATTTAATTCGATTCCATTCCATTTGGGTTGATTCCAATCCATTCCATTCCATTCCATTCCATTCCATTATATTCCAGTTCATTCCATTCCGGTTGATTCCATTCCACTCCATGCCACTCCATTCCATTCCATTCCATGCCATTCCATTGCATTCCATTCCATTCTTGTTGATTCCATTCCATTCCATTCCATTCCATTCCATTCCATTCCATCCCATTCCATTCGGGTTGATTCCAGTCGATTCCATTCCATTCCATTCCATTCCATTCCGTTCGGGTTGATTTCATTCCATTCCATTCCATTACATTCCATTCCCTTTGGGTTGATTCCATTCCAATCCATTCCATTCCATTAGGGTTGTTTCCATTCCATTCCATTAAATTCCATTCCCTTCCATTCCATTTGGGTTGATTCCTTTCCATTCCATTCTATTCCATTCCATTCCATTCCATTCGGGTTGAATCCATTCCATTCCATTCCATTCCAATTCATTCCATTCCATTCCATTCGGGTGTATTCCATTCCATTCCATTCCATTCCACTCCATTCCATTTGGGTTGATTCCATTCCATTCCATTCCATTCCATTCCATTCCATTCGGGATGATTCCATTCCATTCCATTCCATACCATCCCAAACAATTCCAATCTGGTTGATTCCATTCCACTGCATTCCATTCCATTCCATTCCACGATATTCCATTCCATTCAATTCTGGTTGATTCCATTCCATTCCATTCCATTCCATTCGTATCCATTCCATTCCATTCCTTTCTATGCCATTCCATTCCGGTTGATTCCATTCCAGTCCATTTCATTCCATTCCATTCCATTCCATTTCATTTCATTCCATTCCATTCCATTTCATTCCATTCCACTCCGTTTCATTCCATTCCATTCCATTTCATTCCATTCCATTCCATCTCATTCCATTCCATTCCATTTCATTCCATTCCATTCCATTCCATTTCATTTTATTCCATTCCTTTTCATTTCATTCCATTCCATTCCATTCCATTCTATTCCATTCCATTCGGGTTGATTCCATTCCATTCCATTCCATTCCATTCCATTTCATTCGGGTTCATTCCATTCCATTCCATTCCATTCCATTCCATTCCATTCAGGTGGATTCCTTTCCATTCCATTCGATTCCATTCCATTCCATTCCATTCGGGTTTTTTCCATTGCATTCCATTCCATTCCCATCCATTCCATTCCATTCAATTTCATTCCATTCGCGTTGATTCCGTTCTATTCGATTCGATTTGATTTGATTCGATTCCATTCCGTTCCATTCCATTCCATTAGGATGTATTTCCATTCCGTTCCATTCCATTCCATTCCATTCTTGTTGATTCCATTCCACTCCATTCCATTCCATTCCATTCCATTCCACTCCATTCCATTCCATTCCATTCCATTCCACTCCATTCCTTTCCATTCCACTCCATTCCATTCCATTCCATTCTGGTTGATTCCACTCCAATCCATTCCATTCCATTCCATGCCATTCCATTGCAATCGTGTTGATTTCATTCCATTCCATTCCATTCTCTTCCATTCCATTCCATTCCATTCCATTCCACTCCATTGCAATCCATTCCATTTGGGTTGAATCTATTCCATTCCATTCTATTCCATTCCAGTCGGGTAGAGTCCATGCCATTCCATTCCATTCCATTCCATTCGTGTTGACTCCCTTCAATTCCATTACATTCCATTTCATTCCATTCCATTGCATTGCATTCCAATCGGGTTGATTCCATTCCATTCCATTCTATTCCATTCCATTCCATTCCATTCAATTCCATTCCGGTGGATTCCATTCCATTCCATTCCAATCCATTCCATTCCATTCCATTCCATTCCATTCCATGCGGGTTGATTCTATTCGATTCCATTCTATTCCATTCCATTCCATTCCATTGCATTTAATTCCATTCCATTCACGTTGATTGCATTCCATTCCATTCCATTCCATTCCATTCCTTTCCATTTGGGTTGATTCCACTCCATTCCACTCCATTCCATTCCACTACTTTAGGGTTGATTCCATTCCATTCGATTCCATTCCATTCCATTCCATTCCATTCCATTCCATTGAGGTTGATTCCATTCCATTCCATTCCACGCCTTTCCATTCCGTTAGGGTTGATTCCACTCCATTCCATTCCATTCCATTCCATTCCATTCCATTCCATTTCATTCCATTCCTTTCCATTCCATTTGGGTTGATTTCATTCCATTCCATTCCATTCCATTCCATTACTTTCCTGGCCATTCCATTCGGGTTGATTCGATTCCATTCCAGTCCATTCCATTCCATTCAATTCCATCCCATTCCATTCCATTTGGGTTGATTCCATTCCATTCCATACCATTACATTACATTTCATTGCAGTCTATTTCATTCGGTTTGATTCCATTCCATTCTCTTCCATTCCATTCCATTCCATTCCAGTCTGGTTGATTCCATTTCATTCCATTTCATTCCATTCGTTTCCATTCCATTCCATTCCTTTCCATTCCATTCCATTCCGGTTGACTCCATTCCATTCCATTTCATTCCATTCCGTTCCATTTCATTCCATTCCATTCCATTCCATTCCATTTCATTTTATTCCATTCCATTACATTACATTACATTCTATTCCATTCCATTCGGGTTCATTCCATTCCATTCCATTCCATTCCATTCCATTCCATTCCATTCCATTTCATTCGGGTTCATTCCATTCCATTCCATTCCATTGGGGTTGATTCCATTCCATTCCACTCCATTCCATTCCATTCCATTTGGGTTGATTCCACTCCATTCCATTCCTTTCCATTCCATTCCACTCTAGTTGATTGAATTAAATTCTATTCTATTCCATTCGGTTCCATTCCATTCCATTCCTTTCCATTCCATTCCATTCCGGTTGATTCCATTCCATTCCATTTCATTCCATTCCAATCCATTCCATTCCATTTTATTCCATTCCATTCCGTTTCATTCCATTCCATTCCAATTCATTCAATTCCATTCCATTCCATTTTATTCCATTCCATTTCATTCCATTCCATTCCATTCCATTCCATTCCATTGCATTCCATTCCATCCCATTCCATTCCATTGCATTCCATTCCATTCCATTCCATTCCATTCCATTCCATTCTATTTCATTCCATTCCATTCCATTCTATTCCATTCCTCTCCATTCCATTCCATTCTATTCCATTCCATTCGGATTGATTCCATTCCATTCCATTCCATTCCATTCCATTCCATTTCATTCGGGTTCATTCCATTCCATTCCAATCCATTCAATTCGGTTGGATTCCATTCTTTTCCATTCCATTCCATTCCATTTCGTTTGATTCCATTCCATTCCATTCCATTCCATTCCATTCCATTTCTGTTGATTCCATTCCATTCCATTCCATTCCATTCCATTCCATTCCATTCGGGATGATTCCATTCCATTCCATTCCATTCCATTACATTCCATTCCATTCCGGTTGGTTCCATTCCATTCCATTCCACTCCATTCAATTGCATTCCATTCCATTCCGGTTGGTTCCATTCCATTCCATTCCATTCTGGTTTATTCCATTCCATTCCATTCCATTCCATTCCATTCCACTCGATTTGATTCCATTCGTTTTCGCTCCATTTAATTCCATTCCATTCCAATCCATTCCATTTGGGTTGATTCAATTCCATTCCGTTCCATTGCATTACATTACATTCCAGTCCATTACTTTCGGGTTGACTCCATTCCATTCCAGTTCATTTTGTTTGATTCCATGCCATTCCATACCATTATATTACATTTCATTCCAGTCCATTCCATTCGGTTTGATTCCATTCCATTCCATTCCATTCCATTCCACCCTTGTTGATTCCATTCCATTCCATTCCATTCCATTCGGTTCCATTCCATTCCATTACATTCTGGTTGCTTCCATTACATTACATTCAATTCCATTCCATTCCATCCCATTCCATTCCGTTTTGTTTGATTCCATGCCATTCCATACCATTATATTACATTTCATTCCAGTCCATTCCATTCGGTTTGATTCCATTCCATTCCATTCCATTCCACTCTTGTTGATTCCATTCCATTCCATTCCATTCCATTCCATTCGGTTCCATTCCATTCCATTCCATTCCGGTTGATTCCATTACATTCCACTCAATTCCATTCCATTCCATTCCATTCGCGTTGAGTCCATTCGATTCCATCCCATTCCATTCCATTCCATTCCATTCTGGTAGATTCCATTCCATTCCGTTCCATTCCATTCCACTGCATTCCATTCCATTCCATTCTGGTTGATTACAGTCGATTCCGTTCCATTCCATTCCATTCCGTTCGGGTTGATTCCATGTCATTCCTTTCCATTTAATTTGATTCCATTCCATTAGGGTTGATTCCATTCCATTCCATTCCATTCCATTCCATTCCATTCCATTCCAGTTTATTCCAATGGGGTTGATTCCATTCCATTCAATTCCATTCCATTCCATTCCTTTCCTTTCGTGTTGATTCCATTCGATTCCATTCCATTCCATTCCATTCCATTCCATTCGGGTTGATTCCATTCCATTGCATTCCATTCCATTCGGGATGATTCCATTCCATTCCATTCCATTCGATTCCAATCCATTCCCCTCGGGTTGATTCCCTTCCATTCCATTCCATTCCAGTCCATTCCATTCCATTCCATTCCTTTCCATTGCATTCCATTCCATGATTTTCCATTCCATTGCATTCGGGTTGCTTCCGTTCAATTCCATTCCATTCCATTCCATTCCATTCCATTCCATTCCATTCCATTCCATTCCATTGCTTTCCATTCCAGTCCTTTCGGGATCATTCCATTTCATTCCATTTCACTCCATTGTATTAGCGTTGAGTCCTTTCCATTCCATCCCATTCCATTCCATTCCATTCCAGTTGGTTCAATTCCATTCCCTTCCACTCCATTCCATTCCATTCCATTCTGGTTTATTCCATTCCATTCAATTCCATTCCATTCCATTCCATTCCTTTCCATTCCATTCCATTCCATTTCATTCGGGTTGATTCCATTCCTTTCCACTCCATTTAATTCCATTCCATTCCAATCCATTCCATTTGGATTGGTTCCATTCCATTCCACTCCATTGTATTACATTGCATTCCAGTCCATTCCATTCCATTCCATTCCATCCCATTCCATTCCATTTGGTTTGATTTCATTCCTTTCCATACCATCACATTCCATTCCATTCCATTCCATTCTGGTTGATTCCATTCCATTCCATTCCATTCCATTCGGTTCCATTCCATTCCATTCTTTTCCACTCCATTCCATTCCGGTTGATTCCATTCAATTCCATTTCATTCCATTCCATTCCATTTCATTCCATTCCATTCCATTCCATTCCATATCATTTTATTCCTTTCCATTCCATTTCATTCCATTCCATTCCATTTCATTCCATTCCATTTCATTCCATTCCTTTCCATTCCATTTCATTCCATTCGGGTTGATTTCATTCCATTCCATTCCATTCCATTTCATTCGGGTTCATTCCATTCCATTCCATTCCATTCGGGATGATTCCATTCCATTCCATTCCATTCGATTCAATTCCATTCGGTTTGATTCCATTCCATTCAATTCCATTCCATTACATTCCAGTCCATTCCATTCGGGTTGATTCCTTTCCATTCCAGTCCATTCCATTCCATTCCATTCCAGTCTGGTTGATTCCATTCCATTCCATTACATTACATTCGTTTCCATTCCATTCCATTCCATTCCAGTCTGGTTGATTCCATTCCATTCCATTCCATTCGTTTCCATTCCATTCTATTCCTTTCCATTCCATTCCATTCCGGTTGATTCCATTCCAATCCATTTGATTCCATTCCGTTCCATTCCATTCCACTCCATTCCATTCCATTTCATTTCATTTTATTCCATTCCATTCCATTCCATTCCCTTCCATTCCATTCCACTCAATTCCCTTCCATTCCACTCCATTCCATTCCATTCCATTCCATTCTATTGCATTCCATTCCTTTCCATTGCATTCCATTCCCTTCGGGTTGATTTCGTTCCAATCCATTCCATTCCATTCCATTCCATTTCGGTTGATTCCATTTCATTCCATTCCATTCCTGTCCATTCCATTCCATTCCGGATGATTCCATTGCATTCCATTCAATTCCACTCGGGTTGATTCCATTCCATTCCATTCCATTCCATTCCATTCCGTTTCAGGATATTCCATTCCATTCCATTGCTGTTGATTCCATTCGATTCCATTCCATTCCATTCCATTCCATAAGAGTTGATTAAATTCCAATCCATTCCATCCCATTCCATTCCGTTCCACTCCATTCCAATCCATTCCATTCCATTCCAATCCATTCCATTCCTTTCCATTCGGGTTGACTCCATTCGTGTCCATTCCATTCCATTCCAATCCATTCTATTCCATTCCATCCCATTCCATTCCATTCCATTCCATTCCGGTTTGTTCCATTCCATTGCATTCCATTCCACTCCATTCCATTCCATTCCATTCTGGTTTATTCAATTCCATTCCATTCCATTCCATTCCATTCCATTCCATTCCATTCGGGTTGATTCCATTCCTTTCCACTTCTTTTAATTCCATTCCATTCCAATCCATACCATTTGGGTTGATTCCATTCCATTCCATTCCATTCCATTGCATTCCAGTCCATTCCATTCGGGTTGATTCCGTTCCATTCCAGTCCATTCAATTCCATTCCATCCCATTCCATTCCATTTGGTTTGATTCCATTGCATTCCATTCCATTCCATTCCATTCTGGTTGATTCCGTTGGATTCCATTCCATTCCATTCTGTTCCACTCCATTCCATTCCTTTCCATTCCATTCCATTCCGGTTGATTCCATTCCATTCCATTTCATTCCATTCCATTCCATTTCATTCCATTCCATTCCATTTCATTCCATTCCATTCCATTTCATTCCATTCCATTCCATTTCATTCCATTCCATTCCATTCCATTCCATTTCATTCCATTCCATTGCATTTCATTTCAGTCCATTCCATTCCATTCCTTTCCATTCCATTTCATTGCATTCCATTCTATTCCATTCCATTTGGGTTGATTCCATTCCATTCCATTCCATTCCATTCCATTCCATTCCATTCCATCCCATTCCATTCCATTTGGTTTGATTCCATTGCATTCCATTCCATTCCATTCCATTCCTTTCTGGTTGATTCCATTCGATTCCATTCCATTCCATTCGGTTCCATTCCATTCCATTCCTTACCATTCCATTCCATTCCGGTTGATTCCATTCCATTCCATTTCATTCCATTCCATTCCATTTCATTCCATTCCATTCCATTCCATTCCATTTCATCTTATTCCATTCCATTCCATTTCATTCCATTGCATTCCATTCCATTTTATTCCATACCATTCCATTTCATTCCATTCCATTCCATTGCATTCCATTCCTTTTCATTCCATTCCATTCCATTGCATTTCATTTCAGTCCATTCCATTCCATTCCTTTCCATTCCATTTCATTGCATTCCATTCTATTCCATTCCATTTGGGTTGATTCCATTCCATTCCAATCCATTCCATTAGATTTCATTCGGGTTCATTCCATTCCATTCCATTCCATTCCATTCGTGTTCATTCCATTCCATTCCATTCCATTCCATTCCATTCGGTTGGATTCCATCCCATTCCATTCGATTCCATTCCATTCCATTCCATTCCATTCCATTCCATTCCATTCCATTCGGGTTGAATCCATACCCTTCCATTCCATTCCCATCCATTCCATTCCATTCAATTTCATTCCATTCGGGTTGATTCCATTCTATTCGATTCGGTTTTATTTGATTCGATTCCATTCCATTCTTTCCATTCCATTAGGGTTGATTCCATTCCGTTCCATTCCATTCCATTCCATTAGTGTTGATTCCATTCCATTCCATTCCATTCCATTCCATTCCATTCCACTCCATTCCCTTCCATTCCACTCCATTCCATTCCATTCCATTCTATTCCATTCGATTCCATTCCATTCCCTTCGGGTTGATTCCGTTCCAATCCATTCCATTCCATTTCATTCCATTCCATTCCATCAGGGTTGATTCCATTGCATTCCATTCCATTCCATTTCATTCCATACCATTCCATCAGGGTTGATTCCATTCCATTCCATTCCATTCCATTCCATTCCCTTCCATTTGGGCTGATTCCATTCCATTCCATTCCTTTCCATTGCATTTGGGTTGATTCCTTTCCATTCCATTTCATTCCATTCCTTTCCATTCTATTCCATTCCATTCCATTGCATTCCTTCCATTCCATTCCATTCCATTCCATTCCATTGCATTCCATTTCATTTCAGACCATTCCATTCCTTTCCATTCCATTTCATTGCATTCCATTCTATTCCATTCCATTTGGGTTCATTCCATTCCATTCCATTCCATTCCATTCCATTCCATCACATTCCATTCCATTTGGTTTGATTCCATTGCATTCCATTCCATTCCATTCCATTCCTTTCTGGTTGATTCCATTCGATTCCATTCCATTCCATTCGGTTCCATTCCATTCCATTCCTTACCATTCCGTTCCATTCCGGTTGATTCCATTCCATTCCATTTCATTCCATTCCATTCCATTTCATTCCATTCCATTCCATTTCATTCCATTCCACTCCATTCCATTGCATTCCATTCCGTTTCATTCCATTCCATTCCATTGCATTGCATTTCAGTCCATTCCATTCCATTCCTTTCCATTCCATTTCATTGCATTCCATTCTATTCCATTCCATTTGGTTTGATTCCATTCCATTCCATTCGGGTTCATTCCATTCCATTCCATTTCATTCGGGTTCATTCCATTCCATTCCATTCGGGTTCATTCCATTCCATTCCATTCCATTCCATTCCATTCCATTCCATTCCATTCAATTCGGTTGGATTCCATCCCATTCCATTCGATTCCATTCCATTCTATTCCATTCCATTCCATTCCATTCCATTCCATTCCATTCGGGTTGAATCCATACCCTTCCATTCCATTCCCATCCATTCCATTCCATTCAATTTCATTCCATTCGGGTTGATTCCATACTATTCGATTCGGTTTTATTTGATTCGATTCCATTCCATTCCTTTCCATTCCATTAGGGTTGATTCCATTCCGTTCCTTTCCATTCCATTAGTGTTGATTCCATTCCATTCCCTTCCGTTCCATTCCATTCCACTCCATTCCCTTCCATTCCACTCCACTCCATTCCATTCCATTCTATTCCATTCCATTCCATTACATTCCATTCCCTTCGGGTTGATTCCGTTCCAATCCATTCCATTCCATTTCATACCATTCCATTCCATCAGGGTTGATTCCATTCCATTCCATTCCATTCCATTCCATTCCCTTCCATTTGGGCTGATTTCATTCCATTCCATTCCATTCCATTCCATTTGGGTGGATTCCATGCTTTTGCATTCCATTCCATTCCATTCCATTCCATTCCATTCCATTCCATTCCATTCCATTTCGGCTGATTCTATTCCATTCCATTCCTTTCCATTGCATTTGGGTTGATTCCATTCCATTCCATTCCATTCCATTCCATTCCATTCCATTCGGGATGATTCCATTCCATTCCATTCCATTCAATTCCACTCGGGTTGATTCCATTCCATTCCATTCCATTCCATTCCATTCCATTATATTCCATTCCATTCCATTCCGGTTGATTCCATTCGATTCCATTCGATTCCATTCCATTCCATTCCATTCTATTCCATTCCATTCCTTTCGGGTTGATTCCATTTAATTCCATTCCAATTCATTCCATTAGATTCCATTCCGTTCGGTTTGATTCCATTCCATTCCATTCCATTCCATTGCATTCCATTCCGTTTGGGATGATTCCATTCCATTCCCTTCCATTCCAATCCATTCAATTCCATTACATTAGGGTTTTTTCCATTCCATTCCATTCCTTTGCGTTCCATTCCATTCCATTCGGGTTGATTCCGTTCCATCCCAATCCATTCCATTCCATTCCATTCGCGTTGAGTCAATTCGATTCCATCCCATTCCATTCCATTCCATTCCATTCCGGTTGATTCCATTCCGTTCCGTTCCATTCCATTCCATTGCATTCCATTCCATTCCTTTCCGTTCTGGTTGATTCCAGTCTATTCGATTCCATTCCATTCCATTCCGATCGGGTTGATTCCATTCCATTCCATTCCATTTAATTCGATTTCATTCCATTTGGGTTGATTCCATTCCATTCCATACCATTACATTACATTTCATTCCAGTCTATTCCATTCGGTTTGATTCCATTCCATTCTATTCCATTCCATTCCATTCCAGTCTGGTTGATTCCATTCCATTCCATTCAATTCCATTCGTTTCCATTCCATTCCATTCCATAACCGTCTGGTTGATTCCATTCCATTCCATTCCATTCCATTCGTTTCCATTCCATTCCATTCCTTTCCATTCCATTCCATTCCGGTTGATTCCATTCCAATCCATTTCATTCCATTCCGTTCCATTCCATTCCACTCCATTCCATTCCATTTCATTTCATTTTATTCCATTCCATTCCATTCCATTCCATTCCATTCCATTCCATTCCACTCAACTCCCTTCCATTCCACTCCATTCCATTCCATTCCATTCCATTCTATTCCATTCCATTCCTTTCCATTGCATTCCATTCCCTTCTGGTTGATTTCGTTCCAATCCATTCCATTCCATTCCATTCCATTTCGGTTGATTCCATTTTATTCCATTCCATTCCTGTCCATTCCATTCCATTCCGGATGATTCCATTGCATTCCATTCAATTCCACTCGGGTTGATTCCATTCCATTCCATTCCATTCCATTCCATTCCATTCCATTCCATTCCATTCCATTCCAGGATATTCCATTCCATTCCATTGCAGTTGATTCCATTCGATTCCATTCCATTCCATTCCACTCCATAAGAGTTGATTAAATTCCAATCCATTCCATCCCATTCCATTCCGTTCCACTCCATTCCAATCCATTCCATTCCATTCCAATCCATTCCATTCCTTTCCATTCGGGTTGATTCCATTCGTGTCCATTCCATTCCATTCCAATCCATTCTATTCCATTCCATCCCATTCTATTCCATTCCATTCCATTCCGGTTGGTTACATTCCATTGCATTCCATTCCACTCCATTCCATTCCATTCCATTCTGGTTTATTCAATTCCATTCCATTCCATTCCATTCCATTCCATTCCATTCCATTCCATTCCATTCGGGTTGATTCCATTCCTTTCAACTCCTTTTAATTCCATTCCATTCCAATCCATTCCATTTGGGTTGATTCCATTCCATTCCATTCCATTCCATTGCATTCCAGTCCATTCCATTCGGGTTGATTCCATTCCATTCCAGTCCATTCCATTCCATTCCACTCCATCCCATTCCATTCCATTCGGTTTGATTCCATTGCATTCCATTCAATTCCACTCCATTCTGGTTGATTCCATTGGATTCCATTCCA
Source organism: Pan paniscus (assembly GCF_029289425.2). Classification (NCBI taxonomy): domain Eukaryota; kingdom Metazoa; phylum Chordata; class Mammalia; order Primates; family Hominidae; genus Pan; species Pan paniscus. Next base: position 45,561,026 of record NC_073268.2, on the reverse strand, counting down.
TTCCATTCTGTTCCACTCCATTCCATTCCTTTCCATTCCATTCCATTCCGGTTGATTCCATTCCATTCCATTTCATTCCATTCCTTTCCATTTCATTCCATTCCATTCCATTTCATTCCATTCCATTCCATTTCATTCCATTCCATTCCATTCCATTCCTTTCCTTTCCATTCCATTCCATTCCATTCCATTCCATTTCATTCCATTCCATTGCATTTCATTTCAGTCCATTCCATTCCATTCCTTTCCATTCCATTTCATTGCATTCCATTCTATTCCATTCCATTTGGGTTGATTCCATTCCATTCCATTCCATTCCATTCCATTCCATTCCATTCGATCCCATTCCATTCCATTTGGTTTGATTCAATTGCATTCCATTCCATTCCATTCCATTCCTTTCTGGTTGATTCCATTCTATTACATTCCATTCCATTCGGTGCCATTCCATTCCATTCCTTACCATTCCATTCCATTCCGGTTGATTCCATTCCATTCCATTTCATTCCATTACCTTCCATTTCATTCCATTCCATTCCATTCCATTCCATTTCGTCTTATTCCATTCCATTCCATTTCATTTCATTCCATTCCATTCCATTTTATTCCATACCATTCCATTTCATTCCATTCCATTCCATTTCATTCCATTCCATTCCATTCCATTCCATTCCATTCCATTGCATTCAATTCCTTTTCATTCCATTCCATTCCATTGCATTTCATTTCAGTCCATTCCATTCCATTCCTTTCCATTCCATTTCATTGCATTCCATTCTATTCCATTCCATTTGGGTTGATTCCATTCCATTCCATTCCATAAGATTTCATTCGGGTTCATTCCATTCCATTCCATTACATTCGGGTTCATTCCATTTCATTCCCTTCCATTCTATTCCAATCCATTCAATTCGGTTGGATTCCATTCTTTTCCATTCCATTCCATTCCATTTCGGTTGATTCCATTCCATTCCATTCCATTCCATTCCATTCCATTCCATTCCATTTCTGTTGATTCCATTCCATTCCATTCCATTCCATTCCATTCCATTCCATTCCATTCGGGATGATTCCATTCCATTCCATTCCATTCCATTCCATTCCATTCCGGTTGGTTCCATTCCATTCCATTCCACTCCATTCAATTGCATTCCATTCCATTCCGGTTGGTTCCATTCCATTCCATTCCATTCTGGTTTATTCCATTCCATTCCATTCCATTGCATTCCATTCCATTCCATTCCATTCGAGTTGATTCCATTCGTTTCCGCTCCATTTAATTCCATTCCATTCCAATCCATTCCATTTGGGTTGATTCAATTCCATTCCGTTCCATTGCATTACATTACATTCCAGTCCATTCCATTCGGGTTGACTCCCTTCCATTCCAGTCCATTCTATTCCATTCCATTCCATCCCATTCCATTCCATTTTGTTTGATTCCATGCCATTCCATACCATTATATTTCATTTCATTCCAGTCCATTCCATTCGGTTTGATTCCATTCCATTCCATTCCATTCCATTCTTGTTGATTCCATTCCATTCCATTCCATTCCATTCGGTTCCATTCCATTCCATTCCATTCCGGTTGATTCCATTACATTCCATTCAATTCCATTCCATTCCATTCCATTCGCGTTGAGTCCATTCGATTCCATCCCATTCCATTCCATTCCATTCCATTCCGGTTGATTCCATTCCGTTCCGTTCCATTCCATTCCATTGCATTCCATTCCATTCCATTCTGGTTGATTACAGTCGATTCCGTTCCATTCAATTCCATTCCGTTCGGGTTGATTCCATGTCATTCCTTTCCATTTAATTTGATTCCATTCCATTAGGGTTGATTCCATTCCATTCCATTCCATTCCATTCCATTCCATTCCTATTTATTCCAATGGGGTTGATTCCATTCCATTCCATTCCATTCCATTCCTTTCCTTTCGTGTTGATTCCATTCGATTCCATTCCATTCCATTCCATTCCATTCCATTCGGGTTGATTCCATTCCATTCCATTCCATTGCATTCCATTCCATTCGGGATGATTCCTTTCCATTCCATTCCATTCGATTCCATTCCATTCCCCTCGGGTTGATTCCCTTCCATTCCATTCCATTCCAGTCCATTCCATTCCATTCCATTCCTTTCCATTGCATTCCATTCCATGATTTTCCATTCCATTGCATTCGGGTTGCTTCCGTTCGATTCCATTCCATTCCATTCCATTCCATTCCATTGCTTTCCATTCCAGTCCTTTCGGGTTGATTCCATTTCATTCCATTTCACTCCATTGTATTAGCGTTGAGTCCATTCGATTCCATCCCATTCCATTCCATTCCATTCCAGTTGGTTCCATTCCATTCCCTTCCACTCCATTCCATTCCATTCCATTCTGGTTTATTCCATTCCATTCAATTCCATTCCATTCCATTCCATTCCATTCCATTCCATTCGGGTTGATTCCATTCGTTTCCACTCCATTTAATTCCATTCCATTCCAATCCATTCCATTTGGGTTGGTTCCATTCCATTCCACTCCATTGTATTACACTGCATTCCAGTCCATTCCATTCCATTCCATTCCATCCCATTCCATTCCATTTGGTTTGATTTCATTCCTTTCCATACCATCACATTCCATTCCATTCCATTCCATTCTGGTTGGTTCCATTCCATTCCATTCCATTCCATACGGTTCCATTCCATTCCATTCTTTTCCACTCCATTCCATTCCGGTTGATTCCATTCAATTCCATTTCATTCCATTCCATTCCATTTCATTCCATTCCATTCCATTCCATTCCGTATCATTTTATTCCTTTCCATTCCATTTCATTCCATTCCATTACATTTCATTCCATTCCATTTCATTCCATTCCTTTCCATTCCATTCCATTCCATTCGGTTTGATTCCATTCCATTCAATTCCATTCCATTACATTCCAGTCCATTCCATTCGGGTTGATTCCTTTCCATTCCAGTCCATTCCATTCCATTCAATTCCATCCCATTCCATTCCATTTGGGTTGATTCCTTTCCATTCCATACCATTACCTTACATTTCATTCCAGTCTATTCCATTCGGTTTGATTCCATTCCATTCTATTCCATTCCATTCCATTCCATTCCAGTCTGGTTGATTCCATTCCATTCCATTCCATTCCATTCCATTCGTTTCCATTCCATTCCATTCCTTTCCATTCCATTCCATTCCGGTTGATTCCATTCCAATCCATTTCATTCCATTCCGTTCCATTCCATTCCACTCCATTCCATTCCATTCCATTGCATTTTATTCCATTCCATTCCATTCCATTCCATTCCCTTCCATTCCATTCCACTCAATTCCCTTCCATTCCACTTCATTCCATTCCATTCCATTCCATTCCATTCCATTCTATTCCATTCCATTCCTTTCCATTGCATTCCATTCCCTTCGGATTGATTTCGTTCCAATCCATTCCATTCAATTCCATTCCATTTCGGTTCATTCCATTCCATTTCATTCCATTCCTCTCCATTCCATTCCATTCCGGATGATTCCATTGCATTCCATTCAATTAAACTCGGGTTAATTCCATTCCATTCCATTCCATTCCATTCCATTCCATTCCATTCCATTCCAGGATATTCCATTCCATTCCATTCCAGTTGATTCAATTCGATTCCATTCCATTCCATTCCATTCCATAAGAGGTGATTAAATTCCAATCCATTCCATCCCATTCCATTCCGTTCCACTCCATTCCAATCCATTCCATTCCATTCCAATCCATTCTATTCCATTTCATCCCATTCCATTCCATTCCATTCCATTCCGGTTGGTTCCATTCCATTGCATTCCATTCCACTCCATTCCATTCCATTCCATTCTGGTTTATTCAATTCCATTCCATTCCATGCCATTCCATTCCATTCCATTCCATTCCATTCGGGTTGATTCCATTCCTTTCCACGCCTTTTAATTCCATTCCATTCCAATCCATTCCATTTGGGTTGATTCCATTCCATTCCATTGCATTCCAGTCCATTCCATTCGGGTTGATTCCATTCCATTCCAGTCCATTCCATTCCATTCCATCCCATTCCATTCCATTTGGTTTGATTCCATTGCATTCCATTCCATTCCATTCTGGTTGATTCCATTCCATTCCATTCCATTCCATTCGGTTCCACTCCATTCCATTCCTTTCCATTCCATTCCATTCCGGTTGATTCCACTCCATTCCATTTCATTCCATTCCATTCCATTTCATTCCATTCCATTCCATTTCATTCCATTCCATTCCTTTCCATTCCATTCCATTCCATTCCATTCCATTCCATTGCATTTCATTTCAGTCCATTCCATTCCATTCCTTTCCGTTCCATTTCATTGCATTCCATTCTATTCCATTCCATTGGGGATGATTCCATTCCATTCCATTCCATTCCATCCCATCCCATTCCATTCCATTTGGTTTGATTCGATTGCATTCCATTCCATTCCATCCCATTCCATTCCATTTGTTTTGATTCCATTGCATTCCATTCCATTCCATTCCATTCCTTTCTGGTTGATTCCATTCGATTCCATTCCATTCCATTCGGTTCCATTCCATTCCATTCCTTACCATTCCGTTCCATTCCGGTTGATTCCATTCCATTCCATTTCATTCCATTCCATTCCATTCCATTCCATTCCATTCCATTCCATTCCATTTCATTCCATTCCATTCCATTTCATTCCATTCCATTCCATTCCATTCCATTTCATTTTATTCCATTCCTTTCCATTTCATTCCATTCCATTCCATTCCATTCCATTCTATTCCATTTCATTCCATTCCATTCCATTCCATTCCATTTCATTCCATTCCATTCCATTCCATTCCATTTTATTCCATTCCATTCCATTTCATTCCATTCCATTCCATTTCATTCCATTCCACTCCATTCCATTGCATTCCATTCCATTTCATTCCATTCCTTTCCATTGCATTTCATTTCAGTCCATTCCATTCCATTCCTTTCCATTCCATTTCATTGCATTCCATTCTATTCCATTCCATTTGGGTTGATTCCATTCCATCCCATTCCATTCCATTCCATTCCATCCCATTCCATTCCATTTGGTTTGATTCTATTGCATTCCCTTCCATTCCATTCCATTCCTTTCTGGTTGATTCCATTCGATTCCATTCCATTCCATTCGGTTCCATTCCATTCCATTCCTTACCATTCCATTCCATTCCGGTTGATTCCATTCCATTCCATTTCATTCCATTCCATTCCATTTCATTCCTTTCCCTTCCATTTCATTCCATTCCATTCCATTCCATTTCATTTTATTCCATTCCATTCCATTTCATTCCATTCTATTCCATTTCATTCCATTCCATTGCATTCCATTTTATTCCATACCATTCCATTTCATTCCATTCCATTCCATTTCATTCCATTCCATTCCATTCCATTCTATTCCATTGCATTCCATTCCATTTCATTCCATTCCATTCCATTGCATTTCATTTCAGTCCATTCCATTCCATTCCTTTCCATTCCATTTCATTGCATTCCATTCTATTCCATTCCATTTGGGTTGATTCCATTCCATTCCATTCCATTAGATTTCATTCGGGTTCATTCCATTCCATTCCATTCCATTCGGGTTCATTCCATTCCATTACATTCCATTCCATTCCATTCGGTTTGATTCCATCCCATTCCATTCGATTCCATTCCATTCCATTCCATTCCATTCGGGTTGAATCCATACCCTTCCATTCCATTCCCATCCATTCCATTCCATTCAATTTCATTCCATTCTGGTTGATTCCATTCTATTCGATTCGGTTTTATTTGATTCGATTCCATTCCATTCCTTTCCATTCCATTATGGTTGATTCCATTCCATTCCATTCCATTCCATTCCATTAGTGTTGATTCCATTCCATTCCATTCCATTCCATTCCCTTCGAGTTGATTCCGTTCCAATCCATTCCATTCCATTTCGTTCCATTCCATTCCATCAGGGTTGATTCCATTCCATTCCATTCCAATCCATTCCCTTCCATTTGGGCTGATTCCATTCCATTCCATTCCATTTCGGCTGATTCTATTCCATTCCATTCCTTTCCATTGCATTTGGGTTGATTCCATTCCATTCCATTCCATTCCATTCCATTCCTTTCCATTCGGTATGATTCCATTCCATTCCATTCCATTCCATTCCACTCTGGTTGATTCCATTCCATTCCATTATATTCCATTCCATTCCATTCCGGTTGATTCCTTTCGATTGCATTCGATTCCATTCCATTCCATTCCATTCTATTCCATTCCATTCCTTTCGGTTTGATTCCATTTCATTCCATTCCAATTCATTCCATTAGATTCCATTCCGTTCGGTTTGATTCCATTCCATTCCATTCCATTCCATTGCATTCCATGCCTTTTGGGATGATTCCATTCCATTCCCTTCCATTCCATTCCATTCCATTCAATTCCAATACATTAGGGTTGGTTCCATTCCATTCCATTCCTTTGCGTTCCATTCCATTCCATTCGGGTTGATTCCGTTCCATCACATTCCATTCCATTCCATTCCATTCCGGTTGATTCCATTCCGTTCCGTTCCATTCCATTCCATTGCATTCCATTCCATTCCTTTCCATTCTGGTTGATTCCAGTCGATTCAATTCCATTCCATTCCATTCCAATCTGTTCGGGTTGATTCCATTCCATTCCATTCCATTTAATTAGATTCCATTCTATTTGGGTTGATTCCATTCCATTCCATACCATTACATTACATTTCATTCCAGTCTATTCCATTCGGTTTGATTCCATTCCATTCTATTCCATTCCATTCCATTCCAGTCTGGTTGATTCCATTCCATTCCATTCAATTCCATTCGTTTCCATTCCATTCCATTCCATAACCGTCTGGTTGATTCCATTCCATTCCATTCCATTCCATTCGTTTCCATTCCATTCCATTCCTTTCCATTCCATTCCATTCCGGTTGATTCCATTCCAATCCATTTCATTCCATTCCGTTCCATTCCATTCCACTCCATTCCATTCCATTTCATTTCATTTTATTCCATTCCATTCCATTCCATTCCATTCCATTCCATTCCATTCCACTCAACTCCCTTCCATTCCACTCCATTCCATTCCATTCCATTCCATTCTATTCCATTCCATTCCTTTCCATTGCATTCCATTCCCTTCTGGTTGATTTCGTTCCAATCCATTCCATTCCATTCCATTCCATTTCGGTTGATTCCATTTTATTCCATTCCATTCCTGTCCATTCCATTCCATTCCGAATGATTCCATTGCATTCCATTCAATTCCACTCGGGTTGATTCCATTCCATTCCATTCCATTCCATTCCATTCCATTCCATTCCATTCCAGGATATTCCATTCCATTCCATTGCAGTTGATTCCATTCGATTCCATTCCATTCCATTCCATTCCATAAGAGTTGATTAAATTCCAATCCATTCCATCCCATTCCATTCCGTTCCACTCCATTCCAATCCATTCCATTCCATTCCAATCCATTCCATTCCTTTCCATTCGGGTTGATTCCATTCGTGTCCATTCCATTCCATTCCAATCCATTCTATTCCATTCCATCCCATTCTATTCCATTCCATTCCATTCCGGTTGGTTACATTCCATTGCATTCCATTCCACTCCATTCCATTCCATTCCATTCTGGTTTATTCAATTCCATTCCATTCCATTCCATTCCATTCCATTCCATTCCATTCGGGTTGATTCCATTCCTTTCAACTCCTTTTAATTCCATTCCATTCCAATCCATTCCATTTGGGTTGATTCCATTCCATTCCATTCCATTCCATTGCATTCCAGTCCATTCCATTCGGGTTGATTCCATTCCATTCCAGTCCATTCCATTCCATTCCATTCCATCCCATTCCATTCCATTCGGTTTGATTCCATCGCATTCCATTCAATTCCATTCCATTCTGGTTGATTCCATTGGATTCCATTCCATTCCATTCTGTTCCACTCCATTCCATTCCTTTCCATTCCATTCCATTCCGGTTGATTCCATTCCATTCCATTTCATTCCATTCCATTCCATTTCATTCCATTCCATTCCATTTCATTCCATTCCATTCCATTTCATTCCATTCCATTCCATTCCATTCCTTTCCTTTCCATTCCATTCCATTCCATTCCATTCCATTTCATTCCATTCCATTGCATTTCATTTCAGTCCATTCCATTCCATTCCTTTCCATTCCATTTCATTGCATTCCATTCTATTCCATTCCATTTGGGTTGATTCCATTCCATTCCATTCCATTCCATTCCATTCCATTCCATTCGATCCCATTCCATTCCATTTGGTTTGATTCCATTGCATTCCATTCCATTCCATTCCATTCCTTTCTGGTTGATTCCATTCTATTACATTCCATTCCATTCGGTGCCATTCCATTCCATTCCTTACCATTCCATTCCATTCCGGTTGATTCCATTCCATTCCATTTCATTCCATTACCTTCCATTTCATTCCATTCCATTCCATTCCATTCCATTTCGTCTTATTCCATTCCATTCAATTTCATTCCATTCCATTCCATTCCATTTTATTCCATACCATTCCATTTCATTCCATTCCATTCCATTTCATTCCATTCCATTCCATTCCATTCCATTCCATTCCATTCCATTGCATTCCATTCCATTTCATTCCATTCCATTCCATTGCATTTCATTTCAGTCCATTCCATTCCATTCCTTTCCATTCCATTTCATTGCATTCCATTCTATTCCATTCCATTTGGGTTGATTCCATTCCATCCCATTCCATTCCATTCCATTCCATCCCATTCCATTCCATTTGGTTTGATTCTATTGCATTCCCTTCCATTCCATTCCATTCCTTTCTGGTTGATTCCATTCGATTCCATTCCATTCCATTCGGTTCCATTCCATTCCATTCCTTACCATTCCATTCCATTCCGGTTGATTCCATTCCATTCCATTTCATTCCATTCCATTCCATTTCATTCCTTTCCCTTCCATTTCATTCCATTCCATTCCATTCCATTTCATTTTATTCCATTCCATTCCATTTCATTCCATTCTATTCCATTTCATTCCATTCCATTGCATTCCATTTTATTCCATACCATTCCATTTCATTCCATTCCATTCCATTTCATTCCATTCCATTCCATTCCATTCTATTCCATTGCATTCCATTCCATTTCATTCCATTCCATTCCATTGCATTTCATTTCAGTCCATTCCATTCCATTCCTTTCCATTCCATTTCATTGCATTCCATTCTATTCCATTCCATTTGGGTTGATTCCATTCCATTCCATTCCATTAGATTTCATTCGGGTTCATTCCATTCCATTCCATTCCATTCGGGTTCATTCCATTCCATTACATTCCATTCCATTCCATTCGGTTTGATTCCATCCCATTCCATTCGATTCCATTCCATTCCATTCCATTCCATTCGGGTTGAATCCATACCCTTCCATTCCATTCCCATCCATTCCATTCCATTCAATTTCATTCCATTCTGGTTGATTCCATTCTATTCGATTCGGTTTTATTTGATTCGATTCCATTCCATTCCTTTCCATTCCATTATGGTTGATTCCATTCCATTCCATTCCATTCCATTCCATTAGTGTTGATTCCATTCCATTCCATTCCATTCCATTCCCTTCGAGTTGATTCCGTTCCAATCCATTCCATTCCATTTCGTTCCATTCCATTCCATCAGGGTTGATTCCATTCCATTCCATTCCAATCCATTCCCTTCCATTTGGGCTGATTCCATTCCATTCCATTCCATTTCGGCTGATTCTATTCCATTCCATTCCTTTCCATTGCATTTGGGTTGATTCCATTCCATTCCATTCCATTCCATTCCATTCCTTTCCATTCGGTATGATTCCATTCCATTCCATTCCATTCCATTCCACTCTGGTTGATTCCATTCCATTCCATTATATTCCATTCCATTCCATTCCGGTTGATTCCTTTCGATTGCATTCGATTCCATTCCATTCCATTCCATTCTATTCCATTCCATTCCTTTCGGTTTGATTCCATTTCATTCCATTCCAATTCATTCCATTAGATTCCATTCCGTTCGGTTTGATTCCATTCCATTCCATTCCATTCCATTGCATTCCATGCCTTTTGGGATGATTCCATTCCATTCCCTTCCATTCCATTCCATTCCATTCAATTCCAATACATTAGGGTTGGTTCCATTCCATTCCATTCCTTTGCGTTCCATTCCATTCCATTCGGGTTGATTCCGTTCCATCACATTCCATTCCATTCCATTCCATTCCGGTTGATTCCATTCCGTTCCGTTCCATTCCATTCCATTGCATTCCATTCCATTCCTTTCCATTCTGGTTGATTCCAGTCGATTCAATTCCATTCCATTCCATTCCAATCTGTTCGGGTTGATTCCATTCCATTCCATTCCATTTAATTAGATTCCATTCTATTTGGGTTGATTCCATTCCATTCCATACCATTACATTACATTTCATTCCAGTCTATTCCATTCGGTTTGATTCCATTCCATTCTATTCCATTCCATTCCATTCCAGTCTGGTTGATTCCATTCCATTCCATTCAATTCCATTCGTTTCCATTCCATTCCATTCCATAACCGTCTGGTTGATTCCATTCCATTCCATTCCATTCCATTCGTTTCCATTCCATTCCATTCCTTTCCATTCCATTCCATTCCGGTTGATTCCATTCCAATCCATTTCATTCCATTCCGTTCCATTCCATTCCACTCCATTCCATTCCATTTCATTTCATTTTATTCCATTCCATTCCATTCCATTCCATTCCATTCCATTCCACTCAACTCCCTTCCATTCCACTCCATTCCATTCCATTCCATTCCATTCTATTCCATTCCATTCCTTTCCATTGCATTCCATTCCCTTCTGGTTGATTTCGTTCCAATCCATTCCATTCCATTCCATTCCATTTCGGTTGATTCCATTTTATTCCATTCCATTCCTGTCCATTCCATTCCATTCCGGATGATTCCATTGCATTCCATTCAATTCCACTCGGGTTGATTCCATTCCATTCCATTCCATTCCATTCCATTCCATTCCATTCCATTCCAGGATATTTCATTCCATTCCATTGCAGTTGATTCCATTCGATTCCATTCCATTCCATTCCATTCCATAAGAGTTGATTAAATTCCAATCCATTCCATCCCATTCCATTCCGTTCCACTCCATTCCAATCCATTCCATTCCATTCCAATCCATTCCATTCCTTTCCATTCGGGTTGATTCCATTCGTGTCCATTCCATTCCATTCCAATCCATTCTATTCCATTCCATCCCATTCTATTCCATTCCATTCCATTCCGGTTGGTTACATTCCATTGCATTCCATTCCACTCCATTCCATTCCATTCCATTCTGGTTTATTCAATTCCATTCCATTCCATTCCATTCCATTCCATTCCATTCCATTCGGGTTGATTCCATTCCTTTCAACTCCTTTTAATTCCATTCCATTCCAATCCATTCCATTTGGGTTGATTCCATTCCATTCCATTCCATTCCATTGCATTCCAGTCCATTCCATTCGGGTTGATTCCATTCCATTCCAGTCCATTCCATTCCATTCCATTCCATCCCATTCCATTCCATTCGGTTTGATTCCATTGCATTCCATTCAATTCCATTCCATTCTGGTTGATTCCATTGGATTCCATTCCATTCCATTCTGTTCCACTCCATTCCATTCCTTTCCATTCCATTCCATTCCGGTTGATTCCATTCCATTCCATTTCATTCCATTCCATTCCATTTCATTCCATTCCATTCCATTTCATTCCATTCCATTCCATTTCATTCCATTCCATTCCATTTCATTCCATTCCATTCCATTCCATTCCTTTCCTTTCCATTCCATTCCATTCCATTCCATTCCATTTCATTCCATTCCATTGCATTTCATTTCAGTCCATTCCATTCCATTCCTTTCCATTCCATTTCATTGCATTCCATTCTATTCCATTCCATTTGGGTTGATTCCATTCCATTCCATTCCATTCCATTCCATTCGATCCCATTCCATTCCATTTGGTTTGATTCCATTGCATTCCATTCCATTCCATTCCATTCCTTTCTGGTTGATTCCATTCTATTACATTCCATTCCATTCGGTGCCATTCCATTCCATTCCTTACCATTCCATTCCATTCCGGTTGATTCCATTCCATTCCATTTCATTCCATTACCTTCCATTTCATTCCATTCCATTCCATTCCATTCCATTTCGTCTTATTCCATTCCATTCAATTTCATTCCATTCCATTCCATTCCATTTTATTCCATACCATTCCATTTCATTCCATTCCATTCCATTTCATTCCATTCCATTCCATTCCATTCCATTCCATTCCATTCCATTGCATTCAATTCCTTTTCATTCCATTCCATTCCATTGCATTTCATTTCAGTCCATTCCATTCCATTCCTTTCCATTCCATTTCATTGCATTCCATTCTATTCCATTCCATTTGGGTTGATTCCATTCCATTCCATTCCATAAGATTTCATTCGGGTTCATTCCATTCCATTCCATTACATTCGGGTTCATTCCATTTCATTCCCTTCCATTCCATTCCAATCCATTCAATTCGGTTGGATTCCATTCTTTTCCATTCCATTCCATTCCATTTCGGTTGATTCCATTCCATTCCATTCCATTCCATTCCATTCCATTCCATTTCTGTTGATTCCATTCCATTCCATTCCATTCCATTCCATTCCATTCCATTCGGGATGATTCCATTCCATTCCATTCCATTCCATTCCATTCCATTCCATTCCGGTTGGTTCCATTCCATTCCATTCCACTCCATTCAATTGCATTCCATTCCATTCCGGTTGGTTCCATTCCATTCCATTCCATTCTGGTTTATTCCATTCCATTCCATTCCATTGCATTCCATTCCATTCCATTCCATTCGAGTTGATTCCATTCGTTTCCGCTCCATTTAATTCCATTCCATTCCAATCCATTCCATTTGGGTTGATTCAATTCCATTCCGTTCCATTGCATTACATTACATTCCAGTCCATTCCATTCGGGTTGACTCCCTTCCATTCCAGTCCATTCTATTCCATTCCATTCCATCCCATTCCATTCCATTTTGTTTGATTCCATGCCATTCCATACCATTATATTTCATTTCATTCCAGTCCATTCCATTCGGTTTGATTCCATTCCATTCCATTCCATTCCATTCTTGTTGATTCCATTCCATTCCATTCCATTCCATTCGGTTCCATTCCATTCCATTCCATTCCGGTTGATTCCATTACATTCCATTCAATTCCATTCCATTCCATTCCATTCGCGTTGAGTCCATTCGATTCCATCCCATTCCATTCCATTCCATTCCATTCCGGTTGATTCCATTCCGTTCCGTTCCATTCCATTCCATTGCATTCCATTCCATTCCATTCTGGTTGATTACAGTCGATTCCGTTCCATTCCATTCCATTCCGTTCGGGTTGATTCCATGTCATTCCTTTCCATTTAATTTGATTCCATTCCATTAGGGTTGATTCCATTCCATTCCATTCCATTCCATTCCATTCCATTCCTGTTTATTCCAATGGGGTTGATTCCATTCCATTCCATTCCTTTCCTTTCGTGTTGATTCCATTCGATTCCATTCCATTCCATTCCATTCCATTCCATTCGGGTTGATTCCATTCCATTCCATTCCATTGCATTCCATTCCATTCGGGATGATTCCTTTCCATTCCATTCCATTCGATTCCATTCCATTCCCCTCGGGTTGATTCCCTTCCATTCCATTCCATTCCAGTCCATTCCATTCCATTCCATTCCTTTCCATTGCATTCCATTCCATGATTTTCCATTCCATTGCATTCGGGTTGCTTCCGTTCGATTCCATTCCATTCCATTCCATTCCATTCCATTGCTTTCCATTCCAGTCCTTTCGGGTTGATTCCATTTCATTCCATTTCACTCCATTGTATTAGCGTTGAGTCCATTCGATTCCATCCCATTCCATTCCATTCCATTCCAGTTGGTTCCATTCCATTCCCTTCCACTCCATTCCATTCCATTCCATTCTGGTTTATTCCATTCCATTCAATTCCATTCCATTCCATTCCATTCCATTCCATTCGGGTTGATTCCATTCGTTTCCACTCCATTTAATTCCATTCCATTCCAATCCATTCCATTTGGGTTGGTTCCATTCCATTCCACTCCATTGTATTACACTGCATTCCAGTCCATTCCATTCCATTCCATTCCATCCCATTCCATTCCATTTGGTTTGATTTCATTCCTTTCCATACCATCACATTCCATTCCATTCCATTCCATTCCATTCCATTCTGGTTGGTTCCATTCCATTCCATTCCATTCCATACGGTTCCATTCCATTCCATTCTTTTCCACTCCATTCCATTCCGGTTGATTCCATTCAATTCCATTTCATTCCATTCCATTCCATTTCATTCCATTCCATTCCATTCCATTCCGTATCATTTTATTCCTTTCCATTCCATTTCATTCCATTCCATTACATTTCATTCCATTCCATTTCATTCCATTCCTTTCCATTCCATTCCATTCCATTCGGTTTGATTCCATTCCATTCAATTCCATTCCATTACATTCCAGTCCATTCCATTCGGGTTGATTCCTTTCCATTCCAGTCCATTCCATTCCATTCAATTCCATCCCATTCCATTCCATTTGGGTTGATTCCTTTCCATTCCATACCATTACCTTACATTTCATTCCAGTCTATTCCATTCGGTTTGATTCCATTCCATTCTATTCCATTCCATTCCATTCCATTCCAGTCTGGTTGATTCCATTCCATTCCATTCCATTCCATTCGTTTCCATTCCATTCCATTCCTTTCCATTCCATTCCATTCCGGTTGATTCCATTCCAATCCATTTCATTCCATTCCGTTCCATTCCATTCCACTCCATTCCATTCCATTCCATTGCATTTTATTCCATTCCATTCCATTCCATTCCATTCCCTTCCATTCCATTCCACTCAATTCCCTTCCATTCCACTCCATTCCATTCCATTCCATTCCATTCCATTCTATTCCATTCCATTCCTTTCCATTGCATTCCATTCCCTTCGGATTGATTTCGTTCCAATCCATTCCATTCCATTCCATTCCATTTCGGTTCATTCCATTCCATTTCATTCCATTCCTCTCCATTCCATTCCATTCCGGATGATTCCATTGCATTCCATTCAATTAAACTCGGGTTAATTCCATTCCATTCCATTCCATTCCATTCCATTCCATTCCATTCCATTTCTGTTGATTCCATTCCATTCCATTCCATTCCATTCCATTCCATTCCATTCGGGATGATTCCATTCCATTCCATTCCATTCCATTCCATTCCATTCCGGTTGGTTCCATTCCATTCCATTCCACTCCATTCAATTGCATTCCATTCCATTCCGGTTGGTTCCATTCCATTCCATTCCATTCTGGTTTATTCCATTCCATTCCATTCCATTGCATTCCATTCCATTCCATTCCATTCGAGTTGATTCCATTCGTTTCCGCTCCATTTAATTCCATTCCATTCCAATCCATTCCATTTGGGTTGATTCAATTCCATTCCGTTCCATTGCATTACATTACATTCCAGTCCATTCCATTCGGGTTGACTCCCTTCCATTCCAGTCCATTCTATTCCATTCCATTCCATCCCATTCCATTCCATTTTGTTTGATTCCATGCCATTCCATACCATTATATTTCATTTCATTCCAGTCCATTCCATTCGGTTTGATTCCATTCCATTCCATTCCATTCCATTCTTGTTGATTCCATTCCATTCCATTCCATTCCATTCGGTTCCATTCCATTCCATTCCATTCCGGTTGATTCCATTACATTCCATTCAATTCCATTCCATTCCATTCTATTCGCGTTGAGTCCATTCGATTCCATCCCATTCCATTCCATTCCATTCCATTCCGGTTGATTCCATTCCGTTCCGTTCCATTCCATTCCATTGCATTCCATTCCATTCCATTCTGGTTGATTACAGTCGATTCCGTTCCATTCCATTCCATTCCGTTCGGGTTGATTCCATGTCATTCCTTTCCATTTAATTTGATTCCATTCCATTAGGGTTGATTCCATTCCATTCCATTCCATTCCATTCCACTCCATTCCTGTTTATTCCAATGGGGTTGATTCCATTCCATTCCATTCCATTCCATTCCTTTCCTTTCGTGTTGATTCCATTCGATTCCATTCCATTCCATTCCATTCCATTCCATTCGGGTTGATTCCATTCCATTCCATTCCATTGCATTCCATTCCATTCGGGATGATTCCTTTCCATTCCATTCCATTCGATTCCATTCCATTCCCCTCGGGTTGATTCCCTTCCATTCCATTCCATTCCAGTCCATTCCATTCCATTCCATTCCTTTCCATTGCATTCCATTCCATGATTTTCCATTCCATTGCATTCGGGTTGCTTCCGTTCGATTCCATTCCATTCCATTCCATTCCATTCCATTGCTTTCCATTCCAGTCCTTTCGGGTTGATTCCATTTCATTCCATTTCACTCCATTGTATTAGCGTTGAGTCCATTCGATTCCATCCCATTCCATTCCATTCCATTCCAGTTGGTTCCATTCCATTCCCTTCCACTCCATTCCATTCCATTCCATTCTGGTTTATTCCATTCCATTCAATTCCATTCCATTCCATTCCATTCCATTCCATTCGGGTTGATTCCATTCGTTTCCACTCCATTTAATTCCATTCCATTCCAATCCATTCCATTTGGGTTGGTTCCATTCCATTCCACTCCATTGTATTACACTGCATTCCAGTCCATTCCATTCCATTCCATTCCATCCCATTCCATTCCAATTGTTTTGATTTCATTCCTTTCCATACCATCACATTCCATTCCATTCCATTCCATTCCATTCCATTCTGGTTGGTTCCATTCCATTCCATTCCATTCCATACGGTTCCATTCCATTCCATTCTTTTCCACTCCATTCCATTCCGGTTGATTCCATTCAATTCCATTTCATTCCATTCCATTCCATTTCATTCCATTCCATTCCATTCCATTCCGTATCATTTCATTCCTTTCCATTCCATTTCATTCCATTCCATTACATTTCATTCCATTCCATTTCATTCCATTCCTTTCCATTCCATTCCATTCCATTCGGTTTGATTCCATTCCATTCAATTCCATTCCATTACATTCCAGTCCATTCCATTCGGGTTGATTCCTTTCCATTCCAGTCCATTCCATTCCATTCAATTCCATCCCATTCCATTCCATTTGGGTTGATTCCTTTCCATTCCATACCATTACCTTACATTTCATTCCAGTCTATTCCATTCGGTTTGATTCCATTCCATTCTATTCCATTCCATTCCATTCCATTCCAGTCTGGTTGATTCCATTCCATTCCATTCCATTCCATTCGTTTCCATTCCATTCCATTCCTTTCCATTCCATTCCATTCCGGTTGATTCCATTCCAATCCATTTCATTCCATTCCGTTCCATTCCATTCCACTCCATTCCATTCCATTCCATTGCATTTTATTCCATTCCATTCCATTCCATTCCATTCCCTTCCATTCCATTCCACTCAATTCCCTTCCATTCCACTCCATTCCATTCCATTCCATTCCATTCCATTCTATTCCATTCCATTCCTTTCCATTGCATTCCATTCCCTTCGGATTGATTTCGTTCCAATCCATTCCATTCCATTCCATTCCATTTCGGTTCATTCCATTCCATTTCATTCCATTCCTCTCCATTCCATTCCATTCCGGATGATTCCATTGCATTCCATTCAATTAAACTCGGGTTAATTCCATTCCATTCCATTCCATTCCATTCCATTCCATTCCATTCCAGGATATTCCATTCCATTCCATTCCAGTTGATTCAATTCGATTCCATTCCATTCCATTCCATTCCATAAGAGGTGATTAAATTCCAATCCATTCCATCCCATTCCATTCCGTTCCACTCCATTCCAATCCATTCCATTCCATTCCAATCCATTCTATTCCATTTCATCCCATTCCATTCCATTCCATTCCATTCCGGTTGGTTCCATTCCATTGCATTCCATTCCACTCCATTCCATTCCATTCCATTCTGGTTTATTCAATTCCATTCCATTCCATGCCATTCCATTCCATTCCATTCCATTCCATTCGGGTTGATTCCATTCCTTTCCACGCCTTTTAATTCCATTCCATTCCAATCCATTCCATTTGGGTTGATTCCATTCCATTCCATTGCATTCCAGTCCATTCCATTCGGGTTGATTCCATTCCATTCCAGTCCATTCCATTCCATTCCATCCCATTCCATTCCATTTGGTTTGATTCCATTGCATTCCATTCCATTCCATTCTGGTTGATTCCATTCCATTCCATTCCATTCCATTCGGTTCCACTCCATTCCATTCCTTTCCATTCCATTCCATTCCGGTTGATTCCACTCCATGCCATTTCATTCCATTCCATTCCATTTCATTCCATTCCATTCCATTTCATTCCATTCCATTCCTTTCCATTCCATTCCATTCCATTCCATTCCATTCCATTGCATTTCATTTCAGTCCATTCCATTCCATTCCTTTCCGTTCCATTTCATTGCATTCCATTCTATTCCATTCCATTTGGGATGATTCCATTCCATTCCATTCCATTCCATCCCATCCCATTCCATTCCATTTGGTTTGATTCGATTGCATTCCATTCCATTCCATCCCATTCCATTCCATTTGTTTTGATTCCATTGCATTCCATTCCATTCCATTCCATTCCTTTCTGGTTGATTCCATTCGATTCCATTCCATTCCATTCGGTTCCATTCCATTCCATTCCTTACCATTCCGTTCCATTCCGGTTGATTCCATTCCATTCCATTTCATTCCATTCCATTCCATTCCATTCCATTCCATTCCATTCCATTTCATTCCATTCCATTCCATTTCATTCCATTCCATTCCATTCCATTCCATTTCATTTTATTCCATTCCTTTCCATTTCATTCCATTCCATGCCATTTCATTCCATTCCATTCCATTTCATTCCATTCCATTCCATTCCATTCCATTTCATTCCATTCCATTCCATTCCATTCCATTTCATTCCATTCCATTCCATTCCATTCCATTTTATTCCATTCCATTCCATTTCATTCCATTCCATTCCATTTCATTCCATTCCATTCCATTCCATTGCATTCCATTCCATTTCATTCCATTCCTTTCCATTGCATTTCATTTCAGTCCATTCCATTGCATTCCTTTCCATTCCATTTCATTGCATTCCATTCTATTCCATTCCATTTGGGTTGATTCCATTCCATCCCATTCCATTCCATTCCATTCCATCCCATTCCATTCCATTTGGTTTGATTCCATTGCATTCCCTTCCATTCCATTCCATTCCTTTCTGGTTGATTCCATTCGATTCCATTCCATTCCATTCGGTTCCATTCCATTCCATTCCTTACCATTCCATTCCATTCCGGTTGATTCCATTCCATTCCATTTCATTCCATTCCATTCCATTTCATTCCTTTCCCTTCCATTTCATTCCATTCCATTCCATTCCATTTCATTTTATTCCATTCCATTCCATTTCATTCCATTCTATTCCATTTCATTCCATTCCATTGCATTCCATTTTATTCCATACCATTCCATTTCATTCCATTCCATTCCATTTCATTCCATTCCATTCCATTCTATTCCATTGCATTCCATTCCATTTCATTCCATTCCATTCCATTGCATTTCATTTCAGTCCATTCCATTCCATTCCTTTCCATTCCATTTCATTGCATTCCATTCTATTCCATTCCATTTGGGTTGATTCCATTCCATTCCATTCCATTAGATTTCATTCGGGTTCATTCCATTCCATTCCATTCCATTCGGGTTCATTCCATTCCATTACATTCCATTCCATTCCATTCGGTTTGATTCCATCCCATTCCATTCGATTCCATTCCATTCCATTCCATTCCATTCGGGTTGAATCCATACCCTTCCATTCCATTCCCATCCATTCCATTCCATTCAATTTCATTCCATTCTGGTTGATTCCATTCTATTCGATTCGGTTTTATTTGATTCGATTCCATTCCATTCCTTTCCATTCCATTATGGTTGATTCCATTCCATTCCATTCCATTCCATTCCATTAGTGTTGATTCCATTCCATTCCATTCCATTCCATTCCATTCCCTTCGAGTTGATTCCGTTCCAATCCATTCCATTCCATTTCGTTCCATTCCATTCCATCAGGGTTGATTCCATTCCATTCCATTCCAATCCATTCCCTTCCATTTGGGCTGATTCCATTCCATTCCATTCCATTTCGGCTGATTCTATTCCATTCCATTCCTTTCCATTGCATTTGGGTTGATTCCATTCCATTCCATTCCATTCCATTCCATTCCTTTCCATTCGGTATGATTCCATTCCATTCCATTCCATTCCATTCCACTCTGGTTGATTCCATTCCATTCCATTATATTCCATTCCATTCCATTCCGGTTGATTCCTTTCGATTGCATTCGATTCCATTCCATTCCATTCTATTCCATTCCATTCCTTTCGGTTTGATTCCATTTCATTCCATTCCAATTCATTCCATTAGATTCCATTCCGTTCGGTTTGATTCCATTCCATTCCATTCCATTCCATTGCATTCCATGCCTTTTGGGATGATTCCATTCCATTCCCTTCCATTCCATTCCATTCCATTCAATTCGAATACATTAGGGTTGGTTCCATTCCATTCCATTCCTTTGCGTTCCATTCCATTCCATTCGGGTTGATTCCGTTCCATCACATTCCATTCCATTCCATTCCATTCCGGTTGATTCCATTCCGTTCCGTTCCATTCCATTCCATTGCATTCCATTCCATTCCTTTCCATTCTGGTTGATTCCAGTCGATTCAATTCCATTCCATTCCATTCCAATCTGTTCGGGTTGATTCCATTCCATTCCATTCCATTTAATTAGATTCCATTCTATTTGGGTTGATTCCATTCCATTCCATACCATTACATTACATTTCATTCCAGTCTATTCCATTCGGTTTGATTCCATTCCATTCTATTCCATTCCATTCCATTCCAGTCTGGTTGATTCCATTCCATTCCATTCAATTCCATTCGTTTCCATTCCATTCCATTCCATAACCGTCTGGTTGATTCCATTCCATTCCATTCCATTCCATTCTTTTCCATTCCATTCCATTCCTTTCCATTCCATTCCATTCCGGTTGATTCCATTCCAATCCATTTCATTCCATTCCGTTCCATTCCATTCCACTCCATTCCATTCCATTTCATTTCATTTTATTCCATTCCATTCCATTCCATTCCATTCCATTCCATTCCACTCAACTCCCTTCCATTCCACTCCATTCCATTCCATTCCATTCCATTCTATTCCATTCCATTCCTTTCCATTGCATTCCATTCCCTTCTGGTTGATTTCGTTCCAATCCATTCCATTCCATTCCATTCCATTTCGGTTGATTCCATTTTATTCCATTCCATTCCTGTCCATTCCATTCCATTCCGGATGATTCCATTGCATTCCATTCAATTCCACTCGGGTTGATTCCATTCCATTCCATTCCATTCCATTCCATTCCATTCCATTCCATTCCATTCCAGGATATTCCATTCCATTCCATTGCAGTTGATTCCATTCGATTCCATTCCATTCCATTCCATTCCATAAGAGTTGATTAAATTCCAATCCATTCCATCCCATTCCATTCCGTTCCACTCCATTCCAATCCATTCCATTCCATTCCAATCCATTCCATTCCTTTCCATTCGGGTTGATTCCATTCGTGTCCATTCCATTCCATTCCAATCCATTCTATTCCATTCCATCCCATTCTATTCCATTCCATTCCATTCCGGTTGGTTACATTCCATTGCATTCCATTCCACTCCATTCCATTCCATTCCATTCTGGTTTATTCAATTCCATTCCATTCCATTCCATTCCATTCCATTCCATTCCATTCCATTCCATTCGGGTTGATTCCATTCCTTTCAACTCCTTTTAATTCCATTCCATTCCAATCCATTCCATTTGGGTTGATTCCATTCCATTCCATTCCATTCCATTCCATTCCAGTCCATTCCATTCGGGTTGATTCCATTCCATTCCAGTCCATTCCATTCCATTCCATTCCATCCCATTCCATTCCATTCGGTTTGATTCCATTGCATTCCATTCAATTCCATTCCATTCTGGTTGATTCCATTGGATTCCATTCCATTCCATTCTGTTCCACTCCATTCCATTCCTTTCCATTCCATTCCATTCCGGTTGATTCCATTCCATTCCATTTCATTCCATTCCATTCCATTTCATTCCATTCCATTCCATTCCATTCCTTTCCTTTCCATTCCATTCCATTCCATTCCATTCCATTTCATTCCATTCCATTGCATTTCATTTCAGTCCATTCCATTCCATTCCTTTCCATTCCATTTCATTGCATTCCATTCTATTCCATTCCATTTGGGTTGATTCCATTCCATTCCATTCCATTCCATTCCATTCCAGTCCATTCGATCCCATTCCATTCCATTTGGTTTGATTCCATTGCATTCCATTCCATTCCATTCCATTCCTTTCTGGTTGATTCCATTCTATTACATTCCATTCCATTCGGTGCCATTCCATTCCATTCCTTACCATTCCATTCCATTCCGGTTGATTCCATTCCATTCCATTTCATTCCATTACCTTCCATTTCATTCCATTCCATTCCATTCCATTCCATTTCGTCTTATTCCATTCCATTCCATTTCATTCCATTCCATTCCATTCCATTTTATTCCATACCATTCCATTTCATTCCATTCCATTCCATTTCATTCCATTCCATTCCATTCCATTCCATTCCATTCCATTCCATTGCATTCAATTCCTTTTCATTCCATTCCATTCCATTGCATTTCATTTCAGTCCATTCCATTCCATTCCTTTCCATTCCATTTCATTGCATTCCATTCTATTCCATTCCATTTGGGTTGATTCCATTCCATTCCATTCCATAAGATTTCATTCGGGTTCATTCCATTCCATTCCATTACATTCGGGTTCATTCCATTTCATTCCCTTCCATTCCATTCCAATCCATTCAATTCGGTTGGATTCCATTCTTTTCCATTCCATTCCATTCCATTTCGGTTGATTCCATTCCATTCCATTCCATTCCATTCCATTCCATTCCATTCCATTTCTGTTGATTCCATTCCATTCCATTCCATTCCATTCCATTCCATTCCATTTCGGTTGATTCCATTCCATTCCATTCCATTCCATTCCATTCCATTCCTGTTGGTTCCATTCCATTCCATTCCACTCCATTCAATTGCATTCCATTCCATTCCGGTTGGTTCCATTCCATTCCATTCCATTCTGGTTTATTCCATTCCATTCCATTCCATTGCATTCCATTCCATTCCATTCCATTCGAGTTGATTCCATTCGTTTCCGCTCCATTTAATTCCATTCCATTCCAATCCATTCCATTTGGGTTGATTCAATTCCATTCCGTTCCATTGCATTACATTACATTCCAGTCCATTCCATTCGGGTTGACTCCCTTCCATTCCAGTCCATTCTATTCCATTCCATTCCATCCCATTCCATTCCATTTTGTTTGATTCCATGCCATTCCATACCATTATATTTCATTTCATTCCAGTCCATTCCATTCGGTTTGATTCCATTCCATTCCATTCCATTCCATTCTTGTTGATTCCATTCCATTCCATGCCATTCCATTCGGTTCCATTCCATTCCATTCCATTCCGGTTGATTCCATTACATTCCATTCAATTCCATTCCATTCCATTCCATTCGCGTTGAGTCCATTCGATTCCATCCCATTCCATTCCATTCCATTCCATTCCATTCCGGTTGATTCCATTCCGTTCCGTTCCATTCCATTCCATTGCATTCCATTCCATTCCATTCTGGTTGATTACAGTCGATTCCGTTCCATTCCATTCCATTCCGTTCGGGTTGATTCCATGTCATTCCTTTCCATTTAATTTGATTCCATTCCATTAGGGTTGATTCCATTCCATTCCATTCCATTCCATTCCATTCCATTCCTGTTTATTCCAATGGGGTTGATTCCATTCCATTCCATTCCATTCCATTCCTTTCCTTTCGTGTTGATTCCATTCGATTCCATTCCATTCCATTCCATTCCATTCCATTCGGGTTGATTCCATTCCATTCCATTCCATTGCATTCCATTCCATTCGGGATGATTCCTTTCCATTCCATTCCATTCGATTCCATTCCATTCCCCTCGGGTTGATTCCCTTCCATTCCATTCCATTCCAGTCCATTCCATTCCATTCCATTCCTTTCCATTGCATTCCATTCCATGATTTTCCATTCCATTGCATTCGGGTTGCTTCCGTTCGATTCCATTCCATTCCATTCCATTCCATTCCATTGCTTTCCATTCCAGTCCTTTCGGGTTGATTCCATTTCATTCCATTTCACTCCATTGTATTAGCGTTGAGTCCATTCGATTCCATCCCATTCCATTCCATTCCATTCCAGTTGGTTCCATTCCATTCCCTTCCACTCCATTCCATTCCATTCCATTCTGGTTTATTCCATTCCATTCAATTCCATTCCATTCCATTCCATTCCATTCCATTCGGGTTGATTCCATTCGTTTCCACTCCATTTAATTCCATTCCATTCCAATCCATTCCATTTGGGTTGGTTCCATTCCATTCCACTCCATTGTATTACACTGCATTCCAGTCCATTCCATTCCATTCCATTCCATCCCATTCCATTCCATTTGGTTTGATTTCATTCCTTTCCATACCATCACATTCCATTCCATTCCATTCCATTCCATTCCATTCTGGTTGGTTCCATTCCATTCCGTTCCATTCCATACGGTTCCATTCCATTCCATTCTTTTCCACTCCATTCCATTCCGGTTGATTCCATTCAATTCCATTTCATTCCATTCCATTCCATTTCATTCCATTCCATTCCATTCCATTCCGTATCATTTTATTCCTTTCCATTCCATTTCATTCCATTCCATTACATTTCATTCCATTCCATTTCATTCCATTCCTTTCCATTCCATTCCATTCCATTCGGTTTGATTCCATTCCATTCAATTCCATTCCATTACATTCCAGTCCATTCCATTCGGGTTGATTCCTTTCCATTCCAGTCCATTCCATTCCATTCAATTCCATCCCATTCCATTCCATTTGGGTTGATTCCTTTCCATTCCATACCATTACCTTACATTTCATTCCAGTCTATTCCATTCGGTTTGATTCCATTCCATTCTATTCCATTCCATTCCATTCCATTCCAGTCTGGTTGATTCCATTCCATTCCATTCCATTCCATTCCATTCGTTTCCATTCCATTCCATTCCTTTCCATTCCATTCCATTCCGGTTGATTCCATTCCAATCCATTTCATTCCATTCCGTTCCATTCCATTCCACTCCATTCCATTCCATTCCATTGCATTTTATTCCATTCCATTCCATTCCATTCCATTCCCTTCCATTCCATTCCACTCAATTCCCTTCCATTCCACTCCATTCCATTCCATTCCATTCCATTCCATTCTATTCCATTCCATTCCTTTCCATTGCATTCCATTCCCTTCGGATTGATTTCGTTCCAATCCATTCCATTCCATTCCATTCCATTTCGGTTCATTCCATTCCATTTCATTCCATTCCTCTCCATTCCATTCCATTCCGGATGATTCCATTGCATTCCATTCAATTAAACTCGGGTTAATTCCATTCCATTCCATTCCATTCCATTCCATTCCATTCCATTCCAGGATATTCCATTCCATTCCATTCCAGTTGATTCAATTCGATTCCATTCCATTCCATTCCATTCCATAAGAGGTGATTAAATTCCAATCCATTCCATCCCATTCCATTCCGTTCCACTCCATTCCAATCCATTCCATTCCATTCCAATCCATTCTATTCCATTTCATCCCATTCCATTCCATTCCATTCCATTCCGGTTGGTTCCATTCCATTGCATTCCATTCCACTCCATTCCATTCCATTCCATTCTGGTTTATTCAATTCCATTCCATTCCATGCCATTCCATTCCATTCCATTCCATTCCATTCCATTCCATTCGGGTTGATTCCATTCCTTTCCACGCCTTTTAATTCCATTCCATTCCAATCCATTCCATTTGGGTTGATTGCATTCCATTCCATTCCATTCCATTACATTGCATTCCAGTCCATTCCATTCGGGTTGATTCCATTCCATTCCAGTCCATTCCATTCCATTCCATCCCATTCCATTCCATTTGGTTTGATTCCATTGCATTCCATTCCATTCCATTCTGGTTGATTCCATTCCATTCCATTCCATTCCATTCGGTTCCACTCCATTCCATTCCTTTCCATTCCATTCCATTCCGGTTGATTCCACTCCATTCCATTTCATTCCATTCCATTCCATTTCATTCCATTCCATTCCATTTCATTCCATTCCATTCCATTCCATTCCTTTCCATTCCATTCCATTCCATTCCATTCCATTCCATTGCATTTCATTTCAGTCCATTCCATTCCATTCCTTTCCGTTCCATTTCATTGCATTCCATTCTATTCCATTCCATTTGGGATGATTCCATTCCATTCCATTCCATTCCATCCCATCCCATTCCATTCCATTTGGTTTGATTCGATTGCATTCCATTCCATTCCATCCCATTCCATTCCATTTGTTTTGATTCCATTGCATTCCATTCCATTCCATTCCATTCCTTTCTGGTTGATTCCATTCGATTCCATTCCATTCCATTCGGTTCCATTCCATTCCATTCCTTACCATTCCGTTCCATTCCGGTTGATTCCTTTCCATTCCATTTCATTCCATTCCATTCCATTCCATTCCATTCCATTCCATTCCATTCCATTCCATTTCATTCCATTCCATTCCATTTCATTCCATTCCATTCCATTCCATTCCATTTCATTTTATTCCATTCCTTTCCATTTCATTCCATTCCATTCCATTTCATTCCATTCCATTCCATTTCATTCCATTCCATTCCATTCCATTCCATTTCATTCCATTCCATTCCATTCCATTCCATTTCATTCCATTCCATTCCATTTCATTCCATTCCATTCCATTCCATTCCATTTCATTCCATTCCATTCCATTCCATTCCATTTCATTCCATTCCATTCCATTCCATTCCATTTCATTTTATTCCATTCCTTTCCATTTCATTCCATTCCATTCCATTTCATTCCATTCCATTCCATTTCATTCCATTCCATTCCATTCCATTCCATTTCATTCCATTCCATTCCATTCCATTCCATTTTATTCCATTCCATTCCATTTCATTCCATTCCATTCCATTTCATTCCATTCCATTCCATTCCATTGCATTCCATTCCATTTCATTCCATTCCTTTCCATTGCATTTCATTTCAGTCCATTCCATTCCATTCCTTTCCATTCCATTTCATTGCATTCCATTCTATTCCATACCATTTGGGTTGATTCCATTCCATCCCATTCCATTCCATTCCATTCCATCCCATTCCATTCCATTTGGTTTGATTCCATTGCATTCCCTTCCATTCCATTCCATTCCTTTCTGGTTGATTCCATTCGATTCCATTCCATTCCATTCGGTTCCATTCCATTCCATTCCTTACCATTCCATTCCATTCCGGTTGATTCCATTCCATTCCATTTCATTCCATTCCATTCCATTTCATTCCTTTCCCTTCCATTTCATTCCATTCCATTCCATTCCATTTCATTTTATTCCATTCCATTCCATTTCATTCCATTCTATTCCATTTCATTCCATTCCATTGCATTCCATTTTATTCCATACCATTCCATTTCATTCCATTCCATTCCATTTCATTCCATTCCATTCCATTCCATTCTATTCCATTGCATTCCATTCCATTTCATTCCATTCCATTCCATTGCATTTCATTTCAGTCCATTCCATTCCATTCCTTTCCATTCCATTTCATTGCATTCCATTCTATTCCATTCCATTTGGGTTGATTCCATTCCATTCCATTCCATTAGATTTCATTCGGGTTCATTCCATTCCATTCCATTCCATTCGGGTTCATTCCATTCCATTACATTCCATTCCATTCCATTCGGTTTGATTCCATCCCATTCCATTCGATTCCATTCCATTCCATTCCATTCCATTCGGGTTGAATCCATACCCTTCCATTCCATTCCCATCCATTCCATTCCATTCAATTTCATTCCATTCTGGTTGATTCCATTCTATTCGATTCGGTTTTATTTGATTCGATTCCATTCCATTCCTTTCCATTCCATTATGGTTGATTCCATTCCATTCCATTCCATTCCATTCCATTAGCGTTGATTCCATTCCATTCCATTCCATTCCATTCCCTTCGAGTTGATTCCGTTCCAATCCATTCCATTCCATTTCGTTCCATTCCATTCCATCAGGGTTGATTCCATTCCATTCCATTCCAATCCATTCCCTTCCATTTGGGCTGATTCCATTCCATTCCATTCCATTTCGGCTGATTCTATTCCATTCCATTCCTTTCCATTGCATTTGGGTTGATTCCATTCCATTCCATTCCATTCCATTCCATTCCTTTCCATTCGGTATGATTCCATTCCATTCCATTCCATTCCATTCCACTCTGGTTGATTCCATTCCATTCCATTATATTCCATTCCATTCCATTCCGGTTGATTCCTTTCGATTGCATTCGATTCCATTCAATTCCATTCCATTCTATTCCATTCCATTCCTTTCGGTTTGATTCCATTTCATTCCATTCCAATTCATTCCATTAGATTCCATTCCGTTCGGTTTGATTCCATTCCATTCCATTCCATTCCATTGCATTCCATGCCTTTTGGGATGATTCCATTCCATTCCCTTCCATTCCATTCCATTCCATTCAATTCGAATACATTAGGGTTG
The DNA here is from genome assembly GCF_029289425.2 of Pan paniscus. NCBI lineage: Eukaryota > Metazoa > Chordata > Mammalia > Primates > Hominidae > Pan > Pan paniscus. The sequence goes on along the minus strand of NC_073268.2, from coordinate 45,531,857 downwards.
GTTCCATTCCATTCCATTCCTTTGCGTTCCATTCCATTCCATTCGGGTTGATTCCGTTCCATCACATTCCATTCCATTCCATTCCATTCCGGTTGATTCCATTCCGTTCCGTTCCATTCCATTCCATTGCATTCCATTCCATTCCTTTCCATTCTGGTTGATTCCAGTCGATTCAATTCCATTCCATTCCATTCCAATCTGTTCGGGTTGATTCCATTCCATTCCATTCCATTTAATTAGATTCCATTCTATTTGGGTTGATTCCATTCCATTCCATTCCATTCCATTCCATTCCATTATATTCCAGTTCATTCCATTCCGGTTGATTCCATTCCACTCAATGCCACTCCATTCCATTCCATTCCATGCCATTCCATTGCATTCCATTCCATTCTTGTTAATTCCATTCCATTCCATTCCATTCCATTCCATTCCATTCCATCCCATTCCATTCGGGTTGATTCCAGTCGATTCAATTCCATTCCATTCCATTCCATTCCGTTCGGGTTCATTTCATTCCATTCCATTCCATTACATTCCATTCCCTTTGGGTTGATTCCATTCCAATCCATTCCATTCCATTAGGGTTGTTTCCATTCCATTCCATTACATTCCATTCCCTTCCATTCCATTTGGGTTGATTCCTTTCCATTCCATTCTATTCCATTCCATTCCATTCCATTCGGGTTGAATCCATTACATTCCATTCCATTCCAATTCATTCCATTCAATTCCATTCGGGTGTATTCCATTCCATTCCATTCCATTCCATTCCATTCCATTCCATTCAATTTGGGTTGATTCCATTCCATTCCATTCCATTCCATTCCATTCCATTCGGGATGATTCCATTCCATTCCATTCCATACCATTCCAAACAATTCCAATCTGGTTGATTCCATTCCACTGCATTCCATTCCATTCCATTCCACGATATTCCATTCCATTCCATTCTGGTTGATTCCATTCCATTCCATTCCATTCCATTCGTTTCCATTTCATTCCATTCCTTTCTATGCCATTCCATTCCGGTTGATTCCATTCCAGTCCATTTCATTCCATTCCATTCCATTTCATTTCATTCCATTCCATTCCATTTCATTCCATTCCATTCCGTTTCATTCCATTCCATTCCATTTCATTCCATTCCATTCCATCTCATTCCATTCCATTCCATTTCATTCCATTCCATTCCATTCCATTTCATTTTATTCCATTCCATTTCATTTCATTCCATTCCATTCCATTCCATTCCATTCTATTTCATTCCATTCGGGTTGATTCCATTCCATTCCATTCCATTCCATTCCATTTCATTCGGGTTCATTCCATTCCATTCCATTCCATTCCATTCCATTTAGGTGGATTCCATTCCATTCCATTCGATTCCATTCCATTCCATTCCATTCGGGTTTTTTTCCATTGCATTCCATTCCATTCCCTTCCATTCCATTCCATTCAATTTCATTCCATTCACGTTGATTCCGTTCTATTCGATTCGATTTGATTTGATTCGATTCCATTCCATTCCATTCCATTCCATTAGGATGTATTTCCATTCCGTTCCATTCCATTCCATTCCATTCGGGTTGATTCCATTCCACTCCATTCCATTCCATTCCATTCCATTCCACTCCATTCCATTCCATTCCACTCCATTCCATTCCATTCCATTCTGGTTGATTCCACTCCAATCCATTCCATTCCATTCCATGCCATTCCATTGCAATCGTGTTGATTTCATTCCATTCCATTCCATTCTCTTCCATTCCATTCCATTCCATTCCTCTCCATTGCATTCCATTCCATTTGGGTTGATTCTATTCCATTCCATTCTATTCCATTCCAGTCGGGTTGAGTCCATTCCATTCCATTCCGGTTGATTCCATTCGATTCCATTCCATTCCATTCCATTCCATTCCATTCCATTCCATTCCATTCCTTTCGGGTTGATTCCATTTAATTCCATTCCAATTCATTCCATTAGATTCCATTCCGTTCGGTTTGATTCCATTCCATTCCATTCCATTCCATTGCATTCCATTCCGTTTGGGATGATTCCATTCCATTCCCTTCCATTCCAATCCATTCAATTCCATTACATTAGGGTTTTTTCCATTCCATTCCATTCCTTTGCGTTCCATTCCATTCCATTCGGGTTGATTCCGTTCCATCCCAATCCATTCCATTCCATTCCATTCGCGTTGAGTCAATTCGATTCCATCCCATTCCATTCCATTCCATTCCATTCCGGTTGATTCCATTCCGTTCCGTTCCATTCCATTCCATTGCGTTCCATTCCATTCCTTTCCGTTCTGGTTGATTCCAGTCTATTCGATTCCATTCCATTCCATTCCGTTCGGGTTGATTCCATTCCATTCCATTCCATTTAATTCGATTCCATTCCATTTGGGTTGATTCCATTCCATTCCATACCATTACATTACATTTCATTCCAGTCTATTCCATTCGGTTTGATTCCATTCCATTCTATTCCATTCCATTCCATTCCAGTCTGGTTGATTCCATTCCATTCCATTCAATTCCATTCGTTTCCATTCCATTCCATTCCATAACCGTCTGGTTGATTCCATTCCATTCCATTCCATTCCATTCGTTTCCATTCCATTCCATTCCTTTCCATTCCATTCCATTCCGGTTGATTCCATTCCAATCCATTTCATTCCATTCCGTTCCATTCCATTCCACTCCATTCCATTCCATTTCATTTCATTTTATTCCATTCCATTCCATTCCATTCCATTCCATTCCACTCAACTCCCTTCCATTCCACTCCATTCCATTCCATTCCATTCCATTCTATTCCATTCCATTCCTTTCCATTGCATTCCATTCCCTTCTGGTTGATTTCGTTCCAATCCATTCCATTCCATTCCATTCCATTTCGGTTGATTCCATTTTATTCCATTCCATTCCTGTCCATTCCATTCCATTCCGGATGATTCCATTGCATTCCATTCAATTCCACTCGGGTTGATTCCATTCCATTCCATTCCATTCCATTCCATTCCATTCCATTCCATTCCAGGATATTCCATTCCATTCCATTGCAGTTGATTCCATTCGATTCCATTCCATTCCATTCCATTCCATAAGAGTTGATTAAATTCCAATCCATTCCATCCCATTCCATTCCGTTCCACTCCATTCCAATCCATTCCATTCCATTCCAATCCATTCCATTCCTTTCCATTCGGGTTGATTCCATTCGTGTCCATTCCATTCCATTCCAATCCATTCTATTCCATTCCATCCCATTCTATTCCATTCCATTCCATTCCGGTTGGTTACATTCCATTGCATTCCATTCCACTCCATTCCATTCCATTCCATTCTGGTTTATTCAATTCCATTCCATTCCATTCCATTCCATTCCATTCCATTCCATTCCATTCGGGTTGATTCCATTCCTTTCAACTCCTTTTAATTCCATTCCATTCCAATCCATTCCATTTGGGTTGATTCCATTCCATTCCATTCCATTCCATTGCATTCCAGTCCATTCCATTCGGGTTGATTCCATTCCATTCCAGTCCATTCCATTCCATTCCATTCCATCCCATTCCATTCCATTCGGTTTGATTCCATTGCATTCCATTCAATTCCATTCCATTCTGGTTGATTCCATTGGATTCCATTCCATTCCATTCTGTTCCACTCCATTCCATTCCTTTCCATTCCATTCCATTCCGGTTGATTCCATTCCATTCCATTTCATTCCATTCCATTCCATTTCATTCCATTCCATTCCATTTCATTCCATTCCATTCCATTTCATTCCATTCCATTCCATTCCATTCCTTTCCTTTCCATTCCATTCCATTCCATTCCATTCCATTTCATTCCATTTCATTGCATTTCATTTCAGTCCATTCCATTCCATTCCATTCCTTTCCATTCCATTTCATTGCATTCCATTCTATTCCATTCCATTTGGGTTGATTCCATTCCATTCCATTCCATTCCATTCCATTCCATTCCATTCCATTCGATCCCATTCCATTCCATTTGGTTTGATTCCATTGCATTCCATTCCATTCCATTCCATTCCTTTCTGGTTGATTCCATTCTATTCCATTCCATTCCATTCGGTTCCATTCCATTCCATTCCTTACCATTCCATTCCATTCCGGTTGATTCCATTCCATTCCATTTCATTCCATTACCTTCCATTTCATTCCATTCCATTCCATTCCATTCCATTTCGTCTTATTCCATTCCATTCCATTTCATTCCATTCCATTCCATTCCATTTTATTCCATACCATTCCATTTCATTCCATTCCATTCCATTTCATTCCATTCCATTCCATTCCATTCCATTCCATTCCATTGCATTCAATTCCTTTTCATTCCATTCCATTCCATTGCATTTCATTTCAGTCCATTCCATTCCATTCCTTTCCATTCCATTTCATTGCATTCCATTCTATTCCATTCCATTTGGGTTGATTCCATTCCATTCCATTCCATAAGATTTCATTCGGGTTCATTCCATTCCATTCCATTACATTCGGGTTCATTCCATTTCATTCCCTTCCATTCCATTCCAATCCATTCAATTCGGTTGGATTCCATTCTTTTCCATTCCATTCCATTCCATTTCGGTTGATTCCATTCCATTCCATTCCATTCCATTCCATTCCATTCCATTCCATTTCTGTTGATTCCATTCCATTCCATTCCATTCCATTCCATTCCATTCCATTCCATTCGGGATGATTCCATTCCATTCCATTCCATTCCATTCCATTCCATTCCGGTTGGTTCCATTCCATTCCATTCCACTCCATTCAATTGCATTCCATTCCATTCCGGTTGGTTCCATTCCATTCCATTCCATTCTGGTTTATTCCATTCCATTCCATTCCATTGCATTCCATTCCATTCCATTCCATTCGAGTTGATTCCATTCGTTTCCGCTCCATTTAATTCCATTCCATTCCAATCCATTCCATTTGGGTTGATTCAATTCCATTCCGTTCCATTGCATTACATTACATTCCAGTCCATTCCATTCGGGTTGACTCCCTTCCATTCCAGTCCATTCTATTCCATTCCATTCCATCCCATTCCATTCCATTTTGTTTGATTCCATGCCATTCCATACCATTATATTTCATTTCATTCCAGTCCATTCCATTCGGTTTGATTCCATTCCATTCCATTCCATTCCATTCTTGTTGATTCCATTCCATTCCATTCCATTCCATTCGGTTCCATTCCATTCCATTCCATTCCGGTTGATTCCATTACATTCCATTCAATTCCATTCCATTCCATTCCATTCGCGTTGAGTCCATTCGATTCCATCCCATTCCATTCCATTCCATTCCATTCCGGTTGATTCCATTCCGTTCCGTTCCATTCCATTCCATTGCATTCCATTCCATTCCATTCTGGTTGATTACAGTCGATTCCGTTCCATTCCATTCCATTCCGTTCGGGTTGATTCCATGTCATTCCTTTCCATTTAATTTGATTCCATTCCATTAGGGTTGATTCCATTCCATTCCATTCCATTCCATTCCATTCCATTCCATTCCTGTTTATTCCAATGGGGTTGATTCCATTCCATTCCATTCCATTCCATTCCATTCCTTTCCTTTCGTGTTGATTCCATTCGATTCCATTCCATTCCATTCCATTCCATTCCATTCGGGTTGATTCCATTCCATTCCATTCCATTGCATTCCATTCCATTCGGGATGATTCCTTTCCATTCCATTCCATTCGATTCCATTCCATTCCCCTCGGGTTGATTCCCTTCCATTCCATTCCATTCCAGTCCATTCCATTCCATTCCATTCCTTTCCATTGCATTCCATTCCATGATTTTCCATTCCATTGCATTCGGGTTGCTTCCGTTCGATTCCATTCCATTTCATTCCATTCCATTCCATTGCTTTCCATTCCAGTCCTTTCGGGTTGATTCCATTTCATTCCATTTCACTCCATTGTATTAGCGTTGAGTCCATTCGATTCCATCCCATTCCATTCCATTCCATTCCAGTTGGTTCCATTCCATTCCTTTCCACTCCATTCCATTCCATTCCATTCTGGTTTATTCCATTCCATTCAATTCCATTCCATTCCATTCCATTCCATTCCATTCGGGTTGATTCCATTCGTTTCCACTCCATTTAATTCCATTCCATTCCAATCCATTCCATTTGGGTTGGTTCCATTCCATTCCACTCCATTGTATTACACTGCATTCCAGTCCATTCCATTCCATTCCATTCCATCCCATTCCATTCCATTTGGTTTGATTTCATTCCTTTCCATACCATCACATTCCATTCCATTCCATTCCATTCCATTCCATTCTGGTTGGTTCCATTCCATTCCATTCCATTCCATACGGTTCCATTCCATTCCATTCTTTTCCACTCCATTCCATTCCGGTTGATTCCATTCAATTCCATTTCATTCCATTCCATTCCATTCCATTTCATTCCATTCCATTCCATTCCATTCCGTATCATTTTATTCCTTTCCATTCCATTTCATTCCATTCCATTACATTTCATTCCATTCCATTTCATTCCATTCCTTTCCATTCCATTCCATTCCATTCGGTTTGATTCCATTCCATTCAATTCCATTCCATTACATTCCAGTCCATTCCATTCGGGTTGATTCCTTTCCATTCCAGTCCATTCCATTCCATTCAATTCCATCCCATTCCATTCCATTTGGGTTGATTCCATTCCATTCCATACCATTACCTTACATTTCATTCCAGTCTATTCCATTCGGTTTGATTCCATTCCATTCTATTCCATTCCATTCCATTCCATTCCAGTCTGGTTGATTCCATTCCATTCCATTCCATTCCATTCGTTTCCATTCCATTCCATCCTTTTCCATTCCATTCCATTCCGGTTGATTCCATTCCAATCCATTTCATTCCATTCCGTTCCATTCCATTCCACTCCATTCCATTCCATTCCATTGCATTTTATTCCATTCCATTCCATTCCATTCCATTCCCTTCCATTCCATTCCACTCAATTCCCTTCCATTCCACTCCATTCCATTCCATTCCATTCCATTCCATTCTATTCCATTCCATTCCTTTCCATTGCATTCCATTCCCTTCGGATTTATTTCGTTCCAATTCATTCCATTCCATTCCATTCCATTTCGGTTCATTCCATTCCATTTCATTCCATTCCTCTCCATTCCATTCCATTCCGGATGATTCCATTGCATTCCATTCAATTAAACTCGGGTTAATTCCATTCCATTCCATTCCATTCCATTCCATTCCATTCCATTCCATTCCAGGATATTCCATTCCATTCCATTCCAGTTGATTCAATTCGATTTCATTCCATTCCATTCCATTCCATAAGAGGTGATTAAATTCCAATCCATTCCATCCCATTCCATTCCGTTCCACTCCATTCCAATCCATTCCATTCCATTCCAATTCATTCTATTCCATTTCATCCCATTCCATTCCATTCCATTCCATTCCGGTTGGTTCCATTCCATTGCATTCCATTCCACTCCATTCCATTCCATTCCATTCTGGTTTATTCAATTCCATTCCATTCCATGCCATTCCATTCCATTCCATTCCATTCCATTCGGGTTGATTCCATTCCTTTCCACGCCTTTTAATTCCATTCCATTCCAATCCATTCCATTTGGGTTGATTCCATTCCATTCCATTCCATTCCATTACATTGCATTCCAGTCCATTCCATTCGGGTTGATTCCATTCCATTCCAGTCCATTCCATTCCATTCCATTCCATTCCATTCCATTCGGTTCCACTCCATTTAATTCCTTTCCATTCCATTCCATTCCGGTTGATTCCACTCCATTCCATTTCATTCCATTCCATTCCATTTCATTCCATTCCATTCCATTTCATTCCATTCCATTCCATTCCATTCCTTTCCATTCCATTCCATTCCATTCCATTCCATTCCATTGCATTTCATTTCAGTCCATTCCATTCCATTCCTTTCCGTTCCATTTCATTGCATTCCATTCTATTCCATTCCATTTGGGATGATTCCATTCCATTCCATTCCATTCCATCCCATCCCATTCCATTCCATTTGGTTTGATTCGATTGCATTCCATTCCATTCCATCCCATTCCATTCCATTTGTTTTGATTCCATTGCATTCCATTCCATTCCATTCCATTCCTTTCTGGTTGATTCCATTCGATTCCATTCCATTCCATTCGGTTCCATTCCATTCCATTCCTTACCATTCCGTTCCATTCCGGTTGATTCCATTCCATTCCATTTCATTCCATTCCATTCCATTCCATTCCATTCCATTTCATTCCATTCCATTCCATTCCATTCCATTCCATTCCATTCCATTCCATTTCATTCCATTCCATTCCATTTCATTCCATTCCATTCCATTCCATTCCATTTCATTTTATTCCATTCCTTTCCATTTCATTCCATTCCATTCCATTTCATTCCATTCCATTCCATTTCATTCCATTCCATTCCATTCCATTCCATTTCATTCCATTCCATTCCATTCCATTCCATTTTATTCCATTCCATTCCATTTCATTCCATTCCATTCCATTTCATTCCATTCCATTCCATTCCATTGCATTCCATTCCATTTCATTCCATTCCTTTCCATTGCATTTCATTTCAGTCCATTCCATTCCATTCCTTTCCATTCCATTTCATTGCATTCCATTCTATTCCATTCCATTTGGGTTGATTCCATTCCATCCCATTGCATTCCATTCCATTCCATCCCATTCCATTCCATTTGGTTTGATTCCATTGCATTCCATTCCATTCCATTCCATTCCTTTCTGGTTGATTCCATTCGATTCCATTACATTCCATTCGGTTCCATTCCATTCCATTCCTTACCATTCCATTCCATTCCGGTTGATTCCATTCCATTCCATTTCATTCCATTCCATTCCATTTCATTCCTTTCCCTTCCATTTCATTCCATTCCATTCCATTCCATTTCATTTTATTCCATTCCATTCCATTTCATTCCATTCTATTCCATTTCATTCCATTCCATTGCATTCCATTTTATTCCATACCATTCCATTTCATTCCATTCCATTCCATTTCATTCCATTCCATTCCATTCCATTCTATTCCATTGCATTCCATTCCATTTCATTCCATTCCATTCCATTGCATTTCATTTCAGTCCATTCCATTCCATTCCTTTCCATTCCATTTCATTGCATTCCATTCTATTCCATTCCATTTGGGTTGATTCCATTCCATTCCATTCCATTAGATTTCATTCGGGTTCATTCCATTCCATTCCATTCCATTCGGGTTCATTCCATTCCATTCCATTCCATTCCATTCGGTTTGATTCCATCCCATTCCATTCGATTCCATTCCATTCCATTCCATTCCATTCGGGTTGAATCCATACCCTTCCATTCCATTCCCATCCATTCCATTCCATTCAATTTCATTCCATTCTGGTTGATTCCATTCTATTCGATTCGGTTTTATTTGATTCGATTCCATTCCATTCCTTTCCATTCCATTATGGTTGATTCCATTCCATTCCATTCCATTCCATTCCATTAGTGTTGATTCCATTCCATTCCATTCCATTCCATTCCCTTCGAGTTGATTCCGTTCCAATCCATTCCATTCCATTTCGTTCCATTCCATTCTATCAGGGTTGATTCCATTCCATTCCATTCCAATCCATTCCCTTCCATTTGGGCTGATTCCATTCCATTCCATTCCATTTCGGCTGATTCTATTCCATTCCATTCCTTTCCATTGCATTTGGGTTGATTCCATTCCATTCCATTCCATTCCATTCCATTCCATTCCTTTCCATTCGGGATGATTCCATTCCATTCCATTCCATTCCATTCCACTCTGGTTGATTCCATTCCATTCCATTATATTCCATTCCATTCCATTCCGGTTGATTCCTTTCGATTGCATTCGATTCCATTCCATTCCATTCCATTCTATTCCATTCCATTCCTTTCGGTTTGATTCCATTTCATTCCATTCCAATTCATTCCATTAGATTCCATTCCGTTCGGTTTGATTCCATTCCATTCCATTCCATTCCATTGCATTCCATGCCTTTTGGGATGATTCCATTCCATTCCCTTCCATTCCATTCCATTCCATTCAATTCCAATACATTAGGGTTGGTTCCATTCCATTCCATTCCTTTGCGTTCCATTCCATTCCATTCGGGTTGATTCCGTTCCATCACATTCCATTCCATTCCATTCCATCCCGGTTGATTCCATTCCGTTCCGTTCCATTCCATTCCATTGCATTCCATTCCATTCCTTTCCATTCTGGTTGATTCCAGTCGATTCAATTCCATTCCATTCCATTCCAATCTGTTTGGGTTGATTCCATTCCATTCCATTCCATTTAATTAGATTCCATTCTATTTGGGTTGATTCCATTCCATTCCATTCCATTCCATTCCATTCCATTATATTCCAGTTCATTCCATTCCGGTTGATTCCATTCCACTCAATGCCACTCCATTCCATTCCATTCCATGCCATTCCATTGCATTCCATTCCATTCTTGTTAATTCCATTCCATTCCATTCCATTCCATTCCATTCCATTCCATTCCATCCCATTCCATTCGGGTTGATTCCAGTCGATTCAATTCCATTCCATTCCATTCCATTCCGTTCCGGTTCATTTCATTCCATTCCATTCCATTACATTCCATTCCCTTTGGGTTGATTCCATTCCAATCCATTCCATTCCATTAGGGTTGTTTCCATTCCATTCCAATACATTCCATTCCCTTCCATTCCATTTGGGTTGATTCCTTTCCATTCCATTCTATTCCATTCCATTCCATTCCATTCGGGTTGAATCCATTACATTCCATTCCATTCCAATTCATTCCATTCCATTCCATTCGGGTGTATTCCATTCCATTCCATTCCATTCCATTCCATTCCATTCAATTTGGGTTGATTCCATTCCATTCCATTCCATTCCATTCCATTCCATTCCATTCGGGATGATTCCATTCCATTCCATTCCATACCATTCCAAACAATTCCAATCTGGTTGATTCCATTCCACTGCATTCCATTCCATTCCATTCCACGATATTCCATTCCATTCCATTCTGGTTCATTCCATTCCATTCCATTCCATTCCATTCGTTTCCATTCCATTCCATTCCTTTCTATGCCATTCCATTCCGGTCGATTCCATTCCAGTCCATTTCATTCCATTCCATTCCATTTCATTTCATTCCATTCCATTCCATTTCATTCCATTCCATTCCGTTTCATTCCATTCCATTCCATTTCATTCCATTCCATTCCATCTCATTCCATTCCATTCCATTTCATTCCATTCCATTCCATTCCATTTCATTTTATTCCATTCCATTTCATTTCATTCCATTCCATTCCATTCCATTCCATTCTATTCCATTCCATTCGGGTTGATTCCATTCCATTCCATTCCATTCCATTCCATTTCATTCGGGTTCATTCCATTCCATTCCATTCCATTCCATTCCATTTAGGTGGATTCCATTCCATTCCATTCGATTCCATTCCATTCCATTCCATTCGGGTTTTTTTCAATTGCATTCCATTCCATTCCCTTCCATTCCATTCCATTCAATTTCATTCCATTCACGTTGATTCCGTTCTATTCGATTCGATTTGATTTGATTCGATTCCATTCCATTCCATTCCATTCCATTAGGATGTATTTCCATTCCGTTCCATTCCATTCCATTCCATTCGGGTTGATTCCATTCCACTCCATTCCATTCCATTCCATTCCATTCCACTCCATTCCATTCCATTCCACTCCATTCCATTCCATTCCATTCTGGTTGATTCCACTCCAATCCATTCCATTCCATTCCATGCCATTCCATTGCAATCGTGTTGATTTCATTCCATTCCATTCCATTCTCTTCCATTCCATTCCATTCCATTCCTCTCCATTGCATTCCATTCCATTTGGGTTGATTCTATTCCATTCCATTCTATTCCATTCCAGTCGGGTTGAGTCCATTCCATTCCATTCCATTCCATTCGTGTTGATTCCCTACAATTCCATTACATTCCATTTCATTCCATTCCATTGCATTGCATTCCAATCGGGTTGATTCCATTCCATTCCATTCTATTCCATTCCATTCCATTCCATTCAATTCCATTCCGGTGGATTCCATTCCATTCCATTCCAATCCATTCCATGCCATTCCATTCCATTCCACTCCATTCCATGCGGGTTGATTCCATTCGATTCCATTCTATTCCATTCCATTCCATTCCATTGCATTTAATTCCATTCCATTCGCGTTGATTGCATTCCATTCCATTCCATTCCATTCCATTCCATTCCTTTCCATTAGGGTTGATTCCACTCCATTCCACTCCATTCCATTCCACTACTTTAGGGTTGATTCCATTCCATTCGATTCCATTCCATTCCATTCCATTCCATTCCATTCCATTCCATTGAGGTTGATTCCATTCAATTCCATTCCACTCCTTTCCATTCCGTTACGGTTGATTCCATTCCATTCCATTCCATTCCATTCCATTCCATTTCATTCCATTCCTTTCCATTCCATTTGGGTTGATTTCATTCCATTCCATTCCATTCCATTCCATTACATTCCAGTCCATTCCTTTCGGGTTGATTCGATTCCATTCCAGTCCATTCCATTCCATTCAATTCCAACCCATTCCATTCCATTTGGGTTGATTCCATTCCATTCCATACCATTACATTACATTTCATTCCAGTCTATTTCATTCGGTTTGATTCCATTCCATTCTCTTCCATTCCATTCCATTCCATTCCAGTCTGGTTGATTCCATTTCATTCCATTCCATTCCATTCGTTTCCATTCCATTCCATTCCTTTCCATTCCATTCCATTCCGGTTGACTCCATTCCATTCCATTTCATTCCATTCCGTTCCATTTCATTCCATTCCATTCCATTCCATTCCATTTCATTTTATTCCATTCCATTCCATTACATTACATTCTATTCCATTCCATTCGGGTCCATTCCATTCCATTCCATTCCGGTTGATTCCATTACATTAAATTCAATTCCATTCAATTCCATCCGATTCCATTCCATTTTGTTTGATTCCATGCCATTCCATACCATTATATTACATTTCATTCCAGTCCATTCCATTCGGTTTGATTCCATTCCATTGAATTCCACTCTTGTTGATTCCATTCCATTCCATTCCATTCCATACCATTTGGTTCCATTCCATTCCATTCCATTCCGGTTGATTGCATTACATACCATTCAATTCCATTCCATTCCATTCCATTCGCGTTGAGTCCATTCGATTCCATCCCATTCCATTCCATTCCATTCCATTCCGGTTGATTCCATTCCGTTCCGTTCCATTCCATTCCATTGCATTCCATTCCATTCCTTTCCATTCTGGTTGATTCCAGTCGATTCCATTCCATTCCATTCCATTCCGTTCGGGTTGATTCCATTCCATTCCATTCCATTTAGTTCGATTCCATTCCATTTGGGTTGATTCCATTCCATTCCATTCCATTCCATTCCAATATATTCCAGTTCATTCCATTCGGGTTGATTCCATTCCACTCCATGCCATTCCATTCCATTCCATTCCATTCCATTGCATTCCATTCCATTCGTGTTGATTCCATTCCATTCCATTCCATTCCATTCCTTTCCCTTCCAGTCCTTTCGGGTTGATTCCATTTCATTCCATTTCATTCCATTCCTTTAGCGTTGTGTTCATTCGATTCAATCCCATTCCAATCCATTCCCTTCCATTCCGGTTGGTTCCATTCCATTCCATTCCATTGCACTCCATTCCATTCCATTCCATTCTGGTTTATTCCATTCCATTCCATTCCATTCCATTCCATTCCATTCGGGTTGATTCCTTTCCTTTCGACTCCATTTAATTCCATGCCATTCCTTTCCATTCCATTTGGGTTGATTTCATTCCATTCCATTCAATTCCATTCCATTACATTCCAGTCCATTCCATTCGGGTTGATTCCTTTCCATTCCAGTCCATTCCATTCCATTGAATTCCATCCCATTCCATTCCATTTGGGTTGATTCCTTTCCATTCCATACCATTACATTACATTTCATTCCAGTCTATTCCCTTCAGTTTGATTCCATTCCATTCTATTCCATTCCATTCCATTCCATTCCAGTCTGGTTGATTCCATTCCATTCCATTCCATTCCATTCCATTCGTTTCCATTCCAATCCATTCCTTTCCATTCCATTCCATTCCGGTTGATTCCATTCCAATCCATTTCATTCCATTCCGTTCCATTCCATTCCACTCCATTCCATTCCATTTCATTTCATTTTATTCCATTCCATTCCATTCCATTCCATTCCACTCAATTCCCTTCCATTCCACTGCATTCCATTCCATTCCATTCTATTCCATTCCATTCTTTCCATTGCATTCCATTCCCTACGGGTTGATTTCTTTCCAATCCATTCCATTCCATTCCATTCCATTTCGGTTTATTCCATTCCATTCCATTCCATTCCTGTCCATTCCATTCCATTCCGGATGATTCCATTGCATTCCATTCAATTCCACTCGGGTTGATTCCATTCCATTCCATTCCATTCCATACCATTCCAGGATATTCCATTCCATTCCATTGCAGTTGATTCCATTCGATTCCATTCCATTCCATTCCATTCCATTCCATTCCATAAGAGTTGATTAAATTCCAATCCATTCCATCCCATTCCATTCCGTTCCACTCCATTTCAATACATTCCATTCCATTCCAATCCTTTCCATTCCTTTCCATTCGGGTTGATTCCATTCGAGACCATTCCATTCCATTCCAATCCATTCTATTCCATTCCATCCCATTCCATTGCATTCCGATTGCTTCCATTCCATTGCATTCCATTCCACTCCATTCCATTCCATTCCATTCTGGTTTATTCCATTCCATTCCATTCCATTCCATTCCATTCCATTCCATTCCATTCCATTCGGGTTGATTCCATTCCTTTCCACTCCTTTTAATTCCATTCCATTCCAATCCATTGCATTTGGGTTGATTCCATTCCATTCCATTCCATCAGATTGCATTCCAGTCCATTCCATTCGGGTTGATTCCATTCCATTCCAGTCCATTCCATTCCATTCCATCCCATTCCATTCCATTTGGTTTGATTCCATTGCATTCCATTCCATTCCATTCCATTCTGGTTGATTCCATTGGATTCCATTCCATTCCATTCTGTTCCACTCCATTCCATTCCTTTCCATTCCATTCCATTCCGGTTGATTCCATTCCATTCCATTTCATTCCATTCCATTCCATTTCATTCCATTCCATTCCATTCCATTTCATTCCATTCCATTCCATTCCATTCCATTCCATTCCATTCCATTTCACTCCATTCCATTCCATTCCATTCCATTCCATTCCATTCCATTCTATTCCTTTCCTTTCCATTCCATTCCAATCCATTCCATTCCATTTCATTCCATTCCATTGTATTTCATTTCAGTCCATTCCATTCCATTCCTTTCCATTCCATTTCATTGCATTCCATTCCATTCCATTTGGGTTGATTTCATTCCATTCCATTCCATTCCATTCCATTCCTTTCTGGTTGATTCCATTCGATTCCGTTCCATTCCATTCGGTTCCATTCCATTCCATTCCTTACCATTCCATTCCATTCCGGTTGATTCCATTCCATTCCATTTCATTGCATTCCATTCCATTTCATTCCATTCCATTCCATTTCATTCCATTCCCTTCCATTTCATTCCATTCCATTCCATTCCATTCCATTTCATTTTATTCCATTCCAATCCATTTCATTCCATTCCATTCCATTTCATTCCATTCCATTCCATTCCATTTTATTCCATACCATTCCATTTCATTCCATTCCATTCCATTTCATTCCATTCCATTCCATTCCATTCCATTCCATTGCATTCCATTCCTTTTCATTCCATTCCATTCCATTGCATTTCATTTCAGTCCATTCCATTCCATTCCTTTCCATTCCATTTCATTGCATTCCATTCTATTCCATTCCATTTGGGTTGATTCCATTCCATTCCATTCCATTCTATTAGATTTCATTCGGGTTCATTCCATTCCATTCCATTCCATTCCATTCCATTCGGGTTCATTCCATTCCATTCCATTCCATTCCATTCCATTCCATTCGGTTGGATTCCATCCCATTCCATTCGATTCCATTCCATTCCATTCCATTCCATTCGGGTTGAATCCATACCCTTCCATTCCATTCCCATCCATTCCATTCCGTTCAATTTCATTCCATTCGGGTTGATTACATTCTATTCGATTCGGTTTTATTTGATTCGATTCCATTCCATTCCTTTCCATTCCATTAGTGGTGATTCCATTCCGTTCCATTCCATTCCATTCCATTAGTGTTGATTCCATTCCATTCCATTCCATTCCATTCCATTCCATTCCATTCCCTTCCACTCCATTCCCTTCCATTCCACTCCATTCCATTCCATTCCATTCTATTCCATGCCATTCCATTCCATTCCCTTCGGGTTGATTCCGTTCCAATCCATTCCATTCCATTTCATTCCATTCCATTCCATCAGGGTTGATTCCATTCCATTCCATTCCATTCCATTCCCTTCCATTTGGGCTGATTCCATTCCATTCCATTCCATTCCATTCCATTTCGGCTGATTCTATTCCATTCCATTCCTTTCCATTGCATTTGGGTTGATTCCATTCCATTCCATTCCATTCCATTCCATTCCATTCCTTTCCATTCGGGATGATTCCATTCCATTCCATTCCATTCCATTCCATTCCACTCTGGTTGATTCCATTCCATTCCATTCCATTATATTCCATTCCATTCCATTCCGGTTGATTCCATTCGATTCCATTCGATTCCATTCCATTCCATTCCATTCTATTCCATTCCATTCCTTTCGGGTTGATTCCATTTCATTCCATTCCAATTCATTCCATTAGATTCCATTCCGTTCGGTTTGATTTCATTCCATTCCATTCCATTCCATTGAATTCCATGCCTTTTGGGATGATTCCATTCCATTCCCTTCCATTCCATTCCATTCCATTCCATTACATTAGGGTTGGTTCCATTCCATTCCATTCCTTTGCGTTCCATTCCATTCCTTTCGGGTTGATTCCGTTCCATCACATTCCATTCCATTCCATTCCATTCGCGTTGAGTCCATTCGATTCCATCCCATTCCATTCCATTCCATTCCATTCCGGCTGATTCCATTCCGTTCCGTTCCATTCCATTCCATTGCATTCCATTCCATTCCTTTCCATTCTGGTTGATTCCAGTCGATTCCATTCCATTCCATTCCATTCCATTCCGTTCGGGTTGATTCCATTCCATTCCATTCCATGTAATTCTATTCCATTCTATTTGGGTTGATTCCATTCCATTCCATTCCATTCCATTCGATTATATTCCAGTTCATTCCATTCCGGTTGATTCCATTCCACTCCATGCCACTCCATTCCATTCCATTCCATGCCATTCCATTGCATTCCATTCCATTCTTGTTGATTCCATTCCATTCCATTCCATTCCATTCCATCCCATTCCATTCGGGTTGATTCCAGTCGATTCCATTCCATTCCATTCCATTCCATTCCGTTCGGGTTGATTTCATTCCATTCCATTCCATTACATTCCATTCCCTTTGGGTTGATTCCATTCCAATCCATTCCATTCCATTAGGGTTGTTTCCATTCCATTCCATTACATTCCATTCCCTTCCATTCCATTTGGGTTGATTCCTTTCCATTCCATTCCATTCCATTCCATTCCATTCCATTCGGGTTGAATCCATTCCACTCCATTCCATTCCAATTCATTCCATTCCATTCCATTCGGGTGTATTCCATTCCATTCCATTCCATTCCATTCCATTCCATTCCATTCCATTTGGGTTGATTCCATTCCATTCCATTCCATTCCATTCCATTCCATTCCATTCGGGATGATTCCATTCCATTCCATTCCATACCATTCCAAACAATTCCAATCTGGTTGATTTCATTCCACTCCATTCCATTCCATTCCATTCCACGATATTCCATTCCATTCCATTCTGGTTGATTCCATTCCATTCCATTCCATTCCATTCGTTTCCATTCCATTCCATTCCTTTCTATTCCATTCCCTTCCGGTTGATTCAATTCCAGTCCATTTCACTCCATTCCATTCCATTTCATTTCATTCCATTCCATTCCATTTCATTCCATTCCATTCCGTTTCATTCCATTCCATTCCACTTCATTCCATTCCATTCCATTTCATTCCATTCCATTCCATTCCATTTCTTTTTATTCCATTCCATTTCATTTCATTCCATTCCATTCCATTCCATTCCATTCCATTCCATTTCATTCGGGTTCATTCCATTCCTTTCCATTCCATTCCATTCCCTTCCATTCGGTTGGATTCCATTCCATTCCATTCGATTCCATTCCATTCCATTCCATTCGGGTTTTTTCCATTGCATTCCATTCCATTCCATTCCCTTCCATTCCATTCCATTCCACTCCATTCCCTTCCATTCCACTCCATTCCATTCCATTCCATTCTATTCCATGCCATTCCATTCCATTCCCTTCGGGTTGATTCCGTTCCAATCCATTCCATTCCATTTCATTGCATTCCATTCCATCAGGGTTGATTCCATTCCATTCCATTCCATTCCATTCCCTTCCATTTGGGCTGATTCCGTTCCATTCCATTCCATTCCATTCCATTTCGGCTGATTCTATTCCATTCCATTGCTTTCCATTGCATTTGGGTTGATTCCATTCCATTCCATTCCATTCCATTCCATTCCTTTCCATTCGGGATGATTCCATTCCATTCCATTCCATTCCATTCCATTCCACTCTGGTTGATTCCATTCCATTCCATTCCATTCCATTCCATTCCATTATATTCCATTCCATTCCATTCCGGTTGATTCCATTCGATTCCATTCGATTCCATTCCGTTCCATTCCATTCTATTCCATTCCATTCCTTTCGGGTTGATTCCATTTCATTGCATTCCAATTCGTTCCATTAGATTCCATTCCGTTCGGTTTGATTTCATTCCATTCCATTCCATTCCATTGCATTCCATGCCTTTTGGGATGATTCCATTCCATTCCCTTCCATTCCATTCCATTCAATTCCATTACATTAGGGTTGGTTCCATTCCATTCCATTCCTTTGCGTTCCATTCCATTCCATTCGGGTTGATTCCGTTCCATCACATTCCATTCCATTCCATTGCATTCGCGTTGAGTCCATTCGATTCCATCCCATTCCATTCCATTCCATTCCATTCCGGTTGATTCCATTCCGTTCCGTTCCATTCCATTCCATTGCATTCCATTCCATTCCTTTCCATTCTGGTTGATTCCAGTCGATTCCATTCCATTCCATTCCATTCCATTCCATTCCGTTCAGGTTGATTCCATTCCATTCCATTCCATGTAATTCTATTCCATTCTATTTGGGTTGATTCCATTCCATTCCTTTCCATTCCATTCCATTATATTCCAGTTCATTCCATTCCGGTTGATTCCATTCCAATCCATGCCACTCCATTCCATTCCATTCCATGCCATTCCATTGCATTCCATTCCATTCTTGTTGATTCCATTCCATTCCATTCCATTCCATTCCATTCCATTCCATTCCATCCCATTCCATTCGGGTTGATTCCAGTCGATTCAATTCCATTCCATTCCATTCCATTCCGTTCGGGTTGATTTCATTCCATTCCATTCCATTACATTCCATTCCCTTTGGGTTGATTCCATTCCAATCCATTCCATTCCATTAGGGTTCTTTCCATTCCATTCCATTACATTCCATTCCCTTCCATTCCATTTGGGTTGATTCCTTTCCATTCCATTCCATTCCATTCCATTCCATTCCATTCGGGTTGAATCCATTCCACTCCATTCCATTCCAATTCATTCCATTCCATTCCATTCGGGTGTATTCCATTCCATTCCATTCCATTCCATTCCATTCCATTCCATTCCATTCCATTCCATTCCTTTTGGGTTGATTCCATTCCATTCCATTCCATTCCATTCCATTCCATTCGGGATGATTCAATTCCATTCCATTCCATACCATTCCAAACAATTCCAATCTGGTTGATTCCATTCCACTCCATTCCATTCCATTCCATTCCACGATATTCCATTCCATTCCATTCTGGTTGATTCCATTCCATTCCATTCCATTCCATTCGTTTCCATTCCATTCCATTCCGTTCTATTCCATTCCATTCTGGTTGATTCAATTCCAGTCCATTTCACTCCATTCCATTCCATTTCATTTCATTCCATTCCATTCCATTTCATTCCATTCCATTCCGTTTCATTCCATTCCATTCCATTTCATTCCATTCCATTCCATTTCATTCCATTCCATTCCATTCCATTTCTTTTTATTCCATTCCATTTCATTTCATTCCATTCCATTCCATTCCATTCCATTCCATTTCATTCGGGTTCATTCCATTCCATTCCATTCCATTCCATTCCATTCCATTCAGTTGGATTCCATTCCATTCCATTCGATTCCATTCCATTTCATTCCATTCGGGTTTTTTCCATTGCATTCCATTCCATTCCATTCCCTTCCATTCCATTCCATTCCACTCCATTCCCTTCCATTCCACTCCATTCCATTCCATTCCATTCTATTCCATGCCATTCCGTTCCATTCCCTTCGGGTTGATTCCGTTCCAATCCATTCCATTCCATTTCATTCCATTCCATTCCATCAGGGTTGATTCCATTCCATTCCATTCCATTCCATTCCCTTCCATTTGGGCTGATTCCATTCCATTCCATTCCATTCCATTCCATTTCGGCTGATTCTATTCCATTCCATTCCTTTCCATTGCATTTGGGTTGATTCCATTCCATTCCATTCCATTCCATTCCATTCCATTCCTTTCCATTCGGGATGATTCCATTCCATTCCATTCCATTCCATTCCATTCCACTCTGGCTGATTCCATTCCATTCCATTCCATTATATTCCATTCCATTCCATTCCGGTTGATTCCATTCGATTCCATTCGATTCCATTCCATTCCATTCCATTCTATTCCATTCCATTCCTTTCGGGTTGATTCCATTTCATTCCATTCCAATTCATTCCATTAGATTCCATTCCGTTCGGTTTGATTTCATTCCATTCCATTCCATTCCATTGCATTCCATGCCTTTTGGGATGATTCCATTCAATTCCCTTCCATTCCATTCCATTCAATTCCATTACATTAGGGTTGGTTCCATTCCATTCCATTCCTTTGCGTTCCATTCCATTCCATTCGGGTTGATTCCGTTCCATCACATTCCATTCCATTCCATTCCATTCGCGTTGAGTCCATTCGATTCCATCCCATTCCATTCCATTCCATTCCATTCCGGTTGATTCCATTCCGTTCCGTTCCATTCCATTCCATTGCATTCCATTCCATTCCTTTCCATTCTGGTTGATTCCAGTCGATTCCATTCCATTCCATTCCATTCCATTCCGTTCGGGTTGATTCCATTCCATTCCATTCCATGTAATTCTATTCCATTCTATTTGGGTTGATTCCATTCCATTCCATTCCATTCCATTATATTCCAGTTCATTCCATTCCTGTTGATTCCATTCCACTCCATGCCACTCCATTCCATTCCATTCCATGCCATTCCATTGCATTCCATTCCAGTCTTGTTGATTCCATTCCATTCCATTCCATTCCATTCCATTCCATCCCATTCCATTCGGGTTGATTCCAGTCGATTCCATTCCATTCCATTCCATTCCATTCCGTTCGGGTTGATTTCATTCCATTCCATTCCATTACATTCCATTCCCTTTGGGTTGATTCCATTCCAATCCATTCCATTCCATTAGCGTTGTTTCCATTCCATTCCATTCCATTCCATTCCCTTCCATTCCATTTGGGTTGATTCCTTTCCATTCCATTCTATTCCATTCCATTCCATTCCATTCGGGTTGAATCCATTCCACTCCATTCCATTCCAATTCATTCCATTCCATTCCATTCGGGTGTATTCCATTCCATTCCATTCCATTCCATTCCATTCCATTCCATTCGGGATGATTCCATTCCATTCCATTCCATACCATTCCAAACAATTCCAATCTGGTTGATTCCATTCCACTCCATTCCATTCCATTCCATTCCACGATATTCCATTCCATTCCATTCTGGTTGATTCCATTCCATTCCATTCCATTCCATTCGTTTCCATTCCATTCCATTCCTTTCTATTCCATTCCATTCCGGTTGATTCAATTCCAGTCCATTTCACTCCATTCCATTCCATTTCATTACATTCCATTCCATTCCATTTCATTCCATTCCATTCCGTTTCATTCCATTCCATTCCATTTCATTCCATACCATTCCATTTCATTCCATTCCATTCCATTCCATTTCTTTTTATTCCATTCCATTTCATTTCATTCCATTCCATTCCAGTCCATTCCATTCCATTTCATTCGGGTTCATTCCATTCCATTCCATTCCATTCCATTCCATTCAGTTGGATTCCATTCCATTCCATTCGATGCCATTACATTCCATTCCATTCGGGTTTTTTCCATTGCATTCCATTCCATTCCCATCCATTCCATTCCATTCAATTTCAGTCCATTCGCGTTGATTCCGTTCTATTAGATTCGATTTGATTTGATTCGATTCCATTCCATTCCATTCCATTCCATTAGGATGTATTTCCATTCCGTTCCATTCCATTCCATTCCGTTCGGGTTGATTCCATTCCACTCCATTCCATTCCATTCCATTCCATTCCAATCCATTCCATTCCATTCCACTCCATTCCATTCCATTCCATTCTGGTTGATTCCACTCCAATCCATTCCATTCCATTCCATGCCATTCCATTGCAATCGTGTTGATTTCATTCCATTCCATTCCATTCTCTTCCATTCCATTCCATTCCATTCCACTCCATTGCATTCCATTCCATTTGGGTTGATTCTATTCCATTCCATTCTATTCCATTCCAGTCGGGTTGAGTCCATTCCATTCCATTCCATTCCATTCGTGTTGATTCCCTTCAATTCCATTACATTCCATTTCATTCCTATCCATTGCATTGCATTCCAATCGGGTTGATTCCATTCCATTCCATTCTATTCCATTCCATTCCATTCCATTCAATTCCATTCCGGTGGATTCCATTCCATTCCATTCCAATCCATTCAATTCCATTCCATTCCATTCCATTCCATTCCATTCCATTCCATTCCATTCCATTCCATGCGGGTTGATTCCATTCGATTCCATTCTATTCCATTCCATTCCATTCCATTGCATTTAATTCCATGCCATTCGCGTTGATTGCATTCCATTCCATTCCATTCCATTCCTTTCCATTAGGGTTGATTCCACTCCATTCCACTCCATTCCATTCCACTACTTTAGGGTTGATTCCATTCCATTCGATTCCATTCCATTCCATTCCATGCCATTCGCGTTGATTGCATTCCATTCCATTCCATTCCATTCCTTTCCATTAGGGTGGATTCCACTCCATTCCACTCCATTCCATTCCACTACTTTAGGGTTGATTCCATTCCATTCGATTCCATTCCATTCCATTCCATTCCATTCCATTGAGGTTGATTCCTTTCCATTCCATTCCACTCCTTTCCGTTCCGTTAGGGTTGATTCCATTCCATTCCATTCCATTCCATTCCATTCCATTCCATTCCATTTCATTCCATTCCATTCCTTTCCATTCCATTTGGGTTGATTTCACTCCATTCCATTCCATTCCATTCCATTATATTCCAGTCCATTCCATTCGGATTGATTCGATTCCATTCCAGTCCATTCCATTCCATTGAATTCCATCCCATTCCATTCCATTTGGGTTGATTCCATTCCATTCCATACCATTACATTACATTTCATTCCAGTCTATTTCATTCGGTTTGATTCCATTCCATTCTCTTCCATTCCATTCCATTCCATTCCAGTCTGGTTGATTCCATTTCATTCCATTCCATTCCATTCGTTTCCATTCCATTCCATTCCTTTCGATTCCATTCCATTCCGGTTGACTCCATTCCATTCCATTTCATTCCATTCCGTTCCATTTCATTCCATTCCATTCCATTCCATTCCATTTCATTTTATTCCATTCCATTCCATTCCATTACATTCTATTCCATTCCATTCGGGTTCATTCCATTCCATTCCATTCCATTAGGGTTGACTGCATTCCATTCCACTCCATTCCATTCCATTCCATTTGGGTTGATTCCATTCCATACCATTCCATTCCATTCCATTCTAGTTGATTGAATTCCATTCTATTCTATTCCATTCGGTTCCATTCCATTCCATTCCTTTCCATTCCATTCCATTCCGGTTGATTCCATTCCATTCCATTTCATTCCATTCCAATCCATTCCATTCCACTTTATTCCATTCCATTCCGTTTCATTCCATTCCATTCCATTTCATTCCATTCCATTCCATTCCATTTTATTCCATTCCATTCCATTTCATTTCATTACATTCCATTCCATTCCATTGCATTCCATTCCATCCCATTCCATTCCTTTGCATTCCATTCCATTCCATTCCATTTCATTCCATTGCATTTCATTTCAGACCATTCCATTCCATTCCTTTCCATTCCATTTCATTGCGTTCCATTCTATTCCATTCCATTTGGGTTCATTCCATTCCATTCCATTCCATTCCATTCCATCCCATTCCATTCCATTCCATTCCATTCCATCCCATTCCATTCCATTTGGTTTGATTCCATTGCATTCCATTCCATTCCATTCCATTCCTTTCTGGTTGATTCCATTCGATTCCATTCCATTCCATTCGGTTCCATTCCATTCCATTCCTTAGCATTCCGTTCCATTCCGGTTGATTCCATTCCATTCCATTTCATTCCATTCCATTCCATTTCATTCCATTCCATTCTATTTCATTCCATTCCACTCCATTCCATTGCATTCCATTCCGTTTCATTCCATTCCATTCCATTGCATTTCATTTCAGTCCATTCCATTCCATTCCTTTCCATTCCATTTCATTGCATTCCATTCTATTCCATTCCATTTGGGTTGATTCCATTCCATTCCATTCGGGTTCATTCCATTCCATTCCATTTCATTCGGGTTCATTCCATTCCATTCCATTCCATTCCATTCGGGTTCATTCCATTCCATTCCATTCCATTCCATTCCATTCCATTCAATTCGGTTGGATTCCATCCCATTCCATTCGATTCCATTCCATTCTATTCCATTCCATTCCATTCCATTCCATTCCATTCCATTCGGGTTGAATCCATACCCTTCCATTCCATTCCCATCCATTCCATTCCATTCAATTTCATTCCATTCGGGTTGATTCCATACTATTCGATTCGGTTTTATTTGATTCGATTCCATTCCATTCCTTTCCATTCCATTAAGGTTGATTCCATTCCGTTCCATTCCATTCCATTCCATTAGTGTTGATTCCATTCCATTCCCTTCCGTTCCATTCCATTCCACTCCATTCCCTTCCATTCCACTCCACTCCATTCCATTCCATTCTATTCCATTCCATTCCATTACATTCCATTCCCTTCTGGTTGATTCCGTTCCAGTCCATTCCATTCCATTTCATACCATTCCAATCCATCAGGGTTGATTCCATTCCATTCCATTCCATTCCATTCCATTCCCTTCCATTTGGGCTGATTCCATTCCATTCCATTCCATTCCATTCCATTTGGGTGGATTCCATGCTATTGCATTCCATTCCATTCCATTCCATTCCATTCCATTCCATTTCGGCTGATTCTATTCCATTCCATTCCTTTCCATTGCATTTGGGTTGATTCCATTCCATTCCATTCCATTCCATTCCATTCCATTCCATTCCATTCCATTCGGGATGATTCCATTCCATTCCATTCCATTCAATTCCACTCGGGTTGATTCCATTCCATTCCATTCCATTCCATTCCATTCCATTATATTCCATTCCATTCCATTCCGGTTGATTCCATTCGATTCCATTCGATTCCATTCCATTCCATTCCATTCTATTCCATTCCATTCCTTTCGGGTTGATTCCATTTAATTCCATTCCAATTCATTCCATTAGATTCCATTCCGTTCGGTTTGATTCCATTCCATTCCATTCCATTCCATTGCATTCCATTCCGTTTGGGATGATTCCATTCCATTCCCTTCCATTCCAATCCATTCAATTCCATTACATTAGGGTTTTTTCCATTCCATTCCATTCCTTTGCGTTCCATTCCATTCCATTCGGGTTGATTCCGTTCCATCCCAATCCATTCCATTCCATTCCATTCGCGTTGAGTCAATTCGATTCCATCCCATTCCATTCCATTCCATTCCATTCCGGTTGATTCCATTCCGTTCCATTCCATTCCATTCCATTGCATTCCATTCCATTCCTTTCCATTCTGGTTGATTCCAGTCGATTCGATTCCATTCCATTCCATTCCGTTCCGTTCGGGTTGATTCCATTCCATTCCATTCCATTTAATTCGATTCCATTCCATTTGGGTTGATTCCATTCCATTCCATACCATTACATTACATTTCATTCCAGTCTATTCCATTCGGTTTGATTCCATTCCATTCTATTCCATTCCATTCCATTCCAGTCTGGTTGATTCCATTCCATTCCATTCCATTCCATTCGTTTCCATTCCATTCCATTCCATAACAGTCTGCTTGATTCCATTCCATTCCATTCCATTCCATTCGTTTCCATTCCATTCCATTCCTTTCCATTCCATTCCACTCCGGTTGATTCCATTCCAATCCATTTCATTCCATTCCGTTCCATTCCATTCCACTCCATTCCATTCCATTTCATTTCATTTTATTCCATTCCATTCCATTCCATTCCATTCCATTCCATTCCACTCAATTCCCTTCCATTCCACTCCATTCCATTCCATTCCATTCCATTCTATTCCATTCCATTCCTTTCCATTGCATTCCATTTCCTTCGGGTTGAATTCGTTCCAATCCATTCCATTCCATTCCATTCCATTTCGGTTGATTCCATTTTATTCCATTCCATTCCTGTCCATTCCATTCCATTCCGGATGATTCCATTGCATTCCATTCAATTCCACTCGGGTTGATTCCATTCCATTTCATTCCATTCCATTCCATTCCATTCCATTCCATTCCATTCCAGGATATTCCTTTCCATTCCATTGCAGTTGATTCCATTCGATTCCATTCCATTCCATTCCATTCCATAAGAGTTGATTAAATTCCAATCCATTCCATCCCATTCCATTCCGTTCCACTCCATTCCAATCCATTCCATTCCCTTCCGATCCATTCCATTCCTTTCCATTCGGGTTGATTCCATTCGTGTCCATTCCATTCCATTCCAATCCATTCTATTCCATTCCATCCCATTCCATTCCATTCCATTCCATTCCGGTTGGTTACATTCCATTGCATTCCATTCCACTCCATTCCATTCCATTCCATTCTGGTTTATTCAATTCCATTCCATTCCATTCCATTCCATTCCATTCCATTCCATTCCATTCGGGTTGATTCCATTCCTTTCAACTCCTTTTAATTCCATTCCATTCCAATCCATTCCATTTGGGTTGAATCCATTCCATTCCATTGCATTCCATTTCATTCGATTCGGGTTGATTCCATTCCATTCCAGTCCATTCCATTCCATTCCATTCCATCCCATTCCATTCCATTTGGTTTGATTCCATTGCATTCCATTCAATTCCATTCCATTCTGGTTGATTCCATTGGATTACATTCCATTCCATTCTGTTCCACTCCATTCCATTCCTTTCCATTCCATTCCATTCCGGTTGATTCCATTCCATTCCATTTCATTCCATTCCATTCCATTTCATTCCATTCCATTCCATTTCATTCCATTCCATTCCATTCCATTCCTTTCCTTTCCATTCCATTCCATTCCATTCCATTCCATTCCATTCCATTCCATTTCATTCCATTCCATTGCATTTCATTTCAGTCCATTCCATTCCATTCCTTTCCATTCCATTTCATTGCATTCCATTCTATTCCATTCCATTTGGGTTGATTCCATTCCATTCCATTCCATTCCATTCGATCCCATTCCATTCCATTTTGTTTGATTCCATTGCATTCCATTCCATTCCATTCCATTCCTTTCTGGTTGATTCCATTCTATTCCATTCCATTCCATTCGGTTCCATTCCATTCCATTCCGTACCATTCCATTCCATTCCGGTTGATTCCATTCCATTCCATTTCATTCCATTCCCTTCCATTTCATTCCATTCCCTTCCATTTCATTCCATTCCATTCCATTCCATTCCATTTCGTCTTATTCCATTCCATTCCATTTCACTCCATTCCATTCCATTCCGTTCCATTTTATTCCATACCATTCCATTTCATTCCATTCCATTCCATTTCATTCCATTCCATTCCATTCCATTCCATTCCATTCCATTCCATTCCTTTGCGTTCCATTCCATTCCATTCGGGTTGATTCCGTTCCATCCCAATCCATTCCATTCCATTCCATTCGCGTTGAGTCAATTCGATTCCATCCCATTCCATTCCATTCCATTCCATTCCGGTTGATTCCATTCCGTTCCGTTCCATTCCATTCCATTGCATTCCATTCCATTCCTTTCCATTCTGGTTGATTCCAGTCGATTCGATTCCATTCCATTCCATTCCGTTCGGGTTGATTCCATTCCATTCCATTCCATTTAATTCGATTCCATTCCATTCCATTCCGTTCGGGTTGATTCCATTCAATTCCATTCCATTTAATTCGATTCCATTCCATTTGGGTTGATTCCATTCCATTCCATACCATTACATTACATTTCATTCCAGTCTATTCCATTCGGTTTGATTCCATTCCATTCTATTCCATTCCATTCCATTCCAGTCTGGTTGATTCCATTCCATTCCATTCAATTCCATTCGTTTCCATTCCATTCCATTCCATAACAGTCTGGTTGATTCCATTCCATTCCATTCCATTCCATTCCACTCAATTCCCTTCCATTCCACTCCATTCCATTCCATTCCATTCCATTCTATTCCATTCCATTCCTTTCCATTGCATTCCATTCCATTCGGGTTGATTTCGTCTCCAATCCATTCCATTCCATTCCATTCCATTTCGGTTGATTCCATTTTATTCCATTCCATTCCTGTCCATTCCATTCCATTCCGGATCATTCCATTGCATTCCATTCAATTCCACTCGGGTTGATTCCATTCCATTCCATTCCATTCCATTCCATTCCATTCCAGGATATTCCATTCCATTCCATTGCAGTTGATTCCATTCGATTCCATTCCATTCCATTCCATTCCATAAGAGTTGATTAAATTCCAATCCATTCCATCCCATTCCATTCCGTTCCACTCCATTCCAATCCATTCCATTCCATTCCAATCCATTCCATTCCTTTCCATTCGGGTTGATTCCATTCGTGTCCATTCCATTCCATTCCAATCCATTCTATTTCATTCCATCCCATTCCATTCCATTCCATTCCATTCCGGTTCGTTACATTCCATTGCATTCCATTCCACTCCATTCCATTCCATTCCATTCTGGTTTATTCAATTCCATTCCATTCCATTCCATTCCATTCCATTCCATTCCATTCGGGTTGATTCCATTCCTTTCAACTCCTTTTAATTCCATTCCATTCCAATCCATTCCATTTGGGTTGAATCCATTCCATTCCATTCCATTCCATTGCATTCCAGTCCATTCCATTCGGGTTGATTCCATTCCATTCCAGTCCATTCCATTCCATTCCATTCCATTCCATCCCATTCCATTCCATTTGGTTTGATTCCATTGCATTCCATTCAATTCCATTCCATTCTGGTTGATTCCATTGGATTCCATTCCATTCCATTCTGTTCCACTCCATTCCATTCCTTTCCATTCCATTCCATTCCGGTTGATTCCATTCCATTCCAATTCATTCCATTCCATTCCATTTCATTCCATTCCATTCCATTTCATTCCATTCCATTCCATTCCATTCCTTTCCTTTCCATTCCATTCCATTCCATTCCATTCCATTTCATTCCATTCCATTGCATTTCATTTCAGTCCATTCCATTCCATTCCTTTCCATTCCATTTCATTGCATTCCATTCTATTCCATTCCATTTGGGTTGATTCCATTCCATTCCATTCCATTCCATTCCATTCCATTCGATCCCATTCCATTCCATTTGGTTTGATTCCATTGCATTCCATTCCATTCCATTCCATTCCTTTCTGGTTGATTCCATTCTATTCCATTCCATTCCATTCGGTTCCATTCCATTCCATTCCTTACCATTCCATTCCATTCCGGTTGATTCCATTCCATTCCATTTCATTCCATTCCATTCCATTTCATTCCATTCCCTTCCATTTCATTCCATTCCATTCCATTCCATTCCATTTCGTCTTATTCCATTCCATTCCATTTCATTCCATTCCATTCCATTCCATTCCATTCCATTCCATTCCATTCCATTGCATTCCATTCCTTTTCATTCCATTCCATTCCATTGCATTTCATTTCAGTCCATTCCATTCCATTCCTTTCCATTCCATTTCATTGCATTCCATTCTATTCCATTACATTTGGGTTGATTCCATTCCATTCCATTCCATTCCATTAGATTTCATTCGGGTTCATTCCATTCCATTCCATTCCATTCCATTCCATTCCATTCGTGTTCATTCCATTCCATTACATTCCATTCCATTCCATTTTGTTGGATTCCATCCCATTCCATTGGATTCCATTCCATTCCATTCCATTCCATTCCATTCGGGTTGAATCCATACCCTTCCATTCCATTCCCATCAATTCCATTCCATTCAATTTCATTCCATTCGGGTTGATTCCATTCTATTCGATTCGGTTTTATTTGATTCGATTCAATTCCATTCCTTTCCATTCCATTAGGGTTGATTCCATTCCGTTCCATTCCATTCCATTCCATTAGTGTTGATTCCATTCCATTCCATTCCATTCCATTCCACTCCATTCCCTTCCATTCCACTCCATTCCATTCCATTCCATTCTATTCCATTCCATTCCATTCTATTCCATTCCATTCCATTCCATTCCCTTCGGGTTGATTCCGTTCCAATCCATTCCATTCCATTTCATTCCATTCCATTCCATCAGGGTTGATTCCATTCCATTCCATTCCATTCCATTCCCTTCCATTTGGGCTGATTCCATTCCATTCCATTCCATTCCATTCCATTTCGGCTGATTCTCTTCCATTCCATTCCTTTCCATTGCATTTGGGTTGATTCCATTCCATTCCATTCCATTCCATTCCTTTCCATTCGGGATGATTCCATTCCATTCCATTCCATTCCATTCCACTCTGGTTGATTCCATTCCATTCCATTCCATTCCATTCCATTCCATTCCATTATATTCCATTCCATTCCATTCCGGTTGATTCCATTCGATTCCATTCGATTCCATTCCATTCCATTCCATTCTATTCCATTCCATTCCTTTCGGGTTGATTCCATTTCATTCCATTCCAATTCATTCCATTAGATTCCATTCCGTTCGGTTTGATTCCATTCCATTCCATTCCATTCCATTGCATTCCATGCCTTTTGGGATGATTCCATTCCATTCCCTTCCATTCCATTCCATTCCATTCCATTACATTAGGGTTGGTTCCATTCCAATCCATTCCTTTGCGTTCCATTCCATTCCATTCGGGTTGATTCCGTTCCATCACATTCCATTCCATTCCATTCCATTCGCGTTGAGTCCATTCGATTCCATCCCATTCCATTCTATTCCATTCCATTCCGGTTGATTCCATTCCGTTCCGTTCCATTCCATTTCATTGCATTCCATTCCATTCCTTTCCATTCTGGTTGATTCCAGTCGATTCAATTCCATTCCATTCCATTCCATTCCGTTCGTGTTGATTCCATTCCATTCCATTCCATTTAATTCGATTCCATTCCATTTGGGTTGATTCCATTCCATTCCATTCCATTCCATTCCATTATATTCCAGTTCATTCCATTTCGGTTGATTCCATTCCACTCCATGCCACTCCATTCCCTTCCATTCCATGCCATTCCATTGCATTCCATTCCATTCTTGTTCATTCCATTCCATTCCATTCCATTCCATTCCATTCCATTCCATTCCATCCCATTCCATTCGGGTTGATTCCAGTCGATTCAATTCCATTCCATTCCATTCAATTCCGTTCGGGTTGATTTCATTCCATTCCATTCCATTACATTCCATTCCCTTTGGGTTGATCCCATTCCAATCCATTCCATTCCATTAGGGTTGTTTCCATTCCATTCCATTACATTCCATTCCCTTCCATTCCATTTGGGTTGATTCCTTTCCATTCCATTCTATTCCATTCCATTCCATTCCATTCGGTTTGAATCCATTCCACTCCATTCCATTCCAATTCATTCCATTCCATTCCATTCGGGTGTATTCCATTCCATTCCATTCCATTCCATTCCATTCCATTCCATTCCATTTGGGTTGATTCCATTCCATTCCATTCCATTCCATTCCATTCGGGATGATTCCATTCCATTCCATTCCATACCATTCCAAACAATTCCAATCTGGTTGTTTCCATTCCACTCCATTCCATTCCATCCCATTCCACGATATTCCATTCCATTCCATTCTGGTTGATTCGATTCGATTCCATTCCATTCCATTCGTTTCCATTCCATTCCATTCCTTTCTATTCCATTCCATTCCGGTTGATTCCATTCCAGTCCATTTCATTCCATTCCATACCATTTCATTTCATTCCATTCCATTCCATTTCAATCCATTCCATTCCGTTTCATTCCATTCCATTCCATTCCATTCCATTTCATTCCATTCCATTCCATTTCAATCCATTCCATTCCGTTTCATTCCATTCCATTCCATTTCATTCCATTCCATTCCATTCCATTCCATTCCATTTCATTCCATTCCATTCCATTTCATTCCATTCCATTCCATTCCATTCCATTCTATTCCATTTCATTCCATTCCTTTCCATTCCATTTCTTTTCATTCCATTCCATTTCATTTCATTCCATTCCATTCCATTCCATTCCATTCTATTCCATTCCATTCGGTTTGATTCCATTCCATTCCATTCCATTTCATTCGGGTTCATTCCATTCCATTCCATTCCATTCCATTCCATTCAGATGGATTCCATTCCATTCCATTCCATTCCATTCCATTCCATTCCATTCGGGTTTTTTCCATTGCATTCCATTCCATTCCCATCCATTCCATTCCATTCAATTTCATTCCATTCGCGTTGATTCCGTTCTATTCGATTCGATTTGATTTGATTCGATTCCATTCCATTCCATTCCATTCCATTAGGATGTATTTCCATTCCGTTCCATTCCATTCCATTCCATTCGGGTTGATTCCTTTCCACTCCATTCCATTCCATTCCACTCCATTCCATTCCATTCCACTCCATTCCATTCCATTCTGGTTGATTCCACTCCAATCCATTCCATTCCATTCCATGCCATTCCATTGCAATCGTGTTGATTTCATTCCATTCCATTCCATTCCATTCTCTTCCATTCCATTCCATTCCATTCCACTCCACTGCATTCCATTCCATTTGGGTTGATTCTATTCCATTCCATTCCATTCCATTCCAGTCTGGTTGAGTCCATTCCATTCCATTCCATTCCATTCCATTCGTGTTGATTCCCTTCAATTCCATTACATTCCATTTCATTCCATTCCATTGCATTGCATTCCAATCGGGTTGATTCCATTCCATTCCATTCTATTCAATTCCATTCCATTCCATTCCATTCCATTCCATTCAATTCCATTCCGGTGGATTCCATTCCATTCCATTCCAATCCATTCCATTCCATTCCATTGCATTCCATTCCATCCCATTCCATTCCATGCGGGTTGATTCCATTCGATTCCATTCTATTCCATTCCATTCCATTCCATTGCACTTAATTCCATTCCATTCGTGTTGATTGTATTCCATTCCAGTCCTTTCCATTAGGGTTGATTCCACTCCATTCCACTCCATTCCATCCCACTACTTTAGGGTTGATTCCATTCCATTCGATTCCATTCCATTCCATTCCATTCCATTCCATTGAGGTTGATTCCATTCCATTCCATTCCACTCCTTTCCATTCCGTTAGGGTTGATTCCATTCCATTGCATTCCATTATATTCCATTCCATTTCATTCCATTCCATTCCATTCCATTCCATTCCGTTTGGGTTGATTCCATTCCATTCCATTCCATTATATTCCATTCCATTTCATTCCATTCCATTCCATTCCATTCCATTCCATTCCATTCCATTTCATTCCATTCCATTCCTTTCCATTCCATTTGGGTTGATTTCATTCCATTCCATTCCATTCCATTCCATTACATTCCAGTCCATTCCATTCGGGTTGATTCGATTCCATTCCAGTCCAATCCATTCCATTCAATTCCATCCCATTCCATTCCATTTGGTTTGATTCCATTCCATTCCATACCATTACATTACATTTCATTCCAGACTATTTCTTTCGGTTTGATTCCATTCCATTCTCTTCCATTCCATTCCATTCCATTCCAGTCTGGTTGATTCCATTTCATTCCATTCCATTCCATTCGTTTCCATTCCATTCCATTCCTTTCCATTCCATTCCATTCCGGTTGACTCCATTTCATTCCATTCCGTTCCATTTCATTCCATTCCATTCCATTCCATTCCATTTCATTTTATTCCATTCCATTCCATTACATTACATTCTATTCCATTCCATTCGGGTTCATTCCATTCCATTCCATTCCATTCCATTAGGGTTGATTCCATTCCATTCCACTCCATTCCATTCCATTCCATTTGGTTTGATTCCATTCCATTCCATTCCATTCCATTCCATTCCATTCTAGTTGATTGAATTCCATTCTATTCTATTCCATTCGGTTCCATTCCATTCCTTTCCATTACATTCCATTCCGGTTGATTCCATTCCATTCCATTTCATTCCATTCCAATCCATTCCATTTCATTTTATTCCATTGCATTCCGTTTCATTCCATTCCATTCCATTTCATTCCATTCCATTCCATTCCATTTTATTCCATTCCATTCCATTTCATTCCATTCCATTCCATTCCATTCCATTGCATTCCATTCCATCCCATTCCATTCCATTCCATTCCTTTCCATTCCATTCCATTCCATTCTATTCCATTCCATTCCATTCCATCCTATTCCATTCCTTTCCATTCAATTCCATTCCATTCCATTCTATTCCATTCCATTCGGATTGATTCCATTCCATTCCATTCCATTCCATTCCAATCCATTTCAT
Source organism: Pan paniscus (assembly GCF_029289425.2). Lineage (NCBI taxonomy): Eukaryota > Metazoa > Chordata > Mammalia > Primates > Hominidae > Pan > Pan paniscus. The sequence continues at coordinate 45,496,319 of NC_073268.2, read as the reverse complement.
TCGGGTTCATTCCATTTCATTCCGTTCCATTCCATTCCAATCCATTCAATTCGGTTGGATTCCATTCTTTTCCATTCCATTGCATTCCATTTCGGTTGATTCCATTCCATTCCATTCCATTCCATTCCATTCCATTCCATTCCATTCCATTTCTGTTGATTCCATTCCATTCCATTCCATTCCATTCCATTCCATTCCATTCCATTCCATTCCATTCGGGATGATTCCATTCCATTCCATTCCATTCCATTCCATTCCATTCCATTCCGGTTGGTTCCATTCCATTCCATTCCACTCCATTCAATTGCATTCCATTCCATTCCGGTTGGTTCCATTCCATTCCATTCCATTCTGGTTTATTCCATTCCATTCCATTCCATTGCATTCCATTCCATTCCATTCCATTCGAGTTGATTCCATTCGTTTCCGCTCCATTTAATTCCATTCCATTCCAATCCATTCCATTTGGGTTGATTCAATTCCATTCCGTTCCATTGCGTTACATTACATTCCAGTCCATTCCATTCGGGTTGACTCCCTTCCATTCCAGTCCATTCTATTCCATTCCATTCCATCCCATTCCATTCCATTTTGTTTGATTCCATGCCATTCCATACCATTATATTTCATTTCATTCCAGTCCATTCCATTCGGTTTGATTCCATTCCATTCAATTCCATTCCATTCTTGTTGATTCCATTCCATTCCATTCCATTCCATTCGGTTCCATTCCATTCCATTCCATTCCGGTTGATTCCATTACATTCCATTCAATTCCATTCCATTCCATTCCATTCGCGTTGAGTCCATTCGATTCCATCCCATTCCATTCAATTCCATTCCATTCCGGTTGATTCCATTCCGTTCCGTTCCATTCCATTCCATTGCATTCCATTCCATTCCATTCTGGTTGATTACAGTCAATTCCGTTCCATTCCATTCCATTCCGTTCGGGTTGATTCCATGTCATTCCTTTCCATTTAATTTGATTCCATTCCATTTGGGTTGATTCCATTCCATTCCATTCCATTCCATTCCATTCCAGTTTATTCCAATGGGGTTGATTACATTCCATTCCATTGCATTCCATTCCATTCCTTTCCTTTCGTGTTGATTCCATTCGATTCGATTCCATTCCATTCCATTCCATTCCATTCCATTCGGGTTGATTCCACTCCATTCCATTCCATTCCATTCTAGTTGATTGAATTCCATTCTATTCTATTCCATTCGGTTCCATTCCATTCCATTCCTTTCCATTCCATTCCATTCCAGTTGATTCCATTCCATTCCATTTCATTCCATTCCAATCCATTCCATTCCATTTTATTCCATTCCATTGCGTTTCATTCCATTCCATTCCATTTCATTCCATTCCATTCCATTCCATTTTATTCCATTCCATTCCATTTCATTCCATTCCATTCCATTCCATTCCATTCCATTGCATTCCATTCCATCCCATCCCATTCCATTGCATTCCATTCCATTCCATTCCATTCCATTCCATTCCATTCTATTTCATTCCATTCCATTCCATTCCATTCTATTCCTTTCCTTTCCATTCCATTCCATTCCATTCCATTCTATTCCATTCCATTCGGATTGATTCCATTCCATTCCATTCCATTCCATTTCATTCGGTTTCATGGCATTCCATTCCGTTCCATTCCATTCCAATCCATTCAATTCGGTTGGATTCCATTCTTTTCCATTCCATTCCATTCCATTTCGGTTGATTCCATTCCATTCCATTCCATTCCGTTCCAGTTCTGTTGATTCCATTCCATTCCATTCCATTCCATTCCATTCCATTCCATTCGGGATGATTCCATTCCATTCCATTTCATTCCATTCCATTCCATTCCATTCCGGTTGGTTCCATTCCATTCCATTCCACTCCATTCAATTGCATTCCATTCCATTCCGGTTGGTTCCATTCCATTCCATTCCATTGTGGTTTCTTCCATTCCATTCCATTCCATTCCATTCCATTCGAGTTGATTCCATTCGTTTCCGCTCCATTTAATTCCATTCCATTCCAATCCATTCCATTTGGGTTGATTCAATTCCATTCCGTTCCATAGCATTACATTACATTCCAGTCCATTCCATTCGGGTTGACTCCATTCCATTCCAGTCCATTCTATTCCATTCCATTCCATCCCATTCCATTCCATTTTGTTTGATTCCATGCCATTCCATACCATTATATTACATTTCATTCCAGTCCATTCCATTCGGTTTGATTCCATTCCATTCCATTCCATTCCACTCTTGTTGATTCCATTCCATTCCATTCCATTGCGGTTGATTCCATTACATTACATTCTATTCCATTCAATTCCATCCCATTCCATTCCATTTTGTTTGATTCCATGCCATTCCATACCATTATATTACATTTCATTCCAGTCCATTCCATTCAGTTTGATTCCATTCCATTCCATTCCACTCTTGTTGATTCCATTCCATTCCATTCCATTCCATACCGTTTGGTTCCATTCCATTCCATTCCATTCCGGTTGATTGCATTACATACCATTCAATTCCATTCCATTCCATTCCATTCGCGTTGAGTCCATTCGATTCCATCCCATTCCATTCCATTCCATTCCATTCCGGTTGATTCCATTCCGTTCCGTTCCATTCCATTCCATTGCATTCCATTCCATTCCATTCTGGTTGATTACAGTCGATTCCGTTCCATTCCATTCCATTCCGTTCGGGTTGATTCCATGTCATTCCTTTCCATTTAATTTGATTCCATTCCATTAGGGTTGATTCCATTCCATTCCATTCCATTCCATTCCATTCCATTCCATTCCATTCCTTTCCTTTCGTGTTGATTCCGTTCGATTCCATTCCATTCCATTCCATTCCATTCCATACGGTTTGATTCCATTCCATTCCATTCCATTGCATTCCATTCCATTCGGGATGATTCCATTCCATTCCATTCCAATCGATTCCATTCCATCCCCCTCGGGTTGATTCCCTTCCATTCCATTCCATTCCAGTCCATTCCATTCCATTCCATTCCTTTCCATTGCATTCCATTCCATGATTTTCCATTCCATTGCATTCGGGTTGCTTCCGTTCGATTCCATTCCATTCCATTCCATTCCATTCCATTGCTTTCCATTCCAGTCCTTTCGGGTTGATTCGATTTCATTCCATTTCACTCCATTGTATTAGCGTTGAGTCCATTCCATTCCATCCCATTCCATTCCATTCCATTCCAGTTGGTTCCATTCCATTCCCTTCCACTCCATTCCATTCCATTCCATTCTGATTTATTCCATTCCATTCAATTCCATTCCATTCCATTCCATTCCATTCCATTCCATTCCATTCGGGTTGATTCCATTCGTTTCCACTCCATTTAATTCCATTCCATTCCAATCCATTCCATTTGGGTTGGTTCCATTCCATTCCACTCCATTGTATTACACTGCATTCCAGTCAATTCCATTTCATTCCATTCCATCCCATTCCATTCCATTTGGTTTGATTTCATTCCTTTCCATACCATCACATTCCATTCCATTCCATTCCATTCCATTCCATTCTGGTTGATTCCATTCCATTCCATTCCATTCCATTCGGTTCCATTCCATTCCATTCCATTCCAGTCTGGTTGATTCCATTCCATTCCATTCCATTCCATTCTTTTCCACTCCATTCCATTCCGGTTGATTCCATTCAATTCCATTTCATTCCATTCCATTCCATTCCATTCCATTCCATTCCATTCCATTCCATTCCATTCCATATCATTTTATTCCTTTCCATTCCATTTCATTCCATTCCATTCCATTTCATTCCATTCCATTTCATTCCATTCCTTTAAATTCCATTCCATTCCATTCGGGTTGATTCCATTCCATTCCATTCCATTCCATTTCATTCGGGTTCATTCCATTCCATTCCATTCCATTCCATTCGGGATGATTGCATTCCATTCCATTCCATTCCATTCAATTCCATTCGGTTTTATTCCATTCCATTCAATTCCATTCCATTACATTCCAGTCCATTCCATTCGGGTTGATTCCTTTCCATTCCAGTCCTTTCCATTCCATTCAATTCCATCCCATTCCATTCCATTTGGGTTGATTCCATTCCATTCCATACCATTACCTTACATTTCATTCCAGTCTACTCCATTCGGTTTGATTCCATTCCATTCTATTCCATTCCATTCCATTCCATTCCAGTCTGGTTGATTCCATTCCTTTCCATTCCATTACATTCGTTTCCATTCCATTCCACTCCATTCCAGTCTGGTTGATTCCATTCCATTCCATTCCATTCGTTTCCATTCCATTCCATTCCTTTCCATTCCATTCCATTCCGGTTGATTCCATTCCAATCCATTTCATTCCATTCCGTTCCATTCCATTCCATTTCATTTTATTCCATTCCATTCCATTCCATTCCATTCCCTTCCACTCCATTCCACTCAATTCCCTTCCATTCCACCCCATTCCATTCCATTCCATTCCATTCCATTCTATTCCATTCCATTCCTTTCCATTGCATTCCATTCCCTTCGGATTGATTTCGTTCCAATCCATTCCATTCCATTCCATTCCATTTCGGTTCATTCCATTCCATTTCATTCCATTCCTCTCCATTCCATTCCATTCCGGATGATTCCATTGCATTCCATTCAATTCCACTCGGGTTGATTCCATTCCATTCCATTCCATTCCATTCCAGGATATTCCAATCCATTCCATTCCAGTTGATTCCATTCGATTCCATTCCATTCCATTCCATTCCATAAGAGGTGATTAAATTCCAATCCATTCCATCCCATTCCATTCCTTTCCACTCCATTCCAATCCATTCCATTCCATTCCATTCCAATCCATTCCATTCCTTTCCATTCGGGTTGATTCCATTCGAGTCCATTCCAATCCATTCTATTCCATTCCATCCCATTCTATTCCATTCCATTCCATTCCGGTTGGTTCCATTCCATTGCATTCCATTCCACTCCATTCCATTCCATTCCATTTTGGTTTATTCAATTCCATTCCATTCCATTCCATTCCATTCCATTCGGGTTGATTCCATTCCTTTCCACTACTTTTAATTCCATTCCATTCAAATCCATTCCATTTTGGTTGATTCCATTCCATTGCATTCCATTCCATTCCATTGCATTCCAGTCCATTCCATTCGGGTTGATTCCATTCCATTCCACTCCATTCCATTCCATTCCATTCCATCCAATTCCATTCCATTTGGTTTGATTCCATTGCATTCCATTCCATTCCATTCTGGTTGATTCCATTCCATTCCATTCCATTCCATTCGGTTCCACTCCATTCCATTCCTTTCCATTCCATTCCATTCCGGTTGATTCCACTCCATTCCATTTCATTCCATTTCATTCCATTCCATTCCATTTCATTCCATTCCATTCCATTCCATTCCATTCCATTCCATTTCATTCCATTCCATTCCATTCCATTCCATTCCCTTCCATTGCATTCCTTTCCATTCCATTCCATTCCATTCCATTCCATTCCATTCCATTTCATTCCATTCCATTGCATTTCATTTCAGACAATTCCATTCCATTCCTTTCCATTCCATTTCATTGCATTCCATTCTATTCCATTCCATTTGGGTTGATTCCATTCCATTCCATTCCATTCCATTCCATTCCATCCCATTCCATTCCATTTGGTTTGATTCCATTGCATTCCATTCCATTCCATTCCATTCCTTTCTGGTTGATTCCATTCGATTCCATTCCATTCCATTCGATTCCATTCCATTCCATTCCTTACCATTCCGTTCCATTCCGGTTGATTCCATTCCATTCCATTTCATTCCATTCCATTCCATTTCATTCCATTCCATTCCAATTCATTCCATTCCATTCCATTTCATTCCATTCCATTCCATTTCATTCCTTTCCATTCCATTCCATTTCATTTTATTCCATTCCATTCCATTTCAGTCCATTCCATTCCATTTCATTCCATTCCATTCCATTCCATTTTATTCCATTCCATTCCATTTCATTCCATTCCATTCCATTCCATTCCATTCCATTGCATTCCATTCTGTTTCATTCCATTCCATTCCATTGCATTTCATTTAACTCCATTCCATTCCATTCCTTTCAATTCCATTTCATTGCATTCCATTCTATTCCATTCCATTTGGGTTGATTCCATTCCCTTCCATTCCATTCCATTCCATTGCTTTCCATTCCAGTCCTTTCGGGTTGATTCGATTTCATTCCATTTCACTCCATTGTATTAGCGTTGAGTCCATTCCATTCCATCCCATTCCATTCCATTCCATTCCAGTTGGTTCCATTCCATTCCCTTCCACTCCATTCCATTCCATTCCATTCTGGTTTATTCCATTTCATTCAATTCCATTCCATTCCATTCCATTCCATTCCATTCCATTCCATTCCATTCGGGTTGATTCCATTCGTTTCCACTCCATTTAATTCCATTCCATTCCAATCCATTCCATTTGGGTTGGTTCCATTCCATTCCACTCCATTGTATTACACTGCATTCCAGTCCATTCCATTTCATTCCATTCCATCCCATTCCATTCCATTTGGTTTGATTTCATTCCTTTCCATACCATCACATTCCATTCCATTCCATTCCATTCCATTTCATTCCATTCTGGTTGATTCCATTCCATTCCATTCCATTCCATTCGGTTCCATTCCATTCCATTCCATTCCAGTCTGGTTGATTCCATTCCATTCCATTCCATTCCATTCCATTCTTTTCCACTCCATTCCATTCCGGTTGATTCCATTCAATTCCATTTCATTCCATTCCATTCCATTCCATTCCATTCCATTCCATATCATTTTATTCCTTTCCATTCCATTTCATTCCATTCCATTCCATTCCATTCCATTCCATTTCATTCCATTCCTTTAAATTCCATTCCATTCCATTCGGGTTGATTCCATTCCATTCGGTTTTATTCCATTCCATTCAATTCCATTCCATTAAATTCCAGTCCATTCCATTCGGGTTGATTCCTTTCCACTCCAGTCCTTTCCATTCCATTCAATTCCATCCCATTCCATTCCATTTGGGTTGATTCCATTCCATTCCATACCATTACCTTACATTTCATTCCAGTCTATTCCATTCGGTTTGATTCCATTCCATTCTATTCCATTCCATTCCATTCCATTCCATTCCGGTTGATTCCATTCCAATCCATTTCATTCCATTCCGTTCCATTCCATTCCACTCCATTCCATTCCATTCCATTGCATTTTATTCCATTCCATTCCATTCCATTCCATTCCCTTCCACTCCATTCCACTCAATTCCCTTCCATTCCACTCCATTCCATTCCATTCCATTCCATTCTATTCCATTCCATTCCTTTCCATTGCATTCCATTCCCTTCGGATTGATTTCGTTCCAATCCATTCCATTCCATTCCATTCCATTTCGGTTCATTCCATTCCATTTCATTCCATTCCTGTCCATTCCATTCCATTCCGGATGATTCCATTGCATTCCATTCAATTCCACTCGGGTTGATTCCATTCCATTCCATTCCATTCCATTCCATTCCAGGATATTCCAATCCATTCCATTCCAGTTGATTCCATTCGATTCCATTCCATTCCATTCTATTCCATAAGAGGTGATTAAATTCCAATCCATTCCATCCCATTCCATTCCTTTCCACTCCATTCCAATCCACTCCATTCCATTCCATTCAAATCCATTCCATTCCTTTCCATTCGGGTTGATTCCATTCGAGTCCGTTCCATTCCATTCCAATCCATTCTATTCCATTCCATCCCATTCCATTCCATTCCATTCCATTCCGGTTGGTTCCATTCCATTGCATTCCATTCCACTCCATTCCATTCCATTCCATTTTGGTTTATTCAATTCCATTCCATTCCATTCCATTCCATTCCATTCGGGTTGATTCCATTCCTTTCCACTCCTTTCAATTCCATTCCATTCAAATCCATTCCATTTCGGTTGATTCCATTCCATTGCATTCCATTCCATTCCATTGCATTCCAGTCCATTCCATTCGGGTTGATTCCATTCCATTCCACTCCATTCAATTCCATTCCATTCCATCCAATTCCATTCCATTTGGTTTGATTCCATTCCATTCCATTCCATTCCATTCTGGTTGATTCCATTCCATTCCATTCCATTCCATTCGGTTCCACTCCATTCCATTCCTTTCCATTCCATTCCATTCCGGTTGATTCCACTCCATTCCATTTCATTCCATTTCATTCCATTCCATTCCATTTCATTCCATTCCATTCCATTCCATTCCATTCCATTCCATTGCATTCCTTTCCATTCCATTCCATTCCATTCCATTCCATTCCATTCCATTCCATTCCATTTCATTCCATTCCATTGCATTTCATTTCAGACCATTCCATTCCATTCCTTTCCATTCCATTTCATTGCATTCCATTCTATTCCATTCCATTTGGGTTGATTCCATTCCATTCCATTCCATTCCATCCCATTCCATTCCATTTGGTTTGATTCCATTGCATTCCATTCCATTCCATTCCATTCCTTTCTGGTTGATTCCATTCGATTCCATTCCATTCCATTCCATTCCATTCCATTCCATTCCATTCCTTACCATTCCGTTCCATTCCGGTTGATTCCATTCCATTCCATTTCATTCCATTCCATTCCATTTCATTCCATTCCATTCCAATTCATTCCATTCCATTCCATTTCATTCCATTCCATTCCATTTCATTCCATTCCATTCCATTCCATTTCATTTTATTCCATTCCATTCCATTTCAGTCCATTCCATTCCATTTCATTCCATTCCATTCCATCCCATTTTATTCCATTCCATTCCATTTCATTCCATTCCATTCCATTTCATTCCATTCCATTCCATTCCATTGCATTCCATTCTGTTTCATTCCATTCCATTCCATTGCATTTCATTTAACTCCATTCCATTCCATTCCTTTCAATTCCATTTCATTGCATTCCATACTATTCCATTCCATTTGGGTTGATTCCATTCCCTTCCATTCCATTCCATTCCATTTCATTCGGGTTCATTCCATTCCATTCCATTCCATTCCATTCGGGTTCATTCCATTCCATTCCATTCCATTCCATTCCATTCCATTCGGTTGGATTCCATCCCATTGCATTCGATTCCATTCCATTCTATTCCATTCCATTCCATTCCATTCCATTCCTTTCGGGTTGAATCCATACCCTTCCATTCCATTCCCATCCATTCCATTCCATTCAATTTCATTCCATTCGGGTTGATTCCATTCTATTCGATTCGGTTTTATTTGATTCGATTCCATTCCATTCCTTTCCTTTCCATTAGGGTTGATTCCATTCCGTTCCATTCCATTCCATTCCATTAGTGTTGATTCCATTCCATTCCCTTCCATTCCATTCCATTCCACTCCATTCCCTTCCATTCCACCCCACTCCATTCCATTCCATTCTATTCCATTCCATTCCATTACATTCCATTACCTTCGGGTTGATTCCATTCCAATCCATTCCACTCCATTTCATACCATTCCGTTCCATCAGGGTTGATTCCATTCCATTCCATTCCATTCCATTCCCTTCCCTTCCATTTGGGCTGATTGCATTCCATTCCATTCCATTCCATTCGGGTGGATTCCATGCTATTGCATTCCATTCCATTCCATTCCATTCCATTCCATTCCATTCCATTCCATTCCATTTCGGCTGATTCTATTCCATTCCATTCCTTTCCATTGGATTTGGGTTGATTCCATTCCATTCCATTCCATTCCATTCCATTCCATTCCATTCCATTCCATTCGGGATGATTCCATTCCATTCCATTCCATTCCATTCAATTCCACTCGGGTTGATTCCATTCCATTCCATTCCATTCCATTCCATTATATTCCATTCCATTCCATGCCAGTTGATTCCATTCGATTCCATTCGATTCCATTCCATTCCATTCCATTCTATTCCATTCCATTCCTTTCACGTTGATTCCCTTTAATTCCATGCCAATTCATTCCATTAGATTCCATTCCGTTCGGTTTGATTCCATTCCATTCCATTGCATTCCATTCCGTTTGGGATGATTCCATTCCATTCCCTTCCATTCCATTCCATTCAATTCCATTACCTTAGGGTTTTTTCCATTCCATTCCATTCCTTTGCGTTCCATTCCATTCCATTCGGGTTGATTCCGTTCCATCCCAATCCATTCCATTCCATTCCATTCGCGTTGAGTCAATTCGATTCCATCCCATTCCATTCCATTCCATTCCATTCCGGTTGATTCCATTCCGTTCCGTTCCATTCCATTCCATTGCATTCCATTCCATTCCATTCCTTTCCCTTCTGGTTGATTCCAGTGGATTCGATTCCATTCCATTCCATTCCGTTCGGGTTGATTCCATTCCATTCCATTCCATTTAATTCGATTCCATTCCATTTGGGTTGATTCCATTCCATTCCATTCCATTCCATTCCAATATATTCCAGTTCATTCCATTCGGGTTGATTCCATTCCACTCCATGCCATTCCATTCCATTCCATTCCATTCCATTCCATTCCATTGCATTCCATTCCATTCGTTTTGATTCCATTCCATTCCATTCCATTCCATTCCATTCCATTCCATCCCATTCCATTCGGGTTGATTCCATTCCATTCCATTCCACTCGGGCCATTCCATTCCACTCCATTCCGTTCCATTCCATTCCATTCCATGATTTTCCATTCCATTACATTCGGGTTGCTTCCGTTCGATTCCATTCCATTCCATTCCATTCCTTTCCGTTCCAGTCCTTTCGGGTTGATTCCATTTCCTTCCATTTCATTCCATTCCTTTAGCGTTGAGTTCATTCTATTCCATCCCATTCCATTCCATTCCCTTCCATTCCGGTTGGTTCCATTCCATTCCATTCCATTGCACTCCATTCCATTCCATTCCATTCTGGTTTATTCCATTCCATTCCATTCCATTCCATTCCATTCCATTCCATTCCATTCGGGTTGATTCCTTTCCTTTCGACTCCATTTAATTCCATTCCATTCCTTTCCATTCCATTTGGGTTGATTTCATTCCATTCCATTCAATTCCATTCCATTACATTCCAGTCCATTCCATTCGGGTTGATTCCTTTCCATTCCAGTCCATTCCATTCCATTGAATTCCATCCCATTCCATTCCATTTGGGTTGATTCCATTCCATTCCATACCATTACATTACATTTCATTCCAGTCTATTCCCTTCGGTTTGATTCCATTCCATTCTATTCCATTCCATTCCATTCCATTCCAGTCTGGTTGATTCCATCCCATTCCATTCAATTCCATTCGTTTCCATTCCATTCCATTCCATACCAGTCTGGTTGATTCCATTCCATTCCATTCCATTCCATTCGTTTCCATTCCATTCCATTCCTTTCCATTCCATTCCATTCCGGTTGATTCCATTCCAAGCCATTTCATTCCATTCCGTTCCATTCCATTCCACTCCATTCCATTCCATTTCATTTCATTTTATTCCATTCCATTCCATTCCATTCCATTCCATTCCATTCCATTCCATTCCACTCAAATCCCTTCCATTCCACTCCATTCCATTCCATTCCATTCCATTCTATTCCATTCCATTCCTTTCCATTGCATTCCATTACCTTCAGGTTGATTTCATTCCAATCCATTCCATTCCATTCCATTCCATTTCGGTTGAATCCATTTCATTCCATTCCATTCCTGTCCATTCCATTCCATTCCGGATAATTCCATTGCATTCCATTCAATTCCACTCGGGTTGATTCCATTCCATTCCATTCCATTCCAGGATATTCCATTCCATTCCATTGCAGTTGATTCCATTCGATTCCATTCCATTCCATTCCATTCCATTCCATTCCATAAGAGTTGATTAAATTCCAATCCATTCCATCCCATTCCATTCCGTTCCACTCCATTCCAATCCATTCCATTCCATTCCAATCCATTCCATTCCTTTCCATTCGGGTTGATTCCATTCGTGTCCATTCCATTCCATTCCAATCCATTCTATTCCATTCCATCCCATTCCATTCCATTCCATTCCATTCCGGTTGGTTCCATTCCATTGCATTCCATTCCACTCCATTCCATTCCATTCCATTCTGGTTTATTCCATTCCATTCCAGTCCATTCCATTCCATTCCATTCCATTCCATTCCATTCCATTCGGGTTGATTCCATTCCTTTCCACTCCTTTTAATTCCATTGCATTCCAATCCATTCCATTAGGGTTGATTCCATTCCATTCCATTCCATTCCATTGCATTCCAGTCCATTCCATTCGGGTTGATTCCATTCCATTCCAGTCCATTCCATTCCATTCCATCCCATTCCATTCCATTTGGTTTGATTCCATTGCATTCCATTCCATTCCATTCCATTCTGGTTGATTCCATTGGATTCCATTCCATTCCATTCTGTTCCACTCCATTCCATTCCTTTCCATTCCATTCCATTCCTGTTGATTCCATTCCATTCCATTTCATTCCATTCCATTCCATTTCATTCCATTCCATTCCATTTCATTCCATTCCATTCCATTGCATTCCATTCCATTCCATTGCATTCCATTCCATTCCATTTCATTCCATTCCATTCCATTCCATTCCATTTCATTCCATTCCATTCCATTTCATTCCATTCCATTCCATTTCATTCCATTCCATTCCATTTCATTCCATTCCATTCCTTTCCATTCCTTTCCTTTCCATTCCATTCCATTCCATTCCATTCCATTTCATTCCATTCCATTGCATTTCATTTCAGTCCATTCCATTCCATTCCTTTCCATTCCATTTCATTGCATTCCATTCTATTCCATTCCATTTGGGTTGATTCCATTCCATTCCATTCCATTCCATTCCATTCCATTCCATCCCATTCCATTCCATTTGGTTTGATTCCATTGCATTCCATTCCATTCCATTCCATTCCTTTCTGGTTGATTCCATTCGATTCCATTCCATTCCATTCGGTTCCCTTCCATTCCATTCCTTACCATTCCATTCCATTCCGGTTGATTCCATTCCATTCCATTTCATTCCATTCCATTCCATTTCATTCCATTCCCTTCCATTTCATTCCATTCCATTCCATTCCATTCCATTTCATTTTATTCCATTCCATTCCATTTCATTCCATTCCATTCCATTCCATTTTATTCCATACCATTCCATTTCATTCCATTCCATTCCATTTCATTCCATTCCATTCCATTCAAATCTTTCCATTGCATTCCATTCCTTTTCATTCCATTCCATTCCATTGCATTTCATTTCAGTCCATTCCATTCCATTCCTTTCCATTCCATTTCATTGCATTCCATTCTATTCCATTCCATTTGGGTTGATTCCATTCCATTCCATTCCATTCCATTAGATTTCATTCGGGTTCATTCCATTCCTTTCCATTCCATTCGGGTTCATTCCATTCCATTCCATTCCATTCCATTCGGTTGGATTCCATCCCATTCCATTCGATTCCATTCCATTCCATTCCATTCCATTCCATTCCATTCGGGTTGAATCCATACCCTTCCATTCCATTCCCATCCATTCCATTCCATTCAATTTCATTCCATTCTGGTTGATTGCATTCTATTCGATTCGGTTTTATTTGATTCGATTCCATTCCATTCCTTTCCATTCCATTAGGGTTGATTCCATTCCGTTCCATTCCATTCCATTCCATTAGTGTTGATTCCATTCCATTCCATTCCATTCCATTCCATTCCATTCCATTCCACTCCATTCCCTTCCATTCCACTCCATTCCATTCCATTCCATTCTATTCCATTCCATTCCAATCCATTCCATTCGGGTTGATTCCGTTCCAATCCATTCCATTCCATTTCATTCCATTCCATTCCATCAGGGTTGATTCCATTCCATTCCATTCCATTCCTTTCCATTTGGGCTGATTCCATTGCATTCCATTCCATTCCATTCCATTCCATTCCATTTCGGCTGATTCTATTCCATTCCATTCCTTTCCATTGCATTTGGGTTGATTCCATTCCATTCCATTCCATTCCATTCCATTCCTTTCCATTCGGGATGATTCCATTCCATTCCATTCCATTCCATTCCACTCTGGTTGATTCCATTCCATTCCATTCCATTCCATTCCATTATATTCCATTCCATTCCATTCCGGTTGATTCCATTCGATTCCATTCCATTCCATTCCATTCTATTCCATTCCATTCCTTTCGGGTTGATTCCATTTCATTCCATTCCAATTCAGTCCATTAGATTCCATTCCGTTCGGTTTGATTCCATTCCATTCCATTCCATTCCATTGCATTCCATGCCTTTTGGGATGATTCCATTCCATTCCCTTCCATTCCATTCCATTCCATTCCATTCCATTAGGGTTGGTTCCATTCCATTCCATTCCTTTGCGTTCCATTCCATTCCATTCGGGTTGATTCCGTTCCATCACATTCCATTCCATTCCATTCCATTCGCGTTGAGTCCATTTGATTCCATCCCATTCCATTCCATTCCATTCCATTCCGGTTGATTCCATTCCGTTCCGATCCATTCCATTCCATTGCATTCCATTCCATTCCTTTCCATTCTGGTTGATTCCAGTCGATTCAATTCCATTCCATTCCATTCCATTCCGTTCGGGTTGATTCCATTCCATTCCATTCCATTTAATTCGATTCCATTCCATTTGGGTTGATTCCATTCCTTTCCATTCCATTCCATTCCATTATATTCCAGTTCATTCCATTCCGGTTGATTCCATTCCACTCCATGCCACTCCATTCCATTCCATTCCATGCCATTCCATTGCATTCCATTCCATTCTTATTGATTCCATTCCATTCCATTCCTTTCCATTCCATTCCATCCCATTCCATTCGGGTTGATTCCAGTCGATTCAATTCCATTCCATTCCATTCCATTCCGTTCGGGTTGATTTCATTCCATTCCATTCCATTACATTCCATTCCCTTTGGGTTGATTCCATTCCAATCCATTCCATTCCATTAGGGTTGTTTCCATTCCATTCCATTACATTCCATTCCCTTCCATTCCATTTGGGTTGATTCCTTTCCATTCCATTCTATTCCATTCCATTCCATTCCATTCGGGTTGAATCCATTCCATTCCATTCCATTCCAATTCATTCCATTCCATTCCATTCGGGTGTATTCCATTCCATTCCATTCCATTCCATTCCATTCCATTTGGGTTGATTCCATTCCATTCCATTCCATTCCATTCCATTCCATTCGGGATGATTCCATTCCATTCCATTCCATACCATTCCAAACAATTCCAATCTGGTTGATTCCATTCCACTCCAATCCATTCCATTCCATTCCACGATATTCCATTCCATTCCATTCTGGTTGATTCCATTCCATTCCATTCCATTCCATTCGTTTCCATTCCATTCCATTCCTTTCTATTCCATTCCATTCCGGTTGATTCCATTCCACTCCATTTCATTCCATTCCATTCCATTTCATTTCATTCCATTCCATTCCATTTCATTCCATTCCATTCCGTTTCATTCCATTCCATTCCATTCCATTTCATTCCATTCCATTCCATTTCATTCCATTCCATTCCATTCCATTTCTTTTTATTCCATTCCATTTCATTTCATTCCATTCCATTCCATTCCATTCTATTCCATTCCATTCGGGTTGATTCCATTCCATTCCATTTCATTCGGGTTCATTCCATTCCATTGCATTCCATTCCATTCCATTCAGATGGATTCCATTCCATTCCATTCGATTCCATTCCATTCCATTCCATTCGGGTTTTTTCCATTGCATTCCATTCCATTCCCATCCATTCCATTCCATTCAATTTCATTCCAATCGCGTTGATTCCGTTCTATTCGATTCGATTTGATTTGATTCGATTCCATTCCATTCCATTCCATTCCATTAGGATGTATTTCCATTCCGTTCCATTCCATTCCATTCCATTCGGGTTGATTCCATTCCACTCCATTCCATTCCATTCCATTCCATTCCACTCCATTCCATTCCATTCCACTCCATTCCATTCCATTCCATTCTGGTTGATTCCACTCCAATCCATTCCATTCCATTCCATGCCATTCCATTGCAATCGTGTTGATTTCATTCCATTCCATTCCATTCTCTTCCATTCCATTCCATTCCATGACACTCCATTGCATTCCATTCCATTTGGGTTGATTCTATTCCATTCCATTCCATTCCATTCCATTCCAGTCAGGTTGAGTCCATTCCATTCCATTCCATTCCATTCGTGTTGATTCCCTTCAATTCTATTACATTCCATTTCATTCCATTCCATTGCATTGCATTCCAATCGGGTTGATTCCATTCCATTCCATTCTATTCCATTCCGGTGGATTCCATTCCATTCCATTCCAATCCATTCCATTCCATTCCATTCCATTCCATTCCATGCGGGTTGATTCCATTCGATTCCATTCTATTCCATTCCATTCCATTCTATTGCATTTAATTCAATTCCATTCGTGTTGATTGCATTCCATTCCATTCCATTCCATTCCTTTCCATTAGGGTTGATTCCACTCCATTCCACTCCATTCCATTCCACTACTTTAGGGTTGATTCCATTCCATACGATTCCATTCCATTCTATTCCATTCCATTCCATTGAGGTTGATTCCATTGCATTCCATTCCACTCCTTTCCGTTCCGTTAGGGTTGATTCCATTCCACTCCATTCCATTCCATTCCATTCCATTTCATTCCATTCCATTCCATTCCATTCCATTCCATTCCATTTCATTCCATTCCATTCCTTTCCAATCCATTTGGGTTGATTTCATTCCATTCCATTCCATTCCATTCCATTACATTCCAGTCCATTCCATTCGGATTGATTCGATTCCATTCCAGTCCATTCCATTCCATTGAATTCCATCCCATTCCATTCCATTTGGGTTGATTCCATTCCATTCCATACCATTACATTACATTTCATTCCAGTCTATTTCATTCGGTTTGATTCCATTCCATCCTCTTCCATTCCATTCCATTCCATTCCAGTCTGGTTGATTCCATTTCATTCCATTCCATTCCATTCCGTTCCATTTCATTCCATTCCATTCCATTCCATTCCATTTCATTTTATTCCATTCCATTCCATTACATTACATTCTATTCCATTCCATTCGGGTACATTCCATTCCATTCCATTCCATTAGGGTTGATTGCATTCCATTCCACTCCATTCCATTCCATTCCATTTGGGTTGATTCCATTCCATTCCATTCCATTCCATTCCGTTCCATTCCACTCAATTCCCTTCCATTCCACTCCATTCCATTCCATTCCATTCCATTCTATTCCATTCCATTCCTTTCCATTGCATTCCATTACCTTCAGGTTGATTTCATTCCAATCCATTCCATTCCATTCCATTCCATTTCGGTTGAATCCATTTCATTCCATTCCATTCCTGTCCATTCCATTCCATTCCGGATTATTCCATTGCATTCCATTCAATTCCACTCGGGTTGATTCCATTCCATTCCATTCCATTCCAGGATATTCCATTCCTTTCCATTGCAGTTGATTCCATTCGATTCCATTCGATTCCATTCCATTCCATTCCATTCCATTCCATAAGAGTTGATTAAATTCCAATCCATTCCATCCCATTCCATTCCGTTCCACTCCATTCCAATCCATTCCATTCCATTCCAATCCATTCCATTCCTTTCCATTCGGGTTGATTCCATTCGTGTCCATTCCATTCCATTCCAATCCATTCTATTCCATTCCATCCCATTCCATTCCATTCCATTCCATTCCGGTTGGTTCCATTCCATTGCATTCCATTCCACTCCATTCCATTCCATTCCATTCTGGTTTATTCCATTCCATTCCAGTCCATTCCATTCCATTCCATTCCATTCCATTCCATTCCATTCGGGTTGATTCCATTCCTTTCCACTCCTTTTAATTCCATTGCATTCCAATCCATTCCATTAGGGTTGATTCCATTCCATTCCATTCCATTCCATTGCATTCCAGTCCATTCCATTCGGGTTGATTCCATTCCATTCCAGTCCATTCCATTCCATTCCATCCCATTCCATTCCATTTGGTTTGATTCCATTGCATTCCATTCCATTCCATTCCATTCTGGTTGATTCCATTGGATTCCATTCCATTCCATTCTGTTCCACTCCATTCCATTCCTTTCCATTCCATTCCATTCCTGTTGATTCCATTCCATTCCATTTCATTCCATTCCATTCCATTTCATTCCATTCCATTCCATTTCATTCCATTCCATTCCATTTCATTCCATTCCATTCCATTGCATTCCATTCCATTCCATTTCATTCCATTCCATTCCATTTCATTCCATTCCATTCCATTCCATTCCATTTCATTCCATTCCATTCCATTTCATTCCATTCCATTCCATTCCATTCCATTCCATTCCATTTCATTCCATTCCATTCCTTTCCATTCCTTTCCTTTCCATTCCATTCCATTCCATTCCATTCCATTTCATTCCATTCCATTGCATTTCATTTCAGTCCATTCCATTCCATTCCTTTCCATTCCATTTCATTGCATTCCATTCTATTCCATTCCATTTGGGTTGATTCCATTCCATTCCATTCCATTCCATTCCATTCCATTCCATCCCATTCCATTCCATTTGGTTTGATTCCATTGCATTCCATTCCATTCCATTCCATTCCTTTCTGGTTGATTCCATTCGATTCCATTCCATTCCATTCGGTTCCCTTCCATTCCATTCCTTACCATTCCATTCCATTCCGGTTGATTCCATTCCATTCCATTTCATTCCATTCCATTCCATTTCATTCCATTCCCTTCCATTTCATTCCATTCCATTCCATTCCATTCCATTTCATTTTATTCCATTCCATTCCATTTCATTCCATTCCATTCCATTCCATTTTATTCCATACCATTCCATTTCATTCCATTCCATTCCATTTCATTCCATTCCATTCCATTCAAATCTTTCCATTGCATTCCATTCCTTTTCATTCCATTCCATTCCATTGCATTTCATTTCAGTCCATTCCATTCCATTCCTTTCCATTCCATTTCATTGCATTCCATTCTATTCCATTCCATTTGGGTTGATTCCATTCCATTCCATTCCATTCCATTAGATTTCATTCGGGTTCATTCCATTCCTTTCCATTCCATTCGGGTTCATTCCATTCCATTCCATTCCATTCCATTCGGTTGGATTCCATCCCATTCCATTCGATTCCATTCGATTCCATTCCATTCCATTCCATTCCATTCCATTCGGGTTGAATCCATACCCTTCCATTCCATTCCCATCCATTCCATTCCATTCAATTTCATTCCATTCGGGTTGATTGCATTCTATTCGATTCGGTTTTATTTGATTCGATTCCATTCCATTCCTTTCCATTCCATTAGGGTTGATTCCATTCCGTTCCATTCCATTCCATTCCATTAGTGTTGATTCCATTCCATTCCATTCCATTCCATTCCATTCCATTCCATTCCACTCCATTCCCTTCCATTCCACTCCATTCCATTCCATTCCATTCTATTCCATTCCATTCCAATCCATTCCATTCGGGTTGATTCCGTTCCAATCCATTCCATTCCATTTCATTCCATTCCATTCCATCAGGGTTGATTCCATTCCATTCCATTCCATTCCTTTCCATTTGGGCTGATTCCATTCCATTCCATTCCATTCCATTCCATTCCATTTCGGCTGATTCTATTCCATTCCATTCCTTTCCATTGCATTTGGGTTGATTCCATTCCATTCCATTCCATTCCATTCCATTCCTTTCCATTCGGGATGATTCCATTCCATTCCATTCCATTCCATTCCACTCTGGTTGATTCCATTCCATTCCATTCCATTCCATTCCATTATATTCCATTCCATTCCATTCCGGTTGATTCCATTCGATTCCATTCGATTCCATTCCATTCCATTCCATTCTATTCCATTCCATTCCTTTCGGGTTGATTCCATTTCATTCCATTCCAATTCATTCCATTAGATTCCATTCCGTTCGGTTTGATTCCATTCCATTCCATTCCATTCCATTGCATTCCATGCCTTTTGGGATGATTCCATTCCATTCCCTTCCATTCCATTCCATTCCATTCCATTACATTAGGGTTGGTTCCATTCCATTCCATTCCTTTGCGTTCCATTCCATTCCATTCGGGTTGATTCCGTTCCATCACATTCCATTCCATTCCATTCCATTCGCGTTGAGTCCATTTGATTCCATCCCATTCCATTCCATTCCATTCCATTCCGGTTGATTCCATTCCGTTCCGTTCCATTCCATTCCATTGCATTCCATTCCATTCCTTTCCATTCTGGTTGATTCCAGTCGATTCAATTCCATTCCATTCCATTCCATTCCGTTCGGGTTGATTCCATTCCATTCCATTCCATTTAATTCGATTCCATTCCATTTGGGTTGATTCCATTCCTTTCCATTCCATTCCATTCCATTATATTCCAGTTCATTCCATTCCGGTTGATTCCATTCCACTCCATGCCACTCCATTCCATTCCATTCCATGCCATTCCATTGCATTCCATTCCATTCTTATTGATTCCATTCCATTCCATTCCTTTCCATTCCATTCCATCCCATTCCATTCGGGTTGATTCCAGTCGATTCAATTCCATTCCATTCCATTCCATTCCGTTCGGGTTGATTTCATTCCATTCCATTCCATTACATTCCATTCCCTTTGGGTTGATTCCATTCCAATCCATTCCATTTCATTAGGGTTGTTTCCATTCCATTCCATTACATTCCATTCCCTTCCATTCCATTTGGGTTGATTCCTTTCCATTCCATTCTATTCCATTCCATTCCATTCCATTCGGGTTGAATCCATTCCATTCCATTCCATTCCAATTCATTCCATTCCATTCCATTCGGGTGTATTCCATTCCATTCCATTCCATTCCATTCCATTCCATTTGGGTTGATTCCATTCCATTCCATTCCATTCCATTCCATTCCATTCGGGATGATTCCATTCCATTCCATTCCATACCATTCCAAACAATTCCAATCTGGTTGATTCCATTCCACTCCAATCCATTCCATTCCATTCCACGATATTCCATTCCATTCCATTCTGGTTGATTCCATTCCATTCCATTCCATTCCATTCGTTTCCATTCCATTCCATTCCTTTCTATTCCATTCCATTCCGGTTGATTCTATTCCAGTCCATTTCATTCCATTCCATTCCATTTCATTTCATTCCATTCCATTCCATTTCATTCCATTCCATTCCGTTTCATTCCATTCCATTCCATTCCATTTCATTCCATTCCATTCCATTTCATTCCATTCCATTCCATTCCATTTCTTTTTATTCCATTCCATTTCATTTCATTCCATTCCATTCCATTCCATTCTATTCCATTCCATTCGGGTTGATTCCATTCCATTCCATTCCATTCCATTTCATTCGGGTTCATTCCATTCCATTCCATTCCATTCCATTCCATTCAGATGGATTCCATTCCATTCCATTCGATTCCATTCCATTCCATTCCATTCGGGTTTTTTCCATTGCATTCCATTCCATTCCCATCCATTCCATTCCATTCAGTTTCATTCCAATCGCGTTGATTCCGTTCTATTCGATTCGATTTGATTTGATTCGATTCCATTCCATTCCATTCCATTCCATTAGGATGTATTTCCATTCCGTTCCATTCCATTCCATTCCATTCGGGTTGATTCCATTCCACTCCATTCCATTCCATTCCATTCCATTCCACTCCATTCCATTCCATTCCACTCCATTCCATTCCATTCCATTCTGGTTGATTCCACTCCAATCCATTCCATTCCATTCCATGCCATTCCATTGCAATCGTGTTGATTTCATTCCATTCCATTCCATTCTCTTCCATTCCATTCCATTCCATGACACTCCATTGCATTCCATTCCATTTGGGTTGATTCTATTCCATTCCATTCCATTCCATTCCATTCCAGTCAGGTTGAGTCCATTCCATTCCATTCCATTCCATTCGTGTTGATTCCCTTCAATTCTATTACATT
Source organism: Pan paniscus (assembly GCF_029289425.2). Classification (NCBI taxonomy): domain Eukaryota; kingdom Metazoa; phylum Chordata; class Mammalia; order Primates; family Hominidae; genus Pan; species Pan paniscus. Next base: position 45,474,154 of record NC_073268.2, on the reverse strand, counting down.
CCATTTCATTCCATTCCATTGCATTGCATTCCAATCGGGTTGATTCCATTCCATTCCATTCTATTCCATTCCGGTGGATTCCATTCCATTCCATTCCAATCCATTCCATTCCATTCCATTCCATTCCATTCCATGCGGGTTGATTCCATTCGATTCCATTCTATTCCATTCCATTCCATTCTATTGCATTTAATTCCATTCCATTCGTGTTGATTGCATTCCATTCCATTCCATTCCATTCCTTTCCATTAGGGTTGATTCCACTCCATTCCACTCCATTCCATTCCACTACTTTAGGGTTGATTCCATTCCATACGATTCCATTCCATTCTATTCCATTCCATTCCATTGAGGTTGATTCCATTGCATTCCATTCCACTCCTTTCCGTTCCGTTAGGGTTGATTCCATTCCATTCCATTCCATTCCATTCCATTCCATTTCATTCCATTCCATTCCATTCCATTCCATTCCATTCCATTCCATTCCATTCCATTCCATTTCATTCCATTCCATTCCTTTCCAATCCATTTGGGTTGATTTCATTCCATTCCATTCCATTCCATTCCATTACATTCCAGTCCATTCCATTCGGATTGATTCGATTCCATTCCAGTCCATTCCATTCCATTGAATTCCATCCCATTCCATTCCATTTGGGTTGATTCCATTCCATTCCATACCATTACATTACATTTCATTCCAGTCTATTTCATTCGGTTTGATTCCATTCCATCCTCTTCCATTCCATTCCATTCCATTCCAGTCTGGTTGATTCCATTTCATTCCATTCCATTCCATTCCGTTCCATTTCATTCCATTCCATTCCATTCCATTCCATTTCATTTTATTCCATTCCATTCCATTACATTACATTCTATTCCATTCCATTCGGGTACATTCCATTCCATTCCATTCCATTAGGGTTGATTGCATTCCATTCCACTCCATTCCATTCCATTCCATTTGGGTTGATTCCATTCCATTCCATTCCATTTCATTCCATTCCATTCTAGTTGATTGAATTCCATTCTATTCTATTCCATTCGGTTCCATTCCATTCCATTCCTTTCCATTCCATTCCATTCCGGTTGATTCCATTCCATTCCATTTCATTCCATTCCAATCCATTCCATTCCACTTTATTCCATTCCATTCCGTTTCATTCCATTCCATTCCATTTCATTCCATTCCATTCCATTCCATTTTATTCCATTCCATTCCATTTCATTCCATTCCATTCCTTTCCATTCCATTGCCTTCCATTCCATCCCATTCCATTCCATTGCATTCCATTCCATTCCATTCCATTCCATTCTATTCCATTCCATTCTATTCCATTCCTTTCCATTCCTTTCCTTTCCATTCTATTCCATTCCATTCGGATTGATTCCATTCCATTCCATTCCATTCCAATCCATTTCATTCGGGTTCATTCCATTCCATTCCGTTCCATTACATTCCAATCCATTCAATTCGGTTGGATTCCATTCTTTTCCATTCCAATCCATTCCATTTCGGTTGATTCCATTCCATTCCATTCCATTCCATTCGGGATGATTCCATTCCATTCCATTCCATTCCATTCCATTCCATTCCATTCCGGTTGGTTCCATTCCATTCCATTCCACTCCATTCAATTGCATTCCATTCCATTCCGGTTGGTTCCATTCCATTCCATTCCATTCTGGTTTATTCCATTCCATTCCATTCCATTCCATTCCATTCCATTCGAGTTGATTCCATTCGTTTCCGCTCCATTTAATTCCATTCCATTCCAATCCATTCCATTTGGGTTGATTCAATTCCATTCCGTTCCATTGCATTACATTACATTCCAGTCAATTCCATTCGGGTTGACTCCCTTCCATTCCAGTCCATTCTATTCCATTCCATTCCATCCCATTCCATTCCATTTTGTTTGATTCCATGCCATTCCATACCATTATATTTCATTTCATTCCAGTCCATTCCATTCGGTTTGATTCCATTCCATTCCATTCCATTCCATTCTTGTTGATTCCATTCCATTCCATTCCATTCCATTCCATTCGGTTCCATTCCATTCCATTCCATTCCGGTTGATTCCATTACATTCCATTCAATTCCATTCCATTCCATTCCATTCGCGTTGAGTCCATTCGATTCCATCCCATTCCATTCCATTCCATTTCATTCCGGTTGATTCCATTCCGTTCCGTTCCATTCCATTCCATTGCATTCCATTCCATTCCATTCTGGTTGATTACAGTCGATTCCGTTCCATTCCATTCCATTCCGTTCGGGTTGATTCCATGTCATTCCTTTCCATTTAATTTGATTCCATTCCATTAGGGTTGATTCCATTCCATTCCATTCTATTCCATTCCATTCCATTCCATTCAATTGCATTCCGGTGGATTCCATTCCATTCCATTTCAATCCATTCCATTCCATTCCATTCCATTCCATTCCATTCCATGCGGGATGATTCCATTCGATTCCATTCTATTCCATTCCATTCCATTCCATTGCATTTAATTCCATTCCATTCGTGTTGATTGCATTCCATTCCATTCCATTCCATTCCTTTCCATTAGGGTTGATTCCACTCCATTCCACTCCATTCCATTCCACTACTTTAGGGTTGATTCCATTCCATTCGATTCCATTCCATTCCATTCCATTCCATTCCATTGAGGTTGATTCCATTCCATTCCATTACACTCCTTTCCATTCCGTTAGGGTTGATTCCATTCCATTCCATTCCATTCCATTCCATTTCATTCCATTCCATTCCATTCCATTCCATTCCATTCCATTCCATTTCATTCCATTCCATTCCTTTCCATTCCATTTGGGTTGATTTCATTCCATTCCTTTCCATTACATTGCATTACATTCCAGTTCATTCCATTCGGGTTGATTCGATTCCATTCCAGTCCATTCCATTCCATTCAATTCCATCCCATTCCATTCCATTTGGGTTGATTCCATTCCATTCGATACCATTACATTACATTTCATTCCAGTCTATTTCTTTCGGTTTGATTCCATTCCATTCTCTTCCATTCCATTCCATTCCGTTCCAGTATGGTTGATTCCATTTCATTCCATTCCATTCCATTCGTTTCCATTCCATTCCATTCCTCTCCATTCCATTCCATTCCGGTTGACTCCATTCCATTCCATTTCATTCCATTCCGTTCCATTTCATTCCATTCCAATCCATTCCATTCCATTTCATTTTATTCCATTCCATTCCATTACATTATATTCTATTCCATTCCATTCGGGTTCATTCCATTCCATTCCATTCCATTAGGGTTCATTCCATTCCATTCCACTCCATTCCATTCCATTCCATTTGGGTTGATTCCATTCCATTCCATTCCATTCCATTCCATTCCATTCTAGTTGATTGAATTCCATTCTATTCTATTCCATTCGGTTGCATTCCATTCCATTCCTTTCCATTCCATTCCATTCCGGTTGATTCCATTCCATTCCATTTCATTCCATTCCAATCCATTCCATTCCATTTTATTCCATTCCATTCCGTTTCATTCCATTCCATTCCATTTCATTCCATTCCATTCCATTCCATTTTATTCCATTCCATTCCATTTCATTCCATTCCATTCCATTCCATTCCATTGCATTCCATTCCATCCCATTCCATTCCATTGCAATTCCATTCCATTCCATTCCATTCCATTCCATTCCATTCCATTCTATTCCATTCCTTTCCATTCCATTCCATTCCATTCCATTCTATTCCATTCCATTCAGATTGATTCCATTCCATTCCATTCCATTCCATTCCATTCCATTTCATTCGGGTTCATTCCATTCCATTCCGTTCCATTCCATTCCAATCCATTCAATTCGGTTGGATTCCATTCTTTTCCATTCCATTCCATTCCATTTCGGTTGATTCCATTCCATTCCATTCCATTCCATTCCATTCCATTCCATTCCATTTCTGTTGATTCCATTCCATTCCATTCCATTCCATTCCATTCCATTCCATTCCATTCCATTCCATTCGGGATGATTCCATTCCATTCCATTCCATTCCATTCCATTCCATTCCATTCCGGTTGGTTCCATTCCATTCCATTCCACTCCATTCAATTGCATTCCATTCCATTCCGGTTCGTTCCATTCCATTCCATTCCATTGTGGTTTATTCCATTCCATTCCATTCCATTCCATTCTATTCCATTCCATTCCATTCGAGTTGATTCCATTCGTTTCCGCTCCATTTAATTCCATTCCATTCCAATCCATTCCATTTGGGTTGATTCAATTCCATTCCGTTCCATTGCATTACATTACATTCCAGTCCATTCCATTCGGGTTGACTCCCTTCCATTCCAGTCCATTCTATTCCATTCCATTCCATCCCATTCCATTCCATTTTGTTTGATTCCATGCCATTCCATACCATTATATTTCATTTCATTCCAGTCCATTCCATTCGGTTTGATTCCATTCCATTCCATTCCATTCCATTCTTGTTGATTCCATTCCATTCCATTCCATTCCATTCGGTTCCATTCCATTCCATTCCATTCCGGTTGATTCCATTACATTCCATTCAATTCCATTCCAATCCATTCCATTCGCGTTGAGTCCATTCGATTCCATCCCATTCCATTCCATTCCATTCCATTCCGGTTGATTCCATTCCGTTCCGTTCCATTCCATTCCATTGCATTCCATTCCATTCCATTCTGGTTGATTACAGTCGATTCCGTTCCATTCCATTCCATTCCGTTCGGGTTGATTCCATGTCATTCCTTTCCATTTAATTTGATTCCATTCCATTAGGGTTGATTCCATTCCATTCCATTCTATTCCATTCCATTCCATTCCATTCCATTCCATTCCAGTTTATTCCAATGGGGTTGATTCCATTCCATTCCATTCCATTCCATTCCTTGCCTTTCGTGTTGATTCAATTCCATTCCATTCCATTCCATTCCATTCCATTCCATTCCATTCGGCTTGATTCAATTCCATTCCATTCCATTGCATTCCATTCCATTAGGGATGATTCCTTTCCATTCCATTCCATTCGATTCCATTCCTTTCCCCTCGGGTTGATTCCCTTCCATTCCATTCCATTCCAGTCCATTCCATTCCATTCCATTCCTTTCCATTGCATTCCATTCCATGATTTTCCATTCCATTGCATTCGGGTTGCTTCCGTTCGATTCCATTCCATTCCATTCCATTCCATTCCATTCCATTCCATTGCTTTCCATTCCAGTCCTTTCGGGTTGATTCCATTTCATTCCATTTCACTCCATTGTATTAGCGTTGAGTCCATTCGATTCCATCCCATTCCATTCCATTCCATTCCAGTTGGTTCCAATCCATTCCCTTCCACTCCATTCCATTCCATTCCATTCTGGTTTATTCCATTCCATTCAATTCCATTCCATTCCATTCCATTCCATTCGGGTTGATTCCATTCGTTTCCACTCCATTTAATTCCATTCCATTCCAATCCATTCCATTTGGGTTGGTTCCATTCCATTCCACTCCATTGTATTACAATGCATTCCAGTCCATTCCATTCCATTCCATTCCATCCCATTCCATTCCTTTTGGTTTGATTTCATTCCCTTCCATACCATCACATTCCATTCCATTCCATTCCATTCCACTCCATTCCATTCTGGTTGATTCCATTCCATTCCATTCCATTCCATTCGGTTCCATTCCATTCCGTTCTTTTCCACTCCATTCCATTCCGGTTGATTCCATTCAATTCCATTTCATTCCATTCCATTCCATTTCATTCCATTCCATTCCATTCCATTCCATATCATTTTATTCCTTTCCATTCCATTTCATTCCATTCCATTCCATTTCATTCCATTCCATTTCATTCCATTCCTTTCCATTCCATTCCATTCCATTTCATTCCATTCCATTTCATTCCATTCCTTTCCATTCCATTCCATTCCATTCGGGTTGATTCCATTCCATTCCATTCCATTCAATTTCATTCGGGTTCATTCCATTCCATTCCATTCCATTCGGGATGATTCCATTCCATTCCATTCCATTCGATTCAATTCCATTCGTTTTGATTCCAGTCCATTCAATTGCATTCCATTACATTCCAGTCCATTCAATTCCATTCAATTCCATCCGATTCCATCCGATTCCATTCCATTTGGGTTGATTCCATTCCATTCCATACCATTGCCTTACATTTCATTCCAGTCTATTCCATTCGGTTTGATTCCATTCCATTCTATTCCATTCCATTCCATTCCATTCCAGTCTGGTTGATTCCATTCCATTCCATTCCATTCCATTCCATTCGTTTCCATTCCATTCCATTCCATTCCAGTCTGGTTGATTCCATTCCATTCCATTCCATTCATTTCCATTCCATTCCATTCCTTTCCATTCCATTCCAGTCTGGTTGATTCCATTCCATTCCATTCCATTCATTTCCATTCCATTCCATTCCTTTCCATTCCATTCCATTCCGGTTGATTCCATTCCAGTCCATTTCATTCCATTCCGTTCCATTCCATTCCACTCCATTCCATTCCATTCCATTCCATTCCACTCCATTCCATTCCATTCCATTTCATTTTATTCCACTCCATTCCATTCCATTCCATTCCCTTCCATTTCGGTTGATTCCATTCCATTTCATTCCATTCCTGTCCATTCCATTCCATTCCGGCTGATTCCATTGCATTCCATTCAATTCCACTCGGGTTGATTCCATTCCATTCCATTCCATTCCATTCCATTCCATTCCATTCCAGGATATTCCATTCCATTCCATTCCAGTTGATTCCATTCGATTCCTTTCCATTCCATTCCATTCCATTCCATAAGAGGTGATTAAATTCCAATCCATTCCATCCCATTCCATTCCGTTCCACTCCATACCAATCCATTCCATTCCATTCCAATCCATTCCATTCCTTTCCATTCGGGATGATTCCATTCTAGTCCATTCCATTCCATTCCAATCCATTCTATTCCATTCCATCCCTTTCCATTCCATTCCATTCAATTCCGGTTGGTTCCATTCCATTGCATTCCATTCCACTCCATTCCATTCCATTCCAATCTGGTTTATTCAATTCCATTCCATTCCATGCCATTCCATTCCATTCCATTCCATTCCATTCGGGTTGATTCCATTCCTTTCCACTCCTTTTAATTTCATTCCATTCCAATCCATTCCATTTTGGTTGATTCCATTCCATTCCATTACATTACATTACATTGCATTCCAGTCCATTCCATTCGGGTTGATTCCATTTCATTCCAGTCCATTCCATTCCATTCCATCCCATTCCATTCCATTTGGTTTGATTCCATTGCATTCCATTCCATTCCATTCGGTTCCACTCCATTCCATACCTTTCCATTCCATTCCATTCCGGTTGATTCCACTCCATTCCATTTCATTCCATTCCATTCCATTTCATTCCATTCCATTCCATTTCATTCCATTCCATTCCTTTCCATTCCGTTTGATTCCATTCCATTCCATTTCATTCCATTCCATTCCATTCCATTCCATTCCATTCCACTCCATTCCATTCCATTTCATTCCATTCCCTTCCATTTCATTCCATTCCCTTCCATTTCATTCCATTCCATTCCATTCCATTCCATTTCATTTTATTCCATTCCATTCCATTTCATTCCATTCCATTCCATTTTATTCCATTCCATTCCATTTCATTCCATTCCATTCCATTTCATTCCATTCCATTCCATTCCATTGCATTCCATTCCATTTCATTCCATTCCTTTCCATTGCATTTCATTTCAGTCCATTCCATTCCATTCCTTTCCATTCCATTTCATTGCATTCCATTCTATTCCATTCCATTTGGGTTGATTCCATTCCATTCCATTCCATTCCATTTCATTCGGCTTCATTCCATTCCATTCCATACCATTCCATTCGGGTTCATTCCATTCCATTCCATTCCATTCCATTCCATTCGGTTCCACTCCATTCCATTCCTTTCCATTCCATTCCATTCCGGTTGATTCCACTCCATTCCATTTCATTCCATTCCATTCCATTTCATTCCATTCCATTCCATTTCATTCCATTCCATTGCATTTCATTTCAGTCCATTCCATTCCATTCCTTTCCATTCCATTTCATTGCATTCCATTCTATTCCATTCCATTCCATCCCATTCCATTCCATTCCATCCCATTCCATTCCATTTGGTTTGATTCCATTGCATTCCATTGCATTCCATTCCATACCTTTCTGGTTGATTCCATTCGATTCCATTCCATTCCATTCGGTTCTATTCCATTCCATTCCTTACCATTCCGTTCCATTCCGGTTGATTCCATTCCATTCCATTTCATTCCATTCCATTCCATTCCATTCCATTCCATTCCATTTCATTCCATTCCTTTCCATTTCATTCCATTCCATTCCATTCCATTCCATTTCATTTTATTCCATTCCATTCCATTTCATTCCATTCCATTCCATTTCATTCCATTCCATTCCATTCCATTTTATTCCATTCCATTCCATTTCATTCCATTCCATTCCATTTCATTCCATTCCATTCCATTCCATTGCATTCCATTCCATTTCATTCCATTCCTTTCCATTGCATTTCATTTCAGTCCATTCCATTCCATTCCTTTCCATTCCATTTCATTTCATTCCATTCTATTCCATTCCATTTGGGTTGATTCCATTCCATTCCATTCCATTCCATTCCATTTGGGCTGATTCCATTCCATTCCATTCCATTCCACTCCATTCCCTTCCATTCCACTCCACTCCATTCCATTCCATTCTATTCCATTCCATTCCATTTCATTCCATTCCCTTCGGGTTGATTCCGTTCCAATCCATTCCATTCCATTTCATTCCATTCCATTCCATCAGGGTTGATTCCATTCCATTCCATTCAATTCCATTCCATTCCCTTCCATTTGGGCTGATTCCATTCCATTCCATTCCATTCCATACCATTCCATTCCATTTCATTCCATTCCATTCCATTTCATTCCATTCCATTCCATTCCATTCCATTCCATTCCATTCCATTCCATTCCATTCCATTTCATTCCATTCCATTCCATTTCATTCCATTCCATTCCATTTCATTCCATTCCATTCCATTCCATTCCTTTCCTTTCCATTCCATTCCATTCCATTCCATTCCATTCCATTTCATTCCATTCCATTGCATTTCATTTCAGTCCATTCCATTCCATTCCTTTCCATTCCATTTCATTGCATTCCATTCTATTCCATTCCATTTGGGTTGATTCCATTCCATTCCATTCCATTCCATTCCATTCCATTCCAGTCTGGTTGATTCCATTCCATTCCATTCAATTCCATTCGTTTCCATTCCATTCCATTCCATTCCATTCCATTCCATTCGTTTCCATTCCATTCCATTCCTTTCCATTCCATTCCATTCCGGTTGATTCCATTCCAATCCATTTCATTCCATTCCGTTCCATTCCATTCCACTCCATTCCATTCCATTTCATTTCATTTTATTCCATTCCATTCCATTCCATTCAATTCCATTCCATTCCATTCCACTCAATTCCCTTCCATTCCACTCCATTCCATTCCATTCCATTCCATTCTATTCCATTCCATTCCTTTCCATTGCATTCCATTCCCTACGGGTTGATTTCGTTCCAATCCATTCCATTCCATTCCATTCCATTTCGGTTGATTCCATTCCATTCCATTCCATTCCTGTCCATTCCATTCCATTCCGGATGATTCCATTGCATTCCATTCAATTCCACTCGGGTTGATTCCATTCCATTCCATTGCATTCCATTCCATTCCAGGATATTCCATTCCATTCCATTGCAGTTGATTCCATTCGATTCCATTCCATTCCATTCCATTCCATTCCATTCCATAAGAGTTGATTAAATTCCAATCCATTCCATCCCATTCCATTCCGTTCCACTCCATTCCAATCCATTCCATTCCATTCCAATCCATTCCATTCCTTTCCATTAGGGTTGATTCTATTCGAGTCCATTCCATTCCATTCCAATCCATTCTATTCCATTCCATCCCATTCCATTCCATTCCGGTTGGTTCCATTCCATTGCATTCCATTCCACTCCATTCCATTCCATTCCATTCTGGTTTATTCCATTCCATTCCATTCCATTCCATTCCATTCCATTCCATTCCATTCCATTCCTTTCGGGTTGATTCCATTCCTTTCCACTCCTTTTACTTCCATTCCATTCCAATCCATTCCATTTGGGTTGATTCCATTCCATTCCATTCCATTAGATTGCATTCCAGTCCATTCCATTCGGGTTGATTCCATTCCATTCCAGTCCATTCCATTCCACTCCATCCCATTCCATTCCATTTATGTTGATTCCATTGCATTCCATGCCATTCCATTCCATTTTGTTTGATTCCATTGGATTCCATTCCATTCCATTCTGTTCCACTCCATTCCATTCCTTTCCATTCCATTCCATTCCGGTTGATTCCATTCCATTCCATTTCATTCCATTCCATTCCATTTCATTCCATTCCATTCCATTTCATTCCATTCCATTCCATTCCATTTCATTCCATTCCATTCCATTTCATTCCATTCCATTCCCTTTCATTCCATTCCATTCCATTCCATTCCAATGCATTCCATTCCATTTCATTCCATTCCATTGTATTTCATTTCAGTCCATTCCATTCCATTCCTTTCCATTCCATTTCATTGCATTCCATTCTATTCCATTCCATTTGGGTTGATTCCATTCCATTCCATTCCATTCCATTCCATTCCATTCCATTCCATCCCATTCCATTCCATTCCATTCCATCCCATTCCATTCCGTTTGGTTTGATTCCATTGCATTCCATTCCATTCCATTCCATTCCTTTCTGGTTGATTCCATTCGATTCCATTCCATTCCATTCGGTTCCATTCCATTCCATTCCTTACCATTCCATTCCATTCCGGTTGATTCCATTCCATTCCATTTCATTCCATTCCATTCCATTTCATTCCATTCCCTTCCATTTCATTCCATTCCATTCCATTCCATTCCATTTCATTTTATTCCATTCCAATCCTTTTCATTCCATTCCATTCCATTTCATTCCATTCCATTCCATTCCATTTTATTCCATACCATTCCATTTCATTCCATTCCATTCCATTTCATTCCATTGCATTCCATTCCATTTCATTCCATTGCATTCCATTCCTTTTCATTCCATTGCATTCCATTGCATTTCATTTCAGTGCATTCCATTCCATTCCTTTCCATTCCATTTCATTGCATTCCATTCTATTCCATTCCATTTGGGTTGATTCCATTCCATTCCATTCCATTCTATTAGATTTCATTCGGGTTCATTCCATTCCATTCCATTCCATTCCATTCGGGTTCATTCCATTCCATTCCATTCCATTCCATTCCATTCGGTTGGATTCCATCCCATTCCATTCGATTCCATTCCATTCCATTCCATTCCATTCCATTCGGGTTGAATCCATACCCTTCCATTCCATTCCCATCCATTCCATTCCATTCAATTTCTTTCCATTCGCGTAGATTACATTCTATTCGATTCGGTTTTATTTGATTCGATTCCATTCCATTCCTTTCCATTCCATTAGGGGTGATTCCATTCCGTTCCATTCCATTCCATTCCATTAGTGTTGATTCCATTCCATTCCATTCCATTCTATTCCACTCCATTCCCTTCCATTCCACTCCATTCCATTCCATTCCATTCTATTCCATGCCATTCCATTCCATTCCCTTCGGGTTGATTCCGTTCCAATCCATTCCATTCCATTTCATTCCATTCCATTCCATCAGTGTTGATTCCATTCCATTCCATTCCATTCCATTCCCTTCCATTTGGGCTGATTCCATTCCATTCCATTCCATTCCATTCCATTTTGGCTGATTCTATTCCATTCCATTCCTTTCCATTGCATTTGGGTTGATTCCATTCCATTCCATTCCATTCCATTCCATTCCTTTCCATTCGGGATGATTCCATTCCATTCCATTCCATTCCATTCCATTCCACTCTGGTTGATTCCATTCCATTCCATTCCATTCCATTCCATTCCATTATATTCCATTCCATTCCATTCCGGTTGATTCCATTCGATTCCATTCGATTCCATTCCATTCCATTCCATTCTATTCCATTCCATTCCTTTCGGGTTGATTCCATTTCATTCCATTCCAATTCATTCCATTAGATTCCATTCCGTTCGGTTTGATTTCATTCCTTTCCATTCCATTCCGTTGCATTCCATGCCTTTTGGGATGATTCCATTCCATTCCCTTCCATTCCATTCCATTCAATTCCATTACATTAGGGTTGGTTCCATTCCATTCCATTCCTTTGCGTTCCATTCCATTCCATTCGGGTTTATTCCGTTCCAGCACATTCCATTCCATTCCATTCCATTCGCGTTGAGTCCATTCTATTCCATCCCATTCCATTCCATTCCGGTTGATTCCATTCCGTTCCGTTCCATTCCATTCCATTGCATTCCATTCCATTCCTTTCCATTCTGGTTGATTCCAGTCGATTCAATTCCATTCCATTGATTCCATTCCGTTCGGGTTGATTCCATTCCATTCCATTCCATGTAATTCTATTCCATTCTATTTGGGTTGATTCCATTCCATTCCATTCCATTCCATTCCATTATATTCCAATTCATTCCATTCCGGTTGATTCCATTCCACTCCATGCCACTCCATTCCATTCCATTCCATGCCATTCCATTGCATTCCATTCCATTCTTGTTGATTCCATTCCATTCCGTTCCATTCCATTCCATCCCATTCCATTCGGGTTGATTCCAGTCGATTCAATTCCATTCCATTCCATTCCATTCCGTTCGGGTTGATTTCATTTCATTCCATTCCATTACATTCCATTCCCTTTGGGTTGATTCCATTCCAATCCATTCCATTCCATTAGGGTTGTTTCCATTCCATTACATTACATTCCATTCCCTTCCATTCCATTTGGGTTGATTCCTTTCCATTCCATTCAATTCCATTCCATTCCATTCCATTCCGGTTGATTCAATTCCAGTCCATTTCACTCCATTCCCTTCCATTTCATTTCATTCCATTCCATTCCATTTCATTCCATTCCATTCCGTTTCATTCCATTCCATTCCATTTCATTCCATTCAATTCCATTTCATTCCATTCCATTCCATTCCATTTCTTTTTATTCCATTCCATTTCATTCCACTCCATTCCATTCCATTCCATTCCATTTCATTCGGGTTCATTCCAATCCATTCCATTCCATTCCATTCCATTCCATTCAGTTGGATTCCATTCCATTCCATTCGATTCCATTCCATTCCATTCCATTCGGGTTTTTTCCATTGCATTCCATTCCATTCCCATCCATTCCATTCCATTCAATTTCAGTCCATTCGCGTTGATTCCGTTCTATTCGATTCGATTTGATTTGATTCGATTCCATTCCATTCCATTCCATTCCATTTGGATGTATTTCCATTCCGTTCCATTCCATTCCATTCCGTTCGGGTTGATTCCATTCCACTCCATTCCATTCCATTCCATTCCATTCCACTCCATTCCATTCCATTCCATTCTGGTTGATTCCACTCCAATCCATTCCATTCCATTCCATGCCATTCCATTGCAATCGTGTTGATTTCATTCCATTCCATTCCATTCTCTTCCATTCCAGTCCATTCCATTCCATTCCATCCCATTCCATTCCATTTGGTTTGATTCCATTGCATTCCATTCCATTCCATTCGGTTGCACTCCATTCCATACCTTTCCATTCCATTCCATTCCGGTTGATTCCACTCCATTCCATTTCATTCCATTCCATTCCATTTCATTCCATTCCATTCCATTTCATTCCATTCCATTCCATTTCATTCCATTCCATTCCTTTCCATTCCATTTCATTCCATTCCATTCCATTCCATTCCTTTCCATTCCATTCCATTCCATTGTATTCCATTCCATTCCATTTCATTCCATTCCATTGCATTTCATTTCAGTCCATTCCATTCCATTCCTTTCCATTCCATTTCATTGCATTCCATTCTATTCCATTCCATTTGGGTTGATTCCATTCCATTCCATTCCATTCCATTCCATTCCATCCCATTCCATTCCATTTGGTTTGATTCCATTGCATTCCATTCCATTCCATTCCATTCCTTTCTGGTTGATTCCATTCGATTCCATTCCATTCCATTCGGTTCCATTCCATTCCATTCCTTACCATTCCGTTCCATTCCGGTTGATTCCATTCCATTCCATTTCATTCCATTCCATTCCATTCCATTCCATTCCGGTTGATTCCATTCCATTCCATTTCATTCCATTCCATTCCATTCCATTCCATTTCATTCCATTCCATTCCATTCCATTCCATTTCATTCCATTCCATTCCATTCCATTCCATTTCATTCCATTCCATTCCATTTCATTCCCTTCCATTTCATTCCATTCCATTCCATTCCATTCCATTCCATTTCATTTTATTCCATTCCATTCCATTTCATTCCATTCCATTCCATTCCATTTTATTCCATTCCATTCCATTTCATTCCATTCCATTCCATTTCATTCCATTCCATTCCATTCCATTTCATTTTATTCCATTCCATTCCATTTCATTCCATTCCATTCCATTCCATTTTATTCCATTCCATTCCATTTCATTCCATTCCATTCCATTTCATTCCATTCCATTCCATTCCATTGCATTCCATTCCATTTCATTCCATTCCTTTCCATTGCATTTCATTTCAGTCCATTCCATTCCATTCCTTTCCATTCCATTTCATTGCATTCCATTCTATTCCATTCCATTTGTGTTGATTCCATTCCATTCCATTCCATTCCATTTCATTCGGCTTCATTCCATTCCATTCCATTCCATTCCATTCGGGTTCATTCCATTCCATTCCATTCCATTCCATTCCATTCCATTCAATTCGGTTGGATTCCATCCCATTCCATTCGATTCCATTCCATTCTATTCCATTCCATTCCATTCCATTCCATTCGGGTTGAATCCATACCCTTCCTTTCCATTCCCATCCATTCCATTCCATTCAATTTCTTTCCATTCGGGTTGATTCCATTCTATTCGATTCGGTTTTATTTGATTCGATTCCATTCCATTCCTTTCCATTCCATTAGGGTTGATTCCATTCCGTTCCATTCCATTCCATTCCATTGCAATCCATTAGTGTTGATTCCATTCCATTCCCTTCCATTCCATTCCATTCCACTCCATTCCCTTCCATTCCACTCCACTCCATTCCATTCCATTCTATTCCATTCCATTCCATTACATTCCATTCCCTTCGGGTTGATTCCTTTCCAATCCATTCCATTCCATTTCATTCCATTCCATTCCATCAGGGTTGATTCCATTCCATTCCATTCCATTCCATTCCATTCCATTCCCTTCCATTTGGGCTGATCCCATTCCATTCCATTCCATTCCATTCCATTCCATTCGGGTGGATTCCATGCTATTCCATTCCATTCCATTCCATTCCATTCCATTTCGGCTGATTCTATTCCATTCCATTCCTTTCCATTGCATTTGGGTTGATTCACTTCCATTCCATTCCATTCCATTCCATTCCATTCCATTCCATTCCATTCCATTCCATTCGGGATGATTCCATTCCATTCCATTCCATTCCATTCAATTCCTCTCGGGTTGATTCCATTCCATTCCATTCCATTCCATTCCATTCCATTTCATTATATTCCATTCCATTCCATTCCGGTTGATTCCATTCGATTCCATTCGATTCCATTCCATTCCATTCCATTCCATTCCATTCCGGTTGGTTCCATTCCATTCCATTCCATTCAATTGCATTCCATTCCATTCCGGTTGGTTCCATTCCATTCCATTCCATTGTGTTTTATTCCATTCCATTCCATTCCATTCCATTCCATTCGAGTTGATTCCATTCGTTTCCGCTCCATTTAATTACATTCCATTCCAATCCATTCCATTTGGGTTGATTCAATTCCATTCCGTTCCATTGCATTACATTACATTCCATTCCATTCCATTCCATTCCATTCTTGTTGATTCAATTCCATTCCATTCCATTCCATTCCATTCGTTTCCATTCCATTCCATTCCATTCCGGTTAATTCCATTACATTCCATTCAATTCCATTCCATTCCATTCCATTCGCGTTGAGTCCATTCGATTCCATCCCATTCCATTCCATTCCATTCCATTCCGGTTGATTCCATTCCGTTCCGTTCCATTCCATTCCATTGCATTCCATTCCATTCCATTCTGGTTGATTACAGTCGATTCCGTTCCATTCCATTCCATTCCGTTCGGGTTGATTCCATGTCATTCCTTTCCATTTAATTTGATTCCATTCCATTAGGGTTGATTCCATTCCATTCCATTCCGTTCCATTCCATTCCATTCCATTCCATTCAAGTTTATTCCAATGGGGTTGATTCCATTCCATTCCATTCCATTCCATTCCATTCATTTCCTTTCGTGTTGATTCCATTCGATTCCATTCCATTCCATTCCATTCCATTCCATTCGGCTTGATTCCATTCCATTCCATTCCATTGCATTCCATTCCATTCGGGATTATTCCTTTCCATTCCATTCCATTCGATTGCATTCCATTCCCCTCGGGTTGATTCCCTTCCATTCCATTCCATTATAGTCCATTCCATTCCATTCCATTCCTTTCCATTGCATTCCATTCCATGATTTTCCATTCCATTGCATTCGGGTTGCTTCCGTTCGATTCCATTCCATTCCATTCCATTCCATTCCATTCCATTCCATTCCATTCCATTGCTTTCCATTCCAGTCCTTTCGGGTTGATTCCATTTCATTCCATTTCACTCACTTATATTAGCGTTGAGTCCATTCGATTGCACCCCATTCCATTCCATTCCTTTCCAGTTGGTTCCATTCCATTCCCTTCCACTCCATTCCATTCCATTCCATTCTGGTTTATTCCATTCCATTCAATTCCATTCCATTCCATTCCATTCCATTCGGGTTGATTCCATTCGTTTCCACTCCATTTAATTCCATTCCATTCCAATCCATTCCATTTGGGTTGGTTCCATTCCATTCCTCTCCATTGTATTACATTGCATTCCAGTCCATTCCATTCCATTCCATTCCATCCCATTCCATTCCATTTGGTTTGATTTCATACCTTTCCATACCATCACATTCCATTCCATTCCATTCCATTCCATTCCATTCTGGTTGATTCAATTCCATTCCATTCCATTCCATTCGGTTCCATTCCATTCCATTCTTGTCCACTCCATTCCATTCCGGTTGATTCCATTCAATTCCATTTCATTCCATTCCATTCCATTTCATTCCATTCCATTCCATTCCATTCCATATCATTTTATTCCTTTCCATTCCATTTCATTCCATTCCATTCCATTTCATTCCATTCCATTTCATTCCATTCCTTTCCATTTCATTCCATTCCTTTCCATTCCATTCCATTCCATTTCATCCCATTCCATTTCATTCCATTCCTTTCCATTCCATTCCATTCCATTCGGGTTGATTCCATTCCATTCCATTCCATTCAATTTCATTCGGGTTCATTCCATTCCATTCCATTCCATTCCATTCGGGATGATTCCATTCCATTCCATTCCATTCGATTCAATTCCATTCGGTTTGATTCCAGTTCATTCAATTCCATTCCATTACATTCCAGTCCATTTCATTCGGCTTCATTCCATTCCATTCCATTCCATTCCATTCGGGTTCATTCCATTCCATTCCATTCCATTCCATTCCATTCCATTCAATTCGGTTGGATTCCATCCCATTCCATTCGATTCCATTCCATTCTATTCCATTCCATTCCATTCCATTCCATTCCATTCCATTCCATTCCATTCCATTCCATTCGGGTTGAATCCATACCCTTCCTTTCCATTCCCATCCATTCCATTCCATTCAATTTCATTCCATTCGGGTTGATTCCATTCTATTCGATTCGGTTTTATTTGATTCGATTCCATTCCATTCCTTTCCATTCCATTAGGGTTGATTCCATTCCGTTCCATTCCATTCCATTCCTTTGCAATCCATTAGTGTTGATTCCATTCCATTCCCTTCCATTCCATTCCATTCCACTCCATTCCCTTCCATTCCACTCCACTCCATTCCATTCCATTCTATTCCATTCCATTCCATTACATTCCATTCCCTTCGGGTTGATTCCGTTCCAATCCATTCCATTCCATTTCATTCCATTCCATTCCATCAGGGTTGATTCCATTCCATTCCATTCCATTCCATTCCATTCCCTTCCATTTGGGCTGATTCCATTCCATTCCATTCCATTCCATTCCATTCCATTCGGGTGGATTCCATGCTATTCCATTCCATTCCATTCCATTCCATTCCATTTCGGCTGATTCTATTCCATTCCATTCCTTTCCATTGCATTTGGGTTGATTCACTTCCATTCCATTCAATTCCATTCCATTCCATTCCATTCCATTCGGGATGATTCCATTCCATTCCATTCCATTCCATTCAATTCCACTCGGGTTTTTTCCATTCCATTCCATTCCATTCCATTCCATTCCATTATATTCCATTCCATTCCATTCCGGTTGATTCCATTCGATTCCATTCGATTCCATTCCATTCCATTCCATTCCATTCCATTCCGGTTGGTTCCATTCCATTCCATTCCACTCCATTCAATTGCATTCCATTCCATTCCGGTTGGTTCCATTCCATTCCATTCCATTGTGGTTTATTCCATTCCATTCCATTCCATTCCATTCCATTCCATTCGAGTTGATTCCATTCGTTTCCGCTCCATTTAATTCCATTCCATTCCAATCCATTCCATTTGGGTTGATTCAATTCCATTCCGTTCCATTGCATTACATTACATTCCAGTCCATTCCATTCGGGTTGACTCCCTTCCATTCCAGTCCATTCTATTCCATTCCATTCCATCCCGTTCCATTCCATTTTGTTTGATTCCATGCCATTCCATACCATTATATTTCATTTCATTCCAGTCCATTCCATTCGGTTTGATTCCATTCCATTCCATTCCATTCCATTCTTGTTGATTCCATTCCATTCCATTCCATTCCATTCCATTCCATTCGGTTCCATTCCATTCCATTCCATTCCGGTTGATTCCATTACATTCCATTCAATTCCATTCCATTCCATTCCATTCGCGTTGAGTCCATTCGATTCCATCCCATTCCATTCCATTCCATTCCATTCCGGTTGATTCCATTCCGTTCCGTTCCATTCCATTCCATTGCATTCCATTCCATTCCATTCTGGTTGATTACAGTCGATTCCGTTCCATTCCATTCCATTCCGTTCGGGTTGATTCCATGTCATTCCTTTCCATTTAATTTGATTCCATTCCATTAGGGTTGATTCCATTCCATTCCATTCCATTCCATTCCATTCCATTCCATTCCATTCCAGTTTATTCCAATGGGGTTGATTCCATTCCATTCCATTCCATTCCATTCCATTCCTTTCCTTTCGTGTTGATTCCATTCGATTCCATTCCATTCCATTCCATTCCATTCCATTCGGCTTGATTCCATTCCATTCCATTCCATTGCATTCCATTCCATTCGGGATGATTCCTTTCCATTCCATTCCATTCGATTGCATTCCATTCCCCTCGGGTTGATTCCCTTCCATTCCATTCCATTCCAGTCCATTCCATTCCATTCCATTCCTTTCCATTGCATTCCATTCCATGATTTTCCATTCTATTGCATTCGGGTTGCTTCCGTTCGATTCCATTCCATTCCATTCCATTCCATTCCATTCCATTCCATTCCATTGCTTTCCATTCCAGTCCTTTCGGGTTGATTCCATTTCATTCCATTTCACTCCATTGTATTAGCGTTGAGTCCATTTGATTGCATCCCATTCCATTCCGTTCCATTCCAGTTGGTTCCATTCCATTCCCTTCCACTCCATTCCATTCCATTCCATTCTGGTTTATTCCATTCCATTCAATTCCATTCCATTCCATTCCATTCCATTCGGGTTGATTCCATTCGTTTCCACTCCATTTAATTCCATTCCATTCCAATCCATTCCATTTGGGTTGGTTCCATTCCATTCCTCTCCATTGTATTACATTGCATTCCAGTCCATTCCATTCCATTCCATTCCATCCCATTCCATTCCATTTGGTTTGATTTCATTCCTTTCCATACCATCACATTCCATTCCATTCCATTCCATTCCATTCCATTCTGGTTGATTCCATTCCATTCCATTCGGTTCCATTCCATTCCATTCTTTTCCACTCCATTCCATTCCGGTTGATTCCATTCAATTCCATTTCATTCCATTCCATTCCATTTCATTCCATTCCATTCCATTCCATTCCATATCATTTTATTCCTTTCCATTCCATTTCATTCCATTCCATTCCATTTCATTCCATTCCATTTCATTCCATTCCTTTCCATTCCATTCCATTCCATTTCATTCCATTCCATTTCATTCCATTCCTTTCCATTCCATTCCATTCCATTCGGGTTGATTCCATTCCATTCCATTCCATTCAATTTCATTCGGGTTCATTCCATTCCATTCCATTCGGGATGATTCCATTCCATTCCATTCCATTCGAATCAATTCCATTCGGTTCAATTCCATTCGGTTTGATTCCAGTTCATTCAATTCCATTCCATTACATTCCAGTCCATTCCATTCGGGTTGATTCCTTTCCATTCCAGTCCATTCCATTGCATTCAATTCCATCCGATTCCATTCCATTTGGGTTGATTCCATTCCATTCCATACCATTACCTTACATTTCATTCCAGTCTATTCCATTCGGTTTGATTCCATTCCATTCTATTACATTCCATTCCATTCCATTCCAGTCTGGTTGATTCCATTCCATTCCATTCCATTCCATTCTTTTCCATTCCATTCCATTCCATTCCAGTCTGGTTGATTCCATTCCATTCCATTCCATTCGTTTCCATTCCATTCCATTCCGGTTGATTCCATTCCAATCCATTTCATTCCATTCCGTTCCATTCCATTCCACTCCATTCCATTCCATTCCATTTCATTTTATTCCATTCCATTCCATTCCATTCCATTCCATTCCATTCCCTTCCATTCCATTCCACTCAATTCCCTTCCATTCCACTCCATTCCATTCCATTCCATTCCATTCTATTCCATTCCATTCCTTTCCATTGCATTCCATTCCCTTCGGATTGATTTCATTCCAATCCATTCCATTCCATTCCATTCCATTTCGGTTGATTCCATTCCATTTCATTCCATTCCTGTCCATTCCATTCCATTCCGGATGATTCCATTGCATTCCATTCAATTCCACTCGGGTTGATTCCATTCCATTCCATTCCATTCCATTCCATTCCATTCCAGTTTATTCCAATGGGGTTGATTCCATTCCATTCCATTCCATTCCATTCCATTCATTTCCTTTCGTGTTGATTCCATTCGATTCCATTCCATTCCATTCCATTCCTTTCCATTCGGCTTGATTCCATTCCATTCCATTCCATTGCATTCCATTCCATTCGGGATTATTCCTTTCCATTCCATTCCATTCGATTGCATTCCATTCCCCTCGGGTTGATTCCCTTCCATTCCATTCCATTATAGTCCATTCCATTCCATTCCATTCCTTTCCATTGCATTCCATTCCATGATTTTCCATTCCATTGCATTCGGGTTGCTTCCGTTCGATTCCATTCCATTCCATTCCATTCCATTCCATTCCATTCCATTGCTTTCCATTCCAGTCCTTTCGGGTTGATTCCATTTCATTCCATTTCACTCCCTTGTATTAGCGTTGAGTCCATTCGATTGCACCCCATTCCATTCCATTCCTTTCCAGTTGGTTCCATTCCATTCCCTTCCACTCCATTCCATTCCATTCCATTCTGGTTTATTCCATTCCATTCAATTCCATTCCATTCCATTCCATTCCATTCGGGTTGATTCCATTCGTTTCCACTCCATTTAATTCCATTCCATTCCAATCCATTCCATTTGGGTTGGTTCCATTCCATTCCTCTCCATTGTATTACATTGCATTCCAGTCCATTCCATTCCATTCCATTCCATCCCATTCCATTCCATTTGGTTTGATTTCATTCCTTTCCATACCATCACATTCCATTCCATTCCATTCCATTCTGGTTGATTCAATTCCATTCCATTCCATTCCATTCGGTTCCATTCCATTCCATTCTTTTCCACTCCATTCCATTCCGGTTGATTCCATTCAATTCCATTTCATTCCATTCCATTCCATTTCATTCCATTCCATTCCATTCCATTCCATATCATTTTATTCCTTTCCATTCCATTTCATTCCATTCCATTCCATTTCATTCCATTCCATTTCATTCCATTCCTTTCCATTTCATTCCATTCCTTTCCATTCCATTCCATTCCATTTCATCCCATTCCATTTCATTCCATTCCTTTCCATTCCATTCCATTCCATTCGGGTTGATTCCATTCCATTCCATTCCATTCAATTTCATTCGGGTTCATTCCATTCCATTCCATTCCATTCCATTCGGGATGATTCCATTCCATTCCATTCCATTCGATTCAATTCCATTCGGTTTGATTCCAGTTCATTCAATTCCATTCCATTACATTCCAGTCCATTTCATTCGGCTTCATTCCATTCCATTCCATTCCATTCCATTCGGGTTCATTCCATTCCATTCCATTCCATTCCATTCCATTCCATTCAATTCGGTTGGATTCCATCCCATTCCATTCGATTCCATTCCATTCTATTCCATTCCATTCCATTCCATTCCATTCCATTCCATTCCATTCCATTCGGGTTGAATCCATACCCTTCCTTTCCATTCCCATCCATTCCATTCCATTCAATTTCATTCCATTCGGGTTGATTCCATTCTATTCGATTCGGTTTTATTTGATTCGATTCCATTCCATTCCTTTCCATTCCATTAGGGTTGATTCCATTCCGTTCCATTCCATTCCATTCCTTTGCAATCCATTAGTGTTGATTCCATTCCATTCCCTTCCATTCCATTCCATTCCACTCCATTCCCTTCCATTCCACTCCACTCCATTCCATTCCATTCTATTCCATTCCATTCCATTACATTCCATTCCCTTCGGGTTGATTCCGTTCCAATCCATTCCATTTCATTTCATTCCATTCCATTCCATCAGGGTTGATTCCATTCCATTCCATTCCATTCCATTCCATTCCCTTCCATTTGGGCTGATTCCATTCCATTCCATTCCATTCCATTCCATTCCATTCGGGTGGATTCCATGCTATTCCATTCCATTCCATTCCATTCCATTCCATTTCGGCTGATTCTATTCCATTCCATTCCTTTCCATTGCATTTGGGTTGATTCACTTCCATTCCATTCAATTCCATTCCATTCCATTCCATTCCATTCGGGATGATTCCATTCCATTCCATTCCATTCCATTCAATTCCACTCGGGTTTTTTCCATTCCATTCCATTCCATTCCATTCCATTATATTCCATTCCATTCCATTCCGGTTGATTCCATTCGATTCCATTCGATTCCATTCCATTCCATTCCATTCCATTCCATTCCGGTTGGTTCCATTCCATTCCATTCCACTCCATTCAATTGCATTCCATTCCATTCCGGTTGGTTCCATTCCATTCCATTCCATTGTGGTTTATTCCATTCCATTCCATTCCATTCCATTCCATTCCATTCCATTCGAGTTGATTCCATTCGTTTCCGCTCCATTTAATTCCATTCCATTCCAATCCATTCCATTTGGGTTGATTCAATTCCATTCCGTTCCATTGCATTACATTACATTCCAGTCCATTCCATTCGGGTTGACTCCCTTCCATTCCAGTCCATTCTATTCCATTCCATTCCATCCCATTCCATTCCATTTTGTTTGATTCCATGCCATTCCATACCATTATATTTCATGTCATTCCAGTCCATTCCATTCGGTTTGATTCCATTCCATTCCATTCCATTCCATTCTTGTTGATTCCATTCCATTCCATTCCATTCCATTCCATTCCATTCGGTTCCATTCCATTCCATTCCATTCCGGTTGATTCCATTACATTCCATTCAATTCCATTCCATTCCATTCCATTCGCGTTGAGTCCATTCGATTCCATCCCATTCCATTCCATTCCATTCCATTCCGGTTGATTCCATTCCGTTCCGTTCCATTCCATTCCATTGCATTCCATTCCATTCCATTCTGGTTGATTACAGTCGATTCCGTTCCATTCCATTCCATTCCGTTCGGGTTGATTCCATGTCATTCCTTTCCATTTAATTTGATTCCATTCCATTAGGGTTGATTCCATTCCATTCCATTCCATTCCATTCCATTCCATTCCATTCCAGTTTATTCCAATGGGGTTGATTCCATTCCATTCCATTCCATTCCATTCCATTCCTTTCCTTTCGTGTTGATTCCATTCGATTCCATTCCATTCCATTCCATTCCATTCCATTCGGCTTGATTCCATTCCATTCCATTCCATTGCATTCCATTCCATTCGGGATGATTCCTTTCCATTCCATTCCATTCGATTGCATTCCATTCCCCTCGGGTTGATTCCCTTCCATTCCATTCCATTCCAGTCCATTCCATTCCATTCCATTCCTTTCCATTGCATTCCATTCCATGATTTTCCATTCTATTGCATTCGGGTTGCTTCCGTTCGATTCCATTCCATTCCATTCCATTCCATTCCATTCCATTCCATTCCATTCCATTGCTTTCCATTCCAGTCCTTTCGGGTTGATTCCATTTCATTCCATTTCACTCCATTGTATTAGCGTTGAGTCCATTTGATTGCATCCCATTCCATTCCGTTCCATTCCAGTTGCTTCCATTCCATTCCCTTCCACTCCATTCCATTCCATTCCATTCTGGTTTATTCCATTCCATTCCATTCCATTCCATTCCATTCCATTCGGGTTGATTCCATTCGTTTCCACTCCATTTAATTCCATTCCATTCCAATCCATTCCATTTGGGTTGGTTCCATTCCATTCCTCTCCATTGTATTACATTGCATTCCAGTCCATTCCATTCCATTCCATTCCATCCCATTCCATTCCATTTGGTTTGATTTCATTCCTTTCCATACCATCACATTCCATTCCATTCCATTCCATTCCATTCCATTCTGGTTGATTCCATTCCATACCATTCGGTTCCATTCCATTCCATTCTTTTCCACTCCATTCCATTCCGGTTGATTCCATTCAATTCCATTTCATTCCATTCCATTCCATTTCATTCCATTCCATTCCATTCCATTCCATATCATTTTATTCCTTTCCATTCCATTTCATTCCATTCCATTCCATTTCATTCCATTCCTTTCCATTCCATTCCATTCCATTTCATTCCATTCCATTTCATTCCATTCCTTTCCATTCCATTCCATTCCATTCGGGTTGATTCCATTCCATTCCATTCCATTCAATTTCATTCGGGTTCATTCCATTCCATTCCATTCGGGATGATTCCATTCCATTCCATTCCATTCGAATCAATTCCATTCGGTTCAATTCCATTCGGTTTGATTCCAGTTCATTGAATTCCATTCCATTACATTCCAGTCCATTCCATTCGGGTTGATTCCTTTCCATTCCAGTCCATTCCATTGCATTCAATTCCATCCGATTCCATTCCATTTGGGTTGATTCCATTCCATTCCATACCATTACCTTACATTTCATTCCAGTCTATTCCATTCGGTTTGATTCCATTCCATTCTATTCCATTCCATTCCATTCCATTCCAGTCTGGTTGATTCCATTCCATTCCATTCCATTCCATTCGTTTCCATTCCATTCCATTCCATTCCAGTCTGGTTGATTCCATTCCATTCCATTCCATTCGTTTCCATTCCATTCCATTCCTTTCCATTCCATTCCATTCCGGTTGATTCCATTCCAATCCATTTCATTCCATTCCGTTCCATTCCATTCCACTCCATTCCATTCCATTCCATTTCATTTTATTCCATTCCATTCCATTCCATTCCATTCCATTCCCTTCCATTCCATTCCACTCAATTCCCTTCCATTCCACTCCATTCCATTCCATTCCATTCCATTCTATTCCATTCCATTCCTTTCCATTGCATTCCATTCCCTTCGGATTGATTTCTTTCCAATCCATTCCATTCCATTCCATTCCATTTCGGTTGATTCCATTCCATTTCATTCCATTCCTGTCCATTCCATTCCATTCCGGATGATTCCATTGCATTCCATTCAATTCCACTCGGGTTGATTCCATTCCATTCCATTCCATTCCATTCCATTCCATTCCAGGATATTCCATTCCATTCCATTCCAGTTGATTCCATTCGATTCCATTCCGTTCCATTCCATTCCATTCCATAAGACGTGATTAAATTCCAATCCATTCCATCCCATTCCATTCCGTTCCACTCCATTCCAATCCATTCCATTCCATTCCAATCCATTCCATTCCTTTCCATTCGGGATGATTCCATTCGAGTCCATTCCATTCCATTCCAATCCATTCTATTCCATTCCATCCCATTCCATTCCATTCCATTCCATTCCGTTTGGTTCCATTCCATTGCATTCCATTCCACTCCATTCCATTCCATTCCATTCTGGTTTATTCAATTCCATTCCATTCCATGCCATTCCATTCCATTCCATTCCATTCCATTCGGGTTGATTCCATTCCTTTCCACTCCTTTTAATTCCATTCCATTCCAATCCATTCCATTTGGGTTGATTCCATTCCATTCCATTCCATTACATTACATTGCATTCCAGTCCATTCCATTCGGGTTGATTCCATTGCATTCCAGTCCATTCCATTCCATTCCATCCCATTCCATTCCATTTGGTTTGATTCCATTGCATTCCATTCCATTCCATTCGGTTCCACTCCATTCCATACCTTTCCATTCCATTCAATTCCGTTTGATTCCACTCCATTCCATTTCATTCCATTCCATTCCATTTCATTCCATTCCATTCCATTCCATTCCATTTCATTCCATTCCATTCCATTCCTTTCCATTCCATTCCATTCCATTATATACCATTCCATTCCATTTCATTCCATTCCATTGCATTTCGTTTCAGTCCATTCCATTCCATTCCTTTCCATTCCATTTCATTGCATTCCATTCTATTCCATTCCATTTGGGTTGATTCCAATCCATTCCATTCCATTCCATTTGGGTTGATTCCATTCCATTCCATTCCATTCCATTTCATTCGGGTTCATTCCATTCCATTCCATTCCATTCCATTCCATTCCATTCCATTCCATTCGGTTCGATTCCATCCCATTCCATTCGATTCCATTCCATTCTATTCCATTCCATTCCATTCCATTCCATTCCATTCCATTCCATTCCATTCCATTCGGGTTGAATCCAGACAGTTCCTTTCCATTCCCATCCATTCCATTCCATTCAATTTCATTCCATTCGGGTTGATTCCCTTCTATTCTATTCGGTTTTATTTGATTCGATTCCATTCCATTCCTTTCCATTCCATTAGGGTTGATTCCATTCCGT
Organism: Pan paniscus; assembly: GCF_029289425.2. NCBI lineage: Eukaryota > Metazoa > Chordata > Mammalia > Primates > Hominidae > Pan > Pan paniscus. The sequence continues at coordinate 45,446,489 of NC_073268.2, read as the reverse complement.
TCCATTCCATTCCATTCCATTCCAATCCATTAGTGTTGATTCCATTCCATTCCCTTCCATTCCATTCCATTCCACTCCATTCCCTTTCATTCCACTCCACTCCATTCCATTCCATTCTATTCCATTCCATGATATTCCATTCCATTCCATTCCAGTTGATTCCATTCCATTCCATTCCATTCCATTCCATTCCATTCCAAAAGAGTTGATTAAATTGCAATCCATTCCATCCCATTCCATTCCGTTCCACTCCATTCCAATCCATTCCATTCCATAGCAATCCATTCCATTCTTTTCCATTCGGGTTGATTCCATTCGAGTCCATTCCATTCCATTCCAATCCATTCTATTCCATTCCATCCCATTCCATTCCAATCCATTCCATTCCGGTTGGTTCCATTCCATTGCATTCCATTCCACTCCATTCCATTCCATTCCATTCTGGTTTATTCCATTCCAGTCCATTCCATTGCATTCCATTCCATTCCATTCCATTCCATTCCATTGCATTCCATTCCATTCGGGTTGATTCCATTCCATTCCATTCCATTCCGTTCCATTCCAATCCATTCCATTCCATTAGGGTGCATTCCTTTCCATTCCACTCCATTCCATTCCATTCCTTTAGGGTTGATTCCTTTCCATTCGATTCCATTCCGTTCCATTCCATTCCATTCCACTCCATTAGGGTTGATTCCATTCCATTCCATGCCATTCCATTCCATTCCATTCCTTTGCATTCCATTCCATTCCGTTTGATTCCATTCCATTCCATTTCATTCCATTCCATTACATTCCATTTCATTCCATTCCATTCCATTTCATTCCATTCCATTCCATTCCATTTCATTCCAATTCATTTCATTGCAATCGGGTTGATTTCATTCCATTCCATTCCATAACATTCCATTCCCTTTGAGTTGATTCCATTCCATTCCATTCCATTCCATTAGGGTTGTTTCCCTTCCATTCCATTCCATTCCCTTCCATTCCATTTGGGTTGATTCCTTTCCATTCCATTCCATTCCATACCATTCCATTCCATTTCATTCCATTCCATTCCATTGCATTCCATTCGGGTTCATTCCATTCCATTCCATTCCATTCCATTCCATTCGGTTGGATTCCATTCCATTCCATTCGATTCCATTCGATTCCATTCCATTCCATTCCATTCCATTCCATTCCATTCCATTCGGGTTGAATCCATACCCTTCCATTCCATTCCCATCCATTCCATTCCATTCAATTTCATTCCATTCGGGTTGATTCCATTCTATTCGATTCGGTTTTATTTGATTCGATTCCATTCCATTCCTGTCCATTCCATTTGAGTTGATTCCATTCCGTTCCATTCCATTCCATTCCTTTCCATTCGGGATGACTCCATACCATTCGATTCCGTTCCATTCCACTCCTTTCCTCTCCATTCCATTCGGGTTGATTCCATTCCATTCCATTCCATTCCATTGCATTCCATTCCAGTCCATTCCATTCCATTCCATTCCATTCGGGTTGATTCCACTCCATTCCATTCCATTCCATTCCATTCCATTGCAACCGTGTTGATTGCATTCCATTCTGTTCCATTCCATTCCATTCCGGTGGATTCCATTCCATTCGATTCCATTCCTTTCCATTCCATTCCATTCCATTCCATTAGGGTTGTTTCCATTCCATTCCATTCCACTCCTATCCATTCAATTAGGGTTGATTCCATTCCATTGCTTTCCATTCCATTCCATTCCATTTCATTCCATTGCATTCCATTCCATTCCATTCCATTTCATTTCATAGCATTCCATTCCATTCCATTTCATTCCATTCCATTCCATTGCAATCAGGTTGATTTCATTCCATTTCATTGCATTCCATTCTTTCCACTCCATTTGGTTTGATTTCATTCCATTCCATTCCATTCCATTACATTACATTCCAGTCCATTCCATTCGGTCTGATTCCATTCCATTCCTGTCCATTCCATTCCATTCAATTCCATCCCATTCCATTGCATTTGGGTTGATTCCATTCCATTCCATACCATTACATTATATTTCATTCCAGTCTATTCCACTCGGTTTGATTCCATTCCATTACATTTCATTCCATTCCGTTCCATTTCATTCCATTCCATTCCATTCCATTCCATTCCATTCCATTCCATTTCATTCCATTCCATTCCATTTCATTCCATTCCATTCCATTCCGTTCCATTCCATTCCATTCCATTCCATTCCATTCCATTCCATTTCATTCCATTGCATTCCATTCCATTCCATTCCATTTCATTTCATTGCATTCCATTCCATTCCATTTCATTCCATTCCATTCCATTGCAATCAGGTTGATTTCATTCCATTTCATTGCATTCCATTCCTTTCCCCTCCATTTGGGTTGATTTCATTCCATTCCATTCCATTCCATTACATTACATTACAGTCCATTCCATTCGGTCTGATTCCATTCCATTCCAGTCCATTCCATTCCATTCAATTCCATCCCATTCCATTGCATTTGGGTTGATTCCATTCCATTCCATACCATTACATTACATTTCATTCCAGTCTATTCCATTCGGATTCATTCCATTCCATTCTATTCATTCCATTCCAATCCATTCCAGTCTGGTTGATTCCATTCCGTTCCATTCCATTCCATTCCATTCCATTCCATTCCATTCCATGATATTCCATTCCATTCCATTCCAGTTGATTCCATTCCATTCCATTCCATTCCATTCCAAAAGAGTTGATTAAATTGCAATCAATTCCATCCCATTCCATTCCATTCCAAAAGTGTTGATTAAATTGCAATCCATTCCATCCCATTCCATTCCGTTCCACTCCACTCCATTCCAATCCATTCCATTCCATAGCAATCCATTCCATTCTTTTCCATTCGGGTTGATTCCATTCGAGTCCATTCCATTCTATTCCAATCCATTCTATTCCATTCCATCCCATTCCATTCCATTCCATTCCATTCCGGTTGGTTCCGTTCCATTGCATTCCATTCCACTCCATTCCATTCCATTCCATTCTGGTTTATTCCATTCCAGTCCATTCCATTGCATTCCATTCCATTCCATTCCATTCCATTCCATTGCATTCCATTCCATTCGGGTTGATTCCATTCCATTCCATTCCATTCCGTTCCATTCCATTCCATTCCATTCCATTAGGGTTCATTCCTTTCCATTCCACTCCATTCCATTCCATTCCTTTAGGGTTGATTCCTTTCCATTCGATTCCATTCCGTTCCATTCCATTCCATTCCACTCCTTTAGGGTTGATTCCATTCCATTCCATTCCATTCCATTCCATTCCTTTGCATTCCATTCCATTCCGTTTGATTCCATTCCATTCCATTTCATTCCATTCCATTACATTCCATTTCATTCCATTCCATTCCATTCCATTCCATTCCATTCCATTCCATTCCATTCCATTTCATTTCATTCCATTCCATTCGATTCCATTCCTTTCCCCTCGGGTTGATTCCCTTCCATTCCATTCCATTCCAGTCCATTCCATTCCATTCCATTCCTTTCCATTGCATTCCATTCCATGATTTTCCATTCCATTGCATTCGGGTTGCTTCCGTTCGATTCCATTCCATTCCATTCCATTCCATTCCATTCCATTCCATTGCTTTCCATTCCAGTCCTTTCGGGTTGATTCCATTTCATTCCATTTCACTCCATTGTATTAGCGTTGAGTCCATTCGATTCCATCCCATTCCATTCCATTCCATTCCAGTTGGTTCCAATCCATTCCCTTCCACTCCATTCCATTCCATTCCATTCTGGTTTATTCCATTCCATTCAATTCCATTCCATTCCATTCCATTCCATTCGGGTTGATTCCATTCGTTTCCACTCCATTTAATTCCATTCCATTCCAATCCATTCCATTTGGGTTGGTTCCATTCCATTCCACTCCATTGTATTACAATGCATTCCAGTCCATTCCATTCCATTCCATTCCATCCCATTCCATTCCATTTGGTTTGATTTCATTCCCTTCCATACCATCACATTCCATTCCATTCCATTCCATTCCATTCCATTCCATTCTGGTTGATTCCATTCCATTCCATTCCATTCCATTCGGTTCCATTCCATTCCATTCTTTTCCACTCCATTCCATTCCGGTTGATTCCATTCAATTCCATTTCATTCCATTCCATTCCATTTCATTCCATTCCATTCCATTCCATTCCATATCATTTTATTCCTTTCCATTCCATTTCATTCCATTCCATTCCATTTCATTCCATTCCATTTCATTCCATTCCTTTCCATTCCATTCCATTCCATTTCATTCCATTCCATTTCATTCCATTCCTTTCCATTCCATTCCATTCCATTCGGGTTGATTCCATTCCATTCCATTCCATTCCATTCAATTTCATTCGGGTTCATTCCATTCCATTCCATTCCATTCGGGATGATTCCATTCCATTCCATTCCATTCGATTCAATTCCATTCGTTTTGATTCCAGTCCATTCAATTCCATTCCATTACATTCCAGTCCATTCCATTCCATTCAATTCCATCCGATTCCATCCGATTCCATTCCATTTGGGTTGATTCCATTCCATTCCATACCATTGCCTTACATTTCATTCCAGTCTATTCCATTCGGTTTGATTCCATTCCATTCTATTCCATTCCATTCCATTCCATTCCAGTCTGGTTGATTCCATTCCATTCCATTCCATTCCATTCCATTCGTTTCCATGCCATTCCATTCCATTCCAGTCTGGTTGATTCCATTCCATTCCATTCCATTCATTTCCATTCCATTCCATTCCTTTCCATTCCATTCCAGTCTGGTTGATTCCATTCCATTCCATTCCATTCATTTCCATTCCATTCCATTCCTTTCCATTCCATTCCATTCCGGTTGATTCCATTCCAGTCCATTTCATTCCATTCCGTTCCATTCCATTCCACTCCATTCCATTCCATTCCATTCCATTCCACTCCATTCCATTCCATTCCATTTCATTTTATTCCACTCCATTCCATTCCATTCCATTCCCTTCCATTTCGGTTGATTCCATTCCATTTCATTCCATTCCTGTCCATTCCATTCCATTCCGGCTGATTCCATTGCATTCCATTCAATTCCACTCGGGTTGATTCCATTCCATTCCATTCCATTCCATTCCATTCCAGGATATTCCATTCCATTCCATTCCAGTTGATTCCATTCGATTCCATTCCATTCCATTCCATTCCATTCCATTCCATAAGAGGTGATTAAATTCCAATCCATTCCATCCCATTCCATTCCGTTCCACTCCATTCCAATCCATTCCATTCCATTCCAATCCATTCCATTCCTTTCCATTCGGGATGATTCCATTCTAGTCCATTCCATTCCATTCCAATCCATTCTATTCCATTCCATCCCATTCCATTCCATTCCATTCAATTCCGGTTGGTTCCATTCCATTGCATTCCATTCCACTCCATTCCATTCCATTCCAATCTGGTTTATTCAATTCCATTCCATTCCATGCCATTCCATTCCATTCCATTCCATTCCATTCGGGTTGATTCCATTCCTTTCCACTCCTTTTAATTTCATTCCATTCCAATCCATTCCATTTTGGTTGATTCCATTCCATTCCATTACATTACATTACATTGCATTCCAGTCCATTCCATTCGGGTTGATTCCATTTCATTCCAGTCCATTCCATTCCATTCCATCCCATTCCATTCCATTTGGTTTGATTCCATTGCATTCCATTCCATTCCATTCGGTTCCACTCCATTCCATACCTTTCCATTCCATTCCATTCCGGTTGATTCCACTCCATTCCATTTCATTCCATTCCATTCCATTTCATTCCATTCCATTCCATTTCATTCCATTCCATTCCTTTCCATTCCGTTTGATTCCATTCCATTCCATTTCATTCCATTCCATTCCATTCCATTCCATTCCACTCCATTCCATTCCATTTCATTCCATTCCCTTCCATTTCATTCCATTCCCTTCCATTTCATTCCATTCCATTCCATTCCATTCCATTTCATTTTATTCCATTCCATTCCATTTCATTCCATTCCATTCCATTCCATTTCATTTTATTCCATTCCATTCCATTTCATTCCATTCCATTCCATTTTATTCCATTCCATTCCATTTCATTCCATTCCATTCCATTTCATTCCATTCCATTCCATTCCATTGCATTCCATTCCATTTCATTCCATTCCTTTCCATTGCATTTCATTTCAGTCCATTCCATTCCATTCCTTTCCATTCCATTTCATTGCATTCCATTCTATTCCATTCCATTTGGGTTGATTCCATTCCATTCCATTCCATTCCATTTCATTCGGCTTCATTCCATTCCATTCCATACCATTCCATTCGGGTTCATTCCATTCCATTCCATTCCATTCCATTCCATTCGGTTCCACTCCATTCCATTCCTTTCCATTCCATTCCATTCCGGTTGATTCCACTCCATTCCATTTCATTCCATTCCATTCCATTTCATTCCATTCCATTCCATTTCATTCCATTCCATTGCATTTCATTTCAGTCCATTCCATTCCATTCCTTTCCATTCCATTTCATTGCATTCCATTCTATTCCATTCCATTCCATCCCATTCCATTCCATTCCATCCCATTCCATTCCATTTGGTTTGATTCCATTGCATTCCATTGCATTCCATTCCATACCTTTCTGGTTGATTCCATTCGATTCCATTCCATTCCATTCGGTTCTATTCCATTCCATTCCTTACCATTCCGTTCCATTCCGGTTGATTCCATTCCATTCCATTTCATTCCATTCCATTCCATTCCATTCCATTCCATTCCATTTCATTCCATTCCTTTCCATTTCATTCCATTCCATTCCATTCCATTCCATTTCATTTTATTCCATTCCATTCCATTTCATTCCATTCCATTCCATTTCATTCCATTCCATTCCATTCCATTTTATTCCATTCCATTCCATTTCATTCCATTCCATTCCATTTCATTCCATTCCATTCCATTCCATTGCATTCCATTCCATTTCATTCCATTCCTTTCCATTGCATTTCATTTCAGTCCATTCCATTCCATTCCTTTCCATTCCATTTCATTGCATTCCATTCTATTCCATTCCATTTGGGTTGATTCCATTCCATTCCATTCCATTCCATTCCATTTGGGCTGATTCCATTCCATTCCATTCCATTCCACTCCATTCCCTTCCATTCCACTCCACTCCATTCCATTCCATTCTATTCCATTCCATTCCATTTCATTCCATTCCCTTCGGGTTGATTCCGTTCCAATCCATTCCATTCCATTTCATTCCATTCCATTCCATCAGGGTTGATTCCATTCCATTCCATTCAATTCCATTCCATTCCCTTCCATTTGGGCTGATTCCATTCCATTCCATTCCATTCCATACCATTCCATTCCATTTCATTCCATTCCATTCCATTTCATTCCATTTCATTCCATTCCATTCCATTCCATTCCATTCCATTCCATTCCATTCCATTCCATTCCATTCCATTCCATTTCATTCCATTCCATTCCATTTCATTCCATTCCATTCCATTTCATTCCATTCCATTCCATTCCATTCCTTTCCTTTCCATTCCATTCCATTCCATTCCATTCCATTCCATTTCATTCCATTCCATTGCATTTCATTTCAGTCCATTCCATTCCATTCCTTTCCATTCCATTTCATTGCATTCCATTCTATTCCATTCCATTTGGGTTGATTCCATTCCATTCCATTCCATTCCATTCCATTCCAGTCTGGTTGATTCCATTCCATTCCATTCAATTCCATTCGTTTCCATTCCATTCCATTCCATTCCATTCCATTCCATTCGTTTCCATTCCATTCCATTCCTTTCCATTCCATTCCATTCCGGTTGATTCCATTCCAATCCATTTCATTCCATTCCGTTCCATTCCATTCCACTCCATTCCATTCCATTTCATTTCATTTTATTCCATTCCATTCCATTCCATTCAATTCCATTCCATTCCATTCCACTCAATTCCCTTCCATTCCACTCCATTCCATTCCATTCTATTCCATTCTATTCCATTCCATTCCTTTCCATTGCATTCCATTCCCTACGGGTTGATTTCGTTCCAATCCATTCCATTCCATTCCATTCCATTTCGGTTGATTCCATTCCATTCCATTCCATTCCTGTCCATTCCATTCCATTCCGGATGATTCCATTGCATTCCATTCAATTCCACTCGGGTTGATTCCATTCCATTCCATTGCATTCCATTCCATTCCAGGATATTCCATTCCATTCCATTGCAGTTGATTCCATTCGATTCCATTCCATTCCATTCCATTCCATTCCATTCCATAAGAGTTGATTAAATTCCAATCCATTCCATCCCATTCCATTCCGTTCCACTCCATTCCAATCCATTCCATTCCATTCCAATCCATTCCATTCCTTTCCATTCGGGTTGATTCTATTCGAGTCCATTCCATTCCATTCCAATCCATTCTATTCCATTCCATCCCATTCCATTCCATTCCGGTTGGTTCCATTCCATTGCATTCCATTCCACTCCATTCCATTCCATTCCATTCTGGTTTATTCCATTCCATTCCATTCCATTCCATTCCATTCCATTCCATTCCATTCCATTCCATTCCTTTCGGGTTGATTCCATTCCTTTCCACTCCTTTTACTTCCATTCCATTCCAATCCATTCCATTTGGGTTGATTCCATTCCATTCCATTCCATTAGATTGCATTCCAGTCCATTCCATTCGGGTTGATTCCATTCCATTCCAGTCCATTCCATTCCACTCCATCCCATTCCATTCCATTTATGTTGATTCCATTGCATTCCATGCCATTCCATTCCATTTTGTTTGATTCCATTGGATTCCATTCCATTCCATTCTGTTCCACTCCATTCCATTCCTTTCCATTCCATTCCATTCCGGTTGATTCCATTCCATTCCATTTCATTCCATTCCATTCCATTTCATTCCATTCCATTCCATTTCATTCCATTCCATTCCATTCCATTTCATTCCATTCCATTCCATTTCATTCCATTCCATTCCATTTCATTCCATTCCATTCCATTCCATTCCAATGCATTCCATTCCATTTCATTCCATTCCATTGTATTTCATTTCAGTCCATTCCATTCCATTCCTTTCCATTCCATTTCATTGCATTCCATTCTATTCCATTCCATTTGGGTTGATTCCATTCCATTCCATTCCATTCCATTCCATTCCATTCCATTCCATCCCATTCCATTCCATTCCATTCCATCCCATTCCATTCCGTTTGGTTTGATTCCATTGCATTCCATTCCATTCCATTCCATTCCTTTCTGGTTGATTCCATTCGATTCCATTCCATTCCATTCGGTTCCATTCCATTCCATTCCTTACCATTCCATTCCATTCCGGTTGATTCCATTCCATTCCATTTCATTCCATTCCATTCCATTTCATTCCATTCCCTTCCATTTCATTCCATTCCATTCCATTCCATTTCATTTTATTCCATTCCAATCCTTTTCATTCCATTCCATTTCATTTCATTCCATTCCATTCCATTCCATTTTATTCCATACCATTCCATTTCATTCCATTCCATTCCATTTCATTCCATTGCATTCCATTCCATTCCATTCCATTGCATTCCATTCCTTTTCATTCCATTGCATTCCATTGCATTTCATTTCAGTGCATTCCATTCCATTCCTTTCCATTCCATTTCATTGCATTCCATTCTATTCCATTCCATTTGGGTTGATTCCATTCCATTCCATTCCATTCTATTAGATTTCATTCGGGTTCATTCCATTCCATTCCATTCCATTCCATTCGGGTTCATTCCATTCCATTCCATTCCATTCCATTCCATTCGGTTGGATTCCATCCCATTCCATTCGATTCCATTCCATTCCATTCCATTCCATTCCATTCGGGTTGAATCCATACCCTTCCATTCCATTCCCATCCATTCCATTCCATTCAATTTCTTTCCATTCGGGTAGATTACGTTCTATTCGATTCGGTTTTATTTGATTCGATTCCATTCCATTCCTTTCCATTCCATTAGGGGTGATTCCATTCCGTTCCATTCCATTCCATTCCATTAGTGTTGATTCCATTCCATTCCATTCCATTCTATTCCACTCCATTCCCTTCCATTCCACTCCATTCCATTCCATTCCATTCTATTCCATGCCATTCCATTCCATTCCCTTCGGGTTGATTCCGTTCCAATCCATTCCATTCCATTTCATTCCATTCCATTCCATCAGTGTTGATTCCATTCCATTCCATTCCATTCAATTCCCTTCCATTTGGGCTGATTCCATTCCATTCCATTCCATTCCATTCCATTTTGGCTGATTCTATTCCATTCCATTCCTTTCCATTGCATTTGGGTTGATTCCATTCCATTCCATTCCATTCCATTCCATTCCTTTCCATTCGGGATGATTCCATTCCATTCCATTCCATTCCATTCCATTCCACTCTGGTTGATTCCATTCCATTCCATTCCATTCCATTCCATTCCATTATATTCCATTCCATTCCATTCCGGTTGATTCCATTCGATTCCATTCGATTCCATTCCATTCCATTCCATTATATTCCATTCCATTCCTTTCGGGTTGATTCCATTTCATTCCATTCCAATTCATTCCATTAGATTCCATTCCGTTCGGTTTGATTTCATTCCTTTCCATTCCATTCCATTGCATTCCATGCCTTTTGGGATGATTCCATTCCATTCCCTTCCATTCCATTCCATTCAATTCCATTACATTAGGGTTGGTTCCATTCCATTCCATTCCTTTGCGTTCCATTCCATTCCATTCGGGTTTATTCCGTTCCATCACATTCCATTCCATTCCATTCCATTCGCGTTGAGTCCATTCTATTCCATCCCATTCCATTCCATTCCATTCCATTCCGGTTGATTCCATTCCGTTCCGTTCCATTCCATTCCATTGCATTCCATTCCATTCCTTTCCATTCTGGTTGATTCCAGTCGATTCAATTCCATTCCATTGATTCCATTCCGTTCGGGTTGATTCCATTCCATTCCATTCCATGTAATTCTATTCCATTCTATTTGGGTTGATTCCATTCCATTCCATTCCATTCCATTCCATTATATTCCAGTTCATTCCATTCCGGTTGATTCCATTCCACTCCATGCCACTCCATTCCATTCCATTCCATGCCATTCCATTGCATTCCATTCCATTCTTGTTGATTCCATTCCATTCCATTCCATTCCATTCCATCCCATTCCATTCGGGTTGATTCCAGTCGATTCAATTCCATTCCATTCCATTCCATTCCGTTCGGGTTGATTTCATTTCATTCCATTCCATTACATTCCATTCCCTTTGGGTTGATTCCATTCCAATCCATTCCATTCCATTAGGGTTGTTTCCATTCCATTACATTACATTCCATTCCCTTCCATTCCATTTGGGTTGATTCCTTTCCATTCCATTCAATTCCATTCCATTCCATTCCATTCCGGTTGATTCAATTCCAGTCCATTTCACTCCATTCCCTTCCATTTCATTTCATTCCATTCCATTCCATTTCATTCCATTCCATTCCGTTTCATTCCATTCCATTCCATTTCATTCCATTCAATTCCATTTCATTCCATTCCATTCCATTCCATTTCTTTTTATTCCATTCCATTTCATTCCACTCCATTCCATTCCATTCCATTCCATTTCATTCGGGTTCATTCCAATCCATTCCATTCCATTCCATTCCATTCTTCAGTTGGATTCCATTCCATTCCATTCGATTCCATTCCATTCCATTCCATTCGGGTTTTTTCCATTGCATTCCATTCCATTCCCATCCATTCCATTCCATTCAATTTCAGTCCATTCGCGTTGATTCCGTTCTATTCGATTCGATTTGATTTGATTCGATTCCATTCCATTCCATTCCATTCCATTTGGATGTATTTCCATTCCGTTCCATTCCATTCCATTCCGTTCGGGTTGATTCCATTCCACTCCATTCCATTCCATTCCACTCCATTCCATTCCATTCCATTCTGGTTGATTCCACTCCAATCCATTCCATTCCATTCCATGCCATTCCATTGCAATCGTGTTGACTTCATTCCATTCCATTCCATTCTCTTCCATTCCAGTCCATTCCATTCCATTCCATCCCATTCCATTCCATTTGGTTTGATTCCATTGCATTCCATTCCATTCCATTCGGTTGCACTCCATTCCATACCTTTCCATTCCATTCCATTCCGGTTGATTCCACTCCATTCCATTTCATTCCATTCCATTCCATTTCATTCCATTCCATTCCATTTCATTCCATTCCATTCCATTTCATTCCATTCCATTCCTTTCCATTCCATTTCATTCCATTCCATTCCATTCCATTCCTTTCCATTCCATTCCATTCCATTGTATTCCATTCCATTCCATTTCATTCCATTCCATTGCATTTCATTTCAGTCCATTCCATTCCATTCCTTTCCATTCCATTTCATTGCATTCCATTCTATTCCATTCCATTTGGGTTGATTCCATTCCATTCCATTCCATTCCATTCCATTCCATCCCATTCCATTCCATTTGGTTTGATTCCATTGCATTCCATTCCATTCCATTCCATTCCTTTCTGGTTGATTCCATTCGATTCCATTCCATTCCATTCGGTTCCATTCCATTCCATTCCTTACCATTCCGTTCCATTCCGGTTGATTCCATTCCATTCCATTTCATTCCATTCCATTCCATTCCATTCCATTCCGGTTGATTCCATTCCATTCCATTTCATTCCATTCCATTCCATTCCATTCCATTTCATTCCATTCCATTCCATTCCATTCCATTTCATTCCATTCCATTCCATTCCATTCCATTTCATTCCATTCCCTTCCATTTCATTCCATTCCATTCCATTCCATTCCATTTCATTTTATTCCATTCCATTCCATTTCATTCCATTCCATTCCATTCCATTTTATTCCATTCCATTCCATTTCATTCCATTCCATTCCATTTCATTCCATTCCATTCCATTCCATTTCATTTTATTCCATTCCATTCCATTTCATTCCATTCCATTCCATTCCATTTTATTCCATTCCATTCCATTTCATTCCATTCCATTCCATTTCATTCCATTCCATTCCATTCCATTGCATTCCATTCCATTTCATTCCATTCCTTTCCATTGCATTTCATTTCAGTCCATTCCATTCCATTCCTTTCCATTCCATTTCATTGCATTCCATTCTATTCCATTCCATTTGTGTTGATTCCATTCCATTCCATTCCATTCCATTTCATTCGGCTTCATTCCATTCCATTCCATTCCATTCCATTCGGGTTCATTCCATTCCATTCCATTCCATTCCATTCCATTCAATTCGGTTGGATTCCATCCCATTCCATTCGATTCCATTCCATTCTATTCCATTCCATTCCATTCCATTCCATTCGGGTTGAATCCATACCCTTCCTTTCCATTCCCATCCATTCCATTCCATTCAATTTCTTTCCATTCGGGTTGATTCCATTCTATTCGATTCGGTTTTATTTGATTCGATTCCATTCCATTCCTTTCCATTCCATTAGGGTTGATTCCATTCCGTTCCATTCCATTCCATTCCATTGCAATCCATTAGTGTTGATTCCATTCCATTCCCTTCCATTCCATTCCATTCCACTCCATTCCCTTCCATTCCACTCCACTCCATTCCATTCCATTCTATTCCATTCCATTCCTTACCATTCCGTTCCATTCCGGTTGATTCCATTCCATTCCATTTCATTCCATTCCATTCCATTCCATTCCATTCCATTCCATTTCATTCCATTCCTTTCCATTTCATTCCATTCCATTCCACTCCATTCCATTTCATTTTATTCCATTCCATTCCATTTCATTCCATTCCATTCCATTTCATTCCATTCCATTCCATTCCATTTTATTCCATTCCATTCCATTTCATTCCATTCCATTCCATTTCATTCCATTCCATTCCATTCCATTGCATTCCATTCCATTTCATTCCATTCCTTTCCATTGCATTTCATTTCAGTCCATTCCATTCCATTCCTTTCCATTCCATTTCATTGCATTCCATTCTATTCCATTCCATTTGGGTTGATTCCATTCCATTCCATTCCATTCCATTCCATTTGGGCTGATTCCATTGCATTCCATTCCATTCCACTCCATTCCCTTCCATTCCACTCCACTCCATTCCATTCCATTCTATTCCATTCCATTCCATTTCATTCCATTCCCTTCGGGTTGATTCCGTTCCAATCCATTCCATTCCATTTCATTCCATTCCATTCCATCAGGGTTGATTCCATTCCATTCCATTCAATTCCATTCCATTCCCTTCCATTTGGGCTGATTCCATTCCATTCCATTCCATTCCATACCATTCCATTCCATTTCATTCCATTCCATTCCATTTCATTCCATTTCATTCCATTCCATTCCATTCCATTCCATTCCATTCCATTCCATCCCATTTCATTCCATTCCATTCCATTTCATTCCATTCCATTCCATTTCATTCCATTCCATTCCATTCCATTCCTTTCCTTTCCATTCCATTCCATTCCATTCCATTCCATTCCATTTCATTCCATTCCATTGCATTTCATTTCAGTCCATTCCATTCCATTCCTTTCCATTCCATTTCATTGCATTCCATTCTATTCCATTCCATTTGGGTTGATTCCATTCCATTCCATTCCATTCCATTCCATTCCAGTCTGGTTGATTCCATTCCATTCCATTCAATTCCATTCGTTTCCATTCCATTCCATTCCATTCCATTCCATTCCATTCGTTTCCATTCCATTCCATTCCTTTCCATTCCATTCCATTCCGGTTGATTCCATTCCAATCCATTTCATTCCATTCCGTTCCATTCCATTCCACTCCATTCCATTCCATTTCATTTCATTTTATTCCATTCCATTCCATTCCATTCAATTCCATTCCATTCCATTCCACTCAATTCCCTTCCATTCCACTCCATTCCATTCCATTCCATTCCATTCTATTCCATTCCATTCCTTTCCATTGCATTCCATTCCCTACGGGTTGATTTCGTTCCAATCCATTCCATTCCATTCCATTCCATTTCGGTTGATTCCATTCCATTCCATTCCATTCCTGTCCATTCCATTCCATTCCGGATGATTCCATTGCATTCCATTCAATTCCACTCGGGTTGATTCCATTCCATTCCATTGCATTCCATTCCATTCCAGGATATTCCATTCCATTCCATTGCAGTTGATTCCATTCGATTCCATTCCATTCCATTCCATTCCATTCCATTCCATAAGAGTTGATTAAATTCCAATCCATTCCATCCCATTCCATTCCGTTCCACTCCATTCCAATCCATTCCATTCCATTCCAATCCATTCCATTCCTTTCCATTCGGGTTGAATCTATTCGAGTCCATTCCATTCCATTCCAATCCATTCTATTCCATTCCATCCCATTCCATTCCATTCCGGTTGGTTCCATTCCATTGCATTCCATTCCACTCCATTCCATTCCATTCCATTCTGGTTTATTCCATTCCATTCCATTCCATTCCATTCCATTCCATTCCATTCCATTCCTTTCGGGTTGATTCCATTCCTTTCCACTCCTTTTACTTCCATTCCATTCCAATCCATTCCATTTGGGTTGATTCCATTCCATTCCATTCCATTAGATTGCATTCCAGTCCATTCCATTCGGGTTGATTCCATTCCATTCCAGTCCATTCCATTCCACTCCATCCCATTCCATTCCATTTATGTTGATTCCATTGCATTCCATGCCATTCCATTCCATTTTGTTTGATTCCATTGGATTCCATTCCATTCCATTCTGTTCCACTCCATTCCATTCCTTTCCATTCCATTCCATTCCGGTTGATTCCATTCCATTCCATTTCATTCCATTCCATTCCATTTCATTCCATTCCATTCCATTTCATTCCATTCCATTCCATTCCATTTCATTCCATTCCATTCCATTTCATTCCATTCCATTCCATTTCATTCCATTCCATTCCATTCCATTCCAATGCATTCCATTCCATTTCATTCCATTCCATTGTATTTCATTTCAGTCCATTCCATTCCATTCCTTTCCATTCCATTTCATTGCATTCCATTCTATTCCATTCCATTTGGGTTGATTCCATTCCATTCCATTCCATTCCATTCCATTCCATTCCATTCCATCCCATTCCATTCCATTCCATTCCATCCCATTCCATTCCGTTTGGTTTGATTCCATTGCATTCCATTCCATTCCATTCCATTCCTTTCTGGTTGATTCCATTCGATTCCATTCCATTCCATTCGGTTCCATTCCATTCCATTCCTTACCATTCCATTCCATTCCGGTTGATTCCATTCCATTCCATTTCATTCCATTCCATTCCATTTCATTCCATTCCCTTCCATTTCATTCCATTCCATTCCATTCCATTCCATTTCATTTTATTCCATTCCAATCCTTTTCATTCCATTCCATTCCATTTCATTCCATTCCATTCCATTCCATTTTATTCCATACCATTCCATTTCATTCCATTCCATTCCATTTCATTCCATTTCATTCCATTCCATTCCATTTCATTCCATTGCATTCCATTCCATTCCATTCCATTGCATTCCATTCCTTTTCATTCCATTGCATTCCATTGCATTTCATTTCAGTGCATTCCATTCCATTCCTTTCCATTCCATTTCATTGCATTCCATTCTATTCCATTCCATTTGGGTTGATTCCATTCCATTCCATTCCATTCTATTAGATTTCATTCGGGTTCATTCCATTCCATTCCATTCCATTCCATTCGGGTTCATTCCATTCCATTCCATTCCATTCCATTCCATTCGGTTGGATTCCATCCCATTCCATTCGATTCCATTCCATTCCATTCCATTCCATTCGGGTTGAATCCATACCCTTCCATTCCATTCCCATCCATTCCATTCCATTCAATTTCTTTCCATTCGGGTAGATTACATTCTATTCGATTCGGTTTTATTTGATTCGATTCCATTCCATTCCTTTCCATTCCATTAGGGGTGATTCCATTCCGTTCCATTCCATTCCATTCCATTAGTGTTGATTCCATTCCATTCCATTCCATTCTATTCCACTCCATTCCCTTCCATTCCACTCCATTCCATTCCATTCCATTCTATTCCATGCCATTCCATTCCATTCCCTTCGGGTTGATTCCGTTCCAATCCATTCCATTCCATTTCATTCCATTCCATTCCATCAGTGTTGATTCCATTCCATTACATTCCATTCAATTCCCTTCCATTTGGGCTGATTCCATTCCATTCCATTCCATTCCATTCCATTCCATTTTGGCTGATTCTATTCCATTCCATTCCTTTCCATTGCATTTGGGTTGATTCCATTCCATTCCATTCCATTCCATTCCATTCCTTTCCATTCGGGATGATTCCATTCCATTCCATTCCATTCCATTCCATTCCACTCTGGTTGATTCCATTCCATTCCATTCCATTCCATTCCATTCCATTCCATTATATTCCATTCCATTCCATTCCGGTTGATTCCATTCGATTCCATTCGATTCCATTCCATTCCATTCCATTCTATTCCATTCCATTCCTTTCGGGTTGATTCCATTTCATTCCATTCCAATTCATTCCATTAGATTCCATTCCGTTCGGTTTGATTTCATTCCTTTCCATTCCATTCCATTGCATTCCATGCCTTTTGGGATGATTCCATTCCATTCCCTTCCATTCCATTCCATTCAATTCCATTACATTAGGGTTGGTTCCATTCCATTCCATTCCTTTGCGTTCCATTCCATTCCATTCGGGTTTATTCCGTTCCATCACATTCCATTCCATTCCATTCCATTCGCGTTGAGTCCATTCTATTCCATCCCATTCCATTCCATTCCATTCCATTCCGGTTGATTCCATTCCGTTCCGTTCCATTCCATTCCATTGCATTCCATTCCATTCCTTTCCATTCTGGTTGATTCCAGTCGATTCAATTCCATTCCATTGATTCCATTCCGTTCGGGTTGATTCCATTCCATTCCATTCCATGTAATTCTATTCCATTCTATTTGGGTTGATTCCATTCCATTCCATTCCATTCCATTCCATTATATTCCAGTTCATTCCATTCCGGTTGATTCCATTCCACTCCATGCCACTCCATTCCATTCCATTCCATGCCATTCCATTGCATTCCATTCCATTCTTGTTGATTCCATTCCATTCCATTCCATTCCATTCCATCCCATTCCATTCGGGTTGATTCCAGTCGATTCAATTCCATTCCATTCCATTCCATTCCGTTCGGGTTGATTTCATTTCATTCCATTCCATTACATTCCATTCCCTTTGGGTTGATTCCATTCCAATCCATTCCATTCCATTAGGGTTGTTTCCATTCCATTACATTACATTCCATTCCCTTCCATTCCATTTGGGTTGATTCCTTTCCATTCCATTCAATTCCATTCCATTCCATTCCATTCCGGTTGATTCAATTCCAGTCCATTTCACTCCATTCCCTTCCATTTCATTTCATTCCATTCCATTCCATTTCATTCCATTCCATTCCGTTTCATTCCATTCCATTCCATTTCATTCCATTCAATTCCATTTCATTCCATTCCATTCCATTCCATTTCTTTTTATTCCATTCCATTTCATTCCACTCCATTCCATTCCATTCCATTCCATTTCATTCGGGTTCATTCCAATCCATTCCATTCCATTCCATTCCATTCAGTTGGATTCCATTCCATTCCATTCGATTCCATTCCATTCCATTCCATTCGGGTTTTTTCCATTGCATTCCATTCCATTCCCATCCATTCCATTCCATTCAATTTCAGTCCATTCGCGTTGATTCCGTTCTATTCGATTCGATTTGATTTGATTCGATTCCATTCCATTCCATTCCATTCCATTTGGATGTATTTCCATTCCGTTCCATTCCATTCCATTCCGTTCGGGTTGATTCCATTCCACTCCATTCCATTCCATTCCATTCCATTCCACTCCATTCCATTCCATTCCATTCTGGTTGATTCCACTCCAATCCATTCCATTCCATTCCATGCCATTCCATTGCAATCGTGTTGATTTCATTCCATTCCATTCCATTCTCTTCCATTCCAGTCCATTCCATTCCATTCCATCCCATTCCATTCCATTTGGTTTGATTCCATTGCATTCCATTCCATTCCATTCGGTTGCACTCCATTCCATACCTTTCCATTCCATTCCATTCCGGTTGATTCCACTCCATTCCATTTCATTCCATTCCATTCCATTTCATTCCATTCCATTCCATTTCATTCCATTCCATTCCATTTCATTCCATTCCATTCCTTTCCATTCCATTTCATTCCATTCCATTCCATTCCATTCCTTTCCATTCCATTCCATTCCATTGTATTCCATTCCATTCCATTTCATTCCATTCCATTGCATTTCATTTCAGTCCATTCCATTCCATTCCTTTCCATTCCATTTCATTGCATTCCATTCTATTCCATTCCATTTGGGTTGATTCCATTCCATTCCATTCCATTCCATTCCATTCCATCCCATTCCATTCCATTTGGTTTGATTCCATTGCATTCCATTCCATTCCATTCCATTCCTTTCTGGTTGATTCCATTCGATTCCATTCCATTCCATTCGGTTCCATTCCATTCCATTCCTTACCATTCCGTTCCATTCCGGTTGATTCCATTCCATTCCATTTCATTCCATTCCATTCCATTCCATTCCATTCCGGTTGATTCCATTCCCTTCCATTTCATTCCATTCCATTCCATTCCATTCCATTTCATTTTATTCCATTCCATTCCATTTCATTCCATTCCATTCCATTCCATTTTATTCCATTCCATTCCATTTCATTCCATTCCATTCCATTTCATTCCATTCCATTCCATTCCATTTCATTTTATTCCATTCCATTCCATTTCATTCCATTCCATTCCATTCCATTTTATTCCATTCCATTCCATTTCATTCCATTCCATTCCATTTCATTCCATTCCATTCCATTCCATTGCATTCCATTCCATTTCATTCCATTCCATTCCATTCCATTCCATTCCATTCCATTTCATTCCATTCCTTTCCATTTCATTCCATTCCATTCCACTCCATTCCATTTCATTTTATTCCATTCCATTCCATTTCATTCCATTCCATTCCATTTCATTCCATTCCATTCCATTTCATTCCATTCCATTCCATTCCATTTTATTCCATTCCATTCCATTTCATTCCATTCCATTCCATTTCATTCCATTCCATTCCATTCCATTGCATTCCATTCCATTTCATTCCATTCCTTTCCATTGCATTTCATTTCAGTCCATTCCATTCCATTCCTTTCCATTCCATTTCATTGCATTCCATTCTATTCCATTCCATTTGGGTTGATTCCATTCCATTCCATTCCATTCCATTCCATTCCATTTGGGCTGATTCCATTCCATTCCATTCCATTCCACTCCATTCCCTTCCATTCCACTCCACTCCATTCCATTCCATTCTATTCCATTCCATTCCATTTCATTCCATTCCCTTCGGGTTGATTCCGTTCCAATCCATTCCATTCCATTTCATTCCATTCCATTCCATCAGGGTTGATTCCATTCCATTCCATTCAATTCCATTCCATTCCCTTCCATTTGGGCTGATTCCATTCCATTCCATTCCATTCCATACCATTCCATTCCATTTCATTCCATTCCATTCCATTTCATTCCATTTCATTCCATTCCATTCCATTCCATTCCATTCCATTCCATTCCATCCCATTTCATTCCATTCCATTCCATTTCATTCCATTCCATTCCATTTCATTCCATTCCATTCCATTCCATTCCTTTCCTTTCCATTCCATTCCATTCCATTCCATTCCATTCCATTTCATTCCATTCCATTGCATTTCATTTCAGTCCATTCCATTCCATTCCTTTCCATTCCATTTCATTGCATTCCATTCTATTCCATTCCATTTGGGTTGATTCCATTCCATTCCATTCCATTCCATTCCATTCCAGTCTGGTTGATTCCATTCCATTCCATTCAATTCCATTCGTTTCCATTCCATTCCATTCCATTCCATTCCATTCCATTCGTTTCCATTCCATTCCATTCCTTTCCATTCCATTCCATTCCGGTTGATTCCATTCCAATCCATTTCATTCCATTCCGTTCCATTCCATTCCACTCCATTCCATTCCATTTCATTTCATTTTATTCCATTCCATTCCATTCCATTCAATTCCATTCCATTCCATTCCACTCAATTCCCTTCCATTCCACTCCATTCCATTCCATTCCATTCCATTCTATTCCATTCCATTCCTTTCCATTGCATTCCATTCCCTACGGGTTGATTTCGTTCCAATCCATTCCATTCCATTCCATTCCATTTCGGTTGATTCCATTCCATTCCATTCCATTCCTGTCCATTCCATTCCATTCCGGATGATTCCATTGCATTCCATTCAATTCCACTCGGGTTGATTCCATTCCATTCCATTCCATTCCATTCCATTCCTGGATATTCCATTCCATTCCATTGCAGTTGATTCCATTCGATTCCATTCCATTCCATTCCATTCCATAAGAGTTGATTAAATTCCAATCCATTCCATCCCATTCCATTCCGTTCCCCTCCATTCCAATCCATTCCATTCCATTCCAATCCATTCCATTCCTTTCCATTCGGGTTGATTCCATTCGTGTCCATTCCATTCCATTCCAATCCATTCTATTCCATTCCATCCCATTCCATTCCATTCCATTCCATTCCGGTTGGTTACATTCCATTGCATTCCATTCCACTCCATTCCATTCCATTCCATTCTGGTTTATTCATTTCCATTCCATTCCATTCCATTCCATTCCATTCCATTCCATTCCATTCCATTCGGGTTGATTCCATTCCTTTCAACTCCTTTTAATTCCATTCCATTCCAATCCATTCCATTTGGGTTGATTCCATTCCATTCCATTCCATTCCATTGCATTCCAGTCCATTCCATTCGGGTTGATTCCATTCCATTCCAGTCCATTCCATTCCATTCCATTCCATCCCATTCCATTCCATTCGGTTTGATTCCATTGCATTCCATTCAATTCCATTCCATTCTGGTTGATTCCATTGGATTCCATTCCATTCCATTCTGTTCCACTCCATTCCATTCCTTTCCATTCCATTCCATTCCGGTTGATTCCATTCCATTCCATTTCATTCCATTCCATTCCATTTCATTCCATTCCATTCCATTCCATTTCATTCCATTCCATTCCATTCCTTTCCTTTCCATTCCATTCCATTCCATTCCATTCCATTTCATTCCATTTCATTGCATTTCATTTCAGTCCATTCCATTCCATTCCTTTCCATTCCATTTCATTGCATTCCATTCTATTCCATTCCATTTGGGTTGATTCCATTCCATTCCATTCCATTCCATTCCATTCCATTCCATTCGATCGCATTCCATTCCATTTGGTTTGACTCCATTGCATTCCATTCCATTCCATTCCATTCCTTTCTGGTTGATCCCATTCTATTCCATTCCATTCCATTCGGTTCCATTCCTTTCCATTCCTTACCATTCCATTCCATTCCGGTTGATTCCATTCCATTCCATTTCATTCCATTCCATTCCATTTCATTCCATTCCCTTCCATTTCATTCCATTCCATTCCATTCCATTCCATTTCATTCCATTTCGTCTTATTCCATTCCATTCCATTTCATTCCATTCCATTCCATTCCATTTTATTCCATACCATTCCATTCCATTCCATTCCATTCCATTGCATTCCATTCCTCTTCATTCCATTCCATTCCATTGCATTTCATTTCAGTCCATTCCATTCCATTCCTTTCCATTCCATTTCATTGCATTCCATTCTATTCCATTACATTTGGGTTGATTCCATTCCATTCCATTCCATTCCATTAGATTTCATTCGGGTTCATTCCATTCCATTCCATTCCATTCCATTCCATTCGTGTTCATTCCATTCCATTACATTCCATTCCATTCCATTTTGTTGGATTCCATCCCATTCCATTCGATTCCCTTCCATTCCATTCCATTCCATTCCATTTCATTCGGGTTGAATCCATACCCTTCCATTCCATTCCCATCAATTCCATTCCATTCAATTTCATTCCATTCGGGTTGATTCCATTCTATTCGATTCGGTTTTATTTGATTCGATTCCATTCCATTCCTTTCCATTCCATTAGGGTTGATTCCATTCCGTTCCATTTCATTCCATTCCATTAGTGTTGATTCCATTCCATTCCATTCCATTCCATTCCACTCCATTCCCTTCCATTCCACTCCATTCCATTCCATTCCATTCCATTCCACTCCATTCCCTTCCATTCCACTCCATTCCATTCCATTCCATTCTATTCCATTCCATTCCATTCCATTCCCTTCGGGTTGATTCCGTTCCAATCCATTCCATTCCATTTCATTCCATTCCATTCCATCAGGGTTGATTCCATTCCATTCCATTCCATTCCCTTCCATTTGGGCTGATTCCATTCCATTCCATTCCATTCCATTCCATTTCGGCTGATTCTCTTCCATTCCATTCCTTTCCATTGCATTTGGGTTGATTCCATTCCATTCCATTCCATTCCATTCCTTTCCATTCGGGATGATTCCATTCCATTCCATTCCATTCCATTCCACTCTGGTTGATTCCATTCCATTCCATTCCATTCCATTCCATTCCATTCCATTCCATTATATTCCATTCCATTCCATTCCGGTTGATTCCATTCGATTCCATTCGATTCCATTCCATTCCATTCCATTCTATTCCATTCCATTCCTTTCGGGTTGATTCCATTTCATTCCATTCCAATTCATTCCATTAGATTCCATTCCGTTCGCTTTCATTCCATTCCATTCCATTCCATTCCATTGCATTCCATGCCTTTTGGGATGATTCCATTCCATTCCCTTCCATTCCATTCCATTCCATTCCATTACATTAGGGTTGGTTCCATTCCATTCCATTCCTTTGCGTTCCATTCCATTCCATTCCGGTTGATTCCGTTCCATCACATTCCATTCCATTCCATTCCATTCACGTTGAGTCCATTCGATTCCATCCCATTCCATTCCATTCCATTCCATTCCGGTTGATTCCATTCCGTTCCCTTCCATTCCATTCCATTGCATTCCATTCCATTCCTTTCCATTCTCGTTGATTCCAGTCGATTCAATTCCATTCCATTCCATTCTATTCCGTTCGGGTTGATTCCATTCCATTCCATTCCATTTAATTCGATTCCATTCCATTTGGGTTGATTCCATTCCATTCAATTCCATTCCATTATATTCCAGTTCATTCCATTTCGGTTGATTCCATTCCACTCCATGCCACTCCATTCCCTTCCATTCCATGCCATTCCATTGCATTCCATTCCATTCTTGTTCATTCCATTCCATTCCATTCCATTCCATTCCATTCCATTCCATCCCATTCCATTCGGGTTGATTCCAGTCGATTCAATTCCATTCCATTCCATTCAATTCCGTTCGGGTTGATTTCATTCCATTCCATTCCATTACATTCCATTCCCTTTGGGTTGATTCCATTCCAATCCATTCCATTCCATTAGGATTGTTTCCATTCCATTACATTACATTCCATTCCCTTCCATTCCATTTGGGTTGATTCCTTTCCATTCCATTCTATTCCATTCCATTCCATTCCATTCCATTCCATTCGGGTTGAATCCATTCCACTCCATTCCATTCCAATTCATTCCATTCCATTCCATTCGGGTGTATTCCATTCCATTCCATTCCATTCCATTCCATTTGGGTTGATTCCATTCCATTCCATTCCATTCCATTCCATTCCATTCCATTCGGGATGATTCCATTCCATTCCATTCCATACCATTCCAAACAATTCCAATCTGGTTGATTCCATTCCACTCCATTCCATTCCATTCCATTCCACGATATTCCATTCCATTCCATTCTGGTTGATTCCATTCGATTCCATTCCATTCCATTCGTTTCCATTCCATTCCATTCCTTTCTATTCCATTCCATTCCGGTTGATTCCATTCCAGTCCATTTCATTCCATTCCTTTCCATTTCATTTCATTCCATTCCATTCCATTTCAATCCATTCCATTCCGTTTCATTCCATTCCATTCCATTCCATTCCATTTCATTCCATTCCATTTCATTCCATTCCATTCCATTTCATTCCATTCCTTTCCATTCCATTTCTTTTTATTCCATTCCATTTCATTTAATTCCATTCCATTCCATTCCATTCCATTCCATTCTATTCCATTCCATTCGGTTTGATTCCATTCCATTCCATTCCATTCCATTCCATTTCATTCGGGTTCATTCCATTCCATTCCATTCCATTCCATTCCATTCAGATGGATTCCATTCCATTCCATTCGATTCCATTCCATTCCATTCCATTCCATTAGGATGTATTTCCATTCCGTTCCATTCCATTCCATTCCATTCGGGTTGATTCCACTCCACTCCATTCCATTCCATTCCATTCCATTCCACTCCATTCCATTCCATTCCACTCCATTCCATTCCATTCCATTCTGGTTGATTCCACTCCAATCCATTCCATTCCATTCCATGCCATTCCATTGCAATCGTGTTGATTTCATTCCATTCCATTCCATTCCATTCTCTTCCATTCCATTATATTCCATTCCACTCCACTGCATTCCATTCCATTTGGGTTGATTCTATTCCATTCCATTCCATTCCATTCCAGTCGGGTTGAGTCCATTCCATTCCATTCCATTCCATTCCATTCGTGTTGATTCCCTTCAATTCCATTACATTCCATTTCATTCCATTCCATTGCATTGCATTCCAATCGGGTTGATTCCATTCCATTCCATTCTATTCCATTCCATTCCATTCCATTCAATTCCATTCCGGTGGATTCCATTCCATTCCATTCCAATCCATTCCATTCCATTCCATTCCATTCCATTCCATCCCATTCCATTCCATGCGGGTTGATTCCATTCGATTCCATTCTATTCCATTCCATTCCATTCCATTGCACTTAATTCCATTCCATTCGTGTTGATTGCATTCCATTCCATTCCTTTCCATTAGGGTTGATTCCACTCCATTCCACTCCATTCCATTCCACTACTTTAGGTTTGATTCCATTCCATTCGATTCCATTCCATTCCATTCCATTCCATTCCATTGAGGTTGATTCCATTCCATTCCATTCCACTCCTTTCCATTCCGTTAGGGTTGATTCCATTCCATTCCATTCCATTATATTCCATTCCATTTCATTCCATTCCATTCCATTCCATTCCATTCCATTCCATTCCATTTCATTCCATTCCATTCCTTTCCATTACATTTGGGTTGATTTCATTCCATTCCATTCCATTCCATTCCATTACATTCCAGTCCATTCCATTCGGGTTGATTCGATTCCATTCCAGTCCAATCCATTCCATTCAATTCCATCCCATTCCATTCCATTTGGGTTGATTCCATTCCATTCCATACCATTTCATTACATTTCATTCCAGTCTATTTCATTCGGTTTGATTCCATTCCATTCTCTTCCATTCCATTCCATTCCATTCCAGTCTGGTTGATTCCATTTCATTCCATTCCATTCCATTCGTTTCCATTCCATTCCATTCCTTTCCATTCCATTCCATTCCGGTTGACTCCATTCCATTCCATTTCATTCCATTCCGTTCCATTTCATTCCATTCCATTCCATTCCATTCCATTTCATTTTATTCCATTCCATTCCATTACATTACATTCTATTCCATTCCATTCGGGTTCATTCCATTCCATTCCATTCCATTCCATTAGGGTTGATTCCATTCCATTCCACTCCATTCCATTCCATTCCATTTGGGTTGATTCCATTCCATTCCATTCCATTCCATTCCATTCCATTCTAGTTGATTGAATTCCATTCTATTCTATTCCATTCGGTTCCATTCCATTCCATTCCTTTCCATTACATTCCATTCCGGTTGATTCCATTCCATTCCTTTTCATTCCATTCCAATCCATTCCATTTCATTTTATTCCATTGCATTCCGTTTCATTCCATTCCATTCCATTTCATTCCATTCCATTCCATTTTATTCCATTCCATTCCATTTCATTCCATTCCATTCCATTTCATTCCATTCCATTCCATTCCATTCCATTGCATTGCATTCCAGCCCATTCCATTCCATTGCATTCCATTCCATTCCATTCCATTCCATTCTATTCCATTCCATTCCATTCCATTCTATTCCATTCCTTTCCATTCAATTCCATTCCATTCCATTCTATTCCATTCCATTCGGATTGATTCCATTCCATTCCATTCCATTCCATTTCATTCGGGTTCATTCCATTTCATTCCGTTCCATTCCATTCCAATCCATTCAATTCGGTTGGATTCCATTCTTTTCCATTCCATTCCATTCCATTTCGGTTGATTCCATTCCATTCCATTCCATTCCATTCCATTCCATTCCATTCCATTCCATTTCTGTTGATTCCATTCCATTCCATTCCATTCCATTCCATTCCATTCCATTCCATTCCATTCGGGATGATTCCATTCCATTCCATTCCATTCCATTCGATTCCATTCCGGTTGGTTCAATTCCATTCCATTCCACTCCATTCAATTGCATTCCATTCCATTCCGGTTGGTTCCATTCCATTCCATTCCATTCTGGTTTATTCCATTCCATTCCATTCCATTGCATTCCATTCCATTCCATTCCATTCGAGTTGATTCCATTCGTTTCCGCTCCATTTAATTCCATTCCATTCCAATCCATTCCATTTGGGTTGATTCAATTCCATTCCGTTCCATTGCATTACATTACATTCCAGTCCATTCCATTCGGGTTGACTCCCTTCCATTCCTGTCCATTCTATTCCATTCCATTCCATCCCATTCCATTCCATTTTGTTTGATTCCATGCCATTCCATACCATTATATTTCATTTCATTCCAGTCCATTCCATTCGGTTTTATTCCATTCCATTCCATTCCATTCCATTCCATTCTTGTTGATTCCATTCCATTCCATTCGGTTCCATTCCATTCCATTCCATTCCGGTTGATTCCATTACATTCCATTCAATTCCATTCCATTCCATTCCATTCCATTCGCGTTGAGTCCATTCGATTCCATCCCATTCCATTCCATTCCATTCCATTCCGGTTGATACCATTCCGTTCCATTCCATTCCATTCCATTGCATTCCATTCCATTCCATTCTGGTTGATTACAGTCGATTCCGTTCCATTCCATTCCATTCCGTTCGGGTTGATTCCATGTCATTCCTTTCCATTTAATTTGATTCCATTCCATTAGGGTTGATTCCATTCCATTCCATTCCATTCCATTCCATTCCATTCCATTCCAGTTTATTCCAATGGGGTTGATTCCATTCCATTCCATTCCATTCCATTCCATTCCTTTCCTTTCGTGTTGATTCCATTCGATTCCATTCCATTCCATTCCATTCCATTCCATTCGGGTTGATTCCATTCCATTCCATTCCATTGCATTCCATTCCATTCGGGATGATTCCTTTCCATTCCATTCCATTCGATTCCATTCCATTCCCCTCGGGTTGATTCCCTTCCATTCCATTCCATTCCAGTCCATTCCATTCCATTCCATTCCTTTCCATTGCATTCCATTCCATGATTTTCCATTCCATTGCATTCGGGTTGCTTCCGTTCGATTCCATTCCATTCCATTCCATTCCATTGCTTTGCATTCCAGTCCTTTCGGGTTGATTCCATTTCAATCCATTTCACTCCATTGTATTAGCGTTGAGTCCATTCGATTCCATCCCATTCCATTCCATTCCATTCCAGTTGGTTCCATTCCATTCCCTTCCACTCCATTCCATTCCATTCCATTCTGGTTTATTCCATTCCATTCAATTCCACTCCATTCCATTCCATTCCATTCCATTCGGGTTGATTCCATTCGTTTCCACTCCATTTAATTCCATTCCATTCCAATCCATTCCATTTGGGTTGGTTCCATTCCATTCCACTCCATTGTATTACACTGCATTCCAGTCCATTCCATTCCATTCCATTCCATCCCATTCCATTCCATTTGGTTTGATTTCATTCCTTTCCATACCATCACATTCCATTCCATTCCATTCCATTCCATTCCATTCTGGTTGGTTCCATTCCATTCCATTCCATTCCATACGGTTCCATTCCAGTCCATTCTTTTCCACTCCATTCCATTCCGGTTGATTCCATTCAATTCCATTTCATTCCAATCCATTCCATTTCATTCCATTCCATTCCATTCCATTCCATATCATTTTATTCCTTTCCATTCCATTTCATTCCATTCCATTACATTTCATTCCATTCCATTTCATTCCATTCCTTTCCATTCCATTCCATTCCATTCGGGTTGATTCCATTCCATTCCATTCCATTCCATTTCATTCGGATTCATTCCATTCCATTCCATTCCATTCCATTCGGGATGATTCCATTCCATTCCATTCCATTCGATTCAATTCCATTCGGTTTGATTCCATTCCATTCAATTCCATTCCATTACATTCCAGTCCATTCCATTCGGGTTGATTCCTTTCCATTCCAGTCCATTCCATTCCATTCAATTCCATCCCATTCCATTCCATTTGGGTTGATTCCATTCCATTCCATACCATTACCTTACATTTCATTCCAGTCTATTCCATTCGGTTTGATTCCATTCCATTCTATTCCATTCCATTCCATTCCATTCCAGTCTGGTTGATTCCATTCCATTCCATTCCATTCCATTCTTTTCCATTCCATTCCATTCCTTTCCATTCCATTCCATTCCGGTTGATTCCATTCCAATCCATTTCATTCCATTCCGTTCCATTCCATTCCACTCCATTCCATTCCATTCCATTGCATTTTATTCCATTCCATTCCATTCCATTCCATTCCCTTCCATTCCATTCCACTCAATTCCCTTCCATTCCACTCCATTCAATTCCATTCCATTCCATTCTATTCCATTCCATTCCTTTCCATTGCATTCCATTCCCTTCGGATTGATTTCGTTCCAATCCATTCCATTCCATTCCATTCCATTTCGGTTCATTCCATTCCATTTCATTCCATTCCTCTCCATTCCATTCCATACCGGATGATTCCATTGCATTCCATTCAATTCCACTCGGGTTCATTCCATTCCATTCCATTCCATTCCATTCCATTCCATTCCATTCCAGGATATTCCATTCCATTCCATTCCAGTTGATTCCATTCGATTCCATTCTATTCCATTCCATTCCATAAGAGGTGATTAAATTCCAATCCATTCCATCCCATTCCATTCCGTTCCACTCCATTCCAATCCATTCCATTCCATTCCAATCCATTCCATTCCTTTCCATTCGGGTTGATTCCATTCGAGTCCATTCCATTCCATTCCAATCCATTCTATTCCATTTCATCCCATTCCATTCCATTCCATTCCGGTTGGTTCCATTCCATTGCATTCCATTCCACTCCATTCCATTCCATTCCATTCTGGTTTATTCAATTCCATTCCATTCCATGCCATTCCATTCCATTCCATTCCATTCCATTCGGGTTGATTCCATTCCTTTCCACTCCTTTAAATTCCATTCCATTCCAATCCATTCCATTTGGGTTGATTCCATTCCATTCCATTCCATTCCATTACATTGCATTCCAGTCCATTCCATTCGGGTTGATTCCATTCCATTCCAGTCCATTCCATTCAATTCCATCCCATTCCATTCCATTTGGTTTGATTCCATTGCATTCCATTCCATTCCATTCTGGTTCATTCCATTCCATTCCATTCCATTCCATTCGGTTCCACTCCATTCCATTCCTTTCCATTCCATTCCATTCCGGTTGATTCCACTCCATTCCATTTCATTCCATTCCATTCCATTTCATTCCATTCCATTCCATTCCATTCCTTCCCATTCCATTCCATTCCATTCCATTCCATTCCATTGCATTTCATTTCAGTCCATTCCATTCCATTCCTTTCCATTCCATTTCATTGCATTCCATTCTATTCCATTCCATTTGGGATGATTCCATTCCATTCCATTCCATTCCATCCCATCCCATCCCATTCCATTCCATTTGGTTTGATTCCATTGCATTCCATTCCATTCCATTCCATTCCTTTCTGGTTGATTCCATTCGATTCCATTCCATTCCATTCGCTTCCATTCCATTCCATTCCTTACCATTCCGTTCCATTCCGGTTGATTCCATTCCATTCCATTTCATTCCATTCCATTCTTTCCATTCCATTCCATTCCATTCCATTTCATTCCATTCCATTCCATTTCATTCCATTCCATTCCATTCCATTTCATTTTATTCCATTCCATTCCATTTCATTCCATTCCATTCCATTTCATTCCATTCCATTCCATTTCATTCCATTCCATTCCATTCCATTCCATTTCATTCCATTCCATTCCATTCCATTCCATTTTATTCCATTCCATTCCATTTCATTCCATTCCATTCCATTTCATTCCATTTTATTCCATTCCATTCCATTTCATTCCATTCCATTCCATTTCATTCCATTCCATTCCATTCCATTGCATTCCATTCCATTTCATTCCATTCCTTTCCATTGCATTTCATTTCAGTCCATTCCATTCCATTCCTTTCCATTCCATTTCATTGCATTCCATTCTATTCCATTCCATTTGGGTTGATTCCATTCCATCCCATTCCATTCCATTCCATTCCATCCCATTCCATTCCATTTGGTTTGATTCCATTGCATTCCATTCCATTCCATTCCATTCCTTTCTGGTTGATTCCATTCGATTCCATTCCATTCCATTCGGTTCCATTCCATTCCATTCCTTACCATTCCATTCCATTCCGGTTGATTCCATTCCATTCCATTTCATTCCATTCCATTCCATTTCATTCCTTTCCCTTCCATTTCATTCCATTCCATTCCATTCCATTTCATTTTATTCCATTCCATTCCATTTCATTCCATTCTATTCCATTTCATTCCATTCCATTGCATTCCATTTTATTCCATACCATTCCCTTTCATTCCATTCCATTCCATTCCATTCTATTCCATTGCATTCCATTCCATTTCATTCCATTCCATTCCATTGCATTTCATTTCAGTCCATTCCATTCCATTCCTTTCCATTCCATTTCATTGCATTCCATTCTATTCCATTCCATTTGGGTTGATTCCATTCCATTCCATTCCATTAGATTTCATTCGGGTTCATTCCATTCCATTCCATTCCATTCGGGTTCATTCCATTCCATTCCATTCCATTCCATTCCATTCCATTCCATTCCATTCGGTTTGATTCCATCCCATTCTATTCGATTCCATTCCATTCCATTCCATTCCATTCCATTCGGGTTGAATCCATACCCTTCCATTCCATTCCCATCCATTCCATTCCATTCAATTTCCTTCCATTCGGGTTGATTCCATTCTATTCGATTCGGTTTTATTTGATTCGATTCCATTCCATTCCTTTCCATTCCATTATGGTTGATTCCATTCCGTTCCATTCCATTCCATTCCATTAGTGTTGATTCCATTCCATTCCATTCCATTCCATTCCATTCCCTTCGAGTTGATTACGTTCCAATCCATTCCATTCCATTTCGTTCCATTCCATTCCATCAGGGTTGATTCCATTCCATTCCATTCCATTCCATTCCCTTCCATTTGGGCTGATTCCATTCCATTCCATTCCATTTCGGCTGATTCTATTCCATTCCATTCCTTTCCATTGCATTTGGGTTGATTCCATTCCATTCCATTCCATTACATTCCATTCCTTTCCATTCGGGATGATTCCATTCCATTCCATTCCATTCCATTCCACTCTGGTTGTTTCCATTCCATTCCATTCCATTCCATTATATTCCATTCCATTCCATTCCGGTTGATTCCATTCGATTCCATTCGATTCCATTCCATTCCATTCCATTCTATTCCATTCCATTCCTTTCGGGTTGATTCCATTTCATTCCATTCCAATTCATTCCATTAGATTCCATTCCGTTCGGTTTCATTCCATTCCATTCCATTGCATTCCATGCCTTTTGGGATGATTCCATTCCATTCCCTTCCATTCCATTCCATTCAATTCCATTACATTAGGGTTGGTTCCATTCCATTCCATTCCTTTGCGTTCCATTCCATTCCATTCGGGTTGATTCCGTTCCATCACATTCCATTCCATTCCATTCCATTCCGGTTGATTCCATTCCGTTCCGTTCCATTCCATTCCATTGCATTCCATTCCATTCCTTTCCATTCTTGTTGATTCCTGTCGATTCAAATCCATTCCATTCCATTCCAATCTGTTCGGGTTGATTCCATTCCATTCCATTCCATTTAATTAGATTCCATTCTATTTGGGTTGATTCCATTCCATTCCATTCCATTCCATTCCATTCCATTATATTCCAGTTCATTCCATTCCGGTTGATTCCATTCCACTCCATGCCACTCCATTCCATTCCATTCCATGCCATTCCATTGCATTCCATTCCATTCTTGTTAATTCCATTCCATTCCATTCCATTCCATTCCATTCCATCCCATTCCATTCGGGTTGATTCCAGTCGATTGAATTCCATTCCATTCCATTCCATTCCGTTCGGGTTCATTTCATTCCATTCCATTCCATTACATTCCATTCCCTTTGGGTTGATTCCATTCCAATCCATTCCATTCCATTAGGGTTGTTTCTATTCCATTCCATTACATTCCATTCCCTTCCATTCCATTTGGGTTGATTCCTTTCCATTCCATTCTATTCCATTCCATTCCATTCCATTCGGGTTGAATCCATTCCATTCCATTCCATTCCAATTCATTCCATTCCATTCCATTCGGGTGTATTCCATTCCATTCCATTCCATTCCATTCCATTCAATTTGGGTTGATTCCATTCCATTCCATTCCATTCCATTCGGGATGATTCCATTCCATTCCATTCCATACCATTCCAAACAATTCCAATCTGGTTGATTCCATTCCACTGCATTCCATTCCATTCCATTTAGGTGGATTCCATTCCATTCCATTCGATTCCATTCCATTCCATTCCATTCGGGTTTTTTTCCATTGCATTCCATTCCATTCCCTTCCATTCCATTCCATTCAATTTCATTCCATTCAAGTTGATTCCGTTCTATTCGATTCGATTTGATTTGATTCGATTCCATTCCATTCCATTCCATTCCATTAGGATGTATTTCCATTCCGTTCCATTCCATTCCATTCCATTCGGGTTGATTCCATTCCACTCCATTCCATTCCATTCCATTCCATTCCACTCCATTCCATTCCATTCCACTCCATTCCATTCCATTCCATTCTGGTTGATTCCACTCCAATCCATTCCATTCCATTCCATGCCATTCCATTGCAATCGTGTTGATTTCATTCCATTCCATTCCTTTCTCTTCCATTCCAATCCATTCCATTCCACTCCATTGCATTCCATTCCATTTGGGTTGATTCTATTCCATTCCATTCTATTCCATTCCAGTCGGGTTGAGTCCATTCCATTCCATTCCATTCCATTCGTGTTGATTCCCTTCAATTCCATTACATTCCATTTCATTCCATTCCATTGCATTGCATTCCAATCGGGTTGATTCCATTCCATTCCATTCTATTCCATTCCATTCCATTCCATTCAATTCCATTCCGGTGGATTCCATTCCATTCCATTCCAATCCATTCCATGCCATTCCATTCCATTCCATTCCATTCCATTCCATTCCATGCGGGTTGATTCCATTTGATTCCATTCTATTCCATTCCATTCCATTCCATTCCATTGCATTTAATTCCATTCCATTCGCGTTGATTGCATTCCATTCCATTCCATTCCATTCCATTCCTTTCCATTAGGGTTGATTCCACTCCATTCCACTCCATTCCATTCCAATACTTTAGGGTTGATTCCATTCCATTCGATTCCATTCCATTCCATTCCATTTCATTGAGGTTGATTCCATTCAATTCCATTCCACTCCATTCCATTCCGTTACGGTTGATTCCATTCCATTCCATTCCATTCCATTCCATTCCATTCCATTCCATTTCATTCCATTCCTTTCCATTCCATTTGGGTTGATTTCATTCCATTCCATTCCATTCCATTCCATTCCATTCCATTACATTCCAGTCCATTCCATTCGGGTTGATTCGATTCCATTCCAGTCCATTCCATTCCATTCAATTCCAAACCATTCCATTCCATTTGGGTTGATTCCATTCCATTCCATACCATTACATTACATTTCATTCCAGTCTATTTCATTCGGTTTGATTCCATTCCATTCTCTTCCATTCCATTCCATTCCATTCCAGTCTGGTTGATTCCATTTCATTCCATTCCATTCCATTCGTTTCCATTCCATTCCATTCCTTTCCATTCCATTCCATTCCGGTTGACTCCATTCCATTCCATTTCATTCCATTCCGTTCCATTTCATTCCATTCCATTCCATTCCATTCCATTTCATTTTATTCCATTCCATTCCATTACATTACATTCTATTCCATTCCATTCGGGTTCATTCCATTCCATTCCATTCCATTCCATTTCAATCGGGTTCATTCCATTCCATTCCATTCCATTAGGGTTGATTCCATTCCATTCCACTCCATTCCATTCCATTCCATTTGGGTTGATTCCACTCCACTCCATTCCATTCCATTCCATTCTAGTTGATTGAATTCCATTCTATTCTATTCCATTCGGTTCCATTCCATTCCATTCCTTTCCATTCCATTCCATTCCAGTTGATTCCATTCCATTCCATTTCATTCCATTCCAATCCATTCCATTCCATTTTATTCCATTCCATTGCGTTTCATTCCATTCCATTCCATTTCATTCCATTCCATTCCATTCCATTTTATTCCATTCCATTCCATTTCATTCCATTCCATTCCATTCCATTCCATTGCATTCCATTCCATCCCATTCCATTCCATTGCATTCCATTCCATTCCATTCCATTCTATTTCATTCCATTCCATTCCATTCCATTCTATTCCATTCCTTTCCATTCCATTCCATTCCATTCCATTCCATTCCATTCTATTCCATTCCATTCGGATTGATTCCATTCCATTCCATTCCATTCCATTTCATTCGGTTTCATTCCATTCCATTCCGTTCCATTCCATTCCAATCCATTCAATTCGGTTGGATTCCATTCTTTTCCATTCCATTCCATTCCATTTCGGTTGATTCCATTCCATTCCATTCTATTCCATTCCATTCCATTCCGTTCCATTTCTGTTGATTCCATTCCATTCCATTCCATTCCATTCCATTCCATTCCATTCCATTCCATTCGGGATGATTCCATTCCATTCCATTCCATTCCATTCCATTCCATTCCAGTTGGTTCCATTCCATTCCATTCCACTCCATTCAATTGCATTCCATTCCATTCCGGTTGGTTCCATTCCATTCCATTCCATTGTGGTTTCTTCCATTTCATTCCATTCCATTCCATTCGAGTTGATTCCATTCGTTTCCGCTCCATTTAATTCCATTCCATTCCAATCCATTCCATTTGGGTTGATTCAATTCCATTCCGTTCCATAGCATTACATTACATTCCAGTCCATTCCATTCGGGTTGACTCCATTCCATTC
This sequence comes from Pan paniscus, assembly GCF_029289425.2. Taxonomy (NCBI): domain Eukaryota; kingdom Metazoa; phylum Chordata; class Mammalia; order Primates; family Hominidae; genus Pan; species Pan paniscus. Next base: position 45,409,619 of record NC_073268.2, on the reverse strand, counting down.
CAGTCCATTCTATTCCATTCCATTCCATCCCATTCCATTCCATTTTGTTTGATTCCATGCCATTCCATACCATTATATTACATTTCATTCCAGTCCATTCCATTCGGTTTGATTCCATGCCATTCCATTCCATTCCACTCTTGTTGATTCCATTCCATTCCATTCCATTCCATTCCATTCGGTTCCATTCCATTCCATTCCATTCCGGTTGATTCCATTACATTACATTCAATTCCATTCAATTCCATCCCATTCCATTCCATTTTGTTTGATTCCATGCCATTCCATACCATTATATTACATTTCATTTAAGTCCATTCCATTAGGTTTGATTCCATTCCATTCCATTCCACTCTTGTTGATTCCATTCCATTCCATTCCATTCCATACCATTTGGTTCCATTCCATTCCATTCCATTCCGGTTGATTGCATTACATACCATTCAATTCCATTCCATTCCATTCCATTCGCGTTGAGTCCATTCGATTCCATCCCATTCCATTCCATTCCATTCCATTCCGGTTGATTCCATTCCGTTCCGTTCCATTCCATTCCATTGCATTCCATTCCATTCCATTCTGATTGATTACTGTCGATTCCGTTCCATTCCATTCCATTCCGTTCGGGTTGATTCCATGTCATTCCTTTCCATTTAATTTGATTCCATTCCATTAGGGTTGATTCCATTCCATTCCATTCCATTCCATTCCATTCCATTCCATTCCAGTTTATTCCAATGGGGTTGATTCCATTCCATTCCATTCCATTCCATTCCATTCCTTTCCTTTCGTGTTGATTCCGTTCGATTCCATTCCATTCCATTCCATTCCATTCCATACGGTTTGATTCCATTCCACTCCATTCCATTGCATTCCATTCCATTCGGGATGATTCCATTCCATTCCATTCCAATCGATTCCATTCCATTCCCCTCGGGTTGATTCCCTTCCATTCCATTCCATTCCAGTCCATTCCATTCCATTCCATTCCTTTCCATTGCATTCCATTCCATGATTTTCCATTCCATTGCATTCGGGTTGCTTCCGTTCGATTCCATTCCATTCCATTCCATTCCATTCCATTGCTTTCCATTCCAGTCCTTTCGGGTTGATTCGATTTCATTCCATTTCACTCCATTGTATTAGCGTTGAGTCCATTCCATTCTATCCCATTCCATTCCATTCCATTCCAGTTGGTTCCATTCCATTCCCTTCCACTCCATTCCATTCCATTCCATTCTGGTTTATTCCATTCCATTCAATTCCATTCCATTCCATTCCATTCCATTCCATTCCATTCCATTCCATTCCATTCGGGTTGATTCCATTCGTTTCCACTCCATTTAATTCCATTCCATTCCAATCCATTCCATTTGGGTTGGTTCCATTCCATTCCACTCCATTGTATTACATTGCATTCCATTCAATTCCATTCCATTCCATTCCATTCGCGTTGAGTCCATTCGATTCCATCCCATTCCATTCCATTCCATTCCATTCCGGTTGATTCCATTCCGTTCCGTTCCATTCCATTCCATTGCATTCCATTCCATTCCATTCTGGTTGATTACAGTCGATTCCGTTCCATTCCATTCCATTCCGTTCGGGTTGATTCCATGTCATTCCTTTCCATTTAATTTGATTCCATTCCATTAGGGTTGATTCCATTCCATTCCATTCCATTCCATTCCATTCCATTCCATTCCAGTTTATTCCAATGGGGTTGATTCCATTCCATTCCATTCCATTCCATTCCATTCCATTCCCTTCGGGTTGATTCCATTCCATTCCATTCCATTGCATTCCATTCCATTCGGGATGATTCCTTTCCATTCCATTCCCCTCGGGTTGATTCCCTTCCATTCCATTCCATTCCAGTCCATTCCATTCCATTCCATTCCTTTCCATTGCATTCCATTCCATGATTTTCCATTCCATTGCATTCGGGTTGCTTCCGTTCGATTCCATTCCATTCCATTCCATTCCATTCCATTCCATTCCATTCCATTGCTTTCCATGCCAGTCCTTTCGGGTTGATTCCATTTCATTCCATTTCACTCCATTGTATTAGCGTTGAGTCCATTCGATTCCATCCCATTCCATTCCATTCCATTCCAGTTGGTTCCATTCCATTCTGGTTGATTCCATTCCATTCCATTCCACTCCAGTTGGTTCCATTCCATTCCCTTCCACTCCATTCCATTCCATTCCATTCTGGTTTATTCCATTCCATTCAATTCCATTCCATTCCATTCCATTCCAATCCATTCCATTCGGGTTGATTCCATTCGTTTCCACTCCATTTAATTCCATTCCATTCCATTCCATTCCATTTAGGTGGATTCCATTCCATTCCATTCGATTCCATTCCATTCCATTCCATTCGGTTTTTTTTCCATTGCATTCCATTCCATTCCCTTCCATTCCATTCCATTCAATTTCATTCCATTCAAGTTGATTCCATTCTATTCGATTCGATTTGATTTGATTCGATTCCATTCCATTCCATTCCATTCCATTAGGATGTATTTCCATTCCGTTCCATTCCATTCCATTCGATTCGGGTTGATTCCATTCCACTCCATTCCATTCCATTCCATTCTGGTTGATTCCACTCCAATCCATTCCATTCCATTCCATGCCATTCCATTGCAATCGTGTTGATTTCATTCTATTCCATTCCTTTCTCTTCCATTCCAATCCATTCCATTCCACTCCATTGCATTCCATTCCATTTGGGTTGATTCTATTCCATTCCATTCTATTCCATTCCAGTCGGGTTGAGTGCATTCCATTCCATTCCATTCCATTCGTGTTGATTCCCTTCAATTCCATTACATTCCATTTCATTCCATTCCATTGCATTGCATTCCAATCGGGTTGATTCCATTCCATTCCATTCTATTCCATTCCATTCCATTCCATTCAATTCCATTCCGGTGGATTCCATTCCATTCCATTCCAATCCATTCCATGCCATTCCATTCCATTCCATTCCATTCCATTCCATTCCATGCGGGTTGATTCCATTCGATTCCATTCTATTCCATTCCATTCCATTCCATTCCATTGCATTTAATTCCATTCCATTCGCGTTGATTGCATTCCATTCCATTCCATTCCATTCCATTCCTTTCCATTAGGGTTGATTCCACTCCATTCCACTCCATTCCATTCCAATACTTTAGGGTTGATTCCATTCCATTCGATTCCATTCCATTCCATTCCATTCCATTCCATTTCATTGAGGTTGATTCCATTCAATTCCATTCCACTCCATTCCATTCCGTTACGGTTGATTCCATTCCATTCCATTCCATTCCATTCCATTCCATTCCATTCCATTTCATTCCATTCCTTTCCATTCCATTTGGGTTGATTTCATTCCATTCCATTCCATTCCATTCCATTCCATTCCATTACATTACATTCCAGTCCATTCCATTCGGGTTGATTCGATTCCATTCCAGTCCATTCCATTCCATTCAATTCCATTACATTCCAGTCCATTTGGGTTGATTCCATTCCATTCCATACCATTACATTACATTTCATTCCAGTCTATTTCATTCGGTTTGATTCCATTCCATTCTCTTCCATTCCATTCCATTCCATTCCAGTCTGGTTGATTCCATTTCATTCCATTCCATTCCATTCGTTTCCATTCCATTCCATTCCTTTCCATTCCATTCCATTCCGGTTGACTCCATTCCATTCCATTTCATTCCATTCCGTTCCATTTCATTCCATTCCATTCCATTCCATTCCATTTCATTTTATTCCATTCCATTCCATTACATTACATTCTATTCCATTCCATTCGGGTTCATTCCATTCCATTCCATTCCATTCCATTTCAATCGGGTTCATTCCATTCCATTCCATTCCATTAGGGTTGATTCCATTCCATTCCACTCCATTCCATTCCATTCCATTTGGGTTGATTCCACTCCACTCCATTCCATTCCATTCCATTCCATTCTAGTTGATTGAATTCCATTCTATTCTATTCCATTCGGTTCCATTCCATTCCATTCCTTTCCATTCCATTCCATTCCAGTTGATTCCATTCCATTCCATTTCATTCCATTCCAATCCATTCCATTCCATTTTACTCCATTCCATTGCGTTTCATTCCATTCCATTCCATTTCATTCCATTCCATTCCATTCCATTTTATTCCATTCCATTCCATTTCATTCCATTCCATTCCATTCCATTCCATTGCATTCCATTCCATCCCATTCCATTCCATTGCATTCCATTCCATTCCATTCCATTCTATTTCATTCCATTCCATTCCATTCCATTCTATTCCATTCCTTTCCATTCCATTCCATTCCATTCCATTCTATTCCATTCCATTCGGATTGATTCCATTCCATTCCATTCCATTCCATTTCCTTCGGTTTCATTCCATTCCATTCCGTTCCATTCCATTCCAATCCATTCAATTCGGTTGGATTCCATTCTTTTCCATTCCATTCCATTCCATTTCGGTTGATTCCATTCCATTCCATTCTATTCCATTCCATTCCATTCCGTTCCATTTCTGTTGATTCCATTCCATTCCATTCCATTCCATTCCATTCCATTCCATTCCATTCGGGATGATTCCATTCCATTCCATTCCATTCCATTCCATTCCGGTTGGTTCCATTCCATTCCATTCCACTCCATTCAATTGCATTCCATTCCATTCCGGTTGGTTCCATTCCATTCCATTCCATTGTGGTTTCTTCCATTCCATTCCATTCCATTCCATTCCATTCGAGTTGATTCCATTCGTTTCCGCTCCATTTAATTCCATTCCATTCCAATCCATTCCATTTGGGTTGATTCAATTCCATTCCGTTCCATTGCATTACATTACATTCCAGTCCATTCCATTCGGGTTGACTCCATTCCATTCCAGTCCATTCTATTCCATTCCATTCCATCCCATTCCATTCCATTTTGTTTGATTCCATGCCATTCCATACCATTATATTACATTTCATTCCAGTCCATTCCATTAGGTTTGATTCCATTCCATTCCATTCCACTCTTGTTGATTCCATTCCATTCCATTCCATTCCATACCATTTGGTTCCATTCCATTCCATTCCATTCCGGTTGATTGCATTACATACCATTCAATTCCATTCCATTCCATTCCATTCGCGTTGAGTCCATTCGATTCCATCCCATTCCATTCCATTCCATTCCGGTTGATTCCATTCCGTTCAGTTCCATTCCGTTCCATTGCATTCCATTCCATTCCATTCTGGTTGATTACTGTCGATTCCGTTCCATTCCATTCCATTCCGTTCGGGTTGATTCCATGTCATTCCTTTCCATTTAATTTGATTCCATTCCATTAGGGTTGATTCCATTCCATTCCATTCCATTCCATTCCATTCCATTCCATTCCATTCCATTCCAGTTTATTCCAATGGGGTTGATTCCATTCCATTCCATTCCATTCCATTCCATTCCTTTCCTTTCGTGTTGATTCCGTTCGATTCCATTCCATTCCATTCCATTCCATTCCATACGGTTTGATTCCATTCCACTCCATTCCATTGCATTCCATTCCATTCGGGATGATTCCATTCCATTCCATTCCAATCGATTCCATTCCATTCCCCTCGGGTTGATTCCCTTCCATTCCATTCCATTCCAGTCCATTCCATTCCATTCCATTCCTTTCCATTGCATTCCATTCCATGATTTTCCATTCCATTGCATTCGGGTTGCTTCCGTTCGATTCCATTCCATTCCATTCCATTCCATTCCATTGCTTTCCATTCCAGTCCTTTCGGGTTGATTCGATTTCATTCCATTTCACTCCATTGTATTAGCGTTGAGTCCATTCCATTCTATCCCATTCCATTCCATTCCATTCCAGTTGGTTCCATTCCATTCCCTTCCACTCCATTCCATTCCATTCCATTCTGGTTTATTCCATTCCATTCAATTCCATTCCATTCCATTCCATTCCATTCCATTCCATTCCATTCCATTCCATTCGGGTTGATTCCATTCGTTTCCACTCCATTTAATTCCATTCCATTCCAATCCATTCCATTTGGGTTGGTTCCATTCCATTCCACTCCATTGTATTACATTGCATTCCATTCAATTCCATTCCATTCCATTCCATTCGCGTTGAGTCCATTCGATTCCATCCCATTCCATTCCATTCCATTCCATTCCGGTTGATTCCATTCCGTTCCGTTCCATTCCATTCCATTGCATTCCATTCCATTCCATTCTGGTTGATTACCGTCGATTCCGTTCCATTCCATTCCATTCCGCTCGGGTTGATTCCATGTCATTCCTTTCCATTTAATTTGATTCCATTCCATTAGGGTTGATTCCATTCCATTCCATTCCATTCCATTCCATTCCATTCCATTCCAGTTTATTCCAATGGGGTTGATTCCATTCCATTCCATTCCATTCCATTCCATTCCCTTCGGGTTGATTCCATTCCATTCCATTCCATTGCATTCCATTCCATTCGGGATGATTCCTTTCCATTCCATTCCCCTCGGGTTGATTCCCTTCCATTCCATTCCATTCCAGTCCATTCCATTCCATTCCATTCCTTTCCATTGCATTCCATTCCATGATTTTCCATTCCATTGCATTCGGGTTGCTTCCGTTCGATTCCATTCCATTCCATTCCATTCCATTCCATTCCATTCCATTCCATTGCTTTCCATGCCAGTCCTTTCGGGTTGATTCCATTTCATTCCATTTCACTCCATTGTATTAGCGTTGAGTCCATTCGATTCCATCCCATTCCATTCCATTCCATTCCAGTTGGTTCCATTCCATTCTGGTTGATTCCATTCCATTCCATTCCATTCCAGTTGGTTCCATTCCATTCCCTTCCACTCCATTCCATTCCATTCCATTCTGGTTTATTCCATTCCATTCAATTCCATTCCATTCCATTCCATTCGCGTTGAGTCCATTCGATTCCATCCCATTCCATTCCATTCCATTCCATTCCGGTTGATTCCATTCCGTTCCGTTCCATTCCATTCCATTGCATTCCATTCCATTCCATTCTGATTGATTACTGTCGATTCCGTTCCATTCCATTCCATTCCGTTCGGGTTGATTCCATGTCATTCCTTTCCATTTAATTTGATTCCATTCCATTAGGGTTGATTCCATTCCATTCCATTCCATTCCATTCCATTCCATTCCATTCCAGTTTATTCCAATGGGGTTGATTCCATTCCATTCCATTCCATTCCATTCCATTCCTTTCCTTTCGTGTTGATTCCGTTCGATTCCATTCCATTCCATTCCATTCCATTCCATACGGTTTGATTCCATTCCACTCCATTCCATTGCATTCCATTCCATTCGGGATGATTCCATTCCATTCCATTCCAATCGATTCCATTCCATTCCCCTCGGGTTGATTCCCTTCCATTCCATTCCATTCCAGTCCATTCCATTCCATTCCATTCCTTTCCATTGCATTCCATTCCATGATTTTCCATTCCATTGCATTCGGGTTGCTTCCGTTCGATTCCATTCCATTCCATTCCATTCCATTGCTTTCCATTCCAGTCCTTTCGGGTTGATTCGATTTCATTCCATTTCACTCCATTGTATTAGCGTTGAGTCCATTCCATTCTATCCCATTCCATTCCATTCCATTCCAGTTGGTTCCATTCCATTCCCTTCCACTCCATTCCATTCCATTCCATTCTGGTTTATTCCATTCCATTCAATTCCATTCCATTCCATTCCATTCCATTCCATTCCATTCCATTCCATTCCATTCGGGTTGATTCCATTCGTTTCCACTCCATTTAATTCCATTCCATTCCAATCCATTCCATTTGGGTTGGTTCCATTCCATTCCACTCCATTGTATTACATTGCATTCCATTCAATTCCATTCCATTCCATTCCATTCGCGTTGAGTCCATTCGATTCCATCCCATTCCATTCCATTCCATTCCATTCCGGTTGATTCCATTCCGTTCCGTTCCATTCCATTCCATTGCATTCCATTCCATTCCATTCTGGTTGATTACAGTCGATTCCGTTCCATTCCATTCCATTCCGTTCGGGTTGATTCCATGTCATTCCTTTCCATTTAATTTGATTCCATTCCATTAGGGTTGATTCCATTCCATTCCATTCCATTCCATTCCATTCCATTCCATTCCAGTTTATTCCAATGGGGTTGATTCCATTCCATTCCATTCCATTCCATTCCATTCCCTTCGGGTTGATTCCATTCCATTCCATTCCATTGCATTCCATTCCATTCGGGATGATTCCTTTCCATTCCATTCCCCTCGGGTTGATTCCCTTCCATTCCATTCCATTCCAGTCCATTCCATTCCATTCCATTCCTTTCCATTGCATTCCATTCCATGATTTTCCATTCCATTGCATTCGGGTTGCTTCCGTTCGATTCCATTCCATTCCATTCCATTCCATTCCATTCCATTCCATTCCATTCCATTCCATTGCTTTCCATGCCAGTCCTTTCGGGTTGATTCCATTTCATTCCATTTCACTCCATTGTATTAGCGTTGAGTCCATTCGATTCCATCCCATTCCATTCCATTCCATTCCAGTTGGTTCCATTCCATTCTGGTTGATTCCATTCCATTCCATTCCATTCCAGTTGGTTCCATTCCATTCCCTTCCACTCCATTCCATTCCATTCCATTCTGGTTTATTCCATTCCATTCAATTCCATTCCATTCCATTCCATTCCAATCCATTCCATTCGGGTTGATTCCATTCGTTTCCACTCCATTTAATTCCATTCCATTCCATTCCATTCCATTCCATTTAGGTGGATTCCATTCCATTCCATTCGATTCCATTCCATTCCATTCCATTCGGGTTTTTTTCCATTGCATTCCATTCCATTCCCTTCCATTCCATTCCATTCAATTTCATTCCATTCAAGTTGATTCCGTTCTATTCGATTCGATTTGATTTGATTCGATTCCATTCCATTCCATTCCATTCCATTAGGATGTATTTCCATTCCGTTCCATTCCATTCCATTCCATTCGGGTTGATTCCATTCCACTCCATTCCATTCCATTCCATTCCATTCCACTCCATTGCATTCCATTCCACTCCATTCCATTCCATTCCATTCTGGTTGATTCCACTCCAATCCATTCCATTCCATTCCATGCCATTCCATTGCAATCGTGTTGATTTCATTCCATTCCATTCCTTTCTCTTCCATTCCAATCCATTCCATTCCACTCCATTGCATTCCATTCCATTTGGGTTGATTCTATTCCATTCCATTCTATTCCATTCCAGTCGGGTTGAGTGCATTCCATTCCATTCCATTCCATTCGTGTTGATTCCCTTCAATTCCATTACATTCCATTTCATTCCATTCCATTGCATTGCATTCCAATCGGGTTGATTCCATTCCATTCCATTCTATTCCATTCCATTCCATTCCATTCAATTCCATTCCGGTGGATTCCATTCCATTCCATTCCAATCCATTCCATGCCATTCCATTCCATTCCATTCCATTCCATTCCATTCCATGCGGGTTGATTCCATTCGATTCCATTCTATTCCATTCCATTCCATTCCATTCCATTGCATTTAATTCCATTCCATTCGCGTTGATTGCATTCCATTCCATTCCATTCCATCCCATTCCTTTCCATTAGGGTTGATTCCACTCCATTCCACTCCATTCCATTCCAATACTTTAGGGTTGATTCCATTCCATTCGATTCCATTCCATTCCATTCCATTCCATTCCATTTCATTGAGGTTGATTCCATTCAATTCCATTCCACTCCATTCCATTCCGTTATGGTTGATTCCATTCCATTCCATTCAATTCCATTCCATTCCATTCCATTCCATTCCATTCCATTCCATTTCATTCCATTCCTTTCCATTCCATTTGGGTTGATTTCATTCCATTCCATTCCATTCCATTCCATTCCATTACATTCCATTACATTCCAGTCCATTCCATTCGGGTTGATTCGATTCCATTCCAGTCCATTCCATTCCATTCAATTCCAACCCATTCCATTCCATTTGGGTTGATTCCATTCCATTCCATACCATTACATTACATTTCATTCCAGTCTATTTCATTCGGTTTGATTCCATTCCATTCTCTTCCATTCCATTCCATTCCATTCCAGTCTGGTTGATTCCATTTCATTCCATTCCATTCCATTCGTTTCCATTCCATTCCATTCCTTTCCATTCCATTCCATTCCGGTTGACTCCATTCCATTCCATTTCATTCCATTCCGTTCCATTTCATTCCATTCCATTCCATTCCATTCCATTTCATTTTATTCCATTCCATTCCATTACATTACATTCTATTCCATTCCATTCGGGTTCATTCCATTCCATTCCATTCCATTCCATTTCAATCGGGTTCATTCCATTCCATTCCATTCCATTAGGGTTGATTCCATTCCATTCCACTCCATTCCATTCCATTCCATTTGGGTTGATTCCACTCCACTCCATTCCATTCCATTCCATTCCATTCTAGTTGATTGAATTCCATTCTATTCTATTCCATTCGGTTCCATTCCATTCCATTCCTTTCCATTCCATTCCATTCCAGTTGATTCCATTCCATTCCATTTCATTCCATTCCAATCCATTCCATTCCATTTTATTCCATTCCATTGCGTTTCATTCCATTCCATTCCATTTCATTCCATTCCATTCCATTCCATTTTATTCCATTCCATTCCATTCCATTCCATTTTATTCCATTCCATTCCATTTCATTCCATTCCATTCCATTCCATTCCATTGCATTCCATTCCATCCCATTCCATTCCATTGCATTCCATTCCATTCCATTCCATTCTATTTCATTCCATTCCGTTCCATTCCATTCTATTCCATTCCTTTCCATTCCATTCCATTCCATTCCATTCCATTCTATTCCATTCCATTCGGATTGATTCCATTCCATTCCATTCCATTCCATTTCATTCGGTTTCATTCCATTCCATTCCGTTCCATTCCATTCCAATCCATTCAATTCGGTTGGATTCCATTCTTTTCCATTCCATTCCATTCCATTTCGGTTGATTCCATTCCATTCCATTCTATTCCATTCCATTCCATTCCGTTCCATTTCTGTTGATTCCATTCCATTCCATTCCATTCCATTCCATTCCATTCCATTCCATTCGGGATGATTCCATTCCATTCCATTCCATTCCATTCCATTCCGGTTGGTTCCATTCCATTCCATTCCACTCCATTCAATTGCATTCCATTCCATTCCGGTTGGTTCCATTCCATTCCATTCCATTGTGGTTTCTTCCATTCCATTCCATTCCATTCCATTCCATTCCATTCGAGTTGATTCCATTCGTTTCCGCTCCATTTAATTCCATTCCATTCCAATCCATTCCATTTGGGTTGATTCAATTCCATTCCGTTCCATAGCATTACATTACATTCCAGTCCATTCCATTCGGGTTGACTCCATTCCATTCCAGTCCATTCTATTCCATTCCATTCCATCCCATTCCATTCCATTTTGTTTGATTCCATGCCATTCCATACCATTATATTACATTTCATTCCAGTCCATTCCATTCGGTTTGATTCCATGCCATTCCATTCCATTCCACTCTTGTTGATTCCATTCCATTCCATTCCATTCCATTCCATTCGGTTCCATTCCATTCCATTCCATTCCGGTTGATTCCATTACATTACATTCAATTCCATTCAATTCCATCCCATTCCATTCCATTTTGTTTGATTCCATGCCATTCCATACCATTATATTACATTTCATTTAAGTCCATTCCATTAGGTTTGATTCCATTCCATTCCATTCCACTCTTGTTGATTCCATTCCATTCCATTCCATTCCATACCATTTGGTTCCATTCCATTCCATTCCATTCCGGTTGATTGCATTACATACCATTCAATTCCATTCCATTCCATTCCATTCGCGTTGAGTCCATTCGATTCCATCCCATTCCATTCCATTCCATTCCGGTTGATTCCATTCCGTTCCGTTCCATTCCATTCCATTGCATTCCATTCCATTCCATTCTGGTTGATTACTGTCGATTCCGTTCCATTCCATTCCATTCCGTTCGGGTTGATTCCATGTCATTCCTTTCCATTTAATTTGATTCCATTCCATTAGGGTTGATTCCATTCCATTCCATTCCATTCCATTCCATTCCATTCCATTCCATTCCATTCCATTCCATTCCAGTTTATTCCAATGGGGTTGATTCCATTCCATTCCATTCCATTCCATTCCATTCCTTTCCTTTCGTGTTGATTCCGTTCGATTCCATTCCATTCCATTCCATTCCATTCCATACGGTTTGATTCCATTCCACTCCATTCCATTGCATTCCATTCCATTCGGGATGATTCCATTCCATTCCATTCCAATCGATTCCATTCCATTCCCCTCGGGTTGATTCCCTTCCATTCCATTCCATTCCAGTCCATTCCATTCCATTCCATTCCTTTCCATTGCATTCCATTCCATGATTTTCCATTCCATTGCATTCGGGTTGCTTCCGTTCGATTCCATTCCATTCCATTCCATTCCATTCCATTGCTTTCCATTCCAGTCCTTTCGGGTTGATTCGATTTCATTCCATTTCACTCCATTGTATTAGCGTTGAGTCCATTCCATTCTATCCCATTCCATTCCATTCCATTCCAGTTGGTTCCATTCCATTCCCTTCCACTCCATTCCATTCCATTCCATTCTGGTTTATTCCATTCCATTCAATTCCATTCCATTCCATTCCATTCCATTCCATTCCATTCCATTCCATTCCATTCGGGTTGATTCCATTCGTTTCCACTCCATTTAATTCCATTCCATTCCAATCCATTCCATTTGGGTTGGTTCCATTCCATTCCACTCCATTGCATTACATTGCATTCCATTCAATTCCATTCCATTCCATTCCATTCGCGTTGAGTCCATTCGATTCCATCCCATTCCATTCCATTCCATTCCATTCCGGTTGATTCCATTCCGTTCCGTTCCATTCCATTCCATTGCATTCCATTCCATTCCATTCTGGTTGATTACAGTCGATTCCGTTCCATTCCATTCCATTCCGCTCGGGTTGATTCCATGTCATTCCTTTCCATTTAATTTGATTCCATTCCATTAGGGTTGATTCCATTCCATTCCATTCCATTCCATTCCATTCCATTCCATTCCATTCCATTCCAGTTTATTCCAATGGGGTTGATTCCATTCCATTCCATTCCATTCCATTCCATTCCCTTCGGGTTGATTCCATTCCATTCCATTCCATTGCATTCCATTCCATTCGGGATGATTCCTTTCCATTCCATTCCCCTCGGGTTGATTCCCTTCCATTCCATTCCATTCCAGTCCATTCCATTCCATTCCATTCCTTTCCATTGCATTCCATTCCATGATTTTCCATTCCATTGCATTCGGGTTGCTTCCGTTCGATTCCATTCCATTCCATTCCATTCCATTCCATTCCATTCCATTGCTTTCCATGCCAGTCCTTTCGGGTTGATTCCATTTCATTCCATTTCACTCCATTGTATTAGCGTTGAGTCCATTCGATTCCATCCCATTCCATTCCATTCCATTCCAGTTGGTTCCATTCCATTCTGGTTGATTCCATTCCATTCCATTCCATTCCAGTTGGTTCCATTCCATTCCCTTCCACTCCATTCCATTCCATTCCATTCTTGTTTATTCCATTCCATTCAATTCCATTCCATTCCATTCCATTCCAATCCATTCCATTCGGGTTGATTCCATTCGTTTCCACTCCATTTAATTCCATTCCATTCCAATCCATTCCATTTGGGTTGGTTCCCTTCCATTCCACTCCATTGTATTACATTGCATTCCACTCCATTCCATTCCATTCCATTCCATCCCATTCCATTTCATTTGGTTTGATTTCATTCCTTTCCATACCATCACATTCCATTCCATTCCATTCCATTCCATTCCATTCTGGTTGATTCCATTCCATTCCATTCCATTCCATTCGGTTCCATTCCATTCCATTCTTTTCCACTCCATTCCATTCCGGTTGATTCCATTCAATTCCATTTCATTCCATTCCATTCCATTTCATTCCATTCCATTCCATTCCATATCATTTTATTCCTTTCCATTCCATTTCATTCCATTCCATTCCTTTTCATTCCATTCCATTTCATTCCATTCCTTTCCATTCCATTCCATTCCATTCGGGTTGATTCCATTGCATTCCATTCCATTCCATTTCATTCGGGTTCATTCCATTCCATTCCATTCCATTCCATTCGGGATGATTCATTCCATTCCATTCCATTCGATTCAATTCCATTCTGTTTGATTCCATTCCATTCAATTCCATTCCATTACATTCCAGTCCATTCCATTCGGGTTGATTCCTTTCCATTCCAGTCCATTCCATTCCATTCAATTCCATCCCATTCCATTCCATTTGGGTTGATTGCATTCCATTCCATACCATTACCTTACATTTCATTCCAGTCTATTCCATTCGGTTTGATTCCATTCCATTCTATTCCATTCCATTCCATTCCAGTCTGGTTGATTCCATTCCATTCCATTCCATTCCATTCGTTTCCACTCCATTCCATTCCATTCCAGTCTGGTTGATTCCATTCCATTCCATTCGTTTCCATTCCATTCCATTCCTTTCCATTCCATTCCATTCCGGTTGATTCCATTCCAATCCATTTCATTCCATTCCGTTCCATTCCATTCCACTCCATTCCATTCCATTCCATTTCATTTTATTCCATTCCATTCCATTCCATTCCATTCCCTTCCATTCCATTCCACTCCATTCCCTTCCATTCCACTCCATTCCATTCCATTCCATTCCATTACATTCCATTCCATTCCATTCCTTTCCATTGCATTCCATTCCCTTCGGATTGATTTCGTTCCAATCCATTCCATTCCATTCCATTCCATTTCGGTTCATTCCATTCCATTTCATTCCATTCCTGTCCATTCCATTCCATTCCGGATGATTCCATTGCATTCCATTCAATTCCACTCGGGTTGATTCCATTCCATTCCATTCCATTCCATTCCATTCCAGGATATTCCATTCCATTCCATTCCAGTTGATTCCATTCGATTCCATTCCATTCCATTCCATTCCATTCCATAAGAGGTGATTAAATTCCAATCCATTCCATCCCATTCAATTCCGTTCCACTCCATTCCAATCCATTCCATTCCATTCCAATCCATACCATTCCTTTCCATTCGGGTTGATTCCATTCGATTCCCTTCCATTCCATTCCAATCCATTATATTCCATTCCATCCCATTCCATTCCATTCCATTCCATTCCGGTTGGTTCAATTCCATTGCATTCCATTCCACTCCATTCCATTCCATTCCATTTTGGTTTATTCCATTCCATTCCATTCCATTCCATTCCATTCCATTCCATTCCATTCCATTCCATTCCATTCGGGTTGATTCCATTCCTTTCCACTCCTTTTAATTCCATTCCATTCCAATCCATTCCATTTTGGTTGATTCCATTCCATTCCATTCCATTCCATTACATTGCATTCCAGTCCATTCCATTCGGGTTGATTCCATTCCATTCCACCCCATTCCATTCCATTCCATCCCATTCCATTCCATTTGGTTTGATTCCATTGCATTCCATTCCATTCCATTCTGGTTGATTCCATTCCATTCCATTCCATTCCATTCGGTTCCACTCCATTCCATTCCTTTCCATTCCATTCCATTCCGGTTGATTCCACTCCATTCCATTTCATTCCATTCCATTCCATTTCATTCCATTCCATTCCATTCCATTAAATTCCATTCCATTCCATTCCTTTCCATTCCATTCCATTCCATTCCATTTCATTCCATTCCATTGCATTTCATTTCAGACCATTCCATTCCATTCCTTTCCATTCCATTTCATTGCATTCCATTCTATTCCATTCCATTTGGGTTGATTCCATTCCATTCCACTCCATTCCATTCCATTCCATTCCATCCCATTCCATTCCATTTGGTTTGATTCCATTTCATTCCATTCCATTCCATTCCATTCCTTTCTGGTTGATTCCATTCGATTCCATTGCATTCCATTCGGTTCCATTCCATTCCATTCCTTACCATTCCGTTCCATTCCATTTCATTCCATTCCATTCCATTTCATTCCATTCCATTCCATTTCATTCCATTCCATTCCATTTCATTCCATTCCATTCCATTTCATTTCATTTTATTCCATTCCATTCCATTTCAGTCCATTTCATTCCATTTCATTCCATTCCATTCCATTCCATTTTATTCCATTCCATTCCATTTCATTCCATTCCATTCCATTTCATTCCATTCCATTCCATTCCATTCCATTTCATTCCATTCCATTCCATTCCATTGCATTCCATTCCGTTTCATTCCATTCCATTCCATTGCATTTCATTTCAGTCCATTCCATTTCATTCCTTTCCATTCCATTTCATTGCATTCCATTCTATTCCATTCCATTTGGGTTGATTCCATTCCATTCCTTTCTATTCCATTCCATTCCATTCCATTCCATTCCATTTCATTCGGATTCATTCCATTCCATTCCATTCCATTCCATTCGGGTTCATTCCATACCATTCCATTCCATTCCATTCCATTCAATTCGGTTGGATTCCATCCCATTGCATTCGATTCCATTCCATTCTATTCCATTCCATTCCATTCCATTCCATTCCATTCGGGTTGAATCCATACCCTTCCATTCCATTCCCATCCATTCCATTCCATTCAATTTCATTCCATTCGGGTTGATTCCATTCTATTCGATTTGGTTTTATTTGATTCGATTCCATTCCATTCCTTTCCATTCCATTAGGGTTGATTCCATTCCGTTCCATTCCATTCCATTCCATTAGTGTTGATTCCATTCCATTCCCTTCCATTCCATTCCATTCCACTCCATTCCCTCCCATTCCACTCCACTGCATTCCATTCCATTCTATTCCATTCCATTCCATTACATTCCATTCCCTTCGGGTTGATTCCGTTCCAATCCATTCCATTCCATTTCATACCATTCCATTCCATCAGGGCTGATTCCATTCCATTGCATTCCATTCCATTCCATTCCCTTCCATTTGGGCTGATTCCATTCCATTCCAATCCATTCGGGTGGATTCCATGCTATTCCATTCCATTCCATTCCATTCCATTCCATTCCATTCCATTCCATTCCATTTCGGCTGATTCTATTCCATTCCATTCCTTTCCTTTGTATTTGGGTTGATTCCATTCCATTCCATTCCATTCCATTCCATTCCATTCCATTCCATTCGGGATGATTCCATTCCATTCCATTCCATTCCATTCAATTCCACTCGGGTTGATTCCATTCCATTCCATTCCATTCCATTCCATTATATTCCATTCCATTCCATTCCGGTTGATTCCATTCGATTCCATTCGATTCCATTCCATTCCATTCCATTCCATTCCATTCCATTCCATTCCTTTCGGGTTGATTCCATTTAATTCCATTCCAATTCATTCCATTAGATTCCATTCCGTTCGGTTTGATTCCATTCCATTCCATTCCATTCCATTGCATTCCATTCCGTTTGGGATGATTCCATTCCATTCCCTTCCATTCCATTCCATTCAATTCCATTACATTAGGGTTTTTTCCATTCCATTCCATTCCTCTGCGTTCCATTCCATTCCATTCGCGTTGATTCCGTTCCATCCCAATCCATTCCATTCCATTCCATTCGCGTTGAGTCAATTCGATTCCATCCCATTCCATTCCCTTCCATTCCATTCCGGTTGATTCCATTCCGTTCCGTTCCATTCCATTCCATTGCATTCCATTCCATTCCTTTCCATTCTGGTTGATTCCAGTCGATTCCATTCCATTCCATTCCATTCCGTTCGGGTTGATTCCATTCCATTCCATTCCATTTAGTTCGATTCCATTCCATTTGGGTTGATTCCATTCCATTCCATTCCATTCCATTCCAATATATTCCAGTTCATTCCATTCGGGTTGATTCCATTCCACTCCATTCCATTCCATTCCATTCCATTCCATTCCATTGCATTCCATTCCATTCGTGTTGATTCCATTCCATTCCATTCCATCCCATTCCATCCCACTCCATTCGGGTTGATTCCATTCCATTCCATTCCATTCGGGATGATTCCATTCCATTCCATTCCATTCCATTCCCCTTGGGTCGATTCCCTTCCATTCCATTCGATTCCAGTCCATTCCATTCCACTCCATTCCGTTCCATTCCATTCCATTCCATGATTTTCCATTTCATTACATTCGGGTTGCTTCCGTTCGATTCCATTCCATTCCATTCCATTCCTTTCCGTTCCAGTCCTTTCGGGTTGATTCCATTTCATTCCATTTCATTCCATTCCTTTAGCGTTGTGTTCATTCGATTCAATCCCATTCCAATCCATTCCCTTCCATTCCGGTTGGTTCCATTCCATTCCTTTCCATTGCACTCCATTCCATTCCATTCCATTCCATTCTGGTTTATTCCATTCCATTCCATTCCATTCCATTCCATTCCATTCGGGTTGATTCCTTTCCTTTCTACTCCATTTAATTCCATTCCATTCCTTTCCATTCCATTTGGGTTGATTTCATTCCATTCCATTCAATTCCATTCCATTACATTCCAGTCCATTCCATTCGGGTTGATTCCTTTCCATTCCAGTCCATTCCATTCCAATGAATTCCATCCCATTCCATTCCATTTGGGTTGATTCCATTCCATTCCATACCATTCCATTCCATTCCATTCCAGTCTGGTTGATTCCATTCCATTCCATTCAATTCCATTCGTTTCCATTCCATTCCATTCCATACCAGTCTGGTTGATTCCATTCCATTCCATTCCATTCCATTCGTTTCCATTCCATTCCATTCCTTTCCATTCCATTCCATTCCGGTTGATTCCATTCCAATCCATTTCATTCCATTCCGTTCCATTCCATTCCACTCCATTCCATTCCATTTCATTTCATTTTATTCCATTCCATTCCATTCCATTCCATTCCATTCCATTCCACTCAATTCCCTTCCATTCCACTCCATTCCATAACATTCCTTTCCATTCTATTCCATTCCATTCCTTTCCATTGCATTCCATTCCCTACGGGTTGATTTCGTTCCAATCCATTCCATTCCATTCCATTCCATTTCGGTTGATTCCATTCCATTCCATTCCATTCCATTCCTGTCCATTCCATTCCATTCCGGATGATTCCATTGCATTCCATTCAATTCCACTCGGGTTGATTCCATTCCATTCCATTCCATTCCATTCCATTCCAGGATATTCCATTCCATTCCATTGCAGTTGATTCCATTCGATTCCATTCCATTCCATCCCATTCCATTCCGTTCCACTCCATTTCAATACATTCCATTCCATTCCAATCCATTCCATTCCTTTCCATTCGGGTTGATTCCATTCGAGTCCATTCCATTCCATTCCAACCCATTCTATTCCATTCCATCCCATTCCATTGCATTCCGATTGGTTCCATTCCATTGCATTCCATTCCACTCCATTCCATTCCATTCCATTCTGGTTTATTCCATTCCATTCCATTCCATTCAATTCCATTCCATTCCATTCGGGTTGATTCCATTCCTTTCCACTCCTTTTAATTCCATTCCATTCCAATCCATTCCATTTGGGTTGATTCCATTCCATTCCATTCCATTAGATTGCATTCCAGTCCATTCCATTCGGGTTGATTCCATTCCATTCCAGTCCATTCCATTCCATTCCATCCCATTCCATTCCATTTGGATTGATTCCATTGCATTCCATTCCATTCCATTCCATTCTGGTTGATTCCATTGGATTCCATTCCATTCCATTCTGTTCCACTCCATTTCATTCCTTTCCATTCCATTCAATTCCGGTTGATTCCATTCCACTCCATTTCATTCCATTCCATTCCATTTCATTCCATTCCATTCCATTTCATTCCATTCCATTCCATTTCATTCCATTCCATTCCATTTCATTCCATTCCATTCCATTTCATTCCATTCCATTCCATTTCATTCCATTCCATTCCATTTCATTCCATTCCATTCCATTCCATTCCTTTCCTTTCCATTCCATTCCATTCCAATCCATTCCATTCCATTTCATTCCATTCCATTGTATTTCATTTCAGTCCATTCCATTCCATTCCTTTCCATTCCATTTCATTGCATTCCATTCTATTCCATTCCATTTGGGTTGATTCCATTCCATTCCATTCCATTCCATTCCATCCTATTCCATTCCATTTGGTTTGATTCCATTGCATTCCATTCCATTCCATTCCATTCCTTTCTGGTTGATTCCATTCGATTCCATTCCATTCCATTCGGTTCCATTCCATTCCATTCCTTACCATTCCATTCCATTCCGGTTGATTCCATTCCATTCCATTTCATTCCATTCCATTCCATTTCATTCCATTCCCTTCCATTTCATTCCATTCCATTCCATTCCATTCCATTTCATTTTATTCCATTCCAATCCATTTCATTCCATTCCATTCCATTTCATTCCATTCCATTCCATTACATTTTATTCCATACCATTCCATTTCATTCCATTGCATTCCATTTCATTCCATTCCATTCCATTCCATTCCATTCCATTGCATTCCATTCATTTTCATTCCATTCCATTACATTGCATTTCATTTCAGTCCATTCCATTCCATTCCTTTCCATTCCATTTCATTGCATTCCATTCTATTCCATTCCATTTGGGTTGATTCCATTCCATTCCATTCCATTCTATTAGATTTCATTCGGGTTCATTCCATTCCATTCCATTCCATTCCATTCGGGTTCATTCCATTCCATTCCATTCCATTCGGTTGGATTCCATCCCATTCCATTCGATTCCATTCCATTCCATTCCATTCCATTCGGGTTGAATCCATACCCTTCCATTCCATTCCCATCCATTCCATTCCATTCAATTTCATTCCATTCGGGTTGATTACATTCTATTCGATTCGGTTTTATTTGATTCGATTCCATTCCATTCCTTTCCATTCCATTAGGGGTGATTCCATTCCGTTCCATTCCATTCCATTCCATTTGTGTTGATTCCATTCCATTCCATTCCATTCCATTCCATTCCATTCCCTTCCACTCCATTCCCTTCCATTCCACTCCATTCCATTCTATTCCATGCCATTCCATTCCATTCCCTTCGGGTTGATTCCGTTCCAATCCATTCCATTCCATTTCATTCCATTCCATTCCATCAGGGTTGATTCCATTCCATTCCATTCCATTCCATTCCCTTCCATTTGGGCTGATTCCATTCCATTCCATTCCATTCCATTCCATTTCGGCTGATTCTATTCCATTCCATTCCTTTCCATTGCATTTGGGTTGATTCCATTCCATTCCATTCCATTCCATTCCATTCCTTTCCATTCGGGATGATTCCATTCCATTCCATTCCATTCCATTCCATTCCACTCTGGTTGATTCCATTCCATTCCATTCCATTCCATTCCATTATATTCCATTCCATTCCATTCCGGTTGATTCCATTCGATTCCATTCGATTCCATTCCATTCCATTCCATTCTATTCCATTCCATTCCTTTCGGGTTGATTCCATTTCATTCCATTCCAATTCATTCCATTAGATTCCATTCCGTTCGGTTTGATTTCATTCCATTCCATTCCATTCCATTGCATTCCATGCCTTTTGGGATGATTCCATTCCATTCCCTTCCATTCCATTCCATTCAATTCCATTACATTAGGGTTGGTTCCATTCCATTCCATTCCTTTGCGTTCCATTCCATTCCATTCGGGTTGATTCCGTTCCATCACATTCCATTCCATTCCATTCCATTCGCGTTGAGTCCATTCGATTCCATCCCATTCCATTCCATTCCATTCCATTCCGGTTGATTCCATTCCGTTCCGTTCCATTCCATTCCATTGCATTCCATTCCATTCCTTTCCATTCTGGTTGATTCCAGTCGATTCAATTCCATTCCATTCCATTCCATTCCGTTCGGGTTGATTCCATTCCATTCCATTCCATGTAATTCTATTCCATTCTATTTGGGTTGATTCCATTCCATTCCATTCCATTCCATTCCATTATATTCCAGTTCATTCCATTCCGGTTGATTCCATTCCACTCCATGCCACTCCATTCCACTCCATTCCATGCCATTCCATTGCATTCCATTCCATTCTTGTTGATTCCATTCCATTCCATTCCATTCCATTCCATTCCATCCCATTCCATTCGGGTTGATTCCAGTCGATTCAATTCCATTCCATTCCATTCCATTCCGTTCGGGTTGATTTCATTCCATTCCATTCCATTACATTCCATTCCCTTTGGGTTGATTCCATTCCAATCCATTCCATTCCATTAGGGTTTTTTCCATTCCATTCCATTACATTCCATTCCCTTCCATTCCATTTGGGTTGATTCCTTTCCATTCCATTCCATTCCATTCCATTCCATTCCATTCCATTCCATTCGGGTTGAATCCATTCCACTCCATTCCATTCCAATTCATTCCATTCCATTCCATTCGGGTGTATTCCATTCCATTCCATTCCATTCCATTCCATTCCATTCCATTCCATTTGGGTTGAATCCATTCCATTCCATTCCATTCCATTCCATTCCATTCGGGATGATTCCATTCCATTCCATTCCATACCATTCCAAACAATTCCAATCTGGTTGATTCCATTCCACTCCATCCCATTCCATTCCATTCCACGATATTCCATTCCATGCCATTCTGGTTGATTCCATTCCATTCCATTCCATTCCATTCCATTCCATTCCATTCGTTTCCATTCCATTCCATTCCTTTCTATTCCATTCCATTCCGGTTGATTCAATTCCAGTCCATTTCACTCCATTCCATTCCATTTCATTTCATTCCATTCCATTCCATTTCATTCCATTCCATTCCGTTTCATTCCATTCCATTTCATTTCATTCCTTTCCATTCCATTTCATTCCATTCCATTCCATTCCATTTCTTTTTATTCCATTCCATTTCATTTCATTCCATTCCATTCCATTCCATTCCATTCCATTCCATTCCATTCCATTCCATTTCATTCGGGTTCATTCCATTCCATTCCATTCCATTCCATTCCCTTCCATTCGGTTGGATTCCATTCCATTCCATTCGATTCCATTCCATTCCATTCCATTCGGGTTTTTTCCATTGCATTCCATTCCATTCCATTCCCTTCCATTCCATTCCATTCCACTCCATTCCCTTCCATTCCACTCCATTCCATTCCATTCCATTCTATTCCATGCCATTCCATTCCATTCCCTTCGGGTTGATTCCGTTCCAATCCATTCCATTCCATTTCATTGCATTCCATTCCATCAGGGTTGATTCCATTCCATTCCATTCCATTCCATTCCCTTCCATTTGGGCTGATTCCATTCCATTCCATTCCATTCCATTCCATTTCGGCTGATTCTATTCCATTCCATTCCTTTCCATTGCATTTGGGTTGATTCCATTCCATTCCATTCCATTCCTTTCCATTCGGGATGATTCCATTCCATTCCATTCCATTCCATTCCATTCCACTCTGGTTGATTCCATTCCATTCCATTCCATTCCATTCCATTCCATTATATTCCATTCCATTCCATTCCGGTTGATTCCATTCGATTCCATTCGATTCCATTCCGTTCCATTCCATTCTATTCCATTCCATTCCTTTCGGGTTGATTCCATTTCATTCCATTCCAATTCATTCCATTAGATTCCATTCCGTTCGGTTTGATTTCATTCCATTCCATTCCATTCCATTGCATTCCATGCCTTTTGGGATGATTCCATTCCATTCCCTTCCATTCCATTCCATTCAATTCCATTACATTAGGGTTGGTTCCATTCCATTCCATTCCTTTGCGTTCCATTCCATTCCATTCGGGTTGATTCCGTTCCATCACATTCCATTTCATTCCATTCCATTCGCGTTGAGTCCATTCGATTCCATCCCATTCCATTCCATTCCATTCCATTCCGGTTGATTCCATTCCGTTCCGTTCCATTCCATTCCATTGCATTCCATTCCATTCCTTTCCATTCTGGTTGATTCCAGTCGATTCAATTCCATTCCATTCCATTCCATTCCGTTCAGGTTGATTCCATTCCATTCCATTCCATGTAATTCTATTCCATTCTATTTGGGTTGATTCCACTCCATTCCATTCCATTCCATTCCATTATATTCCAGTTCATTCCATTCCGGTTGATTCCATTCCACTCCATGCCACTCCATTCCATTCCATTCCATGCCATTCCATTGCATTCCATTCCATTCTTGTTGATTCCATTCCATTCCATTCCATCCCATTCCATTCGGGTTGATTCCAGTCGATTCAATTCCATTCCATTCCATTCCATTCCGTTCGGGTTGATTTCAATCCATTCCATTCCATTACATTCCATTCCCTTTGGGTTGATTCCATTCCAATCCTTTCCATTCCATTAGGGTTCTTTCCATTCCATTCCATTACATTCCATTCCCCTCCATTCCATTTGGGTTGATTCCATTCCACTCCATTCCATTCCAATTCATTCCATTCCATTCCATTCGGGTGTATTCCATTCCATTCCATTCCATTCCATTCCATTCCATTCCATTCCATTCCATTTGGGTTGATTCCATTCCATTCCATTCCATTCCATTCCACTCCATTCGGGATGATGCCATTCCATTCCATTCCATACCATTCCAAACAATTCCAATCTGGTTGATTCCATTCCACTCCATTCCATTCCATTCCATTCCACGATATTCCATTCCATTCCATTCTGGTTGATTCCATTCCATTCCATTCCATTCCATTCGTTTCCATTCCATTCCATTCCGTTCTATTCCATTCCATTCCTGTTGGTTCAATTCCAGTCCATTTCACTCCATTCCATTCCATTTCATTTCATTCCATTCCATTCCATTTCATTCCATTCCATTCCGTTTCATTCCATTCCATTCCATTTCATTCCATTCCATTCCATTTCATTCCATTCCATTCCATTCCATTTCTTTTTATTCCATTCCATTTCATTTCATTCCATTCCATTCCATTCCATTCCATTCCATTCCATTTCATTCGGGTTCATTCCATTCCATTCCATTCCATTCCATTCCATTCCATTCAGTTGGATTCCATTCCATTCCATTCGATTCCATTCCATTCCGTTCCATTCGGGTTTTTTCCATTGCATTCCATTCCATTCCATTCCATTCCATTCCATTCCATTCCACTCCATTCCCTTCCATTCCACTCCATTCCATTCCATTCCATTCTATTCCATGCCATTCCATTCCATTCCCTTCGGGTTGATTCCGTTCCAATCCATTCCATTCCATTTCATTCCATTCCATTCCATCAGGGTTGATTCCATTCCATTCCATTCCATTCCATTCCCTTCCATTTGGGCTGATTCCATTCCATTCCATTCCATTCCATTCCATTTCGGCTGATTCTATTCCATTCCATTCCTTTCCATTGCATTTGGGTTGATTCCATTCCATTCCATTCCATTCCATTCCATTCCTTTCCATTCGGGATGTTTCCATTCCATTCCATTCCATTCCATTCCATTCCATTCCACTCTGGTTGATTCCATTCCATTCCATTCCATTCCATTCCATTATATTCCATTCCATTCCATTCCGGTTGATTCCATTCGATTCCATTCGATTCCATTCCATTCCATTCCATTCTATTCCATTCCATTCCTTTCGGGTTGATTCCATTTCATTCCATTCCAATTCATTCCATTAGATTCCATTCCGTTCGGTTTGATTTCATTCCATTCCATTCCATTCCATTGCATTCCATGCCTTTTGGGATGATTCCATTCCATTCCCTTCCATTCCATTCCATTCAATTCCATTACATTAGGGTTGGTTCCATTCCATTCCATTCCTTTGCGTTCCATTCCATTCCATTCGGGTTGATTCCGTTCCATCACATTCCATTCCATTCCATTCCATTCGCGTTGAGTCCATTCGATTCCATCCCATTCCATTCCATTCCGGTTGATTCCATTCCGTTCCGTTCCATTCCATTTCATTGCATTCCATTCCGTTCCTTTCCATTCTGGTTGATTCCAGTCGATTCCATTCCATTCCATTCCATTCCATTCCGTTCGGGTTGATTCCATTCCATTCCATTCCATGTCATTCTATTCCATTCTATTTGGGTTGATTCCATTCCATTCCATTCCATTCCATTCCATTATATTCCAGTTCATTCCATTCCGGTTGATTCCATTCCACTCCATGCCACTCCATTCCATTCCATTCCATGCCATTCCATTGCATTCCATTCCATTCTTGTTGATTCCATTCCATTCCATTCCATTCCATTCCATTCCATCCCAATCCATTCGGGTTGATTCCAGTCGATTCCATTCCATTCCATTCCATTCCATTCCGTTCGGGTTGATTTCATTCCATTCCATTCCATTACATTCCATTCCCTTTGGGTTGATTCCATTCCAATCCATTCCATTCCATTATCGTTGTTTCCATTCCATTCCATTACATTACATTCCCTTCCATTCCATTTGGGTTGATTTCTTTCCATTCCATTCTATTCCATTCCATTCCATTCCATTCGGGTTGAATCCATTCCACTCCATTCCATTCCAATTCATTCCATTCCATTCCATTCGGGTGTTTTCCATTCCATTCCATTCCATTCCATTCCATTCCATTCCATTCAATTTGGGTTGATTCCATTCCATTCCATTCCATTCCATTCCATTCCATTCGGGATGATTCCATTCCATTCCATTCCATACCATTCCAAACAATTCCAATCTGGTTGATTCCATTCCACTCCATTCCATTCCATTCCATTCCACGATATTCCATTCCATTCCATTCTGGTTGATTCCATTCCATTCCATTCCATTCCATTCCATTCGTTTCCATTCCATTCCATTCCTTTCTATTCCATTCCATTCCGGTTGATTCAATTCCAGTCCATTTCACTCCATTCCATTCCATTTCATTTCATTCCATTCCATTCCATTTCATTCCATTCCATTCCGTTTCATTCCATTCCATTCCATTTCATTCCATTCCATTCCATTTCATTCCATTCCATTCCATTCCATTTCTTTTTATTCCATTCCATTTCATTTCATTCCATTCCATTCCAGTCCATTCCATTCCATTTCATTCGGGTTCATTCCATTCCATTCCATTCCATTCCATTCCATTCCATTCAGTTGGATTCCATTCCATTCCATTCGATTCCATTCCATTCCATTCCATTCGGGTTTTTTCCATTGCATTCCATTCCATTCCCATCCATTCCATTCCATTCAATTTCAGTCCATTCGCGTTGATTCCGTTCTATTAGATTCGATTTGATTTGATTCGATTCCATTCCATTCCATTCCATTCCATTAGGATGTATTTCCATTCCGTTCCATTCCATTCCATTCCGTTCGGGTTGATTCCATTCCACTCCATTCCATTCCATTCCATTCCATTCCACTCCATTCCATTCCATTCCACTCCATTCCATTCCATTCCATTCTGGTTGATTCCACTCCAATCCATTCCATTCCATTCCATGCCATTCCATTGCAATCGTGTTGATTTCATTCCATTCCATTCCATTCTCTTCCATTCCATTCCATTCCATTCCACTCCATTGCATTCCATTCCATTTGGGTTGATTCTATTCCATTCCATTCCATTCCATTCCAGTCGGGTTGAGTCCATTCCATTCCATTCCATTCCATTCGTGTTGATTCCCTTCAATTCCATTACATTCCATTTCATTCCTATCCATTGCATTGCATTCCAATCGGGTTGATTCCATTCCATTCCATTCTATTCCATTCCATTCCATTCCATTCTATTCCATTCCGGTGGATTCCATTCCATTCCATTCCAATCCATTCCATTCCATTCCATTCCATTCCATTCCATTCCATTCCATTCCATGCGGGTTGATTCCATTCGATTCCATTCTATTCCATTCCATTCCATTCCATTGCATTTAATTCCATGCCATTCGCGTTGATTGCATTCCATTCCATTCCATTCCATTCCTTTCCATTAGGGTGGATTCCACTCCATTCCACTCCATTCCATTCCACTACTTTAGGGTTGATTCCATTCCATTCGATTCCATTCCATTCCATTCCATGCCATTCGCGTTGATTGCATTCCATTCCATTCCATTCCATTCCTTTCCATTAGGGTGGATTCCACTCCATTCCACTCCATTCCATTCCACTACTTTAGGCTTGATTCCATTCCATTCGATTCCATTCCATTCCATTCCATTCCATTCCATTGAGGTTGATTCCATTCCATTCCATTCCACTCCTTTCCGTTCCGTTAGGGTTGATTCCATTCCATTCCATTCCATTCCATTCCATTCCATTCCATTCCATTTCATTCCATTCCATTCCATTCCATTCCATTTCATTCCATTCCATTCCATTCCATTCCATTTCATTCCATTCCATTCCATTCCATTCCATTCCATTTCATTCCATTCCATTCCTTTCCATTCCATTCCATTCCATTCCATTCCATTCCATTTCATTCCATTCCATTCCTTTCCATTCCATTTGGGTTTATTTCATTCCATTCCATTCCATTATATTCCAGTCCATTCCATTCGGATTGATTCGATTCCATTCCAGTCCATTCCATTCCATTGAATTCCATCCCATTCCATTCCATTTGGGTTGATTCCATTCCATTCCATACCATTACATTACATTTCATTCCAGTCTATTTCATTCGGTTTGATTCCATTCCATTCTCTTCCATTCCATTCCATTCCATTCCAGTCTGGTTGATTCCATTTCATTCCATTCCATTCCATTCGTTTCCATTCCATTCCAATCCTTTCCATTCCATTCCATTCCGGTTGACTCCATTCCATTCCATTTCATTCCATTCCGTTCCATTTCATTCCATTCCATTCCATTCCATTCCATTTCTTTTTATTCCATTCCATTCCATTACATTACATTCTATTCCATTCCATTCGGGTTCATTCCATTCCATTCCATTCCATTAGGGTTGACTGCATTCCATTCCACTCCATTCCATTCCATTCCATTTGGGTTGATTCCATTCCATTCCATTCCATTCCATTCCATTCCATTCCATTCCATTCCATTCTAGTTGATTGAATTCCATTCTATTCTATTCCATTCGGTTCCATTCCATTCCATTCCTTTCCATTCCATTCCATTCCGGTTGATTCCATTCCATTCCATTTCATTCCATTCCAATCCATTCCATTCCACTTTATTCCATTCCATTCCGTTTCATTCCATTCCATTCCATTTCATTCCATTCCATTCCATTCCATTTTATTCCATTCCATTCCATTTCATTCCATTCCATTCCATTCCATTCCATTGCATTCCATTCCATCCCATTCCATTCCATTGCATTCCATTCCATTCCATTCCATTCCATTGCATTTCATTTCAGACCATTCCATTCCATTCCTTTCCATTCCATTTCATTGCATTCCATTCTATTCCATTCCATTTGGGTTCATTCCATTCCATTCCATTCCATTCCATTCCATTCCATTCCATCCCATTCCATTCCATTTGGTTTGATTCCATTGCATTCCATTCCATTCCATTCCATTCCTTTCTGGTTGATTCCCTTCGATTCCATTCCATTCCATTCGGTTCCTTTCCATTCCATTCCTTACCATTCCGTTCCATTCCGGTTGATTCCATTCCATTCCATCTCATTCCATTCCATTCCATTTCATTCCATTCCATTCCATTTCATTCCATTCCACTCCATTCCATTGCATTCCATTCCGTTTCATTCCATTCCATTCCATTGCATTTCATTTCAGTCCATTCCATTCCATTCCTTTCCATTCCATTTCATTGCATTCCATTCTATTCCATTCCATTTGGGTTGATTCCATTCCATTCCATTCGGGTTCATTCCATTCCATTCCATTTCATTCGGGTTCATTCCATTCCATTCCATTCCATTCCATTCGGGTTCATTCCATTCCATTCCATTCCATTCCATTCCATTCCATTCCATTCCATTCAATTCGGTTGGATTCCATCCCATTCCATTCGATTCCATTCCATTCTATTCCATTCCATTCCATTCCATTCCATTCCATTCCATTCGGGTTGAATCCATACCCTTCCATTCCATTCCCATCCATTCCATTCCATTCAATTTCTTTCCATTCGGGTTGATTCCATACTATTCGATTCGGTTTTTTTTGATTCGATTCCATTCCATTCCTTTCCATTCCATTAGGGTTGATTCCATTCCGTTCCATTCCATTCCATTCCATTAGTGTTGATTCCATTGCATTCCCTTCCGTTCCATTCCATTCCACTCCATTCCCTTCCATTCCACTCCACTCCATTCCATTCCATTCTCTTCCATTCCATTCCATTACATTCCATTCCCTTCGGGTTGATTCCGTTCCAATCCATTCCATTCCATTTCATACCATTCCATTCCATCAGGGTTGATTCCATTCCATTCCATTCCATTCCATTCCATTCCATTCCATTTGGGCTGATTCCATTCCATTCCATTCCATTCCATTCCATTCCATTCCATTTGGGTGGATTCCATGCTATTGCATTCCATTCCATTCCATTCCATTCCATTCCATTCCATTTCGGCTGATTCTATTCCATTCCATTCCTTTCCATTGCATTTGGGTTGATTCCATTCCATTCCATTCCATTCCATTCCATTCCATTCCATTCCATTCCATTCCATTCCATTCGGGATGATTCCATTCCATTCCATTCCATTCAATTCCACTCGGGTTGATTCCATTCCATTCCATTCCATTCCATTCCATTCCATTCCATTCCATTATATTCCATTCCATTCCATTCCGGTTGATTCCATTCGATTCCATTCGATTCCATTCCATTCCATTCCATTCTATTCCATTCCATTCCTTTCGGGTTGATTCCATTTAATTCCATTCCAATTCATTCCATTAGATTCCATTCCGTTCGGTTTGATTCCATTCCATTCCATTCCATTCCATTGCATTCCATTCCGTTTGGGATGATTCCATTCCATTCCCTTCCATTCCAATCCATTCAATTCCATAACATAAGGGTTTTTTCCATTCCATTCCATTCCTTTGCGTTCCATTCCATTCCATTCGGGTTGATTCCGTTCCATCCCAATCCATTCCATTCCATTCCATTCGCGTTGAGTCAATTCGATTCCATCCCATTCCATTCCATTCCATTCCATTCCGGTTGATTCCATTCCGTTCCGTTCCATTCCATTCCATTGCATTCCATTCCATTCCTTTCCATTCTGGTTGATTCCAGTCGATTCGATTCCATTCCATTCCATTCCGTTCGGGTTGATTCCATTCCATTCCATTCCATTTAATTCGATTCCATTCCATTCCATTCCGTTCGGGTTGATTCCATTCAATTCCATTCCATTTAATTCGATTCCATTCCATTTGGGTTGATTCCATTCCATTCCATACCATTACATTACATTTCATTCCAGTCTATTCCATTCGGTTTGATTCCATTCCATTCTATTCCATTCCATTCCATTCCAGTCTGGTTGATTCCATTCCATTCCATTCAATTCCATTCGTTTCCATTCCATTCCATTCCATAACAGTCTGGTTGATTCCATTCCATTCCATTCCATTCCATTCCACTCAATTCCCTTCCATTCCACTCCATTCCATTCCATTCCATTCCATTCTATTCCATTCCATTCCTTTCCATTGCATTCCATTCCATTCGGGTTGATTTCGTTCCAATCCATTCCATTCCATTCCATTCCATTTCGGTTGATTCCATTTTATTCCATTCCATTCCTGTCCATTCCATTCCATTCCGGATCATTCCATTGCATTCCATTCAATTCCACTCGGGTTGATTGCATTCCATTCCATTCCATTCCATTCCATTCCATTCCAGGATATTCCATTCCATTCCATTGCAGTTGATTCCATTCGATTCCATTCCATTCCATTCCATTCCATTCCATAAGAGTTGATTAAATTCCAATCCATTCCATCCCATTCCATTCCGTTCCACTCCATTCCAATCCATTCCATTCCATTCCAATCCATTCCATTCCTTTCCATTCGGGTTGATTCCATTCGTGTCCATTCCATTCCATTCCAATCCATTCTATTCCATTCCATCCCATTCCATTCCATTCCATTCCATTCCGGTTCGTTACATTCCATTGCATTCCATTCCACTCCATTCCATTCCATTCCATTCTGGTTTATTCAATTCCATTCCATTCCATTCCATTCCATTCCATTCCATTCCATTCCATTCGGGTTGATTCCATTCCTTTCAACTCCTTTTAATTCCATTCCATTCCAATCCATTCCATTTGGGTTGAATCCATTCCATTCCATTCCATTCCATTGCATTCCAGTCCATTCCATTCGGGTTGATTCCATTCCATTCCAGTCCATTCCATTCCATTCCATTCCATCCCATTCCATTCCATTTGGTTTGATTCCATTGCATTCCATTCAATTCCATTCCATTCTGGTTGATTCCATTGGATTCCATTCCATTCCATTCTGTTCCACTCCATTCCATTCCTTTCCATTCCATTCCATTCCGGTTGATTCCATTCCATTCCAATTCATTCCATTCCATTCCATTTCATTCCATTCCATTCCATTTCATTCCATTCCATTCCATTCCATTCCTTTCCTTTCCATTCCATTCCATTCCATTCCATTCCATTTCATTCAATTCCATTGCATTTCATTTCAGTCCATTCCATTCCATTCCTTTCCATTCCATTTCATTGCATTCCATTCTATTCCATTCCATTTGGGTTGATTCCATTCCATTCCATTCCATTCCATTCCATTCCATTCGATCCCATTCCATTCCATTTGGTTTGATTCCATTGCATTCCATTCCATTCCATTCCATTCCTTTCTGGTTGATTCCATTCTATTCCATTCCATTCCATTCGGTTCCATTCCATTCCATTCCTTACCATTCCATTCCATTCCGGTTGATTCCATTCCATTCCATTTCATTCCATTCCATTCCATTTCATTCCATTCCCTTCCATTTCATTCCATTCCATTCCATTCCATTCCATTTCGTCTTATTCCATTCCATTCCATTTCATTCCATTCCATTCCATTCCATTTTATTCCATACCATTCCATTCCATTCCATTCCATTTCATTTCATTCCATTCCATTCCATTCCATTCCATTCCATTCCATTCCATTGCATTCCATTCCGTTTCATTCCATTCCATTCCATTGCATTTCATTTCAGTCCATTCCATTCCATTCCTTTCCATTCCATTTCATTGCATTCCATTCTATTCCATTACATTTGGGTTGATTCCATTCCATTCCATTCCATTCCATTAGATTTCATTCGGGTTCATTCCATTCCATTCCATTCCATTCCATTCCATTCGTGTTCATTCCATTCCATTACATTCCATTCCATTCCATTTTGTTGGATTCCATCCCATTCCATTGGATTCTATTCCATTCCATTCCATTCCATTCCATTCGGGTTGAATCCATACCCTTCCATTCCATTCCCATCAATTCCATTCCATTCAATTTCATTCCATTCGGGTTGATTCCATTCTATTCGATTCGGTTTTATTTGATTCGATTCAATTCCATTCCTTTCCATTCCATTAGGGTTGATTCCATTCCGTTCCATTCCATTCCATTCCATTAGTGTTGATTCCATTCCATTCCATTCCATTCCATTCCACTCCATTCCCTTCCATTCCACTCCATTCCATTCCATTCCATTCTATTCCATTCCATTCCATTCTATTCCATTCCATTCCATTCCATTCCCTTCGTGTTGATTCCGTTCCAATCCATTCCATTCCATTTCATTCCATTCCATTCCATCAGGGTTGATTCCATTCCATTCCATTCCATTCCATTCCCTTCCATTTGGGCTGATTCCATTCCATTCCATTCCATTCCATTCCATTCCATTTCGGCTGATTCTCTTCCATTCCATTCCTTTCCATTGCATTTGGGTTGATTCCATTCCATTCCATTCCATTCCATTCCTTTCCATTCGGGATGATTCCATTCCATTCCATTCCATTCCATTCCACTCTGGTTGTTTCCATTCCATTCCATTCCATTCCATTCCATTCCATTCCATTATATTCCATTCCATTCCATTCCGGTTGATTCCATTCGATTCCATTCGATTCCATTCCATTCCATTCCATTCTATTCCATTCCATTCCTTTCGGGTTGATTCCATTTCATTCCATTCCAATTCATTCCATTAGATTCCATTCCGTTCGGTTTGATTCCATTCCATTCCATTCCATTCCATTGCATTCCATGCCTTTTGGGATGATTCCATTCCATTCCCTTCCATTCCATTCCATTCCATTCCATTACATTAGGGTTGGTTCCATTCCATTCCATTCCTTTGCGTTCCATTCCATTCCATTCGGGTTGATTCCGTTCCATCACATTCCATTCCATTCCATTCCATTCGCGTTGAGTCCATTCGATTCCATCCCATTCCATTCTATTCCATTCCATTCCGGTTGATTCCATTCCGTTCCGTTCCATTCCATTCCATTGCATTCCATTCCATTCCTTTCCATTCTGGTTGATTCCAGTCGATTCAATTCCATTCCATTCCATTCCATTCCGTTCGGGTTGATTCCATTCCATTCCATTCCATTCCATTTAATTCGATTCCATTCCATTTGGGTTGCTTCCATTCCATTCCATTCCATTATATTCCAGTTCATTCCATTTCGGTTGATTCCATTCCACTCCATGCCACTCCATTCCCTTCCATTCCATTCCATTCCATTGCATTCCATTCCATTCTTGTTCATTCCATTCCATTCCATTCCATTCCATTCCATTCCATTCCATCCCATTCCATTCGGGTTGATTCCAATCGATTCAATTGCATTCCATTCCATTCAATTCCGTTCGGGTTGATTTCATTCCATTCCATTCCATTACATTCCATTCCCTTTGGGTTGATTCCATTCCAATCCATTCCATTCCATTAGGGTTGTTTCCATTCCATTCCATTACATTCCATTCCCTTCCATTCCATTTGGGTTGATTCCTTTCCATTCCATTCTATTCCATTCCATTCCATTCCATTCGGGTTGAATCCATTCCACTCCATTCCATTCCAATTCATTCCATTCCATTCCATTCGGGTGTATTCCATTCCATTCCATTCCATTCCATTCCATTCCATTCCATTCCATTCCATTTGGGTTGATTCCATTCCATTCCATTCCATTCCATTCCATTCGGGTGATTCCATTCCATTCCATTCCATACCATTCCAAACAATTCCAATCTGGTTGTTTCCATTCCACTCCATTCCATTTCATTCCATTCCACGATATTCCATTCCATTCCATTCTGGTTGATTCCATTCGATTCCATTCCATTCCATTCGTTTCCATTCCATTCCATTCCTTTCTATTCCATTCCATTCCGGTTGATTCCATTCCAGTCCATTTCATTCCATTCCATTCCATTTCATTTCATTCCATTCCATTCCATTTCAATCCATTCCATTCCGTTTCATTCCATTCCATTCCATTCCATTCCATTTCATTCCATTCCATTCCATTTCATTCCATTCCATTCCATTTCATTCCATTCCATTCCATTTCATTCCATTCCATTCCGTTTCATTCCATTCCATTCCATTTCATTCCATTCCTTTCCATTCCATTTCTTTTTATTCCATTCCATTTCATTTCATTCCATTCCATTCCATTCCATTCTATTCCATTCCATTCGGTTTGATTCCATTCCATTCCATTCCATTCCATTCCATTTCATTCGGGTTCATTCCATTCCATTCCATTCCATTCCATTCCATTCAGATGGATTCCATTCCATTCCATTCGATTCCATTCCATTCCATTCCATTCGGGTTTTTTCCATTGCATTCCATTCCATTCCCATCCATTCCATTCCATTCAATTTTATTCCATTCGCGTTGATTCCGTTCTATTCGATTCGATTTGATTTGATTCGATTCCATTCCATTCCATTCCATTCCATTAGGATGTATTTCCATTCCGTTCCATTCCATTCCATTCCATTCGGGTTGATTCCATTCCACTCCATTCCATTCCATTCCATTCCATTCCACTCCATTCCATTCCATTCCACTCCATTCCTTTCCATTCCATTCTGGTTGATTCCACTCCAATCCATTCCATTCCATTCCATGCCATTCCATTGCAATCGTGTTGATTTCATTCCATTCCATTCCATTCCATTCTCTTCCATTCCATTCCATTCCATTCCACTCCACTGCATTCCATTCCATTTGGGTTGATTCTATTCCATTCCATTCCATTCCATTCCAGTCGGGTTGAGTCCATTCCATTCCATTCCATTCCATTCCATTCCATTCGTGTTGATTCCCTTCAATTCCATTACATTCCATTTCATTCCATTCCATTGCATTGCATTCCAATCGGGTTGATTCCATTCCATTCCATTCAATTCCATTCCGGTGGATTCCATTCCATTCCATTCCAATCCATTCCATTCCATTCCATTCCATTCCATTCCATTCCATCCCATTCCATTCCATGCGGGTTGATTCCATTCGATTCCATTCTATTCCATTCCATTCCATTCCATTGCACTTAATTCCATTCCATTCGTGTTGATTGCATTCCATTCCATTCCTTTCCATTAGGGTTGATTCCACTCCATTCCACTCCATTCCATTCCACTACTTTAGGGTTGATTCCATTCCATTCGATTCCATTCCATTCCATTCCATTCCATTCCATTGAGGTTGATTCCATTCCATTCCATTCCACTCCTTTCCATTCCGTTAGGGTTGATTCCATTCCATTCCATTCCATTATATTCCATTCAATTTCATTCCATTCCATTCCATTCCATTCCATTTCATTCCATTCCATTCCTTTCCATTCCATTTGGGTTGATTTCATTCCATTCCATTCCATTCCATTCCATTACATTCCAGTCCATTCCATTCGGGTTGATTCGATTCCATTCCAGTCCAATCCATTCCATTAAATTCCATCCCATTCCATTCCATTTGGGTTGATTCCATTCCATTCCATACCATTACATTACATTTCATTCCAGACTATTTCTTTCGGTTTGATTCCATTCCATTCTCTTCCATTCCATTCCATTCCATTCCAGTCTGGTTGATTCCATTTCATTCCATTCCATTCCATTCGTTTCCATTTCATTCCATTCCTTTCCATTCCATTCCATTCCGGTTGACTCCGTTCCATTCCATTTCATTCCATTCCGTTCCATTTCATTCCATTCCATTCCATTCCATTCCATTCCATTTCATTTTATTCCATTCCATTCCATTCCATTACATTCTATTCCATTCCATTCGGGTTCATTCCATTCCATTCCATTCCATTCCATTAGGGTTGATTCCATTCCATTCCACTCCATTCCATTCCATTCCATTTGGGTTGATTCCATTCCATTCCATTCCATTCCATTCCATTCCATTCCATTCTAGTTGATTGAATTCCATTCTATTCTGTTCCATTCGGTTCCATTCCATTCCATTCCTTTCCATTACATTCCATTCCGGTTGATTACATTCCATTCCATTTCATTCCTTTCCAATCCATTCCATTTCATTTTATTCCATTGCATTCCGTTTCATTCCATTCCATTCCATTTCATTGCATTCCATTCCATTCCATTTTATTCCATTCCATTCCATTTCATTCCATTCCATTCCATTCCATTCCATTGCATTCCATTCCATCCCATTGCATTCCATTGCATTCCATTCCATTCCATTCCATTCCATTCTATTCCATTCCATTCTATTCCATTCCTTTCCATTCAATTCCATTCCATTCCATTCTATTCCATTCCATTCGGATTGATTCCATTCCATTCCATTCCATTCCATTCCATTCCATTTCATTCGGGTTCATTCCATTTCATTCCGTTCCATTCCATTCCAATCCATTCAATTCGGTTGGATTCCATTCTTTTCCATTCCATTCAATTCCATTTCGGTTGATTCCATTCCATTCCATTCCATTCCATTCCATTCCATTCCATTTCTGTTGATTCCATTCCATTCCATTCCATTCCATTCAATTCCATTCCATTCCATTCCATTCCATTCCATTCGGGATGATTCCATTCCATTCCATTCCATTCCATTCCATTCCATTCCGGTTGGTTACATTCCATTCCATTCCACTCCATTCAATTGCATTCCATTCCATTCCGGTTGGTTCCATTCCATTCCATTCCATTCTGGTTTATTCCATTCCATTCCATTCCATTGCATTCCATTCCATTCCATTCCATTCGAGTTGATTCCATTCGTTTCTGCTCCATTTAATTCCATTCCATTCCAATCCGTTCCATTTGGGTTGATTCAATTCCATTCCGTTCCATTGCGTTACATTACATTCCAGTCCATTCCATTCGGGTTGACTCCCTTCCATTCTAGTCCGTTCTATTCCATTCCATTCCATCCCATTCCATTCCATTTTGTTTGATTCCATGCCATTCCATACCATTATATTTCATTTCGTTCCAGTCCATTCCATTCGGTTTCATTCCATTCCATTCCATTCCATTCCATTCTTGTTGATTCCATTCCATTCCATTCCATTCCATTCGGTTCCATTCCATTCCATTCCATTCCGTTTGATTCCATTACATTCCATTCAATTCCATTCCATTCCATTCCATTCGCGTTGAGTCCATTCGATTCCATCCCATTCCATTCAATTCCATTCCATTCCGGTTGATTCCATTCCGTTCCATTCCATTCCATTCCATTGCATTCCATTCCATTCCATTCTGGTTGATTACAGTCGATTCCGTTCCATTCCATTCCATTCCGTTCGGGTTGATTCCATGTCATTCCTTTCCATTTAATTTGATTCCATTCCATTAGGGTTGATTCCATTCCATTCCATTCCATTCCATTCCATTCCATTCCATTCCATTCCAGTTTATTCCAATGGTGTTGATTCCATTCCATTCCATTCCATTCCATTCCATTCCATTCCTTTCCTTTCATGTTGATTCCATTCGATTCGATTCCATTCCATTCCATTCCATTCCATTCGGGTTGATTCCATTCCATTCCATTCCATTGCATTCCATTCCATTCGGGATGATTCCTTTCCATTCCATTCCATTCGATTCCATTCCATTCCCCTCGGGTTGATTCCCTTCCATTCCATTCCATTCCAGTCCATTCCATTCCATTCCATTCCTTTCCATTGCATTCCATTCCATGATTTTCCATTCCATTGCATTCGGGTTGCTTCCGTTCGATTCCATTCCATTCCATTCCATTCCATTCCATTCCATTCCATTGCTTTCCATTCCAGTCCTTTCGGGTTGATTCCATTTCATTCCATTTCACTCCATTGTATTAGCGTTGAGTCCATTCGATTCCATCCCATTCCATTCCATTCCATTCCAGTTGGTTCCATTCCATTCCCTTCCACTCCTTTCCATTCCATTCCATTCTGGTTTATTCCATTCCATTCAATTCCATTCCATTCCATTCCATTCCATTCCATTCCATTCGGGTTGATTCCATTCGTTTCCACTCCATTTAATTCCATTCCATTCCAATCCATTCCATTTGGGTTGGTTCCATTCCATTCCACTCCATTGTATTACACTGCATTCCAGTCCATTCCATTCCATTCCATTCCATCCCATTCCATTCCATTTGGTTTGATTTCATTCCTTTCCATACCATCACATTCCATTCCATTCCATTCCATTCCATTCCATTCTGGTTGGTTCCATTCCATTCCATTCCATTCCATACGGTTCCATTCCAGTCCATTCTTTTCCACTCCATTCCATTCCGGTTGATTCCATTCAATTCCATTTCATTCCATTCCATTCCATTTCATTCCATTCCATTCCATTCCATTCCATATCATTTTATTCCTTTCCATTCCATTTCATTCCATTCCATTACATTTCATTCCATTCCATTTCATTTCATTCCTTTCCATTCCATTCCATTCCATTCGGGTTGATTCCATTCCATTCCATTTCATTCCATTTCATTCGGATTCATTCCATTCCATTCCATTCCATTCCATTCGGGATGATTCCATTCCATTCCATTCCATTCGATTCAATTCCATTCGGTTTGATTCCATTCCATTCAATTCCATTCCATTACATTCCAGTCCATTCCATTCGGGTTGATTCCTTTCCATTCCAGTCCATTCCATTCCATTCAATTCCATCCCATTCCATTCCATTTGGGTTGATTCCATTCCATTCCATACCATTACCTTACATTTCATTCCAGTCTATTCCATTCGGTTTGATTCCATTCCATTCTATTCCATTCCATTCCATTCCATTCCAGTCTGGTTGATTCCATTCCATTCCATTCCATTCCATTCGTTTCCATTCCATTCCATTCCTTTCCATTCCATTCCATTCCGGTTGATTCCATTCCAATCCATTTCATTCCATTCCGTTCCATTCCATTCCACTCCATTCCATTCCATTCCATTGCATTTTATTCCATTCCATTCCATTCCATTCCATTCCCTTCCATTCCATTCCACTCAATTCCCTTCCATTCCACTCCATTCCATTCCATTCCATTCCATTCCATTCCATTCTATTCCATTCCATTCCTTTCCATTGCATTCCATTCCCTTCGGATTGATTTCGTTCCAATCCATTCCATTCCATTCCATTCCATTTCGGTTCATTCCATTCCATTTCATTCCATTCCTCTCCATTCCATTCCATTCCGGATGATTCCATTGCATTCCATTCAATTCCACTCGGGTTCATTCCATTCCATTCCATTCCATTCCATTCCATTCCAGGATATTCCATTCCATTCCATTCCAGTTGATTCCATTCGATTCCATTCCATTCCATTCCATTCCATTCCATTCCATAAGAGGTGATTAAATTCCAATCCATTCCATCCCATTCCATTCCGTTCCACTCCATTCCAATCCATTCCATTCCATTCCAATCCATTCCATTCCTTTCCATTCGGGTTGATTCCATTCGAGTCCATTCCATTCCATTCCAATCCATTCTATTCCATTTCATCCCATTCCATTCCATTCGATTCCATTCCGGTTGGTTCCATTCCATTGCATTCCATTCCACTCCATTCCATTCCATTCCATTCTGGTTTATTCAATTCCATTCCATTCCATGCCATTCCATTCCATTCCATTCCATTCCATTCGGGTTGATTCCATTTCTTTCCACTCCTTTTAATTCCATTCCATTCCTATCCATTCCATTTGGGTTGATTCCATACCATTCCATTCCATTCCATTACATTGCATTCCAGTCCATTCCATTCTGGTTGATTCCATTCCATTCCAGTCCATTCCATTCCATTCCATCCCATTCCATTCCATTTGGTTTGATTCCATTGCATTCCATTCCATTCCATTCTGGTTGATTCCATTCCATTCCATTCCATTCCATTCGGTTCCACTCCATTCCATTCCTTTCCATTCCATTCCATTCCGGTTGATTCCACTCCATTCCATTTCATTCCATTCCATTCCATTTCATTCCATTCCATTCCATTTCATTCCATTCCATTCCATTCCAGTCCTTTCCATTCCATTCCATTCCATTCCATTCCATTCCATTGCATTTCATTTCAGTCCATTCCATTCCATTCCTTTCCATTCCATTTCATTGCATTCCATTCTATTCCATTCCATTTGGGATGATTCCATTCCATTCCATTCCATTCCATCCCATCCCATTCCATTCCATTTGGTTTGATTCCATTGCATTCCATTCCATTCCATCCCATTCCATTCCATTTGGTTTGATTCCATTCCATTCCATTCCATTCCTTTCTGGTTGATTCCATTCGATTCCATTCCATTCCATTCGGTTCCATTCCATTCCATTCCTTACCATTCCGTTCCATTCCGGTTGATTCCATTCCATTCCATTTCATTCCATTCCATTCCATTCCATTCCATTCCATTCCATTCCATTCCATTTCATTCCATTCCATTCCATTTCATTCCATTCCATTCCATTCCATTCCATTTCATTTTTTTCCATTCCATTCCATTTCATTCCATTCCATTCCATTTCATTCCATTCCATTCCATTCCATTCCATTTCATTCCATTCCATTCCATTCCATTCCATTTTATTCCATTCCATTCCATTTCATTCCATTCCATTCCATTTCATTCCATTTCATTCCATTCCATTCCATTCCATTGCATTCCATTCCATTTCATTCCATTCCTTTCCATTGCATTTCATTTCAGTCCATTCCATTCCATTCCTTTCCATTCCATTTCGTTGCATTCCATTCTATTCCATTCCATTTGGGTTGATTCCTTTCCATTCCATTCTATTCCATTCCATTCCATTCCATTCGGGTTGAATCCATTCCATTCCATTCCATTCCAATTCATTCCATTCCATTCCATTCGGGTGTATTCCATTCCATTCCATTCCATTCCATTCCATTCAATTTGGGTTGATTCCATTCCATTCCATTCCATTCCATTCCATTCCATTCCTTTCGGGATGATTCCATTCCATTCCATTCCATACCATTCCAAACAATTCCAATCTGGTTGACTCCATTCCACTGCATTCCATTCCATTCCATTCCACGATATTCCATTCCATTCCATTCTGGTTGATTCCATTCCATTCCATTCCATTCCATTCGTTTCCATTCCATTCCATTCCTTTCTATGCCATTCCATTCCGGTTGATTCCATTCCAGTCCATTTCATTCCATTCCATTCCATTTCATTTCATTCCATTCCATTCCATTCCATTTCATTCCATTCCATTCCGTTTCATTCCATTCCATTCCATTTCATTCCATTCCATTCCATCTCATTCCATTCCATTCCATTTCATTCCATTCCATTCCATTCCATTTCATTTTATTCCATTCCATTTCATTTCATTCCATTCCATTCCATTCCATTCTATTCCATTCCATTCGGGTGTATTCCATTCCATTCCATTCCATTCCATTCCATTCAATTTGGGTTGATTCAATTCCATTCCATTCCATTCTATTCCATTCCATTCCATTCCATTCAATTCCATTCCGGTGGATTCCATTCCATTCCATTCCAATCCATTCCATGCCATTCCATTCCATTCCATTCCATTCCATTCCATTCCATGCGGGTTGATTCCATTCGATTCCATTCTATTCCATTCCATTCCATTCCATTGCATTTAATTCCATTCCATTCGCGTTGATTGCATTCCATTCCATTCCATTCCATTCCATTCCTTTCCATTAGGGTTGATTCCACTCCATTCCACTCCATTCCATTCCACTACTTTAGGGTTGATTCCATTCCATTCGATTCCATTCCATTCCATTCCATTCCATTCCATACCATTGAGGTTGATTCCATTCCATTCCATTCCACTCCTTTCCATTCCGTTAGGGTTGATTCCATTCCATTCCATTCTATTCCATTCCATTCCATTCCATTCCATTCCATTCCATTTCATTCCATTCCATTCCTTTCCATTCCATTTGGGTTGATTTCATTCCATTCCGTTCCATTCCATTCCATTCCATTCCATTCCAGTCCATTCCATTCGGGTTGATTCGATTCCATTCCAGTCCATTCCATTCCATTCAATTCCAACCCATTCCATTCCATTTGGGTTGATTCCATTCCATTCCATACCATTACATTACATTTCATTCCAGTCTATTTCATTCGGTTTGATTCCATTCCATTCTCTTCCATTCCATTCCATTCCATTCCAGTCTGATTGATTCCATTTCATTCCATTCCATTCCATTCGTTTCCATTCCATTCCATTCCTTTCCATTCCATTCCATTCCGGTTGACTCCATTCCATTCCATTTCATTCCATTCCGTTCCATT
Organism: Pan paniscus; assembly: GCF_029289425.2. NCBI lineage: Eukaryota > Metazoa > Chordata > Mammalia > Primates > Hominidae > Pan > Pan paniscus. The sequence continues at coordinate 45,365,571 of NC_073268.2, read as the reverse complement.
TCATTCCATTCCATTCCATTCCATTCCATTTCATTTTATTCCATTCCATTCCATTACATTACATTCTTTTCCATTCCATTCGGGTTCATTCCATTCCATTCCATTCCATTCCATTCCATTCCATTTCAATCGGGTTCATTCCATTCCATTCCATTCCATTAGGGTTGATTCCATTCCATTCCACTCCATTCCATTCCATTTCATTTGGGTTGATTCCACTCCACTCCATTCCATTCCATTCCATTCTAGTTGATTGAATTCCATTCTATTCTATTCCATTCGGTTCCATTCCATTCCATTCCTTTCCATTCCATTCCATTCCAGTTGATTCCATTCCATTCCATTTCATTCCATTCCAATCCATTCCATTCCATTTTATTCCATTCCATTGCGTTTCATTCCATTCCATTCCATTTCATTCCATTCCATTCCATTCCATTTTATTCCATTCCATTCCATTTCATTCCATTCCATTCCATTCCATTCCATTGCATTCCATTCCATCCCATTCCATTCCATTGCATTCCATTCCATTCCATTCCATTCCATTCCATTCTATTTCATTCCATTCCATTCCATTCCATTCTATTCCATTCCTTTCCATTCCATTCCATTCCATTCCATTCCATTCTATTCCATTCCATTCGGATTGATTCCGTTCCATTCCATTCCATTCCATTTCATTCGGTTTCATTCCATTCCATTCCGTTCCATTCCATTCCAATCCATTCAATTCGGTTGGATTCCATTCTTTTCCATTCCATTCCATTCCATTTCGGTTGATTCCATTCCATTCCATTCCATTCCATTCCATTCCGTTCCATTTCTGTTGATTCCATTCCATTCCATTCCATTCCATTCCATTCCATTCGGGATGATTCCATTCCATTCCATTCCATTCCATTCCATTCCATTCCATTCCATTCCGGTTGGTTCCATTCCATTCCATTCCACTCCATTCAATTGCATTCCATTCCATTCCGGTTGGTTCCATTCCATTCCATTCCATTGTGGTATCTTCCATTCCATTCCATTCCATTCCATTCCATTCGAGTTGATTCCATTCGTATCCGCTCCATTTAATTCCATTCCATTCCAATCCATTCCATTTGGGTTGATTCAATTCCATTCCGTTCCATAGCATTACATTACATTCCAGTCCATTCCATTCGAGTTGACTCCATTCCATTCCAGTCCATTCTATTCCATTCCATTCCATCCCATTCCATTCCATTTTGTTTGATTCCATGCCATTCCATACCATTATATTACATTTCATTCCAGTCCATTCCATTCGGTTTGATTCCATTCCATTCCATTCCATTCCACTCTTGTTGATTCCATTCCATTCCATTCCATTCCATTCCATTCGGTTCCATTCCATTCCATTCCATTCCAGTCTGGTTGATTCCATTCCATTCCATTCCATTCGTTTCCATTCCATTCCATTCCTTTCCATTCCATTCCATTCCGGTTGAATCCATTCCAATCCATTTCATTCCATTCCGTTCCATTCCATTCCACTCCATTCCATTCCATTGCATTTCATTTTATTCCATTCCATTCCATTCCATTCCATTCCCTTCCACTCCATTCCACTCAATTCCCTTCCATTCCACTCCATTCCATTCCATTCCATTCCATTCCATTCTATTCCATTCCATTCCTTTCCATTGCATTCCATTCCCTTCGGATTGATTTCGTTCCAATCCATTCCATTCCATTTCGGTTCATTCCATTCCATTTCATTCCATTCCTGTCCATTCCATTCCATTCCGGATGATTCCATTGCATTCCATTCAATTCCACTCGGGTTGATTCCATTCCATTCCATTCCATTCCATTCCATTCCATTCCATTCCTGGATATTCAAATCCATTCCATTCCAGTTGATTCCATTCGATTCCATTCCATTCCATTCCATTCCATAAGAGGTGATTAAATTCCAATCCATTCCATCCCATTCCATTCCTTTCCACTCCATTCCAATCCATTCCATTCCATTCCATTCCAATCCATTCCAATCCTTTCCATTCGGGTTGATTCCATTCGAGTCCATTCCATTCCATTCCATTCCATTCTATTCCATTCCATCCCATTCCATTCCATTCCGGTTGGTTCCATTCCATTGCATTCCATTCCACTCCATTCCATTCCATTCCATTTTGGTTTATTCAATTCCATTCCATTCCATTCCATTCCATTCCATTCAGGTTGATTCCATTCCTTTCCACTCCTTTTAATTCCATTCCATTCAAATCCATTCCATTTTGGTTGATTCCATTCCATTCCATTCCATTCCATTCCAATGCATTCCAGTCCATTCCATTCGGGTTGATTCCATTCCATTCCACTCCATTCCATTCCATTCCATTCCATCCAATTCCATTCCATTTGGTTTGATTCCATTGCATTCCATTCCATTCCATTCTGGTTGATTCCATTCCATTCCATTCCATTCCATTCGGTTCCACTCCATTCCATTCCTTTCCATTCCATTCCATTCCGGTTGATTCCACTCCATTCCATTTCATTCCATTTCATTCCATTCCATTCCATTTCATTCCATTCCATTCCATTCCATTCCATTCCATTCCATTCCATTCCATTGCATTCCTTTCCATTCCATTCCATTCCATTCCATTCCATTTCATTCCATTCCATTGCATTTCATTTCAGACCGTTCCATTCCATTCCTTTCCATTCCATTTCATTGCATTCCATTCTATTCCATTCCATTTGGGTTGATTCCATTCCATTCCATTCCATTCCATTCCATTCCATCCCATTCCATTCCATTTGGTTTGATTCCATTGCATTCCATTCCATTCCATTCCATTCCTTTCTGGTTGATTCCATTCGATTCCATTCCATTCCATTCGATTCCATTCCATTCCATTCCTTACCATTCCGTTCCATTCTGGTTGATTCCATTCCATTCCATTTCATTCCATTCCATTCCATTTCATTCCATTCCATTCCAATTCATTCCATTCCATTCCTTTTCATTCCATTCCATTCCATTTCATTTTATTCCATTCCATTCCATTTCAGTCCATTCCATTCCATTTCATTCCATTCCATTCCATTCCATTTTATTCCATTCCATTCCATTTCATTCCATTCCATTCCATTCCATTGCATTCCATTCTGTTTCATTCCATTCCATTCCATTGCATTTCATTTAACTCCATTCCATTCCATTCCTTTCAATTCCATTTCATTGCATTCCATTCTATTCCATTCCATTTGTGTTGATTCCATTCCATTCCATTCCATTCCATTCCATTTCATTCGGGTTCATTCCATTCCATTCCATTCCATTCCATTCGGGTTCATTCCATTCCATTCCATTCCATTCGGTTGGATTCCATCCCATTGCATTCGATTCCATTCCATTCTATTCCATTCCATTCCATTCCATTCCATTCCTTTCGGGTTGAATCCATACCCTTCCATTCAATTCCCATCCATTCCATTCCATTCAATTTCATTCCATTCGGGTTGATTCCATTCTATTCGATTCGGTTTTATTTGATTCGATTCCATTCCATTCCTTTCCTTTCCATTAGGGTTGATTCCATTCCGTTCCATTCCATTAGTGTTGATTCCATTCCATTCCCTTCCATTCCATTCCATTCCACTCCATTCCCTTCCATTCCACCCCACTCCATTCCATTCCATTCTATTCCATTCCATTCCATTATATTCCATTACCTTCGGGTTGATTCCGTTCCAATCCATTCCATTCCATTTCATACCATTCCGTTCCATCAGGGTTGATTCCATTCCATACCATTCCATTCCATTCCCTTCCCTTCCATTTGGGCTGATTCCATTCCATTCCATTCCATTCCATTCCATTCGGGTGGATTCCATGCTATTGCATTCCATTCCATTCCATTCCATTCCATTCCATTCCATTCCATTCCATTTCGGCTGATTCTATTCCATTCCATTCCTTTCCATTGGATTTGGGTTGATTCCATTCCATTCCATTCCATTCCATTCCATTCCATTCCATTCCATTCGTGATGATTCCATTCCATTCCATTCCATTCCATTCAATTCCACTCGGGTTGATTCCATTCCATTCCATTCCATTCCATTCCATTCCATTCCATTATATTCCATTCCATTCCATTCCGGTTGATTCCATTCGATTCCATTCGATTCCATTCCATTCCATTCCATTCTATTCCATTCCATTCCTTTCGGGTTGATTCCCTTTAATTCCATGCCAATTCATTCCATTAGATTCCATTCCGTTCGGTTTGATTCCATTCCATTCCATTGCATTCCATTCCGTTTGGGATGATTCCATTCCATTCCCTTCCATTCCATTCCATTCAATTCCATTACCTTAGGGTTTTTTCCATTCCATTCCATTCCTTTGCGTTCCATTCCATTCCATTCGGGTTGATTCCGTTCCATCCCAATCCATTCCATTCCATTCCATTCGCGTTGAGTCAATTCGATTCCATCCCATTCCATTCCATTCCATTCCATTCCGGTTGATTCCATTCCGTTCCGTTCCATTCCATTCCATTGCATTCCATTCCATTCCTTTCCATTCTGGTTGATTCCAGTGGATTCGATTCCATTCCATTCCATTCCGTTCGGGTTGATTCCATTCCATTCCATTCCATTTAATTCGATTCCATTCCATTTGGGTTGATTCCATTCCATTCCATTCCATTCCATTCCAATATATTCCAGTTCATTCCATTCGGGTTGATTCCATTCCACTCCATGCCATTCCATTCCATTCCATTCCATTCCATTCCATTCCATTCCATTGCATTCCATTCCATTCGGGTTGAATCCATTCCATTCCATTCCATTCGGGATGATTCCATTCCATTCCATTCCATTCCATTCCATTCACCTTGGGTCGATTCCCTTCCATTCCATTCGATTCCGTCCATTCCATTCCACTCCATTCCGTTCCATTCCATTCCATTCCATGATTTTCCATTCCATTACATTCGGGTTGCTTCCGTTCGATTCCACTCCATTCCATTCCATTCCTTTCCGTTCCAGTCCTTTCGGGTTGATTCCATTTCCTTCCATTCCATTCCATTCCTTTAGCGTTGAGTTCATTCTATTCCATCCCATTCCATTCCATTCCCTTCCATTCCGGTTGGTTCCATTCCATTCCATTCCATTGCACTCCATTCCATTCCATTCCATTCTGGTTTATTCCATTCCATTCCATTCCATTCCATTCCATTCCATTCCATTCCATTCCATTCCATTCGGGTTGATTCCTTTCCTTTCGACTGCATTTAATTCCATTCCATTCCTTTCCATTCCATTTGGGTTGATTTCATTCCATTCCATTCAATTCCATTTCATTACATTCCAGTCCATTCCATTCGGGTTGATTCCTTTCCATTCCAGTCCATTCCATTCCATTGAATTCCATCCCATTCCATCCCATTTGGGTTGATTCCATTCCATTCCATACCATTACATTACATATCATTCCAGTCTATTCCCTTCGGTTTGATTCCATTCCATTCTATTCCATTCCATTCCATTCCATTCCAGTCTGGTTGATTCCATCCCATTCCATTCAATTCCATTCGTTTCCATTCCATTCCATTCCATACCAGTCTGGTTGATTCCATTCCATTCCATTCCATTCCATTCGTTTCCATTCCATTCCATTCCTTTCCATTCCATTCCATTCCGGTTGATTCCATTCCAAACCATTTCATTCCATTCCGTTCCAATCCATTCCACTCCATTCCATTCCATTTCATTTCATTTTATTCCATTCCATTCCATTCCATTCCATTCCATTCCATTCCACTCAATTCCCTTCCATTCCACTCCATTCCATTCCATTCCATTCCATTCTATTCCATTCCATTCCTTTCCATTGCATTCCATTCCCTTCGGGTTGATTTCATTCCAATCCATTCCATTCCATTCCATTCCATTTCGGTTGATTCCATTTCATTCCATTCCATTCCTGTCCATTCCATTCCATTCCTGATTATTCCATTGCATTCCATTCAATTCCACTCGGGTTGATTCCATTCCATTCCATTCCATTCCAGGATATTCCATTCCATTCCATTGCAGTTGATTCCATTCGATTCCATTCCATTCCATTCCATTCCATTCCATTGCATTCCATTCCATTCCATAAGAGTTGATTAAATTCCAATCCATTCCATCCCATTCCATTCCGTTCCACTCCATTCCAATCCATTCCATTCCATTCCAATCCATTCCATTCCTTTCCATTCGGGTTGATTCCATTCGTGTCCATTCCATTCCATTCCAATCCATTCTATTCCATTCCATCCCATTCCATTCCATTCCATTCCATTCCGGTTGGTTCCATTCCATTGCATTCCATTCCACTCCATTCCATTCCATTCCATTCTGGTTTATTCCATTCCATTCCATTGCATTCCATTCCATTCCATTCCATTCCATTCGGGTTGATTCCATTCCTTTCCACTCCTTTTAATTCCATTCCATTCCAATCCATTCCATTAGGGTTGATTCCATTCCATTCCATTCCATTGCATTCCAGTCCATTCCATTCGGGTTGATTCCATTCCATTCCAGTCCATTCCATTCCATTCCATCCCATTCCATTCCATTTGGTTTGATTCCATTGCATTCCATTCCATTCCATTCCATTCTGGTTGATTCCATTGGATTCCATTCCATTCCATTCTGTTCCACTCCATTCCATTCCTTTCCACTCCATTCCATTCCGGTTGATTCCATTCCATTCCATTCCATTCCATTCCATTTCATTCCATTCCATTCCATTTCATTCCATTCCATTCCATTTCATTCCATTCCATTCCATTGCATTCCATTCCATTCCAATTCATTCCATTCCATTCCATTTCATTCCATTCCATTCCATTGCATTCCATTCCATTCCATTTCATTCCATTCCATTCCATTTCATTCCATTCCATTCCATTGCATTCCATTCCATTCTATTTCATTCCATTCCATTCCATTTCTTTCCATTCCATTCCATTCCATTCCATTTCATTCCATTCCATTCCATTTCATTCCATTCCATTCCATTTCATTCCATTCCATTCCATTTCATTCCATTCCATTCTTTCCATTCCTTTCCTTTCCATTCCATTCCATTCCATTCCATTCCATTTCATTCCATTCCATTGCATTTCATTTCAGTCCATTCCATTCCATTCCTTTCCATTCCATTTCATTGCATTCCATTCTATTCCATTCCATTCCATCCCATTCCATTCCATTTGGTTTGATTCCATTGCATTCCATTCCATTCCATTCCATTCCTTTCTGGTTGATTCCATTCGATTCCATTCCATTCCATTCGGTTCCCTTCCATTCCATTCCTTACCATTCCATTCCATTCCGGTTGATTCCATTCCATTCCATTTCATTCCATTCCATTCCATTTCATTCCATTCCCTTCCATTTCATTCCATTCCATTCCATTCCATTCCATTTCATTTTATTCCATTCCATTCCATTTCATTCCATTCCATTCCATTCCATTTTATTCCATACCATTCCATTTCATTCCATTCCATTCCATTTCATTCCATTCCATTCCATTCAAATCTTTCCATTGCATTCCATTCCTTTTCATTCCATTCCATTCCATTGCATTTCATTTCAGTCCATTCCATTCCATTCCTTTCCATTCCATTTCATTGCATTCCATTCTATTCCATTCCATTTGGGTTGATTCCATTCCATTCCATTCCATTCCATTAGATTTCATTCGGGTTCATTCCATTCCATTCCATTCCATTCGGGTTCATTCCATTCCATTCCATTCCATTCGGTTGGATTCCATCCCATTCCATTCGATTCCATTCCATTCCATTCCATTCCATTCCATTCCATTCCATTCGGGTTGAATCCATACCCTTCCATTCCATTCCCATCCATTCCATTCCATTCAATTTCATTCCATTCGGGTTGATTGCATTCTATTCGATTCGGTTTTATTTGATTCGATTCCATTCCATTCCTTTCCATTCCATTAGGGTTGATTCCATTCCGTTCCATTCCATTCCATTCCATTAGTGTTGATTCCATTCCATTCCATTCCATTCCATTCCATTCCATTCCACTCCATTCCCTTCCATTCCACTCCATTCCATTCCATTCCATTCTATTCCATTCCATTCCAATCCATTCCATTCTGGTTGATTCCGTTCCAATCCATTCCATTCCATTTCATTCCATTCCATTCCATCAGGTTTGATTCCATTCCATTCCATTCCATTCCTTTCCATTTGGGCTGATTCCATTCCATTCCATTCCATTCCATTCCATTCCATTCCATTTCGGCTGATTCTATTCCATTCCATTCCTTTCCATTGCATTTGGGTTGATTCCATTCCATTCCATTCCATTCCATTCCATTCCTTTCCATTCGGGATGATTCCATTCCATTCCATTCCATTCCATTCCACTCTGGTTGATTCCATTCCATTCCATTCCATTCCATTCCATTATATTCCATTCCATTCCATTCCGGTTGATTCCATTCGATTCCATTCCATTCCATTCCATTCTATTCCATTCCATTCCTTTCGGGTTGATTCCATTTCATTCCATTCCAATTCATTCCATCAGATTGCATTCCGTTCGGTTTGATTCCATTCCATTCCATTCCATTCCATTGCATTCCATGCCTTTTTGGATGATTCCATTCCATTCCCTTCCATTCCATTCCATTCCATTCCATTACATTAGGGTTGTTTCCATTCCATTCCATTCCTTTGCGTTCCATTCCATTCCATTCGGGTTGATTCCGTTCCATCACATTCCATTCCATTCCATTCCATTCGCGTTGAGTCCATTTGATTCCATCCCATTCCATTCCATTCCATTCCATTCCGGTTGATTCCATTCCGTTCCGTTCCATTCCATTCCATTGCATTCCATTAAATTCCTTTCCATTCTGGTTGATTCCAGTCGATTCAATTCCATTCCATTCCATTCCATTCCGTTCGGGCTGATTCCATTCCATTCCATTCCATTTAATTCGATTCCATTCCATTTGGGTTGATTCCATTCCATTCCATTCCATTCCATTCCATTCCATTATATTCCAGTTCATTCCATTCCGGTTGATTCCATTCCACTCCATGCCACTCCATTCCATTCCATTCCATGCCATTCCATTGCATTCCATTCCATTCTTATTGATTCCATTCCATTCCATTCCTTTCCATTCCATTCCATCCCATTCCATTCGGGTTGATTCCAGTCGATTCAATTCCATTCCATTCCATTCCATTCCGTTCGGGTTGATTTCATTCCATTCCATTCCATTACATTCCATTCCCTTTGGGTTGATTCCATTCCAATCCATTCCATTCCATTAGGGTTGTTTCCATTCCATTCCATTACATTCCATTCCTTTCCATTCCATTTGGGTTGATTCCTTTCCATTCCATTCTATTCCATTCCATTCCATTCCATTCGGGTTGAATCCATTCCACTCCATTCCATTCCAATTCATTCCATTCCATTCCATTCGGGTGTATTCCATTCCATTGCATTCCATTCCATTCCATTCCATTTGGGTTGATTCCTTTCCATTCCATTCCATTCCATTCGGGATGATTCCATTCCATTCCATTCCATACCATTCCAAACAATTCCAATCTGGTTGATTCCATTCCACTCCAATCCATTCCATTCCATTCCACGATATTCCATTCCATTCCATTCTGGTTGATTCCATTCCATTCCATTCCATTCGTTTCCATTCCATTCCATTCCTTTCTATTCCATTCCATTCCGGTTGATTCCATTCCAGTCCATTTCATTCCATTCCATTCCATTTCATTTCATTCCATTCCATTCCATTTCATTCCATTCCATTCCGTTTCATTCCATTCCATTCCATTCCATTTCATTCCATTCCATTCCATTTCATTCCATTCCTTTCCATTCCATTTCTTTTTATTCCATTCCATTTCATTTCATTCCATTCCATTCCATTCCATTCTATTCCATTCCATTCGTGTTGATTCCATTCCATTCCATTCCATTCCATTCCATTTCATTCGGGTTCATTCCATTCCATTCCATTCCATTCCATTCCATTCAGATGGATTCCATTCCATTCCATTCGATTCCATTCCATTCCATTCCATTCGGGTTTTTTTCCATTGCATTCCATTCCATTCCCATCCATTCCATTCCATTCAATTTCATTCCAATCGCGTTGATTCCGTTCTATTCGATTCGATGTGATTTGATTCGATTCCATTCCATTCCATTCCATTGCATTCCATTAGGATGTATTTCCATTCCGTTCCATTCCATTCCATTCCATTCGGGTTGATTCCATTCCACTCCATTCCATTCCATTCCATTCCATTCCACTCCATTCCATTCCATTCCACTCCATTCCATTCCATTCCATTCTGGTTGATTCCACTCGAATCCATTCCATTCCATTCCATGCCATTCCATTGCAATCGTGTTGATTTCATTCCATTCCATTCCATTCTCTTCCATTCCATTCCATTCCATGACACTCCATTGCATTCCATTCCATTTGGGTTGATTCTATTCCATTCCATTCTATTCCATTCCATTCCAGTCAGGTTGAGTCCATTCCATTCCATTCCATTCCATTCGTGTTGATTCTCTTCAATTCCATTACATTCCATTTCATTCCATTCCATTGCATTGCATTCCAATCGGGTTGATTCCATTCCATTCCATTCTATTCCATTCCATTCCATTCCATTCAATTCCATTCCGGTGGATTCCATTCCATTCCATTCCAATCCATTCCATTCCATTCCATTCCATTCCATTCCATTCCATTCCATGCGGGTTGATTCCATTCGATTCCATTCTATTCCATTCCATTCCATTCTATTGCATTTAATTCGATTCCATTCGTGTTGATTGCATTCCATTCCATTCCATTCCATTCCTTTCCATTAGGTTTGATTCCACTCCATTCCACTCCATTCCATTCCACTACTTTAGGGTTGATTCCATTCCATTCGACTCCATTCCATTCTATTCCATTCCATTCCATTGAGGTTGATTCCATTCCATTCCATTCCGCTCCTTTCCATTCCGTTAGGGTTGATTCCATTCCATTCCATTCCATTCCATTCCATTTCATTCCATTCCATTCATTTCCATTCCATTTGGGTTGATTTCATTCCATTCCATTCCATTACATTACATTCCAGTCCATTCCATTCGGGTTGATTCGATTCCATTCCAGTCCATTCCATTCCATTCAATTCCATCCCATTCCATTCCATTTGGGTTGATTCCATTCCATTCCATACCATTACATTACATTTCATTCCAGTCTATTTCTTTCGGTTTGATTCCATTCCATTCTCTTCCATTCCATTCCATTCCATTCCAGTCTGGTTGATTCCATTTCTTTCCTTTCCATTCCATTCGTTTCCATTCCATTCCATTCCTTTCCATTCCATTCCATTCCGGTTGACTCCATTCCATTCCATTTCATTCCATTCCGTTCCATTTCATTCCATTCCATTCCCTTCCATTCCATTTCATTTTATTCCATTCCATTCCATTACATTACATTCTATTCCATTCCATTCGGGTTCATTCCATTCCATTCCATTCCATTAGGGTTGATTCCATTCCATTCCACTCCATTCCATTCCATTCCATTTGGGTTGATTCCATTCCATTCCATTCCATTCCATTCCATTCCATTCTAGTTGATTGAATTCCATTCTATTCTATTCCATTCGGTTCCATTCCATTCCATTCCTTTCCATTCCATTCCATTCCGGTTGATTCCATTCCATTTCATTCCATTCCAATCCATTCCATTCCATTTTATTCCATTCTATTCCGTTTCATTCCATTCCATTCCATTTCATTCCATTCCATTCCATTCCATTTTATTCCATTCCATTCCATTTCATTCCATTCCATTCCATTCCATTCCATTGCATTCCATTCCATCCCATCCCATTCCATTGCATTCCATTCCATTCCATTCCATTCCATTCCATTCCATTCCATTCCATTCCATTCCATTCTATTCCATTCCTTTCCATTCCATTCCATTCCATTCCATTCTATTCCATTGCATTCGGATTGATTCCATTCCATTCCATTCCATTCCATTCCATTCCATTCCATTTCATTCGGGTTCATTCCATTTCATTCCGTTCCATTCCATTCCAATCCATTCAATTCAGTTGGATTCCATTCTTTTCCATTCCATTTCGGTTGATTCCATTCCATTCCATTCCATTCCATTCCATTCCATTTCTGTTGATTCCATTCCATTCCATTCCATTCGGGATGATTCCATTCCATTCCATTCCATTCCTTTCCTGTTGGTTCCATTCCATTCCATTCCACTCCATTCAATTGCATTCCATTCCATTCCGGTTGGTTCCATTCCATTCCTTTCCATTCTGGTTTATTCCATTCCATTCCATTCCATTCCATTCCATTCCATTCCATTCCATTCGAGTTGATTCCATTCGTTTCCGCTCCATTTAATTCCATTCCATTCTAATCCATACCATTTGGGTTGATTAAATTCCATTCCGTTCCATTGCATTACATTAAATTCCAGTCCATTCCATTCGGGTTGACTCCCTTCCATTCCAGTCCATTCTATTCCATTCCATTCCATCCCATTCCATTCCATTTTGTTTGATTCCATGCCATTCCATACCATTATATTTCATTTCATTCCAGTCCATTCCATTTGGTTTGATTCCATTCCATTCCATTCCATTCCATTCTTGTTGATTCCATTCCATTCCATTCCATTCGGTTCCATTCCATTCCATTCCATTCCGGTTGATTCCATTACATTCCATTCAATTCCATTCCATTCCATTCCATTCGCGTTGAGTCCATTCGATTCCATCCCATTCCATTCCATTCCATTCCATTCCGGTTGATTCCATTCCGTTCCGTTCCACTTCATTCCATTGCATTCCATTCCATTCCATTCTGGTTGATTAGAGTCGATTCCGTTCCATTCCATTCCATTCCGTTCGGGTTGATTCCATGTCATTCCTTTCCATTTAATTTGATTCCATTCCATTAGGGTTGATTCCATTCCATTCCATTCCATTCCATTCCATTCCAGTTTATTCCAATGCGGTTGATTCCATTCCATTCCATTCCATTCCATTCCTTTCCTTTCGTGTTGATTCCATTCGATTCCATTCCATTCCATTCCATTCGATTCCATTCCATTCCCCTCGGGTTGATTCCCTTCCATTCCATTCCATTCCAGTCCATTCCATTCCTTTCCATTGCATTCCATTCCATGATTTTCCATTCCATTGCATTCGGGTTGCTTCCGTTCGATTCCATTCCATTCAAATCCTTTCCATTGCATTCCATTCCATGATTTTCCATTCCATTGCATTCGGGTTGCTTCCGTTCGATTCCATTCCATTCCATTCCTTTCCATTCCATTCCATTCCATTGCTTTCCATTCCAGTCCTTTCGGGTTGATTCCATTTCATTCCATTTCACTCCATTGTATTAGCGTTGAGTCCATTGCATTCCATCCCATTCCATTCCATTCCATTCCTGTTGGTTCCATTCCATTCCCTTCCACTCCATTCCATTCCATTCCATTCTGGTTTATTCCATTCCATTCAATTCCATTCCATTCCATTCCATTCCATTCCATTCCATTCCATTCGGGTTGATTCCATTCGTTTCCACGCCATTTAATTCCATTCCATTCCAATCTATTCCATTTGGGTTGGTTCCATTCCATTCCACTCCATTGTATTACATTGCATTCCAGTCCATTCCATTCCATTCCATTCCATCCCATTCCATTCCATTTGGTTTGATTTCATTCCTTTCCATACCATCACATTCCCTTCCATTCCATTCCATTCCATTCCATTCTGGTTGATTCCATTCCATTCCATTCCATTCCATTCGGTTCCATTCCATTCCATTCTTTTCCACTCCATTCCATTCCGGTTGATTCCATTCAATTCCATTTCATTCCATTCCATTCCATTTCATTCCATTCCATTCCATTCCATTCCATATCATTTTATTCCTTTCCATTCCATTTCATTCCATTCCATTCCATTTCATTCCATTCCATTTCATTCCATTCCTTTCCATTCCATTCCATTCCATTCGGGTTGATTCCATTCCATTCCATTCCATTCCATTCCATTTCATTCGGGTTCATTCCATTCCATTCCATTCCATTCCATTCGGGATGATTCCATTCCATTCCATTCCATTCGATTCAATTACATTCGGTTTGATTCCATTCCATTCAATTCCATTCCATTACATTCCAGTCCATTCCATTCGGGTTGATTCCTTTCCATTCCAGTCCATTCCATTCCATTCAATTCCATCCCATTCCATTCCATTTGGGTTGATTCCATTCCATTCCATACCATTACCTTACATTTCATTCCAGTCTATTCCATTCGGTTTGAATTCATTCCATTCTATTCCATTCCATTCCATTCCATTCCAGTCTGGTTGATTCCATTCCATTCCATTCCTTTCCATTCCTTTCCATTCCATTCCATTCCATTCCAGTCTGGTTGATTCCATTCCATTCCATTCCATTCGTTTCCATTCCATTCCATTCCTTTCCATTCCATTCCATTCCGGTTGATTCCATTCCAATCCATTTCATTCCATTCCGTTCCATTCCATTCCACTCCATTCCATTCCATTCCATTCCATTTTATTCCATTCCATTCAATTCCATTCCATTCCCTTCCATTCCATTCCACTCAATTCCCTTCCATTCCACTCCATTCCATTCCATTCCATTCCATTCTATTCCATTCAAATCCTTTCCATTGCATTCCATTCCCTTCGGATTGATTTCGTTCCAATCCATTCCATTCCATTCCATTCCATTTCGGTTGATTCCATTCCATTTCATTCCATTCATGTCCATTCCATTCCATTCCGGATGATTCCATTGCATTCCATTCAATTCCACTCGGGTTGATTCCATTCCATTCCATTCCATTCCATTCCATTCCATTCCAGGATATTCCATTCCATTCCATTCCAGTTGATTCCATTCTATTCCATTCCATTCCATTCCATTCCATAAGAGGTGATTAAATTCCAATCCATTCCATCCCATTCCATTCCGTTCCACTCCATTCCAATCCATTCCATTCCATTCCAATCCATTCCATTCCTTTCCATTCGGGTTGATTCCATTCGAGTCCATTTCATTCCATTCCAATCCATTCTATTTCATTCCATCCCATTCCATTCCATTCCATTCCATTCCGGTTGGTTCCATTCCATTGCATTCCATTCCAATCCATTCGATTCCATTCCATTCCATTCTGGTTTATTCAATTCCATTCCATTCCATGCCATTCCATTCCATTCCATTCCATTCCATTCGGGTTGATTCCATTCCTTTCCACTCCTTTTAATTCCATTCCATTCCATCCATTCCATTTGGGTTGATTCCATTCCATTCCATTCCATTCCATTCCATTGCATTCCAGTCCATTCCATTCGGGTTGATTCCATTCCATTCCAGTCCATTCCATTCCATTCCATCCCATTCCATTCCATTTGGTTTGATTCCATTGCATTCCATTCCATTCCATTCTGGTTGATTCCATTCCATTCCATTCCATTCAATTCCATTCGGTTCCACTCCATTCCATTCCTTTCCATTCCATTCCATTCCGGTTCATTCCACTCCATTCCATTTCATTCCATTCCATTCCATTTCATTCCATTCCATTCCATTCCATTCCATTCCATTTCATTCCATTCCATTCCATTCCATTCCATTCCATTTCATTCCATTCCATTGCATTTCATTTCAGTCCATTCCATTCCATTCCTTTCCATTCCATTTCATTGCATTCCATTCTATTCCATTCCATTCCATCCCATTCCATTCCATTCCATCCCATTCCATTCCATTTGGTTTGATTCCATTGCATTCCATTCCATTCCATTCCATTCCTTTCTGGTTGATTCCATTCGATTCAATTCCATTCCATTCGGTTCTATTCCATTCCATTCCTTACCATTCCGTTCCATTCCGGTTGATTCCTTTCCATTCCATTTCATTCCATTCCATTCCATTCCATTCCATTTCATTCCATTCCCTTCCATTTCATTCCATTCCATTCCATTCCATTCCATTTCATTTTATTCCATTCCATTCCATTTCATTCCATTCCATTCCATTTCATTCCATTCCATTCCATTCCATTTTATTCCATTCCATTCCATTTCATTCCATTCCATTCCATTCCATTGCATTCCATTCCATTTCATTCCATTCCATTGCATTCCATTCCATTTCATTCCATTCCTTTCCATTGCATTTCATTTCAGTCCATTCCATTCCATTCCTTTCCATTCCATTTCATTGCATTCCTTTCTATTCCATTCCATTTGGGTTGATTCCATTCCATTCCATTCCATTCCATTCCATTCCATTTGGCCTGATTCCATTCCATTCCATTCCATTCCACTCCATTCCCTTCCATTCCACTCCACTCCATTCCATTCCATTCTATTCCATTCCATTCCATTTCATTTCATTTCCTTCGGGTTGATTCCGTTCCAATCCATTCCATTCCATTTCATTCCATTCCATTCCATCAGGGTTGATTCCATTCCATTCCATTCAATTCCATTCCATTCCCTTCCATTTGGGCTGATTCCATTCCATTCCATTCCATTCCATTCCATTCCATTTCATTCCATTCCATTCCATTCCATTCCATTTCATTCCATTCCATTCCATTTCATTCCATTCCATTCCATTCCATTCCATTTCATTCCATTCCATTCCATTTCATTCCATTCCATTCCATTCCATTCCATTTCATTCCATTCCATTCCATTTCATTCCATTCCATTCCATTCCATTCCATTTCATTCCATTCCATTCCATTCCATTCCATTTCATTCCATTCCATTTCATTCCATTCCATTCCATTTCATTCCATTCCATTCCATTTCATTCCATTCCATTCCATTTCATTCCATTCCATTCCATTTCATTCCATTCCATTCCATTCCATTCCATTACATTCCAGTCCATTCCATTCGGGTTGATTCGATTCCATTCCAGTCCATTCCATTCCATTCAATTCCAAACCATTCCATTCCATTTGGGTTGATTCCATTCCATTCCATACCATTACATTACATTTCATTCCAGTCTATTTCATTCGGTTTGATTCCATTCCATTCTCTTCCATTCCATTCCATTCCATTCCAGTCTGGTTGATTCCATTTCATTCCATTCCATTCCATTCGTTTCCATTCCATTCCATTCCTTTCCATTCCATTCCATTCCGGTTGACTCCATTCCATTCCATTTCATTCCATTCCGTTCCATTTCATTCCATTCCATTCCATTCCATTCCATTTCATTTTATTCCATTCCATTCCATTACATTACATTCTATTCCATTCCATTCGGGTTCATTCCATTCCATTCCATTCCATTCCATTTCAATCGGGTTCATTCCATTCCATTCCATTCCATTAGGGTTGATTCCATTCCATTCCACTCCATTCCATTCCATTCCATTTGGGTTGATTCCACTCCACTCCATTCCATTCCATTCCATTCCATTCTAGTTGATTGAATTCCATTCTATTCTATTCCATTCGGTTCATTCCATTCCATTCCTTTCCATTCCATTCCATTCCAGTTGATTCCATTCCATTCCATTTCATTCCATTCCAATCCATTCCATTCCATTTTATTCCATTCCATTGCGTTTCATTCCATTCCATTCCATTTCATTCCATTCCATTCCATTCCATTTTATTCCATTCCATTCCATTTCATTCCATTCCATTCCATTCCATTCCATTCCATTGCATTCCATTCCATCCCATTCCATTCCATTGCATTCCATTCCATTCCATTCCATTCTATTTCATTCCATTCCATTCCATTCCATTCTATTCCATTCCTTTCCATTCCATTCCATTCCATTCCATTCCATTCTATTCCATTCCATTCGGATTGATTCCATTCCATTCCATTCCATTCCATTTCATTCGGTTTCATTCCATTCCATTCCGTTCCATTCCATTCCAATCCATTCAATTCGGTTGGATTCCATTCTTTTCCATTCCATTCCATTCCATTTCGGTTGATTCCATTCCATTCCATTCTATTCCATTCCATTCCATTCCGTTCCATTTCTGTTGATTCCATTCCATTCCATTCCATTCCATTCCATTCCATTCCATTCCATTCGGGATGATTCCATTCCATTCCATTCCATTCCATTCCATTCCAGTTGGTTCCATTCCATTCCATTCCACTCCATTCAATTGCATTCCATTCCATTCCGGTTGGTTCCATTCCATTCCATTCCATTGTGGTTTCTTCCATTCCATTCCATTCCATTCCATTCGAGTTGATTCCATTCGTTTCCGCTCCATTTAATTCCATTCCATTCCAATCCATTCCATTTGGGTTGATTCAATTCCATTCCGTTCCATAGCATTACATTACATTCCAGTCCATTCCATTCGGGTTGACTCCATTCCATTCCAGTCCATTCTATTCCATTCCATTCCATCCCATTCCATTCCATTTTGTTTGATTCCATGCCATTCCATACCATTATATTACATTTCATTCCAGTCCATTCCATTCGGTTTGATTCCATGCCATTCCATTCCATTCCACTCTTGTTGATTCCATTCCATTCCATTCCATTCCATTCCATTCGGTTCCATTCCATTCCATTCCATTCCGGTTGATTCCATTACATTACATTCAATTCCATTCAATTCCATCCCATTCCATTCCATTTTGTTTGATTCCATGCCATTCCATACCATTATATTACATTTCATTTAAGTCCATTCCATTAGGTTTGATTCCATTCCATTCCATTCCACTCTTGTTGATTCCATTCCATTCCATTCCATTCCATACCATTTGGTTCCATTCCATTCCATTCCATTCCGGTTGATTGCATTACATACCATTCAATTCCATTCCATTCCATTCCATTCGCGTTGAGTCCATTCGATTCCATCCCATTCCATTCCATTCCATTCCATTCCGGTTGATTCCATTCCGTTCCGTTCCATTCCATTCCATTGCATTCCATTCCATTCCATTCTGATTGATTACTGTCGATTCCGTTCCATTCCATTCCATTCCGTTCGGGTTGATTCCATGTCATTCCTTTCCATTTAATTTGATTCCATTCCATTAGGGTTGATTCCATTCCATTCCATTCCATTCCATTCCATTCCATTCCATTCCAGTTTATTCCAATGGGGTTGATTCCATTCCATTCCATTCCATTCCATTCCATTCCTTTCCTTTCGTGTTGATTCCGTTCGATTCCATTCCATTCCATTCCATTCCATTCCATACGGTTTGATTCCATTCCACTCCATTCCATTGCATTCCATTCCATTCGGGATGATTCCATTCCATTCCATTCCAATCGATTCCATTCCATTCCCCTCGGGTTGATTCCCTTCCATTCCATTCCATTCCAGTCCATTCCATTCCATTCCATTCCTTTCCATTGCATTCCATTCCATGATTTTCCATTCCATTGCATTCGGGTTGCTTCCGTTCGATTCCATTCCATTCCATTCCATTCCATTCCATTGCTTTCCATTCCAGTCCTTTCGGGTTGATTCGATTTCATTCCATTTCACTCCATTGTATTAGCGTTGAGTCCATTCCATTCTATCCCATTCCATTCCATTCCATTCCAGTTGGTTCCATTCCATTCCCTTCCACTCCATTCCATTCCATTCCATTCTGGTTTATTCCATTCCATTCAATTCCATTCCATTCCATTCCATTCCATTCCATTCCATTCCATTCCATTCCATTCGGGTTGATTCCATTCGTTTCCAATCCATTTAATTCCATTCCATTCCAATCCATTCCATTTGGGTTGGTTCCATTCCATTCCACTCCATTGTATTACATTGCATTCCATTCAATTCCATTCCATTCCATTCCATTCGCGTTGAGTCCATTCGATTCCATCCCATTCCATTCCATTCCATTCCATTCCGGTTGATTCCATTCCGTTCCGTTCCATTCCATTCCATTGCATTCCATTCCATTCCATTGCATTCCATTCCATTCCATTCTGGTTGATTACAGTCGATTCCGTTCCATTCCATTCCATTCCGTTCGGGGTGATTCCATGTCATTCCTTTCCATTTAATTTGATTCCATTCCATTAGGGTTGATTCCATTCCATTCCATTCCATTCCATTCCATTCCATTCCATTCCAGTTTATTCCAATGGGGTTGATTCCATTCCATTCCATTCCATTCCATTCCATTCCCTTCGGGTTGATTCCATTCCATTCCATTCCATTGCATTCCATTCCATTCGGGATGATTCCTTTCCATTCCATTCCCCTCGGGTTGATTCCCTTCCATTCCATTCCATTCCAGTCCATTCCATTCCATTCCATTCCTTTCCATTGCATTCCATTCCATGATTTTCCATTCCATTGCATTCGGGTTGCTTCCGTTCGATTCCATTCCATTCCATTCCATTCCATTCCATTCCATTCCATTCCATTGCTTTCCATGCCAGTCCTTTCGGGTTGATTCCATTTCATTCCATTTCACTCCATTGTATTAGCGTTGAGTCCATTCGATTCCATCCCATTCCATTCCATTCCATTCCAGTTGGTTCCATTCCATTCTGGTTGATTCCATTCCATTCCATTCCATTCCAGTTGGTTCCATTCCATTCCCTTCCACTCCATTCCATTCCATTCCATTCTGGTTTATTCCATTCCATTCAATTCCATTCCATTCCATTCCATTCCAATCCATTCCATTCGGGTTGATTCCATTCGTTTCCACTCCATTTAATTCCATTCCATTCCATTCCATTCCATTTAGGTGGATTCCATTCCATTCCATTCGATTCCATTCCATTCCATTCCATTCGGGTTTTTTTCCATTGCATTCCATTCCATTCCCTTCCATTCCATTCCATTCAATTTCATTCCATTCAAGTTGATTCCGTTCTATTCGATTCGATTTGATTTGATTCGATTCCATTCCATTCCATTCCATTCCATTAGGATGTATTTCCATTCCGTTCCATTCCATTCCATTCCATTCGGGTTGATTCCATTCCACTCCATTCCATTCCATTCCATTCCATTCCACTCCATTGCATTCCATTCCACTCCATTCCATTCCATTCCATTCTGGTTGATTCCACTCCAATCCATTCCATTCCATTCCATGCCATTCCATTGCAATCGTGTTGATTTCATTCCATTCCATTCCTTTCTCTTCCATTCCAATCCATTCCATTCCACTCCATTGCATTCCATTCCATTTGGGTTGATTCTATTCCATTCCATTCTATTCCATTCCAGTCGGGTTGAGTGCATTCCATTCCATTCCATTCCATTCGTGTTGATTCCCTTCAATTCCATTACATTCCATTTCATTCCATTCCATTGCATTGCATTCCAATCGGGTTGATTCCATTCCATTCCATTCTATTCCATTCCATTCCATTCCATTCAATTCCATTCCGGTGGATTCCATTCCATTCCATTCCAATCCATTCCATGCCATTCCATTCCATTCCATTCCATTCCATTCCATTCCATGCGGGTTGATTCCATTCGATTCCATTCTATTCCATTCCATTCCATTCCATTCCATTGCATTTAATTCCATTCCATTCGCGTTGATTGCATTCCATTCCATTCCATTCCATTCCATTCCTTTCCATTAGGGTTGATTCCACTCCATTCCACTCCATTCCATTCCAATACTTTAGGGTTGATTCCATTCCATTCGATTCCATTCCATTCCATTCCATTCCATTCCATTTCATTGAGGTTGATTCCATTCAATTCCATTCCACTCCATTCCATTCCGTTACGGTTGATTCCATTCCATTCCATTCCATTCCATTCCATTCCATTCCATTCCATTCCATTCCATTCTGGTTTATTCAATTCCATTCCATTCCATGCCAT
This sequence comes from Pan paniscus, assembly GCF_029289425.2. NCBI lineage: Eukaryota > Metazoa > Chordata > Mammalia > Primates > Hominidae > Pan > Pan paniscus. The sequence continues at coordinate 45,343,563 of NC_073268.2, read as the reverse complement.
TCCATTCCATTCCATTCCATTCCATTCGGGTTGATTCCATTCCTTTCCACTCCTTTTAATTCCATTCCATTCCATCCATTCCATTTGGGTTGATTCCATTCCATTCCATTCCATTCCATTCCATTGCATTCCAGTCCATTCCATTCGGGTTGATTCCATTCCATTCCAGTCCATTCCATTCCATTCCATCCCATTCCATTCCATTTGGTTTGATTCCATTGCATTCCATTCCATTCCATTCTGGTTGATTCCATTCCATTCCATTCCATTCAATTCCATTCGGTTCCACTCCATTCCATTCCTTTCCATTCCATTCCATTCCGGTTGATTCCACTCCATTCCATTTCATTCCATTCCATTCCATTTCATTCCATTCCATTCCATTCCATTCCATTCCATTTCATTCCATTCCATTCCATTCCATTCCATTCCATTTCATTCCATTCCATTGCATTTCATTTCAGTCCATTCCATTCCATTCCTTTCCATTCCATTTCATTGCATTCCATTCTATTCCATTCCATTCCATCCCATTCCATTCCATTCCATCCCATTCCATTCCATTTGGTTTGATTCCATTGCATTCCATTCCATTCCATTCCATATCTTTCTGGTTGATTCCATTCGATTCAATTCCATTCCATTCGGTTCTATTCCATTCCATTCCTTACCATTCCGTTCCATTCCGGTTGATTCCTTTCCATTCCATTTCATTCCATTCCATTCCATTCCATTCCATTTCATTCCATTCCCTTCCATTTCATTCCATTCCATTCCATTCCATTCCATTTCATTTTATTCCATTCCATTCCATTTCATTCCATTCCATTCCATTTCATTCCATTCCATTCCATTCCATTTTATTCCATTCCATTCCATTTCATTCCATTCCATTCCATTCCATTGCATTCCATTCCATTTCATTCCATTCCATTGCATTCCATTCCATTTCATTCCATTCCTTTCCATTGCATTTCATTTCAGTCCATTCCATTCCATTCCTTTCCATTCCATTTCATTGCATTCCTTTCTATTCCATTCCATTTGGGTTGATTCCATTCCATTCCATTCCATTCCATTCCATTCCATTTGGCCTGATTCCATTCCATTCCATTCCATTCCACTCCATTCCCTTCCATTCCACTCCACTCCATTCCATTCCATTCTATTCCATTCCATTCCATTTCATTTCATTTCCTTCGGGTTGATTCCGTTCCAATCCATTCCATTCCATTTCATTCCATTCCATTCCATCAGGGTTGATTCCATTCCATTCCATTCAATTCCATTCCATTCCCTTCCATTTGGGCTGATTCCATTCCATTCCATTCCATTCCATTCCATTCCATTTCATTCCATTCCATTCCATTTCATTCCATTCCATTCCATTCCATTCCATTTCTTTCCATTCCATTCCATTTCATTCCATTCCATTCCATTCCATTCCATTTCTTTCCATTCCATTCCATTCCATTCCATTTCATTCCATTCCATTCCATTTCATTCCATTCCATTCCATTTCATTCCATTCCATTCCATTTCATTCCATTCCATTCCATTCCATTCCTTTCCTTTCCATTCCATTTCATTCCATTCCATTCCATTTCATTCCATTCCATTCCATTTCATTCCATTCCATTCCATTTCATTCCATTCCATTCCATTCCATTCCTTTCCTTTCCATTCCATTCCATTCCATTCCATTCCATTTCATTCCATTCCATTGCATTTCATTTCAGTCCATTCCATTCCAATCCTTTCCATTCCATTTCATTGCATTCCATTCTATTCCATTCCATTTGGGTTGATTCCATTCCATTCCATTCCATTCCATTCCATTCCAGTCTGGTTGATTCCATTCCATTCCATTCAATTCCATTCGTTTCCATTCCATTCCATTCCATACCAGTCTGGTTCATTCCATTCCATTCCATTCCATTCCATTCATTTCCATTCCATTCCATTCCTTTCCATTCCATTCCATTCCGGTTGATTCCATTCCAATCCATTTCATTCCATTCCGTTCCATTCCATTCCACTCCATTCCATTCCATTTCATTTCATTTCATTCCATTCCATTCCATTCCATTCCATTCCATTCCACTCAATTCCCTTCCATTCCACTCCATTCCATTCCATTCCATTCCATTCTATTCCATTCCATTCCTTTCCATTGCATTCCATTCCCTTCGGATTGATTTCGTTCCAATCCATTCCATTCCATTCCATTCCATTTCGGTTGATTCCATTCCATTTCATTCCATTCATGTCCATTCCATTCCATTCCGGATGATTCCATTGCATTCCATTCAATTCCACTCGGGTTGATTCCATTCCATTCCATTCCATTCCATTCCATTCCATTCCAGGATATTCCATTCCATTCCATTCCAGTTGATTCCATTCGATTCCATTCCATTCCATTCCATTCCATAAGAGGTGATTAAATTCCAATCCATTCCATCCCATTCCATTCCGTTCCACTCCATTCCAATCCATTCCATTCCATTCCAATCCATTCCATTCCTTTCCATTCGGGTTGATTCCATTCGAGTCCATTCCATTCCATTCCAATCCATTCAATTCCATTCCATCCCATTCCATTCCATTCCATTCCATTCCATTCCATTCCGGTTGGTTCCATTCCATTGCATTCCATTCCACTCCATTCCATTCCATTCCATTCCATTCTGGTTTATTCAATTCCATTCCATTCCATGCCATTCCATTCCATTCCATTCCATTCGGGTTGATTCCATTCCTTTCCACTCCTTTTAATTCCATTCCATTCCATCCATTCCATTTGGGTTGATTCCATTCCATTCCATTCCATTCCATTCCATTGCATTCCAGTCCATTCCATTCGGGTTGATTCCATTCCATTCCAGTCCATTCCATTCCATTCCATCCCATTCCATTCCATTTGGTTTGATTCCATTGCATTCCATTCCATTCCATTCTGGTTGATTCCATTCCATTCCATTCCATTCCATTCCATTCCATTCGGTTCCACTCCATTCCATTCCTTTCCATTCCATTCCATTCCGGTTGATTCCACTCCATTCCATTTCATTCCATTCCATTCCATTTCATTCCATTCCATTCCATTCCATTCCATTTCATTCCATTCCATTCCATTCCATTCCATTCCATTTCATTCCATTCCATTGCATTTCATTTCAGTCCATTCCATTCCATTCCTTTCCATTCCATTTCATTGCATTCCATTCTATTCCATTCCATTCCATCCCATTCCATTCCATTCCATCCCATTCCATTCCATTTGGTTTGATTCCATTGCATTCCATTCCATTCCATTCCATACCTTTCTGGTTGATTCCATTTGATTCCATTCCATTCCATTCGGTTCTATTCCATTCCATTCCTTACCATTCCGTTCCATTCCGGTTGATTCCATTCCATTCCATTTCCTTCCATTCCATTCCATTCCATTCCATTTCATTCCATTCCCTTCCATTTCATTCCATTCCATTCCATTCCATTTCATTTTATTCCATTCCATTCCATTTCATTCCATTCCATTCCATTTCATTCCATTCCATTCCATTCCATTTTATTCCATTCCATTCCATTTCATTCCATTCCATTCCATTCCATTGCATTCCATTCCATTTCATTCCATTCCATTGCATTCCATTCCATTTCATTCCATTCCTTTCCATTGCATTTCATTTCAGTCCATTCCATTCCATTCCTTTCCATTCCATTTCATTGCATTCCTTTCTATTCCATTCCATTTGGGTTGATTCCATTCCATTCCATTCCATTCCATTCCATTCCATTTGGGCTGATTCCATTCCATTCCATTCCATTCCACTCCATTCCCTTCCATTCCACTCCACTCCATTCCATTCCATTCTATTCCATTCCATTCCATTTCATTCCATTTCCTTCGGGTTGATTCCGTTCCAATCCATTCCATTCCATTTCATTCCATTCCATTCCATCAGGGTTGATTCCATTCCATTCCATTCAATTCCATTCCATTCCCTTCCATTTGGGCTGATTCCATTCCATTCCATTCCATTCCATTCCATTCCATTCCATTTCATTCCATTCCATTCCATTTCATTCCATTCCATTCCATTCCATTCATTTCCATTCCATTCCATTCCTTTCCATTCCATTCCATTCCGGTTTATTCCATTCCAATCCATTTCATTCAATTCCGTTCCATTCCATTCCACTCCATTCCATTCCATTTCATTTCATTTCATTCCATTCCATTCCATTCCATTCCATTCCATTCCACTCAATTCCCTTCCATTCCACTCCATTCCATTCCATTCCATTCCATTCTATTCCATTCCATTCCTTTCCATTGCATTCCATTCCCTACGGGTTGATTTCGTTCCAATCCATTCCATTCCATTCCATTCCATTTCGGTTGATTCCATTCCATTCCATTCCATTCCTGTCCATTCCATTCCATTCCGGATGATTCCATTGCATTCCATTCAATTCCACTCGGGTTGATTCCATTCCATTCCATTCCATTCCATTCCATTCCAGGATATTCCATTCCATTCCATTGCAGTTGATTCCATTCGATTCCATTCCATTCCATTCCATTCCATTCCATTCCATAAGAGTTGATTAAATTCCAATCCATTCCATCCCATTCCATTCCGTTCCACTCCATTCCAATCCATTCCATTCCATTCCAATCCATTCCATTCCTTTCCATTCGGGTTGATTCCATTCGAGTCCATTCCATTCCATTCCAATCCATTCTATTCCATTCCATCCCATTCCATTCCATTTCATTCCATTCCATTCCGGTTGGTTCCATTCCATTGCATTCCATTCCACTCCATTCCATTCCATTCCATTCCATTCTGGTTTATTCAATTCCATTCCATTCCATGCCATTCCATTCCATTCCATTCCATTCCATTCGGGTTGATTCCATTCCTTTCCACTCCTTTTAATTCCATTCCATTCCATCCATTCCATTTGGGTTGATTCCATTCCATTCCATTCCATTCCATTCCATTGCATTCCATTCCATTTCATTCCATTCCATTCCATTTCATTCCATTCCATTCCATTCCATTCCATTTCATTCCATTCCATTCCATTCCATTCCATTTCATTCCATTCCATTCCATTTAATTCCATTCCATTACATTTCATTCCATTCCATTGAATTTCATTCCATTCCATTCCATTCCATTCCATTCCTTTCCTTTCCATTCCATTCCATTCCATTCCATTCCATTCCATTTCATTCCATTCCATTGCATTTCATTTCAGTCCATTCCATTCCATTCCTTTCCATTCCATTTCATTGCATTCCATTCCATTCCATTTCATTCCATTCCATTCCATTCCTTTCCTTTCCATTCCATTCCATTCCATTCCATTCCATTCCATTCCATTTCATTCCATTCCATTGCATTTCATTTCAGTCCATTCCATTCCATTCCTTTCCATTCCATTTCATTGCATTCCATTCTATTCCATTCCATTTGGGTTGATTCCATTCCATTCCATTCCATTCCATTCCATTCCAGTCTGGTTGATTCCATTCCATTCCATTCAATTCCATTCGTTTCCATTCCATTCCATTCCATACCAGTCTGGTTCATTCCATTCCATTCCATTCCATTCCATTCGTTTCCATTCCATTCCATTCCTTTCCATTCCATTCCATTCCGGTTGATTCCATTCCAATCCATTTCATTCCATTCCGTTCCATTCCATTCCACTCCATTCCATTCCATTTCATTTCATTTCATTCCATTCCATTCCATTCCATTCCACTCAATTCCCTTCCATTCCACTCCATTCCATTCCATTCCATTCCATTCTATTCCATTCCATTCCTTTCCATTGCATTCCATTCCCTACGGGTTGATTTCGTTCCAATCCATTCCATTCCATTCCATTCAATTTCGGTTGATTCCATTCCATTCCATTCCATTCCTGTCCATTCCATTCCATTCCGGATGATTCCATTGCATTCCATTCAATTCCACTCGGGTTGATTCCATTCCATTCCATTCCATTCCATTCCATTCCAGGATATTCCATTCCATTCCATTGCAGTTGATTCCATTTGATTCCATTCCATTCCATTCCATTCCATTCCATTCCATAAGAGTTGATTAAATTCCAATCCATTCCATCCCATTCCATTCCGTTCCACTCCATTCCAATCCATTCCATTCCATTCCAATCCATTCCATTCCTTTCCATTCGGGTTGATTCCATTCGAGTCCATTCCATTCCATTCCAATCCATTCTATTCCATTCCATCCCATTCCATTCCATTCCGGTTGGTTCCATTCCATTGCATTCCATTCCTCTCCATTCCATTCCATTCCATTCTGGTTTATTCAATTCCATTCCATTCCATTCCATTCCATTCCATTCCATTCCTTTCGGGTTGATTCCACTCCTTTCCACTCCTTTTAATTCCATTCCATTCCAATCCATTCCATTTGGGTTGATTCCATTCCATTCCATTCCATTAGATTGCATTCCAGTCCATTCCATTCGGGTTCATTCCATTCCATTCCAGTCCATTCCATTCCATTCCATCCCATTCCATTCCATTTGGTTTGATTCCATTGCATTCCATGCCATTCCATTCCATTCTGTTTGATTCCATTGGATTCCATTCCATTCCATTCTGTTCCACTCCATTCCATTCCTTTCCATTCCATTCCATTCCGGTTGATTCCATTCCATTCCATTTCATTCCATTCCATTCCATTTCATTCCATTCCATTCCATTTCATTCCATTCCATTCCATTTCATTCCATTCCATTCCATTTCATTCCATTCCATTCCATTTCATTCCATTCCATTCCATTTCATTCCATTCCATTCCATTTCATTCCATTCCATTCCATTTCATTCCATTCCATTCCATTTCATTCCATTCCATTCCATTCCTTTCCTTTCCATTCCATTCCATTCCAATCCATTCCATTCCATTTCATTCCATTCCATTGTATTTCATTTCAGTCCATTCCATTCCATTCCTTTCCATTCCATTTCATTGCATTCCATTCTACTCCATTCCATTTGGGTTGATTCCATTCCATTCCATTCCATTCCATTCCATTCCATTCCATCCCATTCCATTCCATTCCATTCCATCCCATTCCATTCCGTTTGGTTTGATTCCATTGCATTCCATTCCATTCCATTCCATTCCTTTCTGTTTGATTCCATTCGATTCCATTCCATTCCATTCGGTTCCATTCCGTTCCATTCCTTACCATTCCATTCCATTCCGGTTGATTCCATTCCATTCCATTTCATTCCATTCCATTCCATTTCATTCCATTCCCTTCCATTTCATTCCATTCCTTTCCATTCCATTCCATTTCATTTTATTCCATTCCAATCCATTTCATTCCATTCCATTCCATTTCATTCCATTCCATTCCATTCCATTTTATTCCATACCATTCCATTTCATTCCATTCCATTCCATTTCATTCCATTCCATTCCATTCCATTCCATTCCATTCCATTGCATTCCATTCCTTTTCATTCCATTGCATTCCATTGCATTTCATTTCAGTCCATTCCATTCCATTCCTTTCCATTCCATTTCATTGCATTCCATTCTATTCCATTCCATTTGGGTTGATTCCATTCCATTCCATTCCATTCTATTAGATTTCATTCGGGTTCATTCCATTCCATTCCATTCCATTCCATTCGGGTTCATTCCATTTCTTTCCATTCCATTCCATTCCATTCGGTTGGATTCCATCCCATTCCATTCGATTCCATTCCATTCCATTCCATTCCATTCGGGTTGAATCCATACCCTTCCATTCCATTCCCATCCATTCCATTCCATTCAATTTCTTTCCATTCGGGTTGATTACATTCTATTCGATTCGGTTTTATTTGATTCAATTCCATTCCATTCCTTTCCATTCCATTAGGGGTGATTCCATTCCGTTCCATTCCATTCCATTCCATTAGTGTTGATTCCATTCCATTCCATTCCATTCCATTCCACTCCATTCCCTTCCATTCCACTCCATTCCATTCCATTCCATTCTATTCCATGCCATTCCATTCCATTCCCTTCGGGTTGAATCCGTTCCAATCCATTCCATTCCATTTCATTCCATTCCATTCCATCAGTGTTGATTCCATTCCATTCCATTCCATTCCATTCCCTTCCATTTGGGCTGATTCCATTCCATTCCATTCCATTCCATTCCATTTCGGCTGATTCTATTCCATTCCATTCCTTTCCATTGCATTTGGGTTGATTCCATTCCATTCCATTCCATTCCATTCCATTCCTTTCCATTCGGGATGATTCCATTCCATTCCATTCCATTCCATTCCATTCCATTCCATTCCATTCCACTCTGGTTGATTCCATTCCATTCCATTCCATTCCATTCCATTCCATTCCATTCCATTATATTCCATTCCATTCCATTCCGGTTGATTCCATTCGATTCCATTCGATTCCATTCCATTCCATTCCATTCTATTCCATTCCATTCCTTTCGGGTTGATTCCATTTCATTCCATTCCAATTCATTCCATTAGATTCCATTCCGTTCGGTTTGATTTCATTCCTTTCCATTCCATTCCATTGCATTCCATGCCTTTTGGGATGATTCCATTCCATTCCCTTCCATTCCATTCCATTCAATTCCATTACATTAGGGTTGGTTCCATTCCATTCCATTCCTTTGCGTTCCATTCCATTCCATTCGGGTTTATTCCGTTCCATCACATTCCATTCCATTCCATTCCATTCGCGTTGAGTCCATTCGATTCCATCCCATTCCATTCCATTCCATTCCATTCCGGTTGATTCCATTCCGTTCCGTTCCATTCCATTCCATTGCAATCCATTCCATTCCTTTCCATTCTGGTTGATTCCAGTCGATTCAATTCCATTCCATTGATTCCATTCCGTTCGTGTTGATTCCATTCCATTCCATTCCATGTAATTCTATTCCATTCTATTTGGGTTGATTCCATTCCATTCCATTCCATTCCATTCCATTATATTCCAGTTCATTCCATTCGGGTTGATTCCATTCCACTCCATGCCACTCCATTCCATTCCATTCCATGCCATTCCATTGCATTCCATTCCATTCTTGTTGATTCCATTCCATTCCATTCCATTCCATTCCATTCCATCCCATTCCATTCGGGTTGATTCCAGTCGATTCAATTCCATTCCATTCCATTCCATTCCGTTCGGGTTGATTTCATTTCATTCCATTCCATTACATTCCATTCCCTTTGGGTTGATTCCATTCCAATCCATTCCATTCCATTAGGGTTGTTTCCATTCCATTCCATTACATTCCATTCCCTTCCATTCCATTTGGGTTGATTCCTTTCCATTCCATTCTATTCCATTCCATTCCATTCCATTCGGGTTGAATCCTTTCCATTCCATTCCATTCCAATTCATTCCATTCCATTCCATTCGGGTGTATTCCATTCCATTCCATTCCATTCCATTCCATTCCATTCCATTCCATTCCATTCCATTTGGGTTGATTCCATTCCATTCCATTCCATTCCATTCCATTCGGGATGATTCCATTCCATTCCATTCCATTCCATACCATTCCAAACAATTCCAATCTGGTTGATTCCATTCCACTGCATTCCATTCCATTCCATTACACGATATTCCATTCCATTCCATTCTGGTTGATTCCAATCCATTCCATTCCATTCCATTCGTTTCAATTCCATTCCATTCCTTTCTATGCCATTAAATTCCGGTTGATTCCATTCCAGTCCATTTCATTCCATTCCATTCCATTTCATTTCATTCCATTCCATTTCATTTCATTCCATTCCATTCCGTTTCATTCCATTCCATTCCATTTCATTCCATTCCATTCCATCTCATTCCATTCCATTCCATTTCATTCCATTCCATTCCATTCCATTTCATTTTATTCCATTCCTTTTCATTTCATTCCATTCCATTCCATTCCATTCTATTCCATTCCATTCGGGTTGATTCCATTCCATTCCATTCCATTCCATTCCATTTCATTCGGGTTCATTCCATTCCATTCCATTCCATTCCATTCAGGTGGATTCCATTCCATTCCATTCGATTCCATTCCATTCCATTCCATTCGGGTTTTTTCCATTGCATTCCATTCCATTCCCATCCATTCCATTCCATTCAATTTCATTCAATTCGCGTTGATTCCGTTCTATTCGATTCGAATTGATTTGATTCAATTCCATTCCATTCCATTCCATTCCATTAGGATGTATTTCCATTCCGTTCCATTCCATTCCATTCCATTCGGGTTGATTCCATTCCACTCCATTCCATTCCATTCCATTCCATTCCACTCCATTCCATTCCATTCCACTCCATTCCATTCCATTCCATACTGGTTGATGCCTATCCAATCCATTCCATTCCATTCCATGCCATTCCATTGCAATCGTGTTGATTTCATTCCATTCCATTCCATTCTCTTCCATTCCATTCCATTCCATTCCACTCCATTGCATTCCATTCCATTTGGGTTGATTCTATTCCATTCCATTCCATTCCATTCCAGTCGGGTTGAGTCCATTCCATTGCATTCCATTCCATTCGTGTTGATTCCCTTCAATTCCATTACATTCCATTTCATTCCATTCCATTGCATTGCATTCCAATCGGGTTGATTCCATTCCATTCCATTCTATTCCATTCCATTCCATTCCATTCAATTGCATTCCGGTGGATTCAATTCCATTCCATTTCAATCCATTCCATTCCATTCCATTCCATTCCATTCCATTCCATGCGGGATGATTCCATTCGATTCCATTCTATTCCATTCCATTCCATTCCATTGCATTTAATTCCATTCCATTCGTGTTGATTGCATTCCATTCCATTCCATTCCATTCCTTTCCATTAGGGTTGATTCCACTCCATTCCACTCCATTCCATTCCACTACTTTAGGGTTGATTCCATTCCATTCGATTCCATTCCATTCCATTCCATTCCATTCCATTCCATTGAGGTTGATTCCATTCCATTCCATTCCACTCCTTTCCATTCCGTTAGGGTTGATTCCATTCCATTCCATTCCATTCCATTCCATTCCATTCCATTCCATTCCATTCCATTCCATTCCATTTCATTCCATTCCATTCCTTTCCATTCCATTTGGGTTGATTTCATTCCATTCCTTTCCATTACATTCCATTACATTCCAGTCCATTCCATTAGGGTTGATTCGATTCCATTCCAGTCCATTCCATTCCATTCAATTCCATCCCATTCCATTCCATTTGGGTTGATTCCATTCCATTCCATACCATTACATTACATTTCATTCCAGTCTATTTCTTTCGGTTTGATTCCATTCCATTCTCTTCCATTCCATTCCATTCCATTCCAGTATGGTTGATTCCACTTCATTCCATTCCATTCCATTCGTTTCCATTCCATTCCATTCCTCTCCATTCCATTCCATTCCGGTTGACTCCATTCCATTCCATTTCATTCCATTCCGTTCCATTTCATTCCATTCCAATCCATTCCATTCCATTTCATTTTATTCCATTCCATTCCATTACATTATATTCTATTCCATTCCATTCGGGTTCATTCCATTCCATTCCATTCCATTAGGGTTGATTCCATTCCATTCCACTCCATTCCATTCCATTCCATTTGGGTTGATTCCATTCCATTCCATTCCATTCCATTCTAGTTGATTGAATTCCATTCTATTCTATTCCATTTGGTTGCATTCCATTCCATTCCTTTCCATTCCATTCCATTCCGGTTGATTCCATTCCATTCCATTTCATTCCATTCCAATCCATTCCATTCCATTTTATTCCATTCCATTCCGTTTCATTCCATTCCATTCCATTTCATTCCATTCCATTCCATTCCATTTTATTCCATTCCATTCCATTTCATTCCATCCCATTCCATTCCATTCCATTGCATTCCATTCCATCCCATTCCATTCCATTGCAATTCCATTCCATTCCATTCCATTCCATTCTATTCCATTCCTTTCCATTCCATTCCATTCCATTCCATTCTATTCCATTCCATTCAGATTGATTCCATTCCATTCCATTCCATTCCATTCCATTCCATTTCATTCGGGTTCATTCCATTCCATTCCGTTCCATTCCATTCCAATCCATTCAATTCGGTTGGATTCCATTCTTTTCCATTCCATTCCATTCCATTTCGGTTGATTCCATTCCATTCCATTCCATTCCATTACATTCCATTCCATTCCATTTCTGTTGATTCCATTCCATTCCATTCCATTCCATTCCATTCCATTCCATTCCATTCCATTCCATTCGGGATGATTCCATTCCATTCCATTCCATTCCATTCCATTCCATTCCATTCCATTCCATTCCATTCCATTCCGGTTGGTTCCATTCCATTCCATTCGACTCCATTCAATTGCATTCCATTCCATTCCGGTTCGTTCCATTCCATTCAATTCCATTGTGGTTTATTCCATTCCATTCCATTCCATTCCATTCCATTCCATTCCATTCCATTCGAGTTGATTCCATTCGTTTCCGCTCCATTTAATTCCATTCCATTCCAATCCATTCCATTTGGGTTGATTCAATTCCATTCCGTTCCATTGCATTACATTACATTCCAGTCCATTCCATTCGGGTTGACTCCCTTCCATTCCAGTCCATTCTATTCCATTCCATTCCATCCCATTCCATTCCATTTTGTTTGATTCCATGCCATTCCATACCATTATATTTCATTTCATTCCAGTCCATTCCATTCGGTTTGATTCCATTCCATTCCATTCCATTCCATTTTGTTGATTCCATTACATTCCATTCCATTCCATTCGGTTCCATTCCATTCCATTCCATTCCGGTTGATTCCATTACATTCCATTCAATTCCATTCCAATCCATTCCATTCGCGTTGAGTCCATTCGATTCCATCCCATTCCATTCCATTCCATTCCATTCCATTCCGGTTGATTCCATTCCGTTCCGTTCCATTCCATTCCATTGCATTCCATTCCATTCCATTCTGGTTGATTACAGTCGATTCCGTTCCATTCCATTCCATTCCGGTCGGGTTGATTCCATGTCATTCCTTTCCATTTAATTTGATTCCATTCCATTAGGGTTGATTCCATTCCATTCCATTCCATTCCATTCCATTCCATTCCATTCCTTTCCAGTTTATTCCAATGGGGTTGATTCCATTCCATTCCATTCCATTCCATTCCTTGCCTTTCGTGTTGATTCCATTCGATTCCATTCCATTCCATTCCATTCCATTCCATTCGGCTTGATTCCATTCCATTCCATTCCATTGCATTCCATTCCATTCGAGATGATTCCTTTCCATTCCATTCCATTCGATTCCATTCCTTTCCCCTCGGGTTGATTCCCTTCCATTCCATTCCATTCCAGTCCATTCCATTCCATTCCATTCCTTTCCATTGCATTCCATTCCATGATTTTCCATTCCATTGCATTCGGGTTGCTTCCGTTCGATTCCATTCCATTCCATTCCATTCCATTCCATTCCATTCCATTCCATTGCTTTCCATTCCAGTCCTTTCGGGTTGATTCCATTTCATTCCATTTCACTCCATTGTATTAGCGTTGAGTCCATTCGATTCCATCCCATTCCATTCCATTCCATTCCAGTTGGTTCCAATCCATTCCCTTCCACTCCATTCCATTCCATTCCATTCTGGTTTATTCCATTCCATTCAATTCCATTCCATTCCATTCCATTCCATTCCATTCGGGTTGATTCCATTCGTTTCCACTCCATTTAATTCCATTCCATTCCAATCCATTCCATTTGGGTTGGTTCCATTCCATTCCACTCCATTGTATTACAATGCATTCCAGTCCATTCCATTCCATTCCATTCCATCCCATTCCATTCCATTTGGTTTGATTTCATTCCCTTCCATACCATCACATTCCATTCCATTCCATTCCATTCCATTCCATTCCATTCTGGTTGATTCCATTCCATTCCATTCCATTCCATTCGGTTCCATTCCATTCCATTCTTTTCCACTCCATTCCATTCCGGTTGATTCCATTCAATTCCATTTCATTCCATTCCATTCCATTTCATTCCATTCCATTCCATTCCATTCCATTCCATATCATTTTATTCCTTTCCATTCCATTTCATTCCATTCCATTCCATTTCATTCCATTCCATTTCATTCCATTCCTTTCCATTCCATTTCATTCCATTCCATTTCATTCCATTCCTTTCCATTCCATTCCATTCCATTCGGGTTGATTCCATTCCATTCCATTCCATTCAATTTCATTCGGGTTCATTCCATTCCATTCCATTCCATTCCATTCGGGATGATTCCATTCCATTTCATTCCATTCGATTCAATTCCATTCGGTTTGATTCCAGTCCATTCAATTCCATTCCATTACATTCCAGTCCATTCCATTCCATTCAATTCCATCCGATTCCATCCGATTCCATTCCATTTGGGTTGATTCCATTCCATTCCATACCATTACCTTACATTTCATTCCAGTCTATTCCATTCGGTTTGATTCCATTCCATTCTATTCCATTCCATTCCATTCCATTCCAGTCTGGTTGATTCCATTCCATTCCATTCCATTCCATTCCTTTCCATTCCATTCCATTCCATTCCAGTCTGGTTGATTCCATTCCATTCCATTCCATTCATTTCCATTCCATTCCATTCCTTTCCATTCCATTCCAGTCTGGTTGATTCCATTCTATTCCATTCCATTCATTTCCATTCCATTCCATTCCTTTCCATTCCATTCCATTCCGGTTGATTCCATTCCAATCCATTTCATTCCATTCCGTTCCATTCCATTCCACTCCATTCCATTCCATTCCATTTCATTTTATTCCATTCCATTCCATTCCATTCCCTTCCATTCCATTCCACTCAATTCCCTTCCATTCCACTCCATTCCATTCCTTTCCATTCCATTCTATTCCATTCCATTCCTTTCCATTGCATTCCATTCCCTTCGGATTGATTTCGTTCCAATCCATTCCATTCCATTCCATTCCATTTCGGTTGATTCCATTCCATTTCATTCCATTCCTGTCCATTCCATTCCATTCCGGCTGATTCCATTGCATTCCATTCAATTCCACTCGGGTTGATTCCATTCCATTCCATTCCATTCCATTCCAGGATATTCCATTCCATTCCATTCCAGTTGATTCCATTCGATTCCATTCCATTCCATTCCATAAGAGGTGATTAAATTCCAATCCATTCCATCCCATTCCATTCCGTTCCACTCCATTCCAATCCATTCCATTCCATTCCAATCATTTCCATTCCTTTCCATTCGGGATGATTCCATTCTAGTCCATTCCATTCCATTCCAATCCATTCTATTCCATTCCATCCCATTCCATTCCATTCCATTCCATTCCGGTTGGTTCCATTCCATTGCATTCCATTCCACTCCATTCCATTCCATTCCATTCTGGTTTATTCAATTCCATTCCATTCCATGCCATTCCACTCCATTCGATTCCATTCCATTCGGGTTGATTCCATTCCTTTCCACTCCTTTTAATTTCATTCCATTCCAATCCATTCCATTTGGGTTGATTCCATTCCATTCCATTCCATTACATTACATTGCATTCCAGTCCATTCCATTCGGGTTGATTCCATTTCATTCCAGTCCATTCCATTCCATTCCATCCCATTCCATTCCATTTGGTTTGATTCCATTGCATTCCATTCCATTCCATTCGGTTCCACTCCATTCCATACCTTTCCATTCCATTCCATTCCGGTTGATTCCACTCCATTCCATTTCATTCCATTGCATTCCATTTCATTCCATTCCATTCCATTTCATTCCATTCCATTCCTTTCCATTACATTTCATTCCATTCCATTCCATTCCATTCCTTTCCATTCCATTCCATTCCATTATATTCCATTCCATTCCATTTCATTCCATTCCATTGCATTTCATTTCAGTCCATTCCATTCCATTCCTTTCCATTCCATTTCATTGCATTCCATTCTATTCCATTCCATTTGGGTTGATTCCATTCCATTCCATTCCATTCCATTCCATTCCATCCCATTCCATTCCATTTGGTTTGATTCCATTGCATTCCATTCCATTCCATTCCATTCCTTTCTGGTTGATTCCATTCGATTCCATTCCATTCCATTCGGTTCCATTCCTTTCCATTCCTTACCATTCCGTTCCATTCCGGTTGATTCCATTCCATTCCGTTTCATTCCATTCCATTCCATTCCATTCCATTCCGGTTGATTCCATTCCATTCCATTTCATTCGATTCCATTCCATTCCATTCCATTCCATTCCATTCCATTCCATTCCATTCCATTTCATTCCATTCCCTTCCATTTCATTCCATTCCATTCCATTCCATTCCATTTCATTTTATTCCATTCCATTCCATTTCATTCCATTCCATTCCATTCCATTTTATTCCATTCCATTCCATTTCATTCCATTCCATTCCATTTCATTCCATTCCATTCCATTCCATTGCATTCCATTCCATTTCATTCCATTCCTTTCCATTGCATTTCATTTCAGTCCATTCCATTCCATTCCTTTCCATTCCATTTCTTTGCATTCCATTCTATTCCATTCCATTTGGGTTGATTCCATTCCATTCCATTCCATTCCATTTCATTCGGCTTCATTCCATTCCATTCCATTCCATTCCATTCGGGTTCATTCCATTCCATTCCATTCCATTCCTTTCCATTCCATTCAATTCGGTTGGATTCCATCCCATTCCATTCGATTCCATTCCATTCTATTCCATTCCATTCCATTCCATTCGGGTTGAATCCATACCCTTCCTTTCCATTCCCATCGATTCCATTCCATTCAATTTCATTCCATTCGGGTTGATTCCATTCTATTCGATTCGGTTTTATTTGATTCGATTCCATTCCATTCCTTTCCATTCCATTAGGGTTGATTCCATTCCGTTCCATTCCATTCCATTCCATTGCAATCCATTAGTGTTGATTCCATTCCATTCCCTTCCATTCCATTCCATTCCACTCCATTCCCTTCCATTCCACTCCACTCCATTCCATTCCATTCTATTCCATTCCATTCCATTACATTCCATTCCCTTCGGGTTGATTCCGTTCCAATCCATTCCATTCCATTTCATTCCATTCCATTCCATCAGGGTTGATTCCATTCCATTCCATTCCATTCCATTCCATTCCATTCCCTTCCATTTGGGCTGATTCCATTCCATTCCATTCCATTCCATTCCATTCCATTCCATTCGGGTGGATTCCATGCTATTCCATTCCATTCCATTCCATTCCATTCCATTCCATTTCGGCTGATTCTATTCCATTCCATTCCTTTCCATTGCATTTGGGTTGATTCACTTCCATTCCATTCCATTCCATTCCATTCCATTCCATTCCATTCCATTCCATTCCATTCGGGATGATTCCATTCCATTCCATTCCATTCCATTCAATTCCACTCGGGTTGATTCCATTCCATTCCATTCCATTCCATTCCATTCCATTATATTCCATTCCATTCCATTCCGGTTGATTCCATTCGATTCCATTCCATTCCATTCCATTCCATTCCATTCCATTCCATTCCGGTTGGTTCCATTCCATTCCATTCCATTCAATTGCATTCCATTCCATTCCGGTTGGTTCCATTCCATTCCATTCCATTGTGGTTTATTCCATTCCATTCCATTCCATTCCATTCCATTCCATTCCATTCGAGTTGATTCCATTCGTTTCCGCTCCATTTAATTCCATTCCATTCCAATCCATTCCATTTGGGTTGATTCAATTCCATTCCGTTCCATTGCATTACATTACATTCCAGTCCATTCCATTCGGGTTGACTCCCTTCCATTCCAGTCCATTCTATTCCATTCCATTCCATCCCATTCCATTCCATTTTGTTTGATTCTATGCCATTCCATACCATTATATTTCATTTCATTCCAGTCCATTCCATTCGGTTTGATTCCATTCCATTCCATTCCATTCCATTCTTGTTGATTCCATTCCATTCCATTCCATTCCATTCCATTCGTTTCCATTCCATTCCATTCCATTCCGGTTAATTCCATTACATTCCATTCAATTCCATTCCATTCCATTCCATTCGCGTTGAGTCCATTCGATTCCATCCCATTCCATTCCATTCCATTCCATTCCGGTTGATTCCATTCCGTTCCATTCCATTCCATTCCATTGCATTCCATTCCATTCCATTCTGGTTGATTACAGTCGATTCCGTTCCATTCCATTCCATTCCGTTCGGGTTGATTCCATGTCATTCCTTTCCATTTAATTTGATTCCATTCCATTAGGTTTGATTCCATTCCATTCCATTCCATTCCATTCCATTCCATTCCATTCCAGTTTATTCCAATGGGGTTGATTCCATTCCATTCCATTCCATTCCATTCGGGTTAATTCCATTCCATTCCATTCATTTACTTTCGTGTTGATTCCATTCGATTCCATTCCATTCCATTCCACTCCATTCCATTCGGCTTGATTCCATTCCATTCCATTCCATTGCATTCCATTCCATTCGGGATGATTCCTTTCCATTCCATTCCATTCGATTGCATTCCATTCCCCTCGGGTTGATTCCCTTCCATTCCATTCCATTCCAGTCCATTCCATTCCATTCCATTCCTTTCCATTGCATTCCATTCCATGATTTTCCATTCCATTGCATTCGGGTTGCTTCCGTTCAATTCCATTCCATTCCATTCCATTCCATTCCATTCCATTCCATTCCATTGCTTTCCATTCCAGTCCTTTCGGGTTGATTCCATTTCATTCCATTTCACTCCCTTGTATTAGCGTTGAGTCCATTCGATTGCACCCCATTCCATTCCATTCCTTTCCAGTTGGTTCCATTCCATTCCCTTCCACTCCATTCCATTCCATTCCATTCTGGTTTATTCCATTCCATTCAATTCCATTCCATTCCATTCCATTCCATTCGGGTTGATTCCATTCGTTTCCACTCCATTTAATTCCATTCCATTCCAATCCATTCCATTTGGGTTGGTTCCATTCCATTCCTCTCCATTGTATTACATTGCATTCCAGTCCATTCCATTCCATTCCATTCCATCCCATTCCATTCCATTTGGTTTGATTTCATTCCTTTCCATACCATCACATTCCATTCCATTCCATTCCATTCCATTCTGGTTGATTCAATTCCATTCCATTCCATTCCATTCGGTTCCATTCCATTCCATTCTTTTCCACTCCATTCCATTCCGGTTGATTCCATTCAATTCCATTTCATTCCATTCCATTCCATTTCATTCCATTCCATTCCATTCCATTCCATATCATTTTATTCCTTTCCATTCCATTTCATTCCATTCCATTCCATTTCATTCCATTCCATTTCATTCCATTCCTTTCCATTCCATTCCATTCCATTTCATTCCATTCCATTTCATTCCATTCCTTTCCATTCCATTCCATTCCATTCGGGTTGATTCCATTCCATTCCATTCCATTCAATTTCATTCGGGTTCATTCCATTCCATTCCATTCCATTCCATTCGGGATGATTCCATTCCATTCCATTCCATTCGAATCAATTCCATTCGGTTCAATTCCATTCGGTTTGATTCCAGTTCATTCAATTCCATTCCATTACATTCCAGTCCATTCCATTCGGGGTGATTCCTTTCCATTCCAATCCATTCCATTGCATTCAATTCCATCCGATTCCATTCCATTTGGGTTGATTCCATTCCATTCCATACCATTACCTTACATTTCATTCCAGTCTATTCCATTCGGTTTGATTCCATTCCATTCTATTCCATTCCATTCCATTCCATTCCAGTCTGGTTGATTCCATTCCATTCCATTCCATTCCATTCGTTTCCATTCCATTCCATTCCATTCCAGTCTGGTTGATTCCATTCCATTCCATTCGTTTCCATTCCATTCCATTCCTTTCCATTCCATTCCATTCCGGTTGATTCCATTCCAATCCATTTCATTCCATTCCGTTCCATTCCATTCCACTCCATTAAATTCCATTCCATTTCATTTTATTCCATTCCATTCCATTCCATTCCATTCCATTCCATTCCCTTCCATTCCATTCCACTCAATTCCCTTCCATTCCACTCCATTACATTCCATTCCATTCCATTCTATTCCATTCCATTCCTTTCCATTGCATTCCATTCCCTTCGGATTGATTTCATTCCAATCCATTCCATTCCATTTCGGTTGATTCCATTCCATTTCATTCCATTCCTGTCCATTCCATTCCATTCCGGATGATTCCATTGCATTCCATTCAATTCCACTCGGGTTGATTCCATTCCATTCCATTCCATTCCATTCCATTCCAGGATATTCCATTCCATTCCATTCCAGTTGATTCCATTCGATTCCATTCCGTTCCATTCCATTCCATTCCATAAGACGTGATTAAATTCCAATCCATTCCATCCCATTCCATTCCGTTCCACTCCATTCCAATCCATTCCATTCCATTCCAATCCATTCCATTCCTTTCCATTCGGGATGATTCCATTCGATTCCATTCCATTCCATTCCAATCCATTCTATTCCATTCCATCCCATTCCATTCCATTCCATTCCATTCCATTCTGGTTTATTCAATTCCATTCCATTCCATGCCATTCCATTCCATTCCATTCGGGTTGATTCCACTCCATTCCATTTCATTCCATTCCATTCCATTTCATTCCATTCCATTCCATTTCATTCCATTCCATTCCATTTCATTCCATTCCATTCCATTCCATTACATTACATTGCATTACAGTCCATTCCATTCGGGTTGATTCCATTTCATTCCAGTCCATTCCATTCCATTCCATCCCATTCCATTCCGTTTGGTTTGATTCCATTGCATTCCATTCCATTCCATTCGGTTCCACTCCATTCCATGCCTTTCCATTCCATTCAATTCCGGTTGATTCCACTCCATTCCATTTCATTCCATTCCATTCCATTTCATTCCATTCCATTCCATTTCATTCCATTCCATTCCATTTCATTCCATTCCATTCCATTTCATTCCATTCCATTCCATTCCATTCCATTCCATTCCATTTCATTCCATTCCATTCCATTCCATTCCTTTCCATTCCATTCCATTCCATTATATTCCATTCCATTCCACTTCATTCCATTCCATTGCATTTCGTTTCAGTCCATTCCATTCCATTCCTTTCCATTCCATTTCATTGCATTCCATTCTATTCCATTCCATTTGGGTTGATTCCATTCCATTCCATTCCATTCCATTTCATTCGGGTTCATTCCATTCCATTCCATTCCATTCCATTCCATTCAATTCGGTTGGATTCCATCCCATTCCATTCGATTCCATTCCATTCCATTCCATTCCATTCCATTCCATTCCATTCCATTCGGGTTGAATCCATACCGTTCCTTTCTATTCCCATCCATTCCATTCCATTCAATTTCATTCCATTCGGGTTGATTCCATTCTATTCTATTCGGTTTTATTTGATTCGATTCCATTCCATTCCTTTCCATTCCATTAGGGTTGATTCCATTCCGTTCCATTCCATTCCATTCCATTCCAATCCATTAGTGTTGATTCCATTCCATTCCCTTCCATTCCATTCCATTCCACTCCATTCCCTTCCATTCCACTCCACTCCATTCCATTCCATTCTATTCCATTCCATTCCATTACATTCCATTCCCTTCGGGTTGATTCCGTTCCAATCCATTCCATTGCATTTCATTCCATTCCATTCCATCAGGGTTGATTCCATTCCATTCCATTCCATTCCCTTCCATTTGGGTGATTCCATTCCATTCCATTCCATTCCATTCCATTCCATTCGGGTGGATTCCATGCTATTCCATTCCATTCCATTCCATTCCATTCCATTCCTTTCCATTTCGGCTGATTCTATTCCATTCCATTCCTTTCCATTGCATTTGGGTTGATTCACTTCCATTCCATTCCATTCCATTCCATTCCATTCCATTCCATTCTGGATGATTCCATTCCATTCCATTCCATTCCATTCCATTCAATTCCACTCGGGTTGATTCCATTCCATTCCATTCCATTCCATTCCATTCCATTCCATTCCATTCCATTATATTCCATTCCATTCAATTCCGGTTGATTCCATTCGATTCCATTCGATTCCATTCCATTCCATTCCATTCTATTCCATTCCATTCCTTTCGGGTTGATTCCATTTAATTCCATTCCAATTCATTCCATTAGATTCCATTCCGTTCGGTTTGATTCCATTCCATTCCATTCCATTCCATTGCATTCCATTCCGTTTGGGATGATTCCATTCCATTCCCTTCCATTCCATACCATTCAATTCCATTACATTAGGGTTTTTTCCATTCCATTCCATTCCTTTGCGTTCCATTCCATTCCATTCGGGTTGATTCCGTTCCATCCCAATCCATTCCATTCCATTCCATTCGCATTGAGTCAATTCGATTCCATCCCATTCCATTCCATTCCATTCCGGTTGATTCCATTCCGTTCCGTTCCATTCCATTCCAGTGCATTCCATTCCATTCCTTTCCATTCTGGTTGATTCCAGTCGATTCAATTCCATTCCATTCCATTCCATTCTGTTCGGGTTGATTCCATTCCATTCCATCCCATTTAATTCGATTCCATTCCATTTGGGTTGATTCCATTCCATTCCATTCCATTCCATTCCATTCCATTATATTCCAGTTCATTCCATTCCGGTTGATTCCATTCCACTCCATGCCACTCCATTCCATTCCATTCCATGCCATTCCATTGCATTCCATTCCATTCTTGTTGATTCCATTCCATTCCATTCCATTCCATTCCATTCCATTCCATTCCATTCCATCCCATTCCATTAGGGTTGATTCCAGTCGATTCAATTCCATTCCATTCCATTCCATTCCGTTCGGGTTGATTTCATTCCATTCCATTCCATTACATTCCATTCCCTTTGGGTTGATTCCATTCCAATCCACTCCATTCCATTAGGGTTGTTTCCATTCCATTCCATTACATTCCATTCCCTTCCATTCCATTTGGGTTGATTCCTTTCCATTCCATTCTATTCCATTCCATTCCATTCCATTCTGGTTGAATCCATTCCATTCCATTCCATTCCAATTCATTCCATTCCATTCCATTCGGGTGTATTCCATTCCATTCCATTCCATTCCATTCCATTCCATTTGGGTTGAATCCATTCCATTCCATTCCATTCCATTCCATTCCATTCGGGATGATTCCATTCCATTCCATTCCATACCATTCCAAACAATTCCAATCTGGTTGATTCCATTCCACTGCATTCCATTCCATTCCATTCCACGATATTCCATTCCATTCCATTCTGGTTGATTCCATTCCATTCCGTTCCATTCGTTTCCATTCCATTCCATTCCTTTCTATGCCATTCCATTCCGGTTGATTCCATTCCAGTCCATTTTATTCCATTCCATTCCTTTTCATTTCATTCCATTCCATTCCATTTCATTCCATTCCATTCCGTTTCATTCCATTCCATTCCATTTCATTCCATTCCATTCCATCTCATTCCATTCCATTCCATTTCATTCCATTCCATTCCATTCCATTTCATTTTATTCCATTCCATTTCATTTCATTCCTTTCCATTCCATTCCATTCTATTCCATTCCATTCGGGTTGATTCCATTCCATTCCATTCCATTCCATTCCATTTCATTCGGGTTCATTCCATTCCATTCCATTCCATTCCATTCCATTCCATTCAGGTGGATTCCATTCCATTCCATTCCATTCGATTCCATTCCATTCCATTCGGGTTTTTTCCATTGCATTCCATTCCATTCCCATCCATTCCATTCCATTCAATTTCATTCCATTCGCGTTGATTCCGTTCTATTCGATTCGATTTGATTTGATTCGATTCCATTCCATTCCATTCCATTCCATTAGGATGTATTTCCATTCCGTTCCATTCCATTCCATTCCATTCGGGTTGATTCCATTCCACTCCATTCCATTCCATTCCATTCCATTCCACTCCATTCCATTCCATTCCACTCCATTCCATTCCATTCCATTCTGGTTGATTCCACTCCAATCCATTCCATTCCATTCCATGCCATTCCATTGCAATCGTGTTGATTTCATTCCATTCCATTCCATTCTCTTCCATTCCATTCCATTCCATTCCACTCCATTGCATTCTGTTCCATTTGGGTTGATTCTATTCCATTCCATTCCATTCCATTCCAGTCGGTTTGAGTCCATTCCATTCCATTCCATTCGTGTTGATTCCCTTCAATTCCATTACATTTCATTTCATTCCATTCCATTGCATTGCATTCCAATCGGGTTGATTCCATTCCATTCCATTCTATTCCATTCCATTCCATTCCATTGAATTCCATTCCGGTGGATTCCATTCCATTCCATTCCAATCCATTCCATTCCATTCCATTCCATTCCATTCCATCCCATGCGGGTTGATTCCATTCGATTCCATTCTATTCCATTCCGTTCCATTTTATTCCATTCCATTCCATTCTATTCCATTCCATTCCATTCCATTGAATTCCATTCCGGTGGATTCCATTCCATTCCATTCCAATCCATTCCATTTCATTCCATTCCATTCCATTCCATTTTATTCCATTCCATTCCATTTCATTCCATCCCATTCCATTCCATTCCATTGCATTCCATTCCATCCCATTCCATTCCATTGCAATTCCATTCCATTCCATTCCATTCCATTCTATTCCATTCCTTTCCATTCCATTCCATTCCATTCCATTCTATTCCATTCCATTCAGATTGATTCCATTCCATTCCATTCCATTCCATTCCATTCCATTTCATTCGGGTTCATTCCATTCCATTCCGTTCCATTCCATTCCAATCCATTCAATTCGGTTGGATTCCATTCTTTTCCATTCCATTCCATTCCATTTCGGTTGATTCCATTCCATTCCATTCCATTCCATTCCATTCCATTCCATTTCTGTTGATTCCATTCCATTCCATTCCATTCCATTCCATTCCATTCCATTCCATTCGGGATGATTCCATTCCATTCCATTCCATTCCATTCCATTCCATTCCATTCCATTCCATTCCATTCCGGTTGGTTCCATTCCATTCCATTCGACTCCATTCAATTGCATTCCATTCCATTCCGGTTCGTTCCATTCCATTCAATTCCATTGTGGTTTATTCCATTCCATTCCATTCCATTCCATTCCATTCCATTCCATTCCATTCCATTCGAGTTGATTCCATTCGTTTCCGCTCCATTTAATTCCATTCCATTCCAATCCATTCCATTTGGGTTGATTCAATTCCATTCCGTTCCATTGCATTACATTACATTCCAGTCCATTCCATTCGGGTTGACTCCCTTCCATTCCAGTCCATTCTATTCCATTCCATTCCATCCCATTCCATTCCATTTTGTTTGATTCCATGCCATTCCATACCATTATATTTCATTTCATTCCAGTCCATTCCATTCGGTTTGATTCCATTCCATTCCATTCCATTCCATTTTGTTGATTCCATTACATTCCATTCCATTCCATTCGGTTCCATTCCATTCCATTCCATTCCGGTTGATTCCATTACATTCCATTCAATTCCATTCCAATCCATTCCATTCGCGTTGAGTCCATTCGATTCCATCCCATTCCATTCCATTCCATTCCATTCCATTCCGGTTGATTCCATTCCGTTCCGTTCCATTCCATTCCATTGCATTCCATTCCATTCCATTCTGGTTGATTACAGTCGATTCCGTTCCATTCCATTCCATTCCGGTCGCGTTGATTCCATGTCATTCCTTTCCATTTAATTTGATTCCATTCCATTAGGGTTGATTCCATTCCATTCCATTCCATTCCATTCCATTCCATTCCTTTCCAGTTTATTCCAATGGGGTTGATTCCATTCCATTCCATTCCATTCCATTCCTTGCCTTTCGTGTTGATTCCATTCGATTCCATTCCATTCCATTCCATTCCATTCCATTCGGCTTGATTCCATTCCATTCCATTCCATTGCATTCCATTCCATTCGGGATGATTCCTTTCCATTCCATTCCATTCGATTCCATTCCTTTCCCCTCGGGTTGATTCCCTTCCATTCCATTCCATTCCAGTCCATTCCATTCCATTCCATTCCTTTCCATTGCATTCCATTCCATGATTTTCCATTCCATTGCATTCGGGTTGCTTCCGTTCGATTCCATTCCATTCCATTCCATTCCATTCCATTCCATTCCATTCCATTGCTTTCCATTCCAGTCCTTTCGGGTTGATTCCATTTCATTCCATTTCACTCCATTGTATTAGCGTTGAGTCCATTCGATTCCATCCCATTCCATTCCATTCCATTCCAGTTGGTTCCAATCCATTCCCTTCCACTCCATTCCATTCCATTCCATTCTGGTTTATTCCATTCCATTCAATTCCATTCCATTCCATTCCATTCCATTCGGGTTGATTCCATTCGTTTCCACTCCATTTAATTCCATTCCATTCCAATCCATTCCATTTGGGTTGGTTCCATTCCATTCCACTCCATTGTATTACAATGCATTCCAGTCCATTCCATTCCATTCCATTCCATCCCATTCCATTCCATTTGGTTTGATTTCATTCCCTTCCATACCATCACATTCCATTCCATTCCATTCCATTCCATTCCATTCCATTCTGGTTGATTCCATTCCATTCCATTCCATTCCATTCGGTTCCATTCCATTCCATTCTTTTCCACTCCATTCCATTCCGGTTGATTCCATTCAATTCCATTTCATTCCATTCCATTCCATTTCATTCCATTCCATTCCATTCCATTCCATTCCATATCATTTTATTCCTTTCCATTCCATTTCATTCCATTCCATTCCATTTCATTCCATTCCATTTCATTCCATTCCTTTCCATTCCATTTCATTCCATTCCATTTCATTCCATTCCTTTCCATTCCATTCCATTCCATTCGGGTTGATTCCATTCCATTCCATTCCATTCAATTTCATTCGGGTTCATTCCATTCCATTCCATTCCATTCCATTCGGGATGATTCCATTCCATTTCATTCCATTCGATTCAATTCCATTCGGTTTGATTCCAGTCCATTCAATTCCATTCCATTACATTCCAGTCCATTCCATTCCATTCAATTCCATCCGATTCCATCCGATTCCATTCCATTTGGGTTGATTCCATTCCATTCCATACCATTACCTTACATTTCATTCCAGTCTATTCCATTCGGTTTGATTCCATTCCATTCTATTCCATTCCATTCCATTCCATTCCAGTCTGGTTGATTCCATTCCATTCCATTCCATTCCATTCCTTTCCATTCCATTCCATTCCATTCCAGTCTGGTTGATTCCATTCCATTCCATTCCATTCATTTCCATTCCATTCCATTCCTTTCCATTCCATTCCAGTCTGGTTGATTCCATTCTATTCCATTCCATTCATTTCCATTCCATTCCATTCCTTTCCATTCCATTCCATTCCGGTTGATTCCATTCCAATCCATTTCATTCCATTCCGTTCCATTCCATTCCACTCCATTCCATTCCATTCCATTTCATTTTATTCCATTCCATTCCATTCCATTCCCTTCCATTCCATTCCACTCAATTCCCTTCCATTCCACTCCATTCCATTCCTTTCCATTCCATTCTATTCCATTCCATTCCTTTCCATTGCATTCCATTCCCTTCGGATTGATTTCGTTCCAATCCATTCCATTCCATTCCATTCCATTTCGGTTGATTCCATTCCATTTCATTCCATTCCTGTCCATTCCATTCCATTCCGGCTGATTCCATTGCATTCCATTCAATTCCACTCGGGTTGATTCCATTCCATTCCATTCCATTCCATTCCAGGATATTCCATTCCATTCCATTCCAGTTGATTCCATTCGATTCCATTCCATTCCATTCCATAAGAGGTGATTAAATTCCAATCCATTCCATCCCATTCCATTCCGTTCCACTCCATTCCAATCCATTCCATTCCATTCCAATCATTTCCATTCCTTTCCATTCGGGATGATTCCATTCTAGTCCATTCCATTCCATTCCAATCCATTCTATTCCATTCCATCCCATTCCATTCCATTCCATTCCATTCCGGTTGGTTCCATTCCATTGCATTCCATTCCACTCCATTCCATTCCATTCCATTCTGGTTTATTCAATTCCATTCCATTCCATGCCATTCCACTCCATTCCATTCCATTCCATTCGGGTTGATTCCATTCCTTTCCACTCCTTTTAATTTCATTCCATTCCAATCCATTCCATTTGGGTTGATTCCATTCCATTCCATTCCATTACATTACATTGCATTCCAGTCAATTCCATTCGGGTTGATTACATTTCATTCCAGTCCATTCCATTCCATTCCATCCCATTCCATTCCATTTGGTTTGATTCCATTGCATTCCATTCCATTCCATTCGGTTCCACTCCATTCCATACCTTTCCATTCCATTCCATTCCGGTTGATTCCACTCCATTCCATTTCATTCCATTGCATTCCATTTCATTCCATTCCATTCCATTTCATTCCATTCCATTCCTTTCCATTACATTTCATTCCATTCCATTCCATTCCATTCCTTTCCATTCCATTCCATTCCATTATATTCCATTCCATTCCATTTCATTCCATTCCATTGCATTTCATTTCAGTCCATTCCATTCCATTCCTTTCCATTCCATTTCATTGCATTCCATTCTATTCCATTCCATTTGGGTTGATTCCATTCCATTCCATTCCATTCCATTCCATTCCATCCCATTCCATTCCATTTGGTTTGATTCCATTGCATTCCATTCCATTCCATTCCATTCCTTTCTGGTTGATTCCATTCGATTCCATTCCATTCCATTCGGTTCCATTCCTTTCCATTCCTTACCATTCCGTTCCATTCCGGTTGATTCCATTCCATTCCGTTTCATTCCATTCCATTCCATTCCATTCCATTCCGGTTGATTCCATTCCATTCCATTTCATTCCATTCCATTCCATTCCATTCCATTCCATTCCATTCCATTCCATTCCATTTCATTCCATTCCCTTCCATTTCATTCCATTCCATTCCATTCCATTCCATTTCATTTTATTCCATTCCATTCCATTTCATTCCATTCCATTCCATTCCATTTTATTCCATTCCATTCCATTTCATTCCATTCCATTCCATTTCATTCCATTCCATTCCATTCCATTGCATTCCATTCCATTTCATTCCATTCCTTTCCATTGCATTTCATTTCAGTCCATTCCATTCCATTCCTTTCCATTCCATTTCTTTGCATTCCATTCTATTCCATTCCATTTGGGTTGATTCCATTCCATTCCAATCCATTCCATTTCATTCGGCTTCATTCCATTCCATTCCATTCCATTCCATTCGGGTTCATTCCATTCCATTCCATTCCATTCCATTCCATTCCATTCAATTCGGTTGGATTCCATCCCATTCCATTCGATTCCATTCCATTCTATTCCATTCCATTCCATTCCATTCCATTCGGGTTGAATCCATACCCTTCCTTTCCATTCCCATCGATTCCATTCCATTCAATTTCATTCCATTCGGGTTGATTCCATTCTATTCGATTCGGTTTTATTTGATTCGATTCCATTCCATTCCTTTCCATTCCATTAGGGTTGATTCCATTCCGTTCCATTCCATTCCATTCCATTGCAATCCATTAGTGTTGATTCCATTCCATTCCCTTCCATTCCATTCCATTCCACTCCATTCCCTTCCATTCCACTCCACTCCATTCCATTCCATTCTATTCCATTCCATTCCATTACATTCCATTCCCTTCGGGTTGATTCCGTTCCAATCCATTCCATTCCATTTCATTCCATTCCATTCCATCAGGGTTGATTCCATTCCATTCCATTCCATTCCATTCCATTCCATTCCCTTCCATTTGGGCTGATTCCATTCCATTCCATTCCATTCCATTCCATTCCATTCCATTCGGGTGGATTCCATGCTATTCCATTCCATTCCATTCCATTCCATTCCATTCCATTTCGGCTGATTCTATTCCATTCCATTCCTTTCCATTGCATTTGGGTTGATTCACTTCCATTCCATTCCATTCCATTCCATTCCATTCCATTCCATTCCATTCCATTCGGGATGATTCCATTCCATTCCATTCCATTCCATTCAATTCCACTCGGGTTGATTCCATTCCATTCCATTCCATTCCATTCCATTCCATTATATTCCATTCCATTCCATTCCGGTTGATTCCATTCGATTCCATTCCATTCCATTCCATTCCATTCCATTCCATTCCATTCCGGTTGGTTCCATTCCATTCCATTCCATTCAATTGCATTCCATTCCATTCCGGTTGGTTCCATTCCATTCCATTCCATTGTGGTTTATTCCATTCCATTCCATTCCATTCCATTCCATTCCATTCCATTCGAGTTGATTCCATTCGTTTCCGCTCCATTTAATTCCATTCCATTCCAATCCATTCCATTTGGGTTGATTCAATTCCATTCCGTTCCATTGCATTACATTACATTCCAGTCCATTCCATTCGGGTTGACTCCCTTCCATTCCAGTCCATTCTATTCCATTCCATTCCATCCCATTCCATTCCATTTTGTTTGATTCTATGCCATTCCATACCATTATATTTCATTTCATTCCAGTCCATTCCATTCGGTTTGATTCCATTCCATTCCATTCCATTCCATTCTTGTTGATTCCATTCCATTCCATTCCATTCCATTCCATTCGTTTCCATTCCATTCCATTCCATTCCGGTTAATTCCATTACATTCCATTCAATTCCATTCCATTCCATTCCATTCGCGTTGAGTCCATTCGATTCCATCCCATTCCATTCCATTCCATTCCATTCCGGTTGATTCCATTCCGTTCCATTCCATTCCATTCCATTGCATTCCATTCCATTCCATTCTGGTTGATTACAGTCGATTCCGTTCCATTCCATTCCATTCCGTTCGGGTTGATTCCATGTCATTCCTTTCCATTTAATTTGATTCCATTCCATTAGGTTTGATTCCATTCCATTCCATTCCATTCCATTCCATTCCATTCCATTCCATTCCAGTTTATTCCAATGGGGTTGATTCCATTCCATTCCATTCCATTCCATTCCATTCATTTACTTTCGTGTTGATTCCATTCGATTCCATTCCATTCCATTCCACTCCATTCCATTCGGCTTGATTCCATTCCATTCCATTCCATTGCATTCCATTCCATTCGGGATGATTCCTTTCCATTCCATTCCATTCGATTGCATTCCATTCCCCTCGGGTTGATTCCCTTCCATTCCATTCCATTCCATTCCATTCCATTCCATTCCATTCCTTTCCATTGCATTCCATTCCATGATTTTCCATTCCATTGCATTCGGGTTGCTTCCGTTCAATTCCATTCCATTCCATTCCATTCCATTCCATTCCATTCCATTGCTTTCCATTCCAGTCCTTTCGGGTTGATTCCATTTCATTCCATTTCACTCCCTTGTATTAGCGTTGAGTCCATTCGATTGCACCCCATTCCATTCCATTCCTTTCCAGTTGGTTCCATTCCATTCCCTTCCACTCCATTCCATTCCATTCCATTCTGGTTTATTCCATTCCATTCAATTCCATTCCATTCCATTCCATTCCATTCGGGTTGATTCCATTCGTTTCCACTCCATTTAATTCCATTCCATTCCAATCCATTCCATTTGGGTTGGTTCCATTCCATTCCTCTCCATTGTATTACATTGCATTCCAGTCCATTCCATTCCATTCCATTCCATCCCATTCCATTCCATTTGGTTTGATTTCATTCCTTTCCATACCATCACATTCCATTCCATTCCATTCCATTCCATTCTGGTTGATTCAATTCCATTCCATTCCATTCCATTCGGTTCCATTCCATTCCATTCTTTTCCACTCCATTCCATTCCGGTTGATTCCATTCAATTCCATTTCATTCCATTCCATTCCATATCATTTTATTCCTTTCCATTCCATTTCATTCCATTCCATTCCATTTCATTCCATTCCATTTCATTCCATTCCATTTCATTCCATTCCATTTCATTCCATTCCTTTCCATTCCATTCCATTCCATTTCATTCCATTCCATTTCATTCCATTCCTTTCCATTCCATTCCATTCCATTCGGGTTGATTCCATTCCATTCCATTCCATTCAATTTCATTCGGGTTCATTCCATTCCATTCCATTCCATTCCATTCGGGATGATTCCATTCCATTCCATTCCATTCGAATCAATTCCATTCGGTTCAATTCCATTCGGTTTGATTCCAGTTCATTCAATTCCATTCCATTACATTCCAGTCCATTCCATTCGGGGTGATTCCTTTCCATTCCAATCCATTCCATTGCATTCAATTCCATCCGATTCCATTCCATTTGGGTTGATTCCATTCCATTCCATACCATTACCTTACATTTCATTCCAGTCTATTCCATTCGGTTTGATTCCATTCCATTCTATTCCATTCCATTCCATTCCATTCCAGTCTGGTTGATTCCATTCCATTCCATTCCATTCCATTCGTTTCCATTCCATTCCATTCCATTCCAGTCTGGTTGATTCCATTCCATTCCATTCGTTTCCATTCCATTCCATTCCTTTCCATTCCATTCCATTCCGGTTGATTCCATTCCAATCCATTTCATTCCATTCCGTTCCATTCCATTCCACTCCATTAAATTCCATTCCATTTCATTTTATTCCATTCCATTCCATTCCATTCCATTCCATTCCATTCCCTTCCATTCCATTCCACTCAATTCCCTTCCATTCCACTCCATTCCATTCCATTCCATTCCATTCTATTCCATTCCATTCCTTTCCATTGCATTCCATTCCCTTCGGATTGATTTCATTCCAATCCATTCCATTCCATTTCGGTTGATTCCATTCCATTTCATTCCATTCCTGTCCATTCCATTCCATTCCGGATGATTCCATTGCATTCCATTCAATTCCACTCGGGTTGATTCCATTCCATTCCATTCCATTCCATTCCATTCCAGGATATTCCATTCCATTCCATTCCAGTTGATTCCATTCGATTCCATTCCGTTCCATTCCATTCCATTCCATAAGACGTGATTAAATTCCAATCCATTCCATCCCATTCCATTCCGTTCCACTCCATTCCAATCCATTCCATTCCATTCCAATCCATTCCATTCCTTTCCATTCGGGATGATTCCATTCGATTCCATTCCATTCCATTCCAATCCATTCTATTCCATTCCATCCCATTCCATTCCATTCCATTCCATTCCATTCTGGTTTATTCAATTCCATTCCATTCCATGCCATTCCATTCCATTCCATTCGGGTTGATTCCACTCCATTCCATTTCATTCCATTCCATTCCATTTCATTCCATTCCATTCCATTTCATTCCATTCCATTCCATTTCATTCCATTCCATTCCATTTCATTCCATTCCATTCCATTTCAT
The DNA here is from genome assembly GCF_029289425.2 of Pan paniscus. NCBI lineage: Eukaryota > Metazoa > Chordata > Mammalia > Primates > Hominidae > Pan > Pan paniscus. Next base: position 45,309,936 of record NC_073268.2, on the reverse strand, counting down.
TCCATTCCATTCCATTCCATTACATTACATTGCATTACAGTCCATTCCATTCGGGTTGATTCCATTTCATTCCAGTCCATTCCATTCCATTCCATCCCATTCCATTCCATTTGGTTTGATTCCATTGCATTCCATTCCATTCCATTCGGTTCCACTCCATTCCATGCCTTTCCATTCCATTCAATTCCGGTTGATTCCACTCCATTCCATTTCATTCCATTCCATTCCATTTCATTCCATTCCATTCCATTTCATTCCATTCCATTCCATTTCATTCCATTCCATTCCATTCCATTCCATTCCATTCCATTTCATTCCATTCCATTCCATTCCATTCCTTTCCATTCCATTCCATTCCATTATATTCCATTCCATTCCACTTCATTCCATTCCATTGCATTTCGTTTCAGTCCATTCCATTCCATTCCTTTCCATTCCATTTCATTGCATTCCATTCTATTCCATTCCATTTGGGTTGATTCCATTCCATTCCATTCCATTCCATTTCATTCGGGTTCATTCCATTCCATTCCATTCCATTCCATTCCATTCAATTCGGTTGGATTCCATCCCATTCCATTCGATTCCATTCCATTCCATTCCATTCCATTCCATTCCATTCCATTCCATTCGGGTTGAATCCATACCGTTCCTTTCTATTCCCATCCATTCCATTCCATTCAATTTCATTCCATTCGGGTTGATTCCATTCTATTCTATTCGGTTTTATTTGATTCGATTCCATTCCATTCCTTTCCATTCCATTAGGGTTGATTCCATTCCGTTCCATTCCATTCCATTCCATTCCAATCCATTAGTGTTGATTCCATTCCATTCCCTTCCATTCCATTCCATTCCACTCCATTCCCTTCCATTCCACTCCACTCCATTCCATTCCACTCCACTCCATTCCATTCCATTCTATTCCATTCCATTCCATTACATTCCATTCCCTTCGGGTTGATTCCGTTCCAATCCATTCCATTGCATTTCATTCCATTCCATTCCATCAGGGTTGATTCCATTCCATTCCATTCCATTCCCTTCCATTTGGGTGATTCCATTCCATTCCATTCCATTCCATTCCATTCCATTCGGGTGGATTCCATGCTATTCCATTCCATTCCATTCCATTCCGTTCCATTCCTTTCCATTTCGGCTGATTCTATTCCATTCCATTCCTTTCCATTGCATTTGGGTTGATTCACTTCCATTCCATTCCATTCCATTCCATTCCATTCCATTCCATTCGGGATGATTCCATTCCATTCCATTCCATTCCATTCCATTCAATTCCACTCGGGTTGATTCCATTCCATTCCATTCCATTCCATTCCATTCCATTCCATTCCATTCCATTATATTCCATTCCATTCAATTCCGGTTGATTCCATTCGATTCCATTCGATTCCATTCCATTCCATTCCATTCTATTCCATTCCATTCCTTTCGGGTTGATTCCATTTAATTCCATTCCAATTCATTCCATTAGATTCCATTCCGTTCGGTTTGATTCCATTCCATTCCATTCCATTCCATTGCATTCCATTCCGTTTGGGATGATTCCATTCCATTCCCTTCCATTCCATACCATTCAATTCCATTACATTAGGGTTTTTTCCATTCCATTCCATTCCTTTGCGTTCCATTCCATTCCATTCGGGTTGATTCCGTTCCATCCCAATCCATTCCATTCCATTCCATTCGCATTGAGTCAATTCGATTCCATCCCATTCCATTCCATTCCATTCCGGTTGATTCCATTCCGTTCCGTTCCATTCCATTCCAGTGCATTCCATTCCATTCCTTTCCATTCTGGTTGATTCCAGTCGATTCAATTCCATTCCATTCCATTCCATTCTGTTCGGGTTGATTCCATTCCATTCCATCCCATTTAATTCGATTCCATTCCATTTGGGTTGATTCCATTCCATTCCATTCCATTCCATTCCATTCCATTATATTCCAGTTCATTCCATTCCGGTTGATTCCATTCCACTCCATGCCACTCCATTCCATTCCATTCCATGCCATTCCATTGCATTCCATTCCATTCTTGTTGATTCCATTCCATTCCATTCCATTCCATTCCATTCCATTCCATTCCATTCCATCCCATTCCATTAGGGTTGATTCCAGTCGATTCAATTCCATTCCATTCCATTCCATTCCGTTCGGGTTGATTTCATTCCATTCCATTCCATTACATTCCATTCCCTTTGGGTTGATTCCATTCCAATCCACTCCATTCCATTAGGATTGTTTCCATTCCATTCCATTACATTCCATTCCCTTCCATTCCATTTGGGTTGATTCCTTTCCATTCCATTCTATTCCATTCCATTCCATTCCATTCTGGTTGAATCCATTCCATTCCATTCCATTCCAATTCATTCCATTCCATTCCATTCGGGTGTATTCCATTCCATTCCATTCCATTCCATTCCATTCCATTTGGGTTGATTCCATTCCATTCCATTCCATTCCATTCCATTCCATTCGGGATGATTCCATTCCATTCCATTCCATACCATTCCAAACAATTCCAATCTGGTTGATTCCATTCCACTGCATTCCATTCCATTCCATTCCACGATATTCCATTCCATTCCATTCTGGTTGATTCCATTCCATTCCGTTCCATTCGTTTCCATTCCATTCCATTCCTTTCTATGCCATTCCATTCCGGTTGATTCCATTCCAGTCCATTTTATTCCATTCCATTCCTTTTCATTTCATTCCATTCCATTCCATTTCATTCCATTCCATTCCGTTTCATTCCATTCCATTCCATTTCATTCCATTCCATTCCATCTCATTCCATTCCATTCCATTTCATTCCATTCCATTCCATTCCATTTCATTTTATTCCATTCCATTTCATTTCATTCCTTTCCATTCCATTCCATTCTATTCCATTCCATTCGGGTTGATTCCATTCCATTCCATTCCATTCCATTCCATTTCATTCGGGTTCATTCCATTCCATTCCATTCCATTCCATTCCATTCCATTCAGGTGGATTCCATTCCATTCCATTCGATTCGATTCCATTCCATTCCATTCGGGTTTTTTCCATTGCATTCCATTCCATTCCCATCCATTCCATTCCATTCAATTTCATTCCATTCGCGTTGATTCCGTTCTATTCGATTCGATTTGATTTGATTCGATTCCATTCCATTCCATTCCATTCCATTAGGATGTATTTCCATTCCGTTCCATTCCATTCCATTCCATTCGGGTTGATTCCATTCCACTCCATTCCATTCCATTCCATTCCATTCCACTCCATTCCATTCCATTCCACTCCATTCCATTCCATTCCATTCTGGTTGATTCCACTCCAATCCATTCCATTCCATTCCATGCCATTCCATTGCAATCGTGTTGATTTCATTCCATTCCATTCCATTCTCTTCCATTCCATTCCATTCCATTCCACTCCATTGCATTCTGTTCCATTTGGGTTGATTCTATTCCATTCCATTCCATTCCATTCCAGTCGGTTTGAGTCCATTCCATTCCATTCCATTCGTGTTGATTCCCTTCAATTCCATTACATTCCATTTCATTCCATTCCATTGCATTGCATTCCAATCGGGTTGATTCCATTCCATTCCATTCTATTCCATTCCATTCCATTCCATTGAATTCCATTCCGGTGGATTCCATTCCATTCCATTCCAATCCATTCCATTCCATTCCATTCCATTCCATTCCATCCCATGCGGGTTGATTCCATTCGATTCCATTCTATTCCATTCCGTTCCATTCCATTGCATTTAATTCCATTCCATTCGCGTTGATTGCCTTCCATTCCATTCCATTCCATTCCATTCCTTTCCATTAGGGTTGATTCCACTCCATTCCACTCCATTCCATTCCACTACTTTAGGGTTGATTCCATTCCATTCGATTCCATTCCATTCCATTCCATTCCATTCCATTCCATTCCATTGAGGTTGATTCCATTCCATTCCATTCCATTCCATTCCATTCCATTCCATTTCTGTTGATTCCATTCCATTCCATTCCATTCCATTCCATTCCATACGGGATGATTCCATTCCATTCCATTCCATTCCATTCCATTCCATTCCATTCCATTCCGGTTGGTTCCATTCCATTCCATTCCACTCCATTCAATTGCATTCCATTCCATTCCGGTTGGTTCCATTCCATTCCATTCCATTGTGGTTTATTCCATTCCATTCCATTCCATTCCATTCCATTCCATTCGAGTTGATTCCATTCGTTTCCGCTCCATTTAATTCCATTCCATTCCAATCCATTCCATTTGGGTTGATTAAATTCCATTCCGTTCCATTGCATTACATTACATTCCAGTCCATTCCATTCGCGTTGAGTCCATTCGATTCCATCCCATTCCATTCCATTCCATTCCATTCCGATTGATTCCATTCCGTTCCGTTCCATTCCATTCCATTGCATTCCATTCCATTCCATTGTGGTTGATTACAGTCGATTCCGTTCCATTCCATTCCATTCCGTTCGGGTTGATTCCATGTCATTCCTTTCCATTTAATTTGATTCCATTCCATTAGGGTTGATTCCATTCCATTCCATTCCATTACATTACATTCCATTCCAGTTTATTCCAATGGGGTTGATTCCATTCCATTCCATTCCTTTCCTTTCGTGTTGATTCCATTCGATTCCATTCCATTCCATTCCATTCCATTCCATTCGGGTTGATTCCATTCCATTCCATTCCATTGCATTCCATTCCATTCGGGATGATTCCATTCCATTCCATTCCATTCGATTCCATTCCATTCCCCTCGGTTTGATTCCCTTCCATTCCATTCCATTCCAGTCCATTCCATTCCATTCCATTCCTTTCCATTGCATTCCATTCCATGATTTTCCATTCCATTGCATTCGGGTTGCTTCCGTTCGATTCCATTCCATTCCATTCCTTTCCATTCCATTCCATTCCATTGCTTTCCATTCCAGTCCTTTCCGGTTGATTCCATTTCATTCCATTTCACTCCATTGTATTAGCGTTGAGTCCATTCCATTCCATCCCATTCCATTCCATTCCATTCCAGTTGGTTCCATTCCATTCCCTTCCACTCCATTCCATTCCATTCCATTCTGGTTTATTCCATTCCATTCAATTCCATTCCATTCCATTTCATTCCATTCCATTCCATTCGGGTTGATTCCATTCGTTTCCACTCCATTTAATTCCATTCCATTCCAATCCATTCCATTTGGGTTGGTTCCATTCCATTCCACTCCATTGTATTACATTGCATTCCATTCAATTCCATTCCATTCCATTCCATTCGCGTTGAGTCCATTCGATTCCATCCAATTCCATTCCATTCCATTCCATTCCATTCCGGTTGATTCCATTCCTTTCCGTTCCATTCCATTCCATTGCATTCCATTTCATTCCATTCTGGTTGATTACAGTCGATTCCGTTCCATTCCATTCCATTCCGTTCGGGTTGATTCCATGTCATTCCTTTCCATTTAATTTGATTCCATTCCATTAGGGTTGATTCCATTCCATTCCATTCCATTCCATTCCAGTTTATTCCAATGGGGTTGATTCCATTCCATTCCATTCCATTCCACTCCTTTCCTTTCGTGTTGATTCCATTCGATTCCATTCCATTCCATTCCATTCCGGTTGATTCCATTCCATTCCATTCCATTGCATTCCATTCCATTCGGGATGATTCCTTTCCATTCCATTCCATTCGATTCCATTCCATTCCCCTCGGGTTGATTCCCTTCCATTCCATTCCATTCCAGTCCATTCCATTCCATTCCATTCCTTTCCATTGCATTCCATTCCATGATTTTCCATTCCATTGCATTCGGGTTGCTTCCGTTCGGTTCCATTCCATTCCATTCCATTCCATTCCATTCCATTGCTTTCCATTCCAGTCCTTTCGGGTTGATTCCATTTCATTCCATTTCTCTCCATTGTATTAGCGTTGAGTCCATTCGATTCCATCCCATTCCATTCCATTCCCTTCCATTCCGGTTTGTTCCATTCCATTCCATTCCATTGCACTCCATTCCATTCCATTCCATTCCATTCTGGTTTATTCCATTCCATTCCATTCCATTCCATTCCATTCCATTCGGGTTGATTCCTTTCTTTGGACTCCATTTAATTCCATTCCATTCCTTTCCATTCCATTTGGGTTGATTTCATTCCATTCCATTCAATTCCATTCCATTACATTCCAGTCCATTCCATTCGGGTTGATTCCTTTCCATTCCAGTCCATTCCATTCCATTCAATTCCATCCCATTCCATTCCATTTGGGTTGATTCCATTCCACTCCATACCATTACATTACATTTCATTCCAGTCTATTCCATTCGGTTTGATTCCATTCCATTCTATTCCATTCCATTCCATTCCATTCCAGTCTGGTTGATTCCATTCCATTCCATTCCATTCCATTCGTTTCCATTCCATTCCATTCCATTCCAGTCTGGTTGATTCCATTCCATTCCATTCGTTTCCATTCCATTCCATTCCTTTCCATTCCATTCCATTCCGGTTGATTCCATTCCAATCCATTTCATTCCATTCCGTTCCATTCCATTCCACTCCATTCCATTCCATTTCATTTCATTTTATTCCATTCCATTCCATTGCATTCCATTCCATTCCATTCCATTCCACTCAATTCCCTTCCATTCCACTCCATTCCATTCCATTCCATTCCATTCCATTCCATTCCTTTCCATTGCATTCCATTCCCTTTGGGTTGATTTCGTTCCAATCCATTCCATTCCATTCCATTCCATTTCGGTTGATTCCATTCCATTCCATTCCATTCCTGTCCGTTCCATTCCATTCCTGATGATTCCATTGACTTCCATTCAATTCCACTCGGGTTGATTCCATTCCATTCCATTCCATTCCATTCCATTCCTGGATATTCCATTCCATTCCATTCCAGTTGCTTCCATTCGATTCCATTCCATTCCATTCCATTCCATAAGAGGTGATTAAATTCCAATCCATTCCATCCCATTCCATTCCGTTCCACTCCATTCCAATCCATTCCATTCCATTCCAATCCATTCCATTCCTTTCCATTCGGGTTGATTCCATTCGAGTCCATTCCATTCCATTCCAATCCATTCTATTCCATTCCATCCCATTCCATTCCATTCCATTCCATTCGGGTTGGTTCCATTCCATTGCATTCCATTCCACTCCATTCCATTCCATTCCATTCTGGTTTATTCCATTCCATTCCATTCCATTCCATTCCATTCCATTCCATTCCATAAGAGTTGATTAAATTCCAATCCATTCCAACCCATTCCATTCCGTTCCACTCCATTCCAATCTATTCCATTCTATTCCAATCCATTCCCTTCCTTTCCATTCGGGTTGATTCCATTCGAGTCCATTACATTCCATTCCAATCCATTCTATGCCATTCCATCCCATTCCATTCCATTCCATTCCATTCCGGTTGCTTCCATTCCATTGCATTCCATTCCACTCAGTTCCATTCTGGTTTATTCAATTCCATTCCATTCCATTCCTTTCCATTCCATTCCATTACATTCGGGTTGATTCCATTCCTTTCCACTCCTTTTAATTCCATTCCATTCCAATCCATTCCATTTGGGTTGATTCCATTCCATTCCATTCCATTCCATTCCATTACATTGCATTCCAGTCCATTCCATTCGGGTTGATTCCATTCCATTCCAGTCCATTCAATTCCATTCCATCCCATTCCATTCCATTTGGTTTGATTCCATTGCATTCCATTCCATTCCATTCCATTCTGTTTGATTCCATTCGATTCCATTCCATTCCATTCGGTTCCACTCCATTCCATTCCTTTCCATTCCATTCCATTCCGGTTGATTCCATTCCATTCCATTTCATTCCATTCCATTCCATTTCATTCCATTCCATTCCATTTCATTCCATTCCATTCCATTTCATTCCATTCCATTCCATTTCATTCCATTCCATTCCATTCCATTCCATTCCATTCCTTTCCATTCCATTCCATTCCATTCCATTGCATTTCATTTCAGTCCATTCCATTCCATTCCTTTCCATTCCATTTCATTGCATTCCATTCTATTCCATTCCATTTGGGTTGATTCCATTCCATTCCATTCCATTCCATTCCATTCCATCCCATTCCATTCCATTTGGTTTGATTCCATTGCATTCCATTCCATTCCATTCCATTCCTTTCTGGTTAATTCCATTCGATTCCATTCCATTCCATTCGTTCCCATTCCATTCCATTCCTTACCATTCCATTCCATTCCGGTTGATTCCATTCCATTCCATTTCATTCCATTCCATTCCATTTCATTCCATTCCCTTCCATTTCATTCCATTCCATTCCATTCCATTTCATTTCATTTTATTCCATTCCATTCCATTTCATTCCATTCTATTCCATTTCATTCCATTCCATTCCATTCCATTTTATTCCATACCATTCCATTGCATTCCATTCCATTCCATTTCATTCCATTCCATTCCATTCCATTCCATTCCATTGCATTCCATTCCATTTCATTCCATTCCATTCCATTGCATTTCATTTCAGTCCATTCCATTCCATTCCTTTCCATTCCATTTCATTGCATTCCATTCTATTCCATTCCATTTGGGTTGATTCCATTCCATTCCATTCCATTCCATTCCATTCGGTTTGATTCCATCCCATTCCATTCGATTCCATTCCATTCCATTCCATTCCATTCCATTCCATTCGGGTTGAATCCATACCCTTCCATTCCATTCCCATCCACTTCATTCCATTCAATTTCATTCCATTCGAGTTGATTCCATTCTATTCGATTCGGTTTTATTTGATTCGATTCCATTCCATTCCTTTCCATTCCATTAGGGTTGATTCCATTCCGTTCCATTCCATTCCATTCCAATAGTGTTGATTCCATTCCATTCCATTCCATTCCATTCCACCCCATTCCCTTCCATTCCATTCCATTCCATTCCACTCCATTCCCTTCCATTCCACTCCATTCCATTCCATTCCATTCCATTCCATTTCATTTCATTCCATTCCATTCCATTAGGGTTGATTCCATTCCATTCCATTCCATTCCATTCCCTTCCATTTGGGCTGATTCCATTCCATTCCATTCCTTTCCATTCCATTTCGGCTGATTCTATTCCATTCCATTCCTTTCCATTGCATTTGGGTTGATTCCATTCCATTCCATTCCATTCCATTCCATTCCATTCCTTTCCATTCCATTCCTTTCCATTCGGGATGATTCCATTCCATTCCATTCCATTCCATTCCACTCTGGTTGATTCCATTCCATTCCATTCCATTCCATTCCATTATATTCCATTCCATTCCATTCCGGTTGATTCCATTCGATTCCATTCGATTCCATTCCATTCCATTCCATTCTATTCCACTCCATTCCTTTCGGGTTGATTCCATTTCATTCCATTCCAATTCATTCCATTAGATTCCATTCCGTTCGGTTTGATTCCATTCCATTCCATTCCATTCCATTGCATTCCATGCCTTTTGGGATGATTCCTTTCCATTCCCTTCCATTCCATTCCATTCAATTCCATTACATTAGGGTTGGTTCCATTCCATTCCATTCCTTTGCGTTCCATTCCATTCCATTCGGGTTGATTCCGTTCCATCACATTCCATTCCATTCCATTCCATTCGCGTTGAGTCCATTCGATTCCATCCCATTCCATTCCATTCCGGTTGATTACATTCCGTTCCGTTCCATTCCATTCCATTGCATTCCATTCCATTCCTTTCCATTCTGGTTGATTCAAGTCGATTCAATTCCATTCCATTCCATTCCATTCTGTTCGGGTTGATTCCATTCCATTCCATTCCATTTAATTCGATTCCATTCCATTTGGGTTGAATCCATTCCATTCCATTCCATTCCATTATATTCCAGTTCATTCCATTCCGGTTGATTCCATTCCACGCCATGCCACTCCATTCCATTCCATTCCATGCCATTCCATTGCTTTCCATTCCATTCTTGTTGATTCCATTCCATTCCATTCCATTCCATTCCATCCCATTCCATTCGGGTTGATTCCAGTCGATTCAATTCCATTCCATTCCATACCATTCCGTTCGGGTTGATTTCATTACATTCCATTCCATTACATTCCATTCCCTTTGGGTTGATTCCATTCCAATCCACTCCATTCCATTAGGGATGATTCCATTCCACTCCATTCCACGATATTCCATTCCATTTCATTCTGGTTGATTCCATTCCATTCCATTCCATTCCATTCGTTTCCATTCCATTCCATTCCTTTCTATGCCATTCCATTCCGGTTGATTCCATTCCAGTCCATTTTATTCCATTCCATTCCTTTTCATTTCATTCCATTCCATTCCATTTCATTCCATTCCATTCCGTTTCATTCAATTCCATTCCATTTCATTCCATTCCATTCCATCTCATTCCATTCCATTCCATTTCATTCCATTCCATTCCATTCCATTTCATTTTATTCCATTCCATTTCATTTCATTCCATTCCATTCCATTCCATTCTATTCCATTCCATTCGGGTTGATTCCATTCCATTCCATTCCATTCCATTTCATTCGGGTTCATTCCATTCCATTCCATTCCATTCAATTCCATTCAGGTGGATTCCATTCCATTGCATTCGATTCCATTCCATTCCATTCCATTCGGGTTTTTTCCATTGCATTCCATTCCATTCCCATCCATTCCATTCCATTCAATTTCATTCCATTCGCGTTGATTCCGTTCTATTCGATTCGATTTGATTTGATTCGATTCCATTCCATTCCATTCCATTCCATTAGGAAGTATTTCCATTCCGTTCCATTCCATTCCATTCCATTCGGGTTGATTCCATTCCACTCCATTCCATTCCATTCCATTCCATTCCACTCCATTCCATTCCATTCCACTCCATTCCATTCCATTACAATCTGGTTGATTCCACTCCAATCCATTCCATTCCATTCCATGCCATTCCATTGCAATCGTGTTGATTTCATTCCATTCCATTCCATTCTCTTCCATTCCATTCCATTCCATTCCACTCCATTGCATTCCATTCCATTTGGGTTGATTCTATTCCATTCCATTCCATTCCATTCCAGTCGGGTTGAGTCCATTCCATTCCATTCCATTCGTGTTGATTCCCTTCAATTCCATTACATTCCATTTCATTCCATTCCATTGCATTGCATTCCAATCGGGTTGATTCCATTCCATTCCATACTATTCCATTCCATTCCATTCCATTGAATTCCATTCCTGTGGATTCCGTTCCATTCCATTCCAATCCATTCCATTCCATTCCATTCCATTCCATCCCATGCGGGTTGATTCCGTTCGATTCCATTCTATTCCATTCCATTCCTTTCCATTGCATTTAATTCCATTCCATTCGCGTTGATTGCATTCCATTCCATTCCATTCCATTCCATTCCTTTCCATTAGGGTTGATTCCACTCCATTCCACTCCATTCCATTCCACTACTTTAGGGTTGATTCCATTCCATTCGATTCCATTCCATTCCATGTCATTCCATTCCATTGAGGTTGATTCCATTCCATTCCATTCCACTCCTTTCCATTCCGTTAGGGTTGATTCCATTCCATTCCATTCCATTCCATTCCATTCCATTCCATTCCATTCCATTCCATTTCATTCCATTCCATTACTTTCCATTCCATTTGGGTTGATTTCATTCCATTCCATTCCATTCCATTCCATTACATTCCAGTCCATTCCATTCGGGTTGATTCAATTCCATTCCAGTCCATTCCTTTCCATTCAATTCCATCCCATTCCATTCCATTTGGGTTGATTATATTCCATTCCATACCATTACATTACATTTCATTCCAGTCTATTTCATTCGGTTTGATTCCATTCCATTCTCTTCCATTCCATTCCATTACATTCCAGTCTGGTTGATTCCATTTCATTCCATTCCATTCCATTCGTTTCCATTCCATTCCATTCCTTTCCATTCCATTCCATTCCGGTTGACTCCATTCCATTCCATTTCATTCCATTCCGTTCCATTTCATTCCATTGCATTCCATTCCATTCCATTTCATTTTATTCCATTCCATTCCATTACATTACATTCTATTCCATTCCATTCGGGTTCATTCCATTCCATTCCATTCCATTAGGGTTGATTGCATTCCATTCCACTCCATTCCATTCCATTCCATTTGGGTTGATTCCATTCCATTCCATTCCATTCCATTCCATTCCATTCCATTCCATTCCATTCTATTTGATTGAATTCCATTCTATTCTATTCCATTCGGTTCCATTCCATTCCATTCCTTTCCATTCCATTCCATTCCGGTTGATTCCATTCCATTCCATTTCATTCCATTCCAATCCATTCCATTCCACTTTATTCCATTGCATTCCGTTTCATTCAATTCCACTCCATTTCATTCCATTCCATTCCATTCCATTTTATTCCATTCCATTCCATTTCATTCCATTCCATTCCATTCCATTCCATTGCATTCCATTCCATCCCATTCCATTCCATTGCATTCCATTCCATTCCATTCCATTCCATTCCATTCCATTCCATTCTATTCCATTCCATTCCATTCCATTCTATTCCATTCCTTTCCATTCCATTCCATTCCATTCCATTCCATTCTATTCCATTCCATTCGGATTGATTCCATTCCATTCCATTCCATTCCATTCCATTCCATTACATTTCATTCGGGTTCATTCCATTCCATTCCGTTCCATTCCATTCCAATCCATTCAATTCGGTTGGATTCCATTCTTTTCCATTCCTTTGCATTCCATTTCGGTTGAGTCCATTCCATTCCATTCCATTCCATTCCATTTCTGTTGATTCCATTCCATTCAATTCCATTCCATTCCATTCGGGATGATTCCATTCCATTCCATTCCATTCCATTCCATTCCATTCCGGTTGTTTCCATTCCATTCCATTCCACTCCATTCAATTGCATTCCATTCCATTCCGGTTGGTTCCATTCCATTCCATTCCATTGTGGTTTATTCCATTCCATTCCATTCGATTCCATTCCATTCGAGTTGATTCCATTCGTTTCCGCTCCATTTAATTCCATTCCTTTCCAATACATTCCATTTGGGTTGATTCAATTCCATTCCGTTCCATTGCATTACATTACATTCTAGTCCATTCCATTCGGGTTGACTCCCTTCCATTCCAGTCCATTCTATTCCATTCCATTCCATCCCATTCCATTCCATTTTGTTTGATTCCATGCCATTCCATACCATTATATTTCATTTAATTCCAGTCCATTCCATTCGGTTTGATTCCATTCCATTCCATTCCATTCCATTCTTGTTGATTCCATTCCATTCCATTCCATTCCATTCCATTCGGTTCCATTCCATTCCTTTCCATTCCGGTTGATTCCATTACATTCCATTCAATTCCATTCCTTTCCATTCCATTCGCGTTGAGTCCATTCGATTCCATCCCATTCCATTCCATTCCATTCCATTCCGGTTGATTCCATTCCATTCCGTTCCGTTCCATTCCATTCCATTGCATTCCATTCCATTCCATTCTGGTTGATTACAGTCGATTCCGTTCCATTCCATTCCATTCCGTTCGGGTTGATTCCAAGTCATTGCTTTCCATTTAATTTGATTCCATTCCATTAGGGTTGATTCCATTCCATTCCATTCCATTCCATTCCATTCCATTCCATTCCATTCCAGTTTATTCCAATGGGGTTGATTCCATTCCATTCCATTCCATTCCATTCGGGTTAATTCCATTCCATTCCATTCCATTGCATTCCATTCCATTCGGGATGATTCCTTTCCATTCCATTCCATTCGATTCCATTCCATTCCCCTTGGGTTGATTCCCTTCCATTCCATTCCATTCCAGTCCATTCCATTCCATTCCATTCCATTCGGGTTGATTCCATTCCTTTCCACTCCTTTTAATTCCATTCCATTCCAATCCATTCCATTTGGGTTGATTCCATTCCATTCCATTCCATTACATTGCATTCCAGTCCATTCCATTCGGGTTGATTCCATTCCATTCCAGTTCATTCCATTCCATTCCATCCCATTCCATTCCATTTGGTTTGATTCCATTGCATTCCATTCCATTCCATTCTGGTTGATTCCATTCCATTCCATTCCATTCCATTCCATTCCTTTCGGTTCCACTCCATTCCATTCCTTTCCATGCCATTCCATTCCGGTTGATTCCACTCCATTCCATTTCATTCCATTCCATTCCATTCCATTCCATTCCATTCCATTCCATTCCATTCCTTTCCATTCCATTCCATTCCATTCCATTCCATTCCATTTCATTCCATTCCATTGCATTTCATTTCAGACCATTCCATTCCATTCCTTTCCATTCCATTTCATTGCATTATATTCTATTCCATTCCATTTGGGTTGATTCCATTCCATTCCATTCCATTCCATCACATTCCATTCCATTTGATTTGATTCCATTGCATTCCATTCCATTCCATTCCAATCCTTTCTGGTTGATTCCATTCAATTCCATTCCATTCCATTCGCTTCCATTCCATTCCATTCCTTACCATTCCGTTCCATTCCGGTTGACTCCATTCCATTCCATTTCATTCCATTCCATTCCATTTCATTCCATTCCATTCCATTTCATTCCATTCCATTCCATTCCATTCCATTCCATTCCATTTCATTTTATTCCATTCCATTCCATTCCATTCCATTCCATTCCATTTCATTCCATTCCATTCCATTTCATTCCATTCCATTCCATTCCATTTTATTCTATTCCATTCCATTTCATTCCATTCCTTTCCATTTCATTCCATTCCATTCCATTGCATTCCATTCCATTTCATTCCATTCCATTCAATTGCTTTTCATTTCACTCCATTCCATTCCATTCCTTTCCATTCCATTTCATTGCATTCCATTCCATTCCATTAGGGTTGTTTCCATTCCATTCCATTACATTCCATTCCCTTCCATTCCATTTGGTTTGATTCCTTTCCATTCCATTCTATTCCATTCCATTCCATTCCATTCTGGTTGAATCCATTCCATTCCATTCCATTCCAATTCATTCCATTCCATTCCATTCGGGTGTATTCCATTCCATTCCATTCCATTCCATTCCATTCCATTCCATTTGGGTTGATTCCATTCCATTCCATTCCATTCCATTCCATTCCATTCGGGATGATTCCATTCCATTCCATTCCATACCATTCCAAAGAATTCCAATCTGGTTGATTCCATTCCACTGCATTCCATTCCATTCCATTCCATGATATTCCATTCCATTCCATTCTGGTTGATTCCATTCCATTCCATTCCATTCCATTCGTTTCCATTCCATTCCATTCCTTTCTATGCCATTCCATTCTGGTTGATTCCATTCCAGTCCATTTCATTCCATTCCATTCCATCTCATTCCATTCCATTCCATTTCATTCCATTCCATTCCACTTCATTTCATTTTATTCCATTCCATTTCATTTCATTCCATTCCATTCCATTCCATTCTATTCCATTCCATTCGGGTTGATTCCCTTCCATTCCATTCCATTCCATTCCATTTCATTCGGGTTCATTCCATTCCATTCCATTCCATTCCATTCCATTCAGGTGGATTCCATTCCATTCCATTCGATTCCATTCCATTCCATTCCATTCGGGTTTTTTCCATTGCATTCCATTCCATTCCCATCCATTCCATTCCATTCAATTTCATTCCATTCGCGTTGATTCCGTTCTATTCGATTCGATTTTATTTGATTCGATTCCATTCCATTCCATTCCATTAGGATGTATTTCCATTCCGTTCCATTCCATTCCATTACATTCGGGTTGATTCCATTCCACTCCATTCCATTCCATTCCATTCCAATGCATTCCATTCCATTCCACTCCATTCCATTCCATTCCACTCCATTCCGTTCCATTCCATTCTGGTTGATTCCACTCCAATCCATTCCATTCCATTCCATGCCATTCCATTGCAATCGTGTTGATTTCATTCCATTCCATTCCATTCTCTTCCATTCCATTCCATTCCATTCCACTCCATTGCATTCCATTCCATTTGGGTTGATTCTATTCCATTCCATTCTATTCCATTCCAGTCGGGTTGAGACCATTCCATTCCATTCCATTCCATTCGTGTTGATTCCCTTCAATTCCATTACATTCCATTTCATTCCATTCCATTCCATTCCATTCCAGTTTATTCCAATGGGGTTGATTCCATTCCATTCCATTCCTTTCCTTTCGTGTTGATTCCATTCGATTCCATTCCATTCCATTCCATTCCATTCCATTCGGGTTGATTCCATTCCATTCCATTCCATTGCATTCCATTCCATTCGGGATGATTCCTTTCCATTCCATTCCATTCCATTCGATTCCATTCCATTCCCCTCGGGTTGATTCCCTTCCATTCCATTCCATTCCAGTCCATTCCATTCCATTCCATTCCTTTCCATTGCATTCCATTCCATGATTTTCCATTCCATTGCATTCGGGTTGCTTCCGTTCGATTCCATTCCATTCCATTCCATTCCATTCCATTCCATTCCATTCCATTCCATTGCTTTCCATTCCAGTCCTTTCGGGTTGATTCCATTTCATTCCATTTCACTCCATTGTATTAGCGTTGAGTCCATTCGATTCCATCCCATTCCATTCCATTCCATTCCAGTTGGTTCCATTCCATTCCCTTCCACTCCATTCCATTCCATTCCATTCTGGTTTATTCCATTCCATTCAATTCCATTCCATTCCATTCCATTCCATTCCATTCCATTCGGGTTGATTCCATTCGTTTCCACTCCATTTAATTCCATTCCATTCCAATCCATTCCATTTGTGTTGGTTCCATTCCATTCCACTCCATTGTATTACATTGCATTCCAGTCCATTCCATTCCATTCCATTCCATCCCATTCCATTCCATTTGGTTTGATTTCATTCCTTTCCATACCATCACATTCCATTCCATTCCGTTCCATTCCATTCCATTCTGGTTGATTCCATTCCATTCCATTCCATTCCATTCGGTTCCATTCCATTCCATTCTTTTCCACTCCATTCCATTCCGGTTGATTCCATTCAATTCCATTTCATTCCATTCCATTCCATTTCACTCCATTCCATTCCATTCCATTCCATATCATTTTATTCCTTTCCATTCCATTTCATTCCATTCCATTCCTTTTCATTCCATTCCATTTCATTCCATTTCATTCCATTCCTTTCCATTCCATTCCATTCCATTCGGGTTGATGCCATTCCATTCCATTCCATTCCTTTTCATTCGGGTTCATTCCATTCCATTCCATTCCATTCCATTCGGGATGATTCCATTCCATTCCATTCCATTCCATTCAATTCCATTCGGTTTGATTCCATTCCATTCAATTCCATTCCATTACATTCCAGTACATTCCATTCGGGTTGATTCCTTTCCATTCCAGTCCATTCCATTCCATTCAATTCCATCCCATTCCATTCCATTTGGGTTGGTTCCACTCCATTCCATACCATTACCTTACATTTCATTCCAGTCTATTCCATTCGGTTTGATTCCATTCCATTCTATTCCATTCCATTCCATTCCATTCCAGTCTGGTTGATTCCATTCCATTCCATTCCATTCGTTTCCATTCCATTACATTCCTTTCCATTCCATTCCATTCCTGTTGATTCCATTCCAATCCATTTCATTCCATTCCGTTCCATTCCATTCCACTCCATTCCATTCCATTCCATTTCATTTTATTCCATTCCATTCCATTCCATTCCATTCCCTTCCATTCCATTCCACTCAATTCCCTTCCATTCCACTCCATTCCATTCCATTCCATTCCATTCTATTCCATTCCATTCCTTTCCATTGCATTCCATTCCCTTCCGATTGATTTCGTTCCATTCCATTCCATTCCATTCCATTCCATTTCGGTTCATTCCATTCCATTTCATTCCATTTCTGTCCATTCCATTCCATTCCGGATGATTCCATTGCATTCCATTCACTTCCACTCGGGTTGATTCCATTCCATTCCGTTCCATTCCATTCCATTCCATTCCAGGATATTCCATTCCATTCCATTCCAGGTGATTCCATTCGATTCCATTCCATTCCATTCCATTCCATAAGAGGTGATTAAATTCCAATACATTCCATCCCATTCCATTCCGTTCCACTCCATTCCAATCCATTCCATTCCATTCCAATCCATTCCATTCCTTTCCATTCGCGTTGATTCCATTCGCGTCCATTCCATTCCATTCCAATCCATTCTATTCCATTCCATCCCATTCCATTCCATTCCATTCCATTCCATTCCGGTTGGTTCCATTCCATTGCATTCCATTCCACTCCATTCCATTCCATTCCATTTTGGTTTATTCCATTCCATTCCATTCCATTCCATTCCATTCCATTCCAATCCATTCCATTCCATTTTGGTTTATTCCATTCCATTCCATTCCATTCCATTCCATTCCATTCCATTGCATTCGGGTTGATTCCATTCCTTTCCACTCCTTTTAATTCCATTCCATTCCAATCCACTCCATTTTGGTTGATTCCATTCCATTCCATTCCATTCCATTCCATTACATTGCATTCCAGTCCATTCCATTCGTGTTGATTTCATTCCATTCCAGTCCATTCCATTCCATTCCATCCCATTCCATTCCATTTGGTTTGATTCCATTGCATTCCATTCCATTCCATTCTGGTTGATTCCATTCCATTCCATTCCATTCCATTCGGTTCCACTCCATTCCATTCCTTTCCATTCCATTCCATTCCGGTTGATTCCACTCCATTCCATTTCATTCCATTCCATTCGATTTCATTCCATTCCATTCCATTTCATTCCATTCCATTCCATTCCTTTCCATTCCATTCCATTCCATTCCATTCCAGTCCATTTCATTCCATTCCATTGCATTTCATTTCAGACCATTCCATTCCATTCCTTTCCATTCCATTTCATTGCATTCCATTCTATTCCATTCCATTTGGGTTGATTCCATTCCATTCCATTCCATTCCATTCCATTCCATCCCATCCCATTCCATTTGGATTGATTCCATTGCATTCCATTCCATTCCATTCCATTCCATTCCTTTCTGGTTGATTCCATTCGATTCCATTGCATTCCATTCGGTTCCATTCCATTCCATTCCTTACCATTCCGTTCCATTCCGGTTGATTCCATTCCATTCCATTTCATTCCATTCCATTCCGTTTCATTCCATTCCATTCCATTTCATTCCATTCCATTCCATTTCATTCCATTCCATTTCATTCCATTCCATTCCATTTCATTCCATTCCATTCCATTCCATTTCATTTTATTCCATTCCATTCCATTTTAGTCCATTCCATTCCGTTTCATTCCATTCCATTCCATTCCATTTTATTCCATTCCATTCCATTTCATTCCATTCCATTCCATTTCATTCCATTCCATTGCATTCCATTGCATTCCATTCCGTTTCATTCCATTCTATTCCATTGCATTTCATTTCAGTCCATTCCATTCCATTCCTTTCCATTCCATTTCATTGCATTCCATTCTATTCCATTCCATTTGGGTTGATTCCATTCCATTCTATTCCATTCCATTCCATTCCATTCCATTCCATTCCATTCCATTCAATTTCATTCGGGTTCATTCCATTCCATTCCTTTCCATTCCATTCGGGTTCATTCCATTCCATTCCATTCCATTCCATTCCATTCCATTCCATTCAATTCGGTTGGATTCCATCCCATTCCATTCGATTCCATTCCATTCTATTCCATTCCATTCCATTCCATTCCATTCGGGTTGAATCCATACCCTTCCATTCCATTCCCATCCATTCCATTCCATTCAACTTCATTCCATTCGGGTTGATTCCATTCTATTCGATTCGGTTTTATTTGATTCGATTCCATTCCATTCCTTTCCATTCCATTAGGGTTGATTCCATTCCGTTCCATTCCATTCCATTCCATTAGTGTTGATTCCATTCCATTCCCTTCCATTCCATTCCATTCCACTCCATTTCCTTCCATTCCACTCCACTCCATTACATTGCATTCTATTCCCTTCCATTCCATTACATTCCATTCCCTTCGGGTTGATTCCGTTCCAATCCATTCCATTCCTTTTCATACCATTCCATTCCATCAGGGCTGATTCCATTCCATTCCATTCCATTCCATTCCATTCCATTCCCTTCCATTTGGGCTGATTCCATTCCATTCCATTCCATTCCATTTCATTCGGGTGCATTCCATGCTATTCCTTTCCATTCCATTCCATTCCATTCCATTCCATTCTGGTTGATTCCATTCCATTCCATTCCATTCCATTCGGTTCCATTCCATTCCATTCTTTTCCACTCCATTCCATTCCGGTTGATTCCATTCAATTCCATTTCATTCCATTCCATTCCATTTCACTCCATTCCATTCCATTCCATTCCATATCATTTTATTCCTTTCCATTCCATTTCATTCCATTCCATTCCTTTTCATTCCATTCCATTTCTTTCCATTTCATTCCATTCCTTTCCATTCCATTCCATTCCATTCGGGTTGATGCCATTCCATTCCATTTCATTCGGGTTCATTCCATTCCATTCCATTCCATTCCATTCGGGATGATTCCATTCCATTCCATTCCATTCGATTCAGTTCCATTCGGTTTGATTCCATTCCATTCAATTCCATTCCATTACATTCCAGTCCATTCCATTCGGGTTGATTCCTTTCCATTCCAGTCCATTCCATTCCATTCAATTCCATCCCATTCCATTCCATTTGGGTTGATTCCATTCCATTCCATACCATTACCTTACATTTCATTCCAGTCTATTCCATTCGGTTTGATTCCATTCCATTCTATTCCATTCCATTCCATTCCATTCCAGTCTGGTTGATTCCATTCCATTCCTTTCCATTACATTCGTTTCCATTCCATTCCACTCCATTCCAGTCTGGTTGATTCCACTCCATTCCATTCCATTCGTTTCCATTCCATTCCATTCCTTTCCATTCCATTCCATGCCGGTTGATTCCATTCCAATCCATTTCATTCCATTCCGTTCCATTCCATTCCACTCCATTCCATTCCATTCCATTTCATTTTATTCCATTCCATTCCATTCCATTCCCTTCCATTCCTTTCCACTCAATTCCCTTCCATTCCACTCCATTCCATTCCATTCCATTCCATTCTATTCCATTCCATTCCTTTCCATTGCATTCCATTCCCTTCGGATTGATTTCGTTCCAATCCATTCCATTCCATTCCATTCCATTTCGGTTGATTCCATTCCATTTCATTCCATTCCTGTCCATTCCATTCCATTCCGGATGATTCCATTGCATTCCATTCAATTCCACTCGGGTTGATTCCATTCCATTCCATTCCAGTCCATTCCATTCCAGGATATTCCATTCCATTCCATTCCAGTTGATTCCATTCGATTCCATTCCATTCCATTCCATTCCATTCCATAAGACGTGATTAAATTCCAATCCATTCCATCCCATTCCATTCCGTTCCACTCCATTCCAATCCATTCCATTCCATTCCAATCCATTCCATTCCTTTCCATTCGGGTTGATTCCATTCGAGTCCATTCCATTCCATTCTATTCCATTCCATTCCTTTCCATTGCATTCCATTCCCTTCGGATTGATTTCGTTCCATTCCATTCCATTCCATTCCATTCCATTTCGGTTCATTCCATTCCATTTCATTCCATTTCTGTCCATTCCATTCCATTCCGGATGATTCCATTGCATTCCATTCAATTCCACTCGGGTTGATTCCATTCCATTCCATTCCATTCCATTCCATTCCATTCCAGGATATTCCATTCCATTCCATTCCAGTTGATTCCATTCGATTCCATTCCATTCCATTCCATTCCATAAGAGGTGATTAAATTCCAATACATTCCATCCCATTCCATTCCCTTCCACTCCATTCCAATCCATTCCATTCCATTCCATTCCATTGCATTCCATTCCATTCGGGATGATTCCTTTCCATTCCATTCCATTCGATTCCATTCCATTCCCCTCGGGTTGATTCCCTTCCATTCCATTCCATTCCAGTCCATTCCATTCCATTCCATTCCTTTCCATTGCATTCCATTCCATGATTTTCCATTCCATTGCATTCGGGTTGCTTCCGTTCGGTTCCATTCCATTCCATTCCATTCCATTGCTTTCCATTCCAGTCCTTTCGGGTTGATTCCATTTCATTCCATTTCTCTCCATTGTATTAGCGTTGAGTCCATTCGATTCCATCCCATTCCATTCCATTCCCTTCCATTCCGGTTTGTTCCATTCCATTCCATTCCATTGCACTCCATTCCATTCCATTCCATTCCATTCTGGTTTATTCCATTCCATTCCATTCCATTCCATTCCATTCCATTCGGGTTGATTCCTTTCTTTCGACTCCATTTAATTCCATTCCATTCCTTTCCATTCCATTTGGGTTGATTTCATTCCATTCCATTCAATTCCATTCCATTACATTCCAGTCCATTCCATTCGGGTTGATTCCTTTCCATTCCAGTCCATTCCATTCCATTCAATTCCATCCCATTCCATTCCATTTGGGTTGATTCCATTCCACTCCATACCATTACATTACATTTCATTCCAGTCTATTCCATTCGGTTTGATTCCATTCCATTCTATTCCATTCCATTCCATTCCATTCCAGTCTGGTTGATTCCATTCCATTCCATTCCATTCCATTCGTTTCCATTCCATTCCATTCCATTCCAGTCTGGTTGATTCCATTCCATTCCATTCGTTTCCATTCCATTCCATTCCTTTCCATTCCATTCCATTCCGGTTGATTCCATTCCAATCCATTTCATTCCATTCCGTTCCATTCCATTCCACTCCATTCCATTCCATTTCATTTCATTTTATTCCATTCCATTCCATTGCATTCCATTCCATTCCATTCCATTCCACTCAATTCCCTTCCATTCCACTCCATTCCATTCCATTCCATTCCATTCCATTCCATTCCTTTCCATTGCATTCCATTCCCTTTGGGTTGATTTCGTTCCAATCCATTCCATTCCATTCCATTCCATTTCGGTTGATTCCATTCCATTCCATTCCATTCCTGTCCGTTCCATTCCATTCCTGATGATTCCATTGACTTCCATTCAATTCCACTCGGGTTGATTCCATTCCATTCCATTCCATTCCATTCCATTCCTGGATATTCCATTCCATTCCATTCCAGTTGCTTCCATTCGATTCCATTCCATTCCATTCCATTCCATAAGAGGTGATTAAATTCCAATCCATTCCATCCCATTCCATTCCGTTCCACTCCATTCCAATCCATTCCATTCCATTCCAATCCATTCCATTCCTTTCCATTCGGGTTGATTCCATTCGAGTCCATTCCATTCCATTCCAATCCATTCTATTCCATTCCATCCCATTCCATTCCATTCCATTCCATTCGGGTTGGTTCCATTCCATTGCATTCCATTCCACTCCATTCCATTCCATTCCATTCTGGTTTATTCCATTCCATTCCATTCCATTCCATTCCATTCCATTCCATTCCATAAGAGTTGATTAAATTCCAATCCATTCCAACCCATTCCATTCCGTTCCACTCCATTCCAATCTATTCCATTCTATTCCAATCCATTCCCTTCCTTTCCATTCGGGTTGATTCCATTCGAGTCCATTACATTCCATTCCAATCCATTCTATGCCATTCCATCCCATTCCATTCCATTCCATTCCATTCCGGTTGCTTCCATTCCATTGCATTCCATTCCACTCAGTTCCATTCTGGTTTATTCAATTCCATTCCATTCCATTCCTTTCCATTCCATTCCATTACATTCGGGTTGATTCCATTCCTTTCCACTCCTTTTAATTCCATTCCATTCCAATCCATTCCATTTGGGTTGATTCCATTCCATTCCATTCCATTCCATTCCATTACATTGCATTCCAGTCCATTCCATTCGGGTTGATTCCATTCCATTCCAGTCCATTCAATTCCATTCCATCCCATTCCATTCCATTTGGTTTGATTCCATTGCATTCCATTCCATTCCATTCCATTCTGTTTGATTCCATTCGATTCCATTCCATTCCATTCGGTTCCACTCCATTCCATTCCTTTCCATTCCATTCCATTCCGGTTGATTCCATTCCATTCCATTTCATTCCATTCCATTCCATTTCATTCCATTCCATTCCATTTCATTCCATTCCATTCCATTTCATTCCATTCCATTCCATTTCATTCCATTCCATTCCATTCCATTCCATTCCATTCCTTTCCATTCCATTCCATTCCATTCCATTGCATTTCATTTCAGTCCATTCCATTCCATTCCTTTCCATTCCATTTCATTGCATTCCATTCTATTCCATTCCATTTGGGTTGATTCCATTCCATTCCATTCCATTCCATTCCATCCCATTCCATTCCATTTGGTTTGATTCCATTGCATTCCATTCCATTCCATTCCATTCCTTTCTGGTTGATTCCATTCGATTCCATTCCATTCCATTCGTTCCCATTCCATTCCATTCCTTACCATTCCATTCCATTCCGGTTGATTCCATTCCATTCCATTTCATTCCATTCCATTCCATTTCATTCCATTCCCTTCCATTTCATTCCATTCCATTCCATTCCATTTCATTTCATTTTATTCCATTCCATTCCATTTCATTCCATTCTATTCCATTTCATTCCATTCCATTCCATTCCATTTTATTCCATACCATTCCATTGCATTCCATTCCATTCCATTTCATTCCATTCCATTCCATTCCATTCCATTCCATTGCATTCCATTCCATTTCATTCCATTCCATTCCATTGCATTTCATTTCAGTCCATTCCATTCCATTCCTTTCCATTCCATTTCATTGCATTCCATTCTATTCCATTCCATTTGGGTTGATTCCATTCCATTCCATTCCATTCCATTCCATTCGGTTTGATTCCATCCCATTCCATTCGATTCCATTCCATTCCATTCCATTCCATTCCATTCCATTCGGGTTGAATCCATACCCTTCCATTCCATTCCCATCCACTTCATTCCATTCAATTTCATTCCATTCGAGTTGATTCCATTCTATTCGATTCGGTTTTATTTGATTCGATTCCATTCCATTCCTTTCCATTCCATTAGGGTTGATTCCATTCCGTTCCATTCCATTCCATTCCAATAGTGTTGATTCCATTCCATTCCATTCCATTCCATTCCACCCCATTCCCTTCCATTCCATTCCATTCCATTCCACTCCATTCCCTTCCATTCCACTCCATTCCATTCCATTCCATTCCATTCCATTCCATTTCATTTCATTCCATTCCATTCCATTAGGGTTGATTCCATTCCATTCCATTCCATTCCATTCCCTTCCATTTGGGCTGATTCCATTCCATTCCATTCCTTTCCATTCCATTTCGGCTGATTCTATTCCATTCCATTCCTTTCCATTGCATTTGGGTTGATTCCATTCCATTCCATTCCATTCCATTCCATTCCATTCCTTTCCATTCCATTCCTTTCCATTCGGGATGATTCCATTCCATTCCATTCCATTCCATTCCACTCTGGTTGATTCCATTCCATTCCATTCCATTCCATTCCATTATATTCCATTCCATTCCATTCCGGTTGATTCCATTCGATTCCATTCGATTCCATTCCATTCCATTCCATTCTATTCCACTCCATTCCTTTCGGGTTGATTCCATTTCATTCCATTCCAATTCATTCCATTAGATTCCATTCCGTTCGGTTTGATTCCATTCCATTCCATTCCATTCCATTGCATTCCATGCCTTTTGGGATGATTCCATTCCATTCCCTTCCATTCCATTCCATTCAATTCCATTACATTAGGGTTGGTTCCATTCCATTCCATTCCTTTGCGTTCCATTCCATTCCATTCGGGTTGATTCCGTTCCATCACATTCCATTCCATTCCATTCCATTCGCGTTGAGTCCATTCGATTCCATCCCATTCCATTCCATTCCGGTTGATTACATTCCGTTCCGTTCCATTCCATTCCATTGCATTCCATTCCATTCCTTTCCATTCTGGTTGATTCAAGTCGATTCAATTCCATTCCATTCCATTCCATTCTGTTCGGGTTGATTCCATTCCATTCCATTCCATTTAATTCGATTCCATTCCATTTGGGTTGAATCCATTCCATTCCATTCCATTCCATTATATTCCAGTTCATTCCATTCCGGTTGATTCCATTCCACGCCATGCCACTCCATTCCATTCCATTCCATGCCATTCCATTGCTTTCCATTCCATTCTTGTTGATTCCATTCCATTCCATTCCATTCCATTCCATCCCATTCCATTCGGGTTGATTCCAGTCGATTCAATTCCATTCCATTCCATACCATTCCGTTCGGGTTGATTTCATTACATTCCATTCCATTACATTCCATTCCCTTTGGGTTGATTCCATTCCAATCCACTCCATTCCATTAGGGATGATTCCATTCCACTCCATTCCACGATATTCCATTCCATTTCATTCTGGTTGATTCCATTCCATTCCATTCCATTCCATTCGTTTCCATTCCATTCCATTCCTTTCTATGCCATTCCATTCCGGTTGATTCCATTCCAGTCCATTTTATTCCATTCCATTCCTTTTCATTTCATTCCATTCCATTCCATTTCATTCCATTCCATTCCGTTTCATTCAATTCCATTCCATTTCATTCCATTCCATTCCATCTCATTCCATTCCATTCCATTTCATTCCATTCCATTCCATTCCATTTCATTTTATTCCATTCCATTTCATTTCATTCCATTCCATTCCATTCCATTCTATTCCATTCCATTCGGGTTGATTCCATTCCATTCCATTCCATTCCATTTCATTCGGGTTCATTCCATTCCATTCCATTCCATTCAATTCCATTCAGGTGGATTCCATTCCATTGCATTCGATTCCATTCCATTCCATTCCATTCGGGTTTTTTCCATTGCATTCCATTCCATTCCCATCCATTCCATTCCATTCAATTTCATTCCATTCGCGTTGATTCCGTTCTATTCGATTCGATTTGATTTGATTCGATTCCATTCCATTCCATTCCATTCCATTAGGAAGTATTTCCATTCCGTTCCATTCCATTCCATTCCATTCGGGTTGATTCCATTCCACTCCATTCCATTCCATTCCATTCCATTCCACTCCATTCCATTCCATTCCACTCCATTCCATTCCATTACAATCTGGTTGATTCCACTCCAATCCATTCCATTCCATTCCATGCCATTCCATTGCAATCGTGTTGATTTCATTCCATTCCATTCCATTCTCTTCCATTCCATTCCATTCCATTCCACTCCATTGCATTCCATTCCATTTGGGTTGATTCTATTCCATTCCATTCCATTCCATTCCAGTCGGGTTGAGTCCATTCCATTCCATTCCATTCGTGTTGATTCCCTTCAATTCCATTACATTCCATTTCATTCCATTCCATTGCATTGCATTCCAATCGGGTTGATTCCATTCCATTCCATACTATTCCATTCCATTCCATTCCATTGAATTCCATTCCTGTGGATTCCGTTCCATTCCATTCCAATCCATTCCATTCCATTCCATTCCATTCCATCCCATGCGGGTTGATTCCGTTCGATTCCATTCTATTCCATTCCATTCCTTTCCATTGCATTTAATTCCATTCCATTCGCGTTGATTGCATTCCATTCCATTCCATTCCATTCCATTCCTTTCCATTAGGGTTGATTCCACTCCATTCCACTCCATTCCATTCCACTACTTTAGGGTTGATTCCATTCCATTCGATTCCATTCCATTCCATGTCATTCCATTCCATTGAGGTTGATTCCATTCCATTCCATTCCACTCCTTTCCATTCCGTTAGGGTTGATTCCATTCCATTCCATTCCATTCCATTCCATTCCATTCCATTCCATTCCATTCCATTTCATTCCATTCCATTACTTTCCATTCCATTTGGGTTGATTTCATTCCATTCCATTCCATTCCATTCCATTACATTCCAGTCCATTCCATTCGGGTTGATTCAATTCCATTCCAGTCCATTCCTTTCCATTCAATTCCATCCCATTCCATTCCATTTGGGTTGATTATATTCCATTCCATACCATTACATTACATTTCATTCCAGTCTATTTCATTCGGTTTGATTCCATTCCATTCTCTTCCATTCCATTCCATTACATTCCAGTCTGGTTGATTCCATTTCATTCCATTCCATTCCATTCGTTTCCATTCCATTCCATTCCTTTCCATTCCATTCCATTCCGGTTGACTCCATTCCATTCCATTTCATTCCATTCCGTTCCATTTCATTCCATTGCATTCCATTCCATTCCATTTCATTTTATTCCATTCCATTCCATTACATTACATTCTATTCCATTCCATTCGGGTTCATTCCATTCCATTCCATTCCATTAGGGTTGATTGCATTCCATTCCACTCCATTCCATTCCATTCCATTTGGGTTGATTCCATTCCATTCCATTCCATTCCATTCCATTCCATTCCATTCCATTCCATTCTATTTGATTGAATTCCATTCTATTCTATTCCATTCGGTTCCATTCCATTCCATTCCTTTCCATTCCATTCCATTCCGGTTGATTCCATTCCATTCCATTTCATTCCATTCCAATCCATTCCATTCCACTTTATTCCATTGCATTCCGTTTCATTCAATTCCACTCCATTTCATTCCATTCCATTCCATTCCATTTTATTCCATTCCATTCCATTTCATTCCATTCCATTCCATTCCATTCCATTGCATTCCATTCCATCCCATTCCATTCCATTGCATTCCATTCCATTCCATTCCATTCCATTCCATTCCATTCCATTCTATTCCATTCCATTCCATTCCATTCTATTCCATTCCTTTCCATTCCATTCCATTCCATTCCATTCCATTCTATTCCATTCCATTCGGATTGATTCCATTCCATTCCATTCCATTCCATTCCATTCCATTACATTTCATTCGGGTTCATTCCATTCCATTCCGTTCCATTCCATTCCAATCCATTCAATTCGGTTGGATTCCATTGTTTTCCATTCCTTTGCATTCCATTTCGGTTGAGTCCATTCCATTCCATTCCATTCCATTCCATTTCTGTTGATTCCATTCCATTCAATTCCATTCCATTCCATTCGGGATGATTCCATTCCATTCCATTCCATTCCATTCCATTCCATTCCGGTTGTTTCCATTCCATTCCATTCCACTCCATTCAATTGCATTCCATTCCATTCCGGTTGGTTCCATTCCATTCCATTCCATTGTGGTTTATTCCATTCCATTCCATTCGATTCCATTCCATTCGAGTTGATTCCATTCGTTTCCGCTCCATTTAATTCCATTCCTTTCCAATACATTCCATTTGGGTTGATTCAATTCCATTCCGTTCCATTGCATTACATTACATTCTAGTCCATTCCATTCGGGTTGACTCCCTTCCATTCCAGTCCATTCTATTCCATTCCATTCCATCCCATTCCATTCCATTTTGTTTGATTCCATGCCATTCCATACCATTATATTTCATTTAATTCCAGTCCATTCCATTCGGTTTGATTCCATTCCATTCCATTCCATTCCATTCTTGTTGATTCCATTCCATTCCATTCCATTCCATTCCATTCGGTTCCATTCCATTCCTTTCCATTCCGGTTGATTCCATTACATTCCATTCAATTCCATTCCTTTCCATTCCATTCGCGTTGAGTCCATTCGATTCCATCCCATTCCATTCCATTCCATTCCATTCCGGTTGATTCCATTCCGTTCCGTTCCGTTCCATTCCATTCCATTGCATTCCATTCCATTCCATTCTGGTTGATTACAGTCGATTCCGTTCCATTCCATTCCATTCCGTTCGGGTTGATTCCAAGTCATTGCTTTCCATTTAATTTGATTCCATTCCATTAGGGTTGATTCCATTCCATTCCATTCCATTCCATTCCATTCCATTCCATTCCATTCCAGTTTATTCCAATGGGGTTGATTCCATTCCATTCCATTCCATTCCATTCGGGTTAATTCCATTCCATTCCATTCCATTGCATTCCATTCCATTCGGGATGATTCCTTTCCATTCCATTCCATTCGATTCCATTCCATTCCCCTTGGGTTGATTCCCTTCCATTCCATTCCATTCCAGTCCATTCCATTCCATTCCATTCCATTCGGGTTGATTCCATTCCTTTCCACTCCTTTTAATTCCATTCCATTCCAATCCATTCCATTTGTGTTGATTCCATTCCATTCCATTCCATTACATTGCATTCCAGTCCATTCCATTCGGGTTGATTCCATTCCATTCCAGTTCATTCCATTCCATTCCATCCCATTCCATTCCATTTGGTTTGATTCCATTGCATTCCATTCCATTCCATTCTGGTTGATTCCATTCCATTCCATTCCATTCCATTCCATTCCTTTCGGTTCCACTCCATTCCATTCCTTTCCATGCCATTCCATTCCGGTTGATTCCACTCCATTCCATTTCATTCCATTCCATTCCATTCCATTCCATTCCATTCCATTCCATTCCATTCCTTTCCATTCCATTCCATTCCATTCCATTCCATTCCATTTCATTCCATTCCATTGCATTTCATTTCAGACCATTCCATTTAATTCCTTTCCATTCCATTTCATTGCATTATATTCTATTCCATTCCATTTGGGTTGATTCCATTCCATTCCATTCCATTCCATCACATTCCATTCCATTTGATTTGATTCCATTGCATTCCATTCCATTCCATTCCAATCCTTTCTGGTTGATTCCATTCAATTCCATTCCATTCCATTCGCTTCCATTCCATTCCATTCCTTACCATTCCGTTCCATTCCGGTTGACTCCATTCCATTCCATTTCATTCCATTCCATTCCATTTCATTCCATTCCATTCCATTTCATTCCATTCCATTCCATTCCATTCCATTCCATTCCATTCCATTCCATTTCATTTTATTCCATTCCATTCCATTCCATTCCATTCCATTCCATTTCATTCCATTCCATTCCATTTCATTCCATTCCATTCCATTCCATTTTATTCTATTCCATTCCATTTCATTCCATTCCTTTCCATTTCATTCCATTCCATTCCATTGCATTCCATTCCATTTCATTCCATTCCATTCAATTGCTTTTCATTTCACTCCATTCCATTCCATTCCTTTCCATTCCATTTCATTGCATTCCATTCCATTCCATTAGGGTTGTTTCCATTCCATTCCATTACATTCCATTCCCTTCCATTCCATTTGGTTTGATTCCTTTCCATTCCATTCTATTCCATTCCATTCCATTCCATTCTGGTTGAATCCATTCCATTCCATTCCATTCCAATTCATTCCATTCCATTCCATTCGGGTGTATTCCATTCCATTCCATTCCATTCCATTCCATTCCATTCCATTTGGGTTGATTCCATTCCATTCCATTCCATTCCATTCCATTCCATTCGGGATGATTCCATTCCATTCCATTCCATACCATTCCAAAGAATTCCAATCTGGTTGATTCCATTCCACTGCATTCCATTCCATTCCATTCCATGATATTCCATTCCATTCCATTCTGGTTGATTCCATTCCATTCCATTCCATTCCATTCGTTTCCATTCCATTCCATTCCTTTCTATGCCATTCCATTCTGGTTGATTCCATTCCAGTCCATTTCATTCCATTCCATTCCATCTCATTCCATTCCATTCCATTTCATTCCATTCCATTCCACTTCATTTCATTTTATTCCATTCCATTTCATTTCATTCCATTCCATTCCATTCCATTCTATTCCATTCCATTCGGGTTGATTCCCTTCCATTCCATTCCATTCCATTCCATTTCATTCGGGTTCATTCCATTCCATTCCATTCCATTCCATTCCATTCAGGTGGATTCCATTCCATTCCATTCGATTCCATTCCATTCCATTCCATTCGGGTTTTTTCCATTGCATTCCATTCCATTCCCATCCATTCCATTCCATTCAATTTCATTCCATTCGCGTTGATTCCGTTCTATTCGATTCGATTTTATTTGATTCGATTCCATTCCATTCCATTCCATTAGGATGTATTTCCATTCCGTTCCATTCCATTCCATTACATTCGGGTTGATTCCATTCCACTCCATTCCATTCCATTCCATTCCAATGCATTCCATTCCATTCCACTCCATTCCATTCCATTCCACTCCATTCCGTTCCATTCCATTCTGGTTGATTCCACTCCAATCCATTCCATTCCATTCCATGCCATTCCATTGCAATCGTGTTGATTTCATTCCATTCCATTCCATTCTCTTCCATTCCATTCCATTCCATTCCACTCCATTGCATTCCATTCCATTTGGGTTGATTCTATTCCATTCCATTCTATTCCATTCCAGTCGGGTTGAGACCATTCCATTCCATTCCATTCCATTCGTGTTGATTCCCTTCAATTCCATTACATTCCATTTCATTCCATTCCATTCCATTCCATTCCAGTTTATTCCAATGGGGTTGATTCCATTCCATTCCATTCCTTTCCTTTCGTGTTGATTCCATTCGATTCCATTCCATTCCATTCCATTCCATTCCATTCGGGTTGATTCCATTCCATTCCATTCCATTGCATTCCATTCCATTCGGGATGATTCCTTTCCATTCCATTCCATTCCATTCGATTCCATTCCATTCCCCTCGGGTTGATTCCCTTCCATTCCATTCCATTCCAGTCCATTCCATTCCATTCCATTCCTTTCCATTGCATTCCATTCCATGATTTTCCATTCCATTGCATTCGGGTTGCTTCCGTTCGATTCCATTCCATTCCATTCCATTCCATTCCATTCCATTCCATTCCATTCCATTGCTTTCCATTCCAGTCCTTTCGGGTTGATTCCATTTCATTCCATTTCACTCCATTGTATTAGCGTTGAGTCCATTCGATTCCATCCCATTCCATTCCATTCCATTCCAGTTGGTTCCATTCCATTCCCTTCCACTCCATTCCATTCCATTCCATTCTGGTTTATTCCATTCCATTCAATTCCATTCCATTCCATTCCATTCCATTCCATTCCATTCGGGTTGATTCCATTCGTTTCCACTCCATTTAATTCCATTCCATTCCAATCCATTCCATTTGTGTTGGTTCCATTCCATTCCACTCCATTGTATTACATTGCATTCCAGTCCATTCCATTCCATTCCATTCCATCCCATTCCATTCCATTTGGTTTGATTTCATTCCTTTCCATACCATCACATTCCATTCCATTCCGTTCCATTCCATTCCATTCTGGTTGATTCCATTCCATTCCATTCCATTCCATTCGGTTCCATTCCATTCCATTCTTTTCCACTCCATTCCATTCCGGTTGATTCCATTCAATTCCATTTCATTCCATTCCATTCCATTTCACTCCATTCCATTCCATTCCATTCCATATCATTTTATTCCTTTCCATTCCATTTCATTCCATTCCATTCCTTTTCATTCCATTCCATTTCATTCCATTTCATTCCATTCCTTTCCATTCCATTCCATTCCATTCGGGTTGATGCCATTCCATTCCATTCCATTCCATTTCATTCGGGTTCATTCCATTCCATTCCATTCCATTCCATTCGGGATGATTCCATTCCATTCCATTCCATTCCATTCAATTCCATTCGGTTTGATTCCATTGCATTCAATTCCATTCCATTACATTCCAGTACATTCCATTCGGGTTGATTCCTTTCCATTCCAGTCCATTCCATTCCATTCAATTCCATCCCATTCCATTCCATTTGGGTTGGTTCCACTCCATTCCATACCATTACCTTACATTTCATTCCAGTCTATTCCATTCGGTTTGATTCCATTCCATTCTATTCCATTCCATTCCATTCCATTCCAGTCTGGTTGATTCCATTCCATTCCATTCCATTCGTTTCCATTCCATTACATTCCTTTCCATTCCATTCCATTCCTGTTGATTCCATTCCAATCCATTTCATTCCATTCCGTTCCATTCCATTCCACTCCATTCCATTCCATTCCATTTCATTTTATTCCATTCCATTCCATTCCATTCCATTCCCTTCCATTCCATTCCACTCAATTCCCTTCCATTCCACTCCATTCCATTCCATTCCATTCCATTCTATTCCATTCCATTCCTTTCCATTGCATTCCATTCCCTTCCGATTGATTTCGTTCCATTCCATTCCATTCCATTCCATTCCATTTCGGTTCATTCCATTCCATTTCATTCCATTTCTGTCCATTCCATTCCATTCCGGATGATTCCATTGCATTCCATTCACTTCCACTCGGGTTGATTCCATTCCATTCCGTTCCATTCCATTCCATTCCATTCCAGGATATTCCATTCCATTCCATTCCAGGTGATTCCATTCGATTCCATTCCATTCCATTCCATTCCATAAGAGGTGATTAAATTCCAATACATTCCATCCCATTCCATTCCGTTCCACTCCATTCCAATCCATTCCATTCCATTCCAATCCATTCCATTCCTTTCCATTCGCGTTGATTCCATTCGCGTCCATTCCATTCCATTCCAATCCATTCTATTCCATTCCATCCCATTCCATTCCATTCCATTCCATTCCATTCCGGTTGGTTCCATTCCATTGCATTCCATTCCACTCCATTCCATTCCATTCCATTTTGGTTTATTCCATTCCATTCCATTCCATTCCATTCCATTCCATTCCAATCCATTCCATTCCATTTTGGTTTATTCCATTCCATTCCATTCCATTCCATTCCATTCCATTCCATTGCATTCGGGTTGATTCCATTCCTTTCCACTCCTTTTAATTCCATTCCATTCCAATCCACTCCATTTTGGTTGATTCCATTCCATTCCATTCCATTCCATTCCATTACATTGCATTCCAGTCCATTCCATTCGTGTTGATTTCATTCCATTCCAGTCCATTCCATTCCATTCCATCCCATTCCATTCCATTTGGTTTGATTCCATTGCATTCCATTCCATTCCATTCTGGTTGATTCCATTCCATTCCATTCCATTCCATTCGGTTCCACTCCATTCCATTCCTTTCCATTCCATTCCATTCCGGTTGATTCCACTCCATTCCATTTCATTCCATTCCATTCGATTTCATTCCATTCCATTCCATTTCATTCCATTCCATTCCATTCCTTTCCATTCCATTCCATTCCATTCCATTCCAGTCCATTTCATTCCATTCCATTGCATTTCATTTCAGACCATTCCATTCCATTCCTTTCCATTCCATTTCATTGCATTCCATTCTATTCCATTCCATTTGGGTTGATTCCATTCCATTCCATTCCATTCCATTCCATTCCATCCCATCCCATTCCATTTGGATTGATTCCATTGCATTCCATTCCATTCCATTCCATTCCATTCCTTTCTGGTTGATTCCATTCGATTCCATTGCATTCCATTCGGTTCCATTCCATTCCATTCCTTACCATTCCGTTCCATTCCGGTTGATTCCATTCCATTCCATTTCATTCCATTCCATTCCGTTTCATTCCATTCCATTCCATTTCATTCCATTCCATTCCATTTCATTCCATTCCATTTCATTCCATTCCATTCCATTTCATTCCATTCCATTCCATTCCATTTCATTTTATTCCATTCCATTCCATTTTAGTCCATTCCATTCCGTTTCATTCCATTCCATTCCATTCCATTTTATTCCATTCCATTCCATTTCATTCCATTCCATTCCATTTCATTCCATTCCATTGCATTCCATTGCATTCCATTCCGTTTCATTCCATTCTATTCCATTGCATTTCATTTCAGTCCATTCCATTCCATTCCTTTCCATTCCATTTCATTGCATTCCATTCTATTCCATTCCATTTGGGTTGATTCCATTCCATTCTATTCCATTCCATTCCATTCCATTCCATTCCATTCCATTCCATTCCATTCAATTTCATTCGGGTTCATTCCATTCCATTCCTTTCCATTCCATTCGGGTTCATTCCATTCCATTCCATTCCATTCCATTCCATTCCATTCCATTCAATTCGGTTGGATTCCATCCCATTCCATTCGATTCCATTCCATTCTATTCCATTCCATTCCATTCCATTCCATTCGGGTTGAATCCATACCCTTCCATTCCATTCCCATCCATTCCATTCCATTCAACTTCATTCCATTCGGGTTGATTCCATTCTATTCGATTCGGTTTTATTTGATTCGATTCCATTCCATTCCTTTCCATTCCATTAGGGTTGATTCCATTCCGTTCCATTCCATTCCATTCCATTAGTGTTGATTCCATTCCATTCCCTTCCATTCCATTCCATTCCACTCCATTTCCTTCCATTCCACTCCACTCCATTACATTGCATTCTATTCCCTTCCATTCCATTACATTCCATTCCCTTCGGGTTGATTCCGTTCCAATCCATTCCATTCCATTTCATACCATTCCATTCCATCAGGGCTGATTCCATTCCATTCCATTCCATTCCATTCCATTCCATTCCCTTCCATTTGGGCTGATTCCATTCCATTCCATTCCATTCCATTTCATTCGGGTGCATTCCATGCTATTCCTTTCCATTCCATTCCATTCCATTCCATTCCATTCTGGTTGATTCCATTCCATTCCATTCCATTCCATTCGGTTCCATTCCATTCCATTCTTTTCCACTCCATTCCATTCCGGTTGATTCCATTCAATTCCATTTCATTCCATTCCATTCCATTTCACTCCATTCCATTCCATTCCATTCCATATCATTTTATTCCTTTCCATTCCATTTCATTCCATTCCATTCCTTTTCATTCCATTCCATTTCTTTCCATTTCATTCCATTCCTTTCCATTCCATTCCATTCCATTCGGGTTGATGCCATTCCATTCCATTTCATTCGGGTTCATTCCATTCCATTCCATTCCATTCCATTCGGGATGATTCCATTCCATTCCATTCCATTCGATTCAGTTCCATTCGGTTTGATTCCATTCCATTCAATTCCATTCCATTACATTCCAGTCCATTCCATTCGGGTTGATTCCTTTCCATTCCAGTCCATTCCATTCCATTCAATTCCATCCCATTCCATTCCATTTGGGTTGATTCCATTCCATTCCATACCATTACCTTACATTTCATTCCAGTCTATTCCATTCGGTTTGATTCCATTCCATTCTATTCCATTCCATTCCATTCCATTCCAGTCTGGTTGATTCCATTCCATTCCTTTCCATTACATTCGTTTCCATTCCATTCCACTCCATTCCAGTCTGGTTGATTCCACTCCATTCCATTCCATTCGTTTCCATTCCATTCCATTCCTTTCCATTCCATTCCATGCCGGTTGATTCCATTCCAATCCATTTCATTCCATTCCGTTCCATTCCATTCCACTCCATTCCATTCCATTCCATTTCATTTTATTCCATTCCATTCCATTCCATTCCCTTCCATTCCTTTCCACTCAATTCCCTTCCATTCCACTCCATTCCATTCCATTCCATTCCATTCTATTCCATTCCATTCCTTTCCATTGCATTCCATTCCCTTCGGATTGATTTCGTTCCAATCCATTCCATTCCATTCCATTCCATTTCGGTTGATTCCATTCCATTTCATTCCATTCCTGTCCATTCCATTCCATTCCGGATGATTCCATTGCATTCCATTCAATTCCACTCGGGTTGATTCCATTCCATTCCATTCCAGTCCATTCCATTCCAGGATATTCCATTCCATTCCATTCCAGTTGATTCCATTCGATTCCATTCCATTCCATTCCATTCCATTCCATAAGACGTGATTAAATTCCAATCCATTCCATCCCATTCCATTCCGTTCCACTCCATTCCAATCCATTCCATTCCATTCCAATCCATTCCATTCCTTTCCATTCGGGTTGATTCCATTCGAGTCCATTCCATTCCATTCTATTCCATTCCATTCCTTTCCATTGCATTCCATTCCCTTCGGATTGATTTCGTTCCATTCCATTCCATTCCATTCCATTCCATTTCGGTTCATTCCATTCCATTTCATTCCATTTCTGTCCATTCCATTCCATTCCGGATGATTCCATTGCATTCCATTCAATTCCACTCGGGTTGATTCCATTCCATTCCATTCCATTCCATTCCATTCCATTCCAGGATATTCCATTCCATTCCATTCCAGTTGATTCCATTCGATTCCATTCCATTCCATTCCATTCCATAAGAGGTGATTAAATTCCAATACATTCCATCCCATTCCATTCCGTTCCACTCCATTCCAATCCATTCCATTCCATTCCAATCCATTCCATTCCTTTCCATTCGCGTTGATTCCATTCGCGTCCATTCCATTCCATTCCAATCCATTCTATTCCTTTCCATCCCATTCCATTCCATTCCATTCCATTCCATTCCGGTTGGTTCCATTCCATTGCATTCCATTCCACTCCATACCATTCCATTCCATTCTGGTTTATTCAATTCCATTCCATTCCATTCCATTCCATTCCATTCCATTCCATTCCATTCCATTCGGGTTGATTCCATTCCTTTGCACTCCTTTTAATTCCATTCCATTCCAATCCATTCCATTTTTTGTTGATTCCATTCCATTCCATTCCATTCCATTACATTGCATTCCAGTCCATTCCATTCGGGTTGATTCCATTCCATTCCAGTCCATTCCATTCCATTCCATCCCATTCCATTCCATTTGGTTTGATTCCATTGCATTCCATTCCATTCCATTCTGGTTGATTCCATTCCATTCCATTCCATTCCATTCCATTCGGTTCCACTCCATTCCATTCCTTTCCATGCCATTCCATTCCGGTTGATTCCACTCCATTCCATTTC
Source organism: Pan paniscus (assembly GCF_029289425.2). Taxonomy (NCBI): domain Eukaryota; kingdom Metazoa; phylum Chordata; class Mammalia; order Primates; family Hominidae; genus Pan; species Pan paniscus. Next base: position 45,270,900 of record NC_073268.2, on the reverse strand, counting down.
ATTTCATTCCATTCCATTTCATTCCATTCCATTCCATTCCATTCCATTCCTTTCCATTCCTTTCCATTCCATTCCATTCCATTCCATTCCATTCCATTTCATTCCATTCCATTGCATTTCATTTCAGACCATTCCATTCCATTCCTTTCCATTCCATTTCATTGCATTCCATTCTATTCCATTCCATTTGGGTTGATTCCATTCCATTCCATTCCATTCCATCCCATTCCATTCCATTTGGTTTGGTTCCATTGCATTCCATTCCATTCCATTCCATTCCTTTCTGGTTGATTCCATTCGATTCCATTCCATTCCATTCGGTTCCATTCCATTCCATTCCTTACCATTCCGTTCCATTCCGGTTGATTCCATTCCATTCCATTTCATTCCATTCCTTTCCATTTCATTCCATTCAATTCCATTTCATTCCATTCCATTCCATTGCATTCCATTCCATTTCATTCCATTCCATTCCATTGCATTTCATTTCAGTCCATTCCATTCCATTCCTTTCCATTCCATTTCATTGCATTCCATTCCATTTGGGTTGATTCCATTCCATTCCATTCCATCCCATTCCATTTCATTCGGGTTCATTCCATTCCATTCCATTCCATTCGGGTTCATTCCATTCCATTCCATTCAATTCGGCTGGATTCCATCCCATTCCATTCGATTCCATTCCATTCTATTCCATTCCATTCCATTCCATTCCATTCCTTTCTGGTTGAATCCATACCCTTCCATTCCATTCCCATCCATTCCATTCCATTCAATTTCATTCCATTCGGGTTGATTCCATTCTATTCGATTCGGTTTTATTTGATTCGATTCCATTCCATTACTTTCCATTCCATTAGGGTTGATTCCATTCCGTTCCATTCCATTCCATTCCATTAGTGTTGATTCCATTCCATTCCCTTCCACTCCATTCCATTCCACTCCATTCCCTTCCATTCCACTCCACTCCATTCCATTCCATTCTATTCCATTCCATTCCATTACATTCCATTCCCTTCGGGTTGATTCCGTTCGAATCCATTCCATTCCATTTCATTCCATTCCATTCCATCATGGTTGATTCCATTCAATTCCATTCCATTCCATTCCCTTCCATTTGGCCTGATTCCATTTCATTCCATTCCATTCGGGTGGATTCCATGCTATTCCATTCCATTCCATTCCATTCCATTCCATTCCATTCCATTTCGGCTGATTCTATTCCATTCCATTCCTTTCCATTGCATTTGGGTTGATTCCATTCCATTCCATTCCATTCCATTCCATTCCATTCCATTCCATTCGGGATGATTCCATTCCATTCCATTCCATTCCATTCAATTCCACTCGGGTTGATTCCATTCCATTCCATTCCATTCCATTCCATTCCATTCCATTATATTCCATTCCATTCCATTCCGGTTGATTCCATTCGATTCCATTCGATTCCATTCCATTCCATTCCATTCTATCCCATTCCATTCCTTTCGGGTTGATTCCATTTAATTCCATTCCAATTCATTCCATTAGATTCCATTCCGTTCGGTTTGATTCCATTCCATTCCATTCCATTCCATTGCATTCCATTCCGTTTGGGATGATTCCATTCCATTCCCTTCCATTCCATTCCATTCAATTCCATTACATTAGGGTTTTTTCCATTCCATTCCATTCCTTTGCGTTCCATTCCATTCCATTCGGGTTGATTACGTTCCATCCCAATCCATTCCATTCCATTCCATTCGCGTTGAGTCAATTCGATTCCATCCCATTCCATTCCATTCCATTCCATTCCGGTTGATTCCATTCCGTTCCGTTCCATTCCATTCCATTGCATTCCATTCCATTCCTTTCCATTCTTGTTGATTCCAGTCGATTCCATTCCATTCCATTCCATTCCGTTCGGGTTGATTGCATTCCATTCCATTCCATTTAATTTGATTCCATTCCATTTGGGTTGATTCCATTCCATTCCATTCCAATATATTCCAGTTCATTCCATTCGGGTTGATTCCATTCCACTCCATGCCATTCCATTCCATTCCATTCCATTCCATTCCATTGCTTTCCATTCCAGTCCTTTCGGGTTGATTCCATTTCATTCCATTTCACTCCATTGTATTAGCGTTGAGTCCATTCGATTCCATCCCATTCCATTCCATTCCATTCCAGTTGGTTCCATTCCATTCCCTTCCACTCCATTCCATTCCATTCCGTTCTGGTTTATTCCATTCCATTCAATTCCATTCCATTCAATTCCATTCCATTCCATTCCATTCGGGTTGATTCCATTCGTTTCCACTCCATTTAATTCCATTCCATTCCAATCCATTCCATTTGGGTTGGTTCCATTCCATTCCACTCCATTGTATTACATTGCATTCCAGTCCATTCCATTCCATTCCATTCCATCCCATTCCATTCCATTTGCTTTGATTTCATTCCTTTCCATACCATCACATTCCATTCCATTCCATTCCATTCCATTCCATTCTGGTTGATTCCATTCCATTCCATTCCATTCCATTCGGTTCCATTCCTTTCCCTTCCATTCCAGTCTGGTTGATTCCATTCCATTCCATTCCATTCCATTCTTTTCCACTCAATTCCATTCCGGTTGATTCCATTCAATTCCATTTCATTCCATTCCATTCCATTTCATTCCATTCCATTCCATTCCATTCCATATCATTTTATTACTTTCCATTCCATTTCATTCCATTCCATTCCATTTCATTCCATTCCATTTCATTCCATTCCTTTCCATTGCATTCCATTCCCTTCGGATTGATTTCGTTCCAATCCATTCCATTCCATTCCATTCCATTTCGGTTGATTCCATTCCATTTCATTCCATTCCTGTCCATTCCATTCCATTCCGGATGATTCCATTGCATTCCATTCAATTCCACTCGGGTTGATTCCATTCCATTCCATTCCAGTCCATTCCATTCCAGGATATTCCATTCCATTCCATTCCAGTTGATTCCATTCGATTCCATTCCATTCCATTCCATTCCATTCCATAAGAGGTGATTAAATTCCAGTCCATTCCATCCCATTCCATTCCGTTCCACTCCATTCCAATCCATTCCATTCCATTCCAATCCATTCCATTCCTTTCCATTCGGGTTGATTCCATTCGAGTCCATTCCATTCCATTCCAATCCATTCTATTCCATTCCATCCAATTCCATTCCATTCCATTCCATTCCGGTTGGTTCCATTCCATTGCATTCCATTCCACTCCATTCCATTCCATTCCATTTTGGTTTATTCAATTCCATTCCATTCCATTCCATTCCATTCCATTCCATTCCATTCGGGTTGATTCCATTCCTTTCCATTCCTTTTAATTCCATTCCATTCCAATCCATTCCATTTGGGTTGATTCCATTCCATTCCATTCCATTACATTACATTGCATTCAAGTCCATTCCATTCGGGTTGATTCCATTCCATTCCAGTCCATTCCATTCCATTCCATCCCATTCCATTCCATTTGGTTTGATTCCATTGCATTCCATTCCATTCCATTCTGGTAGATTCCATTCCATTCCATTCCATTCCATTCCATTCGGTTCCACTTCATTCCATTCCTTTCCATGCCATTCCATTCCGGTTGATTCCACTCCATTTCATTCCATTTCATTCCATTCCATTCCATTCCATTTTATTCCATTCCATTCCATTCCATTCCTTTCCATTCCTTTCCATTCCATTCCATTCCATTCCATTCCATTCGTGTTGAATCCATACCCTTCCATTCCATTCCCATCCATTCCATTCCATTCAACTTCATTCCATTTGGGTTGATTCCATTCTATTCGATTCGGTTTTATTTGATTCGATTCCATTCCATTCCTTTCCATTCCATTAGGGTTGATTCCATTCCGTTCCATTCCATTCCATTCCATTAGTGTTGATTCCATTCCATTCCCTTCCATTCCATTCCATTCCACTCCATTTCCTTCCATTCCACTCCACTCCATTACATTCCATTCTATTCCCTTCCATTCCATTACATTCCATTCCCTTCGGGTTGATTCCGTTCCAATCCATTCCATTCCATTTCATACCATTCCATTCCATCAGGGCTGATTCCATTCCATTCCATTCCATTCCATTCCATTCCATTCCCTTCCATTTGGGCTGATTCCATTCCATTCCATTCCATTCCATTCCATTCGGGTGGATTCCATGCTATTCCTTTCCATTCCATTCCATTCCATTCCATTCCATTCTGGTTGATTCCATTCCATTCCATTCCATTCCATTCGGTTCCATTCCATTCCATTCTTTTCCACTCCATTCCATTCCGGTTGATTCCATTCAATTCCATTTCATTCCATTCCATTCCATTTCACTCCATTCCATTCCATTCCATTCCATATCATTTTATTCCTTTCCATTCCATTTCATTCCATTCCATTCCTTTTCATTCCATTCCATTTCATTCCATTTCATTCCATTCCTTTCCATTCCATTCCATTCCATTCGGGTTGATGCCATTCCATTCCATTCCATTCCATTTCATTCGGGTTCATTCCATTCCATTCCATTCCATTCCATTCGGGATGATTCCATTCCATTCCATTCCATTCGATTCAATTCCATTCGGTTTGATTCCATTCCATTCAATTCCATTCCATTACATTCCAGTCCATTCCATTCGGGTTGATTCCTTTCCATTCCAGTCCATTCCATTCCATTCAATTCCATCCCATTCCATTCCATTTGGGTTGATTCCATTCCATTCCATACCATTACCTTACATTTCATTCCAGTCTATTCCATTCGGTTTGATTCCATTCCATTCTATTCCATTCCATTCCATTCCATTCCAGTCTGGTTGATTCCATTCCATTCCTTTCCATTACATTCGTTTCCATTCCATTCCACTCCATTCCAGTCTGGTTGATTCCACTCCATTCCATTCCATTCGTTTCCATTCCATTCCATTCCTTTCCATTCCATTCCATGCCGGTTGATTCCATTCCAATCCATTTCATTCCATTCCGTTCCATTCCATTCCACTCCATTCCATTCCATTCCATTTCATTTTATTCCATTCCATTCCATTCCATTCCCTTCCATTCCTTTCCACTCAATTCCCTTCCATTCCACTCCATTCCATTCCATTCCATTCCATTCTATTCCATTCCATTCCTTTCCATTGCATTCCATTCCCTTCGGATTGATTTCGTTCCAATCCATTCCATTCCATTCCATTCCATTTCGGTTGATTCCATTCCATTTCATTCCATTCCTGTCCATTCCATTCCATTGCGGATGATTCCATTGCATTCCATTCAATTCCACTCGGGTTGATTCCATTCCATTCCATTCCAGTCCATTCCATTCCAGGATATTCCATTCCATTCCATTCCAGTTGATTCCATTCGATTCCATTCCATTCCATTCCATTCCATTCCATTCCATAAGACGTGATTAAATTCCAATCCATTCCATCCCATTCCATTCCGTTCCACTCCATTCCAATCCATTCCATTCCATTCCAATCCATTCCATTCCTTTCCATTCGGGTTGATTCCATTCGAGTCCATTCCATTCCATTCTATTCCATTCCATTCCTTTCCATTGCATTCCATTCCCTTCGGATTGATTTCGTTCCATTCCATTCCATTCCATTCCATTCCATTTCGGTTCATTCCATTCCATTTCATTCCATTTCTCTCCATTCCATTCCATTCCGGATTATTCCATTGCATTCCATTCAATTCCACTCGGGTTGATTCCATTCCATTCCATTCCATTCCATTCCATTCCATTCCATTCCATTCCAGGATATTCCATTCCATTCCATTCCAGTTGATTCCATTCGATTCCATTCCATTCCATTCCATTCCATAAGAGGTGATTAAATTCCAATACATTCCATCCCATTCCATTCCGTTCCACTCCATTCCAATCCATTCCATTCCATTCCAATCCATTCCATTCCTTTCCATTCGCGTTGATTCCATTCGCGTCCATTCCATTCCATTCCAATCCATTCTATTCCATTCCATCCCATTCCATTCCATTCCATTCCATTCCATTCCGGTTGGTTCCATTCCATTGCATTCCATTCCACTCCATTCCATTCCATTCCATTCTAGTTTATTCAATTCCATTCCATTCCATTCCATTCCATTCCATTCCATTCCATTCCATTCGGGTTGATTCCATTCCTTTGCACTCCTTTTAATTCCATTCCATTCCAATCCATTCCATTTTTTGTTGATTCCATTCCATTCCATTCCATTCCATTACATTGCATTCCAGTCCATTCCATTCGGGTTGATTCCATTCCATTCCAGTCCATTCCATTCCATTCCATCCCATTCCATTCCATTTGGTTTGATTCCATTGCATTCCATTCCATTCCATTCTGGTTGATTCCATTCCATTCCATTCCATTCCATTCCATTCGGTTCCACTCCATTCCATTCCTTTCCAAGCCATTCCATTCCGGTTGATTCCACTCCATTCCATTTCATTTCATTCCATTCCATTTCATTCCATTCCATTCCATTCCATTCCATTCCTTTCCATTCCTTTCCATTCCATTCCATTCCATTCCATTCCATTCCATTTCATTCCATTCCATTGCATTTCATTTCAGACCATTCCATTCCATTCCTTTCCATTCCATTTCATTGCATTCCATTCTATTCCATTCCATTTGGGTTGATTCCATTCCATTCCATTCCATTACATCCCATTCCATTCCATTTGGTTTGGTTCCATTGCATTCCATTCCATTCCATTCCATTCCTTTCTGGTTGATTCCATTCGATTCCATTCCATTCCATTCGGTTCCATTCCATTCCATTCCTTACCATTCCGTTCCATTCCGGTTGATTCCATTCCATTCCATTTCATTCCATTCCTTTCCATTTCATTCCATTCAATTCCATTTCATTCCATTCCATTCCATTGCATTCCATTCCATTTCATTCCATTCCATTCCATTGCATTTCATTTCAGTCCATTCCATTCCATTCCTTTCCATTCCATTTCATTGCATTCCATTCCATTTGGGTTGATTCCATTCCATTCCATTCCATCCCATTCCATTTCATTCGGGTTCATTCCATTCCATTCCATTCCATTCGGGTTCATTCCATTCCATTCCATTCAATTCGGCTGGATTCCATCCCATTCCATTCGATTCCATTCCATTCTATTCCATTCCATTCCATTCCATTCCATTCCATTCCATTCCATTCTGGTTGAATCCATACCCTTCCATTCCATTCCCATCCATTCCATTCCATTCAATTCAATTCCATTCGGGTTGATTCCATTCTATTAGATTCGGTTTTATTTGATTCGATTCCATTCCATTACTTTCCATTCCATTAGGGTTGATTCCATTCCGTTCCATTCCATTCCATTCCATTAGTGTTGATTCCATTCCATTCCCTTCCACTCCATTCCATTCCACTCCATTCCCTTCCATTCCACTCCACTCCATTCCATTCCATTCTATTCCATTCCATTCCATTACATTCCATTCCCTTCGGGTTGATTCCGTTCGAATCCATTCCATTCCATTTCATTCCATTCCATTCCATCATGGTTGATTCCATTCAATTCCATTCCATTCCATTCCCTTCCATTTGGCCTGATTCCATTTCATTCCATTCCATTCGGGTGGATTCCATGCTATTCCATTCCATTCCATTCCATTCCATTCCATTCCATTCCATTTCGGCTGATTCTATTCCATTCCATTCCTTTCCATTGCATTTGGGTTGATTCCATTCCATTCCATTCCATTCCATTCCATTCCATTCCATTCCATTCCATTCGGGATGATTCCATTCCATTCCATTCCATTCCATTCAATTCCACTCGGGTTGATTCCATTCCATTCCATTCCATTCCATTCCATTCCATTATATTCCATTCCATTCCATTCCGGTTGATTCCATTCGATTCCATTCGATTCCATTACATTCCATTCCATTCTATCCCATTCCATTCCTTTCGGGTTGATTCCATTTAATTCCATTCCAATTCATTCCATTAGATTCCATTCCGTTCGGTTTGATTCCATTCCATTCCATTCCATTCCATTGCATTCCATTCCGTTTGGGATGATTCCATTCCATTCCCTTCCATTCCATTCCATTCAATTCCATTACATTAGGGTTTTTTCCATTCCATTCCATTCCTTTGCGTTCCATTCCATTCCATTCGGGTTGATTACGTTCCATCCCAATCCATTCCATTCCATTCCATTCGCGTTGAGTCAATTCGATTCCATCCCATTCCATTCCATTCCATTCCATTCCGGTTGATTCCATTCCGTTCCGTTCCATTCCATTCCATTGCATTCCATTCCATTCCTTTCCATTCTGGTTGATTCCAGTCGATTCCATTCCATTCCATTCCATTCCGTTCGGGTTGATTCCATTCCATTCCATTCCATTTAATTTGATTCCATTCCATTTGGGTTGATTGCATTCCATTCCATTCCAATATATTCCAGTTCATTCCATTCGGGTTGATTCCATTCCACTCCATGCCATTCCATTCCATTCCATTCCATTCCATTCCATTGCTTTCCATTCCAGTCCTTTCGGGTTGATTCCATTTCATTCCATTTCACTCCATTGTATTAGCGTTGAGTCCATTCGATTCCATCCCATTCCATTCCATTCCATTCCAGTTGGTTCCATTCCATTCCCTTCCACTCCATTCCATTCCATTCCGTTCTGGTTTATTCCATTCCATTCAATTCCATTCCATTCAATTCCATTCCATTCCATTCCATTCGGGTTGATTCCATTCGTTTCCACTCCATTTAATTCCATTCCATTCCAATCCATTCCATTTGGGTTGGTTCCATTCCATTCCACTGCATTGTATTACATTGCATTCCAGTCCATTCCATTCCATTCCATTCCATCCCCTTCCATTCCATTTGGTTTGATTTCATTCCTTTCCATACCATCACATTCCATTCCATTCCATTCCATTCCATTCCATTCTGGTTGATTCCATTCCATTCCATTCCATTCCATTCGGTTCCTTTCCTTTCCATTCCATTCCAGTCTGGTTGATTCCATTCCATTCCATTCCATTCCATTCTTTTCCACTCAATTCCATTCCGGTTGATTCCATTCAATTCCATTTCATTCCATTCCATTCCATTTCATTCCATTCCATTCCATTTCATTCCATTCCATTCCATTCCATTCCATATCATTTTATTACTTTCCATTCCATTTCATTCCATTCCATTCCATTTCATTCCATTCCATTTCATTCCATTCCTTTCCATTGCATTCCATTCCATTCGGGTTGATTCCATTCCATTCCATTCCATTCAATTTCATTCGGGTTCATTCCATTCCATTCCATTCCATTCCGTTCGGTTTGACTCCATTCCATTCCATTCCATTCCATTACATTCCAGTCCATTCCATTCGGGTTGATTCCTTTCCATTCCAGTCCATTCCATTCCATTCAATTCCATCCCATTCCATTCCATTTGGGTTGATTCCATTCCATTCCATACCATTACCTTACATTTCATTCCAGTCTATTCCATTCGGTTTGATTCCATTCCATTCTATTCCATTCCATTCCATTCCATTCCAGTCTGGTTGATTCCATTCCACTCCATTCCATTACATTCGTTTCCATTCCATTACACTCCATTCCAGTCTGGTTGATTCCATTCCATTCCATTCCATTCGTTTCCATTCCATTCCATTCCTTTCCATTCCATTCCATTCCGGTTGATTCCATTCCAATCCATTTCATTCCATTCCGTTCCATTCCATTCCACTCCATTCCATTCCATTCCATTTCATTTTATTCCGTTCCATTCCATTCCATTCCATTCCCTTCCATTCCATTCCACTCAATTCCCTTCCATTCCACTCCATTCCATTCCACTCCATACCATTCTATTCCATTCCATTCCATTCCATTCCCTTCCATTCCATTCCACTCAATTCCCTTCCATTCCACTCCATTCCATTCCATTCCAATCCATTCTATTCCATTCCATTCCTTTCCATTGCATTCCACTCCCTTCGGATTGATTTCTTTCCAATCCATTCCATTCCATTCCATTCCATTTCGGTTGATTCCATTCCATTTCATTCCATTCCTGTCCATTCCATTCCATTCCGGATGATTCCATTGCATTCCATTCAATTCCACTCGGGTTGATTCCATTCCATTCCATTCCAGTCCATTCCATTCCAGGATATTCCATTCCATTCCATTCCAGTTGATTCCATTCGATTCGATTCCATTCCATTCCATTCCATTCCATAAGAGGTGATTAAATTCCAGTCCATTCCATCCCATTCCATTCCGTTCCAATCCATTCCAATCCATTCCATTCCATTCCAATCCATTCCATTCCTTTCCATTCGGGTTGATTCCATTCGAGTCCATTCCATTCCATTCCAATCCATTCTATTCCATTCCATCCAATTCCATTCCATTCCATTCCATTCCGGTTGGTTCCATTCCATTGCATTCCATTCCACTCCATTCCATTCCATTCCATTTTGGTTTATTCAATTCCATTCCATTCCATTCCATTCCATTCCTTTCGGGTTGATTCCATTCCTTTCCATTCCTTTTAATTCCATTCCATTCCAATCCATTCCATCTGGGTTGATTCCATTCCATTCCATTCCATTCCATTACATTGCATTCCAGTCCATTCCATTCGGGTTGATTCCATTCCATTCCAGTCCATTCCATTCCATTCCATCCCATTCCATTCCATTTGGTTTGATTCCATTGCATTCCATTCCATTCCATTCTGGTAGATTCCATTCCATTCCATTCCATTCCATTCCATTCCATTCGGTTCCACTTCATTCCATTCCTTTCCATGCCATTCCATTCCGGTTGATTCCACTCCACTTCATTCCATTTCATTCCATTCCATTCCATTCCATTTTATTCCATTCCATTCCATTCCATTCCTTTCCATTCCTTTCCATTCCATTCCATTCCATTCCATTCCATTTCATTCCATTCCATTGCATTTCATTTCAGTCCATTCCATTCCATTCCTTTCCATTGCATTTCATTGCATTCCATTCCATTCCATTCCATTTGGGTTGATTCCATTCCATTCCATTACTTTCCATCCCATTCCATTCCATTTGGTTTGATTCCATTGCATTCCATTCCATTCCATTCCATTCCTTTCTGGTTGATTCCATTCGATTCCATTCCATTCCAATCGGTTCCATTCCATTCCATTCCTTACCATTCCGTTCCATTCCGGTTGATTCCATTCCATTCCATTTCATTCCATTCCATTCCATTTCATTCCATTCCATTCCATTTCATTCCATTCCATTCCATTCCATTCCATTCCATTCCATTCCATTTCATTCCATTCCATTCCATTTCATTCCATTCCATTCCATTTCATTCCATTCCATTCCATTCCATTCCATTCCATTCCATTCCATTTCATTCCATTCCATTCCATTCCATTCCATTTCATTCCATTCCATTCCATTCCATTCCATTCCATTCCATTTCATTCCATTCCATTCCATTTCATTCCATTCCATTCCATTCCATTTTATTCCATTCCATTCCATTTCATTCCATTCCATTCCATTTCATTCCCTTCAATTCCATTTCATTCCATTCAATTCCATTTCATTCCATTCCATTCCATTGCATTCCATTCCATTTCATTCCATTCCATTCCATTGCATTTCATTTCAGTCCATTCCATTCCATTCCTTTCCATTCCATTTCATTGCATTCCATTCTATTCCATTCCATTTGGGTTGATTCCATTCCATTCCATTCCATTCCATTTCATTCGGGTTCATTCCATTCCATTCCATTCCATTCCATTCGGGTTCATTCCATTCCATTCCATTCCATTCCATTCCATTCGGTTGGATTCCATCCCATTCCATTCGATTCCATTCCATTCTATTCCATTCCATTCCATTCCATTCCATTCCATTCGGGTTGAATCCATACCCTTCCATTCCATTCCCATCCATTCCATTCCGTTCAATTTCATTCCATTCGGGTTGATTCCATTCTATTCGATTCGGTTTTATTTGATTCGATTCCATTCCATTCCTTTCCATTCCATTAGGGTTGATTCCATTCCGTTCCATTCCATTCCATTCCATTAGTGTTGATTCCATTCCATTCCATTCCATTCCATTCCATTCCACTCCATTCCCTTCCATTCCACTCCACTCCATTCCATTCCATTCTATTCCATTCCATTACATTACATTCCATTCCCTTCGGGTTGATTCCGTTCAAATCCATTCCATTCCATTTCATTCCATTCCATTCCATCAGGGTTGATTCCATTCCATTCCATTCCATTCCATTCCCTTCCATTTGGCCTGATTCCATTCCATTCCATTCGGGTGGATTCCATGCTATTCCATTCCATTCCATTCCATTCCATTCCATTCCATTCCATTTCGGCTGATTCTATTCCATTCCATTCCTTACAATTGCATTTGGGTTGATTCCATTCCATTCCATTCCATTCCATTCCATTCCATTCCATTCCATTCCATTCGGGATGATTCCATTCCATTCCATTCCATTCCATTCCATTCCACTCGGGTTGATTCCATTCCATTCCATTCCATTCTATTCCATTCCATTCCATTATCTTCCATTACATTCCATTCCGGTTGATTCCATTCGATTCCATTCGATTCCATTCCATTCCATTCCATTCTATTCCATTCCATTCCTTTCGGGTTGATTCCATTTAATTCCATTCCAATTCATTCCATTAGATTCCATTCCGTTCGGTTTGATTCCATTCCATTCCATTCCATTCCATTGCATTCCATTCCGTTTGGGATGATTCCATTCCATTCCCTTCCATTCCATTCCATTCAATTCCATTACATTAGGGTTTTTTCCTTTCCATTCCATTCCTTTGCGTTCCATTCCATTCCATTTGGGTTGATTACGTTCCATCCCAATCCATTCCATTCCATTCCATTCGCGTTGAGTCAATTCGATTCCATCCCATTCCATTCCATTCCATTCCATTCCGGTTGATTCCATTCCGTTCCGTTCCATTCCATTCCATTGCATTCCATTCCATTCCATTCCTTTCCATTCTGGTTGATTCCAGTCGATTCCATTCCATTCCATTCCATTCCGTTTGGGTTGATTCCATTCCATTCCATTCCATTTAATTCGATTCCATTCCATTTGGGTTGATTCCATTCCATTCCATTCCAATATATTCCAGTTCATTCCATTCGGGTTGATTCCATTCCACTCCATGCCATTCCATTCCATTCCATTCCATTGCATTCCATTCCATTCGTGTTGATTCCGTTCCATTCCATTCCATTCCATTCCATTCCATCCCATTCCATTCGGGTTGATTCCATTCCATTCCATTCCATTCGGGATGATTCCATTCCATTCCATTCCCTTCCATTCCATTTGGGTTGATTCCTTTCCATTCCATTCTATTCCATTCCATTCCATTCCATTCGGGTTGAATCCATTCCATTCCATTCCATTCCATTCCATTCCAATTCATTCCATTCCATTCCATTCGGGTGTATTCCATTCCATTCCATTCCATTCCATTCCATTTGTGTTGATTCCATTCCATTCCATTCCATTCCATTCCATTCCATTCGGGATGATTCCATTCCATTCCATTCCATACCATTCCAAACAATTCCAATCTGGTTGATTCCATTCCACTGCATTCCATTCCATTCCATTCCACGATATTCCATTCCATTCCATTCTGGTTGATTCCATTCCATTCCATTCCATTCCATTCGTTTCCATTCCATTCCATTCCTTTCTATGCCATTCCATTCCGGTTGATTCCATTCCAGTCCATTTCATTCCATTCCATTCCATTTCATTTCATTCCATTCCATTCCATTTCATTCCATTCCATTCCGTTTCATTCCATTCCATTCCATTTCATTCCATTCCATTCCATCTCATTCCATTCCATTCAATTTCATTCCATTCCATTCCATTTCATTCCATTCCATTCCATTCCATTTCATTTTATTCCATTCCAATTCATTTCATTCCATTCCACTCCATTTCATTTCATTCCATTCCATTCCATTCCATTCTATTCCATTTCATTCGGGTTGATTCCATTCCATTCCATTCCATTCCATTCCATTTCATTCGGGTTCATTCCATTCCATTCCATTCCATTCCATTCCATTCGGGATGATTCCATTCCATTCCATTCCATACCATTCCAAACAATTCCAATCTGGTTGATTCCATTCCACTGCATTCCATTCCATTCCATTCCACGATATTCCATTCCATTCCATTCTGGTTGATTCCATTCCATTCCATTCGTTTCCATTCCATTCCATTCCTTTCTATGCCATTCCATTCCGGTTGATTCCATTCCAGTCCATTTCATTCCATTCCATTCCATTTCATTTCATTCCATTCCATTCCATTTCATTCCATTCCATTCCGTTTCATTCCATTCCATTCCATTTCATTCCATTCCATTCCATCTCATTCCATTCCATTCAATTTCATTCCATTCCATTCCATTTCATTCCATTCCATTCCATTCCATTTCATTTTATTCCATTCCAATTCATTTCATTCCATTCCACTCCACTTCATTTCATTCCATTCCATTCCATTCCATTCTATTCCATTCCATTCGGGTTGATTCCATTCCATTCCATTCCATTCCATTCCATTTCATTCGGGTTCATTCCATTCCATTCCATTCCATTCGGGATGATTCCATTCCATTCCATTCCATACCATTCCAAACAATTCCAATCTGGTTGATTCCATTCCACTGCATTCCATTCCATTCCATTCCACGATATTCCATTCCATTCCATTCTGGTTGATTCCATTCCATTCCATTCCATTCCATTCGTTTCCATTCCATTCCATTCCTTTCTATGCCATTCCATTCCGGTTGATTCCATTCCAGTCCATTTCATTCCATTCCATTCCATTTCATTTCATTCCATTCCATTCCATTTCATTCCATTCCATTCCGTTTCATTCCATTCCATTCCATTTCATTCCATTCCATTCCATCTCATTCCATTCCATTCAATTTCATTCCATTCCATTCCATTTGATTCCATTCCATTCCATTCCATTTCATTTTATTCCATTCCAATTCATTTCATTCCATTCCACTCCATTTCATTTCATTTCATTCCATTCCATTCCATTCCATTCTATTCCATTCCATTCGGGTTGATTCCATTCCATTCCATTCCATTCCATTCCATTTCATTCGGGTTCATTCCATTCCATTCCATTCCATTCCATTCCATTCAGGTGGATTCCATTCCATTCCATTCCATTCCATTCCATTCCATTCCATTCCATTCGGGTTTTTTCCATTGCATTCCATTCCATTCCCATCCATTCCATTCCATTCAATTTCATTCCATTCGCGTTGATTCCGTTCTATTCGATTCGATTTGATTTGATTCGATTCCATTCCATTCCATTCCATTCCATTAGGATGTATTTCCGTTCCGTTCCATTCCATTCCATTCCATTCGGGTTGATTCCATTCCACTCCATTCCATTCCATTCCATTCCATTCCACTCCATTCCATTCCATTCCACTCCATTCCATTCCATTCCACTCCATTCCATTCCATTCCATTCTGGTTGATTCCACTCCAATCCATTCCATTCCATTCCATGCCATTCCATTGCAATCGTGTTGATTTCATTCCATTCCATTCCATTCTCTTCCATTCCATTCCATTCCATTCCACTCCATTGCATTCCATTCCATTTGGGTTGATTCTATTCCATTCCATTCTATTCCATTCCAGTCGGGTTGAGTCCATTCCATTCCATTCCATTCCATTCCATTCGTGTTGATTCCCTTCAATTCCATTACATTCCATTTCATTCCATTCCATTGCATTGCATTCCAGTCGGGTTGATTCCATTCAATTCCATTCTATTCCATTCCATTCCATTCCGTTCAATTCCATTCCGGTGGATTCCATTCCATTCCATTCCAATCCATTCCATTCCATTCCATTCCATTCCATTCCATTCCATGCGGGTTGATTCCATTCGATTCCATTCTATTCCATTCCATTCCATTCCATTGCATTTAATTCCATTCCATTCGCGTTGATTGCATTCCATTCCATTCCTTTCCATTCCATTCCTTTCCATTAGGGTTGATTCCACTCCATTCCACTCCATTCCATTCCAGTACTTTAGGGTTGATTCCATTCCATTCGATTCCATTCCATTCCATTCCATTCCATTCCATTGAGGTTGATTCCATTCCATTCCATTCTACTCCTTTCCATTCCGTTAGGGTTGATTCCATTCCATTCCATTCCATTCCATTCCATTCCATTCCATTCCATTCCATTCCATTTCATTCCATTCCATTCCTTTCCATTCCATTTCATTCCATTCCATTCCTTTCCATTCCATTTGGGTTGATTTCATTCCATTCCATTCCATTCCATTACATTACATTCCAGTCCATTCCATTCGGGTTGATTCGATTCCATTCCAGTCCATTGCATTCCATTCAATTCCATCCCATTCCATTCCATTTGGGTTGATTCCATTCCATTCCATACCATTACATTACATTTCATTCCAGTCTATTTCATTCGGTTTGATTCCATTCCATTCTCTTCCATTCCATTCCATTCCATTCCAGTCTGGTTGATTCCATTTCATTCCATTCCATTCCATTCGTTTCCATTCCATTCCATTCCTTTCCATTCCATTCTATTCCGGTTGACTCCATTCCATTCCATTCCATTCCATTCCATTCCATTCCATTCCATTCCATTCCAGTTTATTCCATTGGGGTTGATTCCATTCCATTCCATTCCATTCCATTCCATTCCATTCGGGTTGATTCCATTCCATTCCATTCCATTGCATTCCATTCCATTCGGGATGATTCCATTCCATTCCATTCCATTCGATTGCATTCCATTCCCCTCGGGTTGATTCCCTTCCATTCCATTCCATTCCAGTCCATTCCATTCCATTCCATTCCTTTCCATTGCATTCCATTCCATGATTTTCCATTCCATTGCATTCGGGTTGCTTCCGTTCGATTCCATTCCATTCCATTCCATTCCATTCCATTCCATTCCATTGCTTTCCATTCCAGTCCTTTCGGGTTGATTCCATTTCATTCCATTTCACTCCATTGTATTAGCGTTGAGTCCATTCCATTCCATCCCATTCCATTCCATTCCATTCCAGTTGGTTCCATTCCATTCCCTTCCACTCCATTCCATTCCATTCCATTCTGGTTTATTCCATTCCATTCCATTCCATTCCATTCCATTCCATTCCATTCCATTCCATTCGGGTTGATTCCATTCGTTTCCACTCCATTTAATTCCATTCCATTCCAATCCGTTCCATTTGGGTTGGTTCCATTCCATTCCACTCCATTGTATTACATTGCATTCCATTCAATTCCATTCCATTCCATTCCATTCGCGTTGAGTCCATTCGATTCCATCCCATTCCATTCCATTCCATTCCATTCCATTCCGGTTGATTCCATTCCGTTCCGTTCCATTCCATTCCATTGCATTCCATTCCATTCCATTCTGGTTGATTACAGTCGATTCCATTCCATTCCATTCCATTCCGTTCAGGTTGATTCCATGTCATTCCTTTCCATTTAATTTGATTCCATCCCATTAGGATTGATTCCATTCCATTCCATTCCATTCCATTCCATTCCATTCCATTCCAGTTTATTCCAATGGGGTTGATTCCATTCCATTCCATTCCATTCCATTCCATTCGGGTTGATTCCATTCCATTCCATTCCATTGCATTCCATTCCATTCGGGATGATTCCTTTCCATTCCATTCCATTCGATTCCATTCCATTCCCCTCGGGTTGATTCCCTTCCATTCCATTCCATTCCAGTCCATTCCATTCCTTTCCATTCCTTTCCATTGCATTCCATTCCATGAATTTCCATTCCATTGCATTCGGGTTGCTTCCGTTCGATTCCATTCCATTCCATTCCATTCTATTCCATTCCATTCCATTCCATTCCATTGCTTTCCATTCCAGTCCTTTCGGGTTGATTCCATTTCATTCCATTTCACTCCATTGTATTAGCGTTGAGTCCATTCGATTCCATCCCATTCCATTCCATTCCATTCCAGTTGGTTCCATTCCATTCTCTTCCACTCCATTCCATTCCATTCCATTCTGGTTTATTCCATTGCATTCAATTCCATTCCATTCCATTCCATTCCATTCCATTCCATTCCATTCGGGTTGATTCCATTCTTTTCCACTCCATTTAATTCCATTCCATTCCAATCCATTCCATTTGTGTTGGTTCCATTCCATTCCACTCCATTGTATTACATTGCATTGCAGTCCATTCCATTCCATTCCATTCCATCCCATTCCATTCCATTTGGTTTGATTTCATTCCTTTCCATACCATCACATTCCATTCCATTCCATTCCATTCCATTCCATTCTGGTTGATACCATTCCATTCCATTCCATTCAACTCGGTTCCATTCCATTCCATTCTTTTCCTCTCCATTCCATTCCGGTTGATTCCATTCAATTCCATTTCATTCCATTCCATTCCATTTCACTCCATTCCATTCCATTCCATTCCATATCATTTTATTCCTTTCCATTCCATTTCATTCCATTCCATTCCTTTTCATTCCATTCCATTTCATTCCATTCCTTTCCATTCCATTCCATTCCATTCGGGTTGATGCCATTCCATTCCATTCCATTCCATTCCATTCGGGATGATTCCATTCCATTCCATTCCATTCGATTCAATTCCATTCGGTTTGATTCCATTCCATTCAATTCCATTCCATTACATTCCAGTCCATTCCATTCGGGTTGATTCCTTTCCATTCCAGTCCATTCCATTCCATTCAATTCCATCCCATTCCATTCCATTTGGGTTGATTCCATTCCATTCCATACCATTACCTTACATTTCATTCCAGTCTATTCCATTCGGTTTGATTCCATTCCATTCATTTCCATTCCATTCCATTCCATTCCAGTCTGGTTGATTCCATTCCATTACATTACATTACATTCGTTTCCATTCCATTCCATTCCATTCCAGTCTGGTTGATTCCATTCCATTCCATTCCATTCGTTTCCATTCCATTCCATTCCTTTCCATTCCATTCCATTCCAGTTGATTCCATTCCAATCCATTTCATTCCATTCCGTTCCATTCCATTCCACTCCATTCCATTCCATTCCATTTCATTTTATTCCATTCCATTCCATTCCATTCCATTCCCTTCCATTCCATTCCACTCAATTCCCTTCCATTCCACTCCATTCCATTCCATTCCATTCCATTCCATTCCATTCTATTCCATTCCATTCCTTTCCATTGCATTCCATTCCCTTCGGATTGATTTCGTTCCAATCCATTCCATTCCTTTCCATTCCATTTCGGTTCATTCCATTCCATTTCATTCCATTCCTGTCCATTCCATTCCATTCCGGATGATTCCATTGCATTCCATTCAATTCCACTCGGGTTGATTCCATTCCATTCCATTCCATTCCATTCCATTCCAGGATATTCCATTCCATTCCATTCCAGTTGATTCCATTCGATTCCATTCCATTCCATTCCATTCCATAAGAGGTGATTAAATTCCAATCCATTCCATCCCATTCCATTCCGTTCCACTCCATTCCAATCCATTCCATTCCATTCCAATCCATTCCATTCCTTTCCATTCGGGTTGATTCCATTCGAGTCCATTCCATTCCATTCCAATCCATTCTATTCCATTCCATCCCATTCCATTCCATTCCATTCCATTCCGGTTGGTTCCATTCCATTGCATTCCATTCCACTCCATTCCATTCCATTCCATTTTGGTTTATTCCATTCCATTCCATTCCATTCCATTCCATTCCATTTTGGTTTATTCCATTCCATTCCATTCCATTCCATTCCATTCCATTCCATTCCATTCCATTCCA
This sequence comes from Pan paniscus, assembly GCF_029289425.2. Classification (NCBI taxonomy): domain Eukaryota; kingdom Metazoa; phylum Chordata; class Mammalia; order Primates; family Hominidae; genus Pan; species Pan paniscus. The sequence continues at coordinate 45,250,877 of NC_073268.2, read as the reverse complement.
TTTTGGTTTATTCCAACCCATTCCATTCCATTCCATTCCATTCCATTCCATTCCATTCGGGTTGATTCCACTCCTTTCCACTCCTTTTAATTCCATTCCATTCCAATCCACTCCATTTTGGTTGATTCCATTCCATTCCATTCCATTCCATTACATTGCATTCCAGTCCATTCCATTCGTGTTGATTCCATTCCATTCCAGTCCATTCCATTCCATTCCATCCCATTCCATTCCATTTGGTTTGATTCCATTGCATTCCATTCCATTCCATTCTGGTTGATTCCATTCCATTCCATTCGGTTCCACTCCATTCCATTCCTTTCCATTCCATTCCATTCCGGTTGATTCCACTCCATTCCATTTCATTCCATTCCATTCCATTTCATTCCATTCCATTCCATTCCATTCCATTCCATTCCTTTCCATTCCATTCCATTCCATTCCATTTCATTCCATTCCATTCCTTTCCATTCCATTTGGGTTGATTTCATTCCATTCCATTCCATTCCATTACATTACATTCCAGTCCATTCCATTCGGGTTGATTCGATTCCATTCCAGTCCATTGCATTCCATTCAATTCCATCCCATTCCATTCCATTTGGGTTGATTCCATTCCATTCCATACCATTACATTACATTTCATTCCAGTCTATTTCATTCGGTTTGATTCCATTCCATTCTCTTCCCTTCCATTCCATTCCATTCCAGTCTGGTTGATTCCATTTCATTCCATTCCATTCCATTCGTTTCCATTCCATTCCATTCCTTTCCATTCCATTCTATTCCAGTTGACTCCATTCCATTCCATTCCATTCCATTCCATTCCATTCCATTCCATTCCAGTTTATTCCATTGGGGTTGATTCCATTCCATTCCATTCCATTCCATTCCATTCGGGTTGATTCCATTCCATTCCATTCCATTGCATTCCATTCCATTCGGGATGATTCCATTCCATTCCATTCCATTCGATTCCATTCCATTCCCCTCGGGTTGATTCCCTTCCATTCCATTCCATTCCAGTCCATTCCATTCCATTCCATTCCTTTCCATTGCATTCCATTCCATGATTTTCCATTCCATTGCATTCGGGTTGCTTCCGTTCGATTCCATTCCATTCCATTCCACTCCATTCCATTCCATTCCACTGCTTTCCATTCCAGTCCTTTCGGGTTGATTCCATTTCATTCCATTTCACTCCATTGTATTAGCGTTGAGTCCATTCCATTCCATCCCATTCCATTCCATTCCATTCCAGTTGGTTCCATTCCATTCCCTTCCACTCCATTCCATTCCATTCCATTCTGGTTTATTCCATTCCATTCCATTCCATTCCATTCCATTCCATTCCATTCCATTCCATTCGGGTTGATTCCATTCGTTTCCACTCCATTTAATTCCATTCCATTCCAATCCATTCCATTTGGGTTGGTTCCATTCCATTCCACTCCATTGTATTACATTGCATTCCATTCAATTCCATTCCATTCCATTCCATTCGCGTTGAGTCCATTCGATTCCATCCCATTCCATTCCATTCCATTCCATTCCATTCCGGTTGATTCCATTCCGTTCCGTTCCATTCCATTCCATTGCATTCCATTCCATTCCATTCTGGTTGATTACAGTCGATTCCGTTCCATTCCATTCCATTCCGTTCAGGTTGATTCCATGTCATTCCTTTCCATTTAATTTGATTCCATCCCATTAGGGTTGATTCCATTCCATTCCATTCCATTCCATTCCATTCCATTCCATTCCATTCCATTCCATTCCAGTTTATTCCAATGGGGTTGATTCCATTCCATTCCATTCCATTCCATTCGGGTTGATTCCATTCCATTCCATTCCATTGCATTCCATTCCATTCGGGATGATTCCTTTCCATTCCATTCCATTCCATTCCATTCCATTCCCCTCGGGTTGATTCCCTTCCATTCCATTCCATTCCAGTCCATTCCATTCCTTTCCATTCCTTTCCATTGCATTCCATTCCATGATTTTCCATTCCATTGCATTCGGGTTGCTTCCGTTCGATTCCATTCCATTCCATTCCATTCCATTCCATTCCATTGCTTTCCATTCCAGTCCTTTCGGGTTGATTCCATTTCATTCCATTTCACTCCATTGTATTAGCGTTGAGTCCATTCGATTCCATCCCATTCCATTCCATTCCATTCCAGTTGGTTCCATTCCATTCCCTTCCACTCCATTCCATTCCATTCCATTCTGGTTTATTCCATTGCATTCAATTCCATTCCATTCCATTCCATTCCATTCCATTCCATTCGGGTTGATTCCATTCGTTTCCACTCCATTTAATTCCATTCCATTCCAATCCATTCCATTTGTGTTGGTTCCATTCCATTCCACTCCATTGTATTACATTGCATTGCAGTCCATTCCATTCCATTCCATTCCATCCCATTCCATTCCATTTGGTTTGATTTCATTCCTTTCCATACCATCACATTCCATTCCATTCCATTCCATTCCATTCCATTCTGGTTGATTCCATTTCATTCCATTCCATTCAACTCGGTTCCATTCCATTCCATTCTTTTCCACTCCATTCCATTCCGGTTGATTCCATTCAATTCCATTTCATTCCATTCCATTCCATTTCACTCCATTCCATTCCATTCCATTCCATATCATTTTATTCCTTTCCATTCCATTTCATTCCATTCCATTCCTTTTCATTCCATTCCATTTCATTCCATTCCTTTCCATTCCATTCCATTCCATTCGGGTTGATGCCATTCCATTCCATTCCATTCCATTCGGGATGATTCCATTCCATTCCATTCCATTCGATTCAATTCCATTCGGTTTGATTCCATTCCATTCAATTCCATTCCATTACATTCCAGTCCATTCCATTCGGGTTGATTCCTTTCCATTCCAGTCCATTCCATTCCATTCAATTCCATCCCATTCCATTCCATTTGGGTTGATTCCATTCCATTCCATACCATTACCTTACATTTCATTCCAGTCTATTCCATTCGGTTTGATTCCATTCCATTCATTTCCATTCCATTCCATTCCATTCCAGTCTGGTTGATTCCATTCCATTCCATTACATTACATTCGTTTCCATTCCATTCCATTCCATTCCAGTCTGGTTGATTCCATTCCATTCCATTCCATTCGTTTCTATTCCATTCCATTCCTTTCCATTCCATTCCATTCCGGTTGATTCCATTCCAATCCATTTCATTCCATTCCGTTCCATTCCATTCCACTCCATTCCATTCCATTCCATTTCATTTTATTCCATTCCATTCCATTCCATTCCATTCCCTTCCATTCCATTCCACTCAATTCCCTTCCATTCCACTCCATTCCATTCCATTCCATTCTATTCCATTCCATTCCTTTCCATTGCATTCCATTCCCTTCGGATTGATTTCGTTCCAATCCATTCCATTCCATTCCATTCCATTTCGGTTCATTCCATTCCATTTCATTCCATTCCTGTCCATTCCATTCCATTCCGGATGATTCCATTGCATTCCATTCAATTCCACTCGGGTTGATTCCATTCCATTCCATTCCATTCCATTCCATTCCAGGATATTCCATTCCATTCCATTCCAGTTGATTCCATTCGATTCCATTCCATTCCATTCCATTCCATAAGAGGTGATTAAATTCCAATCCATTCCATCCCATTCCATTCCGTTCCACTCCATTCCAATCCATTCCATTCCATTCCAATCCATTCCATTCCTTTCCATTCGGGTTGATTCCATTCGAGTCCATTCCATTCCATTCCAATCCATTCTATTCCATTCCATCCCATTCCATTCCATTCCATTCCATTCCGGTTGGTTCCATTCCATTGCATTCCATTCCACTCCATTCCATTCCATTCCATTTTGGTTTATTCCATTCCATTCCATTCCATTCCATTCCATTCCATTTTGGTTTATTCCATTCCATTCCATTCCATTCCATTCCATTCCATTCCATTCCATTCCATTCCATTCCATTTTGGTTTATTCCAACCCATTCCATTCCATTCCATTCCATTCCATTCGGGTTGATTCCACTCCTTTCCACTCCTTTTAATTCCATTCCATTCCAATCCACTCCATTTTGGTTGATTCCATTCCATTCCATTCCATTCCATTACATTGCATTCCAGTCCATTCCATTCGTGTTGATTCCATTCCATTCCAGTCCATTCCATTCCATTCCATCCCGTTCCATTCCATTTGGTTTGATTCCATTGCATTCCATTCCATTCCATTCTGGTTGATTCCATTCCATTCCATTCGGTTCCACTCCATTCCATTCCTTTCCATTCCATTCCATTCCGGTTGATTCCACTCCATTCCATTTCATTCCATTCCATTCCATTTCATTCCATTCCATTCCATTCCATTCCTTTCCATTCCATTCCATTCCACTCCATTCCATTTCATTCCATTCCATTCCTTTCCATTCCATTTGGGTTGATTTCATTCCATTCCATTCCATTCCATTACATTACATTCCAGTCCATTCCATTCGGGTTGATTCGATTCCATTCCAGTCCATTGCATGCCATTCAATTCCATCCCATTCCATTCCATTTGGGTTGATTCCATTCCATTCCATACCATTACATTACATTTCATTCCAGTCTATTTCATTCGGTTTGATTCCATTCCATTCTCTTCCCTTCCATTCCATTCCATTCCAGTCTGGTTGATTCCATTTCATTCCATTCCATTCCATTCGTTTCCATTCCATTCCATTCCTTTCCATTCCATTCTATTCCGGTTGACTCCATTCCATTCCATTCCATTCCATTCCATTCCATTCCATTCCAGTTTATTCCATTGGGGTTGATTCCATTCCATTCCATTCCATTCCATTCCATTCCATTCGGGTTGATTCCATTCCATTCCATTCCATTGCATTCCATTCCATTCGGGATGATTCCATTCCATTCCATTCCATTCGATTCCATTCCATTCCACTCGGGTTGATTCCCTTCCATTCCATTCCATTCCAGTCCATTCCATTCCATTCCATTCCTTTCCATTGCATTCCATTCCATGATTTTCCATTCCATTGCATTCGGGTTGCTTCCGTTTGATTCCATTCCATTCCATTCCATTCCATTCCATTCCATTCCACTGCTTTCCATTCCAGTCCTTTCGGGTTGATTCCATTTCATTCCATTTCACTCCATTGTATTAGCGTTGAGTCCATTCCATTCCATCCCATTCCATTCCATTCCATTCCAGTTGGTTCCATTCCATTCCCTTCCACTCCATTCCATTCCATTCCATTCTGGTTTATTCCATTCCATTCCATTCCATTCCATTCCATTCCATTCCATTCCATTCCATTCGGGTTGATTCCATTCGTTTCCACTCCATTTAATTCCATTCCATTCCAATCCATTCCATTTGGGTTGGTTCCATTCCATTCCACTCCATTGTATTACATTGCATTCCATTCAATTCCATTCCATTCCATTCCATTCGCGTTGAGTCCATTCGATTCCATCCCATTCCATTCCATTCCATTCCATTCCATTCCGGTTGATTCCATTCCGTTCCGTTCCATTCCATTCCATTGCATTCCATTCCATTCCATTCTGGTTGATTACAGTCGATTCCGTTCCATTCCATTCCATTCCGTTCAGGTTGATTCCATGTCATTCCTTTCCATTTAATTTGATTCCATCCCATTAGGGTTGATTCCATTCCATTCCATTCCATTCCATTCCATTCCATTCCATTCCAGTTTATTCCAATGGGGTTGATTCCATTCCATTCCATTCCATTCCATTCGGGTTGATTCCATTCCATTCCATTCCATTGCATTCCATTCCATTCGGGATGATTCCTTTCCATTCCATTCCATTCCATTCCATTCCATTCCCCTCGGGTTGATTCCCTTCCATTCCATTCCATTCCAGTCCATTCCATTCCTTTCCAATCCTTTCCATTGCATTCCATTCCATGATTTTCCATTCCATTGCATTCGGGTTGCTTCCGTTCGATTCCATTCCATTCCATTCCATTCCATTCCATTGCTTTCCATTCCAGTCCTTTCGGGTTGATTCCATTTCATTCCATTTCACTCCATTGTATTAGTGTTGAGTCCATTCGATTCCATCCCATTCCATTCCATTCCATTCCAGTTGGTTCCATTCCATTCCCTTCCACTCCATTCCATTCCATTCCATTCTGGTTTATTCCATTGCATTCAATTCCATTCCATTCCATTCCATTCCATTCCATTCCATTCGGGTTGATTCCATTCGTTTCCACTCCATTTAATTCCATTCCATTCCAATCCATTCTATTTGTGTTGGTTCCATTCCATTCCACTCCATTGTACTACATTGCATTGCAGTCCATTCCATTCCATTCCATTCCATCCCATTCCATTCCATTTGCTTTGATTTCATTCCTTTCCATACCATCACATTCCATTCCATTCCATTCCATTCCATTCCATTCTGGTTGATTCCATTCCATTCCATTCCATTCAACTCGGTTCCATTCCATTCCATTCTTTTCCACTCCATTCCATTCCGGTTGATTCCATTCAATTCCATTTCATTCCATTCCATTCCATTTCACTCCATTCCATTCCATTCCATTCCATATCATTTTATTCCTTTCCATTCCATTTCATTCCATTCCATTCCTTTTCATTCCATTCCATTTCATTCCATTCCTTTCCATTCCATTCCATTCCATTCGGGTTGATGCCATTCCATTCCATTCCATTCCATTCGGGATGATTCCATTCCATTCCATTCCATTCGATTCAATTACATTCGGTTTGATTCCATTCCATTCAATTCCATTCCATTACATTCCAGTCCATTCCATTCGGGTTGATTCCTTTCCATTCCAGTCCATTCCATTCCATTCAATTCCATCCCATTCCATTCCATTTGGGTTGATTCCATTCCATTCCATACCATTACCTTACATTTCATTGCAGTCTATTCCATTCGGTTTGATTCCATTCCATTCATTTCCATTCCATTCCATTCCATTCCAGTCTGGTTGATTCCATTCCATTACATTACATTACATTCGTTTCCATTCCATTCCATTCCATTCCAGTCTGGTTGATTCCATTCCATTCCATTCCATTCGTTTCTATTCCATTCCATTCCTTTCCATTCCATTCCATTCCGGTTGATTCCATTCCAATCCATTTCATTCCATTCCGTTCCATTCCATTCCACTCCATTCCATTCCATTCCATTTCATTTTATTCCATTCCATTCCATTCCATTCCATTCCCTTCCATTCCATTCCACTCAATTCCCTTCCATTCCACTCCATTCCATTCCATTCCATTCCATTCTATTCCATTCCATTCCTTTCCATTGCATTCCATTCCCTTCGGATTGATTTCGTTCCAATCCATTCCATTCCATTCCATTCCATTTCGGTTCATTCCATTCCATTTCATTCCATTCCTGTCCATTCCATTCCATTCCGGATGATTCCATTGCATTCCATTCAATTCCACTCGGGTTGATTCCATTCCATTCCATTCCATTCCATTCCATTCCAGGATATTCCATTCCATTCCATTCCAGTTGATTCCATTCGATTCCATTCCATTCCATTCCATTCCATAAGAGGTGATTAAATTCCAATCCATTCCATCCCATTCCATTCCGTTCCACTCCATTCCAATCCATTCCATTCCATTCCAATCCATTCCATTCCTTTCCATTCGGGTTGATTCCATTCGAGTCCATTCCATTCCATTCCAATCCATTCTATTCCATTCCATCCCATTCCATTCCATTCCATTCCATTCCGGTTGGTTCCATTCCATTGCATTCCATTCCACTCCATTCCATTCCATTCCATTTTGGTTTATTCCATTCCATTCCATTCCATTCCATTCCATTCCATTTTGGTTTATTCCATTCCATTCCATTCCATTCCATTCCATTCCATTCCATTCCATTCCATTCCATTTTGGTTTATTCCAACCCATTCCATTCCATTCCATTCCATTCCATTCCATTCGGGTTCATTCCACTCCTTTCCACTCCTTTTAATTCCATTCCATTCCAATCCACTCCATTTTGCTTGATTCCATTCCATTCCATTCCATTCCATTACATTGCATTCCAGTCCATTCCATTCGTGTTGATTCCATTCCATTCCAGTCCATTCCATTCCATTCCATCCCATTCCATTCCATTTGGTTTGATTCCATTGCATTCCATTCCATTCCATTCTGGTTGATTCCATTCCATTCCATTCGGTTCCACTCCATTCCATTCCTTTCCATTCCATTCCATTCCGGTTGATTCCACTCCATTCCATTTCATTCCATTCCATTCCATTTCATTCCATTCCATTCCATTCCATTCCATTCCATTCCTTTCCATTCCATTCCATTCCATTCCATTCCATTTCATTCCATTCCATTCCTTTCCATTCCATTTGGGTTGATTTCATTCCATTCCATTCCATTACATTACATTACATTCCAGTCCATTCCATTCGGGTTGATTCGATTCCATTCCAGTCCATTGCATTCCATTCAATTCCATCCCATTCCATTCCATTTGGGTTGATTCCATTCCATTCCATACCATTACATTACATTTCATTCCAGTCTATTTCATTCGGTTTGATTCCATTCCATTCTCTTCCCTTCCATTCCATTCCATTCCAGTCTGGTTGATTCCATTTCATTCCATTCCATTCCATTCGTTTCCATTCCATTCCATTCCTTTCCATTCCATTCTATTCCGGTTGACTCCATTCCATTCCATTCCATTCCATTCCATTCCATTCCAGTTTATTCCATTGGGGTTGATTCCATTCCATTCCATTCCATTCCATTCCATTCCATTCGGGTTGATTCCATTCCATTCCATTCCATTGCATTCCATTCCATTCGGGATGATTCCATTCCATTCCATTCCATTCGATTCCATTCCATTCCCCTCGGGTTGATTCCCTTCCATTCCATTCCATTCCAGTCCATTCCATTCCATTCCATTCCTTTCCATTGCATTCCATTCCATGATTTTCCATTCCATTGCATTCGGGTTGCTTCCGTTCGATTCCATTCCATTCCATTCCATTCCATTCCATTCCATTCCATTCCATTGCTTTCCATTCCAGTCCTTTCGGGTTGATTCCATTTCATTCCATTTCACTCCATTGTATTAGCGTTGAGTCCATTCCATTCCATCCCATTCCATTCCATTCCATTCCAGTTGGTTCCATTCCATTCCCTTCCACTCCATTCCATTCCATTCCATTCTGGTTTATTCCATTCCATTCAATTCCATTCCATTCCATTCCATTCCATTCCATTCCATTCGGGTTGATTCCATTCGTTTCCACTCCATTTAATTCCATTCCATTCCAATCCATTCCATTTGGGTTGGTTCCATTCCATTCCACTCCATTGTATTACATTGCATTCCATTCAATTCCATTCCATTCCATTCCATTCGCGTTGAGTCCATTCGATTCCATCCCATTCCATTCCATTCCATTCCATTCCATTCCGGTTGATTCCATTCCGTTCCGTTCCATTCCATTCCATTGCATTCCATTCCATTCCATTCTGGTTGATTACAGTCGATTCCGTTCCATTCCATTCCATTCCGTTCAGGTTGATTCCATGTCATTCCTTTCCATTTAATTTGATTCCATCCCATTAGGGTTGATTCCATTCCATTCCATTCCATTCCATTCCATTCCATTCCATTCCATTCCAGTTTATTCCAATGGGGTTGATTCCATTCCATTCCATTCCATTCCATTCGGGTTGATTCCATTCCATTCCATTCCATTGCATTCCATTCCATTCGGGATGATTCCTTTCCATTCCATTCCATTCGATTCCATTCCATTCCCCTCGGGTTGATTCCCTTCCATTCCATTCCATTCCAGTCCATTCCATTCCTTTCCATTCCTTTCCATTGCATTCCATTCCATGATTTTCCATTCCTTTGCATTCGGGTTGCTTCCGTTCGATTCCATTCCATTCCATTCCATTCCATTCCATTCCATTCCATTGCTTTCCATTCCAGTCCTTTCGGGTTGATTCCATTTCATTCCATTTCACTCCATTGTATTAGCGTTGAGTCCATTCGATTCCATCCCATTCCATTCCATTCCATTCCAGTTGGTTCCATTCCATTCCCTTCCACTCCATTCCATTCCATTCCATTCTGGTTTATTCCATTGCATTCAATTCCATTCCATTCCATTCCATTCCATTCCATTCCATTCGGGTTGATTCCATTCGTTTCCACTCCATTTAATTCCATTCCATTCCAATCCATTCCATTTGTGTTGGTTCCATTCCATTCCACTCCATTGTATTACATTGCATTGCAGTCCATTCCATTCCATTCCATTCCATCCCATTCCATTCCATTTTGTTTGATTTCATTCCTTTCCATACCATCACATTCCATTGCATTCCATTCCATTCCATTCCATTCTGGTTGATTCCATTCCATTCCATTCCATTCAACTCGGTTCCATTCCATTCCATTCTTTTCCACTCCATTCCATTCCGGTTGATTCCATTCAATTCCATTTCATTCCATTCCATTCCATTTCACTCCATTCCATTCCATTCCATTCCATATCATTTTATTCCTTTCCATTCCATTTCATTCCATTCCATTCCTTTTCATTCCATTCCATTTCATTCCATTCCTTTCCATTCCATTCCATTCCATTCGGGTTGATGCCATTCCATTCCATTCCATTCCATTCGGGATGATTCCATTCCATTCCATTCCATTCGATTCAATTCCATTCGGTTTGATTCCATTCCATTCAATTCCATTCCATTACATTCCAGTCCATTCCATTCGGGTTGATTCCTATCCATTCCAGTCCATTCCATTCCATTCAATTCCATCCCATTCCATTCCATTTGGGTTGATTCCATTCCATTCCATACCATTACCTTACATTTCATTCCAGTCTATTCCATTCGGTTTGATTCCATTCCATTCATTTCCATTCCATTCCATTCCATTCCAGTCTGGTTGATTCCATTCCATTACATTACATTACATTCGTTTCCATTCCATTCCATTCCATTCCAGTCTGGTTGATTCCATTCCATTCCATTCCATTCGTTTCCATTCCATTCCATTCCTTTCCATTCCATTCCATTCCGGTTGATTCCATTCCAATCCATTTCATTCCATTCCGTTCCATTCCATTCCACTCCATTCCATTCCATTCCATTTCATTTTATTCCATTCCATTCCATTCCATTCCATTCCCTTCCATTCCATTCCACTCAATTCCCTTCCATTCCACTCCATTCCATTCCATTCCATTCCATTCTATTCCATTCCATTCCTTTCCATTGCATTCCATTCCCTTCGGATTGATTTCGTTCCAATCCATTCCATTCCATTCCATTCCATTTCGGTTCATTCCATTCCATTTCATTCCATTCCTGTCCATTCCATTCCATTCCGGATGATTCCATTGCATTCCATTCAATTCCACTCGGGTTGATTCCATTCCATTCCATTCCATTCCATTCCATTCCATTCCAGGATATTCCATTCCATTCCATTCCAGTTGATTCCATTCGATTCCATTCCATTCCATTCCATTCCATAAGTGGTGATTAAATTCCAATCCATTCCATCCCATTCCATTCCGTTCCACTCCATTCCAATCCATTCCATTCCATTCCAATCCATTCCATTCCTTTCCATTCGGGTTGATTCCATTCGAGTCCATTCCATTCCATTCCAATCCATTCTATTCCTTTCCATCCCATTCCATTCCATTCCATTCCATTCCGGTTGGTTCCATTCCATTGCATTCCATTCCACTCCATTCCATTCCATTCCATTTTGGTTTATTCCATTCCATTCCATTCCATTCCATTCCATTCCATTTTGGTTTATTCCATTCCATTCCATTCCATTCCATTCCATTCCATTCCATTCCATTCCATTCCATTTTGGTTTATTCCAACCCATTCCATTCCATTCCATTCCATTCCATTCCATTCGGGTTGATTCCACTCCTTTCCACTCCTTTTAATTCCATTCCATTCCAATCCACTCCATTTTGGTTGATTCCATTCCATTCCATTCCATTACATTACATTGCATTCCAGTCCATTCCATTCGTGTTGATTCCATTCCATTCCAGTCCATTCCATTCCATTCCATCCCATTCCATTCCATTTGGTTTGATTCCATTGCATTCCATTCCATTCCATTCTGGTTGATTCCATTCCATTCCATTCGGTTCCACTCCATTCCATTCCTTTCCATTCCATTCCATTCCGGTTGATTCCACTCCATTCCATTTCATTCCATTCCATTCCATTTCATTCCATTCCATTCCATTCCATTCCATTCCATTCCTTTCCATTCCATTCCATTCCATTCCATTTCATTCCATTCCATTCCTTTCCATTCCATTTGGGTTGATTTCATTCCATTCCATTCCATTCCATTACATTACATTCCAGTCCATTCCATTCGGGTTGATTCGATTCCATTCCAGTCCATTGCATTCCATTCAATTCCATCCCATTCCATTCCATTTGGGTTGATTCCATTCCATTCCATACCATTACATTACATTTCATTCCAGTCTATTTCATTCGGTTTGATTCCATTCCATTCTCTTCCCTTCCATTCCATTCCATTCCAGTCTGGTTGATTCCATTTCATTCCATTCCATTCCATTCGTTTCCATTCCATTCCATTCCTTTCCATTCCATTCTATTCCGGTTGACTCCATTCCATTCCATTCCATTCCATTCCATTCCATTCCAGTTTATTCCATTGGGGTTGATTCCATTCCATTCCATTCCATTCCATTCCATTCCATTCGGGTTGATTCCATTCCATTCCATTCCATTGCATTCCATTCCATTCGGGATGATTCCATTCCATTCCATTCCATTCGATTCCATTCCATTCCCCTCGGGTTGATTCCCTTCCATTCCATTCCATTCCAGTCCATTCCATTCCATTCCATTCCTTTCCATTGCATTCCATTCCATGATTTTCCATTCCATTGCATTCGGGTTGCTTCCGTTCGATTCCATTCCATTCCAATCCATTCCATTCCATTCCATTCCATTCCATTCCACTGCTTTCCATTCCAGTCCTTTCGGGTTGATTCCATTTCATTCCATTTCACTCCATTGTATTAGCGTTGAGTCCATTCCATTCCATCCCATTCCATTCCATTCCATTCCAGTTGGTTCCATTCCATTCCCTTCCACTCCATTCCATTCCATTCCATTCTGGTTTATTCCATTCCATTCAATTCCATTCCATTCCATTCCATTCCATTCGGGTTGATTCCATTCGTTTCCACTCCATTTAATTCCATTCCATTCCAATCCATTCCATTTGGGTTGGTTCCATTCCCTTCCACTCCATTGTATTACATTGCATTCCATTCAATTCCATTCCATTCCATTCCATTCACGTTGAGTCCATTCGATTCCATCCCATTCCATTCCATTCCATTCCATTCCATTCCGGTTGATTCCATTCCGTTCCATTCCATTCCATTCCATTGCATTCCATTCCATTCCATTCTGGTTGATTACAGTCGATTCCGTTCCATTCCATTCCATTCCGTTCAGGTTGATTCCATGTCATTCCTTTCCATTTAATTTGATTCCATCCCATTAGGGTTGATTCCATTCCATTCCATTCCATTCCATTCCATTCCATTCCATTCCATTCCATTCCAGTTTATTCCAATGGGGTTGATTCCATTCCATTCCATTCCATTCCATTCGGGTTGATTCCATTCCATTCCATTCCATTGCATTCCATTCCATTCGGGATGATTCCTTTCCATTCCATTCCATTCCATTCCATTCCATTCCCCTCGGGTTGATTCCCTTCCATTCCATTCCATTCCAGTCCATTCCATTCCTTTCCATTCCTTTCCATTGCATTCCATTCCATGATTTTCCATTCCATTGCATTCGGGTTGCTTCCGTTCGATTCCATTCCATTCCATTCCATTCCATTCCATTCCATTGCTTTCCATTCCAGTCCTTTCGGGTTGATTCCATTTCATTCCATTTCACTCCATTGTATTAGCGTTGAGTCCATTCGATTCCATCCCATTCCATTCCATTCCATTCCAGTTGGTTCCATTCCATTCCCTTCCACTCCATTCCATTCCATTCCATTCTGGTTTATTCCATTGCATTCAATTCCATTCCATTCCATTCCATTCCATTCCATTCCATTCCATTCGGGTTGATTCCATTCGTTTCCACTCCATTTAATTCCATTCCATTCCAATCCATTCCATTTGTGTTGGTTCCATTCCATTCCACTCCATTGTATTACATTGCATTGCAGTCCATTCCATTCCATTCCATTCCATCCCATTCCATTCCATTTGGTTTGATTTCATTCCTTTCCATACCATCACATTCCATTGCATTCCATTCCATTCCATTCCATTCTGGTTGATTCCATTCCATTCCATTCCATTCAACTCGGTTCCATTCCATTCCATTCTTTTCCACTCCATTCCATTCCGGTTGATTCCATTCAATTCCATTTCATTCCATTCCATTCCATTTCACTCCATTCCATTCCATATCATTTTATTCCTTTCCATTCCATTTCATTCCATTCCATTCCTTTTCATTCCATTCCATTTCATTCCATTCCTTTCCATTCCATTCCATTCCATTCGGGTTGATGCCATTCCATTCCATTCCATTCCATTCGGGATGATTCCATTCCATTCCATTCCATTCCATTCAATTACATTCGGTTTGATTCCATTCCATTCAATTCCATTCCATTACATTCCAGTCCATTCCATTCGGGTTGATTCCTTTCCATTCCAGTCCATTCCATTCCATTCAATTCCATCCCATTCCATTCCATTTGGGTTGATTCCATTCCATTCCATACCATTACCTTACATTTCATTCCAGTCTATTCCATTCGGTTTGATTCCATTCCATTCATTTCCATTCCATTCCATTCCATTCCAGTCTGGTTGATTCCATTCCATTACATTACATTACATTCGTTTCCATTCCATTCCATTGCATTCCAGTCTGGTTGATTCCATTCCATTCCATTCCATTCGTTTCCATTCCATTCCATTCCTTTCCATTCCATTCCATTCCGGTTGATTCCATTCCAATCCATTTCATTCCATTCCGTTCCATTCCATTCCACTCCATTCCATTCCATTCCATTTCATTTTATTCCATTCCATTCCATTCCATTCCATTCCCTTCCATTCCATTCCACTCAATTCCCTTCCATTCCACTCCATTCCATTCCATTCCATTCCATTCTATTCCATTCCATTCCTTTCCATTGCATTCCATTCCCTTCGGATTGATTTCGTTCCAATCCATTCCATTCCATTCCATTCCATTTCGGTTCATTCCATTCCATTTCATTCCATTCCTGTCCATTCCATTCCATTCCGGATGATTCCATTGCATTCCATTCAATTCCACTCGGGTTGATTCCATTCCATTCCATTCCATTCCATTCCATTCCAGGATATTCCATTCCATTCCATTCCAGTTGATTCCATTCGATTCCATTCCATTCCATTCCATTCCATAAGTGGTGATTAAATTCCAATCCATTCCATCCCATTCCATTCCGTTCCACTCCATTCCAATCCATTCCATTCCATTCCAATCCATTCCATTCCTTTCCATTCGGGTTGATTCCATTCGAGTCCATTCCATTCCATTCCAATCCATTCTATTCCTTTCCATCCCATTCCATTCCATTCCATTCCATTCCGGTTGGTTCCATTCCATTGCATTCCATTCCACTCCATTCCATTCCATTCCATTTTGGTTTATTCCATTCCATTCCATTCCATTCCATTCCATTCCATTCCATTCCATTCCATTCCATTCCATTCCATTTTGGTTTATTCCAATCCATTCCATTCCATTCCATTCCATTCCATTCGGGTTGATTCCACTCCTTTCCACTCCTTTTAATTCCATTCCATTCCAATCCACTCCATTTTGGTTGATTCCATTCCATTCCATTCCATTCCATTACATTGCATTCCAGTCCATTCCATTCGGGTTGATTCCATTCCATTCCAGTCCATTCCATTCCATCCCATTCCATTCCATTTGGTTTTATTCCATTGCATTCCATTCCATTCCATTCTGGTTGATTCCATTCCATTCCATTCCATTCCATTCGGTTCCACTCTATTCCATTCCTTTCCATTCCATTCCATTCCGGTTGATTCCACTCCATTCCATTTCATTCCATTCCATTCCATTTCATTCCATTCCATTCCATTCCATTCCATGCCATTCCTTTCCATTCCATTCCATTCCATTCCATTCCATTCCATTCCATTTCATTCCATTCCATTGCATTTCATTTCAGACCATTCCATTCCATTCCTTTCCATTCCATTTCATTGCATTCCAATCTATTCCATTCCATTTGGGTTGATTCCATTCCATTCCATTCCATTCCATTCCATTCCATTCCATCCCATTCCATTCCATTTGGATTGATTCCATTGCATTCCATTCCATTCCATTCCATTCCTTTCTGGTTGATTCCATTCGATTCCATTGCATTCCATTCGGTTCCATTCCATTCCATTCCTTACCATTCCGTTCCATTCCGGTTGATTCCATTTCATTCCATTTCATTCCATTCCATTCCATTTCATTCCATTCCATTCCATTTCATTCCATTCCATTCCATTTCATTCCATTCCATTCCATTTCATTCCATTGCATTCCATTTCATTCCATTCCATTCCATTTCATTCCATTCCATTCCATTCCATTTCATTTTATTCCATTCCATTCCATTTCAGTCCATTCCATTCCATTTCATTCCATTCCATTCCATTCCATTTTATTCCATTCCATTCCATTTCATTCCATTCCATTCCATTTCATTCCATTCCATTGCATTCCATTGCATTCCATTCCGTTTCATTCCATTCCGTTCCATACATTTCATTTCAGTCCATTCAATTCCATTCCTTTCCATTCCATTTCATTGCATTCCATTCTATTCCATTCCATTTGGGTTGATTCCATTCCATTCCATTCCATTCCATTCCATTCCATTCCATTCCATTCCATTCCATTCCATTTCATTCGGGTTCATTCCATTCCATTCCTTTCCATTCCATTCGGGTTCATTCCATTCCATTCCATTCCATTCCATTCCATTCCATTCCATTTAATTCGGTTGGATTCCATCCCATTCCATTCGATTCCATTCCATTCTATTCCATTCCATTCCATTCCATTCCATTCGGGTTGAATCCATACCCTTCCATTCCATTCCCATCCATTCCATTCCATTCAATTTCATTCCATTCGGGTTGATTCCATTCTATTCGATTCGGTTTTATTTGATTCGATTCCATTCCATTCCTTTCCATTCCATTAGGGTTGATTCCATTCCGTTCCATTCCATTCCATTAGTGTTGATTCCATTCCATTCCCTTCCATTCCATTCCATTCCGCTCCATTTCCTTCCTTTCCACTCCACTCCATTCCATTCCATTCTATTCCATTCCATTCCATTACATTCCATTCCCTTCAGGTTGATTCCGTTCCAATCCATTCCATTCCATTTCATACCATTCCATTCCATCAGGGCTGATTCCATTCCATTCCATTCCATTCCATTCCCTTCCATTTGGGCTGATTCCATTCCATTCCATTCCATTCCATTCCATTCGGGTGGATTCCATGCTATTCCATTCCATTCCATTCCATTCCATTCCATTTCGGCTGATTCTATTCCATTCCATTCCTTTCCATTGCATTTGGGTTGATTCCATTCCATTCCATTCCATTCCATTCCATTCGGGATGATTCCATTCCCTTCCATTCCATTCAATTCAATTCCACTCGGGTTCATTCCATTCCATTCCATTGTATTACATTGCATTCCAGTCCATTCCATTCCATTCCATTCCATCCCATTCCATTCCATTTGGTTTGATTTCATTCCTTTCCATACCATCACATTCCATTCCATTCCATTCCATTCCATTCCATTCCATTCTGGTTGATTCCATTCCATTCCATTCCATTCCATTCGGTTCCATTCCATTCCATTCTTTTCCACTCCATTCCATTCCGGTTGATTCCATTCAATTCCATTTCATTCCATTCCATTCCATTTCACTCCATTCCATTCCATTCCATTCCATATCATTTTATTCCTTTCCATTCCATTTCATTCCATTCCATTCCTTTTCATTCCATTCCATTTCATTCCATTTCATTCCATTCCTTTCCATTCCATTCCATTCCATTCGGGTTGATGCCATTCCATTCCATTCCATTTCATTTCATTCGGGTTCATTCCATTCCATTCCATTCCATTCCATTCGGGATGATTCCATTCCATTCCATTCCATTCCATTCAATTCCATTCGGTTTGATTCCATTCCATTCAATTCCATTCCATTACATTCCAGTACATTCCATTCGGGTTGATTCCTTTCCATTCCAGTCCATTCCATTCCATTCAATTCCATCCCATTCCATTCCATTTGGGTTGATTCCACTCCATTCCATACCATTACCTTACATTTCATTCCAGTCTATTCCATTCGGTTTGATTCCATTCCATTCTATTCCATTCCATTCCATTCCATTCCAGTCTGGTTGATTCCATTCCATTCCATTCCATTCGTTTCCATTCCATTCCATTCCTTTCCATTCCATTCCATTCCGGTTGATTCCATTCCAATCCATTTCATTCCATTCCGTTCCATTCCATTCCACTCCATTCCATTCCATTCCATTTCATTTTATTCCATTCCATTCCATTCCATTCCATTCCCTTCCATTCCATTCCACTCAATTCCCTTCCATTCCACTCCATTCCATTCCATTCCATTCCATTCTATTCCATTCCATTCCTTTCCATTGCATTCCATTCCCTTCGGATTGATTTCGTTCCATTCCATTCCATTCCATTCCATTCCATTTCGGTTCATTCCATTCCATTTCATTCCATTTCTGTCCATTCCATTCCATTCCGGATGATTCCATTGCATTCCATTCAATTCCACTCGGGTTGATTCCATTCCACTCCATTCCATTCCATTCCATTCCATTCCAGGATATTCCATTCCATTCCATTCCAGTTGATTCCATTCGATTCCATTCCATTCCATTCCATTCCATAAGAGGTGATTAAATCCAATACATTCCATCCCATTCCATTCCGTTCCACTCCATTCCAATCCATTCCATTCCATTCCAATCCATTCCATTCCTTTCCATTCGCGTTGATTCCATTCGCGTCCATTCCATTCCATTCCAATCCATTCTATTCCATTCCATCCCATTCCATTCCATTCCATTCCATTCCATTCCGGTTGGTTCCATTCCATTGCATTCCATTCCACTCCATTCCATTCCATTCCATTTTGGTTTATTCCATTCCATTCCATTCCATTCCATTCCAATCCATTCCATTCCATTTTGGTTTATTCCATTCCATTCCATTCCATTCCATTCCATTCCATTGCATTCGGGTTGATTCCATTCCTTTCCACTCCTTTTAATTCCATTCCATTCCAATCCACTCCATTTTGGTTGATTCCATTCCATTCCATTCCATTCCATTACATTGCATTCCAGTCCATTCCATTCATGTTGATTTCATTCCATTCCAGTCCATTCCATTCCATTCCATCCCATTCCATTCCATTTGGTTTGATTCCATTGCATTCCATTCCATTCCATTCTGGTTGATTCCATTCCATTCCATTCCATTCCATTCGGTTCCACTCCATTCCATTCCTTTCCATTCCATTCCATTCCAGTTGATTCCACTCCATTCCATTTCATTCCATTCCATTCCATTTCATTCCATTCCATTCCATTTCATTCCATTCCATTCCATTCCTTTCCATTCCATTCCATTCCATTCCATTCCAGTCCATTTCATTCCATTCCATTGCATTTCATTTCAGACCATTCCATTCCATTCCTTTCCATTCCATTTCATTGCATTCCATTCTATTCCATTCCATTTGGGTTGATTCCATTCCATTCCATTCCATTCCATTCCATTCCATCCCATCCCATTCCATTTGGATTGATTCCATTGCATTCCATTCCATTCCATTCCATTCCTTTCTGGTTGATTCCATTCGATTCCATTGCATTCCATTCGGTTCCATTCCATTCCATTCCTTACCATTCCGTTCCATTCCGGTTGATTCCATTCCATTCCATTTCATTCCATTCCATTCCGTTTCATTCCATTCCATTCCATTTCATTCCATTCCATTCCATTTCATTCCATTCCATTTCATTCCATTCCATTCCATTTCATTCCATTCCATTCCATTCCATTCCATTTTATTCCATTCCATTCCATTTTAGTCCATTCCATTCCGTTTCATTCCATTCCATTCCATTCCATTTTATTCCATTCCATTCCATTTCATTCCATTCCATTCCATTTCATTCCATTCCATTGCATTCCATTGCATTCCATTCCGTTTCATTCCATTCTATTCCATTGCATTTCATTTCAGTCCATTCCATTCCATTCCTTTCCATTCCATTTCATTGCATTCCATTCTATTCCATTCCATTTGGGTTGATTCCATTCCATTCTATTCCATTCCATTCCATTCCATTCCATTCCATTCAATTTCATTCGGGTTCATTCCATTCCATTCCTTTCCATTCCATTCGGGTTCATTCCATTCCATTCCATTCCATTCCATTCCATTCCATTCCATTCCATTCAATTCGGTTGGATTCCATCCCATTCCATTCGATTCCATTCCATTCTATTCCATTCCATTCCATTCCATTCCATTCCATTCCATTCGGGTTGAATCCATACCCTTCCATTCCATTCCCATCCATTCCATTCCATTCAACTTCATTCCATTCGGGTTGATTCCATTCTATTCGATTCGGTTTTATTTGATTCGATTCCATTCCATTCCTTTCCATTCCATTAGGGGTGATTCCATTCCGTTCCATTCCATTCCATTCCATTAGTGTTGATTCCATTCCATTCCCTTCCATTCCATTCCATTGCACTCCATTTCCTTCCATTCCACTCCACTCCATTACATTCCATTCTATTCCCTTCCATTCCATTACATTCCATTCCCTTCGGGTTGATTCCGTTCCAATCCATTCCATTCCATTTCATACCATTCCATTCCATCAGGGCTGATTCCATTCCATTCCATTCCATTCCATTCCCTTCCATTGGGGCTGATTCCATTCCATTCCATTCCATTCCATTCCATTCGGGTGGATTCCATGCTATTCCTTTCCATTCCATTCCATTCCATTCCATTCCATTCTGGTTGATTCCATTCCATTCCATTCCATTCCATTCGGTTCCATTCCATTCCATTCTTTTCCACTCCATTCCATTCCGGTTGATTCCATTCAATTCCATTTCATTCCATTCCATTCCATTTCACTCCATTCCATTCCATTCCATTCCATATCATTTTATTCCTTTCCATTCCATTTCATTCCATTCCATTCCTTTTCATTCCATTCCATTTCATTCCATTTCATTCCATTCCTTTCCATTCCATTCCATTCCATTAGGGTTGATGCCATTCCATTCCATTTCATTCGGGTTCATTCCATTCCATTCCATTCCATTCCATTCGGGATGATTCCATTCCATTCCATTCCATTCGATTCAATTCCATTCGGTTTGATTCCATTCCATTCAATTCCATTCCATTACATTCCAGTCCATTCCATTCGGGTTGATTCCTTTCCATTCCATTCCATTCCATTCCATTCAATTCCATCCCATTCCATTCCATTTGGGTTGATTCCATTCCATTCCATACCATTACCTTACATTTCATTCCAGTCTATTCCATTCGGTTTGATTCCATTCCATTCTATTCCATTCCATTCCATTCCATTCCAGTCTGGTTGATTCCATTCCATTCCTTTCCATTACATTCGTTTCCATTCCATTCCACTCCATTCCAGTCTGGTTGATTCCACTCCATTCCATTCCATTCGTTTCCATTCCATTCCATTCCTTTCCATTCCATTCCATGCCGGTTGATTCCATTCCAATCCATTTCATTCCATTCCGTTCCATTCCATTCCACTCCATTCCATTCCATTCCATTTCATTTTATTCCATTCCATTCCATTCCATTCCCTTCCATTCCTTTCCACTCAATTCCCTTCCATTCCACTCCATTCCATTCCATTCCATTCCATTCTATTCCA
Organism: Pan paniscus; assembly: GCF_029289425.2. NCBI lineage: Eukaryota > Metazoa > Chordata > Mammalia > Primates > Hominidae > Pan > Pan paniscus. Next base: position 45,228,629 of record NC_073268.2, on the reverse strand, counting down.
TTCCATTCCTTTCCATTGCATTCCATTCCCTTCGGATTGATTTCGTTCCAATCCATTCCATTCCATTCCATTCCATTTTGGTTGATTCCATTCCATTTCATTCCATTCCTGTCCATTCCATTCCATTCCGGATGATTCCATTGCATTCCATTCAATTCCACTCGGGTTGATTCCATTCCATTCCATTCCAGTCCATTCCATTCCAGGATATTCCATTCCATTCCATTCCAGTTGATTCCATTCGATTCCATTCCATTCCATTCCATTCCATTCCATTCCATAAGACGTGATTAAATTCCAATCCATTCCATCCCATTCCATTCCGTTCCACTCCATTCCAATCCATTCCATTCCATTCCAATCCATTCCATTCCTTTCCATTCGGGTTGATTCCATTCGAGTCCATTCCATTCCATTCCAATCCATTCTATTCCATTCCATCCAATTCCATTCCATTCCATTCCATTCCGGTTGGTTCCATTCCATTGCATTCCATTCCACTCCATTCCATTCCATTCCATTCTGGTTTATTCAATTCCATTCCATTCCATTCCATTCCATTCCATTCCATTCGGGTTGATTCCATTCCTTTGCACTCCTTTTAATTCCATTCCATTCCAATCCATTCCATTTTTTGTTGATTCCATTCCATTCCATTCCATTCCATTACATTGCATTCCAGTCCATTCCATTCGGGTTGATTCCATTCCATTCCAGTCCATTCCATTCCATTCCATCCCATTCCATTCCATTTGGTTTGATTCCATTGCATTCCATTCCATTCCATTCTGGTTGATTCCATTCCATTCCATTCCATTCCATTCCATTCTGTTCCACTCCATTCCATTCCTTTCCATGCCATTCCATTCCGGTTGATTCCACTCCATTCCATTTCATTTCATTCCATTCCATTTCATTCCATTCCATTCCATTCCATTCCATTCCTTTCCATTCCTTTCCATTCCATTCCATTCCATTCCATTCCATTCCATTTCATTCCATTCCATTGCATTTCATTTCAGACCATTCCATTCCATTCCTTTCCATTCCATTTCATTGCATTCCATTCTATTCCATTCCATTTGGGTTGATTCCATTCCATTCCATTCCATTCCATCCCATTCCATTCCATTTGGTTTGGTTCCATTGCATTCCATTCCATTCCATTCCATTCCTTTCTGGTTGATTCCATTCGATTCCATTCCATTCCATTCGGTTCCATTCCATTCCATTCCTTACCATTCCGTTCCATTCAGGTTGATTCCATTCCATTCCATTTCATTCCATTCCTTTCCATTTCATTCCATTCAATTCCATTTCATTCCATTCCATTCCATTGCATTCCATTCCATTTCATTCCATTCCATTCCATTGCATTTCATTTCAGTCCATTCCATTCCATTCCTTTCCATTCCATTTCATTGCATTCCATTCCGTTTGGGTTGATTCCATTCCATTCCATTCCATCCCATTCCATTTCATTCGGGTTCATTCCATTCCATTCCATTCCATTCGGGTTGATTCCATTCCATTCCATTCAATTCGGCTGGATTCCATCCCATTCCATTCGATTCCATTCCATTCTATTCCATTCCATTCCATTCCATTCCATTCCATTCTGGTTGAATCCATACCCTTCCATTCCATTCCCATCCATTCCATTCCATTCAATTTCATTCCATTCGGGTTGATTCCATTCTATTCGATTCGGTTTTATTTGATTCGATTCCATTCCATTCCTTTCCATTCCATTAGGGTTGATTCCATTCCGTTCCATTCCATTCCATTCCATTAGTGTTGATTCCATTCCATTCCCTTCCACTCCATTCCATTCCACTCCATTCCCTTCCATTCCACTCCACTCCATTCCATTCCATTCTATTCCATTCCATTCCATTACATTCCATTCCCTTCGGGTTGATTCCGTTCGAATCCATTCCATTCCATTTCATTCCATTCCATTCCATCATGGTTGATTCCATTCAATTCCATTCCATTCCATTCCCTTCCATTTGGCCTGATTCCATTTCATTCCATTCCATTCGGGTGGATTCCATGCTATTCCATTCCATTCCATTCCATTCCATTCCATTCAATTCCATTTCGGCTGATTCTATTCCATTCCATTCCTTTCCATTGCATTTGGGTTGATTCCATTCCATTCCATTCCATTCCATTCCATTCCATTCCATTCGGGATGATTCCATTCCATTCCATTCCATTCCATTCAATTCCACTCGGGTTGATTCCATTCCATTCCATTCCATTCCATTCCATTCCATTCCATTATATTCCATTCCATTCCATTCCGGTTGATTCCATTCGATTCCATTCGATTCCATTCCATTCCATTCCATTCTATCCCATTCCATTCCTTTCGGGTTGATTCCATTTAATTCCATTCCAAATCATTCCATTAGATTCCATTCCGTTCGGTTTGATTCCATTCCATTCCATTCCATTCCATTGCATTCCATTCCGTTTGGGATGATTCCATTCCATTCCCTTCCATTCCATTCCATTCAATTCCATTACATTAGGGTTTTTTCCATTCCATTCCATTCCTTTGCGTTCCATTCCATTCCATTCGGGTTGATTACGTTCCATCCCAATGCATTCCATTCCACTCCATTCGCGTTGAGTCAATTCGATTCCATCCCATTCCATTCCATTCCATTCCATTCCGGTTGATTCCATTCCGTTCCGTTCCATTCCATTCCATTGCATTCCATTCCATTCCTTTCCATTCTGGTTGATTCCAGTCGATTCCATTCCATTCCATTCCATTCCGTTCGGGTTGATTCCATTCCATTCCATTCCATTTAATTTGATTCCATTCCATTTGGGTTGATTCCATTCCATTCCATTCCAATATATTCCAGTTCATTCCATTCGGGTTGATTCCATTCCACTCCATGCCATTCCATTCCATTCCATTCCATTCCATTCCATTGCTTTCCATTCCAGTCCTTTCGGGTTGATTCCATTTCATTCCATTTCACTCCATTGTATTAGCGTTGAGTCCATTCGATTCCATCCCATTCCATTCCATTCCATTCCAGTTGGTTCCATTCCATTCCCTTCCACTCCATTCCATTCCATTCCGTTCTGGTTTATTCCATTCCATTCAATTCCATTCCATTCAATTCCATTCCATTCCATTCCATTCGGGTTGATTCCATTCGTTTCCACTCCATTTAATTCCATTCCATTCCAATCCATTCCATTTGGGTTGGTTCCATTCCATTCCACTCCATTGTATTACATTGCATTCCAGTCCATTCCATTCCATTCCATTCCATCCCATTCCATTCCATTTGGTTTGATTTCATTCCTTTCCATACCATCACATTCCATTCCATTCCATTCCATTCCATTCCATTCTGGTTGATTCCATTCCATTCCATTCCATTCCATTCGGTTCCATTCCTTTCCATTCCATTCCAGTCTGGTTGATTCCATTCCATTCCATTCCATTCCATTCTTTTCCACTCAATTCCATTCCGGTTGATTCCATTCAATTCCATTTCATTCCATTCCATTCCATTTCATTCCATTCCATTCCATTCCATTCCATATCATTTTATTACTTTCCATTCCATTTCATTCCATTCCATTCCATTTCATTCCATTCCATTTCATTCCATTCCTTTCCATTGCATTCCATTCCATTCGGGTTGATTCCATTCCATTCCATTCCATTCAATTTCATTCGGGTTCATTCCATTCCATTCCATTCCATTCCGTTCGGTTTGACTCCATTCCATTCAATTCCATTCCATTACGTTCCAGTCCATTCCATTCGGGTTGATTCCTTTCCATTCCAGTCCATTCCATTCCATTCAATTCCATCCCATTCCATTCCATTTGGGTTGATTCCATTCCATTCCATACCATTACCTTACATTTCATTCCAGTCTATTCCATTCGGTTTGATTCCATTCCATTCTATTCCATTCCATTCCATTCCATTCCAGTCTGGTTGATTCCATTCCATTCCATTCCATTACATTCGTTTCCATTCCATTACACTCCATTCCAGTCTGGTTGATTCCATTCCATTCCATTCCATTCGTTTCCATTCCATTCCATTCCTTTCCATTCCATTCCATTCCGGTTGATTCCATTCCAATCCATTTCATTCCATTCCGTTCCATTCCATTCCACTCCATTCCATTCCATTCCATTTCATTTTATTCCGTTCCATTCCATTCCATTCCATTCCCTTCCATTCCATTCCACTCAATTCCCTTCCATTCCACTCCATTCCATTCCACTCCATACCATTCTATTCCATTCCATTCCATTCCATTCCATTCCCTTCCATTCCATTCCACTCAATTCCCTTCCATTCCACTCCATTCCATTCCATTCCAATCCATTCTATTCCATTCCATTCCTTTCCATTGCATTCCATTCCCTTCGGATTGATTTCGTTCCAATCCATTCCATTCCATTCCATTCCATTTCGGTTGATTCCATTCCATTTCATTCCATTCCTGTCCATTCCATTCCATTCCGGATGATTCCATTGCATTCCATTCAATTCCACTCGGGTTGATTCCATTCCATTCCATTCCAGTCCATTCCATTCCAGGATATTCCATTCCATTCCATTCCAGTTGATTCCATTCGATTCCATTCCATTCCATTCCATTCCATTCCATAAGAGGTGATTAAATTCCAGTCCATTCCATCCCATTCCATTCCGTTCCACTCCATTCCAATCCATTCCATTCCATTCCAATCCATTCCATTCCTTTCCATTCGGGTTGATTCCATTCGAGTCCATTCCATTCCATTCCAATCCATTCTATTCCATTCCATCCAATTCCATTCCATTCCATTCCATTCCGGTTGGTTCCATTCCATTGCATTCCATTCCACTCCATTCCAATCCATTCCATTTTGGTTTATTCAATTCCATTCCATTCCATTCCATTCCATTCCATTCCATTCGGGTTGATTCCATTCCTTTCCACTCCTTTTAATTCCATTCCATTCCAATCCATTCCATTTGGGTTGATTCCATTCCATTCCATTCCATCACATTACATTGCATTCCAGTCCATTCCATTCGGGTTGATTCCATTCCATTCCAGTCCATTCCATTCCATTCCATCCCATTCCATTCCATTTGGTTTGATTCCATTGCATTCCATTCCATTCCATTCTGGTAGATTCCATTCCATTCCATTCCATTCCATTCCATTCCATTCGGTTCCACTTCATTCCATTCCTTTCCATGCCATTCCATTCCTGTTGATTCCACTCCATTTCATTCCATTTCATTACATTCCATTCCATTCCATTTTATTCCATTCCATTCCATTCCATTCCTTTCCATTCCTTTCCATTCCATTCCATTCCATTCCATTCCATTTCATTCCATTCCATTGCATTTCATTTCAGTCCATTCCATTCCATTCCTTTCCATTGCATTTCATTGCATTCCATTCCATTTGGGTTGATTCCATTCCATTCCATTACTTTCCATCCCATTCCATTCCATTTGGTTTGATTCCATTGCATTCCATTCCATTCCATTCCATTCCTTTCTGGTTGATTCCATTCGATTCCATTCCATTCCAATCGGTTCCATTCCATTCCATTCCTTACCATTCAGTTCCATTCCGGTTGATTCCATTCCATTCCATTTCATTCCATTCCATTCCATTTCATTCCATTCCATTCCATTTCATTCCATTCCATTCCATTCCATTCCATTCCATTCCATTCCATTCCATTTCATTCCATTCCATTCCATTTCATTCCATTCCATTCCATTCCATTCCATTCCATTCCATTCCATTCCATTTCATTCCATTCCATTCCATTCCATTCCATTCCATTCCATTTCATTCCATTCCATTCCATTCCATTCCATTCCATTCCATTCCATTTCATTCCATTCCATTCCATTTCATTCTATTCCATTCCATTCCATCTTATTCCATTCCATTCCATTTCATTCCATTCCATTCCATTTCATTCCCTTCAATTCCATTTCATTCCATTCAATTCCATTTCATTCCATTCCATTCCATTGCATTCCATTCCATTTCATTCCATTCCATTCCATTGCATTTCATTTCAGTCCATTCCATTCCATTCCTTTCCATTCCATTTCATTGCATTCCATTCTATTCCATTCCATTTGGGTTGATTCCATTCCATTCCATTCCATTCCATTTCATTCGGGTTCATTCCATTCCATTCCATTCCATTCCATTCGGGTTCATTCCATTCCATTCCATTCCATTCCATTCCATTCGGTTGGATTCCATCCCATTCCATTCGATTCCATTCCATTCTATTCCATTCCATTCCATTCCATTCCATTCCATTCGGGTTGAATCCATACCCTTCCATTCCATTCCCATCCATTCCATTCCATTCAACTTCATTCCATTCGGGTTGATTCCATTCTATTCGATTCGGTTTTATTTGATTCGATTCCATTCCATTCCTTTCCATTCCATTAGGGTTGATTCCATTCCGTTCCATTCCATTCCATTCCATTAGTGTTGATTCCATTCCATTCCATTCCATTCCATTCCATTCCATTCCACTCCATTCCCTTCCATTCCACTCCACTCCATTCCATTCCATTCTATTCCATTCCATTACATTACATTCCATTCCCTTCGGGTTGATTCCGTTCAAATCCATTCCATTCCATTTCATTCCATTCCATTCCATCAGGGTTGATTCCATTCCATTCCATTCCATTCCATTCCCTTCCATTTGGCCTGATTCCATTCCATTCCATTCGGGTGGATTCCATGCTATTCCATTCCATTCCATTCCATTCCATTCCATTCCATTCCATTTCGGCTGATTCTATTCCATTCCATTCCTTACCATTGCATTTGGGTTGATTCCATTCCATTCCATTCCATTCCATTCCATTCCATTCCATTCCATTCCATTCGGGATGATTCCATTCCATTCCATTCCATTCCATTCAATTCCACTCGGGTTGATTCCATTCCATTCCTTTCCATTCTATTCCATTCCATTCCATTATCTTCCATTACATTCCATTCCGGTTGATTCCATTCGATTCCATTCGATTCCATTCCATTCCATTCCATTCTATTCCATTCCATTCCTTTCGGGTTGATTCCATTTAATTCCATTCCAATTCATTCCATTAGATTCCATTCCGTTCGGTTTGATTCCATTCCATTCCATTCCATTCCATTGCATTCCATTCCGTTTGGGATGATTCCATTCCATTCCCTTCCATTCCATTCCATTCAATTCCATTACATTAGGGTTTTTTCCTTTCCATTCCGTTCCTTTGCGTTCCATTCCATTCCATTTGGGTTGATTACGTTCCATCCCAATCCATTCCATTCCATTCCATTCGCGTTGAGTCAATTCGATTCCATCCCATTCCATTCCATTCCATTCCATTCCGGTTGATTCCATTCCGTTCCGTTCCATTCCATTCCATTGCATTCCATTCCATTCCATTCCTTTCCATTCTGGTTGATTCCAGTCGATTCCATTCCATTCCATTCCATTCCGTTTGGGTTGATTCCATTCCATTCCATTCCATTTAATTCGATTCCATTCCATTTGGGTTGATTCCATTCCATTCCATTCCAATATATTCCAGTTCATTCCATTCGGGTTGATTCCATTCCACTCCATGCCATTCCATTCCATTCCATTCCATTGCATTCCATTCCATTCGTGTTGATTCCGTTCCATTCCATTCCATTCCATTCCATTCCATCCCATTCCATTCGGGTTGATTCCATTCCATTCCATTCCATTCGGGATGATTCCATTCCATTCCATTCCCTTCCATTCCATTTGGGTTGATTCCTTTCCATTCCATTCTATTCCATTCCATTCCATTCCATTCGGGTTGAATCCATTCCATTCCATTCCATTCCAATTCATTCCATTCCATTCCATTCGGGTGTATTCCATTCCATTCCATTCCATTTGTGTTGATTCCATTCCATTCCATTCCATTCCATTCCATTCCATTCGGGATGATTCCATTCCATTCCATTCCATACCATTCCAAACAATTCCAATCTGGTTGATTCCATTCCACTGCATTCCATTCCATTCCATTCCACGATATTCCATTCCATTCCATTCTGGTTGATTCCATTCCATTCCATTCCATTCCATTCGTTTCCATTCCATTCCATTCCTTTCTATGCCATTCCATTCCGGTTGATTCCATTCCAGTCCATTTCATTCCATTCCATTCCATTTCATTTCATTCCATTCCATTCCATTTCATTCCATTCCATTCCGTTTCATTCCATTCCATTCCATTTCATTCCATTCCATTCCGTTTCATTCCATTCCATTCCATTTCATTCCATTCCATTCCATCTCATTCCATTCCATTCAATTTCATTCCATTCCATTCCATTTCATTCCATTCCATTCCATTCCATTTCATTTTATTCCATTCCAATTCATTTCATTCCATTCCACTCCATTTCATTTCATTCCATTCCATTCCATTCCATTCTATTCCATTTCATTCGGGTTGATTCCATTCCATTCCATTCCATTCCATTCCATTTCATTCGGGTTCATTCCATTCCATTCCATTCCATTCCATTCCATTCGGGATGATTCCATTCCATTCCATTCCATACCATTCCAAACAATTCCAATCTGGTTGATTCCATTCCACTGCATTCCATTCCATTCCATTCCACGATATTCCATTCCATTCCATTCTGGTTGATTCCATTCCATTCCATTCCATTCCATTCGTTTCCATTCCATTCCATTCCTTTCTATGCCATTCCATTCCGGTTGATTCCATTCCAGTCCATTTCATTCCATTCCATTCCATTTCCTTTCATTCCATTCCATTCCATTTCATTCCATTCCATTCCGTTTCATTCCATTCCATTCCATTTCATTCCATTCCATTCCATCTCATTCCATTCCATTCAATTTCATTCCATTCCATTCCATTTCATTCCATTCCATTCCATTCCATTTCATTTTATTCCATTCCAATTCATTTCATTCCATTCCACTCCATTTCATTTCATTCCATTCCATTCCATTCCATTCTATTCCATTCCATTCGGGTTGATTCCATTCCATTCCATTCCATTCCATTCCATTCCATTTCATTCGGGTTCATTCCATTCCATTCCATTCCATTCCATTCCATTCAGGTGGATTCCATTCCATTCCATTCCATTCCATTCCATTCCATTCCATTCCATTCGGGTTTTTTCCATTGCATTCCATTCCATTCCCATCCATTCCATTCCATTCAATTTCATTCCATTCGCGTTGATTCCGTTCTATTCGATTCGATTTGATTTGATTCGATTCCATTCCATTCCATTCCATTCCATTAGGATGTATTTCCGTTCCGTTCCATTCCATTCCATTCCATTCGGGTTGATTCCATTCCACTCCATTCCATTCCATTCCATTCCATTCCACTCCATTCCATTCCATTCCACTCCATTCCATTCCATTCCACTCCATTCCATTCCATTCCATTCTGGTTGATTCCACTCCAATCCATTCCATTCCATTCCATGCCATTCCATTGCAATCGTGTTGATTTCATTCCATTCCATTCCATTCTCTTCCATTCCATTCCATTCCAATCCACTCCATTGCATTCCATTCCATTTGGGTTGATTCTATTCCATTCCATTCTATTCCATTCCAGTCGGGTTGAGTCCATTCCATTCCATTCCATTCCATTCCATTCGTGTTGATTCCCTTCAATTCCATTACATTCCATTTCATTCCATTCCATTGCATTGCATTCCAATCGGGTTGATTCCATTCCATTCCACTCTATTCCATTCCATTCCATTCCATTCAATTCCATTCCGGTGGATTCCATTCCATTCCATTCCAATCCATTCCATTCCATTCCATTCCATTCCATTCCATTCCATTCCATGCGGGTTGATTCCATTCGATTCCATTCTATTCCATTCCATTCCATTCCATTGCATTTAATTCCATTCCATTCGCGTTGATTGCATTCCATTCCATTCCATTCCATTCCATTCCTTTCCATTAGGGTTGATTCCACTCCATTCCACTCCATTCCATTCCAGTACTTTAGGGTTGATTCCATTCCATTCGATTCCATTCCATTCCATTCCATTCCATTCCATTGAGGTTGATTCCATTCCATTCCATTCTACTCCTTTCCATTCCGTTAGGGTTGATTCCATTCCATTCCATTCCATTCCATTCCATTCCATTCCATTCCATTCCATTTCATTCCATTCCATTCCTTTCCATTCCATTTGGGTTGATTTCATTCCATTCCATTCCATTCCATTACATTACATTCCAGTCCATTCCATTCGGGTTGATTCGATTCCATTCCAGTCCATTGCATTCCATTCAATTCCATCCCATTCCATTCCATTTGGGTTGATTCCATTCCATTCCATACCATTACATTACATTTCATTCCAGTCTATTTCATTCGGTTTGATTCCATTCCATTCTCTTCCATTCCATTCCATTCCATTCCAGTCTGGTTGATTCCATTTCATTCCATTCCATTCCATTCGTTTCCATTCCATTCCATTCCTTTCCATTCCATTCTATTCCGGTTGACTCCATTGCATTCCATTCCATTCCATTCCATTCCATTCCAGTTTATTCCATTGGGGTTGATTCCATTCCATTCCATTCCATTCCATTCCATTCCATTCGGGTTGATTCCATTCCATTCCATTCCATTGCATTCCATTCCATTCGGGATGATTCCATTCCATTCCATTCCATTCGATTGCATTCCATTCCCCTCGGGTTGATTCCCTTCCATTCCATTCCATTCCAGTCCATTCCATTCCATTCCATTCCTTTCCATTGCATTCCATTCCATGATTTTCCATTCCATTGCATTCGGGTTGCTTCCATTCGATTCCATTCCATTCCATTCCATGCCATTCCATTCCATTCCATTGCTTTCCATTCCAGTCCTTTCGGGTTGATTCCATTTCATTCCATTTCACTCCATTGTATTAGCGTTGAGTCCATTCCATTCCATCCCATTCCATTCCATTCCATTCCAGTTGGTTCCATTCCATTCCATTCCCTTCCACTCCATTCCATTCCATTCCATTCTGGTTTATTCCATTCCATTCAATTCCATTCCATTCCATTCCATTCCATTCCATTCCATTCGGGTTGATTCCATTCGTTTCCACTCCATTTAATTCCATTCCATTCCAATCCATTCCATTTGGGTTGGTTCCATTCCATTCCACTCCATTGTATTACATTGCATTCCATTCAATTCCATTCCATTCCATTCCATTCGCGTTGAGTCCATTCGATTCCATCCCATTCCATTCCATTCCATTCCATTCCATTCCATTCCATTCCGGTTGATTCCATTCCGTTCCGTTCCATTCCATTCCATTGCATTCCATTCCATTCCATTCTGGTTGATTACAGTCGATTCCGTTCCATTCCATTCCATTCCGTTCAGGTTGATTCCATGTCATTCCTTTCCATTTAATTTGATTCCATCCCATTAGGGTTGATTCCATTCCATTCCATTCCATTCCATTCCATTCCATTCCAGTTTATTCCAATGGGGTTGATTCCATTCCATTCCATTCCATTCCATTCGGGTTGATTCCATTCCATTCCATTCCATTGCATTCCATTCCATTCGGGATGATTCCTTTCCATTCCATTCCATTCGATTCCATTCCATTCCCCTCGGGTTGATTCCCTTCCATTCCATTCCATTCCAGTCCATTCCATTCCTTTCCATTCCTTTCCATTGCATTCCATTCCATGAATTTCCATTCCATTGCATTCGGGTTGCTTCCGTTCGATTCCATTCCATTCCATTCCATTCTATTCCATTCCATTCCATTCCATTCCATTGCTTTCCATTCCAGTCCTTTCGGGTTGATTCCATTTCATTCCATTTCACTCCATTGTATTAGCGTTGAGTCCATTCGATTCCATCCCATTCCATTGCATTCCATTCCAGTTGGTTCCATTCCATTCCCTTCCACTCCATTCCATTCCATTCCATTCTGGTTTATTCCATTGCATTCAATTCCATTCCATTCCATTCCATTCCATTCCATTCCATTCCATTCGGGTTGATTCCATTCTTTTCCACTCCATTTAATTCCATTCCATTCCAATCCATTCCATTTGTGTTGGTTCCATTCCATTCCACTCCATTGTATTACATTGCATTGCAGTCCATTCCATTCCATTCCATTCCATCCCATTCCATTCCATTTGGTTTGATTTCATTCCTTTCCATACCATCACATTCCATTCCATTCCATTCCATTCCATTCCATTCTGGTTGATACCATTCCATTCCATTCCATTCAACTCGGTTCCATTCCATTCCATTCTTTTCCACTCCATTCCATTCCGGTTGATTCCATTCAATTCCATTTCATTCCATTCCATTCCATTTCACTCCATTCCATTCCATTCCATTCCATATCATTTTATTCCTTTCCATTCCATTTCATTCCATTCCATTCCTTTTCATTCCATTCCATTTCATTCCATTCCTTTCCATTCCATTCCATTCCATTCGGGTTGATGCCATTCCATTCCATTCCATTCCATTCCATTCCATTCGGGATGATTCCATTCCATTCCATTCCATTCGATTCAATTCCATTCGGTTTGATTCCATTCCATTCAATTCCATTCCATTACATTCCAGTCCATTCCATTCGGGTTGATTCCTTTCCATTCCAGTCCATTCCATTCCATTCAATTCCATCCCATTCCATTCCATTTGGGTTGATTCCATTCCATTCCATACCATTACCTTACATTTCATTCCAGTCTATTCCATTCGGTTTGATTCCATTCCATTCATTTCCATTCCATTCCATTCCATTCCAGTCTGGTTGATTCCATTCCATTACATTACATTACATTCGTTTCCATTCCATTCCATTCCATTCCAGTCTGGTTGATTCCATTCCATTCCATTCCATTCGTTTCCATTCCATTCCATTCCTTTCCATTCCATTCCATTCCAGTTGATTCCATTCCAATCCATTTCATTCCATTCCGTTCCATTCCATTCCACTCCATTCCATTCCATTCCATTTGATTTTATTCCATTACATTCCATTCCATTCCATTCCCTTCCATTCCATTCCACTCAATTCCCTTCCATTCCACTCCATTCCATTCCATTCCATTCCATTCCATTCCATTCTATTCCATTCCATTCCTTTCCATTGCATTCCATTCCCTTCGGATTGATTTCGTTCCAATCCATTCCATTCCATTCCATTCCATTTCGGTTCATTCCATTCCATTTCATTCCATTCCTGTCCATTCCATTCCATTCCGGAATATTCCATTGCATTCCATTCAATTCCACTCGGGTTGATTCCATTCCATTCCATTCCATTCCATTCCATTCCAGGATATTCCATTCCATTCCATTCCAGTTGATTCCATTCGATTCCATTCCATTCCATTCCATTCCATAAGAGGTGATTAAATTCCAATCCATTCCATCCCATTCCATTCCGTTCCACTCCATTCCAATCCATTCCATTCCATTCCAATCCATTCCATTCCTTTCCATTCGGGTTGATTCCATTCGAGTCCATTCCATTCCATTCCAATCCATTCTATTCCATTCCATCCCATTCCATTCCATTCCATTCCATTCCGGTTAGTTCCATTCCATTGCATTCCATTCCACTCCATTCCATTCCATTCCATTTTGGTTTATTCCATTCCATTCCATTCCATTCCATTCCATTCCATTCCATTTTGGTTTATTCCATTCCATTCCATTCCATTCCATTCCATTCCATTCCATTCCATTCCATTCCATTTTGGTTTATTCCAACCCATTCCATTCCATTCCATTCCATTCCATTCCATTCCATTCGGGTTGATTCCACTCCTTTCCACTCCTTTTAATTCCATTCCATTCCAATCCACTCCATTTTGGTTGATTCCATTCCATTCCATTCCATTCCATTACATTGCATTCCAGTCCATTCCATTCGTGTTGATTCCATTCCATTCCAGTCCATTCCATTCCATTCCATCCCATTCCATTCCATTTGGTTTGATTCCATTGCATTCCATTCCATTCCATTCTGGTTGATTCCATTCCATTCCATTCGGTTCCACTCCATTCCATTCCTTTCCATTCCATTCCATTCCAGTTGATTCCACTCCATTCCATTTCATTCCATTCCATTCCATTTCATTCCATTCCATTCCATTCCATTCCATTCCATTCCTTTCCATTCCATTCCATTCCATTCCATTCCATTTCATTCCATTCCATTCCTTTCCATTCCATTTGGGTTGATTTCATTCCATTCCATTCCATTCCATTACATTACATTCCAGTCCATTCCATTCGGGTTGATTCGATTCCATTCCAGTCCATTGCATTCCATTCAATTCCATCCCATTCCATTCCATTTGGGTTGATTCCATTCCATTCCATACCACTACATTACATTTCATTCCAGTCTATTTCATTCGGTTTGATTCCATTCCATTCTCTTCCCTTCCATTCCATTCCATTCCATTCTGGTTGATTACAGTCGATTCCGTTCCATTCCATTCCATTCCGTTCAGGTTGATTCCATGTCATTCCTTTCCATTTAATTTGATTCCATCCCATTAGGGTTGATTCCATTCCATTCCATTCCATTCCATTCCATTCCATTCCAGTTTATTCCAATGGGGTTGATTCCATTCCATTCCATTCCATTCCATTCGGGTTGATTCCATTCCATTCCATTCCATTGCATTCCATTCCATTCGGGATGATTCCTTTCCATTCCATTCCATTCGATTCCATTCCATTCCCCTCGGGTTGATTCCCTTCCATTCCATTCCATTCCAGTCCATTCCATTCCTTTCCATTCCTTTCCATTGCATTCCATTCCATGAATTTCCATTCCATTGCATTCGGGTTGCTTCCGTTCGATTCCATTCCATTCCATTCCATTCTATTCCATTCCATTCCATTCCATTCCATTGCTTTCCATTCCAGTCCTTTCGGGTTGATTCCATTTCATTCCATTTCACTCCATTGTATTAGCGTTGAGTCCATTCGATTCCATCCCATTCCATTGCATTCCATTCCAGTTGGTTCCATTCCATTCCCTTCCACTCCATTCCATTCCATTCCATTCTGGTTTATTCCATTGCATTCAATTCCATTCCATTCCATTCCATTCCATTCCATTCCATTCCATTCGGGTTGATTCCATTCTTTTCCACTCCATTTAATTCCATTCCATTCCAATCCATTCCATTTGTGTTGGTTCCATTCCATTCCACTCCATTGTATTACATTGCATTGCAGTCCATTCCATTCCATTCCATTCCATCCCATTCCATTCCATTTGGTTTGATTTCATTCCTTTCCATACCATCACATTCCATTCCATTCCATTCCATTCCATTCCATTCTGGTTGATACCATTCCATTCCATTCCATTCAACTCGGTTCCATTCCATTCCATTCTTTTCCACTCCATTCCATTCCGGTTGATTCCATTCAATTCCATTTCATTCCATTCCATTCCATTTCACTCCATTCCATTCCATTCCATTCCATATCATTTTATTCATTTCCATTCCATTTCATTCCATTCCATTCCTTTTCATTCCATTCCATTTCATTCCATTCCTTTCCATTCCATTCCATTCCATTCGGGTTGATGCCATTCCATTCCATTCCATTCCATTCCATTCCATTCGGGATGATTCCATTCCATTCCATTCCATTCGATTCAATTCCATTCGGTTTGATTCCATTCCATTCAATTCCATTCCATTACATTCCAGTCCATTCCATTCGGGTTGATTCCTTTCCATTCCAGTCCATTCCATTCCATTCAATTCCATCCCATTCCATTCCATTTGGGTTGATTCCATTCCATTCCATACCATTACCTTACATTTCATTCCAGTCTATTCCATTCGGTTTGATTCCATTCCATTCATTTCCATTCCATTCCATTCCATTCCAGTCTGGTTGATTCCATTCCATTCCATTACATTACATTCGTTTCCATTCCATTCCATTCCATTCCAGTCTGGTTGATTCCATTCCATTCCATTCCATTCGTTTCCATTCCATTCCATTCCTTTCCATTCCATTCCATTCCAGTTGATTCCATTCCAATCCATTTCATTCCATTCCGTTCCATTCCATTCCACTCCATTCCATTCCATTCCATTTGATTTTATTCCATTCCATTCCATTCCATTCCATTCCCTTCCATTCCATTCCACTCAATTCCCTTCCATTCCACTCCATTCCATTCCATTCCATTCCATTCCATTCCATTCCATTCTATTCCATTCCATTCCTTTCCATTGCATTCCATTCCCTTCGGATTGATTTCGTTCCAATCCATTCCATTCCATTCCATTCCATTTCGGTTCATTCCATTCCATTTCATTCCATTCCTGTCCATTCCATTCCATTCCGGAATATTCCATTGCATTCCATTCAATTCCACTCGGGTTGATTCCATTCCATTCCATTCCATTCCATTCCATTCCAGGATATTCCATTCCATTCCATTCCAGTTGATTCCATTCGATTCCATTCCATTCCATTCCATTCCATAAGAGGTGATTAAATTCCAATCCATTCCATCCCATTCCATTCCGTTCCACTCCATTCCAATCCATTCCATTCCATTCCAATCCATTCCATTCCTTTCCATTCGGGTTGATTCCATTCGAGTCCATTCCATTCCATTCCAATCCATTCTATTCCATTCCATCCCATTCCATTCCATTCCATTCCATTCCGGTTGGTTCCATTCCATTGCATTCCATTCCACTCCATTCCATTCCATTCCATTTTGGTTTATTCCATTCCATTCCATTCCATTCCATTCCATTCCATTTTGGTTTATTCCATTCTATTCCATTCCATTCCATTCCATTCCATTCCATTCCATTCCATTCCATTCCATTCCATTTTGGTTTATTCCAACCCATTCCATTCCATTCCATTCCATTCCATTCCATTCCATTCGGGTTGATTCCACTCCTTTCCACTCCTTTTAATTCCATTCCATTCCAATCCACTCCATTTTGGTTGATTCCATTCCATTCCATTCCATTCCATTACATTGCATTCCAGTCCATTCCATTCGTGTTGATTCCATTCCATTCCATTCCATTCCATTCCATTCCACTGCTTTCCATTCCAGTCCTTTCGGGTTGATTCCATTTCATTCCATTTCACTCCATTGTATTAGCGTTGAGTCCATTCCATTCCATCCCATTCCATTCCATTCCATTCCAGTTGGTTCCATTCCATTCCCTTCCACTCCATTCCATTCCATTCCGTTCTGGTTTATTCCATTCCATTCAATTCCATTCCATTCAATTCCATTCCATTCCATTCCATTCGGGTTGATTCCATTCGTTTCCACTCCATTTAATTCCATTCCATTCCAATCCATTCCATTTGGGTTGGTTCCA
Organism: Pan paniscus; assembly: GCF_029289425.2. NCBI lineage: Eukaryota > Metazoa > Chordata > Mammalia > Primates > Hominidae > Pan > Pan paniscus. The sequence continues at coordinate 45,211,142 of NC_073268.2, read as the reverse complement.
TTCCATTCCACTCCATTGTATTACATTGCATTCCATTCAATTCCATTCCATTCCATTCCATTCGCGTTGAGTCCATTCGATTCCATCCCATTCCATTCCATTCCATTCCATTCCATTCCGGTTGATTCCATTCCGTTCCGTTCCATTCCATTCCATTGCATTCCATTCCATTCCATTCTGGTTGATTACAGTCGATTCCGTTCCATTCCATTCCATTCCGTTCAGGTTGATTCCATGTCATTCCTTTCCATTTAATTTGATTCCATCCCATTAGGGTTGATTCCATTCCATTCCATTCCATTCCATTCCATTCCATTCCATTCCAGTTTATTCCAATGGGGTTGATTCCATTCCATTCCATTCCATTCCATTCGGGTTGATTCCATTCCATTCCATTCCATTGCATTCCATTCCATTCGGGATGATTCCTTTCCATTCCATTCCATTCGATTCCATTCCATTCCCCTCGGGTTGATTCCCTTCCATTCCATTCCATTCCTGTCCATTCCATTCCTTTCCATTCCTTTCCATTGCATTCCATTCCATGATTTTCCATTCCATTGCATTCGGGTTGCTTCCGTTCGATTCCATTCCATTCCATTCCATTCCATTCCATTCCATTCCATTCCATTCCATTCCATTGCTTTCCATTCCAGTCCTTTCGGGTTGATTCCATTTCATTCCATTTCACTCCATTGTATTAGCGTTGAGTCCATTCGATTCCATCCCATTCCATTCCATTCCATTCCAGTTGGTTCCATTCCATTCCCTTCCACTCCATTCCATTCCATTCCATTCTGGTTTATTCCATTGCATTCAATTCCATTCCATTCCATTCCATTCCATTCCATTCCATTCCATTCGGGTTGATTCCATTCGTTTCCACTCCATTTAATTCCATTCCATTCCAATCCATTCCATTTGTGTTGGTTCCATTCCATTCCACTCCATTGTATTACATTGCATTGCAGTCCATTCCATTCCATTCCATTCCATCCCATTCCATTCCATTTGGTTTGATTTCATTCCTTTCCATACCATCACATTCCATTCCATTCCATTCCATTCCATTCCATTCTGGTTGATTCCATTCCATTCCATTCCATTCAACTCGGTTCCATTCCATTCCATTCTTTTCCACTCCATTCCATTCCGGTTGATTCCATTCAATTCCATTTCATTCCATTCCATTCCATTTCACTCCATTCCATTCCATTCCATTTCATTTTATTTCATTCCATTCCATTTTAGTCCATTCCATTCCGTTTCATTCCATTCCATTCCATTCCATTTTATTCCATTCCATTCCATTTCATTCCATTCCATTCCATTTCATTCCATTCCATTGCATTCCATTGCATTCCATTCCGTTTCATTCCATTCTATTCCATTGCATTTCATTTCAGTCCATTCCACTCCATTTCATTTCATTCCATTCCATTCCATTCCATTCTATTCCATTCCATTCGGGTTGATTCCATTCCATTCCATTCCATTCCATTCCATTTCATTCGGGTTCATTCCATTCCATTCCATTCCATTCCATTCCATTCAGGTGGATTCCATTCCATTCCATTCCATTCCATTCCATTCCATTCCATTCCATTCGGGTTTTTTCCATTGCATTCCATTCCATTCCCATCCATTCCATTCCATTCAATTTCATTCCATTCGCGTTGATTCCGTTCTATTCGATTCGATTTGATTTGATTCGATTCCATTCCATTCCATTCCATTCCATTAGGATGTATTTCCGTTCCGTTCCATTCCATTCCATTCCATTCGGGTTGATTCCATTCCACTCCATTCCATTCCATTCCATTCCATTCCACTCCATTCCATTCCATTCCACTCCATTCCATTCCATTCCACTCCATTCCATTCCATTCCATTCTGGTTGATTCCACTCCAATCCATTCCATTCCATTCCATGCCATTCCATTGCAATCGTGTTGATTTCATTCCATTCCATTCCATTCTCTTCCATTCCATTCCATTCCATTCCACTCCATTGCATTCCATTCCATTTGGGTTGATTCTATTCCATTCCATTCTATTCCATTCCAGTCGGGTTGAGTCCATTCCATTCCATTCCATTCCATTCCATTCGTGTTGATTCCCTTCAATTCCATTACATTCCATTTCATTCCATTCCATTGCATTGCATTCCAATCGGGTTGATTCCATTCCATTCCACTCTATTCCATTCCATTCCATTCCATTCAATTCCATTCCGGTGGATTCCATTCCATTCCATTCCAATCCATTCCATTCCATTCCATTCCATTCCATTCCATTCCATTCCATGCGGGTTGATTCCATTCGATTCCATTCTATTCCATTCCATTCCATTCCATTGCATTTAATTCCATTCCATTCGCGTTGATTGCATCCCATTCCATTCCATTCCATTCCATTCCTTTCCATTAGGGTTGATTCCACTCCATTCCACTCCATTCCATTCCAGTACTTTAGGGTTGATTCCATTCCATTCGATTCCATTCCATTCCATTCCATTCCATTCCATTCCATTGAGGTTGATTCCATTCCATTCCATTCTACTCCTTTCCATTCCGTTAGGGTTGATTCCATTCCATTCCATTCCATTCCATTCCATTCCATTCCATTCCATTCCATTTCATTCCATTCCATTCCTTTCCATTCCATTTGGGTTGATTTCATTCCATTCCATTCCATTCCATTACATTACATTCCAGTCCATTCCATTCGGGTTGATTCGATTCCATTCCAGTCCATTGCATTCCATTCAATTCCATCCCATTCCATTCCATTTGGGTTGATTCCATTCCATTCCATACCATTACATTACATTTCATTCCAGTCTATTTCATTCGGTTTGATTCCATTCCATTCTCTTCCATTCCATTCCATTCCATTCCAGTCTGGTTGATTCCATTTCATTCCATTCCATTCCATTCTTTTCCATTCCATTCCATTCCTTTCCATTCCATTCTATTCCGGTTGACTCCATTCCATTCCATTCCATTCCATTCCATTCAATTCCAGTTTATTCCATTGGGGTTGATTCCATTCCATTCCATTCCATTCCATTCCATTCCATTCGGGTTGATTCCATTCCATTCCATTCCATTGCATTCCATTCCATTCGGGATGATTCCATTCCATTCCATTCCATTCGATTGCATTCCATTCCCCTCGGGTTGATTCCCTTCCATTCCATTCCATTCCAGTCCATTCCATTCCATTCCATTCCTTTCCATTGCATTCCATTCCATGATTTTCCATTCCATTGCATTCGGGTTGCTTCCGTTCGATTCCATTCCATTCCATTCCATGCCATTCCATTCCATTCCATTGCTTTCCATTCCAGTCCTTTCGGGTTGATTCCATTTCATTCCATTTCACTCCATTGTATTAGCGTTGAGTCCATTCCATTCCATCCCATTCCATTCCATTCCATTCCAGTTGGTTCCATTCCATTCCATTCCCTTCCACTCCATTCCATTCCATTCCATTCTGGTTTATTCCATTCCATTCAATTCCATTCCATTCCATTCCATTCCATTCCATTCCATTCGGGTTGATTCCATTCGTTTCCACTCCATTTAATTCCATTCCATTCCAATCCATTCCATTTGGGTTGGTTCCATTCCATTCCACTCCATTGTATTACATTGCATTCCATTCAATTCCATTCCATTCCATTCCATTCGCGTTGAGTCCATTCGATTCCATCCCATTCCATTCCATTCCATTCCATTCCATTCCATTCCATTCCGGTTGATTCCATTCCGTTCCGTTCCATTCCATTCCATTGCATTCCATTCCATTCCATTCTGGTTGATTACAGTCGATTCCGTTCCATTCCATTCCATTCCGTTCAGGTTGATTCCATGTCATTCCTTTCCATTTAATTTGATTCCATCCCATTAGGGTTGATTCCATTCCATTCCATTCCATTCCATTCCATTCCATTCCAGTTTATTCCAATGGGGTTGATTCCATTCCATTCCATTCCATTCCATTCGGGTTGATTCCATTCCATTCCATTCCATTGCATTCCATTCCATTCGGGATGATTCCTTTCCATTCCATTCCATTCGATTCCATTCCATTCCCCTCGGGTTGATTCCCTTCCATTCCATTCCATTCCAGTCCATTCCATTCCTTTCCATTCCTTTCCATTGCATTCCATTCCATGAATTTCCATTCCATTGCATTCGGGTTGCTTCCGTTCGATTCCATTCCATTCCATTCCATTCTATTCCATTCCATTCCATTCCATTCCATTGCTTTCCATTCCAGTCCTTTCGGGTTGATTCCATTTCATTCCATTTCACTCCATTGTATTAGCGTTGAGTCCATTCGATTCCATCCCATTCCATTGCATTCCATTCCAGTTGGTTCCATTCCATTCCCTTCCACTCCATTCCATTCCATTCCATTCTGGTTTATTCCATTGCATTCAATTCCATTCCATTCCATTCCATTCCATTCCATTCCATTCCATTCGGGTTGATTCCATTCTTTTCCACTCCATTTAATTCCATTCCATTCCAATCCATTCCATTTGTGTTGGTTCCATTCCATTCCACTCCATTGTATTACATTGCATTGCAGTCCATTCCATTCCATTCCATTCCATCCCATTCCATTCCATTTGGTTTGATTTCATTCCTTTCCATACCATCACATTCCATTCCATTCCATTCCATTCCATTCCATTCTGGTTGATACCATTCCATTCCATTCCATTCAACTCGGTTCCATTCCATTCCATTCTTTTCCACTCCATTCCATTCCGGTTGATTCCATTCAATTCCATTTCATTCCATTCCATTCCATTTCACTCCATTCCATTCCATTCCATTCCATATCATTTTATTCCTTTCCATTCCATTTCATTCCATTCCATTCCTTTTCATTCCATTCCATTTCATTCCATTCCTTTCCATTCCATTCCATTCCATTCGGGTTGATGCCATTCCATTCCATTCCATTCCATTCCATTCCATTCGGGATGATTCCATTCCATTCCATTCCATTCGATTCAATTCCATTCGGTTTGATTCCATTCCATTCAATTCCATTCCATTACATTCCAGTCCATTCCATTCGGGTTGATTCCTTTCCATTCCAGTCCATTCCATTCCATTCAATTCCATCCCATTCCATTCCATTTGGGTTGATTCCATTCCATTCCATACCATTACCTTACATTTCATTCCAGTCTATTCCATTCGGTTTGATTCCATTCCATTCATTTCCATTCCATTCCATTCCATTCCAGTCTGGTTGATTCCATTCCATTACATTACATTACATTCGTTTCCATTCCATTCCATTCCATTCCAGTCTGGTTGATTCCATTCCATTCCATTCCATTCGTTTCCATTCCATTCCATTCCTTTCCATTCCATTCCATTCCAGTTGATTCCATTCCAATCCATTTCATTCCATTCCGTTCCATTCCATTCCACTCCATTCCATTCCATTCCATTTGATTTTATTCCATTCCATTCCATTCCATTCCATTCCCTTCCATTCCATTCCACTCAATTCCCTTCCATTCCACTCCATTCCATTCCATTCCATTCCATTCCATTCCATTCTATTCCATTCCATTCCTTTCCATTGCATTCCATTCCCTTCGGATTGATTTCGTTCCAATCCATTCCATTCCATTCCATTCCATTTCGGTTCATTCCATTCCATTTCATTCCATTCCTGTCCATTCCATTCCATTCCGGAATATTCCATTGCATTCCATTCAATTCCACTCGGGTTGATTCCATTCCATTCCATTCCATTCCATTCCATTCCAGGATATTCCATTCCATTCCATTCCAGTTGATTCCATTCGATTCCATTCCATTCCATTCCATTCCATAAGAGGTGATTAAATTCCAATCCATTCCATCCCATTCCATTCCGTTCCACTCCATTCCAATCCATTCCATTCCATTCCAATCCATTCCATTCCTTTCCATTCGGGTTGATTCCATTCGAGTCCATTCCATTCCATTCCAATCCATTCTATTCCATTCCATCCCATTCCATTCCATTCCATTCCATTCCGGTTAGTTCCATTCCATTGCATTCCATTCCACTCCATTCCATTCCATTCCATTTTGGTTTATTCCATTCCATTCCATTCCATTCCATTCCATTCCATTTTGGTTTATTCCATTCCATTCCATTCCATTCCATTCCATTCCATTCCATTCCATTCCATTCCATTTTGGTTTATTCCAACCCATTCCATTCCATTCCATTCCATTCCATTCCATTCCATTCGGGTTGATTCCACTCCTTTCCACTCCTTTTAATTCCATTCCATTCCAATCCACTCCATTTTGGTTGATTCCATTCCATTCCATTCCATTCCATTACATTGCATTCCAGTCCATTCCATTCGTGTTGATTCCATTCCATTCCAGTCCATTCCATTCCATTCCATCCCATTCCATTCCATTTGGTTTGATTCCATTGCATTCCATTCCATTCCATTCTGGTTGATTCCATTCCATTCCATTCGGTTCCACTCCATTCCATTCCTTTCCATTCCATTCCATTCCAGTTGATTCCACTCCATTCCATTTCATTCCATTCCATTCCATTTCATTCCATTCCATTCCATTCCATTCCATTCCATTCCTTTCCATTCCATTCCATTCCATTCCATTCCATTTCATTCCATTCCATTCCTTTCCATTCCATTTGGGTTGATTTCATTCCATTCCATTCCATTCCATTACATTACATTCCAGTCCATTCCATTCGGGTTGATTCGATTCCATTCCAGTCCATTGCATTCCATTCAATTCCATCCCATTCCATTCCATTTGGGTTGATTCCATTCCATTCCATACCATTACATTGCATTTCATTCCAGTCTATTTCATTCGGTTTGATTCCATTCCATTCTCTTCCCTTCCATTCCATTCCATTCCATTCTGGTTGATTACAGTCGATTCCGTTCCATTCCATTCCATTCCGTTCAGGTTGATTCCATGTCATTCCTTTCCATTTAATTTGATTCCATCCCATTAGGGTTGATTCCATTCCATTCCATTCCATTCCATTCCATTCCATTCCAGTTTATTCCAATGGGGTTGATTCCATTCCATTCCATTCCATTCCATTCGGGTTGATTCCATTCCATTCCATTCCATTGCATTCCATTCCATTCGGGATGATTCCTTTCCATTCCATTCCATTCCATTCCATTCCATTCCCCTCGGGTTGATTCCCTTCCATTCCATTCCATTCCAGTCCATTCCATTCCTTTCCATTCCTTTCCATTGCATTCCATTCCATGAATTTCCATTCCATTGCATTCGGGTTGCTTCCGTTCGATTCCATTCCATTCCATTCCATTCTATTCCATTCCATTCCATTCCATTCCATTGCTTTCCATTCCAGTCCTTTCGGGTTGATTCCATTTCATTCCATTTCACTCCATTGTATTAGCGTTGAGTCCATTCGATTCCATCCCATTCCATTGCATTCCATTCCAGTTGGTTCCATTCCATTCCCTTCCACTCCATTCCATTCCATTCCATTCTGGTTTATTCCATTGCATTCAATTCCATTCCATTCCATTCCATTCCATTCCATTCCATTCCATTCGGGTTGATTCCATTCTTTTCCACTCCATTTAATTCCATTCCATTCCAATCCATTCCATTTGTGTTGGTTCCATTCCATTCCACTCCATTGTATTACATTGCATTGCAGTCCATTCCATTCCATTCCATTCCATCCCATTCCATTCCATTTGGTTTGATTTCATTCCTTTCCATACCATCACATTCCATTCCATTCCATTCCATTCCATTCCATTCTGGTTGATACCATTCCATTCCATTCCATTCAACTCGGTTCCATTCCATTCCATTCTTTTCCACTCCATTCCATTTCGGTTGATTCCATTCAATTCCATTTCATTCCATTCCATTCCATTTCACTCCATTCCATTCCATTCCATTCCATATCATTTTATTCATTTCCATTCCATTTCATTCCATTCCATTCCTTTTCATTCCATTCCATTTCATTCCATTCCTTTCCATTCCATTCCATTCCATTCGGGTTGATGCCATTCCATTCCATTCCATTCCATTCCATTCCATTCGGGATGATTCCATTCCATTCCATTCCATTCGATTCAATTCCATTCGGTTTGATTCCATTCCATTCAATTCCATTCCATTACATTCCAGTCCATTCCATTCGGGTTGATTCCTTTCCATTCCAGTCCATTCCATTCCATTCAATTCCATCCCATTCCATTCCATTTGGGTTGATTCCATTCCATTCCATACCATTACCTTACATTTCATTCCAGTCTATTCCATTCGGTTTGATTCCATTCCATTCATTTCCATTCCATTCCATTCCATTCCAGTCTGGTTGATTCCATTCCATTCCATTACATTACATTCGTTTCCATTCCATTCCATTCCATTCCAGTCTGGTTGATTCCATTCCATTCCATTCCATTCGTTTCCATTCCATTCCATTCCTTTCCATTCCATTCCATTCCAGTTGATTCCATTCCAATCCATTTCATTCCATTCCGTTCCATTCCATTCCACTCCATTCCATTCCATTTCATTTGATTTTATTCCATTCCATTCCATTCCATTCCATTCCCTTCCATTCCATTCCACTCAATTCCCTTCCATTCCACTCCATTCCATTCCATTCCATTCCATTCCATTCCATTCTATTCCATTCCATTCCTTTCCATTGCATTCCATTCCCTTCGGATTGATTTCGTTCCAATCCATTCCATTCCATTCCATTCCATTTCGGTTCATTCCATTCCATTTCATTCCATTCCTGTCCATTCCATTCCATTCCGGAATATTCCATTGCATTCCATTCAATTCCACTCGGGTTGATTCCATTCCATTCCATTCCATTCCATTCCATTCCAGGATATTCCATTCCATTCCATTCCAGTTGATTCCATTCGATTCCATTCCATTCCATTCCATTCCATAAGAGGTGATTAAATTCCAATCCATTCCATCCCATTCCATTCCGTTCCACTCCATTCCAATCCATTCCATTCCATTCCAATCCATTCCATTCCTTTCCATTCGGGTTGATTCCATTCGAGTCCATTCCATTCCATTCCAATCCATTCTATTCCATTCCATCCCATTCCATTCCATTCCATTCCATTCCGGTTGGTTCCATTCCATTGCATTCCATTCCACTCCATTCCATTCCATTCCATTTTGGTTTATTCCATTCCATTCCATTCCATTCCATTCCATTCCATTTTGGTTTATTCCATTCCATTCCATTCCATTCCATTCCATTCCATTCCATTCCATTCCATTCCATTCCATTTTGGTTTATTCCAACCCATTCCATTCCATTCCATTCCATTCCATTCCATTCCATTCCATTCGGGTTGATTCCACTCCTTTCCACTCCTTTTAATTCCATTCCATTCCAATCCACTCCATTTTGGTTGATTCCATTCCATTCCATTCCATTCCATTACATTGCATTCCAGTCCATTCCATTCGTGTTGATTCCATTCCATTCCATTCCATTCCATTCCATTCCACTGCTTTCCATTCCAGTCCTTTCGGGTTGATTCCATTTCATTCCATTTCACTCCATTGTATTAGCGTTGAGTCCATTCCATTCCATCCCATTCCATTCCATTCCATTCCAGTTGGTTCCATTCCATTCCCTTCCACTCCATTCCATTCCATTCCGTTCTGGTTTATTCCATTCCATTCAATTCCATTCCATTCAATTCCATTCCATTCCATTCCATTCGGGTTGATTCCATTCGTTTCCACTCCATTTAATTCCATTCCATTCCAATCCATTCCATTTGGGTTGGTTCCATTCCATTCCACTCCATTGTATTACATTGCATTCCATTCAATTCCATTCCATTCCATTCCATTCGCGTTGAGTCCATTCGATTCCATCCCATTCCATTCCATTCCATTCCATTCCATTCCGGTTGATTCCATTCCGTTCCGTTCCATTCCATTCCATTGCATTCCATTCCATTCCATTCTGGTTGATTACAGTCGATTCCGTTCCATTCCATTCCATTCCGTTCAGGTTGATTCCATGTCATTCCTTTCCATTTAATTTGATTCCATCCCATTAGGGTTGATTCCATTCCATTCCATTCCATTCCATTCCATTCCATTCCATTCCAGTTTATTCCAATGGGGTTGATTCCATTCCATTCCATTCCATTCCATTCGGGTTGATTCCATTCCATTCCATTCCATTGCATTCCATTCCATTCGGGATGATTCCTTTCCATTCCATTCCATTCGATTCCATTCCATTCCCCTCGGGTTGATTCCCTTCCATTCCATTCCATTCCAGTCCATTCCATTCCTTTCCATTCCTTTCCATTGCATTCCATTCCATGATTTTCCATTCCATTGCATTCGGGTTGCTTCCGTTCGATTCCATTCCATTCCATTCCATTCCATTCCATTCCATTCCATTCCATTGCTTTCCATTCCAGTCCTTTCGGGTTGATTCCATTTCATTCCATTTCACTCCATTGTATTAGCGTTGAGTCCATTCGATTCCATCCCATTCCATTCCATTCCATTCCAGTTGGTTCCATTCCATTCCCTTCCACTCCATTCCATTCCATTCCATTCTGGTTTATTCCATTGCATTCAATTCCATTCCATTCCATTCCATTCCATTCCATTCCATTCCATTCGGGTTGATTCCATTCGTTTCCACTCCATTTAATTCCATTCCATTCCAATCCATTCCATTTGTGTTGGTTCCATTCCATTCCACTCCATTGTATTACATTGCATTGCAGTCCATTCCATTCCATTCCATTCCATCCCATTCCATTCCATTTGGTTTGATTTCATTCCTTTCCATACCATCACATTCCATTCCATTCCATTCCATTCCATTCCATTCTGGTTGATTCCATTCCATTCCATTCCATTCAACTCGGTTCCATTCCATTCCATTCTTTTCCACTCCATTCCATTCCGGTTGATTCCATTCAATTCCATTTCATTCCATTCCATTCCATTTCACTCCATTCCATTCCATTCCATTTCATTTTATTTCATTCCATTCCATTTTAGTCCATTCCATTCCGTTTCATTCCATTCCATTCCATTCCATTTTATTCCATTCCATTCCATTTCATTCCATTCCATTCCATTTCATTCCATTCCATTGCATTCCATTGCATTCCATTCCGTTTCATTCCATTCTATTCCATTGCATTTCATTTCAGTCCATTCCATTCCATTCCATTCCATTCCATTTCATTGCATTCCATTCTATTCCATTCCATTTGGGTTGATTCCATTCCATTCAATTCCATTCCATTCCATTCCATTCCATTCCATTCCATTCCATTCAATTTCATTCGGGTTCATTCCATTCCATTCCTTTCCATTCCATTCGGGTTCATTCCATTCCATTCCATTCCATTCCATTCCATTCCATTCCATTCAATTCGGTTGGATTCCATCCCATTCCATTCGATTCCATTCCATTCTATTCCATTCCATTCCATTCCATTCCATTCCATTCCATTCGGGTTGAATCCATACCCTTCCATTCCATTCCCATCCATTCCATTCCATTCAACTTCATTCCATTCGGGTTGATTCCATTCTATTCGATTCGGTTTTATTTGATTCGATTCCATTCCATTCCTTTCCATTCCATTAGGGTTGATTCCATTCCGTTCCATTCCATTCCATTCCATTAGTGTTGATTCCATTCCATTCCCTTCCATTCCATTCCATTCCACTCCATTTCCTTCCATTCCACTCCACTCCATTACATTCCATTCTATTCCCTTCCATTCCATTACATTCCATTCCCTTCGGGTTGATTCCGTTCCAATCCATTCCATTCCATTTCATACCATTCCATTCCATCAGGGCTTATTCCATTCCATTCCATTCCATTCCATTCCATTCCATTCCCTTCCATTTGGGCTGATTCCATTCCATTCCGTTCCATTCCATTCCATTCGGGTGGATTCCATGCTATTCCTTTCCATTCCATTCCATTCCATTCCATTCCATTCTGGTTGATTCCATTCCATTCCATTCCATTCCATTCGGTTCCATTCCATTCCATTCTTTTCCAATCCATTCCATTCCGGTTGATTCCATTCAATTCCATTTCATTCCATTCCATTCCATTTCACTCCATTCCATTCCATTCCATTCCATATCATTTTATTCCTTTCCATTCCATTTCATTCCATTCCATTCCTTTTCATTCCATTCCATTTCATTCCATTTCATTCCATTCCTTTCCATTCCATTCCATTCCATTCGGGTTGATGCCATTCGATTCCATTCCATTCCATTTCATTCGGGTTCATTCCATTCCATTCCATTCCATTCCATTCGGGATGATTCCATTCCATTCCATTCCATTCGATTCAATTCCATTCGGTTTGATTCCATTCCATTCAATTCCATTCCATTACATTCCAGTCCATTCCATTCGGGTTGATTCCTTTCCATTCCAGTCCATTCCATTCCATTCAATTCCATCCCATTCCATTCCATTTGGGTTGATTCCATTCCCTTCCATACCATTACCTTACATTTCATTCCAGTCTATTCCATTCGGTTTGATTCCATTCCATTCTATTCCATTCCATTCCATTCCATTCCAGTCTGGTTGATTCCATTCCATTCCTTTCCATTACATTCGTTTCCATTCCATTCCACTCCATTCCAGTCTGGTTGATTCCACTCCATTCCATTCCATTCGTTTCCATTCCATTCCATTCCTTTCCATTCCATTCCATGCCGGTTGATTCCATTCCAATCCATTTCATTCCATTCCGTTCCATTCCATTCCACTCCATTCCATTCCATTCCATTTCATTTTATTCCATTCCATTCCATTCCATTCCCTTCCATTCCTTTCCACTCAATTCCCTTCCATTCCACTCCATTCCATTCCATTCCATTCCATTCTATTCCATTCCATTCCTTTCCATTGCATTCCATTCCCTTCGGATTGATTTCGTTCCAATCCATTCCATTCCATTCCATTCCATTTTGGTTGATTCCATTCCATTTCATTCCATTCCTGTCCATTCCATTCCATTCCGGATGATTCCATTGCATTCCATTCAATTCCACTCGGGTTGATTCCATTCCATTCCATTCCAGTCCATTCCATTCCAGGATATTCCATTCCATTCCATTCCAGTTGATTCCATTCGATTCCATTCCATTCCATTCCATTCCATTCCATAAGACGTGATTAAATTCCAATCCATTCCATCCCATTCCATTCCGTTCCACTCCATTCCAATCCATTCCATTCCATTCCAATCCATTCCATTCCTTTCCATTCGGGTTGATTCCATTCGAGTCCATTCCATTCCATTCCAATCCATTCTATTCCATTCCATCCAATTCCATTCCATTCCATTCCATTCCGGTTGGTTCCATTCCATTGCATTCCATTCCACTCCATTCCATTCCATTCCATTCTGGTTTATTCAATTCCATTCCATTCCATTCCATTCCATTCCATTCCATTCGGGTTGATTCCATTCCTTTGCACTCCTTTTAATTCCATTCCATTCCAATCCATTCCATTTTTTGTTGATTCCATTCCATTCCATTCCATTCCATTACATTGCATTCCAGTCCATTCCATTCGGGTTGATTCCATTCCATTCCAGTCCATTCCATTCCATTCCATCCCATTCCATTCCATTTGGTTTGATTCCATTGCATTCCATTCCATTCCATTCTGGTTGATTCCATTCCATTCCATTCCATTCCATTCCATTCTGTTCCACTCCATTCCATTCCTTTCCATGCCATTCCATTCCGGTTGATTCCACTCCATTCCATTTCATTTCATTCCATTCCATTTCATTCCATTCCATTCCATTCCATTCCATTCCATTCCTTTCCATTCCTTTCCATTCCATTCCATTCCATTCCATTCCATTCCATTTCATTCCATTCCATTCCATTTCATTTCAGACCATTCCATTCCATTCCTTTCCATTCCATTTCATTGCATTCCATTCTATTCCATTCCATTTGGGTTGATTCCATTCCATTCCATTCCATTCCATCCCATTCCATTCCATTTGGTTTGGTTCCATTGCATTCCATTCCATTCCATTCCATTCCTTTCTGGTTGATTCCATTCGATTCCATTCCATTCCATTCGGTTCCATTCCATTCCATTCCTTACCATTCCGTTCCATTCAGGTTGATTCCATTCCATTCCATTTCATTCCATTCCTTTCCATTTCATTCCATTCAATTCCATTTCATTCCATTCCATTCCATTGCATTCCATTCCATTTCATTCCATTCCATTCCATTGCATTTCATTTCAGTCCATTCCATTCCATTCCTTTCCATTCCATTTCATTGCATTCCATTCCATTTGGGTTGATTCCATTCCATTCCATTCCATCCCATTCCATTTCATTCGGGTTCATTCCATTCCATTCCATTCCATTCGGGTTGATTCCATTCCATTCCATTCAATTCGGCTGGATTCCATCCCATTCCATTCGATTCCATTCCATTCTATTCCATTCCATTCCATTCCATTCCATTCCATTCTGGTTGAATCCATACCCTTCCATTCCATTCCCATCCATTCCATTCCATTCAATTTCATTCCATTCGGGTTGATTCCATTCTATTCGATTCGGTTTTATTTGATTCGATTCCATTCCATTCCTTTCCATTCCATTAGGGTTGATTCCATTCCGTTCCATTCCATTCCATTCCATTAGTGTTGATTCCATTCCATTCCCTTCCACTCCATTCCATTCCACTCCATTCCCTTCCATTCCACTCCACTCCATTCCATTCCATTCTATTCCATTCCATTCCATTACATTCCATTCCCTTCGGGTTGATTCCGTTCGAATCCATTCCATTCCATTTCATTCCATTCCATTCCATCATGGTTGATTCCATTCAATTCCATTCCATTCCATTCCCTTCCATTTGGCCTGATTCCATTTCATTCCATTCCATTCGGGTGGATTCCATGCTATTCCATTCCATTCCATTCCATTCCATTCCATTCAATTCCATTTCGGCTGATTCTATTCCATTCCATTCCTTTCCATTGCATTTGGGTTGATTCCATTCCATTCCATTCCATTCCATTCCATTCCATTCCATTCGGGATGATTCCATTCCATTCCATTCCATTCCATTCAATTCCACTCGGGTTGATTCCATTCCATTCCATTCCATTCCATTCCATTCCATTCCATTCCATTATATTCCATTCCATTCCATTCCGGTTGATTCCATTCGATTCCATTCGATTCCATTCCATTCCATTCCATTCTATCCCATTCCATTCCTTTCGGGTTGATTCCATTTAATTCCATTCCAATTCATTCCATTAGATTCCATTCCGTTCGGTTTGATTCCATTCCATTCCATTCCATTCCATTGCATTCCATTCCGTTTGGGATGATTCCATTCCATTCCCTTCCATTCCATTCCATTCAATTCCATTACATTAGGGTTTTTTCCATTCCATTCCATTCCTTTGCGTTCCATTCCATTCCATTCGGGTTGATTACGTTCCATCCCAATGCATTCCATTCCACTCCATTCGCGTTGAGTCAATTCGATTCCATCCCATTCCATTCCATTCCATTCCATTCCGGTTGATTCCATTCCGTTCCGTTCCATTCCATTCCATTGCATTCCATTCCATTCCTTTCCATTCTGGTTGATTCCAGTCGATTCCATTCCATTCCATTCCATTCCGTTCGGGTTGATTCCATTCCATTCCATTCCATTTAATTTGATTCCATTCCATTTGGGTTGATTCCATTCCATTCCATTCCAATATATTCCAGTTCATTCCATTCGGGTTGATTCCATTCCACTCCATGCCATTCCATTCCATTCCATTCCATTCCATTCCATTGCTTTCCATTCCAGTCCTTTCGGGTTGATTCCATTTCATTCCATTTCACTCCATTGTATTAGCGTTGAGTCCATTCGATTCCATCCCATTCCATTCCATTCCATTCCAGTTGGTTCCATTCCATTCCCTTCCACTCCATTCCATTCCATTCCGTTCTGGTTTATTCCATTCCATTCAATTCCATTCCATTCAATTCCATTCCATTCCATTCCATTCGGGTTGATTCCATTCGTTTCCACTCCATTTAATTCCATTCCATTCCAATCCATTCCATTTGGGTTGGTTCCATTCCATTCCACTCCATTGTATTACATTGCATTCCAGTCCATTCCATTCCATTCCATTCCATCCCATTCCATTCCATTTGGTTTGATTTCATTCCTTTCCATACCATCACATTCCATTCCATTCCATTCCATTCCATTCCATTCTGGTTGATTCCATTCCATTCCATTCCATTCCATTCGGTTCCATTCCTTTCCATTCCATTCCAGTCTGGTTGATTCCATTCCATTCCATTCCATTCCATTCTTTTCCACTCAATTCCATTCCGGTTGATTCCATTCAATTCCATTTCATTCCATTCCATTCCATTTCATTCCATTCCATTCCATTCCATTCCATATCATTTTATTACTTTCCATTCCATTTCATTCCATTCCATTCCATTTCATTCCATTCCATTTCATTCCATTCCTTTCCATTGCATTCCATTCCATTCGGGTTGATTCCATTCCATTCCATTCCATTCAATTTCATTCGGGTTCATTCCATTCCATTCCATTCCATTCCGTTCGGTTTGACTCCATTCCATTCAATTCCATTCCATTACGTTCCAGTCCATTCCATTCGGGTTGATTCCTTTCCATTCCAGTCCATTCCATTCCATTCAATTCCATCCCATTCCATTCCATTTGGGTTGATTCCATTCCATTCCATACCATTACCTTACATTTCATTCCAGTCTATTCCATTCGGTTTGATTCCATTCCATTCTATTCCATTCCATTCCATTCCATTCCAGTCTGGTTGATTCCATTCCATTCCATTCCATTACATTCGTTTCCATTCCATTACACTCCATTCCAGTCTGGTTGATTCCATTCCATTCCATTCCATTCGTTTCCATTCCATTCCATTCCTTTCCATTCCATTCCATTCCGGTTGATTCCATTCCAATCCATTTCATTCCATTCCGTTCCATTCCATTCCACTCCATTCCATTCCATTCCATTTCATTTTATTCCGTTCCATTCCATTCCATTCCATTCCCTTCCATTCCATTCCACTCAATTCCCTTCCATTCCACTCCATTCCATTCCACTCCATACCATTCTATTCCATTCCATTCCATTCCATTCCATTCCCTTCCATTCCATTCCACTCAATTCCCTTCCATTCCACTCCATTCCATTCCATTCCAATCCATTCTATTCCATTCCATTCCTTTCCATTGCATTCCATTCCCTTCGGATTGATTTCGTTCCAATCCATTCCATTCCATTCCATTCCATTTCGGTTGATTCCATTCCATTTCATTCCATTCCTGTCCATTCCATTCCATTCCGGATGATTCCATTGCATTCCATTCAATTCCACTCGGGTTGATTCAATTCCATTCCATTCCAGTCCATTCCATTCCAGGATATTCCATTCCATTCCATTCCAGTTGATTCCATTCGATTCCATTCCATTCCATTCCATTCCATTCCATAAGAGGTGATTAAATTCCAGTCCATTCCATCCCATTCCATTCCGTTCCACTCCATTCCAATCCATTCCATTCCATTCCAATCCATTCCATTCCTTTCCATTCGGGTTGATTCCATTCGAGTCCATTCCATTCCATTCCAATCCATTCTATTCCATTCCATCCAATTCCATTCCATTCCATTCCATTCCGGTTGGTTCCATTCCATTGCATTCCATTCCACTCCATTCCAATCCATTCCATTTTGGTTTATTCAATTCCATTCCATTCCATTCCATTCCATTCCATTCCATTCGGGTTGATTCCATTCCTTTCCACTCCTTTTAATTCCATTCCATTCCAATCCATTCCATTTGGGTTGATTCCATTCCATTCCATTCCATCACATTACATTGCATTCCAGTCCATTCCATTCGGGTTGATTCCATTCCATTCCAGTCCATTCCATTCCATTCCATCCCATTCCATTCCATTTGGTTTGATTCCATTGCATTCCATTCCATTCCATTCTGGTAGATTCCATTCCATTCCATTCCATTCCATTCCATTCCATTCGGTTCCACTTCATTCCATTCCTTTCCATGCCATTCCATTCCTGTTGATTCCACTCCATTTCATTCCATTTCATTCCATTCCATTCCATTCCATTTTATTCCATTCCATTCCATTCCATTCCTTTCCATTCCTTTCCATTCCATTCCATTCCATTCCATTCCATTTCATTCCATTCCATTGCATTTCATTTCAGTCCATTCCATTCCATTCCTTTCCATTGCATTTCATTGCATTCCATTCCATTCCATTCCATTTGGGTTGATTCCATTCCATTCCATTACTTTCCATCCCATTCCATTCCATTTGGTTTGATTCCATTGCATTCCATTCCATTCCATTCCATTCCTTTCTGGTTGATTCCATTCGATTCCATTCCATTCCAATCGGTTCCATTCCATTCCATTCCTTACCATTCAGTTCCATTCCGGTTGATTCCATTCCATTCCATTTCATTCCATTCCATTCCATTTCATTCCATTCCATTCCATTTCATTCCATTCCATTCCATTCCATTCCATTCCATTCCATTCCATTCCATTTCATTCCATTCCATTCCATTTCATTCCATTCCATTCCATTCCATTCCATTCCATTCCATTCCATTCCATTTCATTCCATTCCATTCCATTCCATTCCATTCCATTCCATTTCATTCCATTCCATTCCATTCCATTCCATTTCATTCCATTCCATTCCATTCCATTCCATTCCATTCCATTCCATTTCATTCCATTCCATTCCATTTCATTCCATTCCATTCCATTCCATCTTATTCCATTCCATTCCATTTCATTCCATTCCATTCCATTTCATTCCCTTCAATTCCATTTCATTCCATTCAATTCCATTTCATTCCATTCCATTCCATTGCATTCCATTCCATTTCATTCCATTCCATTCCATTGCATTTCATTTCAGTCCATTCCATTCCATTCCTTTCCATTCCATTTCATTGCATTCCATTCTATTCCATTCCATTTGGGTTGATTCCATTCCATTCCATTCCATTCCATTTCATTCGGGTTCATTCCATTCCATTCCATTCCATTCCATTCGGGTTCATTCCATTCCATTCCATTCCATTCCATTCCATTCGGTTGGATTCCATCCCATTCCATTCGATTCCATTCCATTCTATTCCATTCCATTCCATTCCATTCCATTCCATTCGGGTTGAATCCATACCCTTCCATTCCATTCCCATCCATTCCATTCCGTTCAATTTCATTCCATTCGGGTTGATTCCATTCTATTCGATTCGGTTTTATTTGATTCGATTCCATTCCATTCCTTTCCATTCCATTAGGGTTGATTCCATTCCGTTCCATTCCATTCCATTCCATTAGTGTTGATTCCATTCCATTCCATTCCATTCCATTCCATTCCATTCCACTCCATTCCCTTCCATTCCACTCCACTCCATTCCATTCCATTCTATTCCATTCCATTACATTACATTCCATTCCCTTCGGGTTGATTCCGTTCTAATCCATTCCATTCCATTTCATTCCATTCCATTCCATCAGGGTTGATTCCATTCCATTCCATTCCATTCCATTCCCTTCCATTTGGCCTGATTCCATTCCATTCCATTCGGGTGGATTCCATGCTATTCCATTCCATTCCATTCCATTCCATTCCATTCCATTCCATTTCGGCTGATTCTATTCCATTCCATTCCTTACCATTGCATTTGGGTTGATTCCATTCCATTCCATTCCATTCCATTCCATTCCATTCCATTCCATTCCATTCGGGATGATTCCATTCCATTCCATTCCATTCCATTCAATTCCACTCGGGTTGATTCCATTCCATTCCTTTCCATTCTATTCCATTCCATTCCATTATCTTCCATTACATTCCATTCCGGTTGATTCCATTCGATTCCATTCGATTCCATTCCATTCCATTCCATTCTATTCCATTCCATTCCTTTCGGGTTGATTCCATTTAATTCCATTCCAATTCATTCCATTAGATTCCATGCCGTTCGGTTTGATTCCATTCCATTCCATTCCATTCCATTGCATTCCATTCCGTTTGGGATGATTCCATTCCATTCCCTTCCATTCCATTCCATTCAATTCCATTACATTAGGGTTTTTTCCTTTCCATTCCATTCCTTTGCGTTCCATTCCATTCCATTTGGGTTGATTACGTTCCATCCCAATCCATTCCATTCCATTCCATTCGCGTTGAGTCAATTCGATTCCATCCCATTCCATTCCATTCCATTCCATTCCGGTTGATTCCATTCCGTTCCGTTCCATTCCATTCCATTGCATTCCATTCCATTCCATTCCTTTCCATTCTGGTTGATTCCAGTCGATTCCATTCCATTCCATTCCATTCCGTTTGGGTTGATTCCATTCCATTCCATTCCATTTAATTCGATTCCATTCCATTTGGGTTGATTCCATTCCATTCCATTCCAATATATTCCAGTTCATTCCATTCGGGTTGATTCCATTCCACTCCATGCCATTCCATTCCATTCCATTCCATTGCATTCCATTCCATTCGTGTTGATTCCGTTCCATTCCATTCCATTCCATTCCATTCCATCCCATTCCATTCGGGTTGATTCCATTCCATTCCATTCCATTCGGGATGATTCCATTCCATTCCATTCCCTTCCATTCCATTTGGGTTGATTCCTTTCCATTCCATTCTATTCCATTCCATTCCATTCCATTCGGGTTGAATCCATTCCATTCCATTCCATTCCAATTCATTCCATTCCATTCCATTCGGGTGTATTCCATTCCATTCCATTCCATTCCATTCCATTTGTGTTGATTCCATTCCATTCCATTCCATTCCATTCCATTCCATTCGGGATGATTCCATTCCATTCCATTCCATACCATTCCAAACAATTCCAATCTGGTTGATTCCATTCCACTGCATTCCATTCCATTCCATTCCACGATATTCCATTCCATTCCATTCTGGTTGATTCCATTCCATTCCATTCCATTCCATTCGTTTCCATTCCATTCCATTCCTTTATATGCCATTCCATTCCGGTTGATTCCATTCCAGTCCATTTCATTCCATTCCATTCCATTTCATTTCATTCCATTCCATTCCATTTCATTCCATTCCATTCCGTTTCATTCCATTCCATTCCATTTCATTCCATTCCATTCCATCTCATTCCATTCCATTCAATTTCATTCCATTCCATTCCATTCCGTTTCATTCCATTCCATTCCATTTCATTCCATTCCATTCCATCTCATTCCATTCCATTCAATTTCATTCCATTCCATTCCATTTCATTTCATTCCATTCCACTCCATTTCATTTCATTCCATTCCATTCCATTCCATTCTATTCCATTTCATTCGGGTTGATTCCATTCCATTCCATTCCATTCCATTCCATTTCATTCGGGTTCATTCCATTCCATTCCATTCCATTCCATTCCATTCCATTCGGGATGATTCCATTCCATTCCATTCCATACCATTCCAAACAATTCCAATCTGGTTGATTCCATTCCACTGCATTCCATTCCATTCCATTCCACGATATTCCATTCCATTCCATTCTGGTTGATTCCATTCCATTCCATTCGTTTCCATTCCATTCCATTCCTTTCTATGCCATTCCATTCCGGTTGATTCCATTCCAGACCATTTCATTCCATTCCATTCCATTTCAATTCATTCCATTCCATTCCATTTCATTTCATTCCATTCCATTCCATTTCATTCCATTCCATTCCGTTTCATTCCATTCCATTCCATTTCATTCCATTCCATTCCATCTCATTCCATTCCATTCAATTTCATTCCATTCCATTCCATTTCATTCCATTCCATTCCATTCCATTTCATTTTATTCCATTCCAATTCATTTCATTCCATTCCACTCCATTTCATTTCATTCCATTCCATTCCATTCCATTCTATTCCATTCCATTCGGGTTGATTCCATTCCATTCCATTCCATTCCATTCCATTTCATTCGGGTTCATTCCATTCCATTCCATTCCATTCGGGATGATTCCATTCCATTCCATTCCATACCATTCCAAACAATTCCAATCTGGTTGATTCCATTCCACTGCATTCCATTCCATTCCATTCCACGATATTCCATTCCATTCCATTCTGGTTGATTCCATTCCATTCCATTCCATTCCATTCGTTTCCATTCCATTCCATTCCTTTCTATGCCATTCCATTCCGGTTGATTCCATTCCAGTCCATTTCATTCCATTCCATTCCATTTCATTTCATTCCATTCCATTCCATTTCATTCCATTCCATTCCGTTTCATTCCATTCCATTCCATTTCATTCCATTCCATTCCATCTCATTCCATTCCATTCAATTTCATTCCATTCCATTCCATTTCATTCCATTCCATTCCATTCCATTTCATTTTATTCCATTCCAATTCATTTCATTCCATTCCACTCCATTTCATTTCATTCCATTCCATTCCATTCCATTCTATTCCATTCCATTCGGGTTGATTCCATTCCATTCCATTCCATTCCATTCCATTTCATTCGGGTTCATTCCATTCCATTCCATTCCATTCCATTCCATTCATGTGGATTCCATTCCATTCCATTCCATTCCATTCCATTCCATTCCATTCCATTCCATTCGGGTTTTTTCCATTGCATTCCATTCCATTCCCATCCATTCCATTCCATTCAATTTCATTCCATTCGCGTTGATTCCGTTCTATTCGATTCGATTTGATTTGATTCGATTCCATTCCATTCCATTCCATTCCATTAGGATGTATTTCCGTTCCGTTCCATTCCATTCCATTCCATTCGGGTTGATTCCATTCCACTCCATTCCATTCCATTCCATTCCATTCCACCCCATTCCATTCCATTCCACTCCATTCCATTCCATTCCACTCCATTCCATTCCATTCCATTCTGGTTGATTCCACTCCAATCCATTCCATTCCATTCCATGCCATTCCATTGCAATCGTGTTGATTTCATTCCATTCCATTCCATTCTCTTCCATTCCATTCCATTCCATTCCACTCCATTGCATTCCATTCCATTTGGGTTGATTCTATTCCATTCCATTCTATTCCATTCCAGTCGGGTTGAGTCCATTCCATTCCATTCCATTCCATTCCATTCGTGTTGATTCCCTTCAATTCCATTACATTCCATTTCATTCCATTCCATTGCATTGCATTCCAATCGGGTTGATTCCATTCCATTCCATTCTATTCCATTCCATTCCATTCCATTCAATTCCATTCCGGTGGATTCCATTCCATTCCATTCCAATCCATTCCATTCCATTCCATTCCATTCCATTCCATTCCATTCCATTCCATGCGGGTTGATTCCATTCGATTCCATTCTATTCCATTCCATTCCATTCCATTGCATTTAATTCCATTCCATTCGCGTTGATTGCATTCCATTCCATTCCATTCCATTCCATTCCTTTCCATTAGGGTTGATTCCACTCCATTCCACTCCATTCCATTCCAGTACTTTAGGGTTGATTCCATTCCATTCGATTCCATTCCATTCCATTCCATTCCATTCCATTGAGGTTGATTCCATTCCATTCCATTCTACTCCTTTCCATTCCGTTAGGGTTGATTCCATTCCATTCCATTCCATTCCATTCCATTCCATTCCATTCCATTCCATTTCATTCCATTCCATTCCTTTCCATTCCATTTGGGTTGATTTCATTCCATTCCATTCCATTACATTACATTACATTCCAGTCCATTCCATTCGGGTTGATTCGATTCCATTCCAGTCCATTGCATTCCATTCAATTCCATCCCATTCCATTCCATTTGGGTTGATTCCATTCCATTCCATACCATTACATTACATTTCATTCCAGTCTATTTCATTCGGTTTGATTCCATTCCATTCTCTTCCATTCCATTCCATTCCATTCCAGTCTGGTTGATTCCATTTCATTCCATTCCATTCCATTCGTTTCCATTCCATTCCATTCCTTTCCATTCCATTCTATTCCGGTTGACTCCATTCCATTCCATTCCATTCCATTCCATTCCATTCCATTCCATTCCATTCCATTCCAGTTTATTCCATTGGGGTTGATTCCATTCCATTCCATTCCATTCCATTCGGGTTGATTCCATTCCATTCCATTCCATTGCATTCCATTCCATTCGGGATGATTCCATTCCATTCCATTCCATTCGATTGCATTCCATTCCCCTCGGGTTGATTCCCTTCCATTCCATTCCATTCCAGTCCATTCCATTCCATTCCATTCCTTTCCATTGCATTCCATTCCATGATTTTCCATTCCATTGCATTCGGGTTGCTTCCGTTCGATTCCATTCCATTCCATTCCATTCCATTCCATTCCATTCCATTCCATTGCTTTCCATTCCAGTCCTTTCGGGTTGATTCCATTTCATTCCATTTCACTCCATTGTATTAGCGTTGAGTCCATTCCATTCCATCCCATTCCATTCCATTCCATTCCAGTTGGTTCCATTCCATTCCCTTCCACTCCATTCCATTCCATTCCATTCTGGTTTATTCCATTCCATTCAATTCCATTCCATTCCATTCCATTCCATTCCATTCCATTCGGGTTGATTCCATTCGTTTCCACTCCATTTAATTCCATTCCATTCCAATCCATTCCATTTGGGTTGGTTCCATTCCATTCCACTCCATTGTATTACATTGCATTCCATTCAATTCCATTCCATTCCATTCCATTCGCGTTGAGTCCATTCAATTCCATCCCATTCCATTCCATTCCATTCCATTCCATTCCATTCCGGTTGATTCCATTCCGTTCCGTTCCATTCCATTCCATTGCATTCCATTCCATTCCATTCTGGTTGATTACAGTCGATTCCGTTCCATTCCATTCCATTCCGTTCAGGTTGATTCCATGTCATTCCTTTCCATTTAATTTGATTCCATCCCATTAGGGTTGATTCCATTCCATTCCATTCCATTCCATTCCATTCCATTCCAGTTTATTCCAATGGGGTTGATTCCATTCCATTCCATTCCATTCCATTCGGGTTGATTCCATTCCATTCCATTCCATTGCATTCCATTCCATTCGGGATGATTCCTTTCCATTCCATTCCATTCCATTCCATTCCATTCCCCTCGGGTTGATTCCCTTCCATTCCATTCCATTCCAGTCCATTCCATTCCTTTCCATTCCTTTCCATTGCATTCCATTCCATGAATTTCCATTCCATTGCATTCGGGTTGCTTCCGTTCGATTCCATTCCATTCCATTCCATTCTATTCCATTCCATTCCATTCCATTCCATTGCTTTCCATTCCAGTCCTTTCGGGTTGATTCCATTTCATTCCATTTCACTCCATTGTATTAGCGTTGAGTCCATTCGATTCCATCCCATTCCATTCCATTCCATTCCAGTTGGTTCCATTCCATTCCCTTCCACTCCATTCCATTCCATTCCATTCTGGTTTATTCCATTGCATTCAATTCCATTCCATTCCATTCCATTCCATTCCATTCCATTCCATTCCATTCGGGTTGATTCCATTCTTTTCCACTCCATTTAATTCCATTCCATTCCAATCCATTCCATTTGTGTTGGTTCCATTCCATTCCACTCCATTGTATTACATTGCATTGCAGTCCATTCCATTCCATTCCATTCCATCCCATTCCATTCCATTTGGTTTGATTTCATTCCTTTCCATACCATCACATTCCATTCCATTCCATTCCATTCCATTCCATTCTGGTTGATACCATTCCATTCCATTCCATTCAACTCGGTTCCATTCCATTCCATTCTTTTCCACTCCATTCCATTCCGGTTGATTCCATTCAATTCCATTTCATTCCATTCCATTCCATTTCACTCCATTCCATTCCATTCCATTCCATATCATTTTATTCCTTTCCATTCCATTTCATTCCATTCCATTCCTTTTCATTCCATTCCATTTCATTCCATTCCTTTCCATTCCATTCCATTCCATTCGGGTTGATGCCATTCCATTCCATTCCATTCCATTCCATTCCATTCGGGATGATTCCATTCCATTCCATTCGATTCGATTCAATTCCATTCGGTTTGATTCCATTCCATTCAATTCCATTCCATTACATTCCAGTCCATTCCATTCGGGTTGATTCCTTTCCATTCCAGTCCATTCCATTCCATTCAATTCCATCCCATTCCATTCCATTTGGGTTGATTCCATTCCATTCCATACCATTACCTTACATTTCATTCCAGTCTATTCCATTCGGTTTGATTCCATTCCATTCATTTCCATTCCATTCCATTCCATTCCAGTCTGGTTGATTCCATTCCATTACATTACATTACATTCGTTTCCATTCCATTCCATTCCATTCCAGTCTGGTTGATTCCATTCCATTCCATTCCATTCGTTTCCATTCCATTCCATTCCTTTCCATTCCATTCCATTCCAGTTGATTCCATTCCAATCCATTTCATTCCATTCCGTTCCATTCCATTCCACTCCATTCCATTCCATTCCATTTCATTTTATTCCATTCCATTCCATTCCATTCCATTCCCTTCCATTCCATTCCACTCAATTCCCTTCCATTCCACTCCATTCCATTCCATTCCATTCCATTCCATTCCATTCTATTCCATTCCATTCCTTTCCATTGCATTCCATTCCCTTCGGATTGATTTCGTTCCAATCCATTCCATTCCTTTCCATTCCATTTCGGTTCATTCCATTCCATTTCATTCCATTCCTGTCCATTCCATTCCATTCCGGATGATTCCATTGCATTCCATTCAATTCCACTCGGGTTGATTCCATTCCATTCCATTCCATTCCATTCCATTCCAGGATATTCCATTCCATTCCATTCCAGTTGATTCCATTCGATTCCATTGCATTCCATTCCATTCCATAAGAGGTGATTAAATTCCAATCCATTCCATCCCATTCCATTCCGTTCCACTCCATTCCAATCCATTCCATTCCATTCCAATCCATTCCATTCCTTTCCATTCGGGTTGATTCCATTCGAGTCCATTCCATTCCATTCCAATCCATTCTATTCCATTCCATCCCATTCCATTCCATTCCATTCCATTCCGGTTGGTTCCATTCCATTGCATTCCATTCCACTCCATTCCATTCCATTCCATTTTGGTTTATTCCATTCCATTCCATTCCATTCCATTCCATTCCATTTTGGTTTATTCCATTCCATTCCATTCCATTCCATTCCATTCCATTCCATTTTGGTTTATTCCAACCCATTCCATTCCATTCCATTCCATTCCATTCCATTCGGGTTGATTCCACTCCTTTCCACTCCTTTTAATTCCATTCCATTCCAATCCACTCCATTTTGGTTGATTCCATTCCATTCCATTCCATTCCATTACATTGCATTCCAGTCCATTCCATTCGTGTTGATTCCATTCCAGTCCAGTCCATTCCATTCCATTCCATCCCATTCCATTCCATTTGGTTTGATTCCATTGCATTCCATTCCATTCCATTCTGGTTGATTCCATTCCATTCCATTCGGTTCCACTCCATTCCATTCCTTTCCATTCCATTCCATTCCGGTTGATTCCACTCCATTCCATTTCATTCCATTCCATTCCATTTCATTCCATTCCATTCCATTTCATTCCATTCCATTCCTTTCCATTCCATTCCATTCCATTCCATTCCATTTCATTCCATTCCATTCCTTTCCATTCCATTTGGGTTGATTTCATTCCATTCCATTCCATTCCATTACATTACATTCCAGTCCATTCCATTCGGGTTGATTCGATTCCATTCCAGTCCATTGCATTCCATTCAATTCCATCCCATTCCATTCCATTTGGGTTGATTCCATTCCATTCCATACCATTACATTACATTTCATTCCAGTCTATTTCATTCGGTTTGATTCCATTCCATTCTCTTCCCTTCCATTCCATTCCATTCCAGTCTGGTTGATTCCATTTCATTCCATTCCATTCCATTCGTTTCCATTCCATTCCATTCCTTTCCATTCCATTCTATTCCGGTTGACTCCATTCCATTCCATTCCATTCCATTCCATTCCATTCCAGTTTATTCCATTGGGGTTGATTCCATTCCATTCCATTCCATTCCATTCCATTCCATTCGGGTTGATTCCATTCCATTCCATTCCATTGCATTCCATTCCATTCGGGATGATTCCTTTCCATTCCATTCCATTCGATTCCATTCCATTCCCCTCGGGTTGATTCCCTTCCATTCCATTCCATTCCAGTCCATTCCATTCCTTTCCATTCCTTTCCATTGCATTCCATTCCATGATTTTCCATTCCATTGCATTCGGGTTGCTTCCGTTCGATTCCATTCCATTCCATTCCATTCCATTCCATTCCATTCCATTGCTTTCCATTCCAGTCCTTTCGGGTTGATTCCATTTCATTCCATTTCACTCCATTGTATTAGCGTTGAGTCCATTCGATTCCATCCCATTCCATTCCATTCCATTCCAGTTGGTTCCATTCCATTCCCTTCCACTCCATTCCATTCCATTCCATTCTGGTTTATTCCATTGCATTCAATTCCATTCCATTCCATTCCATTCCATTCCATTCCATTCGGGTTGATTCCATTCGTTTCCACTCCATTTAATTCCATTCCATTCCAATCCATTCCATTTGTGTTGGTTCCATTCCATTCCACTCCATTGTATTACATTGCATTGCAGTCCATTCCATTCCATTCCATTCCATCCCATTCCATTCCATTTGGTTTGATTTCATTCCTTTCCGTACCATCACATTCCATTCCATTCCATTCCATTCCATTCCATTCTGGTTGATTCCATTCCATTCCATTCCATTCAACTCGGTTCCATTCCATTCCATTCTTTTCCACTCCATTCCATTCCGGTTGATTCCATTCAATTCCATTTCATTCCATTCCATTCCATTTCACTCCATTCCATTCCATTCCATTCCATATCATTTTATTCCTTTCCATTCCATTTCATTCCATTCCATTCCTTTTCATTCCATTCCATTTCATTCCATTCCTTTCCATTCCATTCCATTCCATTCGGGTTGGTGCCATTCCATTCCATTCCATTCCATTCGGGATGATTCCATTCCATTCCATTCCATTCGATTCAATTACATTCGGTTTGATTCCATTCCATTCAATTCCATTCCATTACATTCCAGTCCATTCCATTCGGGTTGATTCCTTTCCATTCCAGTCCATTCCCTTCCATTCAATTCCATCCCATTCCATTCCATTTGGGTTGATTCCATTCCATTCCATACCATTACCTTACATTTCATTCCAGTCTATTCCATTCGGTTTGATTCCATTCCATTCATTTCCATTCCATTCCATTCCATTCCAGTCTGGTTGATTCCATTCCATTACATTACATTACATTCGTTTCCATTCCATTCCATTCCATTCCAGTCTGGTTGATTCCATTCCATTCCATTCCATTCGTTTCTATTCCATTCCATTCCTTTCCATTCCATTCCATTCCGGTTGATTCCATTCCAATCCATTTCATTCCATTCCGTTCCATTCCATTCCACTCCATTCCATTCCATTCCATTTCATTTTATTCCATTCCATTCCATTCCATTCCATTCCCTTCCATTCCATTCCACTCAATTCCCTTCCATTCCACTCCATTCCATTCCATTCCATTCCATTCTATTCCATTCCATTCCTTTCCATTGCATTCCATTCCCTTCGGATTGATTTCGTTCCAATCCATTCCATTCCATTCCATTCCATTTCGGTTCATTCCATTCCATTTCATTCCATTCCTGTCCATTCCATTCCATTCCGGATGATTCCATTGCATTCCATTCAATTCCACTCGGGTTGATTCCATTCCATTCCATTCCATTCCATTCCATTCCAGGATATTCCATTCCATTCCATTCCAGTTGATTCCATTCGATTCCATTCCATTCCATTCCATTCCATAAGAGGTGATTAAATTCCAATCCATTCCATCCCATTCCATTCCGTTCCACTCCATTCCAATCCATTCCATTCCATTCCAATCCATTCCATTCCTTTCCATTCGGGTTGATTCCATTCGAGTCCATTCCATTCCATTCCAATCCATTCTATTCCATTCCATCCCATTCCATTCCATTCCATTCCATTCCGCTTGGTTCCATTCCATTGCATTCCATTCCACTCCATTCCATTCCATTCCATTTTGGTTTATTCCATTCCATTCCATTCCATTCCATTCCATTCCATTTTGGTTTATTCCATTCCATTCCATTCCATTCCATTCCATTCCATTCCATTCCATTCCATTCCATTCCATTTTGGTTTATTCCAACCCATTCCATTCCATTCCATTCCATTCCGTTCGGGTTGATTCCACTCCTTTCCACTCCTTTTAATTCCATTCCATTCCAATCCACTCCATTTTGGTTGATTCCATTCCATTCCATTCCATTCCATTACATTGCATTCCAGTCCATTCCATTCGTGTTGATTCCATTCCATTCCAGTCCATTCCATTCCATTCCATCCCATTCCATTCCATTTGGTTTGATTCCATTGCATTCCATTCCATTCCATTCTGGTTGATTCCATTCCATTCCATTCCATTCCATTCGGTTCCACTCCATTCCATTCCTTTCCATTCCATTCCATTCCGGTTGATTCCACTCCATTCCATTTCATTGCATTCCATTCCATTTCATTCCATTCCATTCCATTCCATTCCATTCCATTCCATTCCTTTGCATTCCATTCCATTCCATTCCATTCCATTTCATTCCATTCCATTCCTTTCCATTCCATTTGGGTTGATTTCATTCCATTCCATTCCATTCCATTACATTACATTCCAGTCCATTCCATTCGGGTTGATTCGATTCCATTCCAGTCCATTGCATTCCATTCAATTCCATCCCATTCCATTCCATTTGGGTTGATTCCATTCCATTCCATACCATTACATTACATTTCATTCCAGTCTATTTCATTCGGTTTGATTCCATTCCATTCTCTTCCCTTCCATTCCATTCCATTCCAGTCTGGTTGATTCCATTTCATTCCATTCCATTCCATTCGTTTCCATTCCATTCCATTCCTTTCCATTCCATTCTATTCCGGTTGACTCCATTCCATTCCATTCCATTCCATTCCATTCCATTCCAGTTTATTCCATTGGGGTTGATTCCATTCCATTCCATTCCATTCCATTCCATTCCATTCGGGTTGATTCCATTCCATTCCATTCCATTGCATTCCATTCCATTCGGGATGATTCCATTCCATTCCATTCCATTCGATTCCATTCCATTCCCCTCGGGTTGATTCCCTTCCATTCCATTCCATTCCAGTCCATTCCATTCCATTCCATTCCTTTCCATTGCATTCCATTCCATGATTTTCCATTCCATTGCATTCGGGTTGCTTCCGTTCGATTCCATTCCATTCCATTCCATTCCATTCCATTCCACTGCTTTCCATTCCAGTCCTTTCGGGTTGATTCCATTTCATTCCATTTCACTCCATTGTATTAGCGTTGAGTCCATTCCATTCCATCCCATTCCATTCCATTCCATTCCAGTTGGTTCCATTCCATTCCCTTCCACTCCATTCCATTCCATTCCATTCTGGTTTATTCCATTCCATTCAATTCCATTCCATTCCATTCCATTCCATTCCATTCCATTCGGGTTGATTCCATTCGTTTCCACTCCATTTAATTCCATTCCATTCCAATCCATTCCATTTGGGTTGGTTCCATTCCATTCCACTCCATTGTATTACATTGCATTCCATTCAATTCCATTCCATTCCATTCCATTCGCGTTGAGTCCATTCGATTCCATCCCATTCCATTCCATTCCATTCCATTCCATTCCGGTTGATTCCATTCCGTTCCGTTCCATTCCATTCCATTGCATTCCATTCCATTCCATTCTGGTTGATTACAGTCGATTCCGTTCCATTCCATTCCATTCCGTTCAGGTTGATTCCATGTCATTCCTTTCCATTTAATTTGATTCCATCCCATTAGGGTTGATTCCATTCCATTCCATTCCATTCCATTCCATTCCATTCCATTCCAGTTTATTCCAATGGGGTTGATTCCATTCCATTCCATTCCATTCCATTCGGGTTGATTCCATTCCATTCCATTCCATTGCATTCCATTCCATTCGGGATGATTCCTTTCCATTCCATTCCATTCGATTCCATTCCATTCCCCTCGGGTTGATTCCCTTCCATTCCATTCCATTCCAGTCCATTCCATTCCTTTCCATTCCTTTCCATTGCATTCCATTCCATGATTTTCCATTCCATTGCATTCGGGTTGCTTCCGTTCGATTCCATTCCATTCCATTCCATTCCATTCCATTCCATTCCATTGCTTTCCATTCCAGTCCTTTCGGGTTGATTCCATTTCATTCCATTTCACTCCATTGTATTAGCGTTGAGTCCATTCGATTCCATCCCATTCCATTCCATTCCATTCCAGTTGGTTCCATTCCATTCCCTTCCACTCCATTCCATTCCATTCCATTCTGGTTTATTCCATTGCATTCAATTCCATTCCATTCCATTCCATTCCATTCCATTCCATTCGGGTTGATTCCATTCGTTTCCACTCCATTTAATTCCATTCCATTCCAATCCATTCCATTTGTGTTGGTTCCATTCCATTCCACTCCATTGTATTACATTGCATTGCAGTCCATTCCATTCCATTCCATTCCATCCCATTCCATTCCATTTTGTTTGATTTCATTCCTTTCCATACCATCACATTCCATTCCATTCCATTCCATTCCATTCCATTCCATTCTGGTTGATTCCATTCCATTCCATTCCATTCAACTCGGTTCCATTCCATTCCATTCTTTTCCACTCCATTCCATTCCGGTTGATTCCATTCAATTCCATTTCATTCCATTCCATTCCATTTCACTCCATTCCATTCCATTCCATTCCATATCATTTTATTCCTTTCCATTCCATTTCATTCCATTCCATTCCTTTTCATTCCATTCCATTTCATTCCATTCCTTTCCATTCCATTCCATTCCATTCGGGTTGATGCCATTCCATTCCATTCCATTCCATTCGGGATGATTCCATTCCATTCCATTCCATTCGATTCAATTACATTCGGTTTGATTCCATTCCATTCAATTCCATTCCATTACATTCCAGTCCATTCCATTCGGGTTGATTCCTTTCCATTCCAGTCCATTCCCTTCCATTCAATTCCATCCCATTCCATTCCATTTGGGTTGATTCCATTCCATTCCATACCATTACCTTACATTTCATTCCAGTCTATTCCATTCGGTTTGATTCCATTCCATTCATTTCCATTCCATTCCATTCCATTCCAGTCTGGTTGATTC
Source organism: Pan paniscus (assembly GCF_029289425.2). Classification (NCBI taxonomy): domain Eukaryota; kingdom Metazoa; phylum Chordata; class Mammalia; order Primates; family Hominidae; genus Pan; species Pan paniscus. The sequence continues at coordinate 45,177,556 of NC_073268.2, read as the reverse complement.
CATTCCATTACATTACATTACATTCGTTTCCATTCCATTCCATTCCATTCCAGTCTGGTTGATTCCATTCCATTCCATTCCATTCGTTTCTATTCCATTCCATTCCTTTCCATTCCATTCCATTCCGGTTGATTCCATTCCAATCCATTTCATTCCATTCCGTTCCATTCCATTCCACTCCATTCCATTCCATTCCATTTCATTTTATTCCATTCCATTCCATTCCATTCCATTCCCTTCCATTCCATTCCACTCAATTCCCTTCCATTCCACTCCATTCCATTCCATTCCATTCCATTCTATTCCATTCCATTCCTTTCCATTGCATTCCATTCCCTTCGGATTGATTTCGTTCCAATCCATTCCATTCCATTCCATTCCATTTCGGTTCATTCCATTCCATTTCATTCCATTCCTGTCCATTCCATTCCATTCCGGATGATTCCATTGCATTCCATTCAATTCCACTCGGGTTGATTCCATTCCATTCCATTCCATTCCATTCCATTCCAGGATATTCCATTCCATTCCATTCCAGTTGATTCCATTCGATTCCATTCCATTCCATTCCATTCCATAAGAGGTGATTAAATTCCAATCCATTCCATCCCATTCCATTCCGTTCCACTCCATTCCAATCCATTCCATTCCATTCCAATCCATTCCATTCCTTTCCATTCGGGTTGATTCCATTCGAGTCCATTCCATTCCATTCCAATCCATTCTATTCCATTCCATCCCATTCCATTCCATTCCATTCCATTCCGGTTGGTTCCATTCCATTGCATTCCATTCCACTCCATTCCATTCCATTCCATTTTGGTTTATTCCATTCCATTCCATTCCATTCCATTCCATTCCATTTTGGTTTATTCCATTCCATTCCATTCCATTCCATTCCATTCCATTCCATTCCATTCCATTCCATTCCATTCCATTCCATTTTGGTTTATTCCAACCCATTCCATTCCATTCCATTCCATTCCATTCGGGTTGATTCCACTCCTTTCCACTCCTTTTAATTCCATTCCATTCCAATCCACTCCATTTTGGTTGATTCCATTCCATTCCATTCCATTCCATTACATTGCATTCCAGTCCATTCCATTCGTGTTGATTCCATTCCATTCCAGTCCATTCCATTCCATTCCATCCCATTCCATTCCATTTGGTTTGATTCCATTGCATTCCATTCCATTCCATTCTGGTTGATTCCATTCCATTCCATTCCATTCCATTCGGTTCCACTCCATTCCATTCCTTTCCATTCCATTCCATTCCGGTTGATTCCACTCCATTCCATTTCATTGCATTCCATTCCATTTCATTCCATTCCATTCCATTCCATTCCATTCCATTCCATTCCTTTGCATTCCATTCCATTCCATTCCATTCCATTTCATTCCATTCCATTCCTTTCCATTCCATTTGGGTTGATTTCATTCCATTCCATTCCATTCCATTACATTACATTCCAGTCCATTCCATTCGGGTTGATTCGATTCCATTCCAGTCCATTGCATTCCATTCAATTCCATCCCATTCCATTCCATTTGGGTTGATTCCATTCCATTCCATACCATTACATTACATTTCATTCCAGTCTATTTCATTCGGTTTGATTCCATTCCATTCTCTTCCCTTCCATTCCATTCCATTCCAGTCTGGTTGATTCCATTTCATTCCATTCCATTCCATTCGTTTCCATTCCATTCCATTCCTTTCCATTCCATTCTATTCCGGTTGACTCCATTCCATTCCATTCCATTCCATTCCATTCCATTCCAGTTTATTCCATTGGGGTTGATTCCATTCCATTCCATTCCATTCCATTCCATTCGGGTTGATTCCATTCCATTCCATTCCATTGCATTCCATTCCATTCGGGATGATTCCATTCCATTCCATTCCATTCGATTCCATTCCATTCCCCTCGGGTTGATTCCCTTCCATTCCATTCCATTCCAGTCCATTCCATTCCATTCCATTCCTTTCCATTGCATTCCATTCCATGATTTTCCATTCCATTGCATTCGGGTTGCTTCCGTTCGATTCCATTCCATTCCATTCCATTCCATTCCATTCCACTGCTTTCCATTCCAGTCCTTTCGGGTTGATTCCATTTCATTCCATTTCACTCCATTGTATTAGCGTTGAGTCCATTCCATTCCATCCCATTCCATTCCATTCCATTCCAGTTGGTTCCATTCCATTCCCTTCCACTCCATTCCATTCCATTCCATTCTGGTTTATTCCATTCCATTCAATTCCATTCCATTCCATTCCATTCCATTCCATTCCATTCGGGTTGATTCCATTCGTTTCCACTCCATTTAATTCCATTCCATTCCAATCCATTCCATTTGGGTTGGTTCCATTCCATTCCACTCCATTGTATTACATTGCATTCCATTCAATTCCATTCCATTCCATTCCATTCGCGTTGAGTCCATTCGATTCCATCCCATTCCATTCCATTCCATTCCATTCCATTCCGGTTGATTCCATTCCGTTCCGTTCCATTCCATTCCATTGCATTCCATTCCATTCCATTCTGGTTGATTACAGTCGATTCCGTTCCATTCCATTCCATTCCGTTCAGGTTGATTCCATGTCATTCCTTTCCATTTAATTTGATTCCATCCCATTAGGGTTGATTCCATTCCATTCCATTCCATTCCATTCCATTCCATTCCATTCCAGTTTATTCCAATGGGGTTGATTCCATTCCATTCCATTCCATTCCATTCGGGTTGATTCCATTCCATTCCATTCCATTGCATTCCATTCCATTCGGGATGATTCCTTTCCATTCCATTCCATTCGATTCCATTCCATTCCCCTCGGGTTGATTCCCTTCCATTCCATTCCATTCCAGTCCATTCCATTCCTTTCCATTCCTTTCCATTGCATTCCATTCCATGATTTTCCATTCCATTGCATTCGGGTTGCTTCCGTTCGATTCCATTCCATTCCATTCCATTCCATTCCATTCCATTCCATTGCTTTCCATTCCAGTCCTTTCGGGTTGATTCCATTTCCTTCCATTTCACTCCATTGTATTAGCGTTGAGTCCATTCGATTCCATCCCATTCCATTCCATTCCATTCCAGTTGGTTCCATTCCATTCCCTTCCACTCCATTCCATTCCATTCCATTCTGGTTTATTCCATTGCATTCAATTCCATTCCATTCCATTCCATTCCATTCCATTCCATTCGGGTTGATTCCATTCGTTTCCACTCCATTTAATTCCATTCCATTCCAATCCATTCCATTTGTGTTGGTTCCATTCCATTCCACTCCATTCTATTACATTGCATTGCAGTCCATTCCATTCCATTCCATTCCATCCCATTCCATTCCATTTTGTTTGATTTCATTCCTTTCCATACCATCACATTCCATTCCATTCCATTCCATTCCATTCCATTCCATTCTGGTTGATTCCATTCCATTCCATTCCATTCAACTCGGTTCCATTCCATTCCATTCTTTTCCACTCCATTCCATTCCGGTTGATTCCATTCAATTCCATTTCATTCCATTCCATTCCATTTCACTCCATTCCATTCCATTCCATTCCATATCATTTTATTCCTTTCCATTCCATTTCATTCCATTCCATTCCTTTTCATTCCATTCCATTTCATTCCATTCCTTTCCATTCCATTCCATTCCATTCGGGTTGATGCCATTCCATTCCATTCCATTCCATTCGGGATGATTCCATTCCATTCCATTCCATTCGATTCAATTACATTCGGTTTGATTCCATTCCATTCAATTCCATTCCATTACATTCCAGTCCATTCCATTCGGGTTGATTCCTTTCCATTCCAGTCCATTCCATTCCATTCAATTCCATCCCATTCCATTCCATTTGGGTTGATTCCATTCCATTCCATACCATTACCTTACATTTCATTCCAGTCTATTCCATTCGGTTTGATTCCATTCCATTCATTTCCATTCCATTCCATTCCATTCCAGTCTGGTTGATTCCATTCCATTACATTACATTACATTCGTTTCCATTCCATTCCATTCCATTCCAGTCTGGTTGATTCCATTCCATTCCATTCCATTCGTTTCTATTCCATTCCATTCCTTTCCATTCCATTCCATTCCGGTTGATTCCATTCCAATCCATTTCATTCCATTCCGTTCCATTCCATTCCACTCCATTCCATTCCATTCCATTTCATTTTATTCCATTCCATTCCATTCCATTCCATTCCCTTCCATTCCATTCCACTCAATTCCCTTCCATTCCACTCCATTCCATTCCATTCCATTCCATTCTATTCCATTCCATTCCTTTCCATTGCATTCCATTCCCTTCGGATTGATTTCGTTCCAATCCATTCCATTCCATTCCATTCCATTTCGGTTCATTCCATTCCATTTCATTCCATTCCTGTCCATTCCATTCCATTCCGGATGATTCCATTGCATTCCATTCAATTCCACTCGGGTTGATTCCATTCCATTCCATTCCATTCCATTCCATTCCAGGATATTCCATTCCATTCCATTCCAGTTGATTCCATTCGATTCCATTCCATTCCATTCCATTCCATAAGAGGTGATTAAATTCCAATCCATTCCATCCCATTCCATTCCGTTCCACTCCATTCCAATCCATTCCATTCCATTCCAATCCATTCCATTCCTTTCCATTCGGGTTGATTCCATTCGAGTCCATTCCATTCCATTCCAATCCATTCTATTCCATTCCATCCCATTCCATTCCATTCCATTCCATTCCGCTTGGTTCCATTCCATTGCATTCCATTCCACTCCATTCCATTCCATTCCATTTTGGTTTATTCCATTCCATTCCATTCCATTCCATTCCATTCCATTTTGGTTTATTCCATTCCATTCCATTCCATTCCATTCCATTCCATTCCATTCCATTCCATTCCATTCCATTCCATTTTGGTTTATTCCATCCCATTCCATTCCATTCCATTCCATTCCATTCGGGTTGATTCCACTCCTTTCCACTCCTTTTAATTCCATTCCATTCCAATCCACTCCATTTTGGTTGATTCCATTCCATTCCATTCCATTCCATTACATTGCATTCCAGTCCATTCCATTCGTGTTGATTCCATTCCATTCCAGTCCATTCCATTCCATTCCATCCCATTCCATTCCATTTGGTTTGATTCCATTGCATTCCATTCCATTCCATTCTGGTTGATTCCATTCCATTCCATTCCATTCCATTCGGTTCCACTCCATTACATTCCTTTCCATTCCATTCCATTCCGGTTGATTCCACTCCATTCCATTTCATTGCATTCCATTCCATTTCATTCCATTCCATTCCATTCCATTCCATTCCATTCCATTCCATTCCATTCCTTTGCATTCCATTCCATTCCATTCCATTCCATTTCATTCCATTCCATTCCTTTCCATTCCATTTGGGTTGATTTCATTCCATTCCATTCCATTCCATTACATTACATTCCAGTCCATTCCATTCGGGTTGATTCGATTCCATTCCAGTCCATTGCATTCCATTCAATTCCATCCCATTCCATTCCATTTGGGTTGATTCCATTCCATTCCATACCATTACATTACATTTCATTCCAGTCTATTTCATTCGGTTTGATTCCATTCCATTCTCTTCCCTTCCATTCCATTCCATTCCAGTCTGGTTGATTCCATTTCATTCCATTCCATTCCATTCGTTTCCATTCCATTCCATTCCTTTCCATTCCATTCTATTCCGGTTGACTCCATTCCATTCCATTCCATTCCATTCCATTCCATTCCATTCCAGTTTATTCCATTGGGGTTGATTCCATTCCATTCCATTCCATTCCATTCCATTCCATTCGGGTTGATTCCATTCCATTCCATTCCATTGCATTCCATTCCATTCGGGATGATTCCATTCCATTCCATTCCATTCGATTCCATTCCATTCCCCTCGGGTTGATTCCCTTCCATTCCATTCCATTCCAGTCCATTCCATTCCATTCCATTCCTTTCCATTGCATTCCATTCCATGATTTTCCATTCCATTGCATTCGGGTTGCTTCCGTTCGATTCCATTCCATTCCATTCCATTCCATTCCATTCCACTGCTTTCCATTCCAGTCCTTTCGGGTTGATTCCATTTCATTCCATTTCACTCCATTGTATTAGCGTTGAGTCCATTCCATTCCATCCCATTCCATTCCATTCCATTCCAGTTGGTTCCATTCCATTCCCTTCCACTCCATTCCATTCCATTCCATTCTGGTTTATTCCATTCCATTCAATTCCATTCCATTCCATTCCATTCCATTCCATTCCATTCCATTCGGGTTGATTCCATTCGTTTCCACTCCATTTAATTCCATTCCATTCCAATCCATTCCATTTGGGTTGGTTCCATTCCATTCCACTCCATTGTATTACATTGCATTCCATTCAATTCCATTCCATTCCATTCCATTCGCGTTGAGTCCATTCGATTCCATCCCATTCCATTCCATTCCATTCCATTCCATTCCGGTTGATTCCATTCCGTTCCGTTCCATTCCATTCCATTGCATTCCATTCCATTCCATTCTGGTTGATTACAGTCGATTCCGTTCCATTCCATTCCATTCCGTTCAGGTTGATTCCATGTCATTCCTTTCCATTTAATTTGATTCCATCCCATTAGGGTTGATTCCATTCCATTCCATTCCATTCCATTCCATTCCATTCCATTCCATTCCATTCAAGTTTATTCCAATGGGGTTGATTCCATTCCATTCCATTCCATTCCATTCGGGTTGATTCCATTCCATTCCATTCCATTGCATTCCATTCCATTCGGGATGATTCCTTTCCATTCCATTCCATTCGATTCCATTCCATTCCCCTCGGGTTGATTCCCTTCCATTCCATTCCATTCCAGTCCATTCCATTCCTTTCCATTCCTTTCCATTGCATTCCATTCCATGATTTTCCATTCCATTGCATTCGGGTTGCTTCCGTTCGATTCCATTCCATTCCATTCCATTCCATTCCATTCCATTCCATTCCATTGCTTTCCATTCCAGTCCTTTCGGGTTGATTCCATTTCATTCCATTTCACTCCATTGTATTAGCGTTGAGTCCATTCGATTCCATCCCATTCCATTCCATTCCATTCCAGTTGGTTCCATTCCATTCCCTTCCACTCCATTCCATTCCATTCCATTCTGGTTTATTCCATTGCATTCAATTCCATTCCATTCCATTCCATTCCATTCCATTCCATTCGGGTTGATTCCATTCGTTTCCACTCCATTTAATTCCATTCCATTCCAATCCATTCCATTTGTGTTGGTTCCATTCCATTCCACTCCATTGTATTACATTGCATTGCAGTCCATTCCATTCCATTCCATTCCATCCCATTCCATTCCATTTGGTTTGATTTCATTCCTTTCCATACCATCACATTCCATTCCATTCCATTCCATTCCATTCCATTCTGGTTGATTCCATTCCATTCCATTCCATTCAACTCGGTTCCATTCCATTCCATTCTTTTCCACTCCATTCCATTCCGGTTGATTCCATTCAATTCCATTTCATTCCATTCCATTCCATTTCACTCCATTCCATTCCATTCCATTCCATATCATTTTATTCCTTTCCATTCCATTTCATTCCATTCCATTCCTTTTCATTCCATTCCATTTCATTCCATTCCTTTCCATTCCATTCCATTCCATTCGGGTTGATGCCATTCCATTCCATTCCATTCCATTCGGGATGATTCCATTCCATTCCATTCCATTCCATTCAATTACATTCGGTTTGATTCCATTCCATTCAATTCCATTCCATTACATTCCAGTCCATTCCATTCGGGTTGATTCCTTTCCATTCCAGTCCATTCCATTCCATTCAATTCCATCCCATTCCATTCCATTTGGGTTGATTCCATTCCATTCCATACCATTACCTTACATTTCATTCCAGTCTATTCCATTCGGTTTGATTCCATTCCATTCATTTCCATTCCATTCCATTCCATTCCAGTCTGGTTGATTCCATTCCATTACATTACATTACATTCGTTTCCATTCCATTCCATTCCATTCCAGTCTGGTTGATTCCATTCCATTCCATTCCATTCGTTTCCATTCCATTCCATTCCTTTCCATTCCATTCCATTCCGGTTGATTCCATTCCAATCCATTTCATTCCATTCCGTTCCATTCCATTCCACTCCATTCCATTCCATTCCATTTCATTTTATTCCATTCCATTCCATTCCATTCCATTCCCTTCCATTCCATTCCACTCAATTCCCTTCCATTCCACTCCATTCCATTCCATTCCATTCCATTCTATTCCATTCCATTCCTTTCCATTGCATTCCATTCCCTTCGGATTGATTTCGTTCCAATCCATTCCATTCCATTCCATTCCATTTCGGTTCATTCCATTCCATTTCATTCCATTCCTGTCCATTCCATTCCATTCCGGATGATTCCATTGCATTCCATTCAATTCCACTCGGGTTGATTCCATTCCATTCCATTCCATTCCATTCCATTCCAGGATATTCCATTCCATTCCATTCCAGTTGATTCCATTCGATTCCATTCCATTCCATAAGTGGTGATTAAATTCCAATCCATTCCATCCCATTCCATTCCGTTCCACTCCATTCCAATCCATTCCATTCCATTCCAATCCATTCCATTCCTTTCCATTCGGGTTGATTCCATTCGAGTCCATTCCATTCCATTCCAATCCATTCTATTCCTTTCCATCAAATTCCATTCCATTCCATTCCATTCCGGTTGGTTCCATTCCATTGCATTCCATTCCACTCCATTCCATTCCATTCCATTTTGGTTTATTCCATTCCATTCCATTCCATTCCATTCCATTCCATTCCATTCCATTCCATTCCATTTTGGTTTATTCCAATCCATTCCATTCCATTCCATTCCATTCCATTCGGGTTGATTCCACTCCTTTCCACTCCTTTTAATTCCATTCCATTCCAATCCACTCCATTTTGGTTGATTCCATTCCATTCCATTCCATTCCATTACATTGCATTCCAGTCCATTCCATTCGGGTTGATTCCATTCCATTCCAGTCCATTCCATTCCTTTCCATCCCATTCCATTCCATTTGGTTTTATTCCATTGCATTCCATTCCATTCCATTCTGGTTGATTCCATTCCATTCCATTCCATTCCATTCGGTTCCACTCTATTCCATTCCTTTCCATTCCATTCCATTCCGGTTGATTCCACTCCATTCCATTTCATTCCATTCCATTCCATTTCATTCCATTCCATTCCATTCCATTCCATTCCATTCCTTTCCATTCCATTCCATTCCATTCCATTCCATTCCATTTCATTCCATTCCATTGCATTTCATTTCAGACCATTCCATTCCATTCCTTTCCATTCCATTTCATTGCATTCCAATCTATTCCATTCCATTTGGGTTGATTCCATTCCATTCCATTCCATTCCATTCCATTCCGTTCCATCCCATTCCATTCCATTTGGATTGATTCCATTGCATTCCATTCCATTCCATTCCATTCCTTTCTGGTTGATTCCATTCGATTCCATTGCATTCCATTCGGTTCCATTCCATTCCATTCCTTACCATTCCGTTCCATTCCGGTTGATTCCATTTCATTCCATTTCATTCCATTCCATTCCATTTCATTCCATTCCATTCCATTTCATTCCATTCCATTCCATTTCATTCCATTGCATTCCATTTCATTCCATTCCATTCCATTTCATTCCATTCCATTCCATTTCATTCCATTCCATTCCATTCCATTTCATTTTATTCCATTCCATTCCATTTCAGTCCATTCCATTCCATTTCATTCCATTCCATTCCATTCCATTTTATTCCATTCCATTCCATTTCATTCCATTCCATTCCATTTCATTCCATTCCATTGCATTCCATTGCATTCCATTCCGTTTCATTCCATTCCGTTCCATACATTTCATTTCAGTCCATTCAATTCCATTCCTTTCCATTCCATTTCATTGCATTCCATTCTATTCCATTCCATTTGGGTTGATTCCATTCCATTCCATTCCATTCCATTCCATTCCATTCCATTCCATTCCATTCCATTCCATTTCATTCGGGTTCATTCCATTCCATTCCTTTCCATTCCATTCGGGTTCATTCCATTCCATTCCATTCCATTCCATTCCATTCCATTCAATTCGGTTGGATTCCATCCCATTCCATTCGATTCCATTCCATTCTATTCCATTCCATTCCATTCCATTCCATTCGGGTTGAATCCATACCCTTCCATTCCATTCCCATCCATTCCATTCCATTCAATTTCATTCCATTCGGGTTGATTCCATTCTATTCGATTCGGTTTTATTTGATTCGATTCCATTCCATTCCTTTCCATTCCATTAGGGTTGATTCCATTCCGTTCCATTCCATTCCATTAGTGTTGATTCCATTCCATTCCCTTCCATTGCATTCCATTCCACTCCATTTCCTTCCTTTCCACTCCACTCCATTCCATTCCATTCTATTCCATTCCATTCCATTACATTCCATTCCCTTCAGGTTGATTCCGTTCCAATCCATTCCATTCCATTTCATACCATTCCATTCCATCAGGGCTGATTCCATTCCATTCCATTCCATTCCATTCCCTTCCATTTGGGCTGATTCCATTCCATTCCATTCCATTCCATTCCATTCGGGTGGATTCCATGCTATTCCATTCCATTCCATTCCATTCCATTTCGGCTGATTCTATTCCATTCCATTCCTTTCCATTGCATTTGGGTTGATTCCATTCCATTCCATTCCATTCCATTCCATTCGGGATGATTCCATTCCCTTCCATTCCATTCCATTCAATTCCACTCGGGTTCATTCCATTCCATTCCATTCCATTCCATTCCATTCCATTCCATTCCATTATATTCCATTCCATTCCATTCCGGTTGATTCCATTCGATTCCATTCGATTCCATTCCATTCCATTCCATTCTATTCCATTCCATTCCTTTCGGGTTGATTCCATTTAATTCCATTCCAATTCATTCCATTAGATTCCATTCCGTTCGGTTTGATTCCATTCCATTCCATTCCATTCCATTGCATTCCATTCCGTTTGGGATGATTCCATTCCATTCCCTTCCATTCCATTCCATTCAATTCCATTACATTAGGGTTTTTTCCATTCCATTCCATTCCTTTGCGTTCCATTCCATTCCATTCGGGTTGATTCCGTTCCATCCCAATCCATTCCATTCCATTACATTCGCGTTGAGTCAATTCGATTCCATCCCATTCCATTCCATTCCATTCCATTCCGGTTGATTCCACTCCTTTCCACTCCTTTTAATTCCATTCCATTCCAATCCACTCCATTTTGGTTGATTCCATTCCATTCCATTCCATTCCATTACATTGCATTCCAGTCCATTCCATTCGTGTTGATTCCATTCCATTCCAGTCCATTCCATTCCATTCCATCCCATTCCATTCCATTTGGTTTGATTCCATTGCATTCCATTCCATTCCATTCTGGTTGATTCCATTCCATTCCATTCCATTCCATTCGGTTCCACTCCATTCCATTCCTTTCCATTCCATTCCATTCCGGTTGATTCCACTCCATTCCATTTCATTGCATTCCATTCCATTTCATTCCATTCCATTCCATTCCATTCCATTCCTTTGCATTCCATTCCATTCCATTCCATTCCATTTCATTCCATTCCATTCCTTTCCATTCCATTTGGGTTGATTTCATTCCATTCCATTCCATTCCATTACATTACATTCCATTCCATTCCATTCGGGTTGATTCGATTCCATTCCAGTCCATTGCATTCCATTCAATTCCATCCCATTCCATTCCATTTGGGTTGATTCCATTCCATTCCATACCATTACATTACATTTCATTCCAGTCTATTTCATTCGGTTTGATTCCATTCCATTCTCTTCCCTTCCATTCCATTCCATTCCAGTCTGGTTGATTCCATTTCATTCCATTCCATTCCATTCGTTTCCATTCCATTCCATTCCTTTCCATTCCATTCTATTCCGGTTGACTCCATTCCATTCCATTCCATTCCATTCCATTCCATTCCAGTTTATTCCATTGGGGTTGATTCCATTCCATTCCATTCCATTCCATTCCATTCCATTCGGGTTGATTCCATTCCATTCCATTCCATTGCATTCCATTCCATTCGGGATGATTCCATTCCATTCCATTCCATTCGATTCCATTCCATTCCCCTCGGGTTGATTCCCTTCCATTCCATTCCATTCCAGTCCATTCCATTCCATTCCATTCCTTTCCATTGCATTCCATTCCATGATTTTCCATTCCATTGCATTCGGGATGCTTCCGTTCGATTCCATTCCATTCCATTCCATTCCATTCCATTCCACTGCTTTCCATTCCAGTCCTTTCGGGTTGATTCCATTTCATTCCATTTCACTCCATTGTATTAGCGTTGAGTCCATTCCATTCCATCCCATTCCATTCCATTCCATTCCAGTTGGTTCCATTCCATTCCCTTCCACTCCATTCCATTCCATTCCATTCTGGTTTATTCCATTCCATTCAATTCCATTCCATTCCATTCCATTCCATTCCATTCCATTCGGGTTGATTCCATTCGTTTCCACTCCATTTAATTCCATTCCATTCCAATCCATTCCATTTGGGTTGGTTCCATTCCATTCCACTCCATTGTATTACATTGCATTCCATTCAATTCCATTCCATTCCATTCCATTCGCGTTGAGTCCATTCGATTCCATCCCATTCCATTCCATTCCATTCCATTCCATTCCGGTTGATTCCATTCCGTTCCGTTCCATTCCATTCCATTGCATTCCATTCCATTCCATTCTGGTTGATTACAGTCGATTCCGTTCCATTCCATTCCATTCCGTTCAGGTTGATTCCATGTCATTCCTTTCCATTTAATTTGATTCCATCCCATTAGGGTTGATTCCATTCCATTCCATTCCATTCCATTCCATTCCATTCCATTCAAGTTTATTCCAATGGGGTTGATTCCATTCCATTCCATTCCATTCCATTCCATTCGGGTTGATTCCATTCCATTCCATTCCATTGCATTCCATTCCATTCGGGATGATTCCTTTCCATTCCATTCCATTCGATTCCATTCCATTCCCCTCGGGTTGATTCCCTTCCATTCCATTCCATTCCAGTCCATTCCATTCCTTTCCATTCCTTTCCATTGCATTCCATTCCATGATTTTCCATTCCATTGCATTCGGGTTGCTTCCGTTCGATTCCATTCCATTCCATTCCATTCCATTCCATTCCATTCCATTCCATTGCTTTCCATTCCAGTCCTTTCGGGTTGATTCCATTTCATTCCATTTCACTCCATTGTATTAGCGTTGAGTCCATTCGATTCCATCCCATTCCATTCCATTCCATTCCAGTTGGTTCCATTCCATTCCCTTCCACTCCATTCCATTCCATTCCATTCTGGTTTATTCCATTGCATTCAATTCCATTCCATTCCATTCCATTCCATTCCATTCCATTCGGGTTGATTCCATTCGTTTCCACTCCATTTAATTCCATTCCATTCCAATCCATTCCATTTGTGTTGGTTCCATTCCATTCCACTCCATTGTATTACATTGCATTGCAGTCCATTCCATTCCATTCCATTCCATCCCATTCCATTCCATTTGGTTTGATTTCATTCCTTTCCATACCATCACATTCCATTCCATTCCATTCCATTCCATTCCATTCTGGTTGATTCCATTCCATTCCATTCCATTCAACTCGGTTCCATTCCATTCCATTCTTTTCCACTCCATTCCATTCCGGTTGATTCCATTCAATTCCATTTCATTCCATTCCATTCCATTTCACTCCATTCCATTCCATTCCATTCCATATCATTTTATTCCTTTCCATTCCATTTCATTCCATTCCATTCCTTTTCATTCCATTCCATTTCATTCCATTCCTTTCCATTCCATTCCATTCCATTCGGGTTGATGCCATTCCATTCCATTCCATTCCATTCGGGATGATTCCATTCCATTCCATTCCATTCCATTCAATTACATTCGGTTTGATTCCATTCCATTCAATTCCATTCCATTACATTCCAGTCCATTCCATTCGGGTTGATTCCTTTCCATTCCAGTCCATTCCATTCCATTCAATTCCATCCCATTCCATTCCATTTGGGTTGATTCCATTCCATTCCATACCATTACCTTACATTTCATTCCAGTCTATTCCATTCGGTTTGATTCCATTCCATTCATTTCCATTCCATTCCATTCCATTCCAGTCTGGTTGATTCCATTCCATTACATTACATTACATTCGTTTCCATTCCATTCCATTCCATTCCAGTCTGGTTGATTCCATTCCATTCCATTCCATTCGTTTCCATTCCATTCCATTCCTTTCCATTCCATTCCATTCCGGTTGATTCCATTCCAATCCATTTCATTCCATTCCGTTCCATTCCATTCCACTCCATTCCATTCCATTCCATTTCATTTTATTCCATTCCATTCCATTCCATTCCATTCCCTTCCATTCCATTCCATTCCCTTCCATTCCATTCCACTCAATTCCCTTCCATTCCACTCCATTCCATTCCATTCCATTCCATTCTATTCCATTCCATTCCTTTCCATTGCATTCCATTCCCTTCGGATTGATTTCGTTCCAATCCATTCCATTCCATTCCATTCCATTTCGGTTCATTCCATTCCATTTCATTCCATTCCTGTCCATTCCATTCCATTCCGGATGATTCCATTGCATTCCATTCAATTCCACTCGGGTTGATTCCATTCCATTCCATTCCATTCCATTCCATTCCAGGATATTCCATTCCATTCCATTCCAGTTGATTCCATTCGATTCCATTCCATTCCATAAGTGGTGATTAAATTCCAATCCATTCCATCCCATTCCATTCCGTTCCACTCCATTCCAATCCATTCCATTCCATTCCAATCCATTCCATTCCTTTCCATTCGGGTTGATTCCATTCGAGTCCATTCCATTCCATTCCAATCCATTCTATTCCTTTCCATCCCATTCCATTCCATTCCATTCCATTCCGGTTGGTTCCATTCCATTGCATTCCATTCCACTCCATTCCATTCCATTCCATTTTGGTTTATTCCATTCCATTCCATTCCATTCCATTCCATTCCATTCCATTCCATTCCATTTTGGTTTATTCCAATCCATTCCATTCCATTCCATTCCATTCCATTCGGGTTGATTCCACTCCTTTCCACTCCTTTTAATTCCATTCCATTCCAATCCACTCCATTTTGGTTGATTCCATTCCATTCCATTCCATTCCATTACATTGCATTCCAGTCCATTCCATTCGGGTTGATTCCATTCCATTCCAGTCCATTCCATTCCATTCCATCCCATTCCATTCCATTTGGTTTTATTCCATTGCATTCCATTCCATTCCATTCTGGTTGATTCCATTCCATTCCATTCCATTCCATTCGGTTCCACTCTATTCCATTCCTTTCCATTCCATTCCATTCCGGTTGATTCCACTCCATTCCATTTCATTCCATTCCATTCCATTTCATTCCATTCCATTCCATTCCATTCCATTCCATTCCTTTCCATTCCATTCCATTCCATTCCATTCCATTCCATTTCATTCCATTCCATTGCATTTCATTTCAGACCATTCCATTCCATTCCTTTCCATTCCATTTCATTGCATTCCAATCTATTCCATTCCATTTGGGTTGATTCCATTCCATTCCATTCCATTCCATTCCATTCCGTTCCATCCCATTCCATTCCATTTGGATTGATTCCATTGCATTCCATTCCATTCCATTCCATTCCTTTCTGGTTGATTCCATTCGATTCCATTGCATTCCATTCGGTTCCATTCCATTCCATTCCTTACCATTCCGTTCCATTCCGGTTGATTCCATTTCATTCCATTTCATTCCATTCCATTCCATTTCATTCCATTCCATTCCATTTCATTCCATTGCATTCCATTTCATTCCATTCCATTCCATTTCATTCCATTCCATTCCATTCCATTTCATTTTATTCCATTCCATTCCATTTCAGTCCATTCCATTCCATTTCATTCCATTCCATTCCATTCCATTTTATTCCATTCCATTCCATTTCATTCCATTCCATTCCATTTCATTCCATTCCATTGCATTCCATTGCATTCCATTCCGTTTCATTCCATTCCGTTCCATACATTTCATTTCAGTCCATTCAATTCCATTCCTTTCCATTCCATTTCATTGCATTCCATTCTATTCCATTCCATTTGGGTTGATTCCATTCCATTCCATTCCATTCCATTCCATTCCATTCCATTCCATTCCATTCCATTTCATTCGGGTTCATTCCATTCCATTCCTTTCCATTCCATTCGGGTTCATTCCATTCCATTACATTCCATTCCATTCCATTCCATTCAATTCGGTTGGATTCCATCCCATTCCATTCGATTCCATTCCATTCTATTCCATTCCATTCCATTCCATTCCATTCGGGTTGAATCCATACCCTTCCATTCCATTCCCATCCATTCCATTCCATTCAATTTCATTCCATTCGGGTTGATTCCATTCTATTCGATTCGGTTTTATTTGATTCGATTCCATTCCATTCCTTTCCATTCCATTAGGGTTGATTCCATTCCGTTCCATTCCATTCCATTAGTGTTGATTCCATTCCATTCCCTTCCATTGCATTCCATTCCACTCCATTTCCTTCCTTTCCACTCCACTCCATTCCATTCCATTCTATTCCATTCCATTCCATTACATTCCATTCCCTTCAGGTTGATTCCGTTCCAATCCATTCCATTCCATTTCATACCATTCCATTCCATCAGGGCTGATTCCATTCCATTCCATTCCATTCCATTCCCTTCCATTTGGGCTGATTCCATTCCATTCCATTCCATTCCATTCCATTCGGGTGGATTCCATGCTATTCCATTCCATTCCATTCCATTCCATTCCATTCCATTTCGGCTGATTCTATTCCATTCCATTCCTTTCCATTGCATTTGGGTTGATTCCATTCCATTCCATTCCATTCCATTCCATTCGGGATGATTCCATTCCCTTCCATTCCATTCCATTCAATTCCACTCGGGTTCATTCCATTCCATTCCATTCCATTCCATTCCATTCCATTCCATTCCATTCCATTATATTCCATTCCATTCCATTCCGGTTGATTCCATTCGATTCCATTCGATTCCATTCCATTCCATTCCATTCTATTCCATTCCATTCCTTTCGGGTTGATTCCATTTAATTCCATTCCAATTCATTCCATTAGATTCCATTCCGTTCGGTTTGATTCCATTCCATTCCATTCCATTGCATTGCATTCCATTCCGTTTGGGATGATTCCATTCCATTCCCTTCCATTCCATTCCATTCAATTCCATTACATTAGGGTTTTTTCCATTCCATTCCATTCCTTTGCGTTCCATTCCATTCCATTCGGGTTGATTCCGTTCCATCCCAATCCATTCCATTCCATTACATTCGCGTTGAGTCAATTCGATTCCATCCCATTCCATTCCATTCCATTCCATTCCGGTTGATTCCATTCCGTTCTGTTCCATTCCATTCCATTGCATTCCATTCCATTCCTTTCCATTCTGGTTGATTCCAGTCGATTCCATTCCATTCCATTCCATTCCATTCCGTTCGGGTTGATTCCATTCCATTCCATTCCATTTAATTCGATTCCATTCCATTTGGGTTGATTCCATTCCATTCCATTCCATTCCATTCCAATATATTCCAGTTCATTCCATTCGGGTTGATTCCATTCCACTCCATGCCATTCCATTCCATTCCATTCCATTCCATTCCATTCCATTCCATTCCATTCCATTGCATTCCATTCCATTCGTGTTGATTCCATTCCATTCCATTCCATTCCATTCCATTTCATCCCATTCCATTCGGGTTGATTCCATTCCATTCCATTCCATTCGGGATGATTCCATTCCATTCCATTCCATTCCATTCCCCTTGGGTCGATTCCCTTCCATTCCATTCGATTCCATTCCATTCCATTCCATTCCTTTCCGTTCCAGTCCTTTCGGGTTGATTCCATTTCATTCCATTTCATTCCATTCCTTTAGCGTTGTGTTCATTCGATTCCATCCCATTCCATTCCATTCCCTTCCATTCCGGTTGGTTCCATTCCATTCCATTCCATTGCACTCCATTCCATTCCATTCCATTCTGGTTTCTTCCATTCCATTCCATTCCATTCCATTCCATTCCATACCATTCGTGTTTATTCCTTTCCTTTCGACTCCATTTAATTCCATTCCATTCCTTTCCATTCCATTTGGGTTGATTTCATTCCATTCCATTCAATTCCATTCCATTACATTCCAGTCCATTCCATTCGGGTTGATTCCTTTCCATTCCAGTCCATTCCATTCCATTCAATTCCATCCCATTCCATTCCATTTGGGTTGATTCCATTCCATTCCATACCATTACATTACATTTCATTCCAGTCTATTCCCTTCGGTTTGATTCCATTCCATTCTATTCCATTCCATTCCACTCCATTCCAGTCAGGTTGATTCCATTCCATTCCATTCAATTCCATTCGTTTCAATTCCATTCCATTCCATACCAGTCTGGTTGATTCCATTCCATTCCATTCCATTCCATTCGTTTCCATTCCTTTCCATTCCTTTCCATTCCATTCCATTCCGGTTGATTCCATTCCAATCCATTTCATTCCATTCCGTTCCATTCCATTCCACTCCATTCCATTCTATTCCATTCCATTCCTTTCCATTGCATTCCATTCCCTTCGGGTTGATTTCGTTCCAATCCATTCCATTCCATTCCATTCCATTTCGGTTGATTCCATTCCATTCCATTCCTGTCCATTCCATTCCATTCCGGATGATTCCATTGCATTCCATTCAATTCCACTCGGGTTGATTCCATTCCATTCCATTCCATTCCATTCCAGGGTATTCCATTCCATTCCATTGCAGTTGATTCCATTCGATTCCATTCCATTCCATTCCATTCCATTCCATTCCATTCCATTCCGGTTGGTTCCATTCCATTCCATTCCACTCCATTCAATTGCATTCCATTCCATTCCGGTTGGTTCCATTCCATTCCATTCCATAAGAGGTGATTAAATTCCAATCCATTCCATCCCATTCCATTCCGTTCCACTCCATTCCAATCCATTCCATTCCATTCCAATCCATTCCATTCCTTTCCATTCGGGTTGATTCCATTCGAGTCCATTCCATTCCATTCCAATCCATTCTATTCCATTCCATCCCATTCCATTCCATTCCATTCCATTCCGGTTGGTTCCATTCCATTGCATTCCATTCCACTCCATTCCATTCCATTCCATTTTGGTTTATTCCATTCCATTCCATTCCATTCCATTCCATTCCATTTTGGTTTATTCCATTCCATTCCATTCCATTCCATTCCATTCCATTCCATTCCATTCCATTCCATTTTGGTTTATTCCAACCCATTCCATTCCATTCCATTCCATTCCATTCCATTCGGGTTCATTCCACTCCTTTCCACTCCTTTTAATTCCATTCCATTCCAATCCACTCCATTTTGCTTGATTCCATTCCATTCCATTCCATTCCATTACATTGCATTCCAGTCCATTCCATTCGTGTTGATTCCATTCCATTCCAGTCCATTCCATTCCATTCCATCCCATTCCATTCCATTTGGTTTGATTCCATTGCATTCCATTCCATTCCATTCTGGTTGATTCCATTCCATTCCATTCGGTTCCACTCCATTCCATTCCTTTCCATTCCATTCCATTCCGGTTGATTCCACTCCATTCCATTTCATTCCATTCCATTCCATTTCATTCCATTCCATTCCATTCCATTCCATTCCATTCCTTTCCATTCCATTCCATTCCATTCCATTCCATTTCATTCCATTCCATTCCTTTCCATTCCATTTGGGTTGATTTCATTCCATTCCATTCCATTACATTACATTACATTCCAGTCCATTCCATTCGGGTTGATTCGATTCCATTCCAGTCCATTGCATTCCATTCAATTCCATCCCATTCCATTCCATTTGGGTTGATTCCATTCCATTCCATACCATTACATTACATTTCATTCCAGTCTATTTCATTCGGTTTGATTCCATTCCATTCTCTTCCCTTCCATTCCATTCCATTCCAGTCTGGTTGATTCCATTTCATTCCATTCCATTCCATTCGTTTCCATTCCATTCCATTCCTTTCCATTCCATTCTATTCCGGTTGACTCCATTCCATTCCATTCCATTCCATTCCATTCCATTCCAGTTTATTCCATTGGGGTTGATTCCATTCCATTCCATTCCATTCCATTCCATTCCATTCGGGTTGATTCCATTCCATTCCATTCCATTGCATTCCATTCCATTCGGGATGATTCCATTCCATTCCATTCCATTCGATTCCATTCCATTCCCCTCGGGTTGATTCCCTTCCATTCCATTCCATTCCAGTCCATTCCATTCCATTCCATTCCTTTCCATTGCATTCCATTCCATGATTTTCCATTCCATTGCATTCGGGTTGCTTCCGTTCGATTCCATTCCATTCCATTCCATTCCATTCCATTCCATTCCATTCCATTGCTTTCCATTCCAGTCCTTTCGGGTTGATTCCATTTCATTCCATTTCACTCCATTGTATTAGCGTTGAGTCCATTCCATTCCATCCCATTCCATTCCATTCCATTCCAGTTGGTTCCATTCCATTCCCTTCCACTCCATTCCATTCCATTCCATTCTGGTTTATTCCATTCCATTCAATTCCATTCCATTCCATTCCATTCCATTCCATTCCATTCGGGTTGATTCCATTCGTTTCCACTCCATTTAATTCCATTCCATTCCAATCCATTCCATTTGGGTTGGTTCCATTCCATTCCACTCCATTGTATTACATTGCATTCCATTCAATTCCATTCCATTCCATTCCATTCGCGTTGAGTCCATTCGATTCCATCCCATTCCATTCCATTCCATTCCATTCCATTCCGGTTGATTCCATTCCGTTCCGTTCCATTCCATTCCATTGCATTCCATTCCATTCCATTCTGGTTGATTACAGTCGATTCCGTTCCATTCCATTCCATTCCGTTCAGGTTGATTCCATGTCATTCCTTTCCATTTAATTTGATTCCATCCCATTAGGGTTGATTCCATTCCATTCCATTCCATTCCATTCCATTCCATTCCATTCCATTCCAGTTTATTCCAATGGGGTTGATTCCATTCCATTCCATTCCATTCCATTCGGGTTGATTCCATTCCATTCCATTCCATTGCATTCCATTCCATTCGGGATGATTCCTTTCCATTCCATTCCATTCGATTCCATTCCATTCCCCTCGGGTTGATTCCCTTCCATTCCATTCCATTCCAGTCCATTCCATTCCTTTCCATTCCTTTCCATTGCATTCCATTCCATGATTTTCCATTCCTTTGCATTCGGGTTGCTTCCGTTCGATTCCATTCCATTCCATTCCATTCCATTCCATTCCATTCCATTGCTTTCCATTCCAGTCCTTTCGGGTTGATTCCATTTCATTCCATTTCACTCCATTGTATTAGCGTTGAGTCCATTCGATTCCATCCCATTCCATTCCATTCCATTCCAGTTGGTTCCATTCCATTCCCTTCCACTCCATTCCATTCCATTCCATTCTGGTTTATTCCATTGCATTCAATTCCATTCCATTCCATTCCATTCCATTCCATTCCATTCGGGTTGATTCCATTCGTTTCCACTCCATTTAATTCCATTCCATTCCAATCCATTCCATTTGTGTTGGTTCCATTCCATTCCACTCCATTGTATTACATTGCATTGCAGTCCATTCCATTCCATTCCATTCCATCCCATTCCATTCCATTTTGTTTGATTTCATTCCTTTCCATACCATCACATTCCATTGCATTCCATTCCATTCCATTCCATTCTGGTTGATTCCATTCCATTCCATTCCATTCAACTCGGTTCCATTCCATTCCATTCTTTTCCACTCCATTCCATTCCGGTTGATTCCATTCAATTCCATTTCATTCCATTCCATTCCATTTCACTCCATTCCATTCCATTCCATTCCATATCATTTTATTCCTTTCCATTCCATTTCATTCCATTCCATTCCTTTTCATTCCATTCCATTTCATTCCATTCCTTTCCATTCCATTCCATTCCATTCGGGTTGATGCCATTCCATTCCATTCCATTCCATTCGGGATGATTCCATTCCATTCCATTCCATTCGATTCAATTCCATTCGGTTTGATTCCATTCCATTCAATTCCATTCCATTACATTCCAGTCCATTCCATTCGGGTTGATTCCTATCCATTCCAGTCCATTCCATTCCATTCAATTCCATCCCATTCCATTCCATTTGGGTTGATTCCATTCCATTCCATACCATTACCTTACATTTCATTCCAGTCTATTCCATTCGGTTTGATTCCATTCCATTCATTTCCATTCCATTCCATTCCATTCCAGTCTGGTTGATTCCATTCCATTACATTACATTACATTCGTTTCCATTCCATTCCATTCCATTCCAGTCTGGTTGATTCCATTCCATTCCATTCCATTCGTTTCCATTCCATTCCATTCCTTTCCATTCCATTCCATTCCGGTTGATTCCATTCCAATCCATTTCATTCCATTCCGTTCCATTCCATTCCACTCCATTCCATTCCATTCCATTTCATTTTATTCCATTCCATTCCATTCCATTCCATTCCCTTCCATTCCATTCCACTCAATTCCCTTCCATTCCACTCCATTCCATTCCATTCCATTCCATTCTATTCCATTCCATTCCTTTCCATTGCATTCCATTCCCTTCGGATTGATTTCGTTCCAATCCATTCCATTCCATTCCATTCCATTTCGGTTCATTCCATTCCATTTCATTCCATTCCTGTCCATTCCATTCCATTCCGGATGATTCCATTGCATTCCATTCAATTCCACTCGGGTTGATTCCATTCCATTCCATTCCATTCCATTCCATTCCATTCCAGGATATTCCATTCCATTCCATTCCAGTTGATTCCATTCGATTCCATTCCATTCCATTCCATTCCATAAGTGGTGATTAAATTCCAATCCATTCCATCCCATTCCATTCCGTTCCACTCCATTCCAATCCATTCCATTCCATTCCAATCCATTCCATTCCTTTCCATTCGGGTTGATTCCATTCGAGTCCATTCCATTCCATTCCAATCCATTCTATTCCTTTCCATCCCATTCCATTCCATTCCATTCCATTCCGGTTGGTTCCATTCCATTGCATTCCATTCCACTCCATTCCATTCCATTCCATTTTGGTTTATTCCATTCCATTCCATTCCATTCCATTCCATTCCATTTTGGTTTATTCCATTCCATTCCATTCCATTCCATTCCATTCCATTCCATTCCATTCCATTCCATTTTGGTTTATTCCAACCCATTCCATTCCATTCCATTCCATTCCATTCCATTCGGGTTGATTCCACTCCTTTCCACTCCTTTTAATTCCATTCCATTCCAATCCACTCCATTTTGGTTGATTCCATTCCATTCCATTCCATTACATTACATTGCATTCCAGTCCATTCCATTCGTGTTGATTCCATTCCATTCCAGTCCATTCCATTCCATTCCATCCCATTCCATTCCATTTGGTTTGATTCCATTGCATTCCATTCCATTCCATTCTGGTTGATTCCATTCCATTCCATTCGGTTCCACTCCATTCCATTCCTTTCCATTCCATTCCATTCCGGTTGATTCCACTCCATTCCATTTCATTCCATTCCATTCCATTTCATTCCATTCCATTCCATTCCATTCCATTCCATTCCTTTCCATTCCATTCCATTCCATTCCATTTCATTCCATTCCATTCCTTTCCATTCCATTTGGGTTGATTTCATTCCATTCCATTCCATTCCATTACATTACATTCCAGTCCATTCCATTCGGGTTGATTCGATTCCATTCCAGTCCATTGCATTCCATTCAATTCCATCCCATTCCATTCCATTTGGGTTGATTCCATTCCATTCCATACCATTACATTACATTTCATTCCAGTCTATTTCATTCGGTTTGATTCCATTCCATTCTCTTCCCTTCCATTCCATTCCATTCCAGTCTGGTTGATTCCATTTCATTCCATTCCATTCCATTCGTTTCCATTCCATTCCATTCCTTTCCATTCCATTCTATTCCGGTTGACTCCATTCCATTCCATTCCATTCCATTCCATTCCATTCCAGTTTATTCCATTGGGGTTGATTCCATTCCATTCCATTCCATTCCATTCCATTCCATTCGGGTTGATTCCATTCCATTCCATTCCATTGCATTCCATTCCATTCGGGATGATTCCATTCCATTCCATTCCATTCGATTCCATTCCATTCCCCTCGGGTTGATTCCCTTCCATTCCATTCCATTCCAGTCCATTCCATTCCATTCCATTCCTTTCCATTGCATTCCATTCCATGATTTTCCATTCCATTGCATTCGGGTTGCTTCCGTTCGATTCCATTCCATTCCAATCCATTCCATTCCATTCCATTCCATTCCATTCCACTGCTTTCCATTCCAGTCCTTTCGGGTTGATTCCATTTCATTCCATTTCACTCCATTGTATTAGCGTTGAGTCCATTCCATTCCATCCCATTCCATTCCATTCCATTCCAGTTGGTTCCATTCCATTCCCTTCCACTCCATTCCATTCCATTCCATTCTGGTTTATTCCATTCCATTCAATTCCATTCCATTCCATTCCATTCCATTCGGGTTGATTCCATTCGTTTCCACTCCATTTAATTCCATTCCATTCCAATCCATTCCATTTGGGTTGGTTCCATTCCCTTCCACTCCATTGTATTACATTGCATTCCATTCAATTCCATTCCATTCCATTCCATTCACGTTGAGTCCATTCGATTCCATCCCATTCCATTCCATTCCATTCCATTCCATTCCGGTTGATTCCATTCCGTTCCATTCCATTCCATTCCATTGCATTCCATTCCATTCCATTCTGGTTGATTACAGTCGATTCCGTTCCATTCCATTCCATTCCGTTCAGGTTGATTCCATGTCATTCCTTTCCATTTAATTTGATTCCATCCCATTAGGGTTGATTCCATTCCATTCCATTCCATTCCATTCCATTCCATTCCATTCCATTCCATTCCAGTTTATTCCAATGGGGTTGATTCCATTCCATTCCATTCCATTCCATTCGGGTTGATTCCATTCCATTCCATTCCATTGCATTCCATTCCATTCGGGATGATTCCTTTCCATTCCATTCCATTCCATTCCATTCCATTCCCCTCGGGTTGATTCCCTTCCATTCCATTCCATTCCAGTCCATTCCATTCCTTTCCATTCCTTTCCATTGCATTCCATTCCATGATTTTCCATTCCATTGCATTCGGGTTGCTTCCGTTCGATTCCATTCCATTCCATTCCATTCCATTCCATTCCATTGCTTTCCATTCCAGTCCTTTCGGGTTGATTCCATTTCATTCCATTTCACTCCATTGTATTAGCGTTGAGTCCATTCGATTCCATCCCATTCCATTCCATTCCATTCCAGTTGGTTCCATTCCATTCCCTTCCACTCCATTCCATTCCATTCCATTCTGGTTTATTCCATTGCATTCAATTCCATTCCATTCCATTCCATTCCATTCCATTCCATTCCATTCGGGTTGATTCCATTCGTTTCCACTCCATTTAATTCCATTCCATTCCAATCCATTCCATTTGTGTTGGTTCCATTCCATTCCACTCCATTGTATTACATTGCATTGCAGTCCATTCCATTCCATTCCATTCCATCCCATTCCATTCCATTTGGTTTGATTTCATTCCTTTCCATACCATCACATTCCATTGCATTCCATTCCATTCCATTCCATTCTGGTTGATTCCATTCCATTCCATTCCATTCAACTCGGTTCCATTCCATTCCATTCTTTTCCACTCCATTCCATTCCGGTTGATTCCATTCAATTCCATTTCATTCCATTCCATTCCATTTCACTCCATTCCATTCCATATCATTTTATTCCTTTCCATTCCATTTCATTCCATTCCATTCCTTTTCATTCCATTCCATTTCATTCCATTCCTTTCCATTCCATTCCATTCCATTCGGGTTGATGCCATTCCATTCCATTCCATTCCATTCGGGATGATTCCATTCCATTCCATTCCATTCCATTCAATTACATTCGGTTTGATTCCATTCCATTCAATTCCATTCCATTACATTCCAGTCCATTCCATTCGGGTTGATTCCTTTCCATTCCAGTCCATTCCATTCCATTCAATTCCATCCCATTCCATTCCATTTGGGTTGATTCCATTCCATTCCATACCATTACCTTACATTTCATTCCAGTCTATTCCATTCGGTTTGATTCCATTCCATTCATTTCCATTCCATTCCATTCCATTCCAGTCTGGTTGATTCCATTCCATTACATTACATTACATTCGTTTCCATTCCATTCCATTGCATTCCAGTCTGGTTGATTCCATTCCATTCCATTCCATTCGTTTCCATTCCATTCCATTCCTTTCCATTCCATTCCATTCCGGTTGATTCCATTCCAATCCATTTCATTCCATTCCGTTCCATTCCATTCCACTCCATTCCATTCCATTCCATTTCATTTTATTCCATTCCATTCCATTCCATTCCATTCCCTTCCATTCCATTCCACTCAATTCCCTTCCATTCCACTCCATTCCATTCCATTCCATTCCATTCTATTCCATTCCATTCCTTTCCATTGCATTCCATTCCCTTCGGATTGATTTCGTTCCAATCCATTCCATTCCATTCCATTCCATTTCGGTTCATTCCATTCCATTTCATTCCATTCCTGTCCATTCCATTCCATTCCGGATGATTCCATTGCATTCCATTCAATTCCACTCGGGTTGATTCCATTCCATTCCATTCCATTCCATTCCATTCCAGGATATTCCATTCCATTCCATTCCAGTTGATTCCATTCGATTCCATTCCATTCCATTCCATTCCATAAGTGGTGATTAAATTCCAATCCATTCCATCCCATTCCATTCCGTTCCACTCCATTCCAATCCATTCCATTCCATTCCAATCCATTCCATTCCTTTCCATTCGGGTTGATTCCATTCGAGTCCATTCCATTCCATTCCAATCCATTCTATTCCTTTCCATCCCATTCCATTCCATTCCATTCCATTCCGGTTGGTTCCATTCCATTGCATTCCATTCCACTCCATTCCATTCCATTCCATTTTGGTTTATTCCATTCCATTCCATTCCATTCCATTCCATTCCATTCCATTCCATTCCATTCCATTCCATTCCATTTTGGTTTATTCCAATCCATTCCATTCCATTCCATTCCATTCCATTCGGGTTGATTCCACTCCTTTCCACTCCTTTTAATTCCATTCCATTCCAATCCACTCCATTTTGGTTGATTCCATTCCATTCCATTCCATTCCATTACATTGCATTCCAGTCCATTCCATTCGGGTTGATTCCATTCCATTCCAGTCCATTCCATTCCATCCCATTCCATTCCATTTGGTTTTATTCCATTGCATTCCATTCCATTCCATTCTGGTTGATTCCATTCCATTCCATTCCATTCCATTCGGTTCCACTCTATTCCATTCCTTTCCATTCCATTCCATTCCGGTTGATTCCACTCCATTCCATTTCATTCCATTCCATTCCATTTCATTCCATTCCATTCCATTCCATTCCATGCCATTCCTTTCCATTCCATTCCATTCCATTCCATTCCATTCCATTCCATTCCATTTCATTCCATTCCATTGCATTTCATTTCAGACCATTCCATTCCATTCCTTTCCATTCCATTTCATTGCATTCCAATCTATTCCATTCCATTTGGGTTGATTCCATTCCATTCCATTCCATTCCATTCCATTCCATTCCATCCCATTCCATTCCATTTGGATTGATTCCATTGCATTCCATTCCATTCCATTCCATTCCTTTCTGGTTGATTCCATTCGATTCCATTGCATTCCATTCGGTTCCATTCCATTCCATTCCTTACCATTCCGTTCCATTCCGGTTGATTCCATTTCATTCCATTTCATTCCATTCCATTCCATTTCATTCCATTCCATTCCATTTCATTCCATTCCATTCCATTTCATTCCATTCCATTCCATTTCATTCCATTGCATTCCATTTCATTCCATTCCATTCCATTTCATTCCATTCCATTCCATTCCATTTCATTTTATTCCATTCCATTCCATTTCAGTCCATTCCATTCCATTTCATTCCATTCCATTCCATTCCATTTTATTCCATTCCATTCCATTTCATTCCATTCCATTCCATTTCATTCCATTCCATTGCATTCCATTGCATTCCATTCCGTTTCATTCCATTCCGTTCCATACATTTCATTTCAGTCCATTCAATTCCATTCCTTTCCATTCCATTTCATTGCATTCCATTCTATTCCATTCCATTTGGGTTGATTCCATTCCATTCCATTCCATTCCATTCCATTCCATTCCATTCCATTCCATTCCATTCCATTTCATTCGGGTTCATTCCATTCCATTCCTTTCCATTCCATTCGGGTTCATTCCATTCCATTCCATTCCATTCCATTCCATTCCATTCCATTTAATTCGGTTGGATTCCATCCCATTCCATTCGATTCCATTCCATTCTATTCCATTCCATTCCATTCCATTCCATTCGGGTTGAATCCATACCCTTCCATTCCATTCCCATCCATTCCATTCCATTCAATTTCATTCCATTCGGGTTGATTCCATTCTATTCGATTCGGTTTTATTTGATTCGATTCCATTCCATTCCTTTCCATTCCATTAGGGTTGATTCCATTCCGTTCCATTCCATTCCATTAGTGTTGATTCCATTCCATTCCCTTCCATTCCATTCCATTCCGCTCCATTTCCTTCCTTTCCACTCCACTCCATTCCATTCCATTCTATTCCATTCCATTCCATTACATTCCATTCCCTTCAGGTTGATTCCGTTCCAATCCATTCCATTCCATTTCATACCATTCCATTCCATCAGGGCTGATTCCATTCCATTCCATTCCATTCCATTCCCTTCCATTTGGGCTGATTCCATTCCATTCCATTCCATTCCATTCCATTCGGGTGGATTCCATGCTATTCCATTCCATTCCATTCCATTCCATTCCATTTCGGCTGATTCTATTCCATTCCATTCCTTTCCATTGCATTTGGGTTGATTCCATTCCATTCCATTCCATTCCATTCCATTCGGGATGATTCCATTCCCTTCCATTCCATTCAATTCAATTCCACTCGGGTTCATTCCATTCCATTCCATTGTATTACATTGCATTCCAGTCCATTCCATTCCATTCCATTCCATCCCATTCCATTCCATTTGGTTTGATTTCATTCCTTTCCATACCATCACATTCCATTCCATTCCATTCCATTCCATTCCATTCCATTCTGGTTGATTCCATTCCATTCCATTCCATTCCATTCGGTTCCATTCCATTCCATTCTTTTCCACTCCATTCCATTCCGGTTGATTCCATTCAATTCCATTTCATTCCATTCCATTCCATTTCACTCCATTCCATTCCATTCCATTCCATATCATTTTATTCCTTTCCATTCCATTTCATTCCATTCCATTCCTTTTCATTCCATTCCATTTCATTCCATTTCATTCCATTCCTTTCCATTCCATTCCATTCCATTCGGGTTGATGCCATTCCATTCCATTCCATTTCATTTCATTCGGGTTCATTCCATTCCATTCCATTCCATTCCATTCGGGATGATTCCATTCCATTCCATTCCATTCCATTCAATTCCATTCGGTTTGATTCCATTCCATTCAATTCCATTCCATTACATTCCAGTACATTCCATTCGGGTTGATTCCTTTCCATTCCAGTCCATTCCATTCCATTCAATTCCATCCCATTCCATTCCATTTGGGTTGATTCCACTCCATTCCATACCATTACCTTACATTTCATTCCAGTCTATTCCATTCGGTTTGATTCCATTCCATTCTATTCCATTCCATTCCATTCCATTCCAGTCTGGTTGATTCCATTCCATTCCATTCCATTCGTTTCCATTCCATTCCATTCCTTTCCATTCCATTCCATTCCGGTTGATTCCATTCCAATCCATTTCATTCCATTCCGTTCCATTCCATTCCACTCCATTCCATTCCATTCCATTTCATTTTATTCCATTCCATTCCATTCCATTCCATTCCCTTCCATTCCATTCCACTCAATTCCCTTCCATTCCACTCCATTCCATTCCATTCCATTCCATTCTATTCCATTCCATTCCTTTCCATTGCATTCCATTCCCTTCGGATTGATTTCGTTCCATTCCATTCCATTCCATTCCATTCCATTTCGGTTCATTCCATTCCATTTCATTCCATTTCTGTCCATTCCATTCCATTCCGGATGATTCCATTGCATTCCATTCAATTCCACTCGGGTTGATTCCATTCCACTCCATTCCATTCCATTCCATTCCATTCCAGGATATTCCATTCCATTCCATTCCAGTTGATTCCATTCGATTCCATTCCATTCCATTCCATTCCATAAGAGGTGATTAAATCCAATACATTCCATCCCATTCCATTCCGTTCCACTCCATTCCAATCCATTCCATTCCATTCCAATCCATTCCATTCCTTTCCATTCGCGTTGATTCCATTCGCGTCCATTCCATTCCATTCCAATC
Source organism: Pan paniscus (assembly GCF_029289425.2). Taxonomy (NCBI): domain Eukaryota; kingdom Metazoa; phylum Chordata; class Mammalia; order Primates; family Hominidae; genus Pan; species Pan paniscus. The sequence goes on along the minus strand of NC_073268.2, from coordinate 45,146,625 downwards.
CATTCTATTCCATTCCATCCCATTCCATTCCATTCCATTCCATTCCATTCCGGTTGGTTCCATTCCATTGCATTCCATTCCACTCCATTCCATTCCATTCCATTTTGGTTTATTCCATTCCATTCCATTCCATTCCATTCCAATCCATTCCATTCCATTTTGGTTTATTCCATTCCATTCCATTCCATTCCATTCCATTCCATTGCATTCGGGTTGATTCCATTCCTTTCCACTCCTTTTAATTCCATTCCATTCCAATCCACTCCATTTTGGTTGATTCCATTCCATTCCATTCCATTCCATTACATTGCATTCCAGTCCATTCCATTCATGTTGATTTCATTCCATTCCAGTCCATTCCATTCCATTCCATCCCATTCCATTCCATTTGGTTTGATTCCATTGCATTCCATTCCATTCCATTCTGGTTGATTCCATTCCATTCCATTCCATTCCATTCGGTTCCACTCCATTCCATTCCTTTCCATTCCATTCCATTCCAGTTGATTCCACTCCATTCCATTTCATTCCATTCCATTCCATTTCATTCCATTCCATTCCATTTCATTCCATTCCATTCCATTCCTTTCCATTCCATTCCATTCCATTCCATTCCAGTCCATTTCATTCCATTCCATTGCATTTCATTTCAGACCATTCCATTCCATTCCTTTCCATTCCATTTCATTGCATTCCATTCTATTCCATTCCATTTGGGTTGATTCCATTCCATTCCATTCCATTCCATTCCATTCCATCCCATCCCATTCCATTTGGATTGATTCCATTGCATTCCATTCCATTCCATTCCATTCCTTTCTGGTTGATTCCATTCGATTCCATTGCATTCCATTCGGTTCCATTCCATTCCATTCCTTACCATTCCGTTCCATTCCGGTTGATTCCATTCCATTCCATTTCATTCCATTCCATTCCGTTTCATTCCATTCCATTCCATTTCATTCCATTCCATTCCATTTCATTCCATTCCATTTCATTCCATTCCATTCCATTTCATTCCATTCCATTCCATTCCATTCCATTTTATTCCATTCCATTCCATTTTAGTCCATTCCATTCCGTTTCATTCCATTCCATTCCATTCCATTTTATTCCATTCCATTCCATTTCATTCCATTCCATTCCATTTCATTCCATTCCATTGCATTCCATTGCATTCCATTCCGTTTCATTCCATTCTATTCCATTGCATTTCATTTCAGTCCATTCCATTCCATTCCTTTCCATTCCATTTCATTGCATTCCATTCTATTCCATTCCATTTGGGTTGATTCCATTCCATTCTATTCCATTCCATTCCATTCCATTCCATTCCATTCAATTTCATTCGGGTTCATTCCATTCCATTCCTTTCCATTCCATTCGGGTTCATTCCATTCCATTCCATTCCATTCCATTCCATTCCATTCCATTCCATTCAATTCGGTTGGATTCCATCCCATTCCATTCGATTCCATTCCATTCTATTCCATTCCATTCCATTCCATTCCATTCCATTCCATTCGGGTTGAATCCATACCCTTCCATTCCATTCCCATCCATTCCATTCCATTCAACTTCATTCCATTCGGGTTGATTCCATTCTATTCGATTCGGTTTTATTTGATTCGATTCCATTCCATTCCTTTCCATTCCATTAGGGGTGATTCCATTCCGTTCCATTCCATTCCATTCCATTAGTGTTGATTCCATTCCATTCCCTTCCATTCCATTCCATTGCACTCCATTTCCTTCCATTCCACTCCACTCCATTACATTCCATTCTATTCCCTTCCATTCCATTACATTCCATTCCCTTCGGGTTGATTCCGTTCCAATCCATTCCATTCCATTTCATACCATTCCATTCCATCAGGGCTGATTCCATTCCATTCCATTCCATTCCATTCCCTTCCATTGGGGCTGATTCCATTCCATTCCATTCCATTCCATTCCATTCGGGTGGATTCCATGCTATTCCTTTCCATTCCATTCCATTCCATTCCATTCCATTCTGGTTGATTCCATTCCATTCCATTCCATTCCATTCGGTTCCATTCCATTCCATTCTTTTCCACTCCATTCCATTCCGGTTGATTCCATTCAATTCCATTTCATTCCATTCCATTCCATTTCACTCCATTCCATTCCATTCCATTCCATATCATTTTATTCCTTTCCATTCCATTTCATTCCATTCCATTCCTTTTCATTCCATTCCATTTCATTCCATTTCATTCCATTCCTTTCCATTCCATTCCATTCCATTAGGGTTGATGCCATTCCATTCCATTTCATTCGGGTTCATTCCATTCCATTCCATTCCATTCCATTCGGGATGATTCCATTCCATTCCATTCCATTCGATTCAATTCCATTCGGTTTGATTCCATTCCATTCAATTCCATTCCATTACATTCCAGTCCATTCCATTCGGGTTGATTCCTTTCCATTCCATTCCATTCCATTCCATTCAATTCCATCCCATTCCATTCCATTTGGGTTGATTCCATTCCATTCCATACCATTACCTTACATTTCATTCCAGTCTATTCCATTCGGTTTGATTCCATTCCATTCTATTCCATTCCATTCCATTCCATTCCAGTCTGGTTGATTCCATTCCATTCCTTTCCATTACATTCGTTTCCATTCCATTCCACTCCATTCCAGTCTGGTTGATTCCACTCCATTCCATTCCATTCGTTTCCATTCCATTCCATTCCTTTCCATTCCATTCCATGCCGGTTGATTCCATTCCAATCCATTTCATTCCATTCCGTTCCATTCCATTCCACTCCATTCCATTCCATTCCATTTCATTTTATTCCATTCCATTCCATTCCATTCCCTTCCATTCCTTTCCACTCAATTCCCTTCCATTCCACTCCATTCCATTCCATTCCATTCCATTCTATTCCATTCCATTCCTTTCCATTGCATTCCATTCCCTTCGGATTGATTTCGTTCCAATCCATTCCATTCCATTCCATTCCATTTTGGTTGATTCCATTCCATTTCATTCCATTCCTGTCCATTCCATTCCATTCCGGATGATTCCATTGCATTCCATTCAATTCCACTCGGGTTGATTCCATTCCATTCCATTCCAGTCCATTCCATTCCAGGATATTCCATTCCATTCCATTCCAGTTGATTCCATTCGATTCCATTCCATTCCATTCCATTCCATTCCATTCCATAAGACGTGATTAAATTCCAATCCATTCCATCCCATTCCATTCCGTTCCACTCCATTCCAATCCATTCCATTCCATTCCAATCCATTCCATTCCTTTCCATTCGGGTTGATTCCATTCGAGTCCATTCCATTCCATTCCAATCCATTCTATTCCATTCCATCCAATTCCATTCCATTCCATTCCATTCCGGTTGGTTCCATTCCATTGCATTCCATTCCACTCCATTCCATTCCATTCCATTCTGGTTTATTCAATTCCATTCCATTCCATTCCATTCCATTCCATTCCATTCGGGTTGATTCCATTCCTTTGCACTCCTTTTAATTCCATTCCATTCCAATCCATTCCATTTTTTGTTGATTCCATTCCATTCCATTCCATTCCATTACATTGCATTCCAGTCCATTCCATTCGGGTTGATTCCATTCCATTCCAGTCCATTCCATTCCATTCCATCCCATTCCATTCCATTTGGTTTGATTCCATTGCATTCCATTCCATTCCATTCTGGTTGATTCCATTCCATTCCATTCCATTCCATTCCATTCTGTTCCACTCCATTCCATTCCTTTCCATGCCATTCCATTCCGGTTGATTCCACTCCATTCCATTTCATTTCATTCCATTCCATTTCATTCCATTCCATTCCATTCCATTCCATTCCTTTCCATTCCTTTCCATTCCATTCCATTCCATTCCATTCCATTCCATTTCATTCCATTCCATTGCATTTCATTTCAGACCATTCCATTCCATTCCTTTCCATTCCATTTCATTGCATTCCATTCTATTCCATTCCATTTGGGTTGATTCCATTCCATTCCATTCCATTCCATCCCATTCCATTCCATTTGGTTTGGTTCCATTGCATTCCATTCCATTCCATTCCATTCCTTTCTGGTTGATTCCATTCGATTCCATTCCATTCCATTCGGTTCCATTCCATTCCATTCCTTACCATTCCGTTCCATTCAGGTTGATTCCATTCCATTCCATTTCATTCCATTCCTTTCCATTTCATTCCATTCAATTCCATTTCATTCCATTCCATTCCATTGCATTCCATTCCATTTCATTCCATTCCATTCCATTGCATTTCATTTCAGTCCATTCCATTCCATTCCTTTCCATTCCATTTCATTGCATTCCATTCCGTTTGGGTTGATTCCATTCCATTCCATTCCATCCCATTCCATTTCATTCGGGTTCATTCCATTCCATTCCATTCCATTCGGGTTGATTCCATTCCATTCCATTCAATTCGGCTGGATTCCATCCCATTCCATTCGATTCCATTCCATTCTATTCCATTCCATTCCATTCCATTCCATTCCATTCTGGTTGAATCCATACCCTTCCATTCCATTCCCATCCATTCCATTCCATTCAATTTCATTCCATTCGGGTTGATTCCATTCTATTCGATTCGGTTTTATTTGATTCGATTCCATTCCATTCCTTTCCATTCCATTAGGGTTGATTCCATTCCGTTCCATTCCATTCCATTCCATTAGTGTTGATTCCATTCCATTCCCTTCCACTCCATTCCATTCCACTCCATTCCCTTCCATTCCACTCCACTCCATTCCATTCCATTCTATTCCATTCCATTCCATTACATTCCATTCCCTTCGGGTTGATTCCGTTCGAATCCATTCCATTCCATTTCATTCCATTCCATTCCATCATGGTTGATTCCATTCAATTCCATTCCATTCCATTCCCTTCCATTTGGCCTGATTCCATTTCATTCCATTCCATTCGGGTGGATTCCATGCTATTCCATTCCATTCCATTCCATTCCATTCCATTCAATTCCATTTCGGCTGATTCTATTCCATTCCATTCCTTTCCATTGCATTTGGGTTGATTCCATTCCATTCCATTCCATTCCATTCCATTCCATTCCATTCGGGATGATTCCATTCCATTCCATTCCATTCCATTCAATTCCACTCGGGTTGATTCCATTCCATTCCATTCCATTCCATTCCATTCCATTCCATTATATTCCATTCCATTCCATTCCGGTTGATTCCATTCGATTCCATTCGATTCCATTCCATTCCATTCCATTCTATCCCATTCCATTCCTTTCGGGTTGATTCCATTTAATTCCATTCCAAATCATTCCATTAGATTCCATTCCGTTCGGTTTGATTCCATTCCATTCCATTCCATTCCATTGCATTCCATTCCGTTTGGGATGATTCCATTCCATTCCCTTCCATTCCATTCCATTCAATTCCATTACATTAGGGTTTTTTCCATTCCATTCCATTCCTTTGCGTTCCATTCCATTCCATTCGGGTTGATTACGTTCCATCCCAATGCATTCCATTCCACTCCATTCGCGTTGAGTCAATTCGATTCCATCCCATTCCATTCCATTCCATTCCATTCCGGTTGATTCCATTCCGTTCCGTTCCATTCCATTCCATTGCATTCCATTCCATTCCTTTCCATTCTGGTTGATTCCAGTCGATTCCATTCCATTCCATTCCATTCCGTTCGGGTTGATTCCATTCCATTCCATTCCATTTAATTTGATTCCATTCCATTTGGGTTGATTCCATTCCATTCCATTCCAATATATTCCAGTTCATTCCATTCGGGTTGATTCCATTCCACTCCATGCCATTCCATTCCATTCCATTCCATTCCATTCCATTGCTTTCCATTCCAGTCCTTTCGGGTTGATTCCATTTCATTCCATTTCACTCCATTGTATTAGCGTTGAGTCCATTCGATTCCATCCCATTCCATTCCATTCCATTCCAGTTGGTTCCATTCCATTCCCTTCCACTCCATTCCATTCCATTCCGTTCTGGTTTATTCCATTCCATTCAATTCCATTCCATTCAATTCCATTCCATTCCATTCCATTCGGGTTGATTCCATTCGTTTCCACTCCATTTAATTCCATTCCATTCCAATCCATTCCATTTGGGTTGGTTCCATTCCATTCCACTCCATTGTATTACATTGCATTCCAGTCCATTCCATTCCATTCCATTCCATCCCATTCCATTCCATTTGGTTTGATTTCATTCCTTTCCATACCATCACATTCCATTCCATTCCATTCCATTCCATTCCATTCTGGTTGATTCCATTCCATTCCATTCCATTCCATTCGGTTCCATTCCTTTCCATTCCATTCCAGTCTGGTTGATTCCATTCCATTCCATTCCATTCCATTCTTTTCCACTCAATTCCATTCCGGTTGATTCCATTCAATTCCATTTCATTCCATTCCATTCCATTTCATTCCATTCCATTCCATTCCATTCCATATCATTTTATTACTTTCCATTCCATTTCATTCCATTCCATTCCATTTCATTCCATTCCATTTCATTCCATTCCTTTCCATTGCATTCCATTCCATTCGGGTTGATTCCATTCCATTCCATTCCATTCAATTTCATTCGGGTTCATTCCATTCCATTCCATTCCATTCCGTTCGGTTTGACTCCATTCCATTCAATTCCATTCCATTACGTTCCAGTCCATTCCATTCGGGTTGATTCCTTTCCATTCCAGTCCATTCCATTCCATTCAATTCCATCCCATTCCATTCCATTTGGGTTGATTCCATTCCATTCCATACCATTACCTTACATTTCATTCCAGTCTATTCCATTCGGTTTGATTCCATTCCATTCTATTCCATTCCATTCCATTCCATTCCAGTCTGGTTGATTCCATTCCATTCCATTCCATTACATTCGTTTCCATTCCATTACACTCCATTCCAGTCTGGTTGATTCCATTCCATTCCATTCCATTCGTTTCCATTCCATTCCATTCCTTTCCATTCCATTCCATTCCGGTTGATTCCATTCCAATCCATTTCATTCCATTCCGTTCCATTCCATTCCACTCCATTCCATTCCATTCCATTTCATTTTATTCCGTTCCATTCCATTCCATTCCATTCCCTTCCATTCCATTCCACTCAATTCCCTTCCATTCCACTCCATTCCATTCCACTCCATACCATTCTATTCCATTCCATTCCATTCCATTCCATTCCCTTCCATTCCATTCCACTCAATTCCCTTCCATTCCACTCCATTCCATTCCATTCCAATCCATTCTATTCCATTCCATTCCTTTCCATTGCATTCCATTCCCTTCGGATTGATTTCGTTCCAATCCATTCCATTCCATTCCATTCCATTTCGGTTGATTCCATTCCATTTCATTCCATTCCTGTCCATTCCATTCCATTCCGGATGATTCCATTGCATTCCATTCAATTCCACTCGGGTTGATTCCATTCCATTCCATTCCAGTCCATTCCATTCCAGGATATTCCATTCCATTCCATTCCAGTTGATTCCATTCGATTCCATTCCATTCCATTCCATTCCATTCCATAAGAGGTGATTAAATTCCAGTCCATTCCATCCCATTCCATTCCGTTCCACTCCATTCCAATCCATTCCATTCCATTCCAATCCATTCCATTCCTTTCCATTCGGGTTGATTCCATTCGAGTCCATTCCATTCCATTCCAATCCATTCTATTCCATTCCATCCAATTCCATTCCATTCCATTCCATTCCGGTTGGTTCCATTCCATTGCATTCCATTCCACTCCATTCCAATCCATTCCATTTTGGTTTATTCAATTCCATTCCATTCCATTCCATTCCATTCCATTCCATTCGGGTTGATTCCATTCCTTTCCACTCCTTTTAATTCCATTCCATTCCAATCCATTCCATTTGGGTTGATTCCATTCCATTCCATTCCATCACATTACATTGCATTCCAGTCCATTCCATTCGGGTTGATTCCATTCCATTCCAGTCCATTCCATTCCATTCCATCCCATTCCATTCCATTTGGTTTGATTCCATTGCATTCCATTCCATTCCATTCTGGTAGATTCCATTCCATTCCATTCCATTCCATTCCATTCCATTCGGTTCCACTTCATTCCATTCCTTTCCATGCCATTCCATTCCTGTTGATTCCACTCCATTTCATTCCATTTCATTACATTCCATTCCATTCCATTTTATTCCATTCCATTCCATTCCATTCCTTTCCATTCCTTTCCATTCCATTCCATTCCATTCCATTCCATTTCATTCCATTCCATTGCATTTCATTTCAGTCCATTCCATTCCATTCCTTTCCATTGCATTTCATTGCATTCCATTCCATTTGGGTTGATTCCATTCCATTCCATTACTTTCCATCCCATTCCATTCCATTTGGTTTGATTCCATTGCATTCCATTCCATTCCATTCCATTCCTTTCTGGTTGATTCCATTCGATTCCATTCCATTCCAATCGGTTCCATTCCATTCCATTCCTTACCATTCAGTTCCATTCCGGTTGATTCCATTCCATTCCATTTCATTCCATTCCATTCCATTTCATTCCATTCCATTCCATTTCATTCCATTCCATTCCATTCCATTCCATTCCATTCCATTCCATTCCATTTCATTCCATTCCATTCCATTTCATTCCATTCCATTCCATTCCATTCCATTCCATTCCATTCCATTCCATTTCATTCCATTCCATTCCATTCCATTCCATTCCATTCCATTTCATTCCATTCCATTCCATTCCATTCCATTCCATTCCATTCCATTTCATTCCATTCCATTCCATTTCATTCTATTCCATTCCATTCCATCTTATTCCATTCCATTCCATTTCATTCCATTCCATTCCATTTCATTCCCTTCAATTCCATTTCATTCCATTCAATTCCATTTCATTCCATTCCATTCCATTGCATTCCATTCCATTTCATTCCATTCCATTCCATTGCATTTCATTTCAGTCCATTCCATTCCATTCCTTTCCATTCCATTTCATTGCATTCCATTCTATTCCATTCCATTTGGGTTGATTCCATTCCATTCCATTCCATTCCATTTCATTCGGGTTCATTCCATTCCATTCCATTCCATTCCATTCGGGTTCATTCCATTCCATTCCATTCCATTCCATTCCATTCGGTTGGATTCCATCCCATTCCATTCGATTCCATTCCATTCTATTCCATTCCATTCCATTCCATTCCATTCCATTCGGGTTGAATCCATACCCTTCCATTCCATTCCCATCCATTCCATTCCATTCAACTTCATTCCATTCGGGTTGATTCCATTCTATTCGATTCGGTTTTATTTGATTCGATTCCATTCCATTCCTTTCCATTCCATTAGGGTTGATTCCATTCCGTTCCATTCCATTCCATTCCATTAGTGTTGATTCCATTCCATTCCATTCCATTCCATTCCATTCCATTCCACTCCATTCCCTTCCATTCCACTCCACTCCATTCCATTCCATTCTATTCCATTCCATTACATTACATTCCATTCCCTTCGGGTTGATTCCGTTCAAATCCATTCCATTCCATTTCATTCCATTCCATTCCATCAGGGTTGATTCCATTCCATTCCATTCCATTCCATTCCCTTCCATTTGGCCTGATTCCATTCCATTCCATTCGGGTGGATTCCATGCTATTCCATTCCATTCCATTCCATTCCATTCCATTCCATTCCATTTCGGCTGATTCTATTCCATTCCATTCCTTACCATTGCATTTGGGTTGATTCCATTCCATTCCATTCCATTCCATTCCATTCCATTCCATTCCATTCCATTCGGGATGATTCCATTCCATTCCATTCCATTCCATTCAATTCCACTCGGGTTGATTCCATTCCATTCCTTTCCATTCTATTCCATTCCATTCCATTATCTTCCATTACATTCCATTCCGGTTGATTCCATTCGATTCCATTCGATTCCATTCCATTCCATTCCATTCTATTCCATTCCATTCCTTTCGGGTTGATTCCATTTAATTCCATTCCAATTCATTCCATTAGATTCCATTCCGTTCGGTTTGATTCCATTCCATTCCATTCCATTCCATTGCATTCCATTCCGTTTGGGATGATTCCATTCCATTCCCTTCCATTCCATTCCATTCAATTCCATTACATTAGGGTTTTTTCCTTTCCATTCCGTTCCTTTGCGTTCCATTCCATTCCATTTGGGTTGATTACGTTCCATCCCAATCCATTCCATTCCATTCCATTCGCGTTGAGTCAATTCGATTCCATCCCATTCCATTCCATTCCATTCCATTCCGGTTGATTCCATTCCGTTCCGTTCCATTCCATTCCATTGCATTCCATTCCATTCCATTCCTTTCCATTCTGGTTGATTCCAGTCGATTCCATTCCATTCCATTCCATTCCGTTTGGGTTGATTCCATTCCATTCCATTCCATTTAATTCGATTCCATTCCATTTGGGTTGATTCCATTCCATTCCATTCCAATATATTCCAGTTCATTCCATTCGGGTTGATTCCATTCCACTCCATGCCATTCCATTCCATTCCATTCCATTGCATTCCATTCCATTCGTGTTGATTCCGTTCCATTCCATTCCATTCCATTCCATTCCATCCCATTCCATTCGGGTTGATTCCATTCCATTCCATTCCATTCGGGATGATTCCATTCCATTCCATTCCCTTCCATTCCATTTGGGTTGATTCCTTTCCATTCCATTCTATTCCATTCCATTCCATTCCATTCGGGTTGAATCCATTCCATTCCATTCCATTCCAATTCATTCCATTCCATTCCATTCGGGTGTATTCCATTCCATTCCATTCCATTTGTGTTGATTCCATTCCATTCCATTCCATTCCATTCCATTCCATTCGGGATGATTCCATTCCATTCCATTCCATACCATTCCAAACAATTCCAATCTGGTTGATTCCATTCCACTGCATTCCATTCCATTCCATTCCACGATATTCCATTCCATTCCATTCTGGTTGATTCCATTCCATTCCATTCCATTCCATTCGTTTCCATTCCATTCCATTCCTTTCTATGCCATTCCATTCCGGTTGATTCCATTCCAGTCCATTTCATTCCATTCCATTCCATTTCATTTCATTCCATTCCATTCCATTTCATTCCATTCCATTCCGTTTCATTCCATTCCATTCCATTTCATTCCATTCCATTCCGTTTCATTCCATTCCATTCCATTTCATTCCATTCCATTCCATCTCATTCCATTCCATTCAATTTCATTCCATTCCATTCCATTTCATTCCATTCCATTCCATTCCATTTCATTTTATTCCATTCCAATTCATTTCATTCCATTCCACTCCATTTCATTTCATTCCATTCCATTCCATTCCATTCTATTCCATTTCATTCGGGTTGATTCCATTCCATTCCATTCCATTCCATTCCATTTCATTCGGGTTCATTCCATTCCATTCCATTCCATTCCATTCCATTCGGGATGATTCCATTCCATTCCATTCCATACCATTCCAAACAATTCCAATCTGGTTGATTCCATTCCACTGCATTCCATTCCATTCCATTCCACGATATTCCATTCCATTCCATTCTGGTTGATTCCATTCCATTCCATTCCATTCCATTCGTTTCCATTCCATTCCATTCCTTTCTATGCCATTCCATTCCGGTTGATTCCATTCCAGTCCATTTCATTCCATTCCATTCCATTTCCTTTCATTCCATTCCATTCCATTTCATTCCATTCCATTCCGTTTCATTCCATTCCATTCCATTTCATTCCATTCCATTCCATCTCATTCCATTCCATTCAATTTCATTCCATTCCATTCCATTTCATTCCATTCCATTCCATTCCATTTCATTTTATTCCATTCCAATTCATTTCATTCCATTCCACTCCATTTCATTTCATTCCATTCCATTCCATTCCATTCTATTCCATTCCATTCGGGTTGATTCCATTCCATTCCATTCCATTCCATTCCATTCCATTTCATTCGGGTTCATTCCATTCCATTCCATTCCATTCCATTCCATTCAGGTGGATTCCATTCCATTCCATTCCATTCCATTCCATTCCATTCCATTCCATTCGGGTTTTTTCCATTGCATTCCATTCCATTCCCATCCATTCCATTCCATTCAATTTCATTCCATTCGCGTTGATTCCGTTCTATTCGATTCGATTTGATTTGATTCGATTCCATTCCATTCCATTCCATTCCATTAGGATGTATTTCCGTTCCGTTCCATTCCATTCCATTCCATTCGGGTTGATTCCATTCCACTCCATTCCATTCCATTCCATTCCATTCCACTCCATTCCATTCCATTCCACTCCATTCCATTCCATTCCACTCCATTCCATTCCATTCCATTCTGGTTGATTCCACTCCAATCCATTCCATTCCATTCCATGCCATTCCATTGCAATCGTGTTGATTTCATTCCATTCCATTCCATTCTCTTCCATTCCATTCCATTCCAATCCACTCCATTGCATTCCATTCCATTTGGGTTGATTCTATTCCATTCCATTCTATTCCATTCCAGTCGGGTTGAGTCCATTCCATTCCATTCCATTCCATTCCATTCGTGTTGATTCCCTTCAATTCCATTACATTCCATTTCATTCCATTCCATTGCATTGCATTCCAATCGGGTTGATTCCATTCCATTCCACTCTATTCCATTCCATTCCATTCCATTCAATTCCATTCCGGTGGATTCCATTCCATTCCATTCCAATCCATTCCATTCCATTCCATTCCATTCCATTCCATTCCATTCCATGCGGGTTGATTCCATTCGATTCCATTCTATTCCATTCCATTCCATTCCATTGCATTTAATTCCATTCCATTCGCGTTGATTGCATTCCATTCCATTCCATTCCATTCCATTCCTTTCCATTAGGGTTGATTCCACTCCATTCCACTCCATTCCATTCCAGTACTTTAGGGTTGATTCCATTCCATTCGATTCCATTCCATTCCATTCCATTCCATTCCATTGAGGTTGATTCCATTCCATTCCATTCTACTCCTTTCCATTCCGTTAGGGTTGATTCCATTCCATTCCATTCCATTCCATTCCATTCCATTCCATTCCATTCCATTTCATTCCATTCCATTCCTTTCCATTCCATTTGGGTTGATTTCATTCCATTCCATTCCATTCCATTACATTACATTCCAGTCCATTCCATTCGGGTTGATTCGATTCCATTCCAGTCCATTGCATTCCATTCAATTCCATCCCATTCCATTCCATTTGGGTTGATTCCATTCCATTCCATACCATTACATTACATTTCATTCCAGTCTATTTCATTCGGTTTGATTCCATTCCATTCTCTTCCATTCCATTCCATTCCATTCCAGTCTGGTTGATTCCATTTCATTCCATTCCATTCCATTCGTTTCCATTCCATTCCATTCCTTTCCATTCCATTCTATTCCGGTTGACTCCATTGCATTCCATTCCATTCCATTCCATTCCATTCCAGTTTATTCCATTGGGGTTGATTCCATTCCATTCCATTCCATTCCATTCCATTCCATTCGGGTTGATTCCATTCCATTCCATTCCATTGCATTCCATTCCATTCGGGATGATTCCATTCCATTCCATTCCATTCGATTGCATTCCATTCCCCTCGGGTTGATTCCCTTCCATTCCATTCCATTCCAGTCCATTCCATTCCATTCCATTCCTTTCCATTGCATTCCATTCCATGATTTTCCATTCCATTGCATTCGGGTTGCTTCCATTCGATTCCATTCCATTCCATTCCATGCCATTCCATTCCATTCCATTGCTTTCCATTCCAGTCCTTTCGGGTTGATTCCATTTCATTCCATTTCACTCCATTGTATTAGCGTTGAGTCCATTCCATTCCATCCCATTCCATTCCATTCCATTCCAGTTGGTTCCATTCCATTCCATTCCCTTCCACTCCATTCCATTCCATTCCATTCTGGTTTATTCCATTCCATTCAATTCCATTCCATTCCATTCCATTCCATTCCATTCCATTCGGGTTGATTCCATTCGTTTCCACTCCATTTAATTCCATTCCATTCCAATCCATTCCATTTGGGTTGGTTCCATTCCATTCCACTCCATTGTATTACATTGCATTCCATTCAATTCCATTCCATTCCATTCCATTCGCGTTGAGTCCATTCGATTCCATCCCATTCCATTCCATTCCATTCCATTCCATTCCATTCCATTCCGGTTGATTCCATTCCGTTCCGTTCCATTCCATTCCATTGCATTCCATTCCATTCCATTCTGGTTGATTACAGTCGATTCCGTTCCATTCCATTCCATTCCGTTCAGGTTGATTCCATGTCATTCCTTTCCATTTAATTTGATTCCATCCCATTAGGGTTGATTCCATTCCATTCCATTCCATTCCATTCCATTCCATTCCAGTTTATTCCAATGGGGTTGATTCCATTCCATTCCATTCCATTCCATTCGGGTTGATTCCATTCCATTCCATTCCATTGCATTCCATTCCATTCGGGATGATTCCTTTCCATTCCATTCCATTCGATTCCATTCCATTCCCCTCGGGTTGATTCCCTTCCATTCCATTCCATTCCAGTCCATTCCATTCCTTTCCATTCCTTTCCATTGCATTCCATTCCATGAATTTCCATTCCATTGCATTCGGGTTGCTTCCGTTCGATTCCATTCCATTCCATTCCATTCTATTCCATTCCATTCCATTCCATTCCATTGCTTTCCATTCCAGTCCTTTCGGGTTGATTCCATTTCATTCCATTTCACTCCATTGTATTAGCGTTGAGTCCATTCGATTCCATCCCATTCCATTGCATTCCATTCCAGTTGGTTCCATTCCATTCCCTTCCACTCCATTCCATTCCATTCCATTCTGGTTTATTCCATTGCATTCAATTCCATTCCATTCCATTCCATTCCATTCCATTCCATTCCATTCGGGTTGATTCCATTCTTTTCCACTCCATTTAATTCCATTCCATTCCAATCCATTCCATTTGTGTTGGTTCCATTCCATTCCACTCCATTGTATTACATTGCATTGCAGTCCATTCCATTCCATTCCATTCCATCCCATTCCATTCCATTTGGTTTGATTTCATTCCTTTCCATACCATCACATTCCATTCCATTCCATTCCATTCCATTCCATTCTGGTTGATACCATTCCATTCCATTCCATTCAACTCGGTTCCATTCCATTCCATTCTTTTCCACTCCATTCCATTCCGGTTGATTCCATTCAATTCCATTTCATTCCATTCCATTCCATTTCACTCCATTCCATTCCATTCCATTCCATATCATTTTATTCCTTTCCATTCCATTTCATTCCATTCCATTCCTTTTCATTCCATTCCATTTCATTCCATTCCTTTCCATTCCATTCCATTCCATTCGGGTTGATGCCATTCCATTCCATTCCATTCCATTCCATTCCATTCGGGATGATTCCATTCCATTCCATTCCATTCGATTCAATTCCATTCGGTTTGATTCCATTCCATTCAATTCCATTCCATTACATTCCAGTCCATTCCATTCGGGTTGATTCCTTTCCATTCCAGTCCATTCCATTCCATTCAATTCCATCCCATTCCATTCCATTTGGGTTGATTCCATTCCATTCCATACCATTACCTTACATTTCATTCCAGTCTATTCCATTCGGTTTGATTCCATTCCATTCATTTCCATTCCATTCCATTCCATTCCAGTCTGGTTGATTCCATTCCATTACATTACATTACATTCGTTTCCATTCCATTCCATTCCATTCCAGTCTGGTTGATTCCATTCCATTCCATTCCATTCGTTTCCATTCCATTCCATTCCTTTCCATTCCATTCCATTCCAGTTGATTCCATTCCAATCCATTTCATTCCATTCCGTTCCATTCCATTCCACTCCATTCCATTCCATTCCATTTGATTTTATTCCATTACATTCCATTCCATTCCATTCCCTTCCATTCCATTCCACTCAATTCCCTTCCATTCCACTCCATTCCATTCCATTCCATTCCATTCCATTCCATTCTATTCCATTCCATTCCTTTCCATTGCATTCCATTCCCTTCGGATTGATTTCGTTCCAATCCATTCCATTCCATTCCATTCCATTTCGGTTCATTCCATTCCATTTCATTCCATTCCTGTCCATTCCATTCCATTCCGGAATATTCCATTGCATTCCATTCAATTCCACTCGGGTTGATTCCATTCCATTCCATTCCATTCCATTCCATTCCAGGATATTCCATTCCATTCCATTCCAGTTGATTCCATTCGATTCCATTCCATTCCATTCCATTCCATAAGAGGTGATTAAATTCCAATCCATTCCATCCCATTCCATTCCGTTCCACTCCATTCCAATCCATTCCATTCCATTCCAATCCATTCCATTCCTTTCCATTCGGGTTGATTCCATTCGAGTCCATTCCATTCCATTCCAATCCATTCTATTCCATTCCATCCCATTCCATTCCATTCCATTCCATTCCGGTTAGTTCCATTCCATTGCATTCCATTCCACTCCATTCCATTCCATTCCATTTTGGTTTATTCCATTCCATTCCATTCCATTCCATTCCATTCCATTCCATTTTGGTTTATTCCATTCCATTCCATTCCATTCCATTCCATTCCATTCCATTCCATTCCATTCCATTTTGGTTTATTCCAACCCATTCCATTCCATTCCATTCCATTCCATTCCATTCCATTCGGGTTGATTCCACTCCTTTCCACTCCTTTTAATTCCATTCCATTCCAATCCACTCCATTTTGGTTGATTCCATTCCATTCCATTCCATTCCATTACATTGCATTCCAGTCCATTCCATTCGTGTTGATTCCATTCCATTCCAGTCCATTCCATTCCATTCCATCCCATTCCATTCCATTTGGTTTGATTCCATTGCATTCCATTCCATTCCATTCTGGTTGATTCCATTCCATTCCATTCGGTTCCACTCCATTCCATTCCTTTCCATTCCATTCCATTCCAGTTGATTCCACTCCATTCCATTTCATTCCATTCCATTCCATTTCATTCCATTCCATTCCATTCCATTCCATTCCATTCCTTTCCATTCCATTCCATTCCATTCCATTCCATTTCATTCCATTCCATTCCTTTCCATTCCATTTGGGTTGATTTCATTCCATTCCATTCCATTCCATTACATTACATTCCAGTCCATTCCATTCGGGTTGATTCGATTCCATTCCAGTCCATTGCATTCCATTCAATTCCATCCCATTCCATTCCATTTGGGTTGATTCCATTCCATTCCATACCACTACATTACATTTCATTCCAGTCTATTTCATTCGGTTTGATTCCATTCCATTCTCTTCCCTTCCATTCCATTCCATTCCATTCTGGTTGATTACAGTCGATTCCGTTCCATTCCATTCCATTCCGTTCAGGTTGATTCCATGTCATTCCTTTCCATTTAATTTGATTCCATCCCATTAGGGTTGATTCCATTCCATTCCATTCCATTCCATTCCATTCCATTCCAGTTTATTCCAATGGGGTTGATTCCATTCCATTCCATTCCATTCCATTCGGGTTGATTCCATTCCATTCCATTCCATTGCATTCCATTCCATTCGGGATGATTCCTTTCCATTCCATTCCATTCGATTCCATTCCATTCCCCTCGGGTTGATTCCCTTCCATTCCATTCCATTCCAGTCCATTCCATTCCTTTCCATTCCTTTCCATTGCATTCCATTCCATGAATTTCCATTCCATTGCATTCGGGTTGCTTCCGTTCGATTCCATTCCATTCCATTCCATTCTATTCCATTCCATTCCATTCCATTCCATTGCTTTCCATTCCAGTCCTTTCGGGTTGATTCCATTTCATTCCATTTCACTCCATTGTATTAGCGTTGAGTCCATTCGATTCCATCCCATTCCATTGCATTCCATTCCAGTTGGTTCCATTCCATTCCCTTCCACTCCATTCCATTCCATTCCATTCTGGTTTATTCCATTGCATTCAATTCCATTCCATTCCATTCCATTCCATTCCATTCCATTCCATTCGGGTTGATTCCATTCTTTTCCACTCCATTTAATTCCATTCCATTCCAATCCATTCCATTTGTGTTGGTTCCATTCCATTCCACTCCATTGTATTACATTGCATTGCAGTCCATTCCATTCCATTCCATTCCATCCCATTCCATTCCATTTGGTTTGATTTCATTCCTTTCCATACCATCACATTCCATTCCATTCCATTCCATTCCATTCCATTCTGGTTGATACCATTCCATTCCATTCCATTCAACTCGGTTCCATTCCATTCCATTCTTTTCCACTCCATTCCATTCCGGTTGATTCCATTCAATTCCATTTCATTCCATTCCATTCCATTTCACTCCATTCCATTCCATTCCATTCCATATCATTTTATTCATTTCCATTCCATTTCATTCCATTCCATTCCTTTTCATTCCATTCCATTTCATTCCATTCCTTTCCATTCCATTCCATTCCATTCGGGTTGATGCCATTCCATTCCATTCCATTCCATTCCATTCCATTCGGGATGATTCCATTCCATTCCATTCCATTCGATTCAATTCCATTCGGTTTGATTCCATTCCATTCAATTCCATTCCATTACATTCCAGTCCATTCCATTCGGGTTGATTCCTTTCCATTCCAGTCCATTCCATTCCATTCAATTCCATCCCATTCCATTCCATTTGGGTTGATTCCATTCCATTCCATACCATTACCTTACATTTCATTCCAGTCTATTCCATTCGGTTTGATTCCATTCCATTCATTTCCATTCCATTCCATTCCATTCCAGTCTGGTTGATTCCATTCCATTCCATTACATTACATTCGTTTCCATTCCATTCCATTCCATTCCAGTCTGGTTGATTCCATTCCATTCCATTCCATTCGTTTCCATTCCATTCCATTCCTTTCCATTCCATTCCATTCCAGTTGATTCCATTCCAATCCATTTCATTCCATTCCGTTCCATTCCATTCCACTCCATTCCATTCCATTCCATTTGATTTTATTCCATTCCATTCCATTCCATTCCATTCCCTTCCATTCCATTCCACTCAATTCCCTTCCATTCCACTCCATTCCATTCCATTCCATTCCATTCCATTCCATTCCATTCTATTCCATTCCATTCCTTTCCATTGCATTCCATTCCCTTCGGATTGATTTCGTTCCAATCCATTCCATTCCATTCCATTCCATTTCGGTTCATTCCATTCCATTTCATTCCATTCCTGTCCATTCCATTCCATTCCGGAATATTCCATTGCATTCCATTCAATTCCACTCGGGTTGATTCCATTCCATTCCATTCCATTCCATTCCATTCCAGGATATTCCATTCCATTCCATTCCAGTTGATTCCATTCGATTCCATTCCATTCCATTCCATTCCATAAGAGGTGATTAAATTCCAATCCATTCCATCCCATTCCATTCCGTTCCACTCCATTCCAATCCATTCCATTCCATTCCAATCCATTCCATTCCTTTCCATTCGGGTTGATTCCATTCGAGTCCATTCCATTCCATTCCAATCCATTCTATTCCATTCCATCCCATTCCATTCCATTCCATTCCATTCCGGTTGGTTCCATTCCATTGCATTCCATTCCACTCCATTCCATTCCATTCCATTTTGGTTTATTCCATTCCATTCCATTCCATTCCATTCCATTCCATTTTGGTTTATTCCATTCTATTCCATTCCATTCCATTCCATTCCATTCCATTCCATTCCATTCCATTCCATTCCATTTTGGTTTATTCCAACCCATTCCATTCCATTCCATTCCATTCCATTCCATTCCATTCGGGTTGATTCCACTCCTTTCCACTCCTTTTAATTCCATTCCATTCCAATCCACTCCATTTTGGTTGATTCCATTCCATTCCATTCCATTCCATTACATTGCATTCCAGTCCATTCCATTCGTGTTGATTCCATTCCATTCCATTCCATTCCATTCCATTCCACTGCTTTCCATTCCAGTCCTTTCGGGTTGATTCCATTTCATTCCATTTCACTCCATTGTATTAGCGTTGAGTCCATTCCATTCCATCCCATTCCATTCCATTCCATTCCAGTTGGTTCCATTCCATTCCCTTCCACTCCATTCCATTCCATTCCGTTCTGGTTTATTCCATTCCATTCAATTCCATTCCATTCAATTCCATTCCATTCCATTCCATTCGGGTTGATTCCATTCGTTTCCACTCCATTTAATTCCATTCCATTCCAATCCATTCCATTTGGGTTGGTTCCATTCCATTCCACTCCATTGTATTACATTGCATTCCATTCAATTCCATTCCATTCCATTCCATTCGCGTTGAGTCCATTCGATTCCATCCCATTCCATTCCATTCCATTCCATTCCATTCCGGTTGATTCCATTCCGTTCCGTTCCATTCCATTCCATTGCATTCCATTCCATTCCATTCTGGTTGATTACAGTCGATTCCGTTCCATTCCATTCCATTCCGTTCAGGTTGATTCCATGTCATTCCTTTCCATTTAATTTGATTCCATCCCATTAGGGTTGATTCCATTCCATTCCATTCCATTCCATTCCATTCCATTCCATTCCAGTTTATTCCAATGGGGTTGATTCCATTCCATTCCATTCCATTCCATTCGGGTTGATTCCATTCCATTCCATTCCATTGCATTCCATTCCATTCGGGATGATTCCTTTCCATTCCATTCCATTCGATTCCATTCCATTCCCCTCGGGTTGATTCCCTTCCATTCCATTCCATTCCTGTCCATTCCATTCCTTTCCATTCCTTTCCATTGCATTCCATTCCATGATTTTCCATTCCATTGCATTCGGGTTGCTTCCGTTCGATTCCATTCCATTCCATTCCATTCCATTCCATTCCATTCCATTCCATTCCATTCCATTGCTTTCCATTCCAGTCCTTTCGGGTTGATTCCATTTCATTCCATTTCACTCCATTGTATTAGCGTTGAGTCCATTCGATTCCATCCCATTCCATTCCATTCCATTCCAGTTGGTTCCATTCCATTCCCTTCCACTCCATTCCATTCCATTCCATTCTGGTTTATTCCATTGCATTCAATTCCATTCCATTCCATTCCATTCCATTCCATTCCATTCCATTCGGGTTGATTCCATTCGTTTCCACTCCATTTAATTCCATTCCATTCCAATCCATTCCATTTGTGTTGGTTCCATTCCATTCCACTCCATTGTATTACATTGCATTGCAGTCCATTCCATTCCATTCCATTCCATCCCATTCCATTCCATTTGGTTTGATTTCATTCCTTTCCATACCATCACATTCCATTCCATTCCATTCCATTCCATTCCATTCTGGTTGATTCCATTCCATTCCATTCCATTCAACTCGGTTCCATTCCATTCCATTCTTTTCCACTCCATTCCATTCCGGTTGATTCCATTCAATTCCATTTCATTCCATTCCATTCCATTTCACTCCATTCCATTCCATTCCATTTCATTTTATTTCATTCCATTCCATTTTAGTCCATTCCATTCCGTTTCATTCCATTCCATTCCATTCCATTTTATTCCATTCCATTCCATTTCATTCCATTCCATTCCATTTCATTCCATTCCATTGCATTCCATTGCATTCCATTCCGTTTCATTCCATTCTATTCCATTGCATTTCATTTCAGTCCATTCCACTCCATTTCATTTCATTCCATTCCATTCCATTCCATTCTATTCCATTCCATTCGGGTTGATTCCATTCCATTCCATTCCATTCCATTCCATTTCATTCGGGTTCATTCCATTCCATTCCATTCCATTCCATTCCATTCAGGTGGATTCCATTCCATTCCATTCCATTCCATTCCATTCCATTCCATTCCATTCGGGTTTTTTCCATTGCATTCCATTCCATTCCCATCCATTCCATTCCATTCAATTTCATTCCATTCGCGTTGATTCCGTTCTATTCGATTCGATTTGATTTGATTCGATTCCATTCCATTCCATTCCATTCCATTAGGATGTATTTCCGTTCAGTTCCATTCCATTCCATTCCATTCGGGTTGATTCCATTCCACTCCATTCCATTCCATTCCATTCCATTCCACTCCATTCCATTCCATTCCACTCCATTCCATTCCATTCCACTCCATTCCATTCCATTCCATTCTGGTTGATTCCACTCCAATCCATTCCATTCCATTCCATGCCATTCCATTGCAATCGTGTTGATTTCATTCCATTCCATTCCATTCTCTTCCATTCCATTCCATTCCATTCCACTCCATTGCATTCCATTCCATTTGGGTTGATTCTATTCCATTCCATTCTATTCCATTCCAGTCGGGTTGAGTCCATTCCATTCCATTCCATTCCATTCCATTCGTGTTGATTCCCTTCAATTCCATTACATTCCATTTCATTCCATTCCATTGCATTGCATTCCAATCGGGTTGATTCCATTCCATTCCACTCTATTCCATTCCATTCCATTCCATTCAATTCCATTCCGGTGGATTCCATTCCATTCCATTCCAATCCATTCCATTCCATTCCATTCCATTCCATTCCATTCCATTCCATGCGGGTTGATTCCATTCGATTCCATTCTATTCCATTCCATTCCATTCCATTGCATTTAATTCCATTCCATTCGCGTTGATTGCATCCCATTCCATTCCATTCCATTCCATTCCTTTCCATTAGGGTTGATTCCACTCCATTCCACTCCATTCCATTCCAGTACTTTAGGGTTGATTCCATTCCATTCGATTCCATTCCATTCCATTCCATTCCATTCCATTCCATTGAGGTTGATTCCATTCCATTCCATTCTACTCCTTTCCATTCCGTTAGGGTTGATTCCATTCCATTCCATTCCATTCCATTCCATTCCATTCCATTCCATTCCATTTCATTCCATTCCATTCCTTTCCATTCCATTTGGGTTGATTTCATTCCATTCCATTCCATTCCATTACATTACATTCCAGTCCATTCCATTCGGGTTGATTCGATTCCATTCCAGTCCATTGCATTCCATTCAATTCCATCCCATTCCATTCCATTTGGGTTGATTCCATTCCATTCCATACCATTACATTACATTTCATTCCAGTCTATTTCATTCGGTTTGATTCCATTCCATTCTCTTCCATTCCATTCCATTCCATTCCAGTCTGGTTGATTCCATTTCATTCCATTCCATTCCATTCTTTTCCATTCCATTCCATTCCTTTCCATTCCATTCTATTCCGGTTGACTCCATTCCATTCCATTCCATTCCATTCCATTCAATTCCAGTTTATTCCATTGGGGTTGATTCCATTCCATTCCATTCCATTCCATTCCATTCCATTCGGGTTGATTCCATTCCATTCCATTCCATTGCATTCCATTCCATTCGGGATGATTCCATTCCATTCCATTCCATTCGATTGCATTCCATTCCCCTCGGGTTGATTCCCTTCCATTCCATTCCATTCCAGTCCATTCCATTCCATTCCATTCCTTTCCATTGCATTCCATTCCATGATTTTCCATTCCATTGCATTCGGGTTGCTTCCGTTCGATTCCATTCCATTCCATTCCATGCCATTCCATTCCATTCCATTGCTTTCCATTCCAGTCCTTTCGGGTTGATTCCATTTCATTCCATTTCACTCCATTGTATTAGCGTTGAGTCCATTCCATTCCATCCCATTCCATTCCATTCCATTCCAGTTGGTTCCATTCCATTCCATTCCCTTCCACTCCATTCCATTCCATTCCATTCTGGTTTATTCCATTCCATTCAATTCCATTCCATTCCATTCCATTCCATTCCATTCCATTCGGGTTGATTCCATTCGTTTCCACTCCATTTAATTCCATTCCATTCCAATCCATTCCATTTGGGTTGGTTCCATTCCATTCCACTCCATTGTATTACATTGCATTCCATTCAATTCCATTCCATTCCATTCCATTCGCGTTGAGTCCATTCGATTCCATCCCATTCCATTCCATTCCATTCCATTCCATTCCATTCCATTCCGGTTGATTCCATTCCGTTCCGTTCCATTCCATTCCATTGCATTCCATTCCATTCCATTCTGGTTGATTACAGTCGATTCCGTTCCATTCCATTCCATTCCGTTCAGGTTGATTCCATGTCATTCCTTTCCATTTAATTTGATTCCATCCCATTAGGGTTGATTCCATTCCATTCCATTCCATTCCATTCCATTCCATTCCAGTTTATTCCAATGGGGTTGATTCCATTCCATTCCATTCCATTCCATTCGGGTTGATTCCATTCCATTCCATTCCATTGCATTCCATTCCATTCGGGATGATTCCTTTCCATTCCATTCCATTCGATTCCATTCCATTCCCCTCGGGTTGATTCCCTTCCATTCCATTCCATTCCAGTCCATTCCATTCCTTTCCATTCCTTTCCATTGCATTCCATTCCATGAATTTCCATTCCATTGCATTCGGGTTGCTTCCGTTCGATTCCATTCCATTCCATTCCATTCTATTCCATTCCATTCCATTCCATTCCATTGCTTTCCATTCCAGTCCTTTCGGGTTGATTCCATTTCATTCCATTTCACTCCATTGTATTAGCGTTGAGTCCATTCGATTCCATCCCATTCCATTGCATTCCATTCCAGTTGGTTCCATTCCATTCCCTTCCACTCCATTCCATTCCATTCCATTCTGGTTTATTCCATTGCATTCAATTCCATTCCATTCCATTCCATTCCATTCCATTCCATTCCATTCGGGTTGATTCCATTCTTTTCCACTCCATTTAATTCCATTCCATTCCAATCCATTCCATTTGTGTTGGTTCCATTCCATTCCACTCCATTGTATTACATTGCATTGCAGTCCATTCCATTCCATTCCATTCCATCCCATTCCATTCCATTTGGTTTGATTTCATTCCTTTCCATACCATCACATTCCATTCCATTCCATTCCATTCCATTCCATTCTGGTTGATACCATTCCATTCCATTCCATTCAACTCGGTTCCATTCCATTCCATTCTTTTCCACTCCATTCCATTCCGGTTGATTCCATTCAATTCCATTTCATTCCATTCCATTCCATTTCACTCCATTCCATTCCATTCCATTCCATATCATTTTATTCCTTTCCATTCCATTTCATTCCATTCCATTCCTTTTCATTCCATTCCATTTCATTCCATTCCTTTCCATTCCATTCCATTCCATTCGGGTTGATGCCATTCCATTCCATTCCATTCCATTCCATTCCATTCGGGATGATTCCATTCCATTCCATTCCATTCGATTCAATTCCATTCGGTTTGATTCCATTCCATTCAATTCCATTCCATTACATTCCAGTCCATTCCATTCGGGTTGATTCCTTTCCATTCCAGTCCATTCCATTCCATTCAATTCCATCCCATTCCATTCCATTTGGGTTGATTCCATTCCATTCCATACCATTACCTTACATTTCATTCCAGTCTATTCCATTCGGTTTGATTCCATTCCATTCATTTCCATTCCATTCCATTCCATTCCAGTCTGGTTGATTCCATTCCATTACATTACATTACATTCGTTTCCATTCCATTCCATTCCATTCCAGTCTGGTTGATTCCATTCCATTCCATTCCATTCGTTTCCATTCCATTCCATTCCTTTCCATTCCATTCCATTCCAGTTGATTCCATTCCAATCCATTTCATTCCATTCCGTTCCATTCCATTCCACTCCATTCCATTCCATTCCATTTGATTTTATTCCATTCCATTCCATTCCATTCCATTCCCTTCCATTCCATTCCACTCAATTCCCTTCCATTCCACTCCATTCCATTCCATTCCATTCCATTCCATTCCATTCTATTCCATTCCATTCCTTTCCATTGCATTCCATTCCCTTCGGATTGATTTCGTTCCAATCCATTCCATTCCATTCCATTCCATTTCGGTTCATTCCATTCCATTTCATTCCATTCCTGTCCATTCCATTCCATTCCGGAATATTCCATTGCATTCCATTCAATTCCACTCGGGTTGATTCCATTCCATTCCATTCCATTCCATTCCATTCCAGGATATTCCATTCCATTCCATTCCAGTTGATTCCATTCGATTCCATTCCATTCCATTCCATTCCATAAGAGGTGATTAAATTCCAATCCATTCCATCCCATTCCATTCCGTTCCACTCCATTCCAATCCATTCCATTCCATTCCAATCCATTCCATTCCTTTCCATTCGGGTTGATTCCATTCGAGTCCATTCCATTCCATTCCAATCCATTCTATTCCATTCCATCCCATTCCATTCCATTCCATTCCATTCCGGTTAGTTCCATTCCATTGCATTCCATTCCACTCCATTCCATTCCATTCCATTTTGGTTTATTCCATTCCATTCCATTCCATTCCATTCCATTCCATTTTGGTTTATTCCATTCCATTCCATTCCATTCCATTCCATTCCATTCCATTCCATTCCATTCCATTTTGGTTTATTCCAACCCATTCCATTCCATTCCATTCCATTCCATTCCATTCCATTCGGGTTGATTCCACTCCTTTCCACTCCTTTTAATTCCATTCCATTCCAATCCACTCCATTTTGGTTGATTCCATTCCATTCCATTCCATTCCATTACATTGCATTCCAGTCCATTCCATTCGTGTTGATTCCATTCCATTCCAGTCCATTCCATTCCATTCCATCCCATTCCATTCCATTTGGTTTGATTCCATTGCATTCCATTCCATTCCATTCTGGTTGATTCCATTCCATTCCATTCGGTTCCACTCCATTCCATTCCTTTCCATTCCATTCCATTCCAGTTGATTCCACTCCATTCCATTTCATTCCATTCCATTCCATTTCATTCCATTCCATTCCATTCCATTCCATTCCATTCCTTTCCATTCCATTCCATTCCATTCCATTCCATTTCATTCCATTCCATTCCTTTCCATTCCATTTGGGTTGATTTCATTCCATTCCATTCCATTCCATTACATTACATTCCAGTCCATTCCATTCGGGTTGATTCGATTCCATTCCAGTCCATTGCATTCCATTCAATTCCATCCCATTCCATTCCATTTGGGTTGATTCCATTCCATTCCATACCATTACATTGCATTTCATTCCAGTCTATTTCATTCGGTTTGATTCCATTCCATTCTCTTCCCTTCCATTCCATTCCATTCCATTCTGGTTGATTACAGTCGATTCCGTTCCATTCCATTCCATTCCGTTCAGGTTGATTCCATGTCATTCCTTTCCATTTAATTTGATTCCATCCCATTAGGGTTGATTCCATTCCATTCCATTCCATTCCATTCCATTCCATTCCAGTTTATTCCAATGGGGTTGATTCCATTCCATTCCATTCCATTCCATTCGGGTTGATTCCATTCCATTCCATTCCATTGCATTCCATTCCATTCGGGATGATTCCTTTCCATTCCATTCCATTCCATTCCATTCCATTCCCCTCGGGTTGATTCCCTTCCATTCCATTCCATTCCAGTCCATTCCATTCCTTTCCATTCCTTTCCATTGCATTCCATT
This sequence comes from Pan paniscus, assembly GCF_029289425.2. Lineage (NCBI taxonomy): Eukaryota > Metazoa > Chordata > Mammalia > Primates > Hominidae > Pan > Pan paniscus. The sequence continues at coordinate 45,118,918 of NC_073268.2, read as the reverse complement.
CCATGAATTTCCATTCCATTGCATTCGGGTTGCTTCCGTTCGATTCCATTCCATTCCATTCCATTCTATTCCATTCCATTCCATTCCATTCCATTGCTTTCCATTCCAGTCCTTTCGGGTTGATTCCATTTCATTCCATTTCACTCCATTGTATTAGCGTTGAGTCCATTCGATTCCATCCCATTCCATTGCATTCCATTCCAGTTGGTTCCATTCCATTCCCTTCCACTCCATTCCATTCCATTCCATTCTGGTTTATTCCATTGCATTCAATTCCATTCCATTCCATTCCATTCCATTCCATTCCATTCCATTCGGGTTGATTCCATTCTTTTCCACTCCATTTAATTCCATTCCATTCCAATCCATTCCATTTGTGTTGGTTCCATTCCATTCCACTCCATTGTATTACATTGCATTGCAGTCCATTCCATTCCATTCCATTCCATCCCATTCCATTCCATTTGGTTTGATTTCATTCCTTTCCATACCATCACATTCCATTCCATTCCATTCCATTCCATTCCATTCTGGTTGATACCATTCCATTCCATTCCATTCAACTCGGTTCCATTCCATTCCATTCTTTTCCACTCCATTCCATTTCGGTTGATTCCATTCAATTCCATTTCATTCCATTCCATTCCATTTCACTCCATTCCATTCCATTCCATTCCATATCATTTTATTCATTTCCATTCCATTTCATTCCATTCCATTCCTTTTCATTCCATTCCATTTCATTCCATTCCTTTCCATTCCATTCCATTCCATTCGGGTTGATGCCATTCCATTCCATTCCATTCCATTCCATTCCATTCGGGATGATTCCATTCCATTCCATTCCATTCGATTCAATTCCATTCGGTTTGATTCCATTCCATTCAATTCCATTCCATTACATTCCAGTCCATTCCATTCGGGTTGATTCCTTTCCATTCCAGTCCATTCCATTCCATTCAATTCCATCCCATTCCATTCCATTTGGGTTGATTCCATTCCATTCCATACCATTACCTTACATTTCATTCCAGTCTATTCCATTCGGTTTGATTCCATTCCATTCATTTCCATTCCATTCCATTCCATTCCAGTCTGGTTGATTCCATTCCATTCCATTACATTACATTCGTTTCCATTCCATTCCATTCCATTCCAGTCTGGTTGATTCCATTCCATTCCATTCCATTCGTTTCCATTCCATTCCATTCCTTTCCATTCCATTCCATTCCAGTTGATTCCATTCCAATCCATTTCATTCCATTCCGTTCCATTCCATTCCACTCCATTCCATTCCATTTCATTTGATTTTATTCCATTCCATTCCATTCCATTCCATTCCCTTCCATTCCATTCCACTCAATTCCCTTCCATTCCACTCCATTCCATTCCATTCCATTCCATTCCATTCCATTCTATTCCATTCCATTCCTTTCCATTGCATTCCATTCCCTTCGGATTGATTTCGTTCCAATCCATTCCATTCCATTCCATTCCATTTCGGTTCATTCCATTCCATTTCATTCCATTCCTGTCCATTCCATTCCATTCCGGAATATTCCATTGCATTCCATTCAATTCCACTCGGGTTGATTCCATTCCATTCCATTCCATTCCATTCCATTCCAGGATATTCCATTCCATTCCATTCCAGTTGATTCCATTCGATTCCATTCCATTCCATTCCATTCCATAAGAGGTGATTAAATTCCAATCCATTCCATCCCATTCCATTCCGTTCCACTCCATTCCAATCCATTCCATTCCATTCCAATCCATTCCATTCCTTTCCATTCGGGTTGATTCCATTCGAGTCCATTCCATTCCATTCCAATCCATTCTATTCCATTCCATCCCATTCCATTCCATTCCATTCCATTCCGGTTGGTTCCATTCCATTGCATTCCATTCCACTCCATTCCATTCCATTCCATTTTGGTTTATTCCATTCCATTCCATTCCATTCCATTCCATTCCATTTTGGTTTATTCCATTCCATTCCATTCCATTCCATTCCATTCCATTCCATTCCATTCCATTCCATTCCATTTTGGTTTATTCCAACCCATTCCATTCCATTCCATTCCATTCCATTCCATTCCATTCCATTCGGGTTGATTCCACTCCTTTCCACTCCTTTTAATTCCATTCCATTCCAATCCACTCCATTTTGGTTGATTCCATTCCATTCCATTCCATTCCATTACATTGCATTCCAGTCCATTCCATTCGTGTTGATTCCATTCCATTCCATTCCATTCCATTCCATTCCACTGCTTTCCATTCCAGTCCTTTCGGGTTGATTCCATTTCATTCCATTTCACTCCATTGTATTAGCGTTGAGTCCATTCCATTCCATCCCATTCCATTCCATTCCATTCCAGTTGGTTCCATTCCATTCCCTTCCACTCCATTCCATTCCATTCCGTTCTGGTTTATTCCATTCCATTCAATTCCATTCCATTCAATTCCATTCCATTCCATTCCATTCGGGTTGATTCCATTCGTTTCCACTCCATTTAATTCCATTCCATTCCAATCCATTCCATTTGGGTTGGTTCCATTCCATTCCACTCCATTGTATTACATTGCATTCCATTCAATTCCATTCCATTCCATTCCATTCGCGTTGAGTCCATTCGATTCCATCCCATTCCATTCCATTCCATTCCATTCCATTCCGGTTGATTCCATTCCGTTCCGTTCCATTCCATTCCATTGCATTCCATTCCATTCCATTCTGGTTGATTACAGTCGATTCCGTTCCATTCCATTCCATTCCGTTCAGGTTGATTCCATGTCATTCCTTTCCATTTAATTTGATTCCATCCCATTAGGGTTGATTCCATTCCATTCCATTCCATTCCATTCCATTCCATTCCATTCCAGTTTATTCCAATGGGGTTGATTCCATTCCATTCCATTCCATTCCATTCGGGTTGATTCCATTCCATTCCATTCCATTGCATTCCATTCCATTCGGGATGATTCCTTTCCATTCCATTCCATTCGATTCCATTCCATTCCCCTCGGGTTGATTCCCTTCCATTCCATTCCATTCCAGTCCATTCCATTCCTTTCCATTCCTTTCCATTGCATTCCATTCCATGATTTTCCATTCCATTGCATTCGGGTTGCTTCCGTTCGATTCCATTCCATTCCATTCCATTCCATTCCATTCCATTCCATTCCATTGCTTTCCATTCCAGTCCTTTCGGGTTGATTCCATTTCATTCCATTTCACTCCATTGTATTAGCGTTGAGTCCATTCGATTCCATCCCATTCCATTCCATTCCATTCCAGTTGGTTCCATTCCATTCCCTTCCACTCCATTCCATTCCATTCCATTCTGGTTTATTCCATTGCATTCAATTCCATTCCATTCCATTCCATTCCATTCCATTCCATTCCATTCGGGTTGATTCCATTCGTTTCCACTCCATTTAATTCCATTCCATTCCAATCCATTCCATTTGTGTTGGTTCCATTCCATTCCACTCCATTGTATTACATTGCATTGCAGTCCATTCCATTCCATTCCATTCCATCCCATTCCATTCCATTTGGTTTGATTTCATTCCTTTCCATACCATCACATTCCATTCCATTCCATTCCATTCCATTCCATTCTGGTTGATTCCATTCCATTCCATTCCATTCAACTCGGTTCCATTCCATTCCATTCTTTTCCACTCCATTCCATTCCGGTTGATTCCATTCAATTCCATTTCATTCCATTCCATTCCATTTCACTCCATTCCATTCCATTCCATTTCATTTTATTTCATTCCATTCCATTTTAGTCCATTCCATTCCGTTTCATTCCATTCCATTCCATTCCATTTTATTCCATTCCATTCCATTTCATTCCATTCCATTCCATTTCATTCCATTCCATTGCATTCCATTGCATTCCATTCCGTTTCATTCCATTCTATTCCATTGCATTTCATTTCAGTCCATTCCATTCCATTCCATTCCATTCCATTTCATTGCATTCCATTCTATTCCATTCCATTTGGGTTGATTCCATTCCATTCAATTCCATTCCATTCCATTCCATTCCATTCCATTCCATTCCATTCAATTTCATTCGGGTTCATTCCATTCCATTCCTTTCCATTCCATTCGGGTTCATTCCATTCCATTCCATTCCATTCCATTCCATTCCATTCCATTCAATTCGGTTGGATTCCATCCCATTCCATTCGATTCCATTCCATTCTATTCCATTCCATTCCATTCCATTCCATTCCATTCCATTCGGGTTGAATCCATACCCTTCCATTCCATTCCCATCCATTCCATTCCATTCAACTTCATTCCATTCGGGTTGATTCCATTCTATTCGATTCGGTTTTATTTGATTCGATTCCATTCCATTCCTTTCCATTCCATTAGGGTTGATTCCATTCCGTTCCATTCCATTCCATTCCATTAGTGTTGATTCCATTCCATTCCCTTCCATTCCATTCCATTCCACTCCATTTCCTTCCATTCCACTCCACTCCATTACATTCCATTCTATTCCCTTCCATTCCATTACATTCCATTCCCTTCGGGTTGATTCCGTTCCAATCCATTCCATTCCATTTCATACCATTCCATTCCATCAGGGCTTATTCCATTCCATTCCATTCCATTCCATTCCATTCCATTCCCTTCCATTTGGGCTGATTCCATTCCATTCCGTTCCATTCCATTCCATTCGGGTGGATTCCATGCTATTCCTTTCCATTCCATTCCATTCCATTCCATTCCATTCTGGTTGATTCCATTCCATTCCATTCCATTCCATTCGGTTCCATTCCATTCCATTCTTTTCCAATCCATTCCATTCCGGTTGATTCCATTCAATTCCATTTCATTCCATTCCATTCCATTTCACTCCATTCCATTCCATTCCATTCCATATCATTTTATTCCTTTCCATTCCATTTCATTCCATTCCATTCCTTTTCATTCCATTCCATTTCATTCCATTTCATTCCATTCCTTTCCATTCCATTCCATTCCATTCGGGTTGATGCCATTCGATTCCATTCCATTCCATTTCATTCGGGTTCATTCCATTCCATTCCATTCCATTCCATTCGGGATGATTCCATTCCATTCCATTCCATTCGATTCAATTCCATTCGGTTTGATTCCATTCCATTCAATTCCATTCCATTACATTCCAGTCCATTCCATTCGGGTTGATTCCTTTCCATTCCAGTCCATTCCATTCCATTCAATTCCATCCCATTCCATTCCATTTGGGTTGATTCCATTCCCTTCCATACCATTACCTTACATTTCATTCCAGTCTATTCCATTCGGTTTGATTCCATTCCATTCTATTCCATTCCATTCCATTCCATTCCAGTCTGGTTGATTCCATTCCATTCCTTTCCATTACATTCGTTTCCATTCCATTCCACTCCATTCCAGTCTGGTTGATTCCACTCCATTCCATTCCATTCGTTTCCATTCCATTCCATTCCTTTCCATTCCATTCCATGCCGGTTGATTCCATTCCAATCCATTTCATTCCATTCCGTTCCATTCCATTCCACTCCATTCCATTCCATTCCATTTCATTTTATTCCATTCCATTCCATTCCATTCCCTTCCATTCCTTTCCACTCAATTCCCTTCCATTCCACTCCATTCCATTCCATTCCATTCCATTCTATTCCATTCCATTCCTTTCCATTGCATTCCATTCCCTTCGGATTGATTTCGTTCCAATCCATTCCATTCCATTCCATTCCATTTTGGTTGATTCCATTCCATTTCATTCCATTCCTGTCCATTCCATTCCATTCCGGATGATTCCATTGCATTCCATTCAATTCCACTCGGGTTGATTCCATTCCATTCCATTCCAGTCCATTCCATTCCAGGATATTCCATTCCATTCCATTCCAGTTGATTCCATTCGATTCCATTCCATTCCATTCCATTCCATTCCATAAGACGTGATTAAATTCCAATCCATTCCATCCCATTCCATTCCGTTCCACTCCATTCCAATCCATTCCATTCCATTCCAATCCATTCCATTCCTTTCCATTCGGGTTGATTCCATTCGAGTCCATTCCATTCCATTCCAATCCATTCTATTCCATTCCATCCAATTCCATTCCATTCCATTCCATTCCGGTTGGTTCCATTCCATTGCATTCCATTCCACTCCATTCCATTCCATTCCATTCTGGTTTATTCAATTCCATTCCATTCCATTCCATTCCATTCCATTCCATTCGGGTTGATTCCATTCCTTTGCACTCCTTTTAATTCCATTCCATTCCAATCCATTCCATTTTTTGTTGATTCCATTCCATTCCATTCCATTCCATTACATTGCATTCCAGTCCATTCCATTCGGGTTGATTCCATTCCATTCCAGTCCATTCCATTCCATTCCATCCCATTCCATTCCATTTGGTTTGATTCCATTGCATTCCATTCCATTCCATTCTGGTTGATTCCATTCCATTCCATTCCATTCCATTCCATTCTGTTCCACTCCATTCCATTCCTTTCCATGCCATTCCATTCCGGTTGATTCCACTCCATTCCATTTCATTTCATTCCATTCCATTTCATTCCATTCCATTCCATTCCATTCCATTCCATTCCTTTCCATTCCTTTCCATTCCATTCCATTCCATTCCATTCCATTCCATTTCATTCCATTCCATTCCATTTCATTTCAGACCATTCCATTCCATTCCTTTCCATTCCATTTCATTGCATTCCATTCTATTCCATTCCATTTGGGTTGATTCCATTCCATTCCATTCCATTCCATCCCATTCCATTCCATTTGGTTTGGTTCCATTGCATTCCATTCCATTCCATTCCATTCCTTTCTGGTTGATTCCATTCGATTCCATTCCATTCCATTCGGTTCCATTCCATTCCATTCCTTACCATTCCGTTCCATTCAGGTTGATTCCATTCCATTCCATTTCATTCCATTCCTTTCCATTTCATTCCATTCAATTCCATTTCATTCCATTCCATTCCATTGCATTCCATTCCATTTCATTCCATTCCATTCCATTGCATTTCATTTCAGTCCATTCCATTCCATTCCTTTCCATTCCATTTCATTGCATTCCATTCCATTTGGGTTGATTCCATTCCATTCCATTCCATCCCATTCCATTTCATTCGGGTTCATTCCATTCCATTCCATTCCATTCGGGTTGATTCCATTCCATTCCATTCAATTCGGCTGGATTCCATCCCATTCCATTCGATTCCATTCCATTCTATTCCATTCCATTCCATTCCATTCCATTCCATTCTGGTTGAATCCATACCCTTCCATTCCATTCCCATCCATTCCATTCCATTCAATTTCATTCCATTCGGGTTGATTCCATTCTATTCGATTCGGTTTTATTTGATTCGATTCCATTCCATTCCTTTCCATTCCATTAGGGTTGATTCCATTCCGTTCCATTCCATTCCATTCCATTAGTGTTGATTCCATTCCATTCCCTTCCACTCCATTCCATTCCACTCCATTCCCTTCCATTCCACTCCACTCCATTCCATTCCATTCTATTCCATTCCATTCCATTACATTCCATTCCCTTCGGGTTGATTCCGTTCGAATCCATTCCATTCCATTTCATTCCATTCCATTCCATCATGGTTGATTCCATTCAATTCCATTCCATTCCATTCCCTTCCATTTGGCCTGATTCCATTTCATTCCATTCCATTCGGGTGGATTCCATGCTATTCCATTCCATTCCATTCCATTCCATTCCATTCAATTCCATTTCGGCTGATTCTATTCCATTCCATTCCTTTCCATTGCATTTGGGTTGATTCCATTCCATTCCATTCCATTCCATTCCATTCCATTCCATTCGGGATGATTCCATTCCATTCCATTCCATTCCATTCAATTCCACTCGGGTTGATTCCATTCCATTCCATTCCATTCCATTCCATTCCATTCCATTCCATTATATTCCATTCCATTCCATTCCGGTTGATTCCATTCGATTCCATTCGATTCCATTCCATTCCATTCCATTCTATCCCATTCCATTCCTTTCGGGTTGATTCCATTTAATTCCATTCCAATTCATTCCATTAGATTCCATTCCGTTCGGTTTGATTCCATTCCATTCCATTCCATTCCATTGCATTCCATTCCGTTTGGGATGATTCCATTCCATTCCCTTCCATTCCATTCCATTCAATTCCATTACATTAGGGTTTTTTCCATTCCATTCCATTCCTTTGCGTTCCATTCCATTCCATTCGGGTTGATTACGTTCCATCCCAATGCATTCCATTCCACTCCATTCGCGTTGAGTCAATTCGATTCCATCCCATTCCATTCCATTCCATTCCATTCCGGTTGATTCCATTCCGTTCCGTTCCATTCCATTCCATTGCATTCCATTCCATTCCTTTCCATTCTGGTTGATTCCAGTCGATTCCATTCCATTCCATTCCATTCCGTTCGGGTTGATTCCATTCCATTCCATTCCATTTAATTTGATTCCATTCCATTTGGGTTGATTCCATTCCATTCCATTCCAATATATTCCAGTTCATTCCATTCGGGTTGATTCCATTCCACTCCATGCCATTCCATTCCATTCCATTCCATTCCATTCCATTGCTTTCCATTCCAGTCCTTTCGGGTTGATTCCATTTCATTCCATTTCACTCCATTGTATTAGCGTTGAGTCCATTCGATTCCATCCCATTCCATTCCATTCCATTCCAGTTGGTTCCATTCCATTCCCTTCCACTCCATTCCATTCCATTCCGTTCTGGTTTATTCCATTCCATTCAATTCCATTCCATTCAATTCCATTCCATTCCATTCCATTCGGGTTGATTCCATTCGTTTCCACTCCATTTAATTCCATTCCATTCCAATCCATTCCATTTGGGTTGGTTCCATTCCATTCCACTCCATTGTATTACATTGCATTCCAGTCCATTCCATTCCATTCCATTCCATCCCATTCCATTCCATTTGGTTTGATTTCATTCCTTTCCATACCATCACATTCCATTCCATTCCATTCCATTCCATTCCATTCTGGTTGATTCCATTCCATTCCATTCCATTCCATTCGGTTCCATTCCTTTCCATTCCATTCCAGTCTGGTTGATTCCATTCCATTCCATTCCATTCCATTCTTTTCCACTCAATTCCATTCCGGTTGATTCCATTCAATTCCATTTCATTCCATTCCATTCCATTTCATTCCATTCCATTCCATTCCATTCCATATCATTTTATTACTTTCCATTCCATTTCATTCCATTCCATTCCATTTCATTCCATTCCATTTCATTCCATTCCTTTCCATTGCATTCCATTCCATTCGGGTTGATTCCATTCCATTCCATTCCATTCAATTTCATTCGGGTTCATTCCATTCCATTCCATTCCATTCCGTTCGGTTTGACTCCATTCCATTCAATTCCATTCCATTACGTTCCAGTCCATTCCATTCGGGTTGATTCCTTTCCATTCCAGTCCATTCCATTCCATTCAATTCCATCCCATTCCATTCCATTTGGGTTGATTCCATTCCATTCCATACCATTACCTTACATTTCATTCCAGTCTATTCCATTCGGTTTGATTCCATTCCATTCTATTCCATTCCATTCCATTCCATTCCAGTCTGGTTGATTCCATTCCATTCCATTCCATTACATTCGTTTCCATTCCATTACACTCCATTCCAGTCTGGTTGATTCCATTCCATTCCATTCCATTCGTTTCCATTCCATTCCATTCCTTTCCATTCCATTCCATTCCGGTTGATTCCATTCCAATCCATTTCATTCCATTCCGTTCCATTCCATTCCACTCCATTCCATTCCATTCCATTTCATTTTATTCCGTTCCATTCCATTCCATTCCATTCCCTTCCATTCCATTCCACTCAATTCCCTTCCATTCCACTCCATTCCATTCCACTCCATACCATTCTATTCCATTCCATTCCATTCCATTCCATTCCCTTCCATTCCATTCCACTCAATTCCCTTCCATTCCACTCCATTCCATTCCATTCCAATCCATTCTATTCCATTCCATTCCTTTCCATTGCATTCCATTCCCTTCGGATTGATTTCGTTCCAATCCATTCCATTCCATTCCATTCCATTTCGGTTGATTCCATTCCATTTCATTCCATTCCTGTCCATTCCATTCCATTCCGGATGATTCCATTGCATTCCATTCAATTCCACTCGGGTTGATTCAATTCCATTCCATTCCAGTCCATTCCATTCCAGGATATTCCATTCCATTCCATTCCAGTTGATTCCATTCGATTCCATTCCATTCCATTCCATTCCATTCCATAAGAGGTGATTAAATTCCAGTCCATTCCATCCCATTCCATTCCGTTCCACTCCATTCCAATCCATTCCATTCCATTCCAATCCATTCCATTCCTTTCCATTCGGGTTGATTCCATTCGAGTCCATTCCATTCCATTCCAATCCATTCTATTCCATTCCATCCAATTCCATTCCATTCCATTCCATTCCGGTTGGTTCCATTCCATTGCATTCCATTCCACTCCATTCCAATCCATTCCATTTTGGTTTATTCAATTCCATTCCATTCCATTCCATTCCATTCCATTCCATTCGGGTTGATTCCATTCCTTTCCACTCCTTTTAATTCCATTCCATTCCAATCCATTCCATTTGGGTTGATTCCATTCCATTCCATTCCATCACATTACATTGCATTCCAGTCCATTCCATTCGGGTTGATTCCATTCCATTCCAGTCCATTCCATTCCATTCCATCCCATTCCATTCCATTTGGTTTGATTCCATTGCATTCCATTCCATTCCATTCTGGTAGATTCCATTCCATTCCATTCCATTCCATTCCATTCCATTCGGTTCCACTTCATTCCATTCCTTTCCATGCCATTCCATTCCTGTTGATTCCACTCCATTTCATTCCATTTCATTCCATTCCATTCCATTCCATTTTATTCCATTCCATTCCATTCCATTCCTTTCCATTCCTTTCCATTCCATTCCATTCCATTCCATTCCATTTCATTCCATTCCATTGCATTTCATTTCAGTCCATTCCATTCCATTCCTTTCCATTGCATTTCATTGCATTCCATTCCATTCCATTCCATTTGGGTTGATTCCATTCCATTCCATTACTTTCCATCCCATTCCATTCCATTTGGTTTGATTCCATTGCATTCCATTCCATTCCATTCCATTCCTTTCTGGTTGATTCCATTCGATTCCATTCCATTCCAATCGGTTCCATTCCATTCCATTCCTTACCATTCAGTTCCATTCCGGTTGATTCCATTCCATTCCATTTCATTCCATTCCATTCCATTTCATTCCATTCCATTCCATTTCATTCCATTCCATTCCATTCCATTCCATTCCATTCCATTCCATTCCATTTCATTCCATTCCATTCCATTTCATTCCATTCCATTCCATTCCATTCCATTCCATTCCATTCCATTCCATTTCATTCCATTCCATTCCATTCCATTCCATTCCATTCCATTTCATTCCATTCCATTCCATTCCATTCCATTTCATTCCATTCCATTCCATTCCATTCCATTCCATTCCATTCCATTCCATTCCATTCCATTCCATTCCATTTCATTCCATTCCATTCCATTTCATTCCATTCCATTCCATTCCATCTTATTCCATTCCATTCCATTTCATTCCATTCCATTCCATTTCATTCCCTTCAATTCCATTTCATTCCATTCAATTCCATTTCATTCCATTCCATTCCATTGCATTCCATTCCATTTCATTCCATTCCATTCCATTGCATTTCATTTCAGTCCATTCCATTCCATTCCTTTCCATTCCATTTCATTGCATTCCATTCTATTCCATTCCATTTGGGTTGATTCCATTCCATTCCATTCCATTCCATTTCATTCGGGTTCATTCCATTCCATTCCATTCCATTCCATTCGGGTTCATTCCATTCCATTCCATTCCATTCCATTCCATTCGGTTGGATTCCATCCCATTCCATTCGATTCCATTCCATTCTATTCCATTCCATTCCATTCCATTCCATTCCATTCGGGTTGAATCCATACCCTTCCATTCCATTCCCATCCATTCCATTCCGTTCAATTTCATTCCATTCGGGTTGATTCCATTCTATTCGATTCGGTTTTATTTGATTCGATTCCATTCCATTCCTTTCCATTCCATTAGGGTTGATTCCATTCCGTTCCATTCCATTCCATTCCATTAGTGTTGATTCCATTCCATTCCATTCCATTCCATTCCATTCCATTCCACTCCATTCCCTTCCATTCCACTCCACTCCATTCCATTCCATTCTATTCCATTCCATTACATTACATTCCATTCCCTTCGGGTTGATTCCGTTCTAATCCATTCCATTCCATTTCATTCCATTCCATTCCATCAGGGTTGATTCCATTCCATTCCATTCCATTCCATTCCCTTCCATTTGGCCTGATTCCATTCCATTCCATTCGGGTGGATTCCATGCTATTCCATTCCATTCCATTCCATTCCATTCCATTTCGGCTGATTCTATTCCATTCCATTCCTTACCATTGCATTTGGGTTGATTCCATTCCATTCCATTCCATTCCATTCCATTCCATTCCATTCCATTCCATTCGGGATGATTCCATTCCATTCCATTCCATTCCATTCAATTCCACTCGGGTTGATTCCATTCCATTCCTTTCCATTCTATTCCATTCCATTCCATTATCTTCCATTACATTCCATTCCGGTTGATTCCATTCGATTCCATTCGATTCCATTCCATTCCATTCCATTCTATTCCATTCCATTCCTTTCGGGTTGATTCCATTTAATTCCATTCCAATTCATTCCATTAGATTCCATGCCGTTCGGTTTGATTCCATTCCATTCCATTCCATTCCATTGCATTCCATTCCGTTTGGGATGATTCCATTCCATTCCCTTCCATTCCATTCCATTCAATTCCATTACATTAGGGTTTTTTCCTTTCCATTCCATTCCTTTGCGTTCCATTCCATTCCATTTGGGTTGATTACGTTCCATCCCAATCCATTCCATTCCATTCCATTCGCGTTGAGTCAATTCGATTCCATCCCATTCCATTCCATTCCATTCCATTCCGGTTGATTCCATTCCGTTCCGTTCCATTCCATTCCATTGCATTCCATTCCATTCCATTCCTTTCCATTCTGGTTGATTCCAGTCGATTCCATTCCATTCCATTCCATTCCGTTTGGGTTGATTCCATTCCATTCCATTCCATTTAATTCGATTCCATTCCATTTGGGTTGATTCCATTCCATTCCATTCCAATATATTCCAGTTCATTCCATTCGGGTTGATTCCATTCCACTCCATGCCATTCCATTCCATTCCATTCCATTGCATTCCATTCCATTCGTGTTGATTCCGTTCCATTCCATTCCATTCCATTCCATTCCATCCCATTCCATTCGGGTTGATTCCATTCCATTCCATTCCATTCGGGATGATTCCATTCCATTCCATTCCCTTCCATTCCATTTGGGTTGATTCCTTTCCATTCCATTCTATTCCATTCCATTCCATTCCATTCGGGTTGAATCCATTCCATTCCATTCCATTCCAATTCATTCCATTCCATTCCATTCGGGTGTATTCCATTCCATTCCATTCCATTCCATTCCATTTGTGTTGATTCCATTCCATTCCATTCCATTCCATTCCATTCCATTCGGGATGATTCCATTCCATTCCATTCCATACCATTCCAAACAATTCCAATCTGGTTGATTCCATTCCACTGCATTCCATTCCATTCCATTCCACGATATTCCATTCCATTCCATTCTGGTTGATTCCATTCCATTCCATTCCATTCCATTCGTTTCCATTCCATTCCATTCCTTTATATGCCATTCCATTCCGGTTGATTCCATTCCAGTCCATTTCATTCCATTCCATTCCATTTCATTTCATTCCATTCCATTCCATTTCATTCCATTCCATTCCGTTTCATTCCATTCCATTCCATTTCATTCCATTCCATTCCATCTCATTCCATTCCATTCAATTTCATTCCATTCCATTCCATTCCGTTTCATTCCATTCCATTCCATTTCATTCCATTCCATTCCATCTCATTCCATTCCATTCAATTTCATTCCATTCCATTCCATTTCATTTCATTCCATTCCACTCCATTTCATTTCATTCCATTCCATTCCATTCCATTCTATTCCATTTCATTCGGGTTGATTCCATTCCATTCCATTCCATTCCATTCCATTTCATTCGGGTTCATTCCATTCCATTCCATTCCATTCCATTCCATTCCATTCGGGATGATTCCATTCCATTCCATTCCATACCATTCCAAACAATTCCAATCTGGTTGATTCCATTCCACTGCATTCCATTCCATTCCATTCCACGATATTCCATTCCATTCCATTCTGGTTGATTCCATTCCATTCCATTCGTTTCCATTCCATTCCATTCCTTTCTATGCCATTCCATTCCGGTTGATTCCATTCCAGACCATTTCATTCCATTCCATTCCATTTCAATTCATTCCATTCCATTCCATTTCATTTCATTCCATTCCATTCCATTTCATTCCATTCCATTCCGTTTCATTCCATTCCATTCCATTTCATTCCATTCCATTCCATCTCATTCCATTCCATTCAATTTCATTCCATTCCATTCCATTTCATTCCATTCCATTCCATTCCATTTCATTTTATTCCATTCCAATTCATTTCATTCCATTCCACTCCATTTCATTTCATTCCATTCCATTCCATTCCATTCTATTCCATTCCATTCGGGTTGATTCCATTCCATTCCATTCCATTCCATTCCATTTCATTCGGGTTCATTCCATTCCATTCCATTCCATTCGGGATGATTCCATTCCATTCCATTCCATACCATTCCAAACAATTCCAATCTGGTTGATTCCATTCCACTGCATTCCATTCCATTCCATTCCACGATATTCCATTCCATTCCATTCTGGTTGATTCCATTCCATTCCATTCCATTCCATTCGTTTCCATTCCATTCCATTCCTTTCTATGCCATTCCATTCCGGTTGATTCCATTCCAGTCCATTTCATTCCATTCCATTCCATTTCATTTCATTCCATTCCATTCCATTTCATTCCATTCCATTCCGTTTCATTCCATTCCATTCCATTTCATTCCATTCCATTCCATCTCATTCCATTCCATTCAATTTCATTCCATTCCATTCCATTTCATTCCATTCCATTCCATTCCATTTCATTTTATTCCATTCCAATTCATTTCATTCCATTCCACTCCATTTCATTTCATTCCATTCCATTCCATTCCATTCTATTCCATTCCATTCGGGTTGATTCCATTCCATTCCATTCCATTCCATTCCATTTCATTCGGGTTCATTCCATTCCATTCCATTCCATTCCATTCCATTCATGTGGATTCCATTCCATTCCATTCCATTCCATTCCATTCCATTCCATTCCATTCCATTCGGGTTTTTTCCATTGCATTCCATTCCATTCCCATCCATTCCATTCCATTCAATTTCATTCCATTCGCGTTGATTCCGTTCTATTCGATTCGATTTGATTTGATTCGATTCCATTCCATTCCATTCCATTCCATTAGGATGTATTTCCGTTCCGTTCCATTCCATTCCATTCCATTCGGGTTGATTCCATTCCACTCCATTCCATTCCATTCCATTCCATTCCACCCCATTCCATTCCATTCCACTCCATTCCATTCCATTCCACTCCATTCCATTCCATTCCATTCTGGTTGATTCCACTCCAATCCATTCCATTCCATTCCATGCCATTCCATTGCAATCGTGTTGATTTCATTCCATTCCATTCCATTCTCTTCCATTCCATTCCATTCCATTCCACTCCATTGCATTCCATTCCATTTGGGTTGATTCTATTCCATTCCATTCTATTCCATTCCAGTCGGGTTGAGTCCATTCCATTCCATTCCATTCCATTCCATTCGTGTTGATTCCCTTCAATTCCATTACATTCCATTTCATTCCATTCCATTGCATTGCATTCCAATCGGGTTGATTCCATTCCATTCCATTCTATTCCATTCCATTCCATTCCATTCAATTCCATTCCGGTGGATTCCATTCCATTCCATTCCAATCCATTCCATTCCATTCCATTCCATTCCATTCCATTCCATTCCATTCCATGCGGGTTGATTCCATTCGATTCCATTCTATTCCATTCCATTCCATTCCATTGCATTTAATTCCATTCCATTCGCGTTGATTGCATTCCATTCCATTCCATTCCATTCCATTCCTTTCCATTAGGGTTGATTCCACTCCATTCCACTCCATTCCATTCCAGTACTTTAGGGTTGATTCCATTCCATTCGATTCCATTCCATTCCATTCCATTCCATTCCATTGAGGTTGATTCCATTCCATTCCATTCTACTCCTTTCCATTCCGTTAGGGTTGATTCCATTCCATTCCATTCCATTCCATTCCATTCCATTCCATTCCATTCCATTTCATTCCATTCCATTCCTTTCCATTCCATTTGGGTTGATTTCATTCCATTCCATTCCATTACATTACATTACATTCCAGTCCATTCCATTCGGGTTGATTCGATTCCATTCCAGTCCATTGCATTCCATTCAATTCCATCCCATTCCATTCCATTTGGGTTGATTCCATTCCATTCCATACCATTACATTACATTTCATTCCAGTCTATTTCATTCGGTTTGATTCCATTCCATTCTCTTCCATTCCATTCCATTCCATTCCAGTCTGGTTGATTCCATTTCATTCCATTCCATTCCATTCGTTTCCATTCCATTCCATTCCTTTCCATTCCATTCTATTCCGGTTGACTCCATTCCATTCCATTCCATTCCATTCCATTCCATTCCATTCCATTCCATTCCATTCCAGTTTATTCCATTGGGGTTGATTCCATTCCATTCCATTCCATTCCATTCGGGTTGATTCCATTCCATTCCATTCCATTGCATTCCATTCCATTCGGGATGATTCCATTCCATTCCATTCCATTCGATTGCATTCCATTCCCCTCGGGTTGATTCCCTTCCATTCCATTCCATTCCAGTCCATTCCATTCCATTCCATTCCTTTCCATTGCATTCCATTCCATGATTTTCCATTCCATTGCATTCGGGTTGCTTCCGTTCGATTCCATTCCATTCCATTCCATTCCATTCCATTCCATTCCATTCCATTGCTTTCCATTCCAGTCCTTTCGGGTTGATTCCATTTCATTCCATTTCACTCCATTGTATTAGCGTTGAGTCCATTCCATTCCATCCCATTCCATTCCATTCCATTCCAGTTGGTTCCATTCCATTCCCTTCCACTCCATTCCATTCCATTCCATTCTGGTTTATTCCATTCCATTCAATTCCATTCCATTCCATTCCATTCCATTCCATTCCATTCGGGTTGATTCCATTCGTTTCCACTCCATTTAATTCCATTCCATTCCAATCCATTCCATTTGGGTTGGTTCCATTCCATTCCACTCCATTGTATTACATTGCATTCCATTCAATTCCATTCCATTCCATTCCATTCGCGTTGAGTCCATTCAATTCCATCCCATTCCATTCCATTCCATTCCATTCCATTCCATTCCGGTTGATTCCATTCCGTTCCGTTCCATTCCATTCCATTGCATTCCATTCCATTCCATTCTGGTTGATTACAGTCGATTCCGTTCCATTCCATTCCATTCCGTTCAGGTTGATTCCATGTCATTCCTTTCCATTTAATTTGATTCCATCCCATTAGGGTTGATTCCATTCCATTCCATTCCATTCCATTCCATTCCATTCCAGTTTATTCCAATGGGGTTGATTCCATTCCATTCCATTCCATTCCATTCGGGTTGATTCCATTCCATTCCATTCCATTGCATTCCATTCCATTCGGGATGATTCCTTTCCATTCCATTCCATTCCATTCCATTCCATTCCCCTCGGGTTGATTCCCTTCCATTCCATTCCATTCCAGTCCATTCCATTCCTTTCCATTCCTTTCCATTGCATTCCATTCCATGAATTTCCATTCCATTGCATTCGGGTTGCTTCCGTTCGATTCCATTCCATTCCATTCCATTCTATTCCATTCCATTCCATTCCATTCCATTGCTTTCCATTCCAGTCCTTTCGGGTTGATTCCATTTCATTCCATTTCACTCCATTGTATTAGCGTTGAGTCCATTCGATTCCATCCCATTCCATTCCATTCCATTCCAGTTGGTTCCATTCCATTCCCTTCCACTCCATTCCATTCCATTCCATTCTGGTTTATTCCATTGCATTCAATTCCATTCCATTCCATTCCATTCCATTCCATTCCATTCCATTCCATTCGGGTTGATTCCATTCTTTTCCACTCCATTTAATTCCATTCCATTCCAATCCATTCCATTTGTGTTGGTTCCATTCCATTCCACTCCATTGTATTACATTGCATTGCAGTCCATTCCATTCCATTCCATTCCATCCCATTCCATTCCATTTGGTTTGATTTCATTCCTTTCCATACCATCACATTCCATTCCATTCCATTCCATTCCATTCCATTCTGGTTGATACCATTCCATTCCATTCCATTCAACTCGGTTCCATTCCATTCCATTCTTTTCCACTCCATTCCATTCCGGTTGATTCCATTCAATTCCATTTCATTCCATTCCATTCCATTTCACTCCATTCCATTCCATTCCATTCCATATCATTTTATTCCTTTCCATTCCATTTCATTCCATTCCATTCCTTTTCATTCCATTCCATTTCATTCCATTCCTTTCCATTCCATTCCATTCCATTCGGGTTGATGCCATTCCATTCCATTCCATTCCATTCCATTCCATTCGGGATGATTCCATTCCATTCCATTCGATTCGATTCAATTCCATTCGGTTTGATTCCATTCCATTCAATTCCATTCCATTACATTCCAGTCCATTCCATTCGGGTTGATTCCTTTCCATTCCAGTCCATTCCATTCCATTCAATTCCATCCCATTCCATTCCATTTGGGTTGATTCCATTCCATTCCATACCATTACCTTACATTTCATTCCAGTCTATTCCATTCGGTTTGATTCCATTCCATTCATTTCCATTCCATTCCATTCCATTCCAGTCTGGTTGATTCCATTCCATTACATTACATTACATTCGTTTCCATTCCATTCCATTCCATTCCAGTCTGGTTGATTCCATTCCATTCCATTCCATTCGTTTCCATTCCATTCCATTCCTTTCCATTCCATTCCATTCCAGTTGATTCCATTCCAATCCATTTCATTCCATTCCGTTCCATTCCATTCCACTCCATTCCATTCCATTCCATTTCATTTTATTCCATTCCATTCCATTCCATTCCATTCCCTTCCATTCCATTCCACTCAATTCCCTTCCATTCCACTCCATTCCATTCCATTCCATTCCATTCCATTCCATTCTATTCCATTCCATTCCTTTCCATTGCATTCCATTCCCTTCGGATTGATTTCGTTCCAATCCATTCCATTCCTTTCCATTCCATTTCGGTTCATTCCATTCCATTTCATTCCATTCCTGTCCATTCCATTCCATTCCGGATGATTCCATTGCATTCCATTCAATTCCACTCGGGTTGATTCCATTCCATTCCATTCCATTCCATTCCATTCCAGGATATTCCATTCCATTCCATTCCAGTTGATTCCATTCGATTCCATTGCATTCCATTCCATTCCATAAGAGGTGATTAAATTCCAATCCATTCCATCCCATTCCATTCCGTTCCACTCCATTCCAATCCATTCCATTCCATTCCAATCCATTCCATTCCTTTCCATTCGGGTTGATTCCATTCGAGTCCATTCCATTCCATTCCAATCCATTCTATTCCATTCCATCCCATTCCATTCCATTCCATTCCATTCCGGTTGGTTCCATTCCATTGCATTCCATTCCACTCCATTCCATTCCATTCCATTTTGGTTTATTCCATTCCATTCCATTCCATTCCATTCCATTCCATTTTGGTTTATTCCATTCCATTCCATTCCATTCCATTCCATTCCATTCCATTTTGGTTTATTCCAACCCATTCCATTCCATTCCATTCCATTCCATTCCATTCGGGTTGATTCCACTCCTTTCCACTCCTTTTAATTCCATTCCATTCCAATCCACTCCATTTTGGTTGATTCCATTCCATTCCATTCCATTCCATTACATTGCATTCCAGTCCATTCCATTCGTGTTGATTCCATTCCAGTCCAGTCCATTCCATTCCATTCCATCCCATTCCATTCCATTTGGTTTGATTCCATTGCATTCCATTCCATTCCATTCTGGTTGATTCCATTCCATTCCATTCGGTTCCACTCCATTCCATTCCTTTCCATTCCATTCCATTCCGGTTGATTCCACTCCATTCCATTTCATTCCATTCCATTCCATTTCATTCCATTCCATTCCATTTCATTCCATTCCATTCCTTTCCATTCCATTCCATTCCATTCCATTCCATTTCATTCCATTCCATTCCTTTCCATTCCATTTGGGTTGATTTCATTCCATTCCATTCCATTCCATTACATTACATTCCAGTCCATTCCATTCGGGTTGATTCGATTCCATTCCAGTCCATTGCATTCCATTCAATTCCATCCCATTCCATTCCATTTGGGTTGATTCCATTCCATTCCATACCATTACATTACATTTCATTCCAGTCTATTTCATTCGGTTTGATTCCATTCCATTCTCTTCCCTTCCATTCCATTCCATTCCAGTCTGGTTGATTCCATTTCATTCCATTCCATTCCATTCGTTTCCATTCCATTCCATTCCTTTCCATTCCATTCTATTCCGGTTGACTCCATTCCATTCCATTCCATTCCATTCCATTCCATTCCAGTTTATTCCATTGGGGTTGATTCCATTCCATTCCATTCCATTCCATTCCATTCCATTCGGGTTGATTCCATTCCATTCCATTCCATTGCATTCCATTCCATTCGGGATGATTCCTTTCCATTCCATTCCATTCGATTCCATTCCATTCCCCTCGGGTTGATTCCCTTCCATTCCATTCCATTCCAGTCCATTCCATTCCTTTCCATTCCTTTCCATTGCATTCCATTCCATGATTTTCCATTCCATTGCATTCGGGTTGCTTCCGTTCGATTCCATTCCATTCCATTCCATTCCATTCCATTCCATTCCATTGCTTTCCATTCCAGTCCTTTCGGGTTGATTCCATTTCATTCCATTTCACTCCATTGTATTAGCGTTGAGTCCATTCGATTCCATCCCATTCCATTCCATTCCATTCCAGTTGGTTCCATTCCATTCCCTTCCACTCCATTCCATTCCATTCCATTCTGGTTTATTCCATTGCATTCAATTCCATTCCATTCCATTCCATTCCATTCCATTCCATTCGGGTTGATTCCATTCGTTTCCACTCCATTTAATTCCATTCCATTCCAATCCATTCCATTTGTGTTGGTTCCATTCCATTCCACTCCATTGTATTACATTGCATTGCAGTCCATTCCATTCCATTCCATTCCATCCCATTCCATTCCATTTGGTTTGATTTCATTCCTTTCCATACCATCACATTCCATTCCATTCCATTCCATTCCATTCCATTCTGGTTGATTCCATTCCATTCCATTCCATTCAACTCGGTTCCATTCCATTCCATTCTTTTCCACTCCATTCCATTCCGGTTGATTCCATTCAATTCCATTTCATTCCATTCCATTCCATTTCACTCCATTCCATTCCATTCCATTCCATATCATTTTATTCCTTTCCATTCCATTTCATTCCATTCCATTCCTTTTCATTCCATTCCATTTCATTCCATTCCTTTCCATTCCATTCCATTCCATTCGGGTTGGTGCCATTCCATTCCATTCCATTCCATTCGGGATGATTCCATTCCATTCCATTCCATTCGATTCAATTACATTCGGTTTGATTCCATTCCATTCAATTCCATTCCATTACATTCCAGTCCATTCCATTCGGGTTGATTCCTTTCCATTCCAGTCCATTCCCTTCCATTCAATTCCATCCCATTCCATTCCATTTGGGTTGATTCCATTCCATTCCATACCATTACCTTACATTTCATTCCAGTCTATTCCATTCGGTTTGATTCCATTCCATTCATTTCCATTCCATTCCATTCCATTCCAGTCTGGTTGATTCCATTCCATTACATTACATTACATTCGTTTCCATTCCATTCCATTCCATTCCAGTCTGGTTGATTCCATTCCATTCCATTCCATTCGTTTCTATTCCATTCCATTCCTTTCCATTCCATTCCATTCCGGTTGATTCCATTCCAATCCATTTCATTCCATTCCGTTCCATTCCATTCCACTCCATTCCATTCCATTCCATTTCATTTTATTCCATTCCATTCCATTCCATTCCATTCCCTTCCATTCCATTCCACTCAATTCCCTTCCATTCCACTCCATTCCATTCCATTCCATTCCATTCTATTCCATTCCATTCCTTTCCATTGCATTCCATTCCCTTCGGATTGATTTCGTTCCAATCCATTCCATTCCATTCCATTCCATTTCGGTTCATTCCATTCCATTTCATTCCATTCCTGTCCATTCCATTCCATTCCGGATGATTCCATTGCATTCCATTCAATTCCACTCGGGTTGATTCCATTCCATTCCATTCCATTCCATTCCATTCCAGGATATTCCATTCCATTCCATTCCAGTTGATTCCATTCGATTCCATTCCATTCCATTCCATTCCATAAGAGGTGATTAAATTCCAATCCATTCCATCCCATTCCATTCCGTTCCACTCCATTCCAATCCATTCCATTCCATTCCAATCCATTCCATTCCTTTCCATTCGGGTTGATTCCATTCGAGTCCATTCCATTCCATTCCAATCCATTCTATTCCATTCCATCCCATTCCATTCCATTCCATTCCATTCCGCTTGGTTCCATTCCATTGCATTCCATTCCACTCCATTCCATTCCATTCCATTTTGGTTTATTCCATTCCATTCCATTCCATTCCATTCCATTCCATTTTGGTTTATTCCATTCCATTCCATTCCATTCCATTCCATTCCATTCCATTCCATTCCATTCCATTCCATTTTGGTTTATTCCAACCCATTCCATTCCATTCCATTCCATTCCGTTCGGGTTGATTCCACTCCTTTCCACTCCTTTTAATTCCATTCCATTCCAATCCACTCCATTTTGGTTGATTCCATTCCATTCCATTCCATTCCATTACATTGCATTCCAGTCCATTCCATTCGTGTTGATTCCATTCCATTCCAGTCCATTCCATTCCATTCCATCCCATTCCATTCCATTTGGTTTGATTCCATTGCATTCCATTCCATTCCATTCTGGTTGATTCCATTCCATTCCATTCCATTCCATTCGGTTCCACTCCATTCCATTCCTTTCCATTCCATTCCATTCCGGTTGATTCCACTCCATTCCATTTCATTGCATTCCATTCCATTTCATTCCATTCCATTCCATTCCATTCCATTCCATTCCATTCCTTTGCATTCCATTCCATTCCATTCCATTCCATTTCATTCCATTCCATTCCTTTCCATTCCATTTGGGTTGATTTCATTCCATTCCATTCCATTCCATTACATTACATTCCAGTCCATTCCATTCGGGTTGATTCGATTCCATTCCAGTCCATTGCATTCCATTCAATTCCATCCCATTCCATTCCATTTGGGTTGATTCCATTCCATTCCATACCATTACATTACATTTCATTCCAGTCTATTTCATTCGGTTTGATTCCATTCCATTCTCTTCCCTTCCATTCCATTCCATTCCAGTCTGGTTGATTCCATTTCATTCCATTCCATTCCATTCGTTTCCATTCCATTCCATTCCTTTCCATTCCATTCTATTCCGGTTGACTCCATTCCATTCCATTCCATTCCATTCCATTCCATTCCAGTTTATTCCATTGGGGTTGATTCCATTCCATTCCATTCCATTCCATTCCATTCCATTCGGGTTGATTCCATTCCATTCCATTCCATTGCATTCCATTCCATTCGGGATGATTCCATTCCATTCCATTCCATTCGATTCCATTCCATTCCCCTCGGGTTGATTCCCTTCCATTCCATTCCATTCCAGTCCATTCCATTCCATTCCATTCCTTTCCATTGCATTCCATTCCATGATTTTCCATTCCATTGCATTCGGGTTGCTTCCGTTCGATTCCATTCCATTCCATTCCATTCCATTCCATTCCACTGCTTTCCATTCCAGTCCTTTCGGGTTGATTCCATTTCATTCCATTTCACTCCATTGTATTAGCGTTGAGTCCATTCCATTCCATCCCATTCCATTCCATTCCATTCCAGTTGGTTCCATTCCATTCCCTTCCACTCCATTCCATTCCATTCCATTCTGGTTTATTCCATTCCATTCAATTCCATTCCATTCCATTCCATTCCATTCCATTCCATTCGGGTTGATTCCATTCGTTTCCACTCCATTTAATTCCATTCCATTCCAATCCATTCCATTTGGGTTGGTTCCATTCCATTCCACTCCATTGTATTACATTGCATTCCATTCAATTCCATTCCATTCCATTCCATTCGCGTTGAGTCCATTCGATTCCATCCCATTCCATTCCATTCCATTCCATTCCATTCCGGTTGATTCCATTCCGTTCCGTTCCATTCCATTCCATTGCATTCCATTCCATTCCATTCTGGTTGATTACAGTCGATTCCGTTCCATTCCATTCCATTCCGTTCAGGTTGATTCCATGTCATTCCTTTCCATTTAATTTGATTCCATCCCATTAGGGTTGATTCCATTCCATTCCATTCCATTCCATTCCATTCCATTCCATTCCAGTTTATTCCAATGGGGTTGATTCCATTCCATTCCATTCCATTCCATTCGGGTTGATTCCATTCCATTCCATTCCATTGCATTCCATTCCATTCGGGATGATTCCTTTCCATTCCATTCCATTCGATTCCATTCCATTCCCCTCGGGTTGATTCCCTTCCATTCCATTCCATTCCAGTCCATTCCATTCCTTTCCATTCCTTTCCATTGCATTCCATTCCATGATTTTCCATTCCATTGCATTCGGGTTGCTTCCGTTCGATTCCATTCCATTCCATTCCATTCCATTCCATTCCATTCCATTGCTTTCCATTCCAGTCCTTTCGGGTTGATTCCATTTCATTCCATTTCACTCCATTGTATTAGCGTTGAGTCCATTCGATTCCATCCCATTCCATTCCATTCCATTCCAGTTGGTTCCATTCCATTCCCTTCCACTCCATTCCATTCCATTCCATTCTGGTTTATTCCATTGCATTCAATTCCATTCCATTCCATTCCATTCCATTCCATTCCATTCGGGTTGATTCCATTCGTTTCCACTCCATTTAATTCCATTCCATTCCAATCCATTCCATTTGTGTTGGTTCCATTCCATTCCACTCCATTGTATTACATTGCATTGCAGTCCATTCCATTCCATTCCATTCCATCCCATTCCATTCCATTTTGTTTGATTTCATTCCTTTCCATACCATCACATTCCATTCCATTCCATTCCATTCCATTCCATTCCATTCTGGTTGATTCCATTCCATTCCATTCCATTCAACTCGGTTCCATTCCATTCCATTCTTTTCCACTCCATTCCATTCCGGTTGATTCCATTCAATTCCATTTCATTCCATTCCATTCCATTTCACTCCATTCCATTCCATTCCATTCCATATCATTTTATTCCTTTCCATTCCATTTCATTCCATTCCATTCCTTTTCATTCCATTCCATTTCATTCCATTCCTTTCCATTCCATTCCATTCCATTCGGGTTGATGCCATTCCATTCCATTCCATTCCATTCGGGATGATTCCATTCCATTCCATTCCATTCGATTCAATTACATTCGGTTTGATTCCATTCCATTCAATTCCATTCCATTACATTCCAGTCCATTCCATTCGGGTTGATTCCTTTCCATTCCAGTCCATTCCCTTCCATTCAATTCCATCCCATTCCATTCCATTTGGGTTGATTCCATTCCATTCCATACCATTACCTTACATTTCATTCCAGTCTATTCCATTCGGTTTGATTCCATTCCATTCATTTCCATTCCATTCCATTCCATTCCAGTCTGGTTGATTCCATTCCATTACATTACATTACATTCGTTTCCATTCCATTCCATTCCATTCCAGTCTGGTTGATTCCATTCCATTCCATTCCATTCGTTTCTATTCCATTCCATTCCTTTCCATTCCATTCCATTCCGGTTGATTCCATTCCAATCCATTTCATTCCATTCCGTTCCATTCCATTCCACTCCATTCCATTCCATTCCATTTCATTTTATTCCATTCCATTCCATTCCATTCCATTCCCTTCCATTCCATTCCACTCAATTCCCTTCCATTCCACTCCATTCCATTCCATTCCATTCCATTCTATTCCATTCCATTCCTTTCCATTGCATTCCATTCCCTTCGGATTGATTTCGTTCCAATCCATTCCATTCCATTCCATTCCATTTCGGTTCATTCCATTCCATTTCATTCCATTCCTGTCCATTCCATTCCATTCCGGATGATTCCATTGCATTCCATTCAATTCCACTCGGGTTGATTCCATTCCATTCCATTCCATTCCATTCCATTCCAGGATATTCCATTCCATTCCATTCCAGTTGATTCCATTCGATTCCATTCCATTCCATTCCATTCCATAAGAGGTGATTAAATTCCAATCCATTCCATCCCATTCCATTCCGTTCCACTCCATTCCAATCCATTCCATTCCATTCCAATCCATTCCATTCCTTTCCATTCGGGTTGATTCCATTCGAGTCCATTCCATTCCATTCCAATCCATTCTATTCCATTCCATCCCATTCCATTCCATTCCATTCCATTCCGGTTGGTTCCATTCCATTGCATTCCATTCCACTCCATTCCATTCCATTCCATTTTGGTTTATTCCATTCCATTCCATTCCATTCCATTCCATTCCATTTTGGTTTATTCCATTCCATTCCATTCCATTCCATTCCATTCCATTCCATTCCATTCCATTCCATTCCATTCCATTCCATTTTGGTTTATTCCAACCCATTCCATTCCATTCCATTCCATTCCATTCGGGTTGATTCCACTCCTTTCCACTCCTTTTAATTCCATTCCATTCCAATCCACTCCATTTTGGTTGATTCCATTCCATTCCATTCCATTCCATTACATTGCATTCCAGTCCATTCCATTCGTGTTGATTCCATTCCATTCCAGTCCATTCCATTCCATTCCATCCCATTCCATTCCATTTGGTTTGATTCCATTGCATTCCATTCCATTCCATTCTGGTTGATTCCATTCCATTCCATTCCATTCCATTCGGTTCCACTCCATTCCATTCCTTTCCATTCCATTCCATTCCGGTTGATTCCACTCCATTCCATTTCATTGCATTCCATTCCATTTCATTCCATTCCATTCCATTCCATTCCATTCCATTCCATTCCTTTGCATTCCATTCCATTCCATTCCATTCCATTTCATTCCATTCCATTCCTTTCCATTCCATTTGGGTTGATTTCATTCCATTCCATTCCATTCCATTACATTACATTCCAGTCCATTCCATTCGGGTTGATTCGATTCCATTCCAGTCCATTGCATTCCATTCAATTCCATCCCATTCCATTCCATTTGGGTTGATTCCATTCCATTCCATACCATTACATTACATTTCATTCCAGTCTATTTCATTCGGTTTGATTCCATTCCATTCTCTTCCCTTCCATTCCATTCCATTCCAGTCTGGTTGATTCCATTTCATTCCATTCCATTCCATTCGTTTCCATTCCATTCCATTCCTTTCCATTCCATTCTATTCCGGTTGACTCCATTCCATTCCATTCCATTCCATTCCATTCCATTCCAGTTTATTCCATTGGGGTTGATTCCATTCCATTCCATTCCATTCCATTCCATTCGGGTTGATTCCATTCCATTCCATTCCATTGCATTCCATTCCATTCGGGATGATTCCATTCCATTCCATTCCATTCGATTCCATTCCATTCCCCTCGGGTTGATTCCCTTCCATTCCATTCCATTCCAGTCCATTCCATTCCATTCCATTCCTTTCCATTGCATTCCATTCCATGATTTTCCATTCCATTGCATTCGGGTTGCTTCCGTTCGATTCCATTCCATTCCATTCCATTCCATTCCATTCCACTGCTTTCCATTCCAGTCCTTTCGGGTTGATTCCATTTCATTCCATTTCACTCCATTGTATTAGCGTTGAGTCCATTCCATTCCATCCCATTCCATTCCATTCCATTCCAGTTGGTTCCATTCCATTCCCTTCCACTCCATTCCATTCCATTCCATTCTGGTTTATTCCATTCCATTCAATTCCATTCCATTCCATTCCATTCCATTCCATTCCATTCGGGTTGATTCCATTCGTTTCCACTCCATTTAATTCCATTCCATTCCAATCCATTCCATTTGGGTTGGTTCCATTCCATTCCACTCCATTGTATTACATTGCATTCCATTCAATTCCATTCCATTCCATTCCATTCGCGTTGAGTCCATTCGATTCCATCCCATTCCATTCCATTCCATTCCATTCCATTCCGGTTGATTCCATTCCGTTCCGTTCCATTCCATTCCATTGCATTCCATTCCATTCCATTCTGGTTGATTACAGTCGATTCCGTTCCATTCCATTCCATTCCGTTCAGGTTGATTCCATGTCATTCCTTTCCATTTAATTTGATTCCATCCCATTAGGGTTGATTCCATTCCATTCCATTCCATTCCATTCCATTCCATTCCATTCCAGTTTATTCCAATGGGGTTGATTCCATTCCATTCCATTCCATTCCATTCGGGTTGATTCCATTCCATTCCATTCCATTGCATTCCATTCCATTCGGGATGATTCCTTTCCATTCCATTCCATTCGATTCCATTCCATTCCCCTCGGGTTGATTCCCTTCCATTCCATTCCATTCCAGTCCATTCCATTCCTTTCCATTCCTTTCCATTGCATTCCATTCCATGATTTTCCATTCCATTGCATTCGGGTTGCTTCCGTTCGATTCCATTCCATTCCATTCCATTCCATTCCATTCCATTCCATTGCTTTCCATTCCAGTCCTTTCGGGTTGATTCCATTTCCTTCCATTTCACTCCATTGTATTAGCGTTGAGTCCATTCGATTCCATCCCATTCCATTCCATTCCATTCCAGTTGGTTCCATTCCATTCCCTTCCACTCCATTCCATTCCATTCCATTCTGGTTTATTCCATTGCATTCAATTCCATTCCATTCCATTCCATTCCATTCCATTCCATTCGGGTTGATTCCATTCGTTTCCACTCCATTTAATTCCATTCCATTCCAATCCATTCCATTTGTGTTGGTTCCATTCCATTCCACTCCATTCTATTACATTGCATTGCAGTCCATTCCATTCCATTCCATTCCATCCCATTCCATTCCATTTTGTTTGATTTCATTCCTTTCCATACCATCACATTCCATTCCATTCCATTCCATTCCATTCCATTCCATTCTGGTTGATTCCATTCCATTCCATTCCATTCAACTCGGTTCCATTCCATTCCATTCTTTTCCACTCCATTCCATTCCGGTTGATTCCATTCAATTCCATTTCATTCCATTCCATTCCATTTCACTCCATTCCATTCCATTCCATTCCATATCATTTTATTCCTTTCCATTCCATTTCATTCCATTCCATTCCTTTTCATTCCATTCCATTTCATTCCATTCCTTTCCATTCCATTCCATTCCATTCGGGTTGATGCCATTCCATTCCATTCCATTCCATTCGGGATGATTCCATTCCATTCCATTCCATTCGATTCAATTACATTCGGTTTGATTCCATTCCATTCAATTCCATTCCATTACATTCCAGTCCATTCCATTCGGGTTGATTCCTTTCCATTCCAGTCCATTCCATTCCATTCAATTCCATCCCATTCCATTCCATTTGGGTTGATTCCATTCCATTCCATACCATTACCTTACATTTCATTCCAGTCTATTCCATTCGGTTTGATTCCATTCCATTCATTTCCATTCCATTCCATTCCATTCCAGTCTGGTTGATTCCATTCCATTACATTACATTACATTCGTTTCCATTCCATTCCATTCCATTCCAGTCTGGTTGATTCCATTCCATTCCATTCCATTCGTTTCTATTCCATTCCATTCCTTTCCATTCCATTCCATTCCGGTTGATTCCATTCCAATCCATTTCATTCCATTCCGTTCCATTCCATTCCACTCCATTCCATTCCATTCCATTTCATTTTATTCCATTCCATTCCATTCCATTCCATTCCCTTCCATTCCATTCCACTCAATTCCCTTCCATTCCACTCCATTCCATTCCATTCCATTCCATTCTATTCCATTCCATTCCTTTCCATTGCATTCCATTCCCTTCGGATTGATTTCGTTCCAATCCATTCCATTCCATTCCATTCCATTTCGGTTCATTCCATTCCATTTCATTCCATTCCTGTCCATTCCATTCCATTCCGGATGATTCCATTGCATTCCATTCAATTCCACTCGGGTTGATTCCATTCCATTCCATTCCATTCCATTCCATTCCAGGATATTCCATTCCATTCCATTCCAGTTGATTCCATTCGATTCCATTCCATTCCATTCCATTCCATAAGAGGTGATTAAATTCCAATCCATTCCATCCCATTCCATTCCGTTCCACTCCATTCCAATCCATTCCATTCCATTCCAATCCATTCCATTCCTTTCCATTCGGGTTGATTCCATTCGAGTCCATTCCATTCCATTCCAATCCATTCTATTCCATTCCATCCCATTCCATTCCATTCCATTCCATTCCGCTTGGTTCCATTCCATTGCATTCCATTCCACTCCATTCCATTCCATTCCATTTTGGTTTATTCCATTCCATTCCATTCCATTCCATTCCATTCCATTTTGGTTTATTCCATTCCATTCCATTCCATTCCATTCCATTCCATTCCATTCCATTCCATTCCATTCCATTCCATTTTGGTTTATTCCATCCCATTCCATTCCATTCCATTCCATTCCATTCGGGTTGATTCCACTCCTTTCCACTCCTTTTAATTCCATTCCATTCCAATCCACTCCATTTTGGTTGATTCCATTCCATTCCATTCCATTCCATTACATTGCATTCCAGTCCATTCCATTCGTGTTGATTCCATTCCATTCCAGTCCATTCCATTCCATTCCATCCCATTCCATTCCATTTGGTTTGATTCCATTGCATTCCATTCCATTCCATTCTGGTTGATTCCATTCCATTCCATTCCATTCCATTCGGTTCCACTCCATTACATTCCTTTCCATTCCATTCCATTCCGGTTGATTCCACTCCATTCCATTTCATTGCATTCCATTCCATTTCATTCCATTCCATTCCATTCCATTCCATTCCATTCCATTCCATTCCATTCCTTTGCATTCCATTCCATTCCATTCCATTCCATTTCATTCCATTCCATTCCTTTCCATTCCATTTGGGTTGATTTCATTCCATTCCATTCCATTCCATTACATTACATTCCAGTCCATTCCATTCGGGTTGATTCGATTCCATTCCAGTCCATTGCATTCCATTCAATTCCATCCCATTCCATTCCATTTGGGTTGATTCCATTCCATTCCATACCATTACATTACATTTCATTCCAGTCTATTTCATTCGGTTTGATTCCATTCCATTCTCTTCCCTTCCATTCCATTCCATTCCAGTCTGGTTGATTCCATTTCATTCCATTCCATTCCATTCGTTTCCATTCCATTCCATTCCTTTCCATTCCATTCTATTCCGGTTGACTCCATTCCATTCCATTCCATTCCATTCCATTCCATTCCATTCCAGTTTATTCCATTGGGGTTGATTCCATTCCATTCCATTCCATTCCATTCCATTCCATTCGGGTTGATTCCATTCCATTCCATTCCATTGCATTCCATTCCATTCGGGATGATTCCATTCCATTCCATTCCATTCGATTCCATTCCATTCCCCTCGGGTTGATTCCCTTCCATTCCATTCCATTCCAGTCCATTCCATTCCATTCCATTCCTTTCCATTGCATTCCATTCCATGATTTTCCATTCCATTGCATTCGGGTTGCTTCCGTTCGATTCCATTCCATTCCATTCCATTCCATTCCATTCCACTGCTTTCCATTCCAGTCCTTTCGGGTTGATTCCATTTCATTCCATTTCACTCCATTGTATTAGCGTTGAGTCCATTCCATTCCATCCCATTCCATTCCATTCCATTCCAGTTGGTTCCATTCCATTCCCTTCCACTCCATTCCATTCCATTCCATTCTGGTTTATTCCATTCCATTCAATTCCATTCCATTCCATTCCATTCCATTCCATTCCATTCCATTCGGGTTGATTCCATTCGTTTCCACTCCATTTAATTCCATTCCATTCCAATCCATTCCATTTGGGTTGGTTCCATTCCATTCCACTCCATTGTATTACATTGCATTCCATTCAATTCCATTCCATTCCATTCCATTCGCGTTGAGTCCATTCGATTCCATCCCATTCCATTCCATTCCATTCCATTCCATTCCGGTTGATTCCATTCCGTTCCGTTCCATTCCATTCCATTGCATTCCATTCCATTCCATTCTGGTTGATTACAGTCGATTCCGTTCCATTCCATTCCATTCCGTTCAGGTTGATTCCATGTCATTCCTTTCCATTTAATTTGATTCCATCCCATTAGGGTTGATTCCATTCCATTCCATTCCATTCCATTCCATTCCATTCCATTCCATTCCATTCAAGTTTATTCCAATGGGGTTGATTCCATTCCATTCCATTCCATTCCATTCGGGTTGATTCCATTCCATTCCATTCCATTGCATTCCATTCCATTCGGGATGATTCCTTTCCATTCCATTCCATTCGATTCCATTCCATTCCCCTCGGGTTGATTCCCTTCCATTCCATTCCATTCCAGTCCATTCCATTCCTTTCCATTCCTTTCCATTGCATTCCATTCCATGATTTTCCATTCCATTGCATTCGGGTTGCTTCCGTTCGATTCCATTCCATTCCATTCCATTCCATTCCATTCCATTCCATTCCATTGCTTTCCATTCCAGTCCTTTCGGGTTGATTCCATTTCATTCCATTTCACTCCATTGTATTAGCGTTGAGTCCATTCGATTCCATCCCATTCCATTCCATTCCATTCCAGTTGGTTCCATTCCATTCCCTTCCACTCCATTCCATTCCATTCCATTCTGGTTTATTCCATTGCATTCAATTCCATTCCATTCCATTCCATTCCATTCCATTCCATTCGGGTTGATTCCATTCGTTTCCACTCCATTTAATTCCATTCCATTCCAATCCATTCCATTTGTGTTGGTTCCATTCCATTCCACTCCATTGTATTACATTGCATTGCAGTCCATTCCATTCCATTCCATTCCATCCCATTCCATTCCATTTGGTTTGATTTCATTCCTTTCCATACCATCACATTCCATTCCATTCCATTCCATTCCATTCCATTCTGGTTGATTCCATTCCATTCCATTCCATTCAACTCGGTTCCATTCCATTCCATTCTTTTCCACTCCATTCCATTCCGGTTGATTCCATTCAATTCCATTTCATTCCATTCCATTCCATTTCACTCCATTCCATTCCATTCCATTCCATATCATTTTATTCCTTTCCATTCCATTTCATTCCATTCCATTCCTTTTCATTCCATTCCATTTCATTCCATTCCTTTCCATTCCATTCCATTCCATTCGGGTTGATGCCATTCCATTCCATTCCATTCCATTCGGGATGATTCCATTCCATTCCATTCCATTCCATTCAATTACATTCGGTTTGATTCCATTCCATTCAATTCCATTCCATTACATTCCAGTCCATTCCATTCGGGTTGATTCCTTTCCATTCCAGTCCATTCCATTCCATTCAATTCCATCCCATTCCATTCCATTTGGGTTGATTCCATTCCATTCCATACCATTACCTTACATTTCATTCCAGTCTATTCCATTCGGTTTGATTCCATTCCATTCATTTCCATTCCATTCCATTCCATTCCAGTCTGGTTGATTCCATTCCATTACATTACATTACATTCGTTTCCATTCCATTCCATTCCATTCCAGTCTGGTTGATTCCATTCCATTCCATTCCATTCGTTTCCATTCCATTCCATTCCTTTCCATTCCATTCCATTCCGGTTGATTCCATTCCAATCCATTTCATTCCATTCCGTTCCATTCCATTCCACTCCATTCCATTCCATTCCATTTCATTTTATTCCATTCCATTCCATTCCATTCCATTCCCTTCCATTCCATTCCACTCAATTCCCTTCCATTCCACTCCATTCCATTCCATTCCATTCCATTCTATTCCATTCCATTCCTTTCCATTGCATTCCATTCCCTTCGGATTGATTTCGTTCCAATCCATTCCATTCCATTCCATTCCATTTCGGTTCATTCCATTCCATTTCATTCCATTCCTGTCCATTCCATTCCATTCCGGATGATTCCATTGCATTCCATTCAATTCCACTCGGGTTGATTCCATTCCATTCCATTCCATTCCATTCCATTCCAGGATATTCCATTCCATTCCATTCCAGTTGATTCCATTCGATTCCATTCCATTCCATAAGTGGTGATTAAATTCCAATCCATTCCATCCCATTCCATTCCGTTCCACTCCATTCCAATCCATTCCATTCCATTCCAATCCATTCCATTCCTTTCCATTCGGGTTGATTCCATTCGAGTCCATTCCATTCCATTCCAATCCATTCTATTCCTTTCCATCAAATTCCATTCCATTCCATTCCATTCCGGTTGGTTCCATTCCATTGCATTCCATTCCACTCCATTCCATTCCATTCCATTTTGGTTTATTCCATTCCATTCCATTCCATTCCATTCCATTCCATTCCATTCCATTCCATTCCATTTTGGTTTATTCCAATCCATTCCATTCCATTCCATTCCATTCCATTCGGGTTGATTCCACTCCTTTCCACTCCTTTTAATTCCATTCCATTCCAATCCACTCCATTTTGGTTGATTCCATTCCATTCCATTCCATTCCATTACATTGCATTCCAGTCCATTCCATTCGGGTTGATTCCATTCCATTCCAGTCCATTCCATTCCTTTCCATCCCATTCCATTCCATTTGGTTTTATTCCATTGCATTCCATTCCATTCCATTCTGGTTGATTCCATTCCATTCCATTCCATTCCATTCGGTTCCACTCTATTCCATTCCTTTCCATTCCATTCCATTCCGGTTGATTCCACTCCATTCCATTTCATTCCATTCCATTCCATTTCATTCCATTCCATTCCATTCCATTCCATTCCATTCCTTTCCATTCCATTCCATTCCATTCCATTCCATTCCATTTCATTCCATTCCATTGCATTTCATTTCAGACCATTCCATTCCATTCCTTTCCATTCCATTTCATTGCATTCCAATCTATTCCATTCCATTTGGGTTGATTCCATTCCATTCCATTCCATTCCATTCCATTCCGTTCCATCCCATTCCATTCCATTTGGATTGATTCCATTGCATTCCATTCCATTCCATTCCATTCCTTTCTGGTTGATTCCATTCGATTCCATTGCATTCCATTCGGTTCCATTCCATTCCATTCCTTACCATTCCGTTCCATTCCGGTTGATTCCATTTCATTCCATTTCATTCCATTCCATTCCATTTCATTCCATTCCATTCCATTTCATTCCATTCCATTCCATTTCATTCCATTGCATTCCATTTCATTCCATTCCATTCCATTTCATTCCATTCCATTCCATTTCATTCCATTCCATTCCATTCCATTTCATTTTATTCCATTCCATTCCATTTCAGTCCATTCCATTCCATTTCATTCCATTCCATTCCATTCCATTTTATTCCATTCCATTCCATTTCATTCCATTCCATTCCATTTCATTCCATTCCATTGCATTCCATTGCATTCCATTCCGTTTCATTCCATTCCGTTCCATACATTTCATTTCAGTCCATTCAATTCCATTCCTTTCCATTCCATTTCATTGCATTCCATTCTATTCCATTCCATTTGGGTTGATTCCATTCCATTCCATTCCATTCCATTCCATTCCATTCCATTCCATTCCATTCCATTCCATTTCATTCGGGTTCATTCCATTCCATTCCTTTCCATTCCATTCGGGTTCATTCCATTCCATTCCATTCCATTCCATTCCATTCCATTCAATTCGGTTGGATTCCATCCCATTCCATTCGATTCCATTCCATTCTATTCCATTCCATTCCATTCCATTCCATTCGGGTTGAATCCATACCCTTCCATTCCATTCCCATCCATTCCATTCCATTCAATTTCATTCCATTCGGGTTGATTCCATTCTATTCGATTCGGTTTTATTTGATTCGATTCCATTCCATTCCTTTCCATTCCATTAGGGTTGATTCCATTCCGTTCCATTCCATTCCATTAGTGTTGATTCCATTCCATTCCCTTCCATTGCATTCCATTCCACTCCATTTCCTTCCTTTCCACTCCACTCCATTCCATTCCATTCTATTCCATTCCATTCCATTACATTCCATTCCCTTCAGGTTGATTCCGTTCCAATCCATTCCATTCCATTTCATACCATTCCATTCCATCAGGGCTGATTCCATTCCATTCCATTCCATTCCATTCCCTTCCATTTGGGCTGATTCCATTCCATTCCATTCCATTCCATTCCATTCGGGTGGATTCCATGCTATTCCATTCCATTCCATTCCATTCCATTTCGGCTGATTCTATTCCATTCCATTCCTTTCCATTGCATTTGGGTTGATTCCATTCCATTCCATTCCATTCCATTCCATTCGGGATGATTCCATTCCCTTCCATTCCATTCCATTCAATTCCACTCGGGTTCATTCCATTCCATTCCATTCCATTCCATTCCATTCCATTCCATTCCATTATATTCCATTCCATTCCATTCCGGTTGATTCCATTCGATTCCATTCGATTCCATTCCATTCCATTCCATTCTATTCCATTCCATTCCTTTCGGGTTGATTCCATTTAATTCCATTCCAATTCATTCCATTAGATTCCATTCCGTTCGGTTTGATTCCATTCCATTCCATTCCATTCCATTGCATTCCATTCCGTTTGGGATGATTCCATTCCATTCCCTTCCATTCCATTCCATTCAATTCCATTACATTAGGGTTTTTTCCATTCCATTCCATTCCTTTGCGTTCCATTCCATTCCATTCGGGTTGATTCCGTTCCATCCCAATCCATTCCATTCCATTACATTCGCGTTGAGTCAATTCGATTCCATCCCATTCCATTCCATTCCATTCCATTCCGGTTGATTCCACTCCTTTCCACTCCTTTTAATTCCATTCCATTCCAATCCACTCCATTTTGGTTGATTCCATTCCATTCCATTCCATTCCATTACATTGCATTCCAGTCCATTCCATTCGTGTTGATTCCATTCCATTCCAGTCCATTCCATTCCATTCCATCCCATTCCATTCCATTTGGTTTGATTCCATTGCATTCCATTCCATTCCATTCTGGTTGATTCCATTCCATTCCATTCCATTCCATTCGGTTCCACTCCATTCCATTCCTTTCCATTCCATTCCATTCCGGTTGATTCCACTCCATTCCATTTCATTGCATTCCATTCCATTTCATTCCATTCCATTCCATTCCATTCCATTCCTTTGCATTCCATTCCATTCCATTCCATTCCATTTCATTCCATTCCATTCCTTTCCATTCCATTTGGGTTGATTTCATTCCATTCCATTCCATTCCATTACATTACATTCCATTCCATTCCATTCGGGTTGATTCGATTCCATTCCAGTCCATTGCATTCCATTCAATTCCATCCCATTCCATTCCATTTGGGTTGATTCCATTCCATTCCATACCATTACATTACATTTCATTCCAGTCTATTTCATTCGGTTTGATTCCATTCCATTCTCTTCCCTTCCATTCCATTCCATTCCAGTCTGGTTGATTCCATTTCATTCCATTCCATTCCATTCGTTTCCATTCCATTCCATTCCTTTCCATTCCATTCTATTCCGGTTGACTCCATTCCATTCCATTCCATTCCATTCCATTCCATTCCAGTTTATTCCATTGGGGTTGATTCCATTCCATTCCATTCCATTCCATTCCATTCCATTCGGGTTGATTCCATTCCATTCCATTCCATTGCATTCCATTCCATTCGGGATGATTCCATTCCATTCCATTCCATTCGATTCCATTCCATTCCCCTCGGGTTGATTCCCTTCCATTCCATTCCATTCCAGTCCATTCCATTCCATTCCATTCCTTTCCATTGCATTCCATTCCATGATTTTCCATTCCATTGCATTCGGGATGCTTCCGTTCGATTCCATTCCATTCCATTCCATTCCATTCCATTCCACTGCTTTCCATTCCAGTCCTTTCGGGTTGATTCCATTTCATTCCATTTCACTCCATTGTATTAGCGTTGAGTCCATTCCATTCCATCCCATTCCATTCCATTCCATTCCAGTTGGTTCCATTCCATTCCCTTCCACTCCATTCCATTCCATTCCATTCTGGTTTATTCCATTCCATTCAATTCCATTCCATTCCATTCCATTCCATTCCATTCCATTCGGGTTGATTCCATTCGTTTCCACTCCATTTAATTCCATTCCATTCCAATCCATTCCATTTGGGTTGGTTCCATTCCATTCCACTCCATTGTATTACATTGCATTCCATTCAATTCCATTCCATTCCATTCCATTCGCGTTGAGTCCATTCGATTCCATCCCATTCCATTCCATTCCATTCCATTCCATTCCGGTTGATTCCATTCCGTTCCGTTCCATTCCATTCCATTGCATTCCATTCCATTCCATTCTGGTTGATTACAGTCGATTCCGTTCCATTCCATTCCATTCCGTTCAGGTTGATTCCATGTCATTCCTTTCCATTTAATTTGATTCCATCCCATTAGGGTTGATTCCATTCCATTCCATTCCATTCCATTCCATTCCATTCCATTCAAGTTTATTCCAATGGGGTTGATTCCATTCCATTCCATTCCATTCCATTCCATTCGGGTTGATTCCATTCCATTCCATTCCATTGCATTCCATTCCATTCGGGATGATTCCTTTCCATTCCATTCCATTCGATTCCATTCCATTCCCCTCGGGTTGATTCCCTTCCATTCCATTCCATTCCAGTCCATTCCATTCCTTTCCATTCCTTTCCATTGCATTCCATTCCATGATTTTCCATTCCATTGCATTCGGGTTGCTTCCGTTCGATTCCATTCCATTCCATTCCATTCCATTCCATTCCATTCCATTCCATTGCTTTCCATTCCAGTCCTTTCGGGTTGATTCCATTTCATTCCATTTCACTCCATTGTATTAGCGTTGAGTCCATTCGATTCCATCCCATTCCATTCCATTCCATTCCAGTTGGTTCCATTCCATTCCCTTCCACTCCATTCCATTCCATTCCATTCTGGTTTATTCCATTGCATTCAATTCCATTCCATTCCATTCCATTCCATTCCATTCCATTCGGGTTGATTCCATTCGTTTCCACTCCATTTAATTCCATTCCATTCCAATCCATTCCATTTGTGTTGGTTCCATTCCATTCCACTCCATTGTATTACATTGCATTGCAGTCCATTCCATTCCATTCCATTCCATCCCATTCCATTCCATTTGGTTTGATTTCATTCCTTTCCATACCATCACATTCCATTCCATTCCATTCCATTCCATTCCATTCTGGTTGATTCCATTCCATTCCATTCCATTCAACTCGGTTCCATTCCATTCCATTCTTTTCCACTCCATTCCATTCCGGTTGATTCCATTCAATTCCATTTCATTCCATTCCATTCCATTTCACTCCATTCCATTCCATTCCATTCCATATCATTTTATTCCTTTCCATTCCATTTCATTCCATTCCATTCCTTTTCATTCCATTCCATTTCATTCCATTCCTTTCCATTCCATTCCATTCCATTCGGGTTGATGCCATTCCATTCCATTCCATTCCATTCGGGATGATTCCATTCCATTCCATTCCATTCCATTCAATTACATTCGGTTTGATTCCATTCCATTCAATTCCATTCCATTACATTCCAGTCCATTCCATTCGGGTTGATTCCTTTCCATTCCAGTCCATTCCATTCCATTCAATTCCATCCCATTCCATTCCATTTGGGTTGATTCCATTCCATTCCATACCATTACCTTACATTTCATTCCAGTCTATTCCATTCGGTTTGATTCCATTCCATTCATTTCCATTCCATTCCATTCCATTCCAGTCTGGTTGATTCCATTCCATTACATTACATTACATTCGTTTCCATTCCATTCCATTCCATTCCAGTCTGGTTGATTCCATTCCATTCCATTCCATTCGTTTCCATTCCATTCCATTCCTTTCCATTCCATTCCATTCCGGTTGATTCCATTCCAATCCATTTCATTCCATTCCGTTCCATTCCATTCCACTCCATTCCATTCCATTCCATTTCATTTTATTCCATTCCATTCCATTCCATTCCATTCCCTTCCATTCCATTCCATTCCCTTCCATTCCATTCCACTCAATTCCCTTCCATTCCACTCCATTCCATTCCATTCCATTCCATTCTATTCCATTCCATTCCTTTCCATTGCATTCCATTCCCTTCGGA
This sequence comes from Pan paniscus, assembly GCF_029289425.2. Lineage (NCBI taxonomy): Eukaryota > Metazoa > Chordata > Mammalia > Primates > Hominidae > Pan > Pan paniscus. Next base: position 45,077,898 of record NC_073268.2, on the reverse strand, counting down.
TTGATTTCGTTCCAATCCATTCCATTCCATTCCATTCCATTTCGGTTCATTCCATTCCATTTCATTCCATTCCTGTCCATTCCATTCCATTCCGGATGATTCCATTGCATTCCATTCAATTCCACTCGGGTTGATTCCATTCCATTCCATTCCATTCCATTCCATTCCAGGATATTCCATTCCATTCCATTCCAGTTGATTCCATTCGATTCCATTCCATTCCATAAGTGGTGATTAAATTCCAATCCATTCCATCCCATTCCATTCCGTTCCACTCCATTCCAATCCATTCCATTCCATTCCAATCCATTCCATTCCTTTCCATTCGGGTTGATTCCATTCGAGTCCATTCCATTCCATTCCAATCCATTCTATTCCTTTCCATCCCATTCCATTCCATTCCATTCCATTCCGGTTGGTTCCATTCCATTGCATTCCATTCCACTCCATTCCATTCCATTCCATTTTGGTTTATTCCATTCCATTCCATTCCATTCCATTCCATTCCATTCCATTCCATTCCATTTTGGTTTATTCCAATCCATTCCATTCCATTCCATTCCATTCCATTCGGGTTGATTCCACTCCTTTCCACTCCTTTTAATTCCATTCCATTCCAATCCACTCCATTTTGGTTGATTCCATTCCATTCCATTCCATTCCATTACATTGCATTCCAGTCCATTCCATTCGGGTTGATTCCATTCCATTCCAGTCCATTCCATTCCATTCCATCCCATTCCATTCCATTTGGTTTTATTCCATTGCATTCCATTCCATTCCATTCTGGTTGATTCCATTCCATTCCATTCCATTCCATTCGGTTCCACTCTATTCCATTCCTTTCCATTCCATTCCATTCCGGTTGATTCCACTCCATTCCATTTCATTCCATTCCATTCCATTTCATTCCATTCCATTCCATTCCATTCCATTCCATTCCTTTCCATTCCATTCCATTCCATTCCATTCCATTCCATTTCATTCCATTCCATTGCATTTCATTTCAGACCATTCCATTCCATTCCTTTCCATTCCATTTCATTGCATTCCAATCTATTCCATTCCATTTGGGTTGATTCCATTCCATTCCATTCCATTCCATTCCATTCCGTTCCATCCCATTCCATTCCATTTGGATTGATTCCATTGCATTCCATTCCATTCCATTCCATTCCTTTCTGGTTGATTCCATTCGATTCCATTGCATTCCATTCGGTTCCATTCCATTCCATTCCTTACCATTCCGTTCCATTCCGGTTGATTCCATTTCATTCCATTTCATTCCATTCCATTCCATTTCATTCCATTCCATTCCATTTCATTCCATTGCATTCCATTTCATTCCATTCCATTCCATTTCATTCCATTCCATTCCATTCCATTTCATTTTATTCCATTCCATTCCATTTCAGTCCATTCCATTCCATTTCATTCCATTCCATTCCATTCCATTTTATTCCATTCCATTCCATTTCATTCCATTCCATTCCATTTCATTCCATTCCATTGCATTCCATTGCATTCCATTCCGTTTCATTCCATTCCGTTCCATACATTTCATTTCAGTCCATTCAATTCCATTCCTTTCCATTCCATTTCATTGCATTCCATTCTATTCCATTCCATTTGGGTTGATTCCATTCCATTCCATTCCATTCCATTCCATTCCATTCCATTCCATTCCATTCCATTTCATTCGGGTTCATTCCATTCCATTCCTTTCCATTCCATTCGGGTTCATTCCATTCCATTACATTCCATTCCATTCCATTCCATTCAATTCGGTTGGATTCCATCCCATTCCATTCGATTCCATTCCATTCTATTCCATTCCATTCCATTCCATTCCATTCGGGTTGAATCCATACCCTTCCATTCCATTCCCATCCATTCCATTCCATTCAATTTCATTCCATTCGGGTTGATTCCATTCTATTCGATTCGGTTTTATTTGATTCGATTCCATTCCATTCCTTTCCATTCCATTAGGGTTGATTCCATTCCGTTCCATTCCATTCCATTAGTGTTGATTCCATTCCATTCCCTTCCATTGCATTCCATTCCACTCCATTTCCTTCCTTTCCACTCCACTCCATTCCATTCCATTCTATTCCATTCCATTCCATTACATTCCATTCCCTTCAGGTTGATTCCGTTCCAATCCATTCCATTCCATTTCATACCATTCCATTCCATCAGGGCTGATTCCATTCCATTCCATTCCATTCCATTCCCTTCCATTTGGGCTGATTCCATTCCATTCCATTCCATTCCATTCCATTCGGGTGGATTCCATGCTATTCCATTCCATTCCATTCCATTCCATTCCATTCCATTTCGGCTGATTCTATTCCATTCCATTCCTTTCCATTGCATTTGGGTTGATTCCATTCCATTCCATTCCATTCCATTCCATTCGGGATGATTCCATTCCCTTCCATTCCATTCCATTCAATTCCACTCGGGTTCATTCCATTCCATTCCATTCCATTCCATTCCATTCCATTCCATTCCATTCCATTATATTCCATTCCATTCCATTCCGGTTGATTCCATTCGATTCCATTCGATTCCATTCCATTCCATTCCATTCTATTCCATTCCATTCCTTTCGGGTTGATTCCATTTAATTCCATTCCAATTCATTCCATTAGATTCCATTCCGTTCGGTTTGATTCCATTCCATTCCATTCCATTGCATTGCATTCCATTCCGTTTGGGATGATTCCATTCCATTCCCTTCCATTCCATTCCATTCAATTCCATTACATTAGGGTTTTTTCCATTCCATTCCATTCCTTTGCGTTCCATTCCATTCCATTCGGGTTGATTCCGTTCCATCCCAATCCATTCCATTCCATTACATTCGCGTTGAGTCAATTCGATTCCATCCCATTCCATTCCATTCCATTCCATTCCGGTTGATTCCATTCCGTTCTGTTCCATTCCATTCCATTGCATTCCATTCCATTCCTTTCCATTCTGGTTGATTCCAGTCGATTCCATTCCATTCCATTCCATTCCATTCCGTTCGGGTTGATTCCATTCCATTCCATTCCATTTAATTCGATTCCATTCCATTTGGGTTGATTCCATTCCATTCCATTCCATTCCATTCCAATATATTCCAGTTCATTCCATTCGGGTTGATTCCATTCCACTCCATGCCATTCCATTCCATTCCATTCCATTCCATTCCATTCCATTCCATTCCATTCCATTGCATTCCATTCCATTCGTGTTGATTCCATTCCATTCCATTCCATTCCATTCCATTTCATCCCATTCCATTCGGGTTGATTCCATTCCATTCCATTCCATTCGGGATGATTCCATTCCATTCCATTCCATTCCATTCCCCTTGGGTCGATTCCCTTCCATTCCATTCGATTCCATTCCATTCCATTCCATTCCTTTCCGTTCCAGTCCTTTCGGGTTGATTCCATTTCATTCCATTTCATTCCATTCCTTTAGCGTTGTGTTCATTCGATTCCATCCCATTCCATTCCATTCCCTTCCATTCCGGTTGGTTCCATTCCATTCCATTCCATTGCACTCCATTCCATTCCATTCCATTCTGGTTTCTTCCATTCCATTCCATTCCATTCCATTCCATTCCATACCATTCGTGTTTATTCCTTTCCTTTCGACTCCATTTAATTCCATTCCATTCCTTTCCATTCCATTTGGGTTGATTTCATTCCATTCCATTCAATTCCATTCCATTACATTCCAGTCCATTCCATTCGGGTTGATTCCTTTCCATTCCAGTCCATTCCATTCCATTCAATTCCATCCCATTCCATTCCATTTGGGTTGATTCCATTCCATTCCATACCATTACATTACATTTCATTCCAGTCTATTCCCTTCGGTTTGATTCCATTCCATTCTATTCCATTCCATTCCACTCCATTCCAGTCAGGTTGATTCCATTCCATTCCATTCAATTCCATTCGTTTCAATTCCATTCCATTCCATACCAGTCTGGTTGATTCCATTCCATTCCATTCCATTCCATTCGTTTCCATTCCTTTCCATTCCTTTCCATTCCATTCCATTCCGGTTGATTCCATTCCAATCCATTTCATTCCATTCCGTTCCATTCCATTCCACTCCATTCCATTCTATTCCATTCCATTCCTTTCCATTGCATTCCATTCCCTTCGGGTTGATTTCGTTCCAATCCATTCCATTCCATTCCATTCCATTTCGGTTGATTCCATTCCATTCCATTCCTGTCCATTCCATTCCATTCCGGATGATTCCATTGCATTCCATTCAATTCCACTCGGGTTGATTCCATTCCATTCCATTCCATTCCATTCCAGGGTATTCCATTCCATTCCATTGCAGTTGATTCCATTCGATTCCATTCCATTCCATTCCATTCCATTCCATTCCATTCCATAAGAGTTGATTAAATTCCAATCCATTCCATCCCATTCCATTCCGTTCCACTCCATTCCAATCCATTCCATTCCATTCCAATCCATTCCATTCCTTTCCATTCGGGTTGATTCCATTCGAGTCCATTCCATTCCATTCCAATCCATTCTATTCCATTCCATCGCATTCCATTCCATTCCGGTTGGTTCCATTCCACTGCATTCCATTCCACTCCATTCCATTCCATTCCGGTTGGTTCCATTCCATTGCATTCCATTCCACTCCATTCCATTCCATTCCATTCTGGTTTATTCAATTCCATTCCATTCCATTCCTTTCCATTCCATTCCATTCCATTCGGGTTGATTCCATTCCTTTCCACTCCTTTTAATTCCATTCCATTCCAATCCATTCCATTTGGGTTGATTCCATTCCATTCCATTACATTACATTGCATTCCAGTCCATTCCATTCGGGTTGATTCCATTCCATTCCAGTCCATTCCATTCCATTCCATTCTGTTCCACTCCATTCCATTCCTTTCCATTCCATTCCATTCCGTTTCATTCCATTCCATTCCATTTCATTCCATTCCATTCCATTTCATTCCATTCCATTCCATTCCATTCCTTTCCTTTCCATTCCATTGCATTCCATTCCATTCCATTCCATTCCTTTCCTTTCCATTTCATTGCATTCCATTCAATTCCATTCCATTTGGGATGATTCCATTCCATTCCATTCCATTCCATTCCATTCCATTCCATTCCATTCCATTCCATCCCATTCCATTCCATTTGGTTTGATTCCATTGCATTCCATTCCATTCCATTCCATTCCTTTCTGGTTGATTCCATTCGATTCCATTCCATTCCATTCGGTTCCATTCCATTCCATTCCTTACCATTCCATTCCATTCTGGTTGATTCCATTCCATTCCATTTCATTCCATTCCATTTCATTTCATTCCATTCCCTTCCATTTCATTCCATTCCATTCCATTCCATTCCATTTCATTTTATTCCATTCCAATCCATTTCATTCCATTCCATTCCATTTCATTCCATTCCATTCCATTCCATTTTATTCCATACCATTCCATTTCATTCCATTCCATTCCATTCCATTCCATTTCATTCCATTCCATTCCATTCCATTCCATTCCATTCCATTGCATTCCATTCCTTTTCATTCAATTCCATTCCAATGCATTTCATTTCAGTCCATTCCATTCCATTCCTTTCCATTCCATTTCATTGCATTCCATTCTATTCCATTCCATTTGGGTTGATTCCATTCCATTCCATTCCATTCCATTCCATTAGATTTCATTCGGGTTCATTCCATTCCATTTCATTCCATTCCATTCGGGTTCATTCCATTCCATTCCATTCCATTCCATTCCATTCGGTTGGATTCCATCCCATTCCATTCGATTCCATTCCATTCCATTCCATTCCATTCCATTCGGGTTGAATCCATACCCTTTCATTCCATTGCCATCCATTCCATTCCATTCAATTTCATTCCATTCGGGTTGATTCCATTCTATTCGATTCGGTTTTATTTGATTCGATTCCATTCCATTCCTTTCCATTCCATTAGGGTTGATTCCATTCCGTTCCATTCCATTCCATTCCATTAGTGTTGATTCCATTCCATTCCATTCCATTCCATTCCATTCCACTCCATTCCCTTCCATTCCAATCCATTCCATTCCATTCCATTCTATTCCATTCCATTCCATTCCATTCCCTTCGTGTTCATTCCGTTCCAATCCATTCCATTCCATTTCATTCCATTCCATTCCATCAGGGTTGATTCCATTCCATTCCATTCCATTCCATTCCATTCCATTCCATTCCATTATATTCCATTCCATTCCATTCCGGTTGATTCCATTCGATTCCATTCGATTCCATTCCATTCCATTCCATTCTATTCCATTCCATTCCTTTCGGGTTGATTCCATTTCATTCCATTCCAATTCATTCCATTAGATTCCATTCCGTTCGGTTTGATTCCATTCCATTCCATTCCATTCCATTGCATTCCATGCCTTTTGGATGATTCCATTCCATTCCCTTCCATTCCATTCCATTCAATTCCATTACATTAGGGTTGGTTCCATTCCATTACATTCCTTTGCGTTCCATTCAATTCCATTCGGGTTGATTCCGTTCCATCACATTCCATTCCTTTCCATTCCATTCGCGTTGAGTCCATTCGATTCCATCCCATTCCATTCCATTCCATTCCGGTTGATTCCATTCCGTTCCGTTCCATTCCATTCCATTGCATTCCATTCCATTCCTTTCCATTGTGGTTGATTCCAGTGGATTCAATTCCATTCCATTCCATTCCATTCCGTTCGGGTTGATTCCATTCCATTCCATTCCATTTAATTCAATTCCATTCCATTTGGGTTGATTCCATTCCATTCCATTCCATTCCATTCCATTATATTCCAGTTCATTCCATTCCGCTTGATTCCATTCCACTCCATGCCACTCCATTCCATTCCATTCCATGCCATTCCATTGCATTCCATTCCATTCTTGTTGATTCCATTCCATTCCATTCCATTCCATTCCATCCCATTCCATTCGGGTTGATTCCAGTCGATTCAATTCCATTCCATTCAATTCCATTCCGTTCGTGTTGATTTCATTCCATTCCATTCCATTCCCTTTGGGTTGATTCCATTCCAATCCAATCCATTCCATTAGGGTTGTTTCCATTCCATTTCATTACATTCCATTCCCTTCCTTTCCGTTTGGGTTGATTCCTTTCCATTCCATTCTATTCCATTCCATTCCATTCCATTCCATTCGGGTTGAATCCATTCCACTCCATTCCATTCCAATTCATTCCATTCCATTCCATTCGGGTGTATTCCATTCCATTCCATTCCATTCCATTCCATTCCATTCCATTTGGGTTGATTCCATTCCATTCCATTCCATTCCATTCCATTCCTTTCGGGATGATTCCATTCCATTCCATTCCATACCATTCCAAACAATTCCAATCTGGTTGATTCCATTCCACTCCATTCCATTCCATTCCATTCCACGATATTCCATTCCATTCCATTCTGGTTGATTCCATTCAATTCCATTCCATTCCATTCGTTTCCATTCCATTCCATTCCTTTCTATTCCATTCCATTCCGGTTGATTCCATTCCAGTCCATTTCACTCCATTCCATTCCATTTCATTTCATTCCATTCCATTCCATTTCATTCCATTCCATTCCGTTTCATTCCATTCCATTCCATTTCATTCCATTCCATTCCATTTCATTCCATTCCATTCCATTCCATTTCTCTTTATTCCATTCCATTTCATTTCATTCCATTCCATTCCATTCCATTCTATTCCATTCCATTCGGGTTGATTCCATTCCATTCCATTCCATTTCATTCGGGTTCATTCCATTCCATTCCATTCCATTCAGTTGGATTCCATTCCATTCCATTCCATTCCATTCCATTCCATTCGGGTTTTTTCCATTGCATTCCATTCCATTCCCATCCATTCCTTTCCATTCAATTTCATTCCATTCGCGTTGATTCCGTTCTATTCGATTCGATTTGATTTGATTCGATTCGATTCCATTCCATTCCGTTAGGATGTATTTCCATTCCATTCCATTCCATTCCATTCCATTCGGGTTGATTCCATTCCACTCCATTCCATTCCATTCCATTCCATTCCACTCGATTCCATTCCATTCCACTCCATTCCATTCCATTCCATTCTGGTTGATTCCACTCCAATCCATTCCATTCCATTCCATGCCATTCCATTGCAATCGTGTTGATTTCATTCCATTCCATTCCATTCTCTTCCATTCCATTCCATTCCATTCCACTCCATTGCATTCCATTCCATTTGGGTTGATTCTATTCCATTCCATTCCATTCCATTCCAGTCGGGTTGAGTCCATTCCATTCCATTCCATTCCATTCGTGTTGATTCCCTTCAATTCCATTACATTCCATTTCATTCCATTCCATTGCATTGCATTCCAATCGGGTTGATTCCATTCCATTACATTCTATTCCATTCCATTCCATTCCATTCAATTCCACTCCGGTGGATTCCATTCCATTCCATTCCAATCCATTCCATTCCATTCCATTCCATTCCATTCCATTCCATTCCGTTCCATGCGGGTTGATTCCATTCGATTCCATTCTATTCCATTCCATTCCATTCCATTGCATTTAATTCCATGCCATTCGCGTTGATTGCATTCCATTCCATTCCATTCCATTCCTTTCCATTAGGGTTGATTCCACTCCATTCCACTCCATTCCATTCCACTACTTTAGGGTTGATTCCATTCCATTCGATTCCATTCCATTCCATTCCATTCCATTGAGGTTGATTCCATTTCATTCCATTCCACACCTTTCCATTCCGTTAGGGTTGATTCCATTCCATTCCATTCCATTCCATTCCATTCCATTCCATTCCATTTCTTTTTATTCCATTCCATTTCATTTCATTCCATTCCATTCCAATCCATTCTATTCCATTCCATCCCATTCCATTCCATTCCGGTTGGTTCCATTCCATTGCATTCCATTCCACTCCATTCCATTCCATTCCATTCTGGTTTATTCAATTCCATTCCATTCCATTCCATTCCATTCCTTTCCATTCCATTCCATTCCATTCGGGTTGATTCCATTCCTTTCCACTCCTTTTAATTCCATTCCATTCCAATCCATTCCATTTGGGTTGATTCCATTCCATTCCATTACATTACATTGCATTCCAGTCCATTCCATTCGGGTTGATTCCATTCCATTCCAGTCCATTCCATTCCATTCCATTCTGTTCCACTCCATTCCATTCCTTTCCATTCCATTCCATTCCGGTTGATTGCATTCCATTCCATTTCATTCCATTCCATACCATTTCATTCCATTCCATTCCATTTCATTCCATTCCATTCCATTTCATTCCATTCCATTCCATTTCATTCCATTCCATTCCATTCCATTCCTTTCCTTTCCATTCCATTGCATTCCATTCCATTCCATTCCATTCCATTTCATTCCATTCCATTGCATTTCATTTCAGTCCATTCCATTCCATTCCTTTCCATTCCATTTCATTTCATTCCATTCTATTCCATTCCATTTGGGTTGATTCCATTCCATTCCATTCCATTCCATTCCATTCCATTCCATCCCATTCCATTCCATTTGGTTTGATTCCATTGCATTCCATTCCATTGCATTCCATTCCTTTCTGGTTGATTCCATTCGATTCCATTCCATTCCATTCGGTTCCATTCCATTCCATTCCTTACCATTGCATTCCATTCCTTTTCATTCCATTCCATTCCATTGCATTTAATTTCAGTCCATTCCATTCCATTCCTTTCCATTCCATTTCATTGCATTCCATTCTATTCCATTCCATTTGGGTTGATTCCATTCCATTCCATTCCATTCCATTCCATTAGATTTCATTCGGGTTCATTCCATTCCATTTCATTCCATTCCATTCGGGTTCATTCCATTCCATTCCATTCCATTCCATTCCATTCGGTTGGGTTCCATCCCATTCCATTCGATTCCATTCAATTCCATTCCATTCCATTCCATTCCATTCGGGTTGAATCCATATCCTTTCATTCCATTCGGGTTGAATCCATACCCTTTCATTCCATTCCCATCCATTCCATTCCATTCAATTTCATTCCATTCGGGTTGATTCCATTCTATTCGATTCGGTTTTATTTGATTCGATTCCATTCCATTCCTTTCCATTCCATTAGGGTTGATTCCATTCCGTTCCATTCCATTCCATTCCATTAGTGTTGATTCCATTCCATTCCATTCCATTTCATTCCATTCCATTCCACTCCATTTCCTTCCATTCCACTCCATTCCATTCCATTCCATTCCTTTCCATTCCATTCCATTCCCTTCCATTTGGGCTGATTCCATTCCATTCCATTCCATTCCATTTCGGCTGATTCAATTCCATTCCATTCCTTTCCATTGCATTTGGTTTGATTCCATTCCATTCCATTCCATTCCATTCCATTCCATTCCATTCCTTTCCATTCGGGATGATTCCATTCCATTCCATTCCATTCCATTCCATTCCACTCTGGTTGATTCCATTCCATTCCATTCCATTCCATTCCATTCCATTATATTCCATTCCATTCCATTCCGGTTGATTCCATTCGATTCCATTCGATTCCATTCCATTCCATTCCATTCTATTCCATTCCATTCCTTTCGGGTTGATTCCATTTCATTCCATTCCAATTCATTCCATTAGATTCCATTCCGTTCGGTTTGATTCCATTCCATTCCATTCCATTCCATTGCATTCCATGCCTTTTGGGATGATTCCATTCCATTCCCTTCCATTCCATTCCATTCAATTCCATTACATTAGGGTTGGTTCCATTCCATTCCATTCCTTTGCATTCCATTCCATTCCATTCGGGTTGATTCCGTTCCATCACATTCCATTCCATTCCATTCCATTCGCGTTGAGTCCATTCGATTCCATCCCATTCCATTCCATTCCATTCCGGTTGATTCCATTCCGTTCCGTTCCATTCCATTCCATTGCATTCCATTCCATTCCTTTCCATTCTGGTTGATTCCAGTCGATTCAATTCCATTCCATTCCATTCCATTCCGTTCGGGTTGATTCCATTCCATTCCATTCCATTTAATTCGATTCCATTCCATTTGGGTTGATTCCATTCCATTCCATTCCATTCCATTCCATTATATTCCAGTTCATTCCATTCCGGTTGATTCCATTCCACTCCATGCCACTCCATTCCATTCCATTCCATGCCATTCCATTGCATTCCATTCCATTCTTGTTGATTCCATTCCATTCCATTCCATTCCATTCCATTCCATCCCATTCCATTCGGGTTGATTCCAGTCGATTCAATTCCATTCCATTCCATTCCATTCCATTCCGTTCGGGTTGATTTCATTCCATTCCATTCCATTACATTCCATTCCCTTTGGGTTGATTCCATTCCAATCCAATCCATTCCATTAGGGTTGTTTCCATTCCATTCCATTACATTCCATTCCCTTCCTTTCCGTTTGGGTTGATTACTTTCCATTCCATTCTATTCCATTCCATTCCATTCCATTCGGGTTGAATCCATTCCACTCCATTCCATTCCAATTCATTCCATTCCATTCCATTCGGGTGTATTCCATTCCATTCCATTCCATTCCATTCCATTTGGGTTGATTCCATTCCATTCCATTCCATTCCATTCCATTCGGGATGATTCCATTCCATTCCATTCCATACCATTCCAAACAATTCCAATCTGGTTGATTCCATTCCACTCCATTCCATTCCACGATATTCCATTCCATTGCATTCTGGTTGATTCCATTCCATTCCATTCCTTTCTATTCCATTCCATTCCGGTTGATTCCATTCCAGTCCATTTCACTCCACTCCATTCCATTTCATTTCATTCCATTCCATTCCATTTCATTCCATTCCATTCCATTTCATTCCATTCCATTCCATTTCATTCCATTCCATTCCATTTCATTCCATTCCATTCCATTTCATTCCATTCCATTCCATTTCATTCCATTCCATTCCATTCCATTTCTTTTTATTCCATTCCATTTCATTTCATTCCATTCCATTCCATTCCATTCTATTCCATTCCATTCGGGTTGATTCCATTCCATTCCATTCCATTCCATTCCATTTCATTCGGGTTCATTCCATTCCATTCCATTCCATTCCATTCCATTCAGTTGGATTCCATTCCATTCCATTCGATTCCATTCCATTCCATTCCATTCGGGTTTTTTCCATTGCATTCCATTCCATTCCCATCCATTCCATTCCATTCAATTTCATTCCATTCGCGTTGATTCCGTTCTATTCGATTCGATTTGATTTGATTCTATTTGATTCCATTCCATTCCATTCCATTAGGATGTATTTCCATTCCGTTCCATTCCATTCCATTCCATTCGGGTTGATTCCATTCCACTCCATTCCATTCCATTCCATTCCATTCCACTCCATTCCATTCCATTCCACTCCATTCCATTCCATTCCATTCTGGTTGATTCCACTCCAATCCATTCCATTCCATTCCATGCCATTCCATTGCAATCGTGTTGATTTCATTCCATTCCATTCCATTCTCTTCCATTCCATTCCATTCCATTCCACTCCATTGCATTCCATTCCATTTGGGTTGATTCTATTCCGTTCCATTCCATTCCATTCCAGTCGGGTTGAGTCCATTCCATTCCATTCCATTCCATTCGTGTTGATTCCCTTGAATTCCATTACATTCCATTTCATTCCATTCCATTGCATTGCATTCCAATCGGGTTGATTCCATTCCATCCCATTCTATTCCATTCCATTCCATTCCATTCAATTCCATTCCGGTGGATTCCATTCCATTCCATTCCAATCCATTCCATTCCATTCCATTCCATTCCATTCCATGCGGGTTGATTCCATTCGATTCCATTCTATTCCATTCCATTCCATTCCATTGCATTTAATTCCATGCCATTCGCGTTGATTGCATTCCATTCCATTCCTTTCCATTAGGGTTGATTCCACTCCATTCCACTCCATTCCATTCCACTACTTTAGGGTTGATTCCATTCCATTCGATTCCATTCCATTCCATTCCATTCCATTCCATTCCATTCCATTCCATTTCATTCCATTCCATTCCATTCCATTCCATTCCATTCCATTTCATTCCATTCCATTCCATTCCATTCCATTTCATTCCATTCCATTCCTTTCCATTCCATTTGGGTTGATTTCATTCCATTCCATTCCATTCCATTCCAGTCCATTCCATTCGGGTTGATTCGATTCCATTCCAGTCCATTCCATTCCATTCAATTCCATCCCACTCCATTCCATTTGGGTTGATTCCATTCCATTCCATACCATTACATTACATTTCATTCCAGTCTATTTCATTCGGTTTGATTCCATTCCATTCTCTTCCATTCCATTCCATTCCATTCCAGTCTGGTTGATTCCATTTCATTCCATTCCATTCCATTCGTTTCCATTCCATTCCATTCCTTTCCATTCCGTTCCATTCCGGTTGACTCCATTCCATTCCATTTCATTCCATTCCGTTCCATTTCATTCCATTCCATTCCATTCCATTCCATTTCATTTTATTCCATTCCATTCCATTCCATTACATTCTATTCCATTCCATTCGGGTTCATTCCATTCCATTCCATTCCGTTAGGGTTGATTGCATTCCATTCCACTCCATTCCATTCCATTCCATTTGCGTTGATTCCATTCCATTGCATTCCATTCCATTCCATTCTAGTTGATTGAATTCTATTCTATTCTATTCCATTCGGTTCCATTCCATTCCATTCCTTTCCATTCCATTCCATTCCGGTTGATTCCATTCCATTCCATTTCATTCCATTCCAATCCATTCCACTCCATTTTATTCCATTCCATTCCGTTTCATTCCATTCCATTCCATTTCATTCCATTCCATTCCATTCCATTTTATTGCATTCCATTCCATTTCATTCCATTCCATTCCATTCCATTCCACTGCATTCCATTCCATCCCATTCCATTCCATTGCATTCCATTCCATTCCATTCCATTCCATTCTATTCCATTCCATTCCATTCCATTCTATTCCATTCCTTTCCATTCCATTCCATTCCATTCCATTCTATTCCATTCCATTCGGATTGATTCCATTCCATTCCATCTCTTTCGGGTTCATTCCATTCCATTCCGTTCCATTCCATTCCAATCCATTCAATTCGGTTGGATTCCATTCTTTTCCATTCCATTCCATTCCATTTCGGTTGATTCCATTCCATTCCATTCCATTCCATTCCATTCCATTCCATTCCATTTCTGTTGATTCCATTCCATTCCATTCCATTCCATTCCATTCGGGATGATTCCATTCCATTCCATTCCATTCCATTCCATCCCATTCCATTCCGGTTGGTTCCATTCCATTCCATTCCACTCCATTCAACTGCATTCCATTCCATTCCGGTTGGTTCCATTCCATTCCATTCCATTCTGGTTTATTCCATTCCATTCCATTCCATTCCATTCCATTCCATTCGAGTTGATTCCATTCGTTTCCGCTCCATTTAATTCCATTCCATTCCAATCCATTCCATTTGGGTTGATTCAATTCCATTCCGTTCCATTGCATTACATTACATTCCAGTCCATTCCATTCGGGTTGACTCCCTTCCATTCCAGTCCATTCTATTCCATTCCATTCCAACCCATTCCATTCCATTTTGTTTGATTCCATGCCATTCCATACCATTATATTTCATTTCATTCCATTCCATTCCATTCGGTTTCATTCCATTCCATTCCATTCCATTCCATTCTTGTTGATTCCATTCCATTCCATTCCATTCGGTTCCATTCCATTCCATTCCATTCCGGTTGATTCCATTACATTCCATTCAATTCTATTCCATTCCATTCCATTCGCGTTGAGTCCATTCGATTCCATCCCATTCCATTCCATTCCATTCCATTCCGGTTGATTCCATTCCGTTCCGTTCCATTCCATTCCATTGCATTCCATTCCATTCCATTCCATCCCATTCCATTCCATTTGGTTTGATTCCATTGCATTCCATTACATTCCATTCCATTCCTTTCTGGTTGATTCCATTCGATTCCATTCCATTCCTTTCGGTTCCATTCCATTCCATTCCTTACCATTCCGTTCCATTCCGGTTGATTCCATTCCATTCCATTTCATTCCATTCCATTCCATTTCATTCCATTCCATTCCATTTCATTCCATTCCATTCCATTCCATTCCATTCCATTCCATTTCATTTTATTCCATTCCATTCCATTTCATTCCATTCCATTCCATTTCATTCCATTCCATTCCATTCCATTTTATTCCATTCCATTCCATTTCATTCCATTCCATTCCATTTCATTCCATTCAATTCCATTTCATTCCATTCCATTCCATTGCATTCCATTCCATTTCATACCATTCCATTCCATTGCATTTCATTTCAGTCCATTCCATTCCATTCCTTTCCATTCCATTTCATTGCATTCCATTCTATTCCATTGCATTTGGGTTGATTCCATTCCATTCCATTCCATTCCATTCCATTCCATTCCATTCCATTTCATTCGGGTTCACTCCTTTCCATTCCGTTCCATTCCATTCGGGTTCATTCCATTCCATTCCATTCCATTCCATTCAATTCGGTTGGATTCCATCCCATTCCATTCGATTCCATTCCATTCTATTCCATTCCATTCCATTCCATTCCATTCGGGTTGAATCCATACCCTTCCATTCCATTCCCATCCATTCCATTCCATTCAATTTCATTCCATTCGTGTTGATTCCATTCTATTCGATTCGGTTTTATTTGATTCGATTCCATTCCATTCCTTTCCATTCCATTAGGATTGATTCCATTCCGTTCCATTCCATTCCATTCCATTAGTGTTGATTCCATTCCATTCCCTTCCATTCCATTCCATTCCATTCCACTCTATTCCCTTCCATTCCACTCCACTCCATTCCATTCCATTCTATTCCATTCAATTCCATTACATTCCATTCCCTTCGGGTTGATTCCGTTCCAATCCATTGCATTCCATTTCATTCCATTCCTTTCCATCAGGGTTGATTCCATTCCATTCCATTCCATTCCATCCCCTTCCATTTGGCCTGATTCCATTCCATTCCATTCCATTCGGGTGGATTCCATGCTATTCCATTCCATTCCATTCCATTCCATTCCATTCCATTCCATTTCGGCTGATTCTATTCCATTCCATTCCTTTCCATTGCATTTGGGTTGATTCCATTCCATTCCATTCCATTCCATTCCATTCGGGATGATTCCTTTCCATTCCATTCCATTCCATTCAATTCCACTCGGGTTGATTCCATTCCATTCCATTCCATTCCATTCCATTATATTCCATTCCATTCCATTCCGGTTGATTCCATTCGATTCCATTCGATTCCATTCCATTCCATTCCATTCTATTCCATTCCATTCCTTTCGGGTTGATTCCATTTAATTCCATTCCAATTCATTCCATTAGATTCCATTCCGTTCGGTTTGATTCCATTCCATTCCATTCCATTCCATTGCATTCCATTCCGTTTGGGATGATTCCATTCCATTCCCTTCCATTCCATTCCATTCAATTCCATTACATTAGGGTTTTTTCCATTCCATTCCATTCCTTTGCGTTCCATTCCATTCCATTTGGGTTGATTACGTTCCATCCCAATCCATTCCATTCCATTCCATTCGCGTTGAGTCAATTCGATTCCATCCCATTCCATTCCATTCCATTCCATTCCGGTTGATTCCATTCCGTTCCGTTCCACTCCATTCCATTGCATTCCATTCCATTCCTTTCCATTCTGGTTGATTCCAGTCGATTCCATTCCATTCCATTCCATTCCGTTCGGGTTGAATCCATTCCATTCCATTCCATTTAATTCGATTCCATTCCAATTGGGTTGATTCCATTCCATTCCATTCCAATATATTCCAGTTCATTCCATTCGGGTTGATTCCATTCCACTCCATGCCATTCCATTCCATTCCATTCCATTGCATTCCATTCCATTCGTGTTGATTCCGTTCCATTCCATTCCATTCCATTCCATTCCATTCCATCCCATTCCATTCGGGTTGATTCCATTCCATTCCATTCCATTCGGGATGATTCCATTCCATTCCATTCCATTCCATTCCCCTTGGGTCGATTCCCTTCCATTCCATTCGATTCCAGTCCTTTCCATTCCACTCCATTCCGTTCCATTCCATTCCATTCCATTCCATGATTTTCCATTCCATTACATTCGGGTTGCTTCCGTTCGATTCCATTCCATTCCATTCCATTCCTTTCCGTTCCCGTCCTTTCGGGTTGATTCCATTTCATTCCATTTCATTCCATTCCTTCAGCGTTGAGATCATTCGATTCCATACCATTCCAATCCATTCCCTTCCATTCCGGTTGGTTCCATTCCATTCCATTCCATTGCACTCCATTCCATTCCATTCCTTTCTGGTTTATTCCATTCCATTCCATTCCATTCCATTCCATTCCATTCGGGTTGATTCCTTTCCTTTCAACTCCATTTAATTCCATTCCATTCCTTTCCATTCCATTTGGGTTGATTTCATTCCATTCCATTCAATTCCATTCCATTACATTCCAGTCCATTCCATTCGGGTTGATTCCTTTCCATTCCAGTCCATTCCATTCCATTCAATTCCATCCCATTCCATTCCATTTGGGTGGATTCCATTCCATTCCATACCATTACATTACATTTCATTCCAGTCTATTCCATTCGGTTTGATTCCATTCCATTCTATTCCATTCCATTCCATTCCATTCCAGTCTGGTTGATTCCATTCCATTCCATTCAATTCCATTCGTTTCCATTCCATTCCATTCCATTCCACTCAATTCCCTTCCATTCCACTCCATTCCATTCCATTCCATTCCATTCTATTCCATTCCTTTCCTTTCCATTGCAATCCATTCCCTTCGGGTTGATTTCTTTCCAATACATTCCATTCCATTTCGGTTGATTCCATTCCATTCCATTCCATTCCTGTCCATTCCATTCCATTCCTGATGATTCCATTGCATTCCATTCAATTCCACTCGTGTTGATTCCATTCTATTCCATTCCATTCCATTCCATTCCAGGATATTCCATTCCATTCCATTCCAGTTGATTCCATTCGATTCCAATCCATTCCATTCCATTCCATTCCATTCCATAAGAGTTGATTAAATTCCAATCCATTCCATCCCATTCCATTCCGTTCCACTCCATTCCAATCCATTCCTTTCCATTCCAATCCATTCCATTCCTTTCCATTCGGGTTGATTCCATTCGAGTCCATTCCATTCCATTCCAATCCATTCTATTCCATTCCATCCCATTCCATTCCATTCCATTCCATTCCGGTTGGTTCCATTCCATTGCATTCCATTCCACTCCATTCCATTCCATTCCATTCTGGTTTATTCAATTCCATTCCATTCCATTCCATTCCACTCCATTCCATTCCATTCCATTCCATTCGGGTTGATTCCATTCCTTTCCACTCCTTTTAATTCCATTCCATTCCAATCCATTCAATTTGGGTTGATTCCATTCCATTCCAGTCCATTCCATTCCATTCCATCCCATTCCATTCCATTTGGTTTGATTCCATTGCATTCCATTCCATTCCATTCCATTCTGGTTGATTCCATTCGATTCCATTCCATTCCATTCTGTTCCACTCCATTCCATTCCTTTCCATTCCATTCCATTCCGTTTGATTCCATTCCATTCCATTTCATTCCATTCCATTCCATTTCATTCCATTCCATTCCATTTCATTCCATTCCATTCCATTCCATTCCTTTCCATTCCATTCCATTCCATTCCATTCCATTCCATTCCATTTCATTCCATTCCATTGCATTTCATTTCAATCCATTCCATTCCATTCCTTTCCATTCCATTTCATTGCATTCCATTCTATTCCATTCCATTTGGGTTCATTCCATTCCATTCCATTCCATTCCATTCCATTCCATCCCATTCCATTCCATTTGGTTTGATTCCATTGCATTCAATTCCATTCCATTCCATTCCTTTATGGTTGATTCCATTCGATTCCATTCCATTTCATTCGGTTCCATTCCATTCCATTCCTTACCAATCCATTCCATTCCGGTTGATTCCATTCCATTCCATTTCATTCCATTCCATTCCATTTCATTCCATTCCATTCCATTTCATTCCATTCCATTCCATTCCATTTTATTCCATACCATTCCATTTCATTCCATTCCATTCCATTTCATTCCATTCCATTCCATTCCATTGCATTCCATTCCATTTCATTCCATTCCATTCCATTGCATTTCATTTCAGTCCATTCCATTCCATTCGTTTCCATTCCATTTCATTGCATTCCATTCTATTCCATTCCATTTGGGTTGATTCCATTCCATTCCATTCCATTCCATTAGATTTCATTCGGGTTCATTCCATTCCATTCCATTCCATTCCATTCGGGTTCATTCCATTCCATTACATTCCATTCCATTCCATTCGGTTGGATTCCATCCCATTCCATTCGATTCCATTCCATTCCATTCCATTCCATTCCATTCCATTCGGGTTGAATCCATACCCTTCCATTCCATTCCCATCCATTCCATTCCATTCAATTTCATTCCATTCGGGTTGCTTCCATTCTATTCGATTCGGTTTTATTTGATTCGATTCCATTCCATTCCGTTCCATTCCATTAGGGTTGATTCCATTCCGTTCCATTCAATTCCATTCCATTAGTGTTGATTCCATTCCATTCCATTCCATTCCATTCCATTCCATTCCATTCCATTCCACTCCATTCCCTTCCATTCCACTCCATTCCATTCCATTCCATTCTATTCCATTCCATTCCATTCTATTCCATTCCATTCCATTCCATTCCCTTCGGGTTGATTCCGTTCCAATCCATTCCATTCCATTTCATTCCATTCCATTCCATCAGGGTTGATTCCATTCCATTCCATTCCATTCCATTCCATTCCCTTCCATTTGGGCTGATTCCATTCCATTCCATTCCATTCCATTCCATTTCGGCTGATTCTATTCCATTCCATTCCTTTCCATTGCATTTGGGTTGATTCCATTCCATTCCATTCCATTCCATTCCATTCCATTCCATTATATTCCAGTTCATTCCGTTCCGGTTGATTCCATTCCACTCCATGCCACTCCATTCCATTCCTTGCCATTCCATTGCACTCCATTCCATTCTTGTTGATTCCATTCCATTCCATTCCATTCCATTCCATTCCATCCCATTCCATTCGGGTTGATTCCAGTCGATTCAATTCCATTCCATTCCATTCCATTCCATTCGGGTTGATTTCATTCCATTCCATTCCATTACATTCCATTCCTTTGGGTTGATTCCATTCCAATCCATTCCATTCCATTAGGGTTGTTTCCATTCCATTACATTACATTCCATTCCCTTCCATTCCATTTGGGTTAATTCCTTTGCATTCCATTCTATTCCATTCCATTCCATTCCATTCCAGTTGAATCCATTCCATTCCATTCCATTCCAATTCATTCCATTCCATTCCATTCGGGTGTATTCCATTCCATTCCATTCCATTCCATTCCATTCCATTTGGGTTGATTCCATTCCATTCCATTCCATTTGGGTTGATTCCATTCCATTCCATTCCATTCCATTCCATTCCATTCGGGATGATTCCATTCCATTCCATTCCATACCATTCCAAACAATTCCAATCTGGTTGATTCCATTCCACTCCATTCCATTCCATTCCATTCCACTATATTCCATTCCATTCCATTCTCGTTGATTCCATTCCAATCCATTCCATTCGTTTCCATTCCATTCCATTCCTTTCTATTCCATTCCATTCCGGTTGATTCCATTCCAGTCCATTTCATTCCATTCCATTCCATTTCATTTCATTCCATTCCATTCCATTTCATTCCATTCCATTCCGTTTCATTCCATTCCATTCCATTTCATTCCATTCCATTCCATTTCATTCCATTCCATTCCATTTCATTCCATTCCATTCCATTCCTTTTCATTTTATTCCATTCCATTTCATTTCATTCCATTCCATTCCATTCCATTCTATTCCATTCCATTCGGGTTAATTCCATTCCATTCCATTCCATTCCATTCCATTCCATTCCTTTCCATTTCATTCGGGTTCATTCCATTCCATTCCATTCCATTCCATTCCATTCAGGTGGATTCCATTCCATTGCATTCGATTCCATTCCATTCCATTCCATTCGGGGTTTTTCCATTGCATTCCATTCCATTCCCATTCATTCCATTCCATTCAATTTCATTCCATTCGTGTTGATTCCGTTCTATTCGATTC
This sequence comes from Pan paniscus, assembly GCF_029289425.2. NCBI lineage: Eukaryota > Metazoa > Chordata > Mammalia > Primates > Hominidae > Pan > Pan paniscus. Next base: position 45,056,487 of record NC_073268.2, on the reverse strand, counting down.
GATTTGATTTGATTCGATTCCATTCCATTCCATTCCATTCCATTGGGATGTGTTTCCATTCCGTTCCATTCCATTCCACTCCATTCGGGTTGATTCCATTCCACTCCATTACATTCCATTCCATTCCATTCCACTCCATTCCATTCCATTCCACTCCATTCCATTCCATTCCATTCTGGTTGATTCCACTCCAATCCATTACATTCCATTCCATGCCATTCCATTGCAATCGTGTTGATTTCATTCCATTCCATTCCATTCTCTTCCATTCCATTCCATTCCATTCCATTCCATTGCATTCCATTCCATTTGGGTTGATTCTATTCCATTCCATTACATTCCATTCAAGTCGGGTTGAGTCCATTCCATTCCATTCGTGTTGATTCCCTTCAATTCCATTACATTCCATTTCATTCCATTCCATTGCATTGCATTCCAATCGGGTTGATTCCATTCCATTCCATTCTATTCCATTCCATTCCATTCCATTCAATTCCATTACGGTGGATTCCATTCCATTCCATTCCAATCCATTCCATTCCATGCGGGTTGATTCCATTCGATTCCATTCCATTCCATTCCATTCCATTCCATTGCATTCCATTCCATTTGGGTTGATTCTATTCCATTCCATTACATTCCATTCAAGTCGGGTTGAGTCCATTCCATTCCATTCCATTACATTCGTGTTGATTCCCTTCAATTCCATTACATTCCATTTCATTCCATTCCATTGCATTGCATTCCAATCGGGTTGATTCCATTCCATTCCATTCTATTCCATTCCATTCCATTCCATTCCTTTCCATTAGGGTTGATTCCACTCCATTCCACTCCATTCCATTCCATTGAGGTTGATTCCATTCCATTCCATTCCACTCCTTTCCATTCCGTTAGGGTTGATTCCATTCCATTCCATTCCATTCCATGCCATTCCATTCCATTCCATTCCATTCCATTTCATTCCATTCCATTCCTTTCCATTCCATTTGGGTTGATTCCATTCCATTCCATTACATTCCATTCCATTACATTCCAGTCCATTCCATTCGGGTTGATTCGATTCCATTCCAGTCCATTACATTCCATTCAATTCCATCCCATTCCATTCCATTTGGGTTGATTTCATTCCATTCCATACCATTACATTACATTTCCTTCTGTCTGTTTCATTCGGTTTGATTCCATTCCATTCTCTTCCATTCCATTCCATTCCATTCCAGTCTGGTTGATTCCATTCCATTCCATTCCATTCCATTCGTTTCCATTCCATTCCATTCTTTCCATTCCATTCCATTCCTTTCCATTCCATTCCATTCCGGTTGACTCCATTCCATTCCATTTCATTCCATTCCATTCCATTTCATTCCATTCCATTCCATTCCATTCCATTTCATTTTATTCCATTCCATTCCATTACATTACATTCTATTCCATTCCATTCGGGTTCACTCCATTCCATTCCATTCCATTCCATTCCATTCCATTTCATTCGGGTTCATTCCATTCCATTCCATTCCATTAGGGTTGATTCCATTCCATTCCACTCCATTCCATTCCATTCCATTTGGATTGATTCCATTCCATTCCATTCCATTCCATTCCATTCCATTCCATTCTACTTGATTGAATTCCATTCTATTCTATTCCATTCGGTTCCATTCCATTCCATTCCTTTCCATGCCATTCCATTCCGGTTGATTCCATTCCATTCCATTTCATTCCATTCCAATCCATTCCATTCCATTTTATTCCATTCCATTCCGTTTCATTCCATTCCATTCCATTTCATTCCATTCCATTCCATTTTATTCCATTCCATTCCATTTCATTCCATTCCATTCCATTCCATTCCATTGCATTCCATTCCATCCCATTCCATGCCATTGCATTCCATTCCATTCCATTCCATTCTATTCCATTCCATTCCATTCCATTCTATTCCATTCCTTTCCATTCCATTCCATTCCATTCTAATCCATTCCATTCGGATTGATTCCATTCCATTCCATTCCATTCCATTCCATTCCATTTCATTTGGGTTCATTCCATTCCATTCTTTTCCATTCCATTCCAATTCATTCAATTCGGTTGGATTCCATTCTTTTCCAATCCTTTCCATTCCATTTCGGTTGATACCATTCCATTCCATTCCATTCCATTCCATTCCATTCGGGATGATTCCATTCCATTCCATTCCATTCCGGTTGGTTCCATTCCATTCCACTCCATTCAATTGCATTCCATTCCATTCCGGTTGGTTCCATTCCATTCCATTCCATTCTGGTTTATTCCATTCCATTCCATTCCATTCCATTCCATTCGAGTTGATTCCATTCGTTTCCGCTCCATTTAATTCCATTCCATTCCAATCCATTCCATTTGGGTTGATTCAATTCCATTCCGTTCCATTGCATTACATTACATTCCAGTCCATTCCATTCGGATTGACTCCATTCCATTCCAGTCCATTCTATTCCATTCCATTCCATCCCATTCCATTCCATTTTGTTTGATTCCATGCCATTCCATACCATTATATTACATTTCATTCCAGTCCATTCCATTCGGTTTGATTCCATTCCATTCCATTCCATTCCATTCTTGTTGATTCCATTCCATTCCATTCCATTCCATTCCATTCGGTTCCATTCCATTCCATTCCATTCCGGTGGATTCCATTACATTCCATTCAATTCCATTCCATTCCATTCCATTCGCGTTGAGTCCATTCGATTCCATCCCATTCCATTCCATTCCATTCCATTCTGGTTGATTCCATTCCGTTCCGTTCCATTCCATTGCATTCCATTCCATTCCATTCTGGTTGATTACAGTCGATTCCGTTCCATTCCATTCCATTCCGTTCGGGTTGATTCCATGTCATTCCTTTCCATTTAATTTGATTCCATTCCATTAGGGTTGATTCCATTCCATTCCATTCCATTCCATTCCAGTTTATTCCAATGGGGTTGATTCCATTCCATTCCATTCCATTCCATTCCATTCCTTTCTTTCGTGTTGATTCCATTCGATTCCATTCCATTCCATTCCATTCCATTCCATTCGGGTTGATACCATTCCATTCCATTGCATTCCATTCCATTCGGGATGATTCCATTCCATTCCATTCCATTCGATTCCATTCCATTCCCCTCGGGTTGATTCCCTTCCATTCCTTTCCATTCCAGTCCATTCCATTCCATTCCATTCCTTTCCATTGCATTCCATTCCATGATTTTCCATTCCATTGCATTCGGGTTGCGTCCGTTCAATTCCATTCCATTCCATTCCATTCCATTCCATTGCTTTCCATTCCAGTCCTTTCGGGTTGATTCCATTTCATTCCATTTCACTCCATTGTATTAGCGTTGAGTCCATTCGATTCCATCCCATTCCATTCCATTCCATTCCAGTTGGTTCCATTCCATTCCCTTCCACTCAAGTCCATTCCATTCCATTCTGGTTTATTCCATTCCATTCAATTCCGTTCCATTCCATTCCTTTCCATTCCATTCCATTCCATTCGGGTTGATTCCATTCGTTTGCACTCCATTTAATTCCATTCCATTCCAATCCATTCCATTTGTGTTGGTTCCATTCCATTCCACTCCATTGTATTACATTGCATTCCAGTCCATTCCATTCCATTCCATTGCATCCCATTCCATTCCATTTGGTTTGATTTCATTCCTTTCCATACCATCACATTCCATTCCATTCCATTCCATTCTGGTTGATTCCATTCCATTCCATTCCATTCCATTCGGTTCCATTCCATTCCATTCTTTTCCACTCCATTCCATTCCGGTTGATTCCATTCAATTCCATTTCACTCCATTCCATTCCATTTCATTCCATTCCATTCCATTCCATTCCATATCATTTTATTCCTTTCCATTCCATTTCATTCCATTCCATTACATTTCATTCCATTCCATTTCATTCCATTCCTTTCCATTCCATTCCATTCCATTCGGGTTGATTCCATTCCATTCCATTCCATTCCATTTCATTCGGGTTCATTCCATTCCATTCCATTCCATTCCATTCGGGATGATTCCATTCCATTCCATTCCATTCGATTCAATTCCATTCGGTTTGATTCCATTCCATTTCATTCCATTCCATTCCATTCCATTTTATTCCATTGCATTCCATTTCAGTCCATTCCATTCCATTCCATTCCATTGCATTCCATTCCATCCCATTCCATTCCATTGCATTCCATTCCATTCCATTCCATTCCATTCCATTCCATTCCAATCCATTCTATTCCATTCCATTCCATTCCATTCTATTCCATTCCTTTCCATTCCATTGCATTCCATTCCATTCTATTCCATTCCATTCGGATTGATTCCATTCCATTCCATTCCATTCCATTCCATTCCATTTCATTCGGGTTCATTCCATTCCATTCTGTTCCATTCCATTCCAATTCATTCAATTCGGTTGGATTCCATTCTTTTCCAATCCATTCCATTCCATTTCGGTTGATTCCATTCCATTCCATTCCATTCCATTTCTGTTGATTCCATTCCATTCCATTCCATTCCATTCCATTCCATTCCATTCGGGATGATTCCATTCCATTCCATTCCATTCCGGTTGGTTCCATTCCATTCCATTCCACTCCATTCAATTGCATTTCATTCCATTCCGGTCGGTTCCATTCCATTCCATTCCATTCCGGTTTATTCCATTCCATTCCATTCCATTCCATTCCATTCGAGTTGATTCCATTCGTTTCCGCTCCGTTTAATTCCATTCCATTCCAATCCATTCCATTTGGGTTGATTCAATTCCATTCCGTTCCATTCCATTACATTACATTCCAGTCCATTCCATTCGGGTTGACTCCATTCCATTCCAGTCCATTCTATTCCATTCCATTCCATCCCATTCCATTCCATTTGGTTTGATTCCATGCCATTCCATACCATTATATTACATTTCATTCCAGTCCATTCCATTCGGTTTGATTCCATTCCATTCCATTCCATTCCATTCTTGTTGATTCCATTCCATTCCATTCCATTCCATTCCATTCCATTCGGTTCCATTCCATTCCATTCCATTCCGGTTGATTCCATTCCATTCCATTCCTATCCATTCCATTCCATTCCATTCGCGTTGAGTCCATTCGATTCCATCCCATTCCATTCCATTCCATTCCATTCCGGTTGATTCCATTCCGTTCCGTTCCATTCCATTCCATTGCATTCCATTCCATTCCATTCTGGTTGATTACAGTCGATTCCGTTCCATTCCATTCCATTCCGTTCGGGTTGATTCCATGTCATTCCTTTCCATTTAATTTGATTCCATTCCATTAGGGTTGATTCCATTCCATTCCATTCCATTCCATTCCAGTTTATTCCAATGGGGTTGATTCCATTCCATTCCATTCCATTCCATTCCATTCCCTTCTTTCGTGTTGATTCCATTCGATTCCATTCCATTCCATTCCATTCCATTCAGGTTGATACCATTCCATTCCATTGCATTCCATTCCATTCGGGATGATTCCATTCCATTCCATTCCATTCCATTCCATTCCATTCCCCTCGGGTTTATTCCCTTCCATTCCATTCCATTCCAGTCCATTCCATTCCATTCCATTCCTTTCCATTGCATTCCATTCCATGATTTTCCATTCCATTGCATTCGGGTTGCTTCCGTTCAATTCCATTCCATTCCATTCCATTCCATTCCATTCCATTCCATTCCATTGCTTTCCATTCCAGTCCTTTCGGGTTGATTCCATTTCATTCCATTTCACTCCATTGTATTAGCGTTGAGTCCATTCGATTCCATCCCATTCCATTCCATTCCATTCCAGTTGGTTCCATTCCATTCCCTTCCACTCAATTCCATTCCATTCCATTCTGGTTTATTCCATTCCATTCAATTCCGTTCCATTCCATTCCTTTGCATTCCATTCCATTCCATTCGGGTTGATTCCATTCGTTTGCACTCCATTTAATTCCATTCCATTCCAATCCATTCCATTTGGGTTGGTTCCATTCCATTCCACTCCATTGTATTACATTGCATTCCAGTCCATTCCATTCCATTCCATTGCATCCCATTCCATTCCATTTGGTTTGATTTCATTCCTTTCCATACCATCACATTCCATTCCATTCCATTCCATTCTGGTTGATTCCATTCCATTCCATTCCATTCCATTCGGTTCCATTCCATTCCATTCTTTTCCACTCCATTCCATTCCGGTTGATTCCATTCAATTCCATTTCACTCCATTCCATTCCATTTCATTCCGTTCCATTCCATTCCATATCATTTTATTCCTTTCCATTCCATTTCATTCCATTCCATTCCATTTCATTCCATTCCATTTCATTCCATTCCTTTCCATTCCATTCCATTCCATTCGGGTTGATTCCATTCCATTCCATTCCATTCCATTTCATTCGGGTTCATTCCATTCCATTCCATTCCATTCCATTCGGGATGATTCCATTCCATTCCATTCCATTCGATTCAATTCCATTCGGTTTGATTCCATTCCATTTCATTCCATTCCATTCCATTCCATTTTATTCCATTCCATTCCATTTCATTCCATTCCATTCCATTCCATTCCATTGCATTCCATTCCATCCCACTCCATTCCATTGCATTCCATTCCATTCCATTCCATTCCATTCCATTCTATTCCATTCCATTCCATTCCATTCTATTCCATTCCTTTCCATTCCATTCCATTCCATTCCATACCATTCTATTCCATTCCATTCGGATTGATTCCATTCCATTCCATTCCATTCCATTTCATTCGGGTTCATTCCATTCCATTCTGTTCCATTCCATTCCAATTCATTCAATTCGGTTGGATTCCATTCTTTTCCAATCCATTCCATTCCATTTCGGTTGATTCCATTCCATTCCATTCCATTCCATTCCATTCCATTCCATTCCATTCCATTTCTGTTGATTCCATTCCATTCCATTCCATTCCATTCCATTCCATTCCATTCGGGATGATTCCATTCCATTCCATTCCATTCCATTCCATTCCGGTTGGTTCCATTCCATTCCATTCCACTCCATTCAATTGCATTCCATTCCATTCCGGTTGGTTCCATTCCATTCCATTCCATTCCGGTTTATTCCATTCCATTCCATTCCATTCCATTCCATTCGAGTTGATTCCATTCGTTTCCGCTCCATTTAATTCCAATCCATTCCAATCCATTCCATTTGGGTTGATTCAATTCCATTCCGTTCCATTGCATTACATTACATTCCAGTCCATTCCATTCGGGTTGACTCCCTTCCATTCTAGTCCATTCTATTCCATTCCATTCCATCCCATTCCATTCCATTTTGTTTGATTCCATGCCATTCCATACCATTATATTACATTTCATTCCAGTCCATTCCATTCGGTTTGATTCCATTCCATTCCATTCCATTCCATTCTTGTTGATTCCATTCCATTCCATTCCATTCCATTCCATTCCATTCTGTTCCATTCCATTCCATTCCATTCCGGTTGATTCCATTACATTCCATTCAATTCCATTCCATTCCATTCCATTCGCGTTGAGTCCATTCGTTTGCACTCCATTTAATTCCATTCCATTCCAATCCATTCCATTTGGGTTGTTTCCATTCCATTCCACTCCATTGTATTACATTGCATTCCAGTCCATTCCATTCCATTCCATTGCATCCCATTCCATTCCATTTGGTTTGATTTCATTCCTTTCCATACCATCACATTCCATTCCATTCCATTCCATTCCATTCCATTCTGATTGATTCCATTCCATTCCATTCCATTCCATTTGGTTCCATTCCATTCCATTCTTTTCCACTCCATTCCATTCCGGTTGATTCCATTCAATTCCATTTCATTCCATTCCATTCCATTCCATTCCATTCCATTCCATTCCATTCTATATCATTTTATTCCTTTCCATTCCATTTCATTCCATTCCATTACATTTCATTCCACTCCATTTCATTCCATTCCTTTCCATTCCATTCCATTCCATTCGGGTTGATTCCATTCCATTCCATTCCATTCCATTCCATTTCATTCGGGTTCATTCCATTACATTCCATTCCATTCCATTCGGGATGATTCCATTCCATTCCATTCCATTCGATTCAATTCCATTCGGTTTGATTCCATTCCATTCCATTCCATTCCATTCCTTTCCATTCCATGATATTCCATTCCATTCCATTCCGGTTGATTCCATTTGATTCCATTCAATTCGATTCCATTCCATTCCATTCTATTCCATTCCATTGTTTTCCGGTTGATTCTATTTCATTTCATTCTAATTCATTCCATTAGATTCCATTCCGTTCGGGTGGATTCCATTCCATTCCATTGCATTCCATTCCATTCAATTCCATTCAATTAGGGTTAGCTCCATTCCGTTCCATTACCTTGCGTTCCATTCCATTCCATTCGGGTTGATTCCATTCCATCCCATTCCATTCCATTCTATTCCATTCACGTTGAGTCCATTCCATTCCATCCCATTCGATTCCACTCCATTCCATTCCGGTTGATTCCATTCCGTTCCATTCCATTTAAATTCCATTGCATTTCATTCCATTCCATTCCATTCCATTCCATTCCATTCGGATTGATTCCATTCCATTCCATTCCATTCCATTCCATTCCACTCCATTCCTTTCCATTCCATTCGGGTTGATTCCGCTCCATTCCATTCCATTGCATTCCATTGCATTTGGGTTGATTTCATTCCATTCCATTCCATTCTATTCCTTTCCTTTCCATTCCTTTCCACTCCATTCCATTCCATTCCAGTCGGGTTGATTCCATGCCATTCCATTCCATTCCATTCGTGTTGATTCCGTTTGATTCGATTCCATTCCATTTCATTCCATTCCATTCCATTCCATTCCATTCCATTCCATTCCAGTCGGGTTGATTCCATTCCATTCCATTCCATTCCATTCCATTCCATTCCAATCCATTCCATTTCATTCCATTCCATTCCATACCGGTTGATTCCTTTCGATTCCATTCTATTCCATTCCATTCCATTCCATTCATTTCCATTCGTGTTGATTCCATTCCATTCAATGCCAATCTATTCCATTCCATTCTATTCCATTAGGGTAGATTCCATTCCGTTCCATTCCATTCCAATCCATTGCATTCCATTCCATTCCATTCCATTCCATTCTGGTTGATTCCAGTCGATTCCATTCCATTCCGTTCGGGTTGATTCCATTCCATTCCTTTCCATTTAATTCGATTCCATTCCATTTGGGTTGATTCCATTCCATTCCATTCCAGTTCATTCCATTCGGGTTGATTCCATTCCACTCCATTCCATTCCGTTCCATTCAATTCCATTCCATCCCATTCCATTCCATTCGGGTTGATTCCATTCCATTCAATTCCATTCTATACCATTTCATTCGGGATGATTCCATTCCATTCCATTCCATTCCATTCCATTCCCCTCGGGTTGATTCCCTTCCATTCCATTCCATTTCATTCCATTCCATTCCATTCCATTTCATTCCATTCCATTCCATTCCATTCCATTCCATTCCGTTCCATTCCATTGCATTCCATGATTTTCCATTCCATTCCATTCGGGTTGCTTCCGTTCGATTCCATTCCATTCCATTCCAATACTTTGCGTTCCATTCCATTCCATTCCGTTCCATTCCATTCCATTCCATGATTTTCCATTCCATTCCATTCGGGTTGCTTCCGTTCGATTCCATTCCATTGCATTCCATTACTTTCCGTTCCATTCCTTTCGTGTTGATTCCATTTCAATCCATTTCATTCCATTCCATTAGCCTTGAGTCCATTCTATTCCATCCCATTCCATTCCATTCCATTCCGGTTGGTTCCATTCCATTCCATTTCATTCCTCTCCATTCCATTCCATTCCATTCTGGTTTATTCCATTCCATTCCATTCCATTCCATTCCATTCCATTCCATTTGTGTTGATTCCATTCCTTTCCACTCCATTTAATTCCATTCCATGCCATTTGGGTTGATTCCATGCCATTCCATTCCATTCCATTATATTCCATTACATTCTAGTCCATTCCATTTGGGTTGATTCCGTTCCATTCCAGTCCATTCCATTCCATTCCTTCCCATTCCATTCCATTTGGGTTGAGTCCATTCCATTCCATGCCATTACATTACATTTCATTCCAGTCGATTCCATTCGGTTTGATTCCATTCCATTCCATTCCATTCCATTCCAATCCATTCGATTCGAATCCATTCCATTCCATTCCATTCCATTCTGGTTCTTTCCATTCCATTCCATTCCATTCCTTTCCATTCCATTCCATTCCGGTTGATTCCATTCCATTCCATTTCATTCCATTCCATTCCATTCCATTTCATTCCATTCCATTTCATTTCATTCCATTCCATTGCATTTCATTTCATTCCATTCCATTCCATTTCATTCCATACCATTCCATTTCATTTCATTCCATTCCATTCCATTTCATTCCATTCCATTCCATTCCATTTCATTTTATTCCATTCCATTCCATTTCATTCCATTCCATTCCATTCCATTCCATTTCATTCCATTCCATTCCATTCCATTCCATTTCATTCCATTCCGTTCCATTCCATTCCATTCCACTCCATTCCGTTCCATTCGGGTTGTTTCTATTCCATTCCATTCCATTCCATTCCATTCCATTCGGGTTCATTCCATTCCTTTCCATTCCATTCCATTCTATTCCATTCGGGTGGATTCCATTCCATTCCATTCCATTCCATTCCATTCCAATCGGGTTGTTTCCATTGCATTCCATTCCATTCCCATCCATTCCATTCCATTCAATTTCATTTCATTCGCGTTGATTCCATTCTATTCGATTCGATTTGATTTGATTCGATTCCACTCCATTCCAGTCCATTCCATTAGGGTTTATTACCATTCCGTTCCATTCCATTCCATTCCATTCGGGATGACTCCATACCATTCGATTCCATTCCATTCTACTCCTTTCCTTTCCATTCCATTCGGGTTGATTCCATTCCACTCCATTCCATTGCATTCCGTTCCATTCCATTCCATTCCACTCCATTCCATTCCAATCCACTCCATTCCATTCCGGTTGATTCCACTCCATTCCATTCCATTACATTCCATGCCATTCCATTGCAATTGTGTTGATTTCATTCCATTCCATTCCATTCTATTCCATTCCATTCCATTCCATTCCACTCCATTGCATTTCATTCCATTCCATTTGGGTTGATTCCATTCCATTCCATTCCATTCCATTCCAGTCGAGTTCATTCCATTCCATATCCATTCCATTCCATTCCATTCGTGTTTATTCCCTTCCATTCCATTCCATTCCATTTCATTCCATTCCATAGCATTGCATTCCAGTCGGTTGATTCCATTCCATTCCACTCTATTCCATTCCATTCCATTCCACTCCATTCCATTCCATTCCGGTGGATTCCATTGCATTCCATTCCAATCCATTCCATTCCATTCCATTCAATTCCATTCCATTCCATTAGGGTTGATTCCATTCCATTTCACTCCATTCCATGCCATTCCATTTGGGTTGATTCCAGTCCATTCCATTCCATTCCATTGCATTCCATTCCATTCCATTCGGGATGATTCCATTCCATTCCATTCCATACCATTCCATTCAATTCCAGTCGGGTTGATTCCATTCCATTCCATTCCATTCCATTCCATTCCATTCCATTCCATTGCATGATATTCCATTCCATTCCATTCCGGTTGATTCCATTCGATTCCATTCGATTCCATTCCATTCCATTCCATTTCATTCCACAAGAGTTGATTAAATTCCATTCCATTCCATTCCATTCCATTCCGTTCCATTCCATTCCATTCCATTCCATTCCATTCGGGTTGATTCCATTCGAGTCCATTCCATTCCATTCCAATCCATCCTATTCCATTCCATTCAATTCCATTCCATTCCATTCCATTCCATTCCATTCCATTCCATTTGTGTTGATTCCATTCCGTTCCACTCCATTCCATTCCACTCCATTCCCTTCCATTCCACTCCATTCCATTCCATTCCATTCTATTCCATTCCATTCCATTACATTCCATTCCCTTCGGGTTGATTCCGTTCCAATCCATTCCATTCCATGCCATTCCATTTCATTACATCAAGGTTGATTCCATTCCATTCCATTCCATTCCATTCCATTCCCTTCCATTTGGGCTGATTCCATTCCATTCCATTCCATTCCATTCCATTCGGGTGGATTCCATGCTATTCCATTCCATTCCATTCCATTCCATTCCATTTCGGCTGATTCTATCCCATTCCATTCCTTTCCATTGCATTTGGGTTGATTCCATTCCATTCCATTCCATTCCATTCCATTCCATTCCATTCCATTCTATTCGGGATGATTCCATTCCATACCATTCCATTCAATTCCACTCGGGTTGATTCCATTCCATTCCATTCCATTCCATTCCATTTAATTCGATTCCATTCCATTCGGGTTGATTCCATTCCATTCCAGTCCATTCCATTCCATTCCATCCCATTCCATTCCATTTGGTTTTATTCCATTCCATTCCAAACCATTATATTACATTTCATTCCAGTCCATTCCATTCGGTTTGATTCCATTCCATTCCATTCCATTCCATTCTGTTCCATTCCATTCCATTCCTTTCCATTCCATTCCATTCCATTCCAGTTGATTCCATTCCATTCCATTTCATTCCATTGCATTCCATTCCATTTCTTTTTACTCTATTCCATTCCATTTCATTCCATTCCATTCCATTCCATTCCATTCCATTCCATTCCTTTCTGGTTGATTCCATTCGATTCCATTCCATTCCATTCGGTTCCATTCCATTCCATTCCTTACCATTCCATTCCATTCTGGTTGATTCCATTCCATTCCATTTCATTCCATTCCATTTCATTTCATTCCATTCCCTTCCATTTCATTCCATTCCCTTCCATTCCATTCCATTTCATTTTATTCCATTCCAATCCATTTCATTCCATTCCATTCCATTTCATTCCATTCCATTCCATTCCATTTTATTCCATACCATTCCATTTCATTCCATTCCATTCCATTTCATTCCATTCCATTCCATTTCATTCCATTCCATTCCATTCCATTCCATTCCATTCCATTGCATTCCATTCCTTTTCATTCAATTCCATTCCAATGCATTTCATTTCAGTCCATTCCATTCCATTCCTTTCCATTCCATTTCATTGCATTCCATTCTATTCCATTCCATTTGGGTTGATTCCATTCCATTCCATTCCATTAGATTTCATTCGGGTTCATTCCATTCCATTTCATTCCATTCCATTCGGGTTCATTCCATTCCATTCCATTCCATTCCATTCCATTCCATTCGGTTGGATTCCATCCCATTCCATTCGATTCCATTCCATTCCATTCCATTCCATTCCATTCGGGTTGAATCCATACCCTTTCATTCCATTGCCATCCATTCCATTCCATTCAATTTCATTCCATTCGGGTTGATTCCATTCTATTCGATTCGGTTTTATTTGATTCGATTCCATTCCATTCCTTTCCATTCCATTAGGGTTGATTCCATTCCGTTCCATTCCATTCCATTCCATTAGTGTTGATTCCATTCCATTCCATTCCATTCCATTCCATTCCACTCCATTCCCTTCCATTCCAATCCATTCCATTCCATTCCATTCTATTCCATTCCATTCCATTCCATTCCCTTCGTGTTCATTCCGTTCCAATCCATTCCATTCCATTTCATTCCATTCCATTCCATCAGGGTTGATTCCATTCCATTCCATTCCATTCCATTCCATTCCATTCCATTATATTCCATTCCATTCCATTCCGGTTGATTCCATTCGATTCCATTCGATTCCATTCCATTCCATTCCATTCTATTCCATTCCATTCCTTTCGGGTTGATTCCATTTCATTCCATTCCAATTCATTCCATTAGATTCCATTCCGTTCGGTTTGATTCCATTCCATTCCATTCCATTCCATTGCATTCCATGCCTTTTGGATGATTCCATTCCATTCCCTTCCATTCCATTCCATTCAATTCCATTACATTAGGGTTGGTTCCATTCCATTACATTCCTTTGCGTTCCATTCAATTCCATTCGGGTTGATTCCGTTCCATCACATTCCATTCCATTCCATTCCATTCGCGTTGAGTCCATTCGATTCCATCCCATTCCATTCCATTCCATTCCGGTTGATTCCATTCCGTTCCGTTCCATTCCATTCCATTGCATTCCATTCCATTCCTTTCCATTGTGGTTGATTCCAGTGGATTCAATTCCATTCCATTCCATTCCATTCCGTTCGGGTTGATTCCATTCCATTCCATTCCATTTAATTCAATTCCATTCCATTTGGGTTGATTCCATTCCATTCCATTCCATTCCATTCCATTATATTCCAGTTCATTCCATTCCGCTTGATTCCATTCCACTCCATGCCACTCCATTCCATTCCATTCCATGCCATTCCATTGCATTCCATTCCATTCTTGTTGATTCCATTCCATTCCATTCCATTCCATTCCATCCCATTCCATTCGGGTTGATTCCAGTCGATTCAATTCCATTCCATTCAATTCCATTCCGTTCGGGTTGATTTCATTCCATTCCATTCCATTCCCTTTGGGTTGATTCCATTCCAATCCAATCCATTCCATTAGGGTTGTTTCCATTCCATTTCATTACATTCCATTCCCTTCCTTTCCGTTTGGGTTGATTCCTTTCCATTCCATTCTATTCCATTCCATTCCATTCGGGTTGAATCCATTCCACTCCATTCCATTCCAATTCATTCCATTCCATTCCATTCGGGTGTATTCCATTCCATTCCATTCCATTCCATTCCATTCCATTTGGGTTGATTCCATTCCATTCCATTCCATTCCATTCGGGATGATTCCATTCCATTCCATTCCATACCATTCCAAACAATTCCAATCTGGTTGATTCCATTCCACTCCATTCCATTCCATTCCATTCCACGATATTCCATTCCATTCCATTCTGGTTGATTCCATTCAATTCCATTCCATTCCATTCGTTTCCATTCCATTCCATTCCTTTCTATTCCATTCCATTCCGGTTGATTCCATTCCAGTCCATTTCACTCCATTCCATTCCATTTCATTTCATTCCATTCCATTCCATTTCATTCCATTCCATTCCGTTTCATTCCATTCCATTCCATTTCATTCCATTCCATTCCATTTCATTCCATTCCATTCCATTCCATTTCTCTTTATTCCATTCCATTTCATTTCATTCCATTCCATTCCATTCCATTCTATTCCATTCCATTCGGGTTGATTCCATTCCATTCCATTCCATTTCATTCGGGTTCATTCCATTCCATTCCATTCCATTCAGTTGGATTCCATTCCATTCCATTCCATTCCATTCCATTCCATTCGGGTTTTTTCCATTGCATTCCATTCCATTCCCATCCATTCCATTCCATTCAATTTCATTCCATTCGCGTTGATTCCGTTCTATTCGATTCGATTTGATTTGATTCGATTCGATTCCATTCCATTCCATTAGGATGTATTTCCATTCCATTCCATTCCATTCCATTCCATTCGGGTTGATTCCATTCCACTCCATTCCATTCCATTCCATTCCATTCCACTCGATTCCATTCCATTCCACTCCATTCCATTCCATTCCATTCTGGTTGATTCCACTCCAATCCATTCCATTCCATTCCATGCCATTCCATTGCAATCGTGTTGATTTCATTCCATTCCATTCCATTCTCTTCCATTCCATTCCATTCCATTCCACTCCATTGCATTCCATTCCATTTGGGTTGATTCTATTCCATTCCATTCCATTCCATTCCAGTCGGGTTGAGTCCATTGCATTCCATTCCATTCCATTCGTGTTGATTCCCTTCAATTCCATTACATTCCATTTCATTCCATTCCATTGCATTGCATTCCAATCGGGTTGATTCCATTCCATTACATTCTATTCCATTCCATTCCATTCCATTCAATTCCACTCCGCTGGATTCCATTCCATTCCATTCCAATCCATTCCATTCCATTCCATTCCATTCCATTCCATTCCATTCCGTTCCATGCGGGTTGATTCCATTCGATTCCATTCTATTCCATTCCATTCCATTCCATTGCATTTAATTCCATGCCATTCGCGTTGATTGCATTCCATTCCATTCCATTCCATTCCTTTCCATTAGGGTTGATTCCACTCCATTCCACTCCATTCCATTCCACTACTTTAGGGTTGATTCCATTCCATTCGATTCCATTCCATTCCATTCCATTCCATTGAGGTTGATTCCATTTCATTCCATTCCACACCTTTCCATTCCGTTAGGGTTGATTCCATTCCATTCCATTCCATTCCATTCCATTCCATTCCATTCCATTCCATTTCTTTTTATTCCATTCCATTTCATTTCATTCCATTCCATTCCAATCCATTCTATTCCATTCCATCCCATTCCATTCCATTCCGGTTGGTTCCATTCCATTGCATTCCATTCCACTCCATTCCATTCCATTCCATTCTGGTTTATTCAATTCCATTCCATTCCATTCCATTCCATTCCTTTCCATTCCATTCCATTCCATTCCATTCCGGTTGATTCCATTCCTTTCCACTCCTTTTAATTCCATTCCATTCCAATCCATTCCATTTGGGTTGATTCCATTCCATTCCATTACATTACATTGCATTCCAGTCCATTCCATTCGGGTTGATTCCATTCCATTCCAGTCCATTCCATTCCATTCCATTCTGTTCCACTCCATTCCATTCCTTTCCATTCCATTCCATTCCGGTTGATTCCATTCCATTCCATTTCATTCCATTCCATACCATTTCATTCCATTCCATTCCATTTCATTCCATTCCATTCCATTTCATTCCATTCCATTCCATTTCATTCCATTCCATTCCATTCCATTCCTTTCCTTTCCATTCCATTGCATTCCATTCCATTCCATTCCATTCCATTTCATTCCATTCCATTGCATTTCATTTCAGTCCATTCCATTCCATTCCTTTCCATTCCATTTCATTTCATTCCATTCTATTCCATTCCATTTGGGTTGATTCCATTCCATTCCATTCCATTCCATTCCATTCCATTCCATCCCATTCCATTCCATTTGGTTTGATTCCATTGCATTCCATTCCATTGCATTCCATTCCTTTCTGGTTGATTCCATTCGATTCCATTCCATTCCATTCGGTTCCATTCCATTCCATTCCTTACCATTGCATTCCATTCCTTTTCATTCCATTCCATTCCATTGCATTTAATTTCAGTCCATTCCATTCCATTCCTTTCCATTCCATTTCATTGCATTCCATTCTATTCCATTCCATTTGGGTTGATTCCATTCCATTCCATTCCATTCCATTCCATTAGATTTCATTCGGGTTCATTCCATTCCATTTCATTCCATTCCATTCGGGTTCATTCCATTCCATTCCATTCCATTCCATTCCATTCGGTTGGATTCCATCCCATTCCATTCGATTCCATTCAATTCCATTCCATTCCATTCCATTCCATTCGGGTTGAATCCATATCCTTTCATTCCATTCGGGTTGAATCCATACCCTTTCATTCCATTCCCATCCATTCCATTCCATTCAATTTCATTCCATTCGGGTTGATTCCATTCTATTCGATTCGGTTTTATTTGATTCGATTCCATTCCATTCCTTTCCATTCCATTAGGGTTGATTCCATTCCGTTCCATTCCATTCCATTCCATTAGTGTTGATTCCATTCCATTCCATTCCATTCCATTCCATTCCATTCCACTCCATTCCCTTCCATTCCACTCCATTCCATTCCATTCCATTCCTTTCCATTCCATTCCATTCCCTTCCATTTGGGCTGATTCCATTCCATTCCATTCCATTCCATTTCGGCTGATTCAATTCCATTCCATTCCTTTCCATTGCATTTGGTTTGATTCCATTCCATTCCATTCCATTCCATTCCATTCCATTCCATTCCTTTCCATTCGGGATGATTCCATTCCATTCCATTCCATTCCATTCCATTCCACTCTGGTTGATTCCATTCCATTCCATTCCATTCCATTCCATTCCATTATATTCCATTCCATTCCATTCCGGTTGATTCCATTGGATTCCATTCGATTCCATTCCATTCCATTCCATTCTATTCCATTCCATTCCTTTCGGGTTGAATCCATTTCATTCCATTCCAATTCATTCCATTAGATTCCATTCCGTTCGGTTTGATTCCATTCCATTCCATTCCATTCCATTGCATTCCATGCCTTTTGGGATGATTCCATTCCATTCCCTTCCATTCCATTCCATTCAATTCCATTACATTAGGGTTGGTTCCATTCCATTCCATTCCTTTGCATTCCATTCCATTCCATTCGGGTTGATTCCGTTCCATCACATTCCATTCCATTCCATTCCATTCGCGTTGAGTCCATTCGATTCCATCCCATTCCATTCCATTCCATTCCGGTTGATTCCATTCCGTTCCGTTCCATTCCATTCCATTGCATTCCATTCCATTCCTTTCCATTCTGGTTGATTCCAGTCGATTCAATTCCATTCCATTCCATTCCATTCCGTTCGGGTTGATTCCATTCCATTCCATTCCATTTAATTCGATTCCATTCCATTTGGGTTGATTCCATTCCATTCCATTCCATTCCATTCCATTATATTCCAGTTCATTCCATTCCGGTTGATTCCATTCCACTCCATGCCACTCCATTCCATTCCATTCCATGCCATTCCATTGCATTCCATTCCATCCTTGTTGATTCCATTCCATTCCATTCCATTCCATTCCATTCCATCCCATTCCATTCGGGTTGATTCCAGTCGATTCAATTCCATTCCATTCCATTCCATTCCGTTCGGGTTGATTTCATTCCATTCCATTCCATTACATTCCATTCCCTTTGGGTTGATTCCATTCCAATCCAATCCATTCCATTAGGGTTGTTTCCATTCCATTCCATTACATTCCATTCCCTTCCTTTCCGTTTGGGTTGATTACTTTCCATTCCATTCTATTCCATTCCATTCCATTCCATTCGGGTTGAATCCATTCCACTCCATTCCATTCCAATTCATTCCATTCCATTCCATTCGGGTGTATTCCATTCCATTCCATTCCATTCCATTCCATTTGGGTTGATTCCATTCCATTCCATTCCATTCCATTCCATTCGGGATGATTCCATTCCATTCCATTCCATACCATTCCAAACAATTCCAATCTGGTTGATTCCATTCCACTCCATTCCATTCCACGATATTCCATTCCATTGCATTCTGGTTGATTCCATTCCATTCCATTCCTTTCTATTCCATTCCATTCCGGTTGATTCCATTCCAGTCCATTTCACTCCACTCCATTCCATTTCATTTCATTCCATTCCATTCCATTTCATTCCATTCCATTCCGTTTCATTCCATTCCATTCCATTTCATTCCATTCCATTCCATTTCATTCCATTCCATTCCATTCCATTTCTTTTTATTCCATTCCATTTCATTTCATTCCATTCCATTCCATTCCATTCTATTCCATTCCATTCGGGTTGATTCCATTCCATTCCATTCCATTCCATTCCATTTCATTCGGGTTCATTCCATTCCATTCCATTCCATTCCATTCCATTCAGTTGGATTCCATTCCATTCCATTCGATTCCATTCCATTCCATTCCATTCGGGTTTTTTCCATTGCATTCCATTCCATTCCCATCCATTCCATTCCATTCAATTTCATTCCATTCGCGTTGATTCCGTTCTATTCGATTCGATTTGATTTGATTCTATTTGATTCCATTCCATTCCATTCCATTAGGATGTATTTCCATTCCGTTCCATTCCATTCCATTCCATTCGGGTTGATTCCATTCCACTCCATTCCATTCCATTCCATTCCATTCCACTCCATTCCATTCCATTCCACTCCATTCCATTCCATTCCATTCTGGTTGATTCCACTCCAATCCATTCCATTCCATTCCATGCCATTCCATTGCAATCGTGTTGATTTCATTCCATTCCATTCCATTCTCTTCCATTCCATTCCATTCCATTCCACTCCATTGCATTCCATTCCATTTGGGTTGATTCTATTCCGTTCCATTCCATTCCATTCCAGTCGGGTTGAGTCCATTCCATTCCATTCCATTCCATTCGTGTTGATTCCCTTGAATTCCATTACATTCCATTTCATTCCATTCCATTGCATTGCATTCCAATCGGGTTGATTCCATTCCATCCCATTCTATTCCATTCCATTCCATTCCATTCAATTCCATTCCGGTGGATTCCATTCCATTCCATTCCAATCCATTCCATTCCATTCCATTCCATTCCATTCCATGCGGGTTGATTCCATTCGATTCCATTCTATTCCATTCCATTCCATTCCATTGCATTTAATTCCATGCCATTCGCGTTGATTGCATTCCATTACATTCCTTTCCATTAGGGTTGATTCCACTCCATTCCACTCCATTCCATTCCACTACTTTAGGGTTGATTCCATTCCATTCGATTCCATTCCATTCCATTCCATTCCATTCCATTCCATTCCATTCCATTCCATTTCATTCCATTCCATTCCATTCCATTCCATTTCATTCCATTCCATTCCTTTCCATTCCATTTGGGTTGATTTCATTCCATTCCATTCCATTCCATTCCAGTCCATTCCATTCGGGTTGATTCGATTCCATTCCAGTCCATTCCATTCCATTCAATTCCATCCCATTCCATTCCATTTGGGTTGATTCCATTCCATTCCATACCATTACATTACATTTCATTCCAGTCTATTTCATTCGGTTTGATTCCATTCCATTCTCTTCCATTCCATTCCATTCCATTCCAGTCTGGTTGATTCCATTTCATTCCATTCCATTCCATTCGTTTCCATTCCATTCCATTCCTTTCCATTCCGTTCCATTCCGGTTGACTCCATTCCATTCCATTTCATTCCATTCCGTTCCATTTCATTCCATTCCATTCCATTCCATTCCATTTCATTTTATTCCATTCCATTCCACTCCATTCCATTCCATTCCATTTGCGTTGATTCCATTCCATTCCATTCCATTCCATTCCATTCTAGTTGATTGAATTCTATTCTATTCTATTCCATTCGGTTCCATTCCATTCCATTCCTTTCCATTCCATTCCATTCCGGTTGATTCCATTCCATTCCATTTCATTCCATTCCAATCCATTCCACTCCATTTTATTCCATTCCATTCCGTTTCATTCCATTCCATTCCATTTCATTCCATTCCATTCCATTCCATTTTATTGCATTCCATTCCATTTCATTCCATTCCATTCCATTCCATTCCACTGCATTCCATTCCATCCCATTCCATTCCATTGCATTCCATTCCATTCCATTCCATTCCATTCTATTCCATTCCATTCCATTCCATTCTATTCCATTCCTTTCCATTCCATTCCATTCCATTCCATTCTATTCCATTCCATTCGGATTGATTCCATTCCATTCCATCTCTTTCGGGTTCATTCCATTCCATTCCGTTCCATTCCATTCCAATCCATTCAATTCGGTTGGATTCCATTCTTTTCCATTCCATTCCATTCCATTTCGGTTGATTCCATTCCATTCCATTCCATTCCATTCCATTTCTGTTGATTCCATTCCATTCCATTCCATTCCATTCGGGATGATTCCATTCCATTCCATTCCATTCCATTCCATCCCATTCCATTCCGGTTGGTTCCATTCCATTCCATTCCACTCCATTCAACTGCATTCCATTCCATTCCGGTTGGTTCCATTCCATTCCATTCCATTCTGGTTTATTCCATTCCATTCCATTCCATTCCATTCCATTCGAGTTGATTCCATTCGTTTCCGCTCCATTTAATTCCATTCCATTCCAATCCATTCCATTTGGGTTGATTCAATTCCATTCCGTTCCATTGCATTACATTACATTCCAGTCCATTCCATTCGGGTTGACTCCCTTACATTCCAGTCCATTCTATTCCATTCCATTCCATCCCATTCCATTCCATTTTGTTTGATTCCATGCCATTCCATACCATTATACTTCATTTCATTCCATTCCATTCCATTCGGTTTCATTCCATTCCATTCCATTCCATTCCATTCTTGTTGATTCCATTCCATTCCATTCCATTCCATTCCATTCGGTTCCATTCCATTCCATTCCATTCCGGTTGATTCCATTACATTCCATTCAATTCTATTCCATTCCATTCCATTCGCGTTGAGTCCATTCGATTCCATCCCATTCCATTCCATTCCATTCCATTCCGGTTGATTCCATTCTGTTCCGTTCCATTCCATTCCATTGCATTCCATTCCATTCCATTCCATCCCATTCCATTCCATTTGGTTTGATTCCATTGCATTCCATTACATTCCATTCCATTCCTTTCTGGTTGATTCCATTCGATTCCATTCCATTCCTTTCGGTTCCATTCCATTCCATTCCTTACCATTCCGTTCCATTCCGGTTGATTCCATTCCATTCCATTTCATTCCATTCCATTCCATTTCATTCCATTCCATTCCATTTCATTCCATTCCATTCCATTTCATTCCATTCCATTCCATTCCATTCCATTCCATTCCATTCCATTTCATTTTATTCCATTCCATTCCATTTCATTCCATTCCATTCCATTTCATTCCATTCCATTCCATTCCATTTTATTCCATTCCATTCCATTTCATTCCATTCCATTCCATTTCATTCCATTCAATTCCATTTCATTCCATTCCATTCCATTGCATTCCATTCCATTTCATACCATTCCATTCCATTGCATTTCATTTCAGTCCATTCCATTCCATTCCTTTCCATTCCATTTCATTGCATTCCATTCTATTCCATTGCATTTGGGTTGATTCCATTCCATTCCATTCCATTCCATTCCATTCCATTCCATTTCATTCGGGTTCATTCCTTTCCATTCCGTTCCATTCCATTCGGGTTCATTCCATTCCATTCCATTCCATTCCATTCAATTCGGTTGGATTCCATCCCATTCCATTCGATTCCATTCCATTCTATTCCATTCCATTCCATTCCATTCCATTCGGGTTGAATCCATACCCTTCCATTCCATTCCCATCCATTCCATTCCATTCAATTTCATTCCATTCGTGTTGATTCCATTCTATTCGATTCGGTTTTATTCGATTCCATTCCATTCCTTTCCATTCCATTAGGATTGATTCCATTCCGTTCCATTCCATTCCATTCCATTAGTGTTGATTCCATTCCATTCCCTTCCATTCCATTCCATTCCACTCTATTCCCTTCCATTCCACTCCACTCCATTCCATTCCATTCTATTCCATTCAATTCCATTACATTCCATTCCCTTCGGGTTGATTCCGTTCCAATCCATTGCATTCCATTTCATTCCATTCCTTTCCATCAGGGTTGATTCCATTCCATTCCATTCCATTCCATCCCCTTCCATTTGGCCTGATTCCATTCCATTCCATTCCATTCGGGTGGATTCCTTGCTATTCCATTCCATTCCATTCCATTCCATTCCATTCCATTTCGGCTGATTCTATTCCATTCCATTCCTTTCCATTGCATTTGGGTTGATTCCATTCCATTCCATTCCATTCCATTCCATTCGGGATGATTCCTTTCCATTCCATTCCATTCCATTCAATTCCACTCGGGTTGATTCCATTCCATTCCATTCCATTCCATTCCATTATATTCCATTCCATTCCATTCCGGTTGATTCCATTCGATTCCATTCGATTCCATTCCATTCCATTCCATTCTATTCCATTCCATTCCTTTCGGGTTGATTCCATTTAATTCCATTCCAATTCATTCCATTAGATTCCATTCCGTTCGGTTTGATTCCATTCCATTCCATTCCATTCCATTGCATTCCATTCCGTTTGGGATGATTCCATTCCATTCCCTTCCATTCCATTCCATTCAATTCCATTACATTAGGGTTTTTTCCATTCCATTCCATTCCTTTGCGTTCCATTCCATTCCATTTGGGTTGATTACGTTCCATCCCAATCCATTCCATTCCATTCCATTCGCGTTGAGTCAATTCGATTCCATCCCATTCCATTCCATTCCATTCCATTCCGGTTGATTCCATTCCGTTCCGTTCCACTCCATTCCATTGCATTCCATTCCATTCCTTTCCATTCTGGTTGATTCCAGTCGATTCCAATCCATTCCATTCCATTCCGTTCGGGTTGAATCCATTCCATTCCATTCCATTTAATTCGATTCCATTCCATTTGGGTTGATTCCATTCCATTCCATTCCAATATATTCCAGTTCATTCCATTCGGGTTGATTCCATTCCACTCCATGCCATTCCATTCCATTCCATTCCATTGCATTCCATTCCATTCGTGTTGATTCCGTTCCATTCCATTCCATTCCATTCCATTCCATTCCATCCCATTCCATTCGGGTTGATTCCATTCCATTCCATTCCATTCGGGATGATTCCATTCCATTCCATTCCATTCCATTCCCCTTGGGTCGATTCCCTTCCATTCCATTCGATTCCAGTCCTTTCCATTCCACTCCATTCCGTTCCATTCCATTGCATTCCATTCCATGATTTTCCATTCCATTACATTCGGGTTGCTTCCGTTCGATTCCATTCCATTCCATTCCATTCCTTTCCGTTCCAGTCCTTTCGGGTTGATTCCATTTCATTCCATTTCATTCCATTCCTTCAGCGTTGAGATCATTCGATTCCATCCCATTCCAATCCATTCCCTTCCATTCCAGTTGGTTCCATTCCATTCCATTCCATTGCACTCCATTCCATTCCATTCCTTTCTGGTTTATTCCATTCCATTCCATTCCATTCCATTCCATTCCATTCGGGTTGATTCCTTTCCTTTCAACTCCATTTAATTCCATTCCATTCCTTTCCATTCCATTTGGGTTGATTTCATTCCATTCCATTCAATTCCATTCCATTACATTCCAGTCCATTCCATTCGGGTTGATTCCTTTCCATTCCAGTCCATTCCATTCCATTCAATTCCATCCCATTCCATTCCATTTGGGTGGATTCCATTCCATTCCATACCATTACATTACATTTCATACCAGTCTATTCCATTCGGTTTGATTCCATTCCATTCTATTCCATTCCATTCCATTCCATTCCAGTCTGGTTGATTCCATTCCATTCCATTCAATTCCATTCGTTTCCATTCCATTCCATTCCATTCCACTCAATTCCCTTCCATTCCACTCCATTCCATTCCATTCCATTCCATTCTATTCCATTCCTTTCCTTTCCATTGCAATCCATTCCCTTCGGGTTGATTTCTTTCCAATACATTCCATTCCATTTCGGTTGATTCCATTCCATTCCATTCCATTCCTGTCCATTCCATTCCATTCCTGATGATTCCATTGCATTCCATTCAATTCCACTCGTGTTGATTCCATTCTATTCCATTCCATTCCATTCTATTCCAGGATATTCCATTCCATTCCATTCCAGTTGATTCCATTCGATTCCAATCCATTCCATTCCATTCCATTCCATTCCATTCCATAAGAGTTGATTAAATTCCAATCCATTCCATCCCATTCCATTCCGTTCCACTCCATTCCAATCCATTCCTTTCCATTCCAATCCATTCCATTCCTTTCCATTCGGGTTGATTCCATTCGAGTCCATTCCATTCCATTCCAATCCATTCTATTCCATTCCATCCCATTCCATTCCATTCCATTCCATTCCGGTTGGTTCCATTCCATTGCATTCCATTCCACTCCATTCCATTCCATTCCATTCTGGTTTATTCCATTCCATTCCATTCCATTCCATTCCACTCCATTCCATTCCATTCCATTCCATTCGGGTTGATTCCATTCCTTTCCACTCCTTTTAATTCCATTCCATTCCAATCCATTCAATTCGGGTTGATTCCATTCCATTCCAGTCCATTCCATTCCATTCCATCCCATTCCATTCCATTTGGTTTGATTCCATTGCATTCCATTCCATTCCATTCCATTCTGGTTGATTCCATTCGATTCCATTCCATTCCATTCTGTTCCACTCCATTCCATTCCTTTCCATTCCATTCCATTCCGTTTGATTCCGTTCCATTCCATTTCATTCCATTCCATTCCATTTCATTCCATTCCATTCCATTTCATTCCATTCCATTCCATTCCATTCCTTTCCATTCCATTCCATTCCATTCCATTCCATTCCATTCCATTTCATTCCATTCCATTGCATTTCATTTCAATCCATTCCATTCCATTCCTTTCCATTCCATTTCATTGCATTCCATTCTATTCCATTCCATTTGGGTTCATTCCATTCCATTCCATTCCATTCCATTCCATTCCATCCCATTCCATTCCATTTGGTTTGATTCCATTGCATTCAATTCCATTCCATTCCATTCCTTTATGGTTGATTCCATTCGATTCCATTCCATTTCATTCGGTTCCATTCCATTCCATTCCTTACCAATCCATTCCATTCCGGTTGATTCCATTCCATTCCATTTCATTCCATTCCATTCCATTTCATTCCATTCCCTTCCATTTCATTAAATTCCACTCCATTCCATTCCATTTCATTTTATTCCATTCCATTCCATTTCATTCCATTCCATTCCATTTCATTCCATTCCATTCCATTTCATTCCATTCCATTCCATTCCATTTTATTCCATACCATTCCATTTCATTCCATTCCATTCCATTTCATTCCATTCCATTCCATTCCATTGCATTCCATTCCATTTCATTCCATTCCATTCCATTGCATTTCATTTCAGTCCATTCCATTCCATTCGTTTCCATTCCATTTCATTGCATTCCATTCTATTCCATTCCATTTGGGTTGATTCCATTCCATTCCATTCCATTCCATTAGATTTCATTCGGGTTCATTCCATTCCATTCCATTCCATTCCATTCGGGTTCATTCCATTCCATTCCATTCCATTCCATTCCATTCGGTTGGATTCCATCCCATTCCATTCGATTCCATTCCATTCCATTCCATTCCATTCCATTCCATTCGGGTTGAATCCATACCCTTCCATTCCATTCCCATCCATTCCATTCCATTCAATTTCATTCCATTCGGGTTGCTTCCATTCTATTCGATTCGGTTTTATTTGATTCGATTCCATTCCATTCCGTTCCATTCCATTAGGGTTGATTCCATTCCGTTCCATTCAATTCCATTCCATTAGTGTTGATTCCATTCCATTCCATTCCATTCCATTCCATTCCATTCCATTCCACTCCATTCCCTTCCATTCCACTCCATTCCATTCCATTCCATTCTATTCCATTCCATTCCATTCCATTCCATTCTATTCCATTCCATTCCATTCCATTCCCTTCGGGTTGATTCCGTTCCAATCCATTCCATTCCATTTCATTCCATTCCATTCCATCAGGGTTGATTCCATTCCATTCCATTCCATTCCATTCCCTTCCATTTGGGCTGATTCCATTCCATTCCATTCCATTCCATTCCATTCCATTCCATTTCGGCTGATTCTATTCCATTCCATTCCTTTCCATTGCATTTGGGTTGATTCCATTCCATTCCATTCCATTCCATTCCATTCCATTCCATTATATTCCAGTTCATTCCATTCCGGTTGATTCCATTCCACTCCATGCCACTCCATTCCATTCCTTGCCATTCCATTGCACTCCATTCCATTCTTGTTGATTCCATTCCATTCCATTCCATTCCATTCCATTCCATCCCATTCCATTCGGGTTGATTCCAGTCGATTCAATTCCATTCCATTCCATTCCATTCCATTCGGGTTGATTTCATTCCATTCCATTCCATTACATTCCATTCCTTTGGGTTGATTCCATTCCAATCCATTCCATTCCATTAGGGTTGTTTCCATTCCATTACATTACATTCCATTCCCTTCCATTCCATTTGGGTTAATTCCTTTGCATTCCATTCTATTCCATTCCATTCCATTCCATTCCAGTTGAATCCATTCCATTCCATTCCATTCCAATTCATTCCATTCCATTCCATTCGGGTGTATTCCATTCCATTCCATTCCATTCCATTCCATTCCATTTGGGTTGATTCCATTCCATTCCATTCCATTTGGGTTGATTTCATTCCATTCCATTCCATTCCATTCCATTCCATTCGGGATGATTCCATTCCATTCCATTCCATACCATTCCAAACAATTCCAATCTGGTTGATTCCATTCCACTCCATTCCATTCCATTCCATTCCACGATATTCCATTCCATTCCATTCTCGTTGATTCCATTCCAATCCATTCCATTCGTTTCCATTCCATTCCATTCCTTTCTATTCCATTCCATTCCGGTTGATTCCATTCCAGTCCATTTCATTCCATTCCATTCCATTTCATTTCATTCCATTCCATTCCATTTCATTCCATTCCATTCCGTTTCATTCCATTCCATTCCATTTCATTCCATTCCATTCCATTTCATTCCATTCCATTCCATTTCATTCCATTCCATTCCATTCCTTTTCATTTTATTCCATTCCATTTCATTTCATTCCATTCCTTTCCATTCCATTCTATTCCATTCCATTCGGGTTAATTCCATTCCATTCCATTCCATTCCATTCCATTCCTTTCCATTTCATTCGGGTTCATTCCATTCCATTCCATTCCATTCCATTCCATTCCATTCAGGTGGATTCCATTCCATTCCATTCGATTCCATTCCATTCCATTCCATTCGGGTTTTTTCCATTGCATTCCATTCCATTCCCATTCATTCCATTCCATTCAATTTCATTCCATTCGTGTTGATTCCGTTCTATTCGATTCGATTTGATTTGATTCGATTCCATTCCATTCCATTCCATTCCATTGGGATGTGTTTCCATTCCGTTCCATTCCATTCCACTCCATTCGGGTTGATTCCATTCCACTCCATTACATTCCATTCCATTCCATTCCACTCCATTCCATTCCATTCCATTCTGGTTGATTCCACTCCAATCCATTACATTCCATTCCATGCCATTCCATTGCAATCGTGTTGATTTCATTCCATTCCATTCCATTCTCTTCCATTCCATTCCATTCCATTCCATTCCATTGCATTCCATTCCATTTGGGTTGATTCTATTCCATTCCATTACATTCCATTCAAGTCGGGTTGAGTCCATTCCATTCCATTCGTGTTGATTCCCTTCAATTCCACTACATTCCATTTCATTCCATTCCATTGCATTGCATTCCAATCGGGTTGATTCCATTCCATTCCATTCTATTCCATTCCATTCCATTCCATTCAATTCCATTACGGTGGATTCCATTCCATTCCATTCCAATCCATTCCATTCCATGCGGGTTGATTCCATTCGATTCCATTCCATTCCATTCCATTGCATTCCATTCCATTTGGGTTGATTCTATTCCATTCCATTACATTCCATTCAAGTCGGGTTGAGTCCATTCCATTCCATTCCATTCCATTCGTGTTGATTCCCTTCAATTCCATTACATTCCATTTCATTCCATTCCATTGCATTGCATTCCAATCGGGTTGATTCCATTCCATTCCATTCTATTCCATTCCATTCCATTCCATTCCTTTCCATTAGGGTTGATTCCACTCCATTCCACTCCATTCCATTCCATTGAGGTTGATTCCATTCCATTCCATTCCACTCCTTTCCATTCCGTTAGGGTTGATTCCATTCCATTCCATTCCATTCCATTCCATTCCATTCCATTTCATTCCATTCCATTCCATTCCATTCCATTCCATTCCATTCCATTCCATTCCATTTCATTCCATTCCATTCCTTTCCATTCCATTTGGGTTGATTCCATTCCATTCCATTACATTCCATTCCATTACATTCCAGTCCATTCCATTCGGGTTGATTCGATTCCATTCCAGTCCATTACATTCCATTCAATTCCATCCCATTCCATTCCATTTGGGTTGATTTCATTCCATTCCATACCATTACATTACATTTCCTTCTGTCTATTTCATTCGGTTTGATTCCATTCCATTCTCTTCCATTCCATTCCATTCCATTCCAGTCTGGTTGATTCCATTCCATTCCATTCCATTCCATTCGTTTCCATTCCATTCCATTCTTTCCATTCCATTCCATTCCTTTCCATTCCATTCCATTCCGGTTGACTCCATTCCATTCCATTTCATTCCATTCCATTCCATTTCATTCCATTCCATTCCATTCCATTCCATTTCATTTTATTCCATTCCATTCCATTACATTACATTCTATTCCATTCCATTCGGGTTCACTCCATTCCATTCCATTCCATTCCATTCCATTCCATTCCATTTCATTCGGGTTCATTCCATTCCATTCCATTCCATTAGGGTTGATTCCATTCCATTCCACTCCATTCCATTCCATTCCATTTGGATTGATTCCATTCCATTCCATTCCATTCCATTCCATTCCATTCCATTCTACTTGATTGAATTCCATTCTATTCTATTCCATTCGGTTCCATTCCATTCCATTCCTTTCCATGCCATTCCATTCCGGTTGATTCCATTCCATTCCATTTCATTCCATTCCAATCCATTCCATTCCATTTTATTCCATTCCATTCCGTTTCATTCCATTCCATTCCATTTCATTCCATTCCATTCCATTCCATTTTATTCCATTCCATTCCATTTCATTCCATTCCATTCCATTCCATTCCATTGCATTCCATTCCATCCCATTCCATTCCATTGCATTCCATTCCATTCCATTCCATTCTATTCCATTCCATTCCATTCCATTCTATTCCATTCCTTTCCATTCCATTCCATTCCATTCTAATCCATTCCATTCGGATTGATTCCATTCCATTCCATTCCATTCCATTCCATTCCATTTCATTTGGGTTCATTCCATTCCATTCTTTTCCATTCCATTCCAATTCATTCAATTCGGTTGGATTCCATTCTTTTCCAATCCTTTCCATTCCATTTCGGTTGATACCATTCCATTCCATTCCATTCCATTCCATTCCATTCCATTCCATTCGGGATGATTCCATTCCATTCCATTCCATTCCGGGTGGTTCCATTCCATTCCAGTCCATTCAATTGCATTCCATTCCATTCCGGTTGGTTCCATTCCATTCCATTCCATTCTGGTTTATTCCATTCCATTCCATTCCATTCCATTCCATTCGAGTTGATTCCATTCGTTTCCGCTCCATTTAATTCCATTCCATTCCAATCCATTCCATTTGGGTTGATTCAATTCCATTCCGTTCCATTGCATTACATTACATTCCAGTCCATTCCATTCGGATTGACTCCATTCCATTCCAGTCCATTCTATTCCATTCCATTCCATCCCATTCCATTCCATTTTGTTTGATTCCATGCCATTCCATACCATTATATTACATTTCATTCCAGTCCATTCCATTCGGTTTGATTCCATTCCATTCCATTCCATTCCATTCTTGTTGATTCCATTCCATTCCATTCCATTCCATTCCATTCCATTCCATTCCATTCGGTTCCATTCCATTCCATTCCATTCCGGTGGATTCCATTACATTCCATTCAATTCCATTCCATTCCATTCCATTCGCGTTGAGTCCATTCGATTCCATCCCATTCCATTCCATTCCATTCCATTCTGGTTGATTCCATTCCGTTCCGTTCCATTCCATTGCATTCCATTCCATTCCATTCTGGTTGATTACAGTCGATTCCGTTCCATTCCATTCCATTCCGTTCGGGTTGATTCCATGTCATTCCTTTCCATTTAATTTGATTCCATTCCATTAGGGTTGATTCCATTCCATTCCATTCCATTCCATTCCAGTTTATTCCAATGGGGTTGATTCCATTCCATTCCATTCCATTCCATTCCATTCCTTTCTTTCGTGTTGATTCCATTCGATTCCATTCCATTCCATTCCATTCCATTCCATTCGGGTTGATACCATTCCATTCCATTGCATTCCATTCCATTCGGGATGATTCCATTCCATTCCATTCCATTCGATTCCATTCCATTCCCCTCGGGTTGATTCCCTTCCATTCCTTTCCATTCCAGTCCATTCCATTCCATTCCATTCCTTTCCATTGCATTCCATTCCATGATTTTCCATTCCATTGCATTCGGGTTGCTTCCGTTCAATTCCATTCCATTCCATTCCATTCCATTCCATTCCATTGCTTTCCATTCCAGTCCTTTCGGGTTGATTCCATTTCATTCCATTTCACTCCATTGTATTAGCGTTGAGTCCATTCGATTCCATCCCATTCCATTCCATTCCATTCCAGTTGGTTCCATTCCATTCCCTTCCACTCAAGTCCATTCCATTCCATTCTGGTTTATTCCATTCCATTCAATTCCGTTCCATTCCATTCCTTTCCATTCCATTCCATTCCATTCGGGTTGATTCCATTCGTTTGCACTCCATTTAATTCCATTCCATTCCAATCCATTCCATTTGTGTTGGTTCCATTCCATTCCACTCCATTGTATTACATTCCATTCCAGTCCATTCCATTCCATTCCATTGCATCCCATTCCATTCCATTTGGTTTGATTTCATTCCTTTCCATACCATCACATTCCATTCCATTCCATTCCATTCTGGTTGATTCCATTCCATTCCATTCCATTCCATTCGGTTCCATTCCATTCCATTCTTTTCCACTCCATTCCATTCCGGTTGATTCCATTCAATTCCATTTCACTCCATTCCATTCCATTTCATTCCATTCCATTCCATTCCATTCCATATCATTTTATTCCTTTCCATTCCATTTCATTCCATTCCATTCCATTTCATTCCATTCCATTTCATTCCATTCCTTTCCATTCCATTCCATTCCATTCGGGTTGATTCCATTCCATTCCATTCCATTCCATTTCATTCGGGTTCATTCCATTCCATTCCATTCCATTCCATTCGGGATGATTCCATTCCATTCCATTCCATTCGATTCAATTCCATTCGGTTTGATTCCATTCCATTTCATTCCATTCCATTCCATTCCATTTTATTCCATTCCATTCCATTTCATTCCATTCCATTCCATTCCATTCCATTGCATTCCATTCCATCCCATTCCATTCCTTTGCATTCCATTCCATTCCATTCCATTCCATTCCATTCCATTCCATTCTATTCCATTCCATTCCATTCCATTCTATTCCATTCCTTTCCATTCCATTGCATTCCATTCCATTCTATTCCATTCCATTCGGATTGATTCCATTCCTTTCCATTCCATTCCATTCCATTCCATTCCATTTCATTCGGGTTCATTCCATTCCATTCTGTTCCATTCCATTCCAATTCATTCAATTCGGTTGGATTCCATTCTTTTCCAATCCATTCCATTCCATTTCGGTTGATTCCATTCCATTCCATTCCATTCCATTCCATTCCATTTCTGTTGATTCCATTCCATTCCATTCCATTCCATTCCATTCCATTCCATTCGGGATGATTCCATTCCATTCCATTCCATTCCGGTTGGTTCCATTCCATTCCATTCCACTCCATTCAATTGCATTTCATTCCATTCCGGTCGGTTCCATTCCATTCCATTCCATTCCGGTTTATTCCATTCCATTCCATTCCATTCCATTCCATTCGAGTTGATTCCATTCGTTTCCGCTCCATTTAATTCCATTCCATTCCAATCCATTCCATTTGGGTTGATTCAATTCCATTCCGTTCCATTCCATTACATTACATTCCAGTCCATTCCATTCGGGTTGACTCCATTCCATTCCAGTCCATTCTATTCCATTCCATTCCATCCCATTCCATTCCATTTGGTTTGATTCCATGCCATTCCATACCATTATATTACATTTCATTCCAGTCCATTCCATTCGGTTTGATTCCATTCCATTCCATTCCATTCCATTCTTGTTGATTCCATTCCATTCCATTCCATTCCATTCCATTCCATTCGGTTCCATTCCATTCCATTCCATTCCGGTTGATTCCATTCCATTCCATTCCTATCCATTCCATTCCATTCCATTCGCGTTGAGTCCATTCGATTCCATCCCATTCCATTCCATTCCATTCCATTCCGGTTGATTCCATTCCGTTCCGTTCCATTCCATTCCATTGCATTCCATTCCATTCCATTCTGGTTGATTACAGTCGATTCCGTTCCATTCCATTCCATTCCGTTCGGGTTGATTCCATGTCATTCCTTTCCATTTAATTTGATTCCATTCCATTAGGGTTGATTCCATTCCATTCCATTCCATTCCATTCCAGTTTATTCCAATGGGGTTGATTCCATTCCATTCCATTCCATTCCATTCCATTCCTTTCTTTCGTGTTGATTCCATTCGATTCCATTCCATTCCATTCCATTCCATTCAGGTTGATACCATTCCATTCCATTGCATTCCATTCCATTCGGGATGATTCCATTCCATTCCATTCCATTCGATTCCATTCCATTCCCCTCGGGTTGATTCCCTTCCATTCCATTCCATTCCAGTCCATTCCATTCCTTTCCATTGCATTCCATTCCATGATTTTCCATTCCATTGCATTCGGGTTGCTTCCGTTCAATTCCATTCCATTCCATTCCATTCCATTCCATTCCATTCCATTGCTTTCCATTCCAGTCCTTTCGGGTTGATTCCATTTCATTCCATTTCACTCCATTGTATTAGCGTTGAGTCCATTCGATTCCATCCCATTCCATTCCATTCCATTCCAGTTGGTTCCATTCCATTCCCTTCCACTCAATTCCATTCCATTCCATTCTGGTTTATTCCATTCCATTCAATTCCGTTCCATTCCATTCCTTTGCATTCCATTCCATTCCATTCGGGTTGATTCCATTCGTTTGCACTCCATTTAATTCCGTTCCATTCCAATCCATTCCATTTGGGTTGGTTCCATTCCATTCCACTCCATTGTATTACATTGCATTCCAGTCCATTCCATTCCATTCCATTGCATCCCATTCCATTCCATTTGGTTTGATTTCATTCCTTTCCATACCATCACATTCCATTCCATTCCATTCCATTCTGGTTGATTCCATTCCATTCCATTCCATTCCATTCGGTTCCATTCCATTCCATTCTTTTCCACTCCATTCCATTCCGGTTGATTCCATTCAATTCCATTTCACTCCATTCCATTCCATTTCATTCCGTTCCATTCCATTCCATATCATTTTATTCCTTTCCATTCCATTTCATTCCATTCCATTCCATTTCATTCCATTCCATTTCATTCCATTCCATTCCATTTCATTCCATTCCATTTCATTCCATTCCATTTCATTCCATTCCATTTCATTCCATTCCTTTCCATTCCATTCCATTCCATTCGGGTTGATTCCATTCCATTCCATTCCATTCCATTTCATTCGGGTTCATTCCATTCCATTCCATTCCATTCCATTCGGGATGATTCCATTCCATTCCATTCCATTCGATTCAATTCCATTCGGTTTGACTCCATTCCATTTCATTCCATTCCATTCCATTCCATTTTATTCCATTCCATTCCATTTCATTCCATTCCATTCCATTCCATTCCATTGCATTCCATTCCATCCCACTCCATTCCATTGCATTCCATTCCATTCCATTCCATTCCATTCCATTCCATTCTATTCCATTCCATTCCATTCCATTCTATTCCATTCCTTTCCATTCCATTCCATTC
This sequence comes from Pan paniscus, assembly GCF_029289425.2. Lineage (NCBI taxonomy): Eukaryota > Metazoa > Chordata > Mammalia > Primates > Hominidae > Pan > Pan paniscus. The sequence goes on along the minus strand of NC_073268.2, from coordinate 45,020,686 downwards.
CATTCCATACCATTCTATTCCATTCCATTCGGATTGATTCCATTCCATTCCATTCCATTCCATTTCATTCGGGTTCATTCCATTCCATTCTGTTCCATTCCATTCCAATTCATTCAATTCGGTTGGATTCCATTCTTTTCCAATCCATTCCATTCCATTTCGGTTGATTCCATTCCATTCCATTCCATTCCATTCCATTCCATTCCATTTCTGTTGATTCCATTCCATTCCATTCCATTCCATTCCATTCCATTCCATTCGGGATGATTCCATTCCATTCCATTCCATTCCATTCCATTCCGGTTGGTTCCATTCCATTCCATTCCACTCCATTCAATTGCATTCCATTCCATTCCGGTTGGTTCCATTCCATTGCATTCCATTCCGGTTTATTCCATTCCATTCCATTCCATTCCATTCCATTCGAGTTGATTCCATTCGTTTCCGCTCCATTTAATTCCAATCCATTCCAATCCATTCCATTTGGGTTGATTCAATTCCATTCCGTTCCATTGCATTACATTACATTCCAGTCCATTCCATTCGGGTTGACTCCCTTCCATTCTAGTCCATTCTATTCCATTCCATTCCATCCCATTCCATTCCATTTTGTTTGATTCCATGCCATTCCATACCATTATATTACATTTCATTCCACTCCATTCCATTCGGTTTGATTCCATTCCATTCCATTCCATTCCATTCTTGTTGATTCCATTCCATTCCATTCCATTCCATTCCATTCCATTCTGTTCCATTCCATTCCATTCCATTCCGGTTGATTCCATGACATTCCATTCAATTCCATTCCATTCCATTCCATTCGCGTTGAGTCCATTCGTTTGCACTCCATTTAATTCCATTCCATTCCAATCCATTCCATTTGGGTTGTTTCCATTCCATTCCACTCCATTGTATTACATTGCATTCCAGTCCATTCCATTCCATTCCATTGCATCCCATTCCATTCCATTTGGTTTGATTTCATTCCTTTCCATACCATCACATTCCATTCCATTCCATTCCATTCCATTCCATTCTGATTGATTCCATTCCATTCCATTCCATTCCATTCGGTTCCATTCCATTCCATTCTTTTCCACTCCATTCCATTCCGGTTGATTCCATTCAATTCCATTTCATTCCATTCCATTCCATTCCATTCCATTCCATTCCATTCCATTCCATTCCATTCTATATCATTTTATTCCTTTCCATTCCATTTCATTCCATTCCATTACATTTCATTCCATTCCATTTCATTCCATTCCTTTCCATTCCATTCCATTCCATTCGGGTTGATTCCATTCCATTCCATTCCATTCCATTCCATTTCATTCGGGTTCATTCCATTACATTCCATTCCATTCCATTCGGGATGATTCCATTCCATTCCATTCCATTCGATTCAATTCCATTCGGTTTGATTCCATTCCATTCCATTCCATTCCATTCCTTTCCATTCCATGATATTCCATTCCATTCCATTCCGGTTGATTCCATTTGATTCCATTCAATTCGATTCCATTCCATTCCATTCTATTCCATTCCATTGTTTTCCGGTTGATTCTATTTCATTTCATTCTAATTCATTCCATTAGATTCCATTCCGTTCGGGTGGATTCCATTCCATTCCATTGCATTCCATTCCATTCAATTCCATTCAATTAGGGTTAGCTCCATTCCGTTCCATTACCTTGCGTTCCATTCCATTCCATTCGGGTTGATTCCATTCCATCCCATTCCATTCCATTCTATTCCATTCACGTTGAGTCCATTCCATTCCATCCCATTCGATTCCACTCCATTCCATTCCGGTTGATTCCATTCCGTTCCATTCCATTTAAATTCCATTGCATTTCATTCCATTCCATTCCATTCCATTCCATTCCATTCGGATTGATTCCATTCCATTCCATTCCATTCCATTCCATTCCACTCCATTCCTTTCCATTCCATTCGGGTTGATTCCGCTCCATTCCATTCCATTGCATTCCATTGCATTTGGGTTGATTTCATTCCATTCCATTCCATTCTATTCCTTTCCTTTCCATTCCCTTCCACTCCATTCCATTCCATTCCAGTCGGGTTGATTCCATGCCATTCCATTCCATTCCATTCGTGTTGATTCCGTTTGATTCGATTCCATTCCATTTCATTCCATTCCATTCCATTCCATTCCAGTCGGGTTGATTCCATTCCATTCCATTCCATTCCATTCCATTCCATTCCAATCCATTCCATTTCATTCCATTCCATTCCATACCGGTTGATTCCTTTCGATTCCATTCTATTCCGTTCCATTCCATTCCATTCATTTCCACTCGTGTTGATTCCATTCCATTCAATGCCAATCTATTCCATTCCATTCTATTCCATTAGGGTAGATTCCATTCCGTTCCATTCCATTCCAATCCATTGCATTCCATTCCATTCCATTCCATTCCATTCTGGTTGATTCCAGTCGATTCCATTCCATTCCGTTCGGGTTGATTCCATTCCATTCCTTTCCATTTAATTCGATTCCATTCCATTTGGGTTGATTCCATTCCATTCCATTCCAGTTCATTCCATTCGGGTTGATTCCATTCCACTCCATTCCATTCCGTTCCATTCAATTCCATTCCATCCCATTCCATTCCATTCGGGTTGATTCCATTCCATTCAATTCCATTCTATACCATTTCATTCGGGATGATTCCATTCCATTCCATTCCATTCCATTCCATTCCCCTCGGGTTGATTCCCTTCCATTCCATTCCATTTCATTCCATTCCATTCCATTCCATTTCATTTCATTCCATTCCATTCCATTCCATTCCATTCCGTTCCATTCCATTGCATTCCATGATTTTCCATTCCATTCCATTCGGGTTGCTTCCGTTCGATTCCATTCCATTCCATTCCAATACTTTGCGTTCCATTCCATTCCATTCCGTTCCATTCCATTCCATTCCATGATTTTCCATTCCATTCCATTCGGGTTGCTTCCGTTCGATTCCATTCCATTCCATTCCATTACTTTCCGTTCCATTCCTTTCGTGTTGATTCCATTTCAATCCATTTCATTCCATTCCATTAGCCTTGAGTCCATTCTATTCCATCCCATTCCATTCCATTCCATTCCGGTTGGTTCCATTCCATTCCATTTCATTCCTCTCCATTCCATTCCATTCCATTCTGGTTTATTCCATTCCATTCCATTCCATTCCATTCCATTCCATTCCATTCCATTTGTGTTGATTCCATTCCTTTCCACTCCATTTAATTCCATTCCATGCCATTTGGGTTGATTCCATGCCATTCCATTCCATTCCATTATATTCCATTACATTCTAGTCCATTCCATTTGGGTTGATTCCGTTCCATTCCAGTCCATTCCATTCCATTCCTTCCCATTCCATTCCATTTGGGTTGAGTCCATTCCATTCCATGCCATTACATTACATTTCATTCCAGTCGATTCCATTCGGTTTGATTCCATTCCATTCCATTCCATTCCATTCCAATCCATTCGATTCGAATCCATTCCATTCCATTCCATTCCATTCTGGTTCTTTCCATTCCATTCCATTCCATTCCTTTCCATTCCATTCCATTCCGGTTGATTCCATTCCATTCCATTTCATTCCATTCCATTCCATTCCATTTCATTCCATTCCATTTCATTCCATTCCATTCCATTTCATTTCATTCCATTCCATTCCATTTCATTCCATTCCATTCCATTTCATTTCATTCCATTCCATTCCATTTCATTCCATTCCATTCCATTCCATTCCATTTCATTCCATTCCATTCCATTCCATTCCATTTCATTCCATTCCTTTCCATTCCATTCCATTTCATTCCATTCCGTTCCATTCCATTCCATTCCACTCCATTCCGTTCCATTCGGGTTGTTTCTATTCCATTCCATTCCATTCCATTCCATTCCATTTCATTCGGGTTCATTCCATTCCTTTCCATTCCATTCCATTCTATTCCATTCGGGTGGATTCCATTCCATTCCATTCCATTCCATTCCATTCCATTCCATTCCATTCGGGTTGTTTCCATTGCATTCCATTCCATTCCCATCCATTCCATTCCATTCAATTTCATTTCATTCGCGTTGATTCCATTCTATTCGATTCGATTTGATTTGATTCGATTCCACTCCATTCCAGTCCATTCCATTAGGGTTTATTACCATTCCGTTCCATTCCATTCCATTCCATTCGGGATGAATCCATACCATTCGATTCCATTCCATTCTACTCCTTTCCTTTCCATTCCATTCGGGTTGATTCCATTCCACTCCATTCCATTGCATTCCGTTCCATTCCATTCCATTCCACTCCATTCCATTCCAATCCACTCCATTCCATTCCGGTTGATTCCACTCCATTCCATTCCATTACATTCCATGCCATTCCATTGCAATTGTGTTGATTTCATTCCATTCCATTCCATTCTATTCCATTCCATTCCATTCCATTCCACTCCATTGCATTTCATTCCATTCCATTTGGGTTGATTCCATTCCATTCCATTCCATTCCATTCCAGTCGAGTTCATTCCATTCCATATCCATTCCATTCCATTCCATTCGTGTTTATTCCCTTCCATTCCATTCCATTCCATTTCATTCCATTCCATAGCATTGCATTCCAGTCGGTTGATTCCATTCCATTCCACTCTATTCCATTCCATTCCATTCCATTCCATTCCATTCCATTCCGGTGGATTCCATTGCATTCCATTCCAATCCATTCCATTCCATTCCATTCAATTCCATTCCATTCCATTAGGGTTGATTCCATTCCATTTCACTCCATTCCATGCCATTCCATGTGGGTTGATTCCAGTCCATTCCATTCCATTCCATTGCATTCCATTCCATTCCATTCCATTCCATTCGGGATGATTCCATTCCATTCCATTCCATACCATTCCATTCAATTCCAGTCGGGTTGATTCCATTCCATTCCATTCCATTCCATTCCATTCCATTCCATTCCATTGCATGATATTCCATTCCATTCCATTCCGGTTGATTCCATTCGATTCCATTCGATTCCATTCCATTCCATTCCATTTCATTCCACAAGAGTTGATTAAATTCCATTCCATTCCATTCCATTCCATTCCGTTCCATTCCATTCCATTCCATTCCATTCCATTCGGGTTGATTCCATTCGAGTCCATTCCATTCCATTCCAATCCATCCTATTCCATTCCATTCAATTCCATTCCATTCCATTCCATTCCATTCCATTCCATTCCATTTGTGTTGATTCCATTCCGTTCCACTCCATTCCATTCCACTCCATTCCCTTCCATTCCACTCCATTCCATTCCATTCCATTCTATTCCATTCCATTCCATTACATTCCATTCCCTTCGGGTTGATTCCGTTCCAATCCATTCCATTCCATGCCATTCCATTTCATTACATCAAGGTTGATTCCATTCCATTCCATTCCATTCCATTCCATTCCCTTCCATTTGGGCTGATTCCATTCCATTCCATTCCATTCCATTCCATTCGGGTGTATTCCATGCTATTCCATTCCATTCCATTCCATTCCATTCCATTTCGGCTGATTCTATCCCATTCCATTCCTTTCCATTGCATTTGGGTTGATTCCATTCCATTCCATTCCATTCCATTCCATTCCATTCCATTCTATTCGGGATGATTCCATTCCATACCATTCCATTCAATTCCACTCGGGTTGATTCCATTCCATTCCATTCCATTCCATTCCATTTAATTCGATTCCATTCCATTCGGGTTGATTCCATTCCATTCCAGTCCATTCCATTCCATTCCATCCCATTCCATTCCATTTGGTTTTATTCCATTCCATTCCAAACCATTATATTACATTTCATTCCAGTCCATTCCATTCGGTTTGATTTCATTCCATTCCATTCCATTCCATTCTGTTCCATTCCATTCCATTCGTTTCCATTCCATTCCATTCCATTCCAGTTGATTCCATTCCATTCCATTTCATTCCATTCCATTCCATTCCATTTCTTTTTACTCTATTCCATTCCATTTCATTCCATTCCATTCCATTCCATTCCATTCTATTCCATTCCATTCGGGTTGATTCCATTCCATTCCATTCCATTCAATTCCATTCCATTTCATTCGGGTACATTCCTTTCCATTCCATTCCATTCCATTCGGGATGATTCCATTCCATTCCATTCCATTCCATTCAATTCCACTCGGGTTGTTTCCATTCCATTCCAATCCATTCCATTCCTTTCCATTCCATGATATTCCATTCCATTCCATTCCGGTTGATTCCATTCGATTCCATTCGATTCCATTCCAATCCATTCCATTCTATTCCATTCCATTCCATTCGGGTTGATTCCATTTCATTATATTCCAATTAATTCCATTAGATTCCATTCCGTTCGGGTTGATTCCATTCCATTCCATTGCATTCCATTCCGTTTGGGATAATTCCAAACCATTCCCATCCATTCCATTCCATTCAATTCCATTCCATTAGGGTTGGTTCCATTCCATTCCGTTCCCTTGCATTCAATTCCATTCCATTCGGGTTGATTCCATTCCATTCCATTCCATTCCATTCCGGTTGATTCCATTCCGTTCCGTTCCATTCCATTATATTGCATTCCATTCCAATCCATTCCATTCTGGTTGATTCCAGTCGATTCCATTCCATTCCATTCCATTCCGTTCGTGTTGAATCCATTCCATTCCTTTCCATTTAATTTGATTCCATTCCATTTGGGGTGATTCCATTCCATTCCATTCCATTCCATTCCATTCCATTCCATTCCACTTTATTCCAATGGGGTTGATTCCATTCCATTCCATTCCATTCCATTCCATTCCATTCCATTCCATGCCATTCCATTCCATTCTTGTTGATTCCATTTCATTCCATTCCATGCCATTCCATTCCATTCCATTCCATTCCATTCCATTCCATTCCCCTCGGGTTGATTCCCTTCCATTCCATTCCATTCCAGTCCATTCCATTTCATTCCATTCCGTTCCATTCCATTCCATTCCATAATTTTCAATTCCATTGCATTCGGGTTGCTTCCGTTTGATTCCATTCCATTCCATTCCATTCCATTCCTTTCCATTGCAGTCCTTTCGGGTTGATTCCATTTCATTCCATTTCATTCCATTGCATTAGCGTTGAGTCCATTCGATTCCATCCCATTCCATTCCATTCCAATCCATTCCATTCCATTCCAGTTGGTTCCATTCCATTCCATTCCATTCCACTCTATTCCATTCCATTCCATTCTGGTTTATTCCATTCCATTCCATTCCATTCCATTCCAATCGGGTTGATTCCATTCGTTTCCACTCCATTTAATTCCATTCCATTTCAATCCATTCCATTTGGGTTGATTGCCTTCCACTCCATTCCATTGTATTACATTACATTCCAGTCCATTCCATTCGGGTTGATTCCATTCCATTCCAGTCCATTCCATTCCATTCCATTCCACCCCATTCCATTCCATTGGGTTTGATTCCATTCCATTCCATACCGTTACATTACATTTCATTCCAGTCCATTCCATTCGGTTTGATTCCATTCCGTTCCATTCCATTCCATATCATTTTATTCCTTTCCATTGCATTTCATTCCATTCCATTCCATTTCATTCCATTCCATTTCATTCCATTCCTTTCCATTCCATTCCATTCCATTCGGGTTGATTCCATTCCATTCCATTCCATTCCATTTCATTCGGGTTCATTCCATTCCATTCCATTCCATTCCATTCGGGATGATTCCATTCCATTCCATTCCATTCGATTCAATTCCATTCGGTTTGATTCCATTCCATTTCATTCCATTCCATTCCATTCCATTTTATTCCATTCCATTCCATTTCATTCCATTCCATTCCATTCCATTCCATTGCGTTCCATTCCATCCCACTCCATTCCATTGCATTCCATTCCATTCCATTCCATTCTATTTCATTCCATTCCATTCCATTCTATTCCATTCCTTTCCATTCCATTCCATTCCATTCCATTCTATTCCATTCCATTCGGATTGATTCCATTCCATTCCATTCCATTCCATTTCATTCGGGTTCATTCCATTCCATTCTGTTCCATTCCATTCCAATTCATTCAATTCGGTTGGATTCCATTCTTTTCCAATCCATTCCATTCCATTTCGGTTGATTCCATTCCATTCCACTCCATTCCATTCCATTCCATTCCATTCCATTCCATTCCATTCCATTCCATTTCTGTTGATTCCATTCCATTCCATTCCATTCCATTCCATTCCATTCCATTCCATTCCATTCGGGATGATTCCATTCCATTCCATTCCATTCCATTCCATTCCGGTTGGTTCCATTCCATTCCATTCCACTCCATTCAATTGCATTCCATTCCATTCCGGTTGGTTCCATTCCATTCCATTCCATTCCGGTTTATTCCATTCCATTCCATTCCATTCCATTCCATTCGAGTTGATTCCATTCGTTTCCGCTCCATTTAATTCCAATCCATTCCAATCCATTCCATTTGGGTTGATTCAATTCCATTCCGTTCCATTGCATTACATTACATTCCAGTCCATTCCATTCGGGTTGACTCCCTTCCATTCCAGTCCATTCTATTCCATTCCATTCCATCCCATTCCATTCCATTTTGTTTGATTCCATGCCATTCCATACCATTATATTACATTTCATTCCAGTCCATTCCATTCGGTTTGATTCCATTCCATTCCATTCCATTCCATTCTTGTTGATTCCATTCCATTCCATTCCATTCCATTCCATTCCATTCGGTTCCATTCCATTCCATTCCATTCCGGTTGATTCCATTACATTCCATTCAATTCCATTCCATTCCATTCCATTCGCGTTGAGTCCATTCTATTCCATCCCATTCCATTCCATTCCATTCCATTCCGGTTGATTCCATTCCGTTCCGTTCCATTCCATTCCATTGCATTCCATTCCATTCCATTCTGGTTGATTACAGTCGATTCCGTTCCATTCCATTCCATTCCGTTCGGGTTGATTCCATGTCATTCCTTTCCATTTAATTTGATTCCATTCCATTAAGGTTGATTCCATTCCATTCCATTCCATTCCATTCCAGTTTATTCCAATGGGGTTGATTCCATTCCATTCCATTCCATTCCATTCCATTCCATTCCTTTCTTTCGTGTTGATTCCATTTGATTCCATTCCATTCCATTCCATTCCATTCCATTCCATTCCATTCCATTCCATTCCATTCGGGTTGATACCATTCCATTCCATTGCATTCCATTCCATTCGGGATGATTCCATTCCATTCCATTCCATTCGATTCCATTCCATTCCCCTCCGGTTGATTCCCTTCCATTCCATTCCATTCCAGTCCATTCCATTCCATTCCATTCCTTTCCATTGCATTCCATTCCATTATTTTCCATTCCATTGCATTCGGGTTGCTTCCGTTCAATTCCATTCCATTCCATTCCATTCCATTCCATTCCATTCCATTCCATTGCTTTTCATTCCAGTCCTTTCGGGTTGATTCCATTTCATTCCATTTCACTCCATTGTATTAGCGTTGAGTCCATTCGATTCCATCCAATTCCATTCCATTCCATTCCAGTTGGTTCCATTCCATTCCCTTCCACTCAATTCCATTCCATTCCATTCTGGTTTATTCCATTCCATTCCATTCCATTCCATTCCATTCCATTCCATTCCATTCCATTCGGGTTGATTCCATTCGTTTGCACTCCATTTAATTCCATTCCATTCCAATCCATTCCATTTGGGTTGTTTCCATTCCATTCCACTCCATTGTATTACATTGCATTCCAGTCCATTCCATTCCATTCCATTGCATCCCATTCCATTCCATTTGGTTTGATTTCATTCCTTTCCATACCATCACATTCCATTCCATTCCATTCCATTCCATTCCATTCTGATTGATTCCATTCCATTCCATTCCATTCCATTCGGTTCCATTCCATTCCATTCTTTTCCACTCCATTCCATTCCGGTTGATTCCATTCAATTCCATTTCATTCCATTCCATTCCATTCCATTCCATTCCATTCCATTCCATTCCATTCTATATCATTTTATTCCTTTCCATTCCATTTCATTCCATTCCATTACATTTCATTCCATTCCATTTCATTCCATTCCTTTCCATTCCATTCCATTCCATTCGGGTTGATTCCATTCCATTCCATTCCATTCCATTCCATTTCATTCGGGTTCATTCCATTACATTCCATTCCATTCCATTCGGGATGATTCCATTCCATTCCATTCCATTCGATTCAATTCCATTCGGTTTGATTCCATTCCATTCCATTCCATTCCATTCCATTCCATTCCTTTCCATTCCATGATATTCCATTCCATTCCATTCCGGTTGATTCCATTTGATTCCATTCAATTCGATTCCATTCCATTCCATTCTATTCCATTCCATTGTTTTCCGGTTGATTCTATTTCATTTCATTCTAATTCATTCCATTAGATTCCATTCCGTTCGGGTGGATTCCATTCCATTCCATTGCATTCCATTCCATTCAATTCCATTCAATTAGGGTTAGCTCCATTCCGTTCCATTACCTTGCGTTCCATTCCATTCCATTCGGGTTGATTCCTTTCCATCCCATTCCATTCCATTCTATTCCATTCACGTTGAGTCCATTCCATTCCATCCCATTCGATTCCACTCCATTCCATTCCGGTTGATTCCATTCCGTTCCATTCCATTTAAATTCCATTGCGTTTCATTCCATTCCATTCCATTCCATTCCATTCCATTCGGATTGATTCCATTCCATTCCATTCCATTCCATTCCATTCCAATCCATTGCATTCCATTCCATTCCATTCCATTCCATTCTGGTTGATTCCAGTCGATTCCATTCCATTCCGTTCGGGTTGATTCCATTCCATTCCTTTCCATTTAATTCGATTCCATTCCACTTGCGTTGATTCCATTCCATTCCATTCCAGTTCATTCCATTCGGGTTGATTCCATTCCACTCCATTCCATTCCGTTCCATTCAATTCCATTCCATCCCATTCCATTCCGTTCGGGTTGATTCCATTCCATTCAATTCCATTCTATACCATTTCATTCGGGATGATTCCATTCCATTCCATTCCATTCCATTCCCCTCGGGTTGATTCCCTTCCATTCCATTCCATTTCATTCCATTCCATTCCATTCCATTTCATTCCATTCCATTCCATTCCATTCCGTTCCATTCCATTGCATTCCATGATTTTCCATTCCATTCCATTCGGGTTGCTTCCGTTCGATTCCATTCCATTCCATTCCAATACTTTGCGTTCCATTCCATTCCATTCCGTTCCATTCCATTCCATTCCATGATTTTCCATTCCATTCCATTCGGGTTGCTTCCGTTCGATTCCATTCCATTCCATTCCATTACTTTCCGTTCCATTCCTTTCGTGTTGATTCCATTTCAATCCATTTCATACCATTCCATTAGCCTTGAGTCCATTCTATTCCATCCCATTCCATTCCATTCCATTCCGGTTGGTTCCATTCCATTCTATTTCATTCCTCTCCATTCCATTCCATTCCATTCTGGTTTATTCCATTCCATTCCATTCCATTCCATTCCATTCCATTCCATTCCATTCCATTTGTGTTGATTCCATTCCTTTCCACTCCATTTAATTCCATTCCATGCCATTTGGGTTGATTCCATGCCATTCCATTCCATTCCATTATATTCCATTACATTCTAGCCCATTCCATTTGGGTTGATTCCGTTCCATTCCAGTCCATTCCATTCCATTCCTTCCCAGTCCATTCCATTTGGGTTGAGTCCATTCCATTCCATTCCATTCCATTCCATTCCATTCCATTTGTGTTGATTCCATTCCGTTCCACTCCATTCCATTCCACTCCATTCCCTTACATTCCACTCCATTCCATTCCATTCCATTCTATTCCATTCCATTCCATTACATTCCATTCCCTTCGGGTTGATTCCGTTCCAATCCATTCCATTCCATGCCATTCCATTTCATTACATCAAGGTTGATTCCATTCCATTCCATTCCATTCCATTCCATTCCCTTCCATTTGGGCTGATTCCATTCCATTCCATTCCATTCCATTCCATTCGGGTGGATTCCATGCTATTCCATTCCATTCCATTCCATTCCATTCCATTTCGGCTGATTCTATTCCATTCCATTCCTTTCCATTGCATTTGGGTTGATTCCATTCCATTCCATTCCATTCCATTCCATTCCATTCCATTCTATTCGGGATGATTCCATTCCATTCCATTCCATTCAATTCCACTCGGGTTGATTCCATTCCATTCCATTCCATTTAATTCGATTCCATTCCATTCGGGTTGATTCCATTCCATTCCAGTCCATTCCATTCCATTCCATCCCATTCCATTCCATTTGGTTTTATTCCATTCCATTCCAAACCATTATATTACATTTCATTCCAGTCCATTCCATTCGGTTTGATTCCATTCCATTCCATTCCATTCCATTCTGTTCCATTCCATTCCATTCCTTTCCATTCCATTCCATTCCATTCCAGTTGATTCCATTCCATTCCATTTCATTCCATTCCATTCCATTCCATTTCTTTTTACTCTATTCCATTCCATTTCATTCCATACCATTCCATTCCCTTCCATTCTATTCCATTCCATTCGGGTTGATTCCATTCCATTCCATTCCATTCAATTCCATTCCATTTCATTCGGGTTCATTCCTTTCCATTCCATTCCATTCCATTCGGGATGATTCCATTCCATTCCATTCCATTCCATTCAATTCCACTCGTGTTGTTTCCATTCCATTCCATTCCATTCCATTCCATTCCTTTCCATTCCATGATATTCCATTCCATTCCATTCCGGTTGATTCCATTCGATTCCATTCGATTCCATTCCAATCCATTCCATTCTATTCCATTCCATTCCATTCGGGTTGATTCCATTTCATTATATTCCAATTAATTCCATTAGATTCCATTCCGTTCGGGTTGATTCCATTCCATTCCATTGCATTCCATTCCGTTTGGGATAATTCCAAACCATTCCCATCCATTCCATTCCATTCAATTCCATTCCATTAGGGTTGGTTCCATTCCATTCCGTTCCCTTGCATTCAATTCCATTCCATTCGGGTTGATTCCATTCCATTCCATTCCATTCCATTCCGGTTGATTCCATTCCGTTCCGTTCCATTCCATTATATTGCATTCCATTCCAATCCATTCCATTCTGGTTGATTCCAGTCGATTCCATTCCATTCCATTCCATTCCGTTCGTGTTGAATCCATTCCATTCCTTTCCATTTAATTTGATTCCATTCCATTTGGGGTGTTTCCATTCCATTCCATTCCATTCCATTCCATTCCATTCCACTTTATTCCAATGGGGTTGATTCCATTCCATTCCATTCCATTCCATTCCATTCCATTCCATTCCATTCCATGCCATTCCATTCCATTCTTGTTGATTCCATTTCATTCCATTCCATGCCATTCCATTCCATTCCATTCCATTCCATTCCATTCCCCTCGGGTTGATTCCCTTCCATTCCATTCCATTCCAGTCCATTCCATTTCATTCCATTCCGTTCCATTCCATTCCATTCCATAATTTTCAATTCCATTGCATTCGGGTTGCTTCCGTTTGATTCCATTCCATTCCATTCCATTCCATTCCTTTCCATTGCAGTCCTTTCGGGTTGATTCCATTTCATTCCATTTCATTCCATTGCATTAGCGTTGAGTCCATTCGATTCCATCCCATTCCATTCCATTCCAATCCATTCCATTCCATTCCAGTTGGTTCCATTCCATTCCATTCCATTCCACTCTATTCCATTCCATTCCATTCTGGTTTATTCCATTCCATTCCATTCCATTCCATTCCAATCGGGTTGATTCCATTCGTTTCCACTCCATTTAATTCCATTCCATTTCAATCCATTCCATTTGGGTTGATTGCATTCCACTCCATTCCATTGTATTACATTACATTCCAGTCCATTCCATTCAGGTTGATTCCATTCCATTCCAGTCCATTCCATTCCATTCCATTCCATCCCATTCCATTCCATTGGGTTTGATTCCATTCCATTCCATACCGTTACATTACATTTCATTCCAGTCCATTCCATTCGGTTTGATTCCATTCCGTTCCATTCCATTCCATTCTGGTTGCTTCCATTCCATTCCACTCCATTCCATTCCATTCGGTTCCATTCCATTCCATTCCTTTCCATTCCATTCCATTCCGGTAGATTCCATTCCATTCCATTTCATTCCATACCATTCCATTCCATTTCATTCCATTCCATTCCATTCCATTCCATTCCATTTCATTCCATTCCATTCCATTCCATTCCATTCCATTCGGTTCCATTCCATTCCATTCTTTTCCACTCCATTCCATTCCGGTTGATTCCATTCAATTCCATTTCATTCCATTCCATTCCATTCCATTCCATTCCATTCCATTCTATATCATTTTATTCCTTTCCATTCCATTTCATTCCATTCCATTACATTTCATTCCATTCCATTTCATTCCATTCCTTTCCATTCCATTCCATTCCATTCGGGTTGATTCCATTCCATTCCATTCCATTCCATTCCATTTCATTCGGGTTCATTCCATTACATTCCATTCCATTCCATTCGGGATGATTCCATTCCATTCCATTCCATTCGATTCAATTCCATTCGGTTTGATTCCATTCCATTCCAATCCTTTCCATTCCATGATATTCCATTCCATTCCATTCCGGTTGATTCCATTTGATTCCATTCAATTCGATTCCATTCCATTCCATTCTATTCCATTCCATTGTTTTCCGGTTGATTCTATTTCATTTCATTCTAATTCATTCCATTAGATTCCATTCCGTTCGGGTGGATTCCATTCCATTCCATTGCATTCCATTCCATTCAATTCCATTCAATTAGGGTTAGCTCCATTCCGTTCCATTACCTTGCGTTCCATTCCATTCCATTCGGGTTGATTCCATTCCATCCCATTCCATTCCATTCTATTCCATTCACGTTGAGTCCATTCCATTCCATCCCATTCGATTCCACTCCATTCCATTCCGGTTGATTCCATTCCGTTCCATTCCATTTAAATTCCATTGCATTTCATTCCATTCCATTCCATTCCATTCCATTCCATTCGGATTGATTCCATTCCATTCCATTCCATTCCATTCCACTCCATTCCTTTCCATTCCATTCGGGTTGATTCCGCTCCATTCCATTCCATTGCATTCCATTGCATTTGGGTTGATTTCATTCCATTCCATTCCATTCTATTCCTTTCCTTTCCATTCCCTTCCACTCCATTCCATTCCATTCCAGTTGGGTTGATTCCATGCCATTCCATTCCATTCCATTCGTGTTGATTCCGTTTGATTCGATTCCATTCCATTTCATTCCATTCCATTCCATTCCATTCCAGTCGGGTTGATTCCATTCCATTCCATTCCATTCCATTCCATTCCATTCCATTCCAATCCATTCCATTCCATTCCATTCCATTCCATACCGGTTGATTCCTTTCGATTCCATTCTATTCCATTCCATTCCATTCCATTCATTTCCATTCGTGTTGATTCCATTCCATTCAATGCCAATCTATTCCATTCCATTCTATTCCATTAGGGTAGATTCCATTCCGTTCCATTCCATTCCAATCCATTGCATTCCATTCCGTTCCATTCCATTCCATTCTGGTTGATTCCAGTCGATTCTATTCCATTCCGTTCGGGTTGATTCCATTCCATTCCTTTCCATTTAATTCGATTCCATTCCATTTGGGTTGATTCCATTCCATTCCATTCCAGTTCATTCCATTCGGGTTGATTCCATTCCACTCCATTCCATTCCGTTCCATTCAATTCCATTCCATCCCATTCCATTCCATTCGGGTTGATTCCATTCCATTCAATTCCATTCTATACCATTTCATTCGGGATGATTCCATTCCATTCCATTCCATTCCATTCCATTCCATTCCCCTCGGGTTGATTCCCTTCCATTCCATTCCATTTCATTCCATTCCATTCCATTCCATTTCATTCCATTCCATTCCATTCCATTCCGTTCCATTCCATTGCATTCCATGATTTTCCATTCCATTCCATTCGGGTTGCTTCCGTTCGATTCCATTCCATTCCATTCCAATACTTTGCGTTCCATTCCATTCCATTCCGTTCCATTCCATTCCATTCCATGATTTTCCATTCCATTCCATTCGGGTTGCTTCCGTTCGATTCAATGCCATTCCATTCCATTACTTTCCGTTCCATTCCTTTCGTGTTGATTCCATTTCAATCCATTTCATTCCATTCCATTAGCCTTGAGTCCATTCTATTCCATCCCATTCCATTCCATTCCATTCCGGTTGGTTCCATTCCATTCCATTTCATTCCTCTCCATTCCATTCCATTCCATTCTGGTTTATTCCATTCCATTCCATTCCATTCCATTCCATTCCATTCCATTCCATTTGTGTTGATTCCATTCCTTTCCACTCCATTTAATTCCATTCCATGCCATTTGGGTTGATTCCATGCCATTCCATTCCATTCCATTATATTCCATTACATTCTAGTCCATTCCATTTGGGTTGATTCCGTTCCATTCCAGTCCATTCCATTCCATTCCTTCCCATTCCATTCCATTTGGGTTGAGTCCATTCCATTCCATGCCATTACATTACATTACATTCCAGTCGATTCCATTCGGTTTGATTCCATTCCATTCCATTCCATTCCATTCCAATCCATTCGATTCGAATCCATTCCATTCCATTCCATTCCATTCTGGTTCTTTCCATTCCATTCCATTCCATTCCTTTCCATTCCATTCCATTCCGGTTGATTCCATTCCATTCCATTTCATTCCATTCCATTCCATTTCATTCCATTCCATTCCATTTCATTCCATTCCATTCCATTTCATTTCATTCCATTCCATTCCATTTCATTCCATTCCATTCCATTTCATTTCATTCCATTCCATTCCATTTCATTCCATTCCATTCCATTCCATTTCATTTTATTCCATTCCATTCCATTTCATTCCATTCCATTCCATTCCATTCCATTCCATTTCATTCCATTCCATTCCATTCCATTCCATTTCATTCCATTCCGTTCCATTCCATTCCATTCCACTCCATTCCGTTCCATTCGGGTTGTTTCTATTCCATTCCATTCCATTCCATTCCATTCCATTTCATTCGGGTTCATTCCATTCCTTTCCATTCCATTCCATTCTATTCCATTCGGGTGGATTCCATTCCATTCCATTCCATTCCATTCCATTCCATTCCATTCCATTCCATTCGGGTTGTTTCCATTGCATTCCATTCCATTCCCATCCATTCCATTCCATTCAATTTCATATCATTCGCGTTGATTCCATTCTATTCGATTCGATTTGATTTGATTCGATTCCACTCCATTCCAGTCCATTCCATTAGGGTTTATTACCATTCCGTTCCATTCCATTCCATTCCATTCGGGATGACTCCATACCATTCGATTCCATTCCATTCTACTCCTTTCCTTTCCATTCCATTCGGGTTGATTCCATTCCACTCCATTCCATTGCATTCCGTTCCATTCCATTCCATTCCACTCCATTCCATTCCAATCCACTCCATTCCATTCCGGTTGATTCCACTCCATTCCATTCCATTACATTCCATGCCATTCCATTGCAATTGTGTTGATTTCATTCCATTCCATTCCATTCTATTCCATTCCATTCCATTCCATTCCACTCCATTGCATTTCATTCCATTCCATTTGGGTTGATTCCATTCCATTCCATTCCATTCCATTCCAGTCGAGTTCATTCCATTCCATATCCATTCCATTCCATTCCATTCGTGTTTATTCCCTTCCATTCCATTCCATTCCATTTCATTCCATTCCATAGCATTGCATTCCAGTCGGTTGATTCCATTCCATTCCACTCTATTCCATTCCATTCCATTCCATTCCATTCCATTCCGGTGGATTCCATTGCATTCCATTCCAATCCATTCCATTCCATTCCATTCAATTCCATTCCATTCCATTAGGGTTGATTCCATTCCATTTCACTCCATTCCATGCCATTCCATTTGGGTTGATTCCAGTCCATTCCATTCCATTCCATTGCATTCCATTCCATTCCATTCCATTCCATTCGGGATGATTCCATTCCATTCCATTCCATACCATTCCATTCAATTCCAGTCGGGATGATTCCATTCCATTCCATTCCATTCCATTCCATTCCATTCCATTCCATTCCATTGCATGATATTCCATTCCATTCCATTCCGGTTGATTCCATTCGATTCCATTCGATTCCATTCCATTCCATTCCATTTCATTCCACAAGAGTTGATTAAATTCCATTCCATTCCATTCCGTTCCATTCCATTCCATTCCATTCCATTCCATTCGGGTTGATTCCATTCGAGTCCATTCCATTCCATTCCAATCCATCCTATTCCATTCCATTCAATTCCATTCCATTCCATTCCATTCCATTCCATTCCATTCCATTAGTGTTGATTCCATTCCGTTCCACTCCATTCCATTCCACTCCATTCCCTTCCATTCCACTCCATTCCATTCCATTCCATTCCATTCCATTCCATTCCATTACATTCCATTCCCTTCGGGTTGATTCCGTTCCAATCCATTCCATTCCATGCCATTCCATTTCATTACATCAAGGTTGATTCCATTCCATTCCATTCCCTTCCATTTGGGCTGATTCCATTCCATTCCATTCCATTCCATTCCATTCGGGTGGATTCCATGCTATTCCATTCCATTCCATTCCATTCCATTCCATTTCGGCTGATTCTATTCCATTCCATTCCTTTCCATTGCATTTGGGTTGATTCCATTCCATTCCATTCCATTCAATTCCACTCGGGTTGATTCCATTCCATTCCATTCCATTCCATTCCATTTAATTCGATTCCATTCCATTCGGGTTGATTCCATTCCATTCCAGTCCATTCCATTCCATTCCATCCCATTCCATTCCATTTGGTTTTATTCCATTCCATTCCAAACCATTATATTACATTTCATTCCAGTCCATTCCATTCGGTTTGATTCCACTCCATTCCATTCCATTCCATTCTGTTCCATTCCATTCCATTCCTTTCCATTCCATTCCAGTTGATTCCATTCCATTCCATTTCATACCATTCCATTCCATTCCATTTCTTTTTACTCTATTCCATTCCATTTCATTCCATTCCATTCCATTCCATTCCATTCTATTCCATTCCATTCGGGTTGATTCCATTCCATTCCATTCCATTCAATTCCATTCCATTTCATTCGGGTTCATTCCTTTCCATTCCATTCCATTCCATTCCATTCGGGATGATTCCATTCCATTCCATTCCATTCCATTCAATTCCACTCGGGTTGTTTCCATTCCATTCCATTCCATTCCATTCCATTCCTTTCCATTCCATGATATTCCATTCCATTCCATTCCGGTTGATTCCATTCGATTCCATTCGATTCCATTCCAATCCATTCCATTCTATTCCATTCCATTCCATTCGGGTTGATTCCATTTCATTATATTCCAATTAATTCCATTAGATTCCATTCCGTTCGGGTTGATTCCATTCCATTCCATTGCATTCCATTCCGTTTGGGATAATTCCAAACCATTCCCATCCATTCCATTCCATTCAATTCCATTCCATTAGGGTTGGTTCCATTCCATTCCGTTCCCTTGCATTGAATTCCATTCCATTCGGGTTGATACCATTCCATTCCATTCCATTCCATTCCGGTTGATTCCATTCCGTTCCGTTCCATTCCATTATATTGCATTCCATTCCAATCCATTCCATTCTGGTTGATTCCAGTCGATTCCATTCCATTCCATTCCATTCCGTTCGTGTTGTATCCATTCCATTCCTTTCCATTTAATTTGATTCCATTCCATTTGGGGTGATTCCATTCCATTCCATTCCATTCCATTCCATTCCATTCCACTTCATTCCAATGGGGTTTATTCCATTCCATTCCATTCCATTCCATTCCATTCCATTCCATTCCATGCCATTCCATTCCATTCTTGTTGATTCCATTTCATTCCATTCCATGCCATTCCATTCCATTCCATTCCATTCCATTCCATTCCCCTCGGGTTGATTCCCTTCCATTCCATTCCATTCCAGTCCATTCCATTTCATTCCATTCCGTTCCATTCCATTCCATTCCATAATTTTCAATTCCATTGCATTCGGGTTGCTTCCGTTTGATTCCATTCCATTCCATTCCATTCCATTCCTTTCCATTGCAGTCCTTTCGGGTTGATTCCATTTCATTCCATTTCATTCCATTGCATTAGCGTTGAGTCCATTCGATTCCATCCCATTCCATTCCATTCCAATCCATTCCATTCCATTCCAGTTGGTTCCATTCCATTCCATTCCATTCCACTCTATTCCATTCCATTCCATTCTGGTTTATTCCATTCCATTCCATTCCATTCCATTCCAATCGGGTTGATTCCATTCGTTACCTCTCCATTTAATTCCATTCCATTTCAATCCATTCCATTTGGGTTGATTGCATTCCACTCCATTCCATTGTATTACATTACATTCCAGTCCATTCCATTCGGGTTGATTCCATTCCATTCCAGTCCATTCCATTCCATTCCATTCCATCCCATTCCATTCCATTGGGTTTGATTCCATTCCATTCCATACCGTTACATTACATTTCATTCCAGTCCATTCCATTCGGTTTGATTCCATTCCGTTCCATTCCATTCCATTCTGGTTGCTTCCATTCCATTCCACTCCATTCCATTCCATTCGGTTCCATTCCATTCCATTCCTTTCCATTCCATTCCATTCCGGTAGATTCCATTCCATTCCATTTCATTCCATACCATTCCATTCCATTTCATTCCATTCCATTCCATTCCATTCCATTCCATTTCATTCCATTCCATTCCATTCCATTTCATTCCATTTCAGTTTATTCCATTCCATTCCATTTCATTCCCTTCCATTCCATTTCATTCCATTCTATTCCATTCCATTCCTTTCCATTCCATTCCATTCCTTTCCATTCGATTCCATTCTATTCCATTCCATTCGGGTTGATTCCATTGCTTTCCATTCCATTCCATTTCATTCGGGTTCATTCCATTCCATTCCATTCGGGATGATTCCATTCCACTCCATTCCATTCCATTCAATTCCATTCGGTTTGATTCCATTCCATTCCATTCCATTCAATTCCATGATATTCCATTCCATTCCATTGCATGATATTCCATTCCATTCAATTCCGGTTGATTCCATTCGATTCCATTCGATTCGATTCCATTCCATTCCATTCTATTCCATTCCATTGCTTTCGGGTTGATTCCATTTCATTCCATTCCAATTCATGCCATTAGATTCCATTCCGTTCCATTCCATTCCATTCCATTGCATTCCATTCCATTCCATTCCATTCCATTCGGATTAATCCAATTCCATTCCGTTCCATTCCATTCCATTCCACTCCATTCCTTTCCATTCCATTCGGGTTGATTCCGCTCCATTCCACTCCATTCCATTCTATTGCATTTGGGTTGATTTCATTCCATTCCATTCCATTCTATTCCGTTCCTTTCCATTCACTTCCACTCCATTCCATTCCATTCCATTTGGGTTGATTCCTTTCCATTCCATTCCATTCCAGTCGGGTTGATTCCATGCCATTCGATTCCATTCCATTCCATTCCATTCCATTTCATTCCATTCCATTCCATTCCATTTCATTCGGGTGGATTCCATTCCATTCCATTCCATTGCATTCCATTCCATTCCATACGGTTTCATTCCATTCGATTCCATTCTATTCAATTTCATTCCAGTCCATTCCATTCCATTCCATTCCATCAGGTTTGATTCCATTCCATTCCATTCAATTCCATTCACTTCCTTTCCATTTGGGTTGATTCCTTTCCATTCCATTCTATTCCATTCCATTCGAGTTGATTCCATTCCATTCCGTTCCATTCCATTCCATTCGGGTGGATTCCATGATATTCCATTCCACTCCATTCCATTCCATTCCATTCCATTCCATTCCATTGCATTTCGGCTGATTCTATTCCATTCCATTGCATTCCATTCCCCTCGGGTTGATTCCCTTCCATTCCATTCCATTCCAGTCCATTCCATTCCATTCCATTCCGTTCCTTTCCATTCCATTCCATTCCATGATTTTCCATTCCATTGCATTCGGGTTGCTTCCGTTTGATTCCATTCCATTCCATTCCATTCCATTCCTTTCCATTGCAGTCCTTTCGGGTTGATTCCATTTCACTCCATTTCATTCCATTGCATTAGCGTTCAGTCCATTCGATTCCATCCCATTCCATTCCATTCCATTCCATTCCATTCCATTCCATTCCAGTTGGTTCCATTCCATTCCATTACATTCCACTCTATTCCATTCCTTTCCATTCTGGTTTATTCCATTCCATTCCATTTCATTCCATTCGGGTTGATTCCATTCCATTCCATTCCATTCCTTTCCATTCCATTCCATTCTATGATATTCCATTCCATTCCATTCCGACTGATTCCATTCGATTCCATTCCATCGCATTCCATTCCATTCCATTCCATTGCATTCCATAAGAGTTGATTAAATTCCATTCCATTCCATTTCATTCAGGTTGATTCTTTTCCATTCCATTCCATTCCATTCCATTCGGGTTCATTCCATTCCATTCCATTCCATTCTATTCCATTCAATTCCATTCAATTCCATTCCATTCTGGTTGATTAAATTGCATTTCATTCCATTCCATTCCATCCCATTCGGGTTGATTCCATTCCATTGCATTTCATTCCACTCCATTGCATTCCATTCCATTCCATTCCATTTCATTCCATTTCGTTGATTCCATTCCATTCGGGTTTATTCCATACCATTTCAATCCATTCCATTCCATTCCCTTCAGGTTGATTCCATTGCATTCCATTCCATTCCATTCCATTCCATTACATTACATTACATTACATTACATTACATTACATTACATTACATTACATTTGGGTTAATTCCATTCCATTCCATTCCATTCCATTCCATTCGGTTTTTTTCCCCTCCATTCCATTCCATTCGGGTTGATTCCATTCTATTCCATTCCATTCCATTCCATTCCAGTTGATTCCATTCCACTCCATTCCATTCCATTCCAATCCATTCCATTCCATTTAGGTTGATTACATTCCATTCGATTCCATTCCATTCCACTCCCTTCCATTCCATTCCATTCGGGTTGATTCCATTCCATTCCATGCCATTCAATTCCATTCCATGCCTTTTGATTCCATTCATTTTGATTCAATTCCATTCCACTCGCTTCCTTTCCATTCCATTCGGGTTGATTCCATTCCTTTCCATTGCATTGCATTTCATTCCATTCCATTCCATTCCCTTCCATTCCATTCCATTCCATTCCATTCCATTCCATTCCATTCCATTCGGGTTGATTCCATTCCATTCAATTCCATTCCACTCCATTCCGTTCCATTCCATTCTGGTTGATTCTATTCCATTCCATTTCATTCAATTCCATTCCATTTCATTCCATTCGGGTTGATTCCATACCATTTCATTCCATTCCATTCCATTCCATTCGTGTTAATTCCATTCCCTTCCATTCCATTCCTTTCCATTCCTTTCAATTCCATTCCATTCGGGCAGATTCCATTCTTTCCCATTCCATTCCATTCCATTCAATTCCAGTCGGGTTAATTCCATTCCATTCCATTTGGGTTGATTCCATTCCATTCCATTCCATTCCATTCCATTTCATTACATTTGGGTTGATTCCATTCCATTCAATTCAATTCCATTCCGTTCCATTCTATTCCATTAAATTTGGTATGATTCCTTTCCATTCCATTCCGTTCCATTCCTTTCCACTCGGGTTGATTCCATTCCATTCCATTCCATTCCGTTGCATTTGAGTTGATTACATTCCATTCAATTCCATTCCCTTCCATTCTGGTTGATTCCATCCCATTCCATTCCTTTCCATTCCATTCCGTTCCATTCGAGTTGATTCCATTCGATTCTATTGCATTCCATTCCATTCCATTCGGATTGAGTACACTCAATTCCATTCCATTTAGGTTGATTCCATTCCATTCCATTTGATTCCATTCCATTCCATTCGATTCCATTCCATTCCATTGCATTCCATTCCATTTGGGTTGTTTCCATTCCATTCCATTCCATTCCATTCCATTCCATTCCATTCCATTCTGGTTGATTCCATTCCTTTCCATTCCATTCCTTTCCATTCCATTCCATTCCATTCCATTTGGGATGATTCCTTTCCATTCCTTTCCATTCCATTCCTTTCCACTCGGGTTGATTCCATTCCATTCCATTCCATTCTGTTGCTTTTGGGTTTATTGTATTCCATTCCATTCCATTCCATTCAATTATGGTTGATTCCATTCCATTCCATTCCATTCCATTCGGGTTCATTCTATTCCATTCCATTCCATTCCATTCCATTCCATTCGGGTCGATTCCTTTCCATTCCATTGCGTTCTCTTCCATTCCATTCCATTCCGTTCCGTTCCATTCTGGTTGATTCCATTCCATTCCATTCCATTCCATTCCATTCCATTCCGTTGCTTTTGTTTTGATTCCATTCCATTCCATTCCATTCCATGCCATGTCCTTCCATTCCATGCCATGCCATTCCATTCCATTCCATTCCATTCCATTCCATTCCATGTCATTCGGGTTGATTTCATTCCATTCTATTCCATTCCATTCCATTCGGGTTTATTCCATTCCATTCCATTAAATTCCATTTCTTTCCATTTCATTCGGGTTCATTCTCTTCCATTCCATTCCATTCCTTTCCATTGCATTCCATTCGGGTTCATTCCATTCCATTCCATTCCATTCCATTATATTCCATTCCATTTGGGTTGATTCCATTCCATTCCATTCCACTCTATTCCATTGCATTTCATTCCGTTCCATTCCATTCTGGTTGATTCCCTTCCATTCCATTCCATTCCATTCGGGTTGATTCCATTCCATTCCATTCCATTCCTTTCCAATCCATTCCATTCCTGTTGATTCCATTCCATGCCATTCCATTCCAATCCATTCCATTCCATTCGTTTCGGGTTGATTCCATTCCATTGAATTCCATTCCATTCCATTCAGGTTGATTCCATTCCATTCCATTCCATTGCATTCCATTGAATTCCATTCCATTCCATTCCATTGCATTCCATTGAATTCCATTCCATTCCATTCCATTCCGGTTGATTCCATTCCATTCCATTCCATTGCATTCCATTCCATTCCATTCCATTCCATTCGGGTTTATTGCATTCCATTCCATTCCACTGAATTCCATTCCATTGAATTCCATTCCATTGAATTCCATTCCTGTTGATTCCATTCCATTCCATTCCATTCCATTCCATTCCATACCATTCCGTTCCATTCGGGTTGTTTCCATTCCATTCCATTCATATCGATTCCATCCCATTCCATTCCATTCTTGTTGATTCCATTCCATTCCATTCCATTCCATTCCATTCCATTCCATTCTTGTTGATTCCATTCCATTCCATTCCATTCCATTCCATTCCATTCCATTCCGTTCCATTCGGGTTGAATCCATTCCATTCCATTGCATTCCATTGCATTGCATTCCATTCCATGGCATTCCATTGCATTCCGTTCTACTCGGGTTTATTCAATTCCATTCAATTCCATTCCATTGCGTTCCATTGCATTCCATTCCATTCCATTCCATTCCATTCCATTCCGTTATATTCGGGTTGAATCAATTCCATTGTATTCCATTCCATTCCATTCCATTCCGTTCTACTCGTGTTTATTCATTTCCAATCTATTCCATTCCATTCCATTCCGTTCCGTTCCATTCCTTTCTGTTCCGTTTCAATCTTCTCAGGTTGATTCAATTCCATTCTATTCCATTCCATTCCATTCCATTCCATACTATTCCATTCCTTTCCATTCCATTCCATTCCATTCCATTCCATTCCATACTATTCCATTCCATTCCATTCCATTCTGTTCTACTTGGGATTATTCAGTTACATTCTATTCCATTCCATTCCATTCTATTCCATTCATTGCATTCCAATCCATTCCATTCCATTGGATTCCATTCCATTCTATTGCATTCCATTCCATTCTAGTCAGGTTGATTCAATTCCATTCTATTCAATTCCTTTCCATTCAATTCCTTTCCGTTCTACTCAGGTTTATTCAATTCCATTCTATTCCATTGCCTTCCATTCCATTCCACTCCATTCCTTTCTACTCGTTTTGATTGAATTCCTTTGTATTTCATTCCATTTCATTCCATTCCTTTGCATTCCATTCAACTCCATGGCATGATTTTAAATTCCGTTCTACTCGGGTTGATTCAATTCCAGTCTATTCCATTCCATTCAATTCCATTCAAATCCATTACATTCCATTCCGTTCTACTCGGGTTGATTCATTTTCATTCCATTCCATTCCATTCCATTCCATTCCATTCCATTCCATTCCGTTCTACTCGGGTTGATTCAATTCCATTCTATTCCATTCCATTCCATTCCATTCCAAACCATTCCATTCCATTCCATTCCGTTCTATCTGGGTTGATTCATTTCCATTCTATTCCATTTCTTTCCATTTGATTCCCTTCCACTCCATTCCATCCCATTCCATTCCGCTCAACTCGGTTTAATTCTATTCCATTCCATGCCAATCCATTCCATTCCATTCCATTTCATCCCATTCCATTCCATTCCCTTCTACTTGGGTTGATTCAATTCCATTCTATTCCACTCCATTCCATTCCATTCCATTCTACTCAGGTTAATTCAATTACATTCCATTCCATTCCATTCCATTCCATTCCATTACACTCCATTGTATTCCATTCCATTCCATTCCATTCCATTCCACTCCTTTCCATTCCATTCCATTCAATTCCGTTCTACTGGGGTTGATTCATTTCCATTCCATTCCATTCCATTTCATTTCATTCCTTTCGGTTCCGTTCTAGTCAGTTGATTTAATTCCTTTCTTTTCCTTTGCTTTCCGTTCCTTTCTGTTCCGTTCCGTTCCGTTCTACTCGTGTTGATTCAATTCCATTCTATTCCATTCCTTTGCGTTCCATTTCACTCCATTCCATTCCATTCCATTCATTCCATTCCATTCCATTACATTACATTCCGTTCTACTCGGGTTGATTCTTTTCCATTCTATTTCATTCCATTGTATTCCATTGCATTGCATTCCATTCCAATCCATTCCATTCCTTTCTACTCCACTTGATTCAATTCCATTCTATTCCGTTCCATTCCATTCCATCCCTTTCTATTCTACTCGGCTTGATTCAATTCCATTCTATTCCATTCCATTCCATTCCGTTTCATTCCGTTCTGTTCCATTCCTTTCTACTTTGATTGATTCAATTCCATTCTATTCCATTCCATTCCATTAAATTCCATTCCATTCAATTCCAATTCATTCCATTCCATTCCATTCCGTTGTAGTCGGGTTGATTGAATTCCAATCTATTCCATTCCATTCCTTTCCATTCCATTCCATTCCGTTCCATTGCATTCCCTTCCATTCATTCCATTCCATTCCATTACATTCCATACCATTCCAATTCATTCCATTGCATTCCATTCCGTTGTAATCGGGTTGATTGAATTCCAATCTATTCCATTCCGTTCCATTGCATTCCATTCCATTCATTCCATTCCATTCCATTCCGTTCCATACCATTCCATTGGATTCCATTCCATTCATTCCATTCCATTCCATTCCATTCCATTCATTCCATTCCACTCCATTCCATTCCATTCCATTCCATTCCATTCATTCCATTCCATTTTAGTCCATTCCATTCTACTCGGATTGATTCAATTCCTTTCTATTTCATTCCATTCAATTCCTTTCCATTCCATTCCGTTCTACTCGGATTGATTTAATTCCATTCTATTTCATTCCGTTCCATTCCTTTGTATTCCATTCCATTCCATTCCATTCAACTAGGGTTGATTCAATTCCACTCTATTCCATTCCATTCCATTCCATTCCATTGCATTCCATTCCATTCCATTCCATTGCATTCCATTCCATTCCATTCCATTACATTCCATTCCATTCTACTCGTGTTGATTCAATTCCATTCTATTCCATTCCATTCCATTCCATTCCATACTATTCCATTCCATTCCATTCCATTCCATTCCATTCCATTCCACTTCATTCCATTCCGTTCTACTCGGGTTGATTCCATTCCATTCCATTCCATTCCATTCCATTCCATTCCATTCCTTTCCATTCCATTCTTTTCCATTCCATTCTATTCCATTGCTCTCCATTCCATTCCATTCCATTCCATTCCATTCTACTCGGGTTGCGTCAATTACTTTCTATTCCTTTCCATTGCATTCCATTCCATTCCATTCCGTTCTACCAGGTTGATTCAATTCCAATCAATTCCATTCCATTCCGTTCCATTCTACTCAGGTTGATTCAATTCCACTCTATTCTATACCATTCCATGCCATTCCGTTCCATTCCATTTCATTCCATTCCGTTCTACTCGGGTTTATTCAATAACATTTTATTCTAATACTTTGCATTCCATTGTATTCCATTCCATTTCTTTCCATTCCATTAAATTATGTACTATTCGGTTTCATTCCATTCCATTCTATTTCCTTCCATTCCATTCCATTCATTCCATTTCATTCCATTCCATTCCATTCTACTCGTGTTTATTCAATTCCATTCCATTGCATTCCATTCCGTTTCATTCCATTCCATTCCATTCCACTCCGTTCTACTCGGGTTGATTCAATTGCATTCCATTCCTTTACATTACATTACATTCCTTTTTACTAGGGTTGATTCAGTTCCATTCTATTCCATACCATTTCTTTCCATTCCATTCCGTTCTGCTCCGTTCTACTGGGGTTGATCAAAACCCATTCTATTCCATTGCATTCCATTGAGTTCTACTCGTGTTGATTCAATTCATTTCTATTCCATTCCATGCCATTCCTTTCCATTCCTTTCCATTCCATTCATTCCATTCCATTCCATTACATTACATTCTACTCGGTTTGATTCAATTCCATTCTATTCCATTCCATTCCATTCCATTCCGTTCTACTCGTGATCATTCAATTCCATTCTATTCCATTCCATTCCATTCCTTTCCATTCCATTCATTCCATTTCATTCCATTCCATTCCGTTCTACTCTGGTTGATTCCATTCCATTCTAATCCAGTCCATTACATTCCATTCCATTCTGTTCCATTCCGTTCCATTCCATTCTGTTCTACTCAGGATGATTCAATTCCATTCTATTCCATTCCATTCCATTCCATTCCGGTCTAGTCTTGTTCATTCAATTCCACTCTATTCCATTCCATTCCATTCATTCCATTCCATTCCATTCCATTCCGTTCCACTCGGGTTGATTCAATTCCGTTCTATTCCATTCCATTCCATTCATTCCTTTCCATTCGATTCATTCCATTCCTTTCCTTTCCATTCCATTCCATTCCTTTCTACTCGGGTTTATTCAGTTCCATTTTATTCCATTCCATTCCGTTCCGTTCGGTTACATTCCATGCTTCTCCCGTTTATTCAATTCCATTGTATTCCATTCCATTCCATTCCATTCCATTCCATTCCATTTCTTTCCGTTCTTCTCGGATTCATTCAATTCCATTCAATTCCATTCCCTTCAAATCCTTTCCATTCCATTCCATTCCATTCCATTCCATTCTCCTCGGGTTGATTCAATTAAATTTCATTCCGTTCCATTCCATTCCGTTCCACTCATTCCATTCCATTCCATTCCGTTCCATTCATTCCATTCCATTCCATTCCACTCCATTCATTCCATTCCATTCTATTCCATTCCATTCTACTCGGATTGATTCAATTCCATTCTATTTCATTCCATTCAATTCCTTTCCTTTCCATTCCTTTCCATTCCATTCCATTCTTCTCGGGTTCATTCAATTCTGTTCTATTCCATTCCATTCCATTATATTCCATTCCATTCCATTCTACTCTGGTTGATTCAATTGCATTGTATTCCATTCCTTTCCATTCCATTGCATTCCATTCCATTCCATTCCATTACATTACATTACATTCTACTCGGGTTGCTTCAATTGCATTGTATTCCATTCCTTTCCATTCCATTGCATTCCATTCCATTGCATTCCATTACATTACATTACATTCTACTCGTTTTGATTCAATTCCATTCTATTCCATTTCATTCCATTCCATTCCATTCATTCCATTCCATTCCATTCATTCCATTCCATTCCATTCCATTCATTCCATTCCATCCCATTCCATTGCCCTCCATTCATTCCATTCCATTCTATTCCATTCCGTTCTACTCGGATTGATTCAATTCCATTCTATTTCATTCCATTCAATTCCTTTCCATTCCATTCCATTCCATTCCATTCCATTCTACTCGTGTTGATTCAATTCCATTCTATTCCATTCCATTCCTTTCCATTGCATTCCATTCCATTCCATTCCATTCCATTCTACTCGGGTTGATTCAATTCCATTCTATTCCATTCCTTTCCATTCCATTGCATTCCATTCCATTCCATTCCATTACATTACATTACATTCTACTCCTGTTGATTCTATTCCATTCTATTCAATTCCATTCCATTCCATTCCATTCCATAGTGTCCCATTCCATTCTATTCCATTCCATTCTATCCCATTCCATTCTATTCCATTTCATTCCATTCCATTCTATTCAGTTTGATTCAATTCCATTCCTTTCCATTCCGTTCCATTCCGTTCCGTTCCATCCCATTCCATTGCATTCCAATCCATTCCATTGTTTTCCATTCCATTCCATTCCATTGCATTCCAGTCCATTCCATTCCATTTCATTCCATTCTACTCGGGTTGATTGAATTACTTTCTATTCCTTTCCATTGCACTCCATGCCATTCTGTTCTACCTGGGTTGATTCAATTCCAATCAATTCCATTCCATTCCTTTCCATTCTACTCAGGTTGATTCATTTCCACTGTATTCTATACCATTCCATTCCATTTCATTCCATTCCGTTCTACTCGGGTTGATTCAATTACATTCTATTCCATTACGTTCCATTCCATTCTATTCCATTCCAATTGTTTCGATTCCACTCCATTACGTTCTACTCGGTTTCATTCAATTCCATTCCATTCCATTCATTCCATTTCATTCCATTCCATTCCATTCTACTCGTGTTGATTCAATTCCATTCTATTCCTTTCCATTCCATTCCATTCCGTTTCATTCCATTCCATTCTTTTCCGGTCTACTCGGGTTGATTCAATTTCATTCCATTCCATTACATTACATTACATTCCTCTCTAGTAGGGTTGATTCAATTTCATTGTATGCAATACCATTTCGTTCCGCTCTGTTCCGTTACGCTCCGTTCTAATCAGGTTGGTTCAAACCCATTCTATTCCATTCCATTCCATTCCGTTCTACTCAGGTTGATTCAATTCCTTTCTATTCCATTTCATTGCTTTCCATTCCATTCCATTCCATTCATTCCATTCCATTCCGTTACATGCCATTCCATTCTACTCGAGTTGATTCAATTCCATTCTATTTCATTCCTTTCTACTCCATTCCATTCCATTCCATTGCGTTCTACTCGGGTTCATTCAGTTTCATTCTCTTCCCTTCCATTCCATTCCATTCCACTGCGTCCATTCCATTCCATTCCATTCCATTCCATTCCGTTCTGCTCAGGTTGATTCCATTCCATTCTATTCCATTCCATTCCAATCCATTCCATTCTGTTCCATTCCGTTCCATTGTGTTCCATTCCATTCCGTTCTACTCGGGATGATTCAATTCCATTCTATTCCATTCCATTCCATTCATTTCCATTCCATTCCATTCCATTCCTTTCCATTCCATTCCGTTCAACTCGGGTTCATGCAATTCTATTCTATTCCATTACCCTCCATTCCATTCTATTCATTGCATTCCATTCCACTCCATTCCACTCCGTTCTACTCGGTTTCATGCAATTCCATTCTATTCCATTACCTTCCATTCCATTCCATTCATTCCATTCCATTCCATTCCGTTCCACTCCATTCCATTCCTTTCCACTCGGGTTGATTCAATTCCATTCTATTCCATTCCATTCCATTCCATTCCATTCCATTCATTCCATTCCATTCCATTCCGTTCCACACGGGTTGATTCCATTCCATTCCATTCCATTCCATTCCTTTCCGTTCTCTTATGTTACATTCTACTCGGGTTGATTCAATTGCATTGTATTCCATTCCATTCCATTCCATTCCATTTCATTCCATTCCTTTCCTTTCTACTCGGGTTCATTGAATTCTATTCTATTCCATTCCCTTCAATTCCTTTCCATTCCATTCCATTCCACTCTATTCCATTCCATTCCGCTTTACTTGTGTTAATTCCATTCCATTCTATTCCATTCCATTCCATTCCGTTCCATTCCATTCCATTCCATTCCGTTCTACTCGGGTTCACTCAATTCCATTCTACTCTATTCAATTCCATTCCATTCCATTCATTCCATTCCATTGCATTGCATTCCATTCCATTGTGTTCTACCTGGGTTGACTCAATTCCATTCTATTCCATTCCATTCCATTGCATTGCATTCCATTCATTGCATTCCATTCCATTCCATTCCATTCCGTTCTACTCGGGTTGATTCAATTCCATTCTATTCCATTCCATTCCACTCCATTCCGTTCCATTGCATTCCTCTCTACTCTGGTTGATTCAGTTCCATTCTATTCCATTCCTCTCCATTCCATTCCATTCCATTCCTTTCCATTCCTTTCTATTCCATTCAATCCCGTTCTACTCGGGTTGATTCGATTCCATTCTAGTCTATTCCATTCCATTCCATTCCATTCCATTCTACTCGTGTTCATTCAAATCCATTCTATTCCATTCCATTCCATTCCGTTCCTTTCTATTCCATTCCGTTCCTCTCTACTCGGGTTGATTCAATTTCATCCTATTGCATTGCCTTCCATTCCATTCAATTCCATTCCTTTCCATTCTTCTCAGGTTGATTCAATTAAATTCCATTCCATTCCATGCCATTCCATTCAATTCCGGTCTACCCGGTTTGATTCAAATCCATTCTATTCCATTTCATTCCATTCCATTCCATTCTATTCATTCCATTTCATTCCATGGCATTCCGTTCCACTCGGGTTGATTCAATTCCCTTCTATTCCATTCCTTTCCATTCCATTCCATTCCATTCCATTCCATTCCATTCCATTGCATTCCTTTCCTATCTACTTGGGTTGATTCAGTTCCATTCTATTCCATTCCTCTCCATTCCATTCCGTGCCATTCCATTCCATTCCATTCCATCCCGTTTTACTCGGGTGGTTTCAATTCCATTCTATTCTATTCCATTCCATTCCATTGCATTCCAATCCATTCCTTTCTACTCTGGTTGATTCATTTAAATTCTCTTCCATTCCATTCCATTCCATTCCATTACATTCCGTTTTACTCGTATTTATTCAATTCCATTCTATTCCATTCCATTCCTTTCCATTCCATTCCATTCCATTCCATTCCGTTCTACTCGGGTTCATTCAATTCCATTCTATTCTATTCCATTCCATTCTTTTCCATTCCATTCATTCCATTCCATTGCATTCCATTCCATTGCGTTCTACCTCGGTTGATTCAATTCCATTCTATTCCATTCCATTCCATTACTTTCCATTCCATTTTATTACATTCTTTTCTACTCGGGTTGATTCAGTTCCGTTCTCTTCCATTCCATTCCATCCCATTGTATTCCATTCCATTCCATTCCATTCCATTCCATTTCATTCCATTCCGTTCTACTCGGGTTGAATCAATTACATTCTATTCCATTACGTTCCATTTGATTCTCTTCCATTCCAATTCTTTCCATTCCATTCCATTACATTCTACTCGGTTTTATTCAATTCAATTCCATTCCTTTCCATTCCATTCATTCCATTTCATTCCATTCCATTCCATTCTACTCGTGTTGATTCAATTCCATTCTACTCCATTCCATTACATTCCGTTTCATTCCATTCCATTCTTTTCCAGTCTACTCGGGTTGATTCAATTTCATTCCATTCCATTCCATTCCATTCCATTCCTTTCATGTAGGATTGATTCATTTCCATTCTATACAATACCATTTCGTTCTGCTCCGTTCCGTTATGCTCTGTTCTACTCAGGTTGGTTCAAATCCATTCTATTCCATTCCATTCCATTCCATTCCATTCCATTCCGTTCTACTCGGGTTGATTCCATTCCTTTCTATTCCATTCCATTGCTTTCCATTCCATTCCATTCCATTCATTCCATTCCTTTCCGTTACATTCCATTCCATTCTACTCGGGTTGATTCAATTCCATTCTATTCCATTCCATTCTAGTCCATTCCATTCCATTCCATTCCATTCCATTCCATTCCGTTCTACTCGGGTTGATTCAATTCCTTTCTATTCCATTCCATTGCTTTCCATTCCATTCCATTCCATTCACTCCATTCCATTCCGTTACATTCCATTCCATTCTCCTCGGGTTGATTCAATTCCATTCTATTCCATTCCATTCTACTCCATTCCATTCCATTCCATTCCATTCCATTCTACTCGGGTTCGTTCAATTTCATTCTCTTCCATTCCATTCCATTCCTTTCCATTGCGTCCATTCCATTCCATTCCATTCCATTCCGTTCTGCTCAGGTTGATTCCATTCCATTCTATTCCATTCCATTCCATTCCATTCCATTCCGTTCCATTCCATTCTGTTCCATTCCGTTCCATTGTGTTCCATTCCATTCCGTTCTACTCGGGATGATTCAATTCCATTCTATTCCATTCCATTCCATTCCTTTCCATTCCATTCCGTTCAACTCGGGTTCCTGCAATTCCATTCTATTCCATTACCCTCCATTCCATTCCATTCATTCCATTCCATTCCACTCCATTCCACTCCGTTCTACTCGGTTTCATGCAATTCCATTCTATTCCATTACCTTCCATTCCTTTCCATTCATTCCATTCCATTCCATTCCATTCCACTCCATTCCGTTCCTTTCCACTCGGGTTGATCCAATTCCATTGTATTCCATTCCATTCCGTTCCACTCCATTCCATTACTTTCCACTTGGGTTGTTCCAATTCCATTGTATTCCATTCCATTCCATTCCATTCCATTCATTCCATTCCATTCCATTCCGTTCTACACGGGTTGATGCAATTCCATTCCATTCCATTCCTTTCCGTTCTCTTATATTACATTCTACTCGGGTTGATTCAATTCCATTGTATTCCATTCCATTCCATTTCATTCCATTCCTTTACGTTCTACTCGGGTTCATTCAATTCTATTCTATTCCATTCCCTTCAATTCCTTTCCATTCCATTCCATTCCATTCCACTCTATTCCATTCCATACCTTTTTACTTGTGTTAATTCCATTCAATATTATTCCATTCCACTCCGTTCCATTTCTTTCCATTCCATTCCTTTCCATTCCATTCCATTCCGTTCTACTCGGGTTCATTCAATTCCATTCTACTCTATTCAATTCCATTCCATTCCATTCATTCCATTCCATTCCATTGCATTCCATTCCATTCCATTCATTCCATTCCATTCCATTGCATTCCATTCTATTGTGTTCTACCTGGGTTGATTCAATTCCATTCTATTCCATTCCATTCCATTCCATTCCATTCCATTACATTACATTGCATTCTTTTCCTTTCCATTCCAGTCCATTCCATTCCTTTCCATTCATTCCATTCCATTCGATTCATTCCATTCCTTTCCATTCCATTCCATTCCATTCCTTTCT
The DNA here is from genome assembly GCF_029289425.2 of Pan paniscus. Lineage (NCBI taxonomy): Eukaryota > Metazoa > Chordata > Mammalia > Primates > Hominidae > Pan > Pan paniscus. Next base: position 44,984,625 of record NC_073268.2, on the reverse strand, counting down.
ACTCAGGTTGTTTCAGTTCCATTCTATTCCATTCCATTCCATTCCGTTCGGTTACGTTCCATTCTACTCCCGTTGATTCAATTCCATTGTATTCCATTCCATTCCATTTCATTCCATTTCTTTCCGTTCTACTCGGATTCTTTCAATTCCATTCTATTCCATTCCCTTCAATTCCATTCCATTCCATTCCATTCCATTCCATTCCATTCCATTCCATTCCATTCCGTTCTCCTCGGGTTGATTCAATTAAATTCCATTCCGTTCCATTCCATTCCGTTGCACTCATTCCATTCCATTCATTCCATTCCTTTCCATTCCGTTTCATTCATTCCATTCCATTCCATTCCATTCCACTCCATTCATTCCATTCCATTCCATTCCATTCCGTTTCATTCATTCCATTCCATTCCATTCCATTCCACTCCATTCATTCCATTCCATTCTATTCTATTTCGTTCTACTCGGATTGATTCAATTCCATTCTATTTCATTACATTCAATTCCTTTCCATTCCGTTCCATTCCATTCCATTCTACTCGGGTTCATTCTATTCCATTCTATTCCATTCCATTCCATTCCATTCCATTCCATTCCATTCCATTGTATTCCATTCCATTCCATTCCATTCTACTCGGGTTGATTCAATTGCATTCTCTTCAATTCCTTTCCTTTCCATTGCATTCCATTCCATTCCATTACATTACATTACATTACATTCTACTAGTTTTGATTCAATTCCATTCTATTCAATTCCATTGCATTCCATTCCATTCATTCCATTCCATTCCATTCCATTCCATTCCATTCCATTCATTCCATTCCTTTCCATTCCATCCCATTCCTTTCCCTCCATTCATTCCATTCAATTCTATTGCTTTCTCTTCTACTCGGATTGATTCAACTCCATTCAATTCCTTTCCGTTCCATTCCATTCCATTCCATTCCATTCTACTCGGGTTGATTCAATTCCATTCTATTCCATTCCATTCCACTCCATTGTATTCCATTCCATTCCATTCCATTCCAATCTATTCGGGTTGATTCAATTCCATTCTATTCCATTCCTTTCCATTCCATTGCATTCCATTCCATTCCATTACATTACATTCTACTCGTGTTGATTCAATTCCATCTATTGAATTCCATTCCATTCCATTACATTCCATTGTGTTCCATTCCTTTCTATTCCATTCCATTCTATCCCATTCCATTCTATTCCATTTCATTCCATTCCAATCTACTCGGATTGATTCAATTCGATTCCATTCCATTCCATTCCGTTCCGTTCTGTTCCATTCCGTTCCGTTCCATTCCATTCCATTCCATTGTTTTCCATTCCATTGCATTCCATTGCATTCCAGTCCATTCCATTCCATTCCATTCCATTCTACTCGGGTTGATTGTATTACTTTCTATTCCTTTCCGTTGCACTCCATGCCATTCCGTTCTGCCCGGGTTGATTCAATTCCAATCAATTCCATTCCATTCCTTTCTATTCTACTCAGTTTGATTCAATTCCACTGAATTCTATACCATTCCTTTCCATTTCATTCCATTCCGTTCTACTCTGGTTGATTCAATTACATTCTATTCCATTCCATTCCATTCCATTCTATTCCATTCCTATTCTTTCCAGTCCATTCCATTGCGTTCTACTCGGATTCATTGAATTCCATTCTATTCCATTCCATTCATTCAATTTCATTCCATTCCATTCCATTCTACTCGTGTTGATTCAATTCCATTCTATTCCATTCCTTTCCATTCCATTCCATTCCATTCCGTTTCATTCCATTCCATTCTTTTCCGGTCTACTCGGGTTGATTCAATTTCATTCCGTTCCATTCCATTTCATTACATTCCTTTCTAGTAGGGTTGATTCAATTCGATTCTATACAATACCATTTCGTTCTGCTACGTTCCGTTACGCTCCGCTCTACTCAGGTTGTTTCAAACCCATTCTATTCCATTCCATTCCATTGCATTACATTCCATTCCATTCCGTTCTACTCGGGTTGATTCAATTCGTTTCTATTCCATTCCATTGCTTTCCATTCCATTCCATTCCATTCATTCCAGTCCATTCCGTTACATTCCATTCCATTCCATTCATTCCATTCCATTCCGTTACATTCCATTCCATTCTACTCGGGTTGATTCAATTCCATTCTATTCCATTCCATTCTACTCCATTCCATTCCATTCCATTCCGTTCTACTCGGGTTCATTCAATTTCATTCTCTTCCATTCCATTCCATTCCTTTCCATTGCGTCCATTCCATTCCATTCCATTCCATTCCATTCCGTTCCGTTCTGCTCAGGTTGATTCCATTCCATTCTATTCCATTCCATTCCATTCCATTCTGTTCCATTCCGTTCCATTGCGTTCCATTCCATTCCATTCTACTCTACTCGGGATGATTCAATTCCATTCTATTCCATTCCATTCCATTCCTTTCCATTCCATTCCGTTCAATTCGGGTTCATGCAATTCCATTCTATTCATTACCCTCCATTCCATTCCATTCATTCCATTCCATTCCACTCCATTCCACTCCGTTCTACTCGGTTTCTTGCAATTCCATTCTATTCCATTACCTTCCATTCCATTGCATTCATTCCATTCCATTCCATTCCATTCCATTCCACTCCACTTCATTCCTTTCCACTCGGGTTGATCCAATTCCGTTCCATTCCATTCCATTCATTCCATTCATTCCATTCCATTCCATTCCATTCCGTTCTACACGGGTTGATTCAATTCCATTTCATTCCATTCCATTCCTTTCCGTTCTCTTATGTTATCTTCTACTCGGTTTGATTCAATTCCATTGTATTCCATTCCATTCCATTCCATTCCTTTTCATTCCATTCCCTTCCGTTCTACTCGGGTTCATTCAATTCTATTCTATTCCATTCTCTTCAGTTCCTTTCCTTTCCATTCCATTCCATTCCACTCTATTCCATTCCGTTCCGTTTTACTTGTATTAATTCCATTCCATTCTATTCCATTCCATTCCATTCCGTTCCATTCCGTTCCGTTCCATTCCATTCCATTCCATTCCATTCCATTCCATTCCATTCTACTCGGGTTCATTCAATTCCATTCTACTCTATTCAATTCCATTCAATTCCATTCATTCCATTCCATTCCATTCCATTGCATTCCATTCCATTGTGTTCTACCTGGGTTGACTCAATTCCATTCTATTCCATTCCATTCCTTCCATTCTATTCTATTCCATTCATTGCATTCCATTCCTTTCCATTCCATTCATTGCATTTCATTCCATTCCATTCCATTCCATTCATTGCATTGCATTCCATTCCATTCCATTCCATTCCGTTCTACTCGGGTTGATTCAGTTCCATTCTATTCCATTCCATTCCACTCTATTCTGTTCCATTGCATTCCTCTCTACTCTCGTTGATTGAGTTCCATTCTATTCCATTCCTCTCCCTTCCATTCCATTCCATTCCTTTCCATTCCTTTTCATTCCATTCAACCCCGTTCTACTCGGGTTGATTCGATTCCATTCTATTCTATTCCATTCCATTCCATTCCATTCTACTCGTGTTCATTCAAATCCATTCTATTCCATTCCATTCCATTCCGTTCCTTTCTATTCCATTCCGTTCCTCTCTACTCGGGTTGATTCAATTTCATCCTATTGCATTGCATTCCATTCCATTCCTTTCCATTCCATTCCATTCCTTTCCATTCTTCTCAGGTTGATTCAATTATATTTCATTCCGTTCCATGCCATTCCATTCTACCCGGTTTGATTCAAATCAATTCTATTCCATTTTATTCCATTCCATTCCATTCTATTCATTCCATTCCATTCCATGGCATTCTTTCTACTCGGGTTGATTCAATTCCATTCTGTTCCATTCCATTCCATTCCATTCCATTCCATTGCGTTCCTTTCCTATGTACTTGGGTTGATTCAGTTCCATTCTATTCCATTCCTCTCCATTCTATTCCGTTCCATTCCATTCCATTCCATCCTGTTTTACTTGGGTGGTTTCAATTCCATTCTATTCTATTCCATTCCATTCCATTCCATTCTATTCCATTGCATTCCAATCCATTCCGATCTACTCTGGTTGATTCATTTAAATTCTATTCCATTCCATTCCATTCCATTCCATTCCATTCCATTCCATTGCATTCCATTCCATTCCGTTTTACTCGTGTTGATTCAATTCCATTCTATTCCATTCCATTCCATTCCATTCCCTTCTCCTCGGGTTGACTCAATTCCATTTTATTTCATTGCATTCCATTCCATTCCATTCCATTATATTACATTCAATTGTATTCCATTCCATTGCATTCCATTCTTCTGGGATTGTTTCAATCCCATTCTATTCCATTCCATTACATTCAGTTCTACTCTGGTTGATTCAAATCCATTCTATTCCATTCCATTCCATTCCATTCCATTCCATTCCATTCCATTCCATTCCTTTCCATTCCATTCCATTCCATTCTACTCGGTTGATTCAATTCCATTCTATTCCATTCCATTCCATTCCGTTCCGTTCCATTCCGTTCCGTTCCGTTCCGTTCAACTCGGGTTGATTCAATTCCATTCTATTCCATTCCATTCCATTCCATTCCGTTCTACTCGGTTTCATTCAATTCGATTCTATTCCATTCCATTCTTTCCATTCCATTTCATTCCATTCCATTCCGTTGCATTCCGTTCTAGTCGGGTTGATTCCATTCCATTCAATTCCATTACATTCAATTCCGTTCCGTTCCATTTCGTTCCATTCCGTTCCGTTCCATTTCGTTCCACTAGGGTTGATTCAATTCCATTCTATTTCATTCCATTCCATTCCGCTCAATTCCGTTCTACTCTGGTTGATTCCATTCCATTCCATTCCATTCCATTCCCCTCGGGTTGATTCCACTGCATTCCATACCATTCCATTCCATTCCACTCCACCCCTCTCCACTCCACTCCTCTCCACTCCACTCTGGTTGATTCCATTCCATTCCATTGCGTTCCTTTTCACTCGGGTTGATTCCATTCCATTCCATTCCATTCCATTCCATTCCATGCCATTCCATTCCTTTCCATTCCCCTAAGGTTGATTCCATTCCATTCCAGTTGATTCCTTTCTAATCAATTACTTTCCATTCCTTTCCATTCCACTCGGGATGATTTCATTCCATTCAATTCCATTCCATTGCCTTCCATTCCATTTCATTTGTATTGATTCCGTTCCATTCCATTCCATTCCTTTCCATTCCACTAGCGTTGTTTCCATCCCATTCCATTATGTTCCATACCATTCCATTCCATTCCATTCCATTCCACTCCACTCCGGTTGATTCCATTCCACTCATTTCCATTCCTTTCCATCCGGTTTGATTCCATTCCATTGAATTCTATTCTATTCCATTCCATACCATACCATTCCATTCCATTCCACTCTACTCCTCTCCGCTCCTCTCCACTCCACTCCACTCCTCTCTGGTTGATTCCATTCCATTTCCTTCCATTGCAATCCATTGCATTCCATTCCACTCGATTTGTTTCCATTCCATTCCACTCCATTCCGTTCCATTCCATTTCGCTCCACTCCACTCCACTCCACTCGGGTTGATTCCATTCCATTCCATACCATTCCATTCCATTCCACTCGGCTTGATTCCTTTCCATTCCATTCCTTTCTTTTCCTTTCCACTCCTTTCCATTCCACTCAGTTGATTCCATTCCATTCCTTTCCAATCCATTCCATTCCATTCCATTACACTCGGTTTGATTCCATTCCATTAAATTTCATTCCATTCCACTCCATTCCACTCCTGTTGATTCCATTCCATTGCATCCCGTTCCATTCATTCCATTCCATTCCATTCCATTTCATTCCATTCCATTCCATTGCATTCCATTCCATTCCATTTCACTCTATACCATTCCATTCCATTCCTCTTGGTTTGATTCCATTCGATTCGATTCCATTCCATTCTTTTGCACTCGGGTTGATTCCATTCCATTCCATTCCATTCCATTCCATTCCACTCTGGGTCATTGCATTCCATTGCATTCCATTGCATTCCATTCCATTCCACTCCACTCGTGTTGGTCCCATTCCTTTGCATCTCATTCCCTTCCATTCCATTCCATTTCATTTCACTCGGGTTGATTCCATTGCATTTAATTCCGTCAAATTCCATTCCTTTCCATTGCATTCCATTCCCTTCCACTCCATTCGTGTTGATCCTATTCCATTGCATCTCATTCCCTTCCATTCCATTCCATTCCTTTCCACTCGGGTTGATTCCATTGCATTTCATTCCGTTAAATTCCATTCCATTCCATTCCATTCGATTGTATTCCATTCTACTCGGGTTGATTCCATTCCATTCCATTCCTTTCCTTTCCTTTCCATTCAATTCCAATCCATTCCATTCCATTCTATTCCATTCCATTCCACTCGGATTGATTCCCTTCCATCCCATTTCATTCCATTCCATTCCACTTCATTCCATTCCACTCCAGTTGATTCCATTACATTCCATTCCATTCCATTCTATTTCATTTCACTCAAGTTGATTCCATTCCATTCCATTCCATTCCACTCCTTTTGATTCCATTCCATTGAATTCCAATCTATTCCATTCGATTCCGTTTCATTCTTTTCCATTCCATTCCACTCGGGTTGATTGAATTCCATTTCATTCCTTTCCCATCCATACCATTCCATTCCATTCAATCCCACTGCATTCCTTTCCACTCCGGTTGATTTCATTGCACTGCATTCCATTCCAAACCTTTCCATTCCTTTCCATTTCTCCATTCCATTTCAGTCCTCTCATGTTGTGCCCTTCCCTTCCATTCCATTCCATTCAACTTGGTTTTATTCCATTCCATTGCATTCTGTTCCATTCCATTCCATTCGATTCCGTTCAATTCCATTCCATTCCATTCCATTCCACTCTTGTTGATTCCATTCCATTGCAATCCATTCCACTCGGTATGATTCAATTCCATTGTATTACATTCCATTCCATTCCATTCCACTCACGTCGATTCCATCCCGTTCCATTCCTTTCCATTGTCTTCCACTCGGTTTGACTGCATTCCATTCCATTCCGTTCCATTCCGTTCCATTCCATTCAACTCATGCCCCTTCCATTCCATTCCACTGGAGTTGATTCCATTCCATTCCATTCCATTGCATTTCACTCCGGTTCATTCCATTCCATTCCATTTTTTTCCATTGCATTCCACTCTGTGTGATTCCACTGAATTTAGTTCCATTCCATTCCTTTCCATTCCATACCATTCCATTCCATTCCACACCATTCCTTTCCATTCCACTCGTTTTCATTCCATTCCATGCCATTCGATTCCATTCCACTCCACTCCTCTCCACTCCACTCCACTCCACTAATGATGATTCCATTCCATTCCATTCCATTCGTCTCCACTTGGTTTGATTCCATTCCTTTCCACTCCATTCCGTTCCATTCCATTCCATTCCACTCCACTCCACTCCAATCGATTTCATTCCATTCCATTCCAAACCATTCGATTCCATGCCAATCCGATTGATCATTCCATTCCATTCCATTCCATTCCATTCCACGCGTGTTGATTGCATTCCATTCCATTCCATTCCACTCTGTTTGATTCCATTCCATTGAATTCCATTCCATTGAATTCCATTCCATTTCATTCTATTCCTCTCGGGTTCATTCCATTCCATTCCATTCCATTCCTTTGCACTCGGGTTGATTCAATACCATTCTATTCCATGCCATTCCATTCCATTCCATTCCATTGCATTCCTTTCCATTCTATTGCATTTCATTCCATTCTACTCGGGTTGATTCAATTCCATTCTATTACATTCCATTCTGTTCCATTCCATTCCAGTCCGTTCCGTTCCTTTGCATTCAACGCGGATTGATTCAATTCCATTCTATTCCATTCCACTCCATTCCATTCCATGCAGTTCTACTCGTGTTGATTCAAATCCATTCTATTCCACTCCATTCCATTCCGTTCTATTCTGTTCCATTACATTCCGCTCTACTCAGGTTGATTAAATTCCATTCTATAGCATTCCATTCCATTCCATTCCATTCCATTCCACTCCACTCCATTCCATTCCGTTCCATTCCATTCTTTTCCTTTCTACTCGGATTGAATCCATTAAATTCCACTCCATTCCATTCCATTCCCTTCAATTCACTCCATTCCATTCCATTCCATTCCGTTAAACTCGAATTGATTGAATTCCATTTTATTCCATTCCATTCCACTCCATTCCATTCCATTCCGTTCTAATCGCGCTGATTCAATTCCATTCTATTCCATCCCATTCGATTCCATTACATTCCACTCCATTCCATTCCATTCTAATCCATTCCATTCCATTCCATGCCATTGCATTCCGTTATATTCGGGTTGATTCGATTAAATTCCATTCGATTCCATTCCATTCCCTTCCATTCATTCCACTCCCTTCCATTCATTCCATTCCATTCCATTACATTACATTACATTCCACTCCATTCGTTCTACTCGCATTGATTGAATTCCATTCTATTCCATTCCATTCCATTACATTCCAATCCATTCCATTCCACTCCATTCCGATCAGATTGATTCAATTCCAATTGATTCCATTCCATTCGATTCCATTCCATTCTATTCCATTCCTTTCCTTTCCATTACTTTCCATGTCATTCCATTCCAATACACTCGGGGTATTTCAATAACATTCACTTCTATTCCATTCCATTCCATTAAATTCCACTAGAGTTGATTCAATCCCATTCCATTCCATTCAATTCCACTCGGGTTGATTCAATTCCATACCATTCTATTCCATTCCATTCAGTTCCGTTCCATTCAGTTCCGTTCCCTTCCCTTCCACTCCGTTCCATACTTTTTCCATTCCTTTCCATTCCGCTCGTGTTGATTCAATTTCATTCTATTCCATTCCATTTCATTCCATTCCATTCCATTCTACTCATGTTCATTCAATTTCATTCTATTGCATTCCATTCCATTCCATTCCATTCCATTCCATTCTGTTCCGTTCCATTCCATTCCATTCATTCCATTCCATTTCATTCCTTTCCATTCCATTCCATCCCATTCCTTTCCGTTTTACTTGGGTTGATTCCATTCCATTCTATTCCCTTCCATTCCATTCCATTCCGTTCCGTTCAGTCCTACTCGGGTTGATTCAATTCCATTCTATTCCATTCCATTCCGTTCCATTCCAATCCATTCCTCTCTACTCGGGCTGATTCAGTTTCATTCTCTTCCATTCCTCTCCATTCCATTCCATTCCATTCCATTCCATCCCATTCTACTCAGGTTGATTCAGTACCATTCTATTCTATTCCATTCCATTCCATTGCATTCCATTCCAATCCATTCCGATCTAATCTGGTTGGTTCAATTCCATTCTATTCCATTCCACTCCATTCCATTCCATACAGTTCTACTCGTGTTGATTCAAATCCATTCTATTCCACTCCATTCCATTCAGTTCTATTCTGTTCCATTCCATTCCGCTCTACTCAGGTTGATTAAATTCCATTCTATTGCATTTCATTCCATTCCATTCCATTACATTCCACTCCACTCCATTCCATTCCGTTCCATTCCATTGCTTTCCTTTCTACTCGGATTGAATCCATTAAATTCCACTCCATTCCATTCCATTCCCTTCAATTCACACCATTCCATTCCATTCCATTCCATTCCGTTATACTGGGATTGATTGAATTCCATTTTATTCCATTCCATTCCACTCCATTCCATTCCATTCCGTTCTAATCGGGCTGATTCAATTCCATTCTATTCCATCCCATTCGATTCCATTACATTCCACTCCATTCCATTCCATTCTAATCCATTCCATTCCATTCCATGCCATTGCATTCCGTTATATTCGGGTTGATTCGATTAAATTACATTCGATTCCATTCCATTCCCTTCCATTCATTCCACTCCCTTCCATTCATTCCATTCCATTCCATTCCACTCCATTCGTTCTACTCACATTGATTGAATTTCATTCCATTCCATTCCATTCCATTCCAATCCATTCCATTCCACTCCATTCCGCTCAGATTGATTCAATTCCAATTGATTCCATTCCATTCGATTCCATTCTATTCTATTCCATTCCTTTCCGTTCCATGTCTTTCCATGTCATTCCATTCCAATACACTCAGGTTATATCAATAACATTCAATTCTATTCCATTCCATTCAATTAAATTACACTAGAGTTGATTCAATACCATTCCATTCCTTTCAATTCCACTCGGGTTGATTCAATTCCATACCATTCCATTCCATTCCATTCCATTCAGTTCCATTCCCTTCCCTTCCACTCCATTCCATACCTTTCCATTCCTTTCCATTCCACTCTTGTTGATTCAATTTCATTCTATTCCATTCCATTTCATTCCATTCCATTGCATTCCATTCCACCCGGAATGGATTCAACCTGAGTGGATTGGAATGGAATGGAATGGAATTGAGTGAAATGGATTGGAATCAACGCGAGCAGAATGGAAAGGAATGGAATGGAATGGAATCGAATGGAACGGAATACATCCATAGTGGAATGGAATGGAAAGGATTAGAATGGAATTGATTGTAGTGGAATGGAATGAAATGGAATGGAATAGAGCGGAATGTATTGGAATCAATCCGAGTTGAATGGAATTTAAATGAATGAAATGATATGGAATTGAATGGAATGGATTGGAATCAACCCAAGTTGAATGTAATGGAATGGAATGGAATGGAATCAACCCAAGTGGAATGGAATGGAGTAGACTGGAATGAAATGGAATGGAATGAAAGGAATGCTCTGGAATGGAAAGGAATGGAATGGAAACAACCAAAGTGGAATGGAATGGATTGAACTGGAATGAAATGGAATGGAATGAAAGGAATGCTATGGAATGGAAAGGAATGCAATGGAATCAACCAAAGGGAAATGGAATGGAATGGAATGGATTGGAATCAACACGAGTGGAATGGAAGGGCATGCAATGGATTGCAATGGATTGGAATGGAATGGAATGCAATGCAATGGAGTGGAAGAGAACAGAACAGAATCATTCCAAGTTGAATGGAAGGGAATTGAAATGAAAGGAATGGAATGGAATGGAATGGAATGGAATGGAATGGAATGGAATCAACTGGAGTGGAATGGAGTAGAATTGACAGGAATGGAATGGAATGGAATGGAATGGAATGGAATGGAATGCAATGGAATGGAATCAACCAGAGTGGAATGGATTTGAAAGGAATGGAATGAAAGGCAATGTAATGGAAAGGGAAATAATGTAATGGAATTGAAAGGAATTGAATCAGCTGGAAAGGAAAAGATTGGAATGGAATGGAATGGAATACAATGGAATTGCATCAACCCGAGTGCAGTGGAATGGAATGGAATGGAATGGAATGGAATGGAATGGAATGGAAAGCAATTAAATTAACACGAGTGGATTGGAATACACTGGAATGGAATCAAATGGAAAGGAATGGAATGGAATGAAATTGAATCAACCCGAGTGCAATGGAATGGAACGGAATGGAGTGGAACGGAATCAACTGTAATGGAACAGTGTGGAATGGAATGGAATGGAATGGAAAGGAATCAACAGAAATTCAAATGAATGGAAAGAACTGTAACGGAATGGAATGAACTGCAATGGAATGGAATGGAATGGAAAAGAATGAAGTGGAATGGAATGGAATTGAATCAATCGGAGAGAAATGGAGTGGAATTCAATGGAATGGAATGGAATGCAATGGAATGGAGTGGAATGGAATGGAATCAATTGGAGTGGAATAGAATGGAATGGATTGGAATAGAATGGAATGGAATGGAACTGAATCAAACCTAGTGGACAGCAATGGATTGGAAAGGAATTCAACGGAATGGAATGGAATGGAATGGAATGGAATAGAATGGAATTGAATCAACACGAGTGGAATGGAATGGAATGGAATGGAATGGAATGGAATGGAATGGAATGGAATCAACCTGAGTGGAATGGAATGGAAAGGAATGCAATGGAGTGGAATGGAATGGAGTGGAATGGAATGGAATGGAAAGGAATGGAATGGAATGGAATGGAATCAACCTGAGTGGAATGCAATGGAATGGAATGGAATGGAATGGAAAGGTATCATCTCAAGATTAATGGAATGCAATGGAATGGAATGGAATGGAATGCAAAGGAATGGAATGCAAAGGAATGGAATGGAATGGAATGGAATGGAATGGAATGGAAAGGAAAGGAATGCAATGAAATGGAATGGAATGGAATGGAATGGAAAGGAATTAACCCGAGTGGAATGGAAGGGAATGGAATGGAATGGAATAGAATGGAATAGAACGGTATGGAATGGAATGGAGTGGAATTTAATCAACATGACTGGAAAAGAAGGAAATGGAAGGGAACACAATGGGAATAGAATGGAATGGAATGGAATCAAAACGAGTGAAATGTATCACAATGGAATGGAATGGAATGGAATGGAATGGAATGGAATGGAATGGAATGGAATGGAATGGAATTGAATCAACATGAGTGGCATGGATTAGAATGCAATGGTATGGAATGAAATAAAATGGAGTGGAATGCAAGCAACCCGAGTGGAATGCAATGGAATGGAATGGAATGCAATGGAATGGAATGGAATGGAGTGGAATGGAATGGAATGGAATGGAATGGAATGAAATGGAATGGATTCAACCCGATAGAAAGAGAATGGAATGGAATGGAATGGAATGGAATGGAATGGAATGGAATGGAATGGAATGGAATGAAATGGAATGGAATTCAATGGAATGGAATTGAATGGAAACAACCTGGGTGGAATGGAGTGGAATGGAATAGAATGGAGTGGATTGGAATGGAATGGAATGGAATCAACCTGAGTGGAATGGAATGGAAAGGAATGGAATGGAATGGCATGAAATGGAATGGAATGGAATGGAATCAACCGGAGTGGAATGGAATGGATTGGAATGGAATGGCATGAAATGGAATGGAATGGAATGGAATCAACCGGAGTGGAATGGAATGGAATGGAATGGAATGGAGTGGAAAGGAATCAACCGGAGTGGAATGGAATGGAATGGCATGGAATAAAATGGAATGGAATGGAATGGAATCAACAGGAGTGGAATGGAATGGAATGGAATGGAATGGAATGGAATGGAATGGAATGGAATGGAATGGAATGTAAAGGAATTATACGGAGTTTAATGGAATGGAATGGAAAGGAATGGAATGGAAGCAACCCGAGTGGAATGCAATGGAATGGAATGGAATGCAATGGAATGGAATGGAATGGAGTGGAATGGAATGGAATGGAATGGAATGGAATGAAATGGAATGGATTCAACCCGATAGAAAGAGAATGGAATGGAATGGAATGGAATGCAATGGAATGGAATGGAATGGAATGGAATGGAATGAAATGGAATGGAATTCAATGGAATGGAATTGAATGGAAACAACCTGGGTGGAATGGAGTGGAATGGAATAGAATGGAGTGGATTGGAATGGAATGGAATGGAATCAACCTGAGTGGAATGGAATGGAAAGGAATGGAATGGAATGGCATGAAATGGAATGGAATGGAATGGAATCAACCGGAGTGGAATGGAATGGATTGGAATGGAATGGCATGAAATGGAATGGAATGGAATGGAATCAACCGGAGTGGAATGGAATGGAATGGAATGGAATGGAGTGGAAAGGAATCAACCGGAGTGGAATGGAATGGAATGGCATGGAATAAAATGGAATGGAATGGAATGGAATCAACAGGAGTGGAATGGAATGGAATGGAATGGAATGGAATGGAATGGAATGGAATGGAATGGAATGGAATGGAATGTAAAGGAATTATACGGAGTTTAATGGAATGGAATGGAAAGGAATGGAATGGAAGCAACCCGAGTGGAATGAAATGGAATGGAATGGAATGCAATGGGATGGAATGGAATGGAATAAACCTGGGTGGAATGGAATGGAATAGAATGGAATGGATTTTAATGGAGTGGAATGGAATCAGCCTGAGTGGAATGGAATGGAATGGAATGGAATGGAATGAAATGGAATGGAATGGAATGGAATCAACCAGAGTGGGATGGAATGTAATGTAATGGAATAACATGGGATGGAATGGAATGGAATGGAATAACATGGAATGGAATGGAATGGAATGGAATGGAATGGAATGGAATGGAATGGAGTGGAGTGGAATGGAATGGAATGGAGAGGAATGGAGTGGAATGAACTCAATTGGAATGGAATGGAATGGAATGGAAACGAATACAGTAGAATGTTATGGAATCAACTAGAGGGGAATGGAGTGGAATGGAATGGAATGGAATGGAGTGGAAACGAATGCAACAGAGTGGAATGGAATCAACTACACTTAAATGGAGTGGAATGGAATTGAATGGAATGGAATGGAATGGAATGGATTTGAATGGAATGGAAAGGAAAGGAATGGAATGGAATGGAATGGAATCATCATGATTGGAATGGAATGGAATGGAATGGAATGGAATGGAATCTCCCCGTGAGGAAAGAAATGGAATGGGATCAACCCGAGTGGACTGGAATGGAATGGAATGGATTGGAATGGAATGGAATGGAATGGAATCAACCCAAGTGTAATGGAATGGAATGGAATGGAATGGAATGGAATCAACCCGAGCGGAATGGAATGTCATGGAATGGAAATGAATGGAATCAATCCGATTGGAATGGACAGCAATGGAATGGAATGGAATGGAATGGAATGGAATGGAACGCATTTAAATTGAATGAACCAGAGTAGTATGGAATGGAATGTCATATAATGGAGTGGAATCAATAAGCCTCGAATGCAATAGAATGGAATGAAATCAACTCGAGTGTATTGGAATGGAACGGAATGGAAAGGAATGTAAGGTAATGAAATAGATTGGAATGGAATGGAATGGAATGCATTTGTCATGGATGGAACCGAAAAGAATGGAAAGCAATGGAATGGAAAATAATGGAGTGAAGTGTCCTAGAATGAAATACAATGGAATGCAATCAACTTGAGTGCAATTGAATGGAATGGAATGGAATGGAATGGAATGGAAGGTAATGGAATAGAATGTAACTGAATAGAATTGAAAGAAGTGGCCTCGAATGCAATAGAATGCAATGACATCAACACGAGTTGAATGGAATGGTATGGAATGGAAGGCAAAGGATCGGAATGGAATGCAATGGAATGCAATTGAATGGAATGGAATCAACACGAGTGAAACGGAATGGAAAGGAATGGTATGCAAAAGAATGGAATGGAATCAACTCGAGTGGAAAGGAATGAAATGGAATGGAATGCAATAGAATGGAATGGAATCAATTCGAGTGGAACTTAATGGAATGGAATGGAATGGAATGGAAGGGAATGGAATGAAGCTGAATTGAATGGACCCAAAAAGAATGGGATGAAATGGAATGAAATGGAATGAACTTGCCTCGAATGCATTAGAATGGAATGGAATCCACTCGAGTGGAATGGAGTGGAATGGAATGGAATAGAATGGAATGGAATTCAATGCAATGGATTGGAATGCAATGCAATGTAATAGAATGAAATGCAAAGAATTCGAGTGCAATGGAATGGAATGGAATGGAATGGAATGGAATGGAACGGAATGGAACGCAATAGAATGGCAAAGAATCAACATGATAGGAATGGAATGAAGTGAAACGCAATGGAATGGAATTGAATGGAATGGAACGGAAAACAATAGAATGGAATGGAATCAACTCGAGTGGAATGGAATAGAATGGAATGGAATGGAATGGAATGGAAAGCAGTAGAGTGGAATGGAATAAACTCCAGAGGAATGGAATGGAATGGAATGAAATGGAATGGAGTGGAATGAGATGGAATTCAATAGAATGGAATGGAATCAACTCGAGTGGAATATAAATGGAATGGAATGAAATGCAATGGATTGGAATGGCATGCCTCAGAATGGAATGGAATCAACTCCACTGGAATGGAATGCAAAGGAATGGAATAGAATGGAATGCAATACATTTGAATTGTATGGACCTGAAAACATTGGAATGGAATGGAAAGGAAAGGAATGTAATGAAGTGGCCTTGTATCCAAGAGAATGTAATGGATTCAACTCGAGTGGAATGGAATTTAATAGAATGGAATGGTATGGAATAGAATGGAAGGCAATAAACTTGAATGGAATCAACTCAAGTGGAATGGTTAGGAAAATGATGGAATGGAATGGAATGGATTGGAATGGAATGCATAGGAATGCAGTAGAAAGGAATGGATTCAACACGTTTGGAACGGAATGGAGTGGAATGGAATGAAATGGATTGGAGTGGAGTGGAATGGAATGGAACGGAATGGATAGCAATAGAATGGAATGGATGGAATGGAATAAAATGGCCTGGCATGAAATAGAATGCAATGAAATCAACTCGAGTTTAATGCAATGGAATGGAGTGCAATAGAATGGAATGGAATCAACTCGAATGGAATGGACTGAAATGGAACGGAATGGAATGGATTGTATTGGATTTGAATGGAATGCATTTTAATTGAATGTACTCAAAAAGAATGGAATGGAGTGGAATGGATTGGAATGCAATAGAATGAAAAGGATTCAACTAGTTTGGAATGGAATGGAATGCAATGGAAAGGAATGGTGTGGAATGAAATGGAATTGGTTGGAATGCATTTGAGTAGAATGAACCTGAAAAGAATGGAATGTAATTCAACAGAATGAAGCGGCTTCGAATGCAATAAAATGAACTGGAATCTACTCGGGTGTAATGGAATGGAATGTAATGGAATGGAATGGAATACAATAGAAGGGAATGGAAACAACTCGAGTGGAATTGAATGGAATGGAAACGAATGGAAACGAATGTGGTAGAATTGAATGGAATCAACTAGAGTGGAATGGAGTGGAATTGAAAGGAATGGAATGGAATGGAATGAAATGCAATGGAATGGAATGGAATGGAATGGATTGGAATGGAAAGGAATGAAATGGAATGAAATGGAATGGAAGGGATTGGAATGGCATAATGTGGCCTCAAATGCAATAGAATGGAAGGGAATCAAATCGAGTAGAATGGAATGGAATGGAATGAAATAGCAAAGAAAGTAATGGAATGCAATAGAAAGCAAAGGAAACAACTAGAATGGAATGGATTGGAATGCAATGGAATGGAAAGCATTTGAATTGAAAGGACCCGAATAGTATGGAATGGCATGGAATTCAATGAAATAAAGTGGCCTCGAATGCAATAGAATGGAATGCAATAAACTCGAGTGGAATGGAATGAAATGGAATGGAATATAATAGAATGGAATGGAATCAACTCGAACTGAATGGAATGGAATGGAATGGAATGGAATGGAATGGAATGAAATGGAATGGAATGCATTTGAATTGAATGGATCCGAAAAGAATGGAATGTAATGGAATGGAATGGAATGGAATGGAATGAAAAGGAATTGCATGAAGTGGCCTCAAATGCAATAGAATGGAATGGAATCAGCTCGAGTGGAAAGGAATAGAATGGAATGGAATGGAATGCAATGGAATGCAATGGAATGGACTGCAATGGAATGGAATGGATTGGAATGCAATGCAACAGAATGGAATGGAATGGAATGAAGTGGCCTTGAAGACAACAGAATGTAGTGGACACAACTCGAGTGGAATGGAATGGAATGTAACATAATGTAATGGAACGCATGCGAATTGAAAGGAAACAACTCGAATGGAATGGAATGGAGTGGTACTGAATGGAAAGGAATGGATGTTAATGGAATGGGAAGGAATTGGTTGGAATCCATTAAAATTGAATGGACCTGAAAAGAATGGAATGGAACGGAATGGAATGGAAAAAAGTGGCCTCAAAAGCAATAGAATGGAATGGAATCACCTGGAATGGAATGGAATGGAATGGAATGGAATGGAATGGAATGGAATGGAAGTGATTGGAATGGAATACAATGGAATGGCATGGAATGCAATAGAATGGAATGGAATCAACCAGAATGGAATGGATATTAATGGAATGGAACGCATTTCAATTGAATGGACAGGAAAAGTAAGGAATGGAATATCATGGAATGTAATGGAATCAATAGGCCACGAATGCAATAGAATGGAATGAAATCAACTCCAGTGGAATGGAATGGAATGGAATGGAATGGGAAGGAATGGAATGGAATCAATAGGCCTCAAATACAATAGAATGGACTGAAATCAACTCCAGTGGAATGGAATGGAATGGATTGGAAAGGAACGGAATGGAATGATATCGAGTGAAATGGAATACAATAGAATGGAATGGAATCATCTCGAGTGGAATGGAATGGAATGGAATGGAATAGAATGGAATAAAATAGAATTGAATGGAATCAACTCGAGTGGAATGGAATGGAATGGAATGGAATGCAATGCAATGGAATGGACCCAAATGTAACGGAAAGGAATGGAATAGAGTGGAATGGAGTGGAATGGAATGGTTTGGAGATAAGGGTCCTCGAATGAAATAGATTGGAATGGAATCATCTGGAATGGAATGGAATGGAATGGAATGGAATGGAATGGAATGGAATGGTATGGAAAGGAAAGGAATGCAATGGAATGGAATGGAATCAATTCGTGTGGAATAGAATGGAATGGAATGGAAAGGAATGCAGTAGAACGGAATAGAATCAACTGAAGTGAAATGGAATGGAATGGAATAGAATGAAATGGAATGGAATGGAACGCAACAGACTGGAATGGAATCAACACAATTTGAATGGAATGGAATGGAAGGGAATGGAACGCAGTAGAATGGAATGGAATCAACCCGAGAAGAATGGAATGTAATGGAATTCAGTAGAGTTGATTGGAACCGAAAATAATGGAATGGAATGGATTGATGTGACCTCGAATGCAATAGAAGGGAATGGAATCAACTAGAGTGGAATGGAATGGAAAGGAACGGAATGGAATGGAATGGAATGGAATGCAATTGAATTCAACGGACACGAAAAGAATGGAATGGAATGCAATGGAATGGAATGAAAGGCAATGGAATGGAACGAAGTGGCATTGAATGTAACAGAATGGAATGGAATCAACTCCAGTGGAATGCAATGGAATGCAATGGAATTGAATGGAATGGAACGGAATAAAATACAATTGAATTTAATGATCTCGAGTGGAATGGAATAGAGTGGAATGTTATGGAATGGAATGGAATGGAACGTAATGGAATGGAATGGAATGGATTACATTTGAATTGAATGTACCCAAAAAAAGTGGGATGGAATGGAAAGGAATGGAATGAAGTGGCCTCGAATGCAACAAAAAGGAATGGAATCACCCCGACTGGAATGGAAAGGAATGTAAAGGAATGGAGTGGAATGGAATGGCATGGAATGGAATGGAATGGAGTGGAATTGAATGGAAAGAAATGGAATGCAATACAATGGAATGGAATCAACACGAGTGGAATGGAAAGGAATGGAATGCAATGGAATGGAATGGAATGCAATGCAATAGAATGGAAAGGAATCAACCCGAATGGAATGGAATGGACTGGAATGGAATGGAATGGAATGGAATGGAATGGACACGAAAAGAATGGAATGGAATTGAATGGAATGAAGAGGCCTCGAATGGAATGGAATTGATCGGAATGGACTTGAATGAAATGGAATGGACTCGAATGGAATGGAATGAAATGGAATCGACTCGAGTGCAATGGAAAGGAATGGAATGGAATGGAATAGAATGCAATTGAATAGAAAGGATTGGAGTGGATTGGAATGGAATGGAATGGAAAGAAATGGACTCAAACGGAAAGGAATGGACTCAAATGGAACGTAATGAAATGGTATGGACTGGAATGGAATACAGTGGAATTTACTTGATTGGAATGTAATTGTTTGACTGTAATGAAATGGAATAGAATGGAATCGAATGGAACAGTATGGAATGGAATTGACTGGAATGGAGTGGAATGGAATGGAATGGAACGGAATGGAATGGGATGGATCGGAATGGAAAGCAACTCACTCGAATGCAATGAAATGGAACACACACGAATGGAATGGAAAGCAATGGAAAATAATGGAAAGAAATGGAGTGGTATAGAATGGGAATGGATTTGAATGGTATAGCATGGAATGTCATGGAATGGACTTGAATGAAATTGAATGGAATGGACTCGAATGGAATAGAATGGACTCGAATGGAATTGAATGGAGTGGAATCGACCCGAGTGCAATGGAATGGAACGGAATGCAATGGAATGGAATGGAATGTATTGTAATGGAATGGAATATAAAGGAATGGAATCGATTGGAATATAATGAAATGGAATGGAATGGAATGGACTCGAATGTAAAGGAATGGACTCGAATGGAATGCAATGAAATGAAATGGAATGGATTCGAATGCATTACATTGGAATTCACAGGATTGTAATCTAATTCTATGGACTCTAATGGAATGGAATGGAATGGAATCGAATGGAATAGAATGGAATGGAATTGACTCGAATTTAATGGAATAGAACGGATAGGAATGGAGATGAATGGGCTTCAGTGGAATAGAATGGAGTGGAATGGAATAGACTCGAATAATATGGAATGGAAAGGAAAAGAATGCAATGGAATGGATACGAACGGAATGTAATTGATTGGAATGGACCCAAATGGAATCCAATAGAAGGGATTCAAGTGGAAAGGAATGGAATTGACTCGAATGGAATATAATGGAAAAGAATGTGATCGAAAGGAACGGAATAGAATGAAAACGAATGGAATGCAATGCAGTGGAATGGAGTGGAACGGAATGGACCAGAATGTGATGGAATGGAGTGGAATGGAAAGGAACGGAATGGAATGGAACAAACTCGAATATAATGGAATGGTACACACTCGAATGTAATGGAATGTAGGCAATGGACACGAATGGAATGAAATGGAGTGGAATGGATTGAAATTGCGTGGAACGGAATGGATTGGAATGTACTAGATTGGAATAGCATGGAATGGAATGGATTAGACAGGAATGAAATGCAATGTGATGGACTCGAATGGAGTAGAATGCACTCGAGTGGAATGGAATGGAAAGGAATGGAATGGAATGGAATGCAATGGAATAGAAAGCAATGGAATGGATTGGAATGGAATGGAATGGAAAGGAATGAACCTGAATGGAAAAAAATGGACTTGAATGGAATGGAATGAAATGGAATGGACTCTAATGGAATCCAGTGGTATTTACTGAATTGGAATCTAATGGTATGGACTCTAATGGAATGGAATGTATTGGAATCGAATGGAATAGAATGGAATGGGATTGACTCCAATGGAATTGTGTGGAATGGAAAGGATTGGGCTTCAATGGAATAGAATGGAGTGGAATGGAATGGACTCGAATGAAATGGAATGGAACGTACTCGAATGCAATGGAATTGACTCGAATGGAATGTAATTGATTGGAATGGGCTCGAATGGACTGGAATGGAATGGACTCAAGAAGAATGGAACGGAATGGATTCGAATGGAATATAATGGAAAGAAATGGATTTGAAAGGAGTAGAATGGAATGGAATGGACTCGAATGGAATTTAATGGAATGTAATGGATTTGAAAGGAATCGAATGGAATGGACACGAATGGAACGGAATAGAGTGGAATGGAGTGGAATGGAATGATCCCGAATGGAAAGGAATGGAATGGACACGAATCGAATGAAATGCAGTGGAAAGGAATGAAATAGAGTGGAATGGAATTGAGTTAAATGGAATAGCATGGAATGGAATGGAATGAACTTGAATGAAATTAAATGGAATGGACTCGAATGGAATAGAATGGACTCGAGTGGAATGGAATGGAATGGAATGGAATGGCATGGACCCGAAAAGAATGGAATGGAATGGAATGAAATGAAGTGGACTCGAATGGAATGGAATGGATCAGAATGGATTCGAATGAAATGGAATGGACTCGAATGTAATGGAATGGAATGGAATCGACGATCATGTAATGGAATGGAATGGAATGGAATGGAATGGATTAGAATAGTAAGTATTGGAATGGATTTGAATGGAATGGAATGGAAAGGAATTGACGTGAATGGAAAGGAATGGATTTGAATGGAGAGACTGGACTCAAATGGAATGGAATGAAGTGGAATGGACCCAAACGGAATACAGTGGAATTTACGGGATGGAATCTAATGGTATGGACTCAAATGAATTGGAATGGAATGGAATGGAATGCAATGGAATGGATTGCAATGGAATGGACCAGAAAAGCATGGAATGGAATGGAATGGAATGGAATGAAGTGGAATGGAATGGAATGGAATGGATTGGAATGGACCCAAATGAAATGGAATGGACTCCAATGGAATGGAATAGAATGGAGTCCAATCGAGTGGAATGGAATGGAATGTAATGGAATGGAATGGAATGGAAACGAGAAGAATGGAATGGAATGGAATGGAATGGAATGGAATGGAATGGAAGTGGCCTCAAATGGAATGGAATGGATCGGAATGGACTAGAATGAAATGGAATGGAGTCGAATGGAAAGGAGTATAATGGAATCTACTTGAGTGCAATGGAATGGAATGGAATGGAATGGAATGGAGTAGAATTGAATAGGATAGAAAGGAATGGAATGGAATTGAAAGGAAAGGAATGGAATGGAAAGGAATGGAATGGAATGGAATGGAATGGACCCAAATGGAGAGGAATCAAGTGGAATGGAATGGAATGGACTCGAATGGAAAGGAATATAATGGAATCTACTTGAGTGGAATGGAATGGAATGAAATGGAGTAGAATTGAATGGAATAGAAAGGAATGGAATGGAATTGAAAGGAAAGGAATGGAATGGAAAGGAATGGAATGGAATGGAATGGAATGGACCCAAATGGAGAGGAATCAAGTGGAATGGAATGGAATGGACTCGAATGGAAAGGAATATAATGGAATCTACTTGAGTGGAATGGAATGGAATGAAATGGAGTAGAATTGAATGGAATAGAAAGGAATGGAATGGAATTGAAAGGAAAGGAATGGAATGGAATGGAATGGACCCAAATGGAAAGGAATCAAGTGGAATGGAATGGAATGGACTCGAATGGATAATAATGGAATGTAATAGATTCAAACGGAATGGAATGAAATTTGATTGGACACAATTGGAATGGAATGAAGTGGAATGGAGTGGAATGGATACGAATGTAACAGAATGGAATGGAACACAATTGAATGGAATGGAATGGAATGGAATGGAAACGAATGGAATGAAATGGGTTGGAATGCAATGAAATGTAGTGGCATGGAATGGAATGGAATGGAATGGCATGCAATATAATGTAACGGACTGCAATGGAAAGGAATGGAATGGAATGGAATGGAATGGATTTGAATGGAATGGACACGAAAAGAATGGAATGGACTGGAATGAAATGAGGTGGCCTAGAATGGAATGGAATGGATAGGAATGGACTCGAATGAAATGGAATGGACTCAAATGGAATGGAATAAGAATAGAATGGATTGGAATGTAATGAGTTTGGAATGGAATGGAATGGAATGGAATGGAATGGAATGGACTCAAATGGAATAGCATGGAATGGAATGAACTCAAATGCAATGGAATTGAATGGAATTGAATGGAATGGAATGGGTTCGAATGGAATGGATTTGAAAGGACAGTTATGGAATGGAATGGCATTCAATGGTCTCGAATGGAATAGAATGTAACCGAATGGAATGAACCCGAATGGAATGGAATATAATGGAATGAAATATGCTTGAATGGAATGGAATGGAATGGAATTAAATGGAATGGAATGAAATGGAGTGGAGTGGAATGGAATAGAATGGAATGCAATGAAATATGCTGGAATGCAAAGGAATGGAATGGAATGGAATGGAATGGAATTTACTCGAATGGGATGGAATGCAATGGAATTTACTAGAACGCAATGGAATGGAATGGATTCGAATGGAAAGGAATGGAGTCGAGTCGAGTGGAGTCGAATGGACTCGAATTCAATGGAATGGAATGGACTCAAATGGAGTGGAATGGACGCGAATAGAGTGGAGTCAAATGGACTCGAATGGAATGCAATGGAGTGGAATCCACGGAACGGAACAGAACGGAAAGGAATAGACTTGAATGGAATGGAATGGAATGGAATGGAACGGAATGGAATGGACTCTAATTTCATGCAATGGAATGGACTCGAATGAATTGGAATGGAAACTATGTGAATGGAAAAGAATTGAGTGGTCTCCAATGGAAAGGAATGGAATGCATTCGAATGGAATAGAATGAAATGGACTGGATTTGAATAGAATGGAAGGCAATGGTATGGAATGGACACGAATTGAATGGAATGGAATGGAATCGAATGAAATGCACTCTAATGGAATGGAAAGGAATGGACTCGAATGGAATGGAATGGATAAGAATGGAATGGAAAGGAATGGAATGCACTCAAATTGTATGGAACGGAATGGAATGGACTCGCAAGGAATGGAATGGAATGGAATGGAACTGAAAGGAATGCAATTGAATGTACCTGAATGGAATGGAATGGAATGGAATGGAATGCAATGGAATCGAATGGGATGTAATGTTTTGGAACGGATTCGAATAGAATATATAGGAATGGACCCGAATAGAATGGAATGGAATGGTCTCGAGTGCAATGGAATGGAATGTAATGGACATGAGTGCAATGGAATGGACTCGAATGCAATGGAAAGGAATGGACCCGAATTGAATGGAGTGGAATGGAATGGAACGGAATTGAATGGAATGGTATGGTATGGAAAGGAATGGATTTCAATGGAATTGAATGAATGGAATGAAATGGACTCGAAAGGATTGTAATAAAATGGACTAGCATGGAATGGAATGGACATGAATGGAATGGAAAGGAATGGAATGAACTCTAAAGAAATACAATGGAATTAAGTGGCATGGAATCTAATGGAATGGAATGGAATGGACTTAAATTGAATTGAATGGAAGAGACTCAAATGGAATGGAATGGAAAGGAATGGACTCAAATGGAATGGAATGTAATTGACTCAAATGGAATGGAATGGAATTGAATGGACTCGAAAGCATTGGGATGGAATACAGTGGAATGGACTCTAATGGAATAGAATGGAATGGAATGGACTCAAATTTAATGGAATGGATTTGACAAGAATGGAATTGAATGAAATGGACCTGAGTGGAATGGAATGGAATGGAATGGAATTGATTGGACTCGAATGGAATGGAATGGATTGGAATAGACTGGGCTCAATTGGAATGGAATGGAAAAGAATGGAATGGAATAGAATGGACTGGAATGTAATGAGTTTCGAATGGACTGGATTGGAATGGAATGGAATGGAATGGTATGGAAAGGAATTTATTAGAATGGAATGGAAAGGAAAGGAATTTACTCGAATGGATTGGAATGGAATGGAGTGAAAACAATAGCATGGAAAGGAAGGGACTTGAATGCATTTGAACTGAATGGACTCGAATAGAGTGGAGTAGAAGGGACTCGAATGGAATGCAATGGAATGGAACCGATTGGTATGTACACGCATGGAATGCAACGGAGTGGAATGGAAAGGAACGGAACGGAATGGAACGGAACGGATAGGACTTGAATGGAATGGAATGGAATGGCATGGATTGGAATGCAATGGACTCGAATGATATGCAATGGATTGGAAGCGAATGAATAGGAATGGACTCTAGTTGAATGGAATGGAATAGATTGGATTCTAATGGAAAGCAGTGGAATTGATTCAAAAGGATTGCAATGGAATTGAATGGATATGAATAGAAAGGATACTAATGGTATGGAATGGACACGAATGGAATGGAATTTAATGGAATGAAATGGACTCGAATGGAATGAAATGTAATGGACTCAAATGGAATGGAATGGAATGTACTCGAATTGTTTGGAAAGAAACTGAATGGATTCGAAAGGAAAGGAATGGAATGGAATGGACTCGAATGGAATGGAATGGAATGAACTCCAGTTGAATGGAATTGACTCTAACAGAATGGAATGGAATGGAAAGGACTCGACTGGAATGGAATCAAACAGAATGGCCATGAATTGGAGAAAATGGAAAGCACACGACTGGAACGGAATGAAATAGAATATCCTCGAATGGGTTGGAATGCAATGCAATGGAAAATAATGGAATGGAAGGAATGGAACAGAAAGCAGTGGAATAGAATGGAATGGAATGGCATAGACCCGAATGGACTGGAATGGAATGGAATGCAATGGAATCAAATAGGAAGGAATGTATTGGAATGGACTCGAATGGAATGGATAGGAAGGGACCTGAATAGAATGGAATGCCCTGGAATGGTCTCGAGTGGAATGAAATGGAATTTAATGGACTCAAATGGAATGGAATGTGCTAAAATGGAATGGAAAGGAATGGACCCAAATGGAATGGAATGGAAAGGTATGCTATGGAATGGAATGGATTTGAATGGAATAGAATTAATGGAATGGAATGGAATCCAAAGGATTGGAATGGAATGGACACGAATGGAATGGAATGGACATGAATTGAATGGAATGGAAGGGAATGAACTTGAAACGAACACAATGGAAATCAATGGAATGCAGTATAATGGAATGGAATGGAATTGACTTGAATGGAATAGAATGGAAGAGACTCGAATGGAATGGAGTGCAAAGGAATGGACTCAAATGGAAAGAATGGAATTGATTCGAATGGAATTGAATGGAATGGACCCGAATGGAATGGAAAGGAATGGAATGAAATGGAATGGAATGGAATGGAATGGAATGGAATGGAATGGAATGGAATGGAATGGAATGGAATGGAATGGAATGGAATGGAATGGAATGGAATGGAAAGGAATGGACTGTGCTAAAAAGGAATGGAATGGAATGGAATGGAAAAGAATGGAGTGGAATGTAATGAGTTTGGAATGGACTGGAACGGAATGGAATGGAATGGACTCAAATGGAATAGCATGGAATAGAATGGATTCTAATGCAATGGAATGGAAGTGACTCGAATGGAATCAAATGGTATCAAATGGAACGGATTTCGATGGACTCGCATGTAATTGAATGACATTGAATTGACTCGAATGGAATAGAATGTAACAGAACGGTATGAACCCGAATAGAATGGAATGTAATTTAATGAAATGAGCTGGAATGGAATGGAGTGGAATGGAATGGATTGGAATGGAATGGAATGGAATGGAATGGCATTTACTCGAATGGGATGGAATGGAATGGAATTTAATCAAATGGAATGGAATGGAATGGACTGAAATGCAAAAGCATGGAATGGAATGGACTCGAATGGAATGGAAAGGAATGGAGTCGAATGGAAAGGAATGGAATCGAATGGAGAGGATACAAATGGACTAGAATAGAATACAATGGAATGGTGCCGAATGGACAGTACTCGTATGGTATGGAAACGAATGGAATGGAATGGAACAGAACAGAACGGAATGGAACAGAATGGACTTGAATGGAATGGAATGGAATGGAATGGAATGGAATGCATTTGAATTGAATGGACCTGTAATGAATGGAATGGAATGAAATGGGATGTAATGGAATGGAATGGATTGGAGAGGAATGGATTTGAATTGAATGGACCCGAAAAGAATGGAATGGAATGGAATGGATTGAAGTGGCCTCGAATGTAATGGAATGGATCAGAATGGATTTGAATGAAATGGAATCGACTCGAACGGAAAGAATTGAATGGAACCGTCTCGAGTGCAATGGAGTGGAAAGGAATGGAATTGAATGGAATGTAATGGACCCGAATGGAATGGAACGGAGCAGAACGGAAAGGAATGGAAGGGAACGGAATGGGTTCGCATGGAATGGAATAGAATCGAATGGAATAGAAGGGAATAGACTCGAATGGAATGGAATGCAATGGAATGGGATCAAATGGAATGGAATAGAATGGACTCAAATGGATTTCAATGGACTCGAAAGGAATGGTATGGAAAGCAATGGAATGGAATCGAATGGAATGAAATGGAATTGACATGAATGGAATTGAACGGAGTGGCAACGAATGGAAGGGGTGAAATAGAATGGTCTGTAATTGAACGGAAATGAATGGATTGGGCAAATATAGAATGGAATGGATTGGAATGGATTCGAATGGTATAGAATGGAATGGATTCAAATGGAATAGCGTGGAATGGAATATGCTCGAATGCAATGGAATGGAATGGACTCGAATGGAATGGTATGGATTGGAACGGAATAGAGTGGAATGCACTCCAGTGGAATTTAATGGAATTGAATGGACTCAAATAGAGTGGAATGTAACGGAATGCAATTAACTCGCAAAGAATGGAATGAAATGGAATGGAATGGATTTGAACTGAATGGACTCGAAAAGAATGGAATGGAATGGAATGGAATGGAATGAAATTGAATGGAATGGAATGCAATGGAATGGAATGGAATGAAATGGAATGGAATGGAATGCAATGGAATCGAATGAAATTGAATGGAATGGAATGCAATGAAATGGAATGGAATGGAATGGATTTGAATTGAAGGGAACCGTAAAGAAGAGAATGGAATCGAATGGAATTGAATGAAGTGGTCTCGAATAGAATGGAATGCATCGGAATGGTCTCGTATTAAATGGAATGGACTCGAATGGAATGGAAAACAATGGAATCGACTCTATTGCAATTGAGTGCAGTGGAATGGATTCGAAAAGAATGACATGGACACGAATAGATTGGAATGGAACGGAATGGAATGGAATGGAATGGAACAGAATGGAATTTACTCACAAGAAATGGAATAGACTCGAATGGAACAGAATGGAATAGACTCGAATGGAATGGAATGCAATGGATTGGACTGGAATGGAAATCAATGGACTCGAAGAATGGAATGGAATGCAATGGAATGGAATGGAATGGAATGCAATGGAATTGACTTGAATGAAATTGAATGGAGCGGCCCCCAATGGAAGGGGTGGAATGGAATGGGCTGGAATTCAATGGAAATGAATGGATTGAATTCAAATGGAATGGAATGGAATGGAATGGAATGGAATGGAATGGAATGGAATGGAATGGAATGGAATGGAATGGAATGGAATCAAATGGAATGGAATGGATTTGAATGGAATTGAATGGAATCTGTTTAAATGGAACAGCATGGAATGGAATGGACTCAAATGCAATGGTGTGGAATGGACTCGAATGGTATGGAATGGACTCGAACGGAACAGAGTGGAAAGGACTCCAATGGAATGGAATGGAAATGAATGGACTCGAATAGAATGGAATGTAACGGAGTGGAATGAACTCGAAAGGAATGCAATGGAATGAAATGAAATGGACTCTAATGGAATGGAATGTACTAAATGTAATGGGATGGAATGGAATGGAATGCATTTGATTTGAATGGACCAGAAAAGAATGGAATAGAATGTAATGGAATGGAATGGAATGAATTAGAATGGAATGGAATGGAAATGATTTTAATTGAATGGACCTGAAAAGAATGGAATGGAATGAAGTGGCCTCGAATGGATCAGAATGGACTTCAATGCAATGAAATGTACTCAAAGGAATGGAATAGAATGGAAAAGACTCGAGTGCAATGGAATGGAATGGATGCGAATGGAATGAACCCGAAAGGAATGGAACGGAACGGATCGGAATGAAACGGAAGGCAACAGAATGGACTCACATGGAATGGAATAGACTCGAATGGAATAGAATGGACAACACTCGAATGGAATGAACTGCAATGGAATGGACTCAAATGGAATGGAACTGAATGGACACGAATGGAATTCAATGGATTCGAAAGGAATGGAATGAAACACAATGGAATGGAATCGAATGGGGTGCAATGGAATTGACTCGAATGGAATTGAATTGAGTGGCCACGAATTTAAGGGGTGCAATGGAATGCATTGGAATTGAATGGAAAGTATTGGATTGGGCTCAAATGGAATGCAGTGGAATGGAATGGAATGGATTCAAATGGAATTAAATGGAATAGATTCAAATGGAATAGCATGAAATGGATTAGACTCGAATGAAATTTAATGGAATGGACTTGAATGGAATGGCACGGACTCAAACGGAATACAGTGGAATGGACTCCAAAGGAATGGAATGGAATTGAATGGACTCAAATAGAATGGAATTTAATTGAATGGAATGAACTCGAATGGAATGGAATGAAATGGAATGAAATTGACACAAATGGAATGGAATGGAGTGGAATGTACTGGAATGGAATGGAATGCATTTGAATTGAATGCATCCGAAAAGAAAAGAATGGAATGTAATGGAATGGAATCGAATGGAATTTAACGGAGTCGAAAGAAATGGAAATGAATGCAAAGGAATGGAATCGAATGGAATGCAATGGAAATGACTCAAATGGAATTGAATGGACTGTACACGAATGGAAGGGGTGGAATGGAATGGACTGCAATTGAATGGAAAGGAATGGATTGGGATCCAATGGAATGGAATGGAGTGGAATTGAATGGACTCAAATCAAATGGAATGTATTGGAATGGAAGGGACTCGAATTAAATGGAATGGAATGGAGTTGAGTAGAATGGAATGGACTCAAAAGGAATGGAATGGAATGGAACCGAATTGAATGGAGAGAACATAGTGGAATGGAATAGAATGGAATGGAGAGGAATGGAATAGAATGAAATGAAATGGACTCAAAAGGAATGGAATGGTATTGAATGGAATGGAATGAAATGGATTGCAATGGAAAGGAATGGAATTCAATGGAATTGAATGGAATGAATGGAATGAAAAGGAATTGAATGGAATAAACCAGAATGGAATTCAGTGGAAAGGAATAGAATGGAAGGGAAAAGACTAGAAGGAAATGTAATGAAATGGACTCGAATAGAGTGGAATGGTAGTGAATTGAATGGAGTGGAATGGAATGGACTCGAAGTGAATGGATTGGAATGGAATGGAATGGAAAGGGCTCGAATGGGTGGAATGGAATGGAATAGAATGGAATGGAATGGAATGGAATGGAATGGATTGCAATGGAATGGATTGCAATGGAATAGAATGGACTGGAAAGATATGCAATAGAATGGACTCGAATTAAATGGAATGGCTTCTAGTTTAACGGAATGTAATAGAATGGACTCCAGTGGAAAGGAGTGGAGTGGATTCGAATGCACAGGAATGGAATTGAATGGATTTGAACAGAACGGAATGAAATGGTATGGAATGAACACGAATTTAAAGCAATGTAATGGAATAAA
Organism: Pan paniscus; assembly: GCF_029289425.2. Classification (NCBI taxonomy): domain Eukaryota; kingdom Metazoa; phylum Chordata; class Mammalia; order Primates; family Hominidae; genus Pan; species Pan paniscus. The sequence goes on along the minus strand of NC_073268.2, from coordinate 44,953,197 downwards.
ATGGACTCGAATGGACTGGAAAGGAATGGAATGGAAAGTACTCTATTTGTATGGAATGGAATTGAATGTAACCGAAAGGAATGGAATGGAATGGTATGAACTCGAATGGAATGGACTGGAAAGAACTACAATGGAATGGAATGGATTCTAATAGAATGGAATGGAATGGAAAGGACTCGACAAGAGTGGAATGGAATAGAATGGAATTTAATGGAAAGGACTCGACAGGAATGGAATGGAATAGAATGGCCTCGGATGGGATGGAATGTAATGGAATGGACTCGAATGGAATGTAATGTAATGGAGCTGAAAGGAATGGAAGGGAATGGAATGGACCAGAATGGATTGGAATGGAATGGAATGCAATGGAATTGAATTGGATGGAAAGTATTGGAATGGACTCGAATGGAATGGAAAGGAATGGACCCGAATTGAATGGAATGGCATGGAGTGGAATGCAATAGAATTGAATGAAATAGTCTTGAAGGGATTGTAATGAAATGGATTTGAAAAGTGTGTAATGGTATTGAATGAAATGGAATGGAATTGAATGGAATTGAATTGAATTAATTGGAGTGGAATGGAATGAAAAGAACTCGAATGGAATGGAATGGAATGAGATGGCATGGAATGGAAGGGAACGGAATGGAATGAAATGGAATTTACCCACAAGAGATGGAATTGAATGGAATTGAATGGAATTTACTTGAATGGGATGGAATGGAATGGAATGGAATGGAAAGGGATGGAAAGGAATGGAAGGGTATGGAATGCAATGGAATGGAATTTACTCGAATGGGATGGAATGAAATGGAATTTACTCAAATGGAATGGAATGGAATGGACTGAAATGGAATAGCATGGAATGGAATGGACACGAATACAATGGACTTGAATGGAACGGAATGGACTCGAATGGAGTGGAGTCAAATGGACTCGAAAGGAATGCAATGGAATGGAACCGATTGGAATGTACTTCAATAGAATGGAATGGAATGGAATGGAACAGAACCGAATGGAATGGAATGAAACAGAACGGAACATAATGGAATGGACTTCAAATGAATGGAATGGAATGGAATGGAATGGAATGGAATAGACTCGAATGTTATGCAATGGTTTGGACTCGAATGAATTGGAATAGACTCTAGTTGGAGTGGAAGAGAATGGACTCCAATGGAAAGGAGTGGAACGGATTGGAATGTAATGGAATGGATTTCAATAGAATGGAAAGCAATGGTGTGGAATGGATACGAATGGAACGGAATGTAATGGAATGAAATGGACTCGAATGGAAGTGAATGGAATGGACTCGAATGGAATGGAATGGAAATGAATGAAAAGTACTCGAACTGTATGGAACGGAAGAGAATGGACCCAAAAAGAATGGAATGGAATGTAAAGGAATGGAGTGGAGTGGAATGGACTAGAATGGAATGGAAAGGAATGCACCTGAATGGAATGGAATGCAATGGAATGCAATGGAATCAAATGATCTGGAATGTATTGGAATGGACTGGAATGGAATGGAATGGAATGGAATGGTCTCGAGTGGAATGGAATGGTATGAAATGGCCTCGTATGGAATGGAATGGACTCGGATGGAATGGAAACGAATTGGCCCGAATGGAATGGAACGGTATGTAATGGAATCGAATGGATTTGAATGGAATAGAATGAATGGAATTGAATGGACTCGAAAGGATTCGAATGGAATGGACTCAAATGGAGTGGAATGGTCATGAATGGAATGGAATGGAAAGGAATGAACACAAATGGAATACAATGGAATTTAATGGAATGGACTCTAATGGAATGGAATGGAAAGGACATGAATGCAATAGAATGGAAGAGACTAGAAAGGAATGGAATGCAAAGGAATGGACTCAAATTGAATGGAATGCAATTGACTCAAATTTCATGGAATGGAATTGAATGGACTCGAAAGGACTGGGATGGAATACAGTGGAATGGACTCGAATGGAATGGAATGTATTGGATTCAAATGCAATGGAATGCATTGGAATGGACTCAAATGGAATGGAATGGAATTGACACGAATGGAATAGAATGAAATGGACATGAATGGAATGGAATGGAATGGAATGGAATGAATTTTCTCGAATGTGATGGAAGGGAATGGAATTTACTCCAATGGAGTAGAATGGAATGGACTGAAGTGGAATAGGATTGAATGGAATGGACTCGAATGCAATGGAATGGAATGGACTCGAATGGAACGGAAAGGACACGAATGGAGTGGAGTCGAGTGTCTTCGAATGGAATGCAATGGAATGGAATCAAATAGAATGTACTCGAAAGGAATGGAATGGAATGAAAGGGAACGGAACAGAATGGAAACGAACGGAATGGACTTGAATTGAATGGAATGGACTTGAGTGGAATGGAATGGAATAGAATGGAATGGACTCCAGGGATATGCAATGGAATGGACTCTAATGAATAGGAATGGACTCTAGTTAAACGGAATGGAATAGAATGGTTTCCAATGGAAAGCAGTGAAATGGATTAGAATGGAATGGAATACAATTGAATGGATTTGAATAGAAAGGAATGTAATGGTATGGAATGGACACGAATGCAATGGAATGGAATGGAATGAAATGGACTCGAATGGAATGGAATGGAATGGAATGGAATGCATTTGAATAGAATGGACCCCAAAAATGGATTGGAATGGAATGGAATGGAATGGAATGAAAAGAAGTGGCATCGAATGGAATGGGACACAATTGAACCGAGTGAAATAGCATGGACTCGAATGGAATGGAATGAAATGGAGTGGAATAAACTCGAGAGCAATTCAATTGAATGGAATGGATTCGAATGGAATGCAACGGAAAGGAATTGAGCTGAATGGAATGGAACGGAATGCAGAGGTACGGAATGCAATGCAATGTAATGGAATGGAACGGAACACAATGGATTGAAATGGAATGGAATAGATTTGAATGGAATGGATTGGAATGGAATGGAATGGAATGGACCCGAATTGAATGGAATGCACTCAAATGGAATGGAATGCCAGGCAATGCACTCGAATGGAAGAGAATGGAATGGAATGGAAGGGACTCGAATGAAATGGAATGGAATGGACTCGAATGGAAAGGAATTGACTCGAATGGGATGGAATGGAATCGAATGGACTCGAATGGAAAGGAATAGAGTGGAGTGGAATGGAATGGAATGGGCTTCAATGGAATAGAAGGTAGTGGAATGGAAAGTACTCGAATGAAATGGAATGGAAAGGACTCGAATGCAATGGAATGCACTCGAATTGAATGTAATTGATCAGAATAGACGAGAATGGAATGGAATGAAATGGACCCAGTTTTAATGGAACGGTATGGAATGGAATGGAATGGAGAAGAATGGAGTGGAATGGAATGGAGTGGAATGGAATTGAATGGAATGGAATGCAATGGAATGGAATGGAAAGGAAAGGAATGGAATAGAATGGAACGGAATGCAATAGAAAGGAATAGAAAGGATTGAAAGAGACTCCAATAGAATGGAATGGACTCCAAAGGAATGGAATAGAATGTAAAGGAATGGAATGGAATGGAGTGGAAAGGAATGGAATGGAATGGACTCCAAAGGAATGGAATAGAATGTAAAGGAATGGAATGGAATGGAGTGGAAAGGAATGGAATGGAATGGAATGGAATGGAATAGATAGGACTGGAAAGAAATTGAATGGAATGGAATCAAGTGGAAGGGAATGGTCTTGATAAGTATGTAATGGAAAGGAATGGAATCGAATGGACTGCAGCAGAAAGGACTTAAGTAGAATGGAATGGAATGGACACGAATGGAATGGAATGGAATAGACTGTAATGGAAAGGAATGGATTGGAAAGGAAGGGAATGGAACGGACAAGAATGGAAGGGAAAGGACTCGAGTGGAATGTATTGAAATGGAATGGACTCAAATGGAATGGAGTGCAATATATTCAAATGGAATGGAATGGATTTGAATGGATTCGAGTCAAACAGGAAGTATTGGCATGGAATGGGCTCGAATGGAATGGAATGGAATGGAATGAAATAGACTCGAATGGAATGTAATGGAATGGATTCGAATGGAATGGAGTAAAATGGAATGGAAAGGAATGGTGTGCAATGCAATTGAATGGACTCAATAGGATTGCAATGGAAAACAATGAAATGGAATGGAATGGACACATAAGGAATGGAATGGATTGAAATGTGCTGAAATGGAATGGAATGGAATGGAGTCGAATGGAATGGAATGGAAAAAAATGTAATAGAATGGACTCGAAGGGAATGCAGTTGAATTGAATGTACCCAAAAGCAATGGAATGGAATGGAACGCTTTGGAAGGGAATGGAATGGAGTGAAATGGAAAAGACTTGAATGGAATGGAAAGGACTAGAATGAAATGGAGAAGAATGGATTGGAATGGAATGGAATCAACTCGAGTGGAATGGAATTCAACGGACTCGAATGAAATGGAATTGAGTGGAATGGACTCGAAGGGAATGCAATGTAATGGAAGGGAATGGAATGGAATGGAATGAAATGGAAAGATATAGAATGGACGTGAATGAAATGGAATGAAATAGAATTGATTTGAATGGAATGGTATGGAATGGAATGGAATGGAAAGAAATAAAACAGAATCAAATGCCATGGAATGGAATGGACTCAAAATGAATGGAATGGAATGCAATGGTATGGAATGGAATGGAATGAAATGCAAAGGACATGAATGAAATAGAATGAAATAGAATAGATTCGAATGGAATGGAATGGAATGGAATGGAATGGAATACAACAGACTCAAAAGGAATGGAATGAAATGGAATCAAAATAAATGTACTGTAATGGAATTGAATGGAATGGAATGGAATGGACCCGAAAAGAATGGAATGGAATGGAATGGAATGCAGTTACCTCGAATGTTATGGAATGGATCGGAATGGACCCGAATGAAATGGAATGGACTCGAATGGAACGGAATAGAATGGAATCGACTCGAGGACAATGGAATGGAATGGAATGGATTCGAATGAAATGGAATGGAATGGACCCTAATGGAATGGAACAGAACGGCACGGAATGGAATGGAATGGAACGGAACGGAGTCGCATGGAATGGAATAGACTCGAATGGAATATAAAGCAATAGATTGAAATGGAATGGAATGTAATGGAATGGACTCGATTGGAATGGAATAGAATGGACTGGAATGGAATTCAATGGACTCGGAAAAACTGGAATGAAATGCAATGGAAAATCGAATAGAATGCAATGGAATTGATTCGAATGGAATTGAATGGTGTGACCATGAATGGAAGGGGTAGAAGGGAATGGATTGGAGTTGAATAGAAATGAATGAGTTGTGCTCAAATGGAATGGATTCTAATGGAATTGAATGGAATGGATTCAAATGGATTAGCATGGAATGTAATGGATTCGAAAGCAATGGAATGGAATGGACTCGAATGGAATAGTATGGACTTGAATGGAATAGAGTGCAGTAGACTCAAATGGAATGGAATGTAGTTGAATGGACTTGAACAGAATCGAATGTAATGGAATGGAATGAACTCGAATGCAATGGAATGCAATAGAATGAAATGATCATGAATGGAATGGAATGGAGACGAATGGAATGGTATGGACCCAACTGGAATGGAACGGAATGGAATGGAATGGAATGGAATGGAATGGATTCGCATGGAATGGATTTGCATGGAATGGAATAGACTCGAATGGAATTGAATGGAATAGACTCGAATGGAATGGAAGGCAATGGAATGTTCTCAAATGGAGTGGAATATAATGGACTCAAATGGAATTTAATGGTCTCGAAAGGAATGGAATGCAATGCAATGGAATGGAGTCGAATGGAATGCAATGGAATTGACTGGAATGCAATTGAATGGAGTGGCCGCGAATGGAAGGGGTGGAAATGAATGCAATGGAATTGAATGGAAAGGAATGGATTGGGCTCAACTGGAATGGAATGGAATGGGATGGAATGGAATGGAATGGAATCCAATGGAATTGAATGGAATTGACTCAATTGGAATCGCATGGAATGGAACGGACTCCAATGCAATGGAATGGAATGGACTCGAAAGAAATGATATGGACTCGAATGGAATAGAGTGGAATGGATTCCAATGGAATGGAATGGAATTGAATGGACTCGAATAGAAAGGAATGTAATGGAATGGAAAGAAATTGAATGGAATGGAAAGGAATGGAATGAAATGGACTCCAATGGAATGGAATGCAATGGAATGTACTGGAAAGGAATGGAATGGAATGGAAAGAAATTGAATGGAATGGAAAGGAATGGAATGAAATGGACTCCAATGGAATGGAATGCAATGGAATGTACTGGAAAGGAATGGAATGGAATGGAATTCAAATGAATTGAATGGAAATGAAAAGATGGAATGGAATGGAATGGAATGGAAGGAAATGGAATGGAATGGAATGGATTTGAATGGAATCAAGTGGCCTCGAATGGAATGAATGGATTGCAATGGACTCGAATGAAATGGAAAGAACTCGAATGTAATGGAATAGAATGGAATACACTGGAGTGCAATGGAATGGAATGGAATGGATTCTAATGCACTGGAATGGATCCGAATGGAATGGAACGGAACGGAACGGAATGGAATGGAACAGAATGGACTCGCAAGTAATGGAATAAAATTGAATGAAATAGAACGGAATAGACTCGAATGGAATGGCATGCAATGGAATGGACTCTAACGGAATGGAAAAGAATGGACTCCAATTGAATGGATTGGAAAAGAATGGAATGGAAAGGACTCGAATGGGTGGAATGGAATGGAATGGAATGAAATGGATTTGAATGGAATGGACCAGAAAAGAATGGAATGGAATGGAAGGGAGCGAAGTGGCCTCGAATGGAATGGAATGGATCGGAAAGGACTCAAATGAAATGGAATTCACTTGAATGGAATGGAATAGAATGGAATCGAATTGATTGCAATGGAATGGAATGTATTCGCATGCAATGGAATGGACCCAAATGGAATGGAACGGAATGGAACGGATTGGAATGGAACAGAATGGAATGAACTCGCATGGAATGGAATAGATTCGAATGGAATAGAACGGAATGGACACGAATAGAATGGAATGCAGTGGAATGGACTTGAATGGAAAGGAATAGAATGCACTCGAATGCAATTCAATGTACTCAAAGGAATGGAATGGAATGCAATGGAAAGGAATCGAATGAAATGCAATGGAATAGACTCGAATGGAATTGAATGGAGTGGCCACGAATGGAAGGGGAAGAATGGAATGGACTGCAACTGAAGGTAAAGGAATGGATTAGAATCAAATGAAATGGAATGCAATGAAATGGAATGGAATGGATTCGAATAGAATTGAATTGAGTGGATTCAAATGGAATAGCATGGAACCGGATGTACTCGAGTGCAATGCAATGGAAACTACTCGAATGGAATGGTATGGAATCGAACGGAATACAGTGTACTGGACTCCAATGGAATGGAATATAATTGAATTCCCTTGAATAGAATGGAATGTAAAGGAATGGAATGAACTCGAATGGAATGGAATGGAATGCAATGGACCCAAAAAGAAAGCAGCGGAATGGCATGCAATAAAGTGGTCTCGAATTGAATGCAGTGGATCGGAATGGACTCGAATGAAATGGAATGGACTCAGTGGAGTGGAACGGAACGGAACGGAGCAAAACGGAATGGAATGGATTTGAATGGAATGGACACGAAAAGAATGGAATGGAATGAAATGGAATTGAATGAAGTGGGGTCGAATGGAATGGAATGGATCGGAATGAACTCGAATGAAATGGAATGGTCGGAAATGGAATGGAATAGAATGGAATCGACTCAAGTGCAATGGAATGGAACGGAATGGATTCGAATGGAATGGAATGGACACGAATGGAATGGTACCAAATGGAAGGGAACAGAATGGAACGGAATGGAATGGACTCACAAGGAATAGAATAGACTCAAACTGAATAGAACGGAGTAGACTCGAATGGAATGGAAAGCAATTGAATGGACTCAAATGGAATGGAGTAGAATGGACTCGAATGGAATTCAAAGGACCTGAAAGGAATGGAATGGAATGCAATGCAAAGGAATCGAAAGGAATGGAATGGAATTGAATCAAATGGAATTGAATGGAGTGGCCACGAATGGAAGGGGTGGAATGGAATGGAATGGAATGGAAAGGAAAGGATTGGGCTCAAATGGAATGGATTGGAATGGAAATGAATGGACTCAAACCGAATGGAATGGAATGGAATTGAATGGACTCGGAATAAATGGAGTGGAATGGAATGGAATGGACTCGAGTAGAATGGAATGGACTAGAAAGAATGGAATGGAATTTACCCGAATGGAATGGAGAGTACTGAGTGCAATGGAATAGAATGGAATGGAGAGGAATGGAATAGAATGAAATGAAATAGACTGAAAAGGAATGGAATGGTATTGAATGGAATGGAATAAAATGAATTGTAATGGAATAGAATGGAATTGAGTGCACTTCATTGGAGTGAATTGAATCGAAAGAATGGACAGTTATGAACCCAAAACAAACGGAATGGAATAGAATGGAATAGAATGGAAGAGAGTGGAAGGGAATGTTGTGAAATGGACTCAAAAAGAGTGGAATGGAATGGAATGGAAGGGAATGGAATGGTATGGGCTTGAATGGAATAGCATGGAACGGAATGGAATGGAATGGAGCAGAATGGAATGGATATGAATGTAATGTAATGCAATGTAATGTAATGTAATGTAATGCAATGGATTGGAATGGAATGGAATGGAATAGAGTCGAATGATTTGAAATGGAATGGACTCGAATGAATTGGAATGGACTCCAGTAGAATGGAATGGAATAGAATGGACTCCAGTGAAGGGACTGGAATGGATTCGAATGGAATGGAATGGAATGGAATGGATTTCAATAGAACGGAATGTAATGCTATGGAAAGGACACGAATGGAATCGAATGTAATGGAATGAAATGGACTCGAATGGAATGGAATGGAATGGACCCAAATTGAATGGAATGGAATGGAAGGGAATGGAATGGAAAGTACTCAAATTGTATGGAACTGAATTGAATGTACTAGAAAGACTGGAATGGAATGGAAGGGTCGCGAGTGGAATGGAATGGAATGAACTCCAGTGGAATGGAATGGACTCGAATGGAACGGAATGCAATGGAAAGGACTCGACTGGAATGGAATAGAATAGAATGGCCACGAATGGGATGGAATGGAATGGAATGGACTCAGATGGAATGGAATGGTATGGAATGGAATTTACTCGAAAGGGATGGAATAGAATGGAATTTAATTGAATGGATTGGAATACAATGGACTGAAATGGAATAGCATGGAATGGAATTGACTCGAATGCAATGGAATGTAATGGACTTGAATGGAATGGAATGGACTCGAATGGAGTGGAGTCAAATGGACTAGAGTGGAATGCAATTGAATGGAACTGAACGGAATGTACTTGAATGGAATGGAATGGATCGCAATGGAATGGAATGGAAAGGACTGGAATAGAATGGAATGGAACTTACTTGAAAGGGATGGAATGGAATGGAATTTACTCAAACGGATTGGAATGGAATGGACTGAAAAGGAAAAGCATGGAATGGAATTGACTTGAATGCAATGGAATGGAATGGACTCGAATGGAACGGACTCAAATGGAACAGAATGGACTTGAATGGAGTGGAGTTGAATGGACTCGTATTGAATGCAATGGAATGGAACCCAATGGAATGTACTCAAATGGAATGCAACGGAATGGAGCGGAACAGAATGGAATGGAACGAAATGGACTGGAATGGAAAGGAATGGAATGGAATGGAATGGAATTTAATTTACACGAATGGGATGGAATCGAATGGAATTTACTCAAATGGAATGGAATGGACTGAAATGGAATAGCATGGAATGGAATGGACTCGAATGAAATGGGATGGAGTGAACTCGAATGGAACGGAATGGGCACGAACGGAGTGGACTAGAATGGACTCTAATGGAATGCAATGGAATGGAACTGCATGGAATATACTCAAAAGGAATGGAACGGAATGGAATGGAACAGAACGGAACAGAATGGAATGGAACGGAATGAATTTGAATGGAATGGAATGGACTGGATTGGAATGGAATGGACTGGAATGGACTCGAATGATATGCAATGGAACGGACTCGAATGAATTGGAATGGACTATAATTGAATGGAATGGAATAGAATGGATTCCAATGAAAAGGATTGGAATGGATTCGAATGGAATAGAATGGAATGGAATGGATTTGAATAGAATGGAATGTAACGGTATGGAATGGACAAGACTGGAAAGGAATGCAATAGAAAAAAATGGACTCAAATGGAATGGAAAGGAATGGACTGAAATGGAATTGAATGGAATGCAATGGAATGGAAAGGAATGGAATGTAATGGAACGGAATGTACTCGAATTGTATGGAGCAGAATTGAATGAACTTCAAAAGAATTGAATGGAATGGAATGGACTCGAATGGAATGGAATTGAATGAACTACAGAGGAATGGAATGGACTCTAATAGAATGGAATGCAATGGAAAGTACTCGACTGGAATGGAATGGAATAGAATGGCCTCGAAAGGGATGGAATGGAATGGAATGGACTCGAATGGGATTAAATGGAATGGTACGGAATTTACTCGAAAGGGATGGAATAGAATAGAATTTACTCAAATGGACTGGAATGTAATGGACTGAAATGGAACAGCATTGAAAGGAATCAACTCGAATGCAATGAAGTGGAATGGACTCCAATGGAATGGAATGGAATCGAATGGATTTGAGACGAATGGACTAGAATGGAATGCAATTTAATGGAACTGAAAGGAATGTATTCGAATGGAATGGAAAGGAACAGAATGGAATGGAATGGGATGAAACTGAACAGACTGCATTGGAATGGAATGGAATTTACTTGAAAGTGATAGAATGGAATGGAATTTACTCGAATGGATTGGAATGGAATGCACTGAAATGGAATAGCATTGAATGGAATCGACTCGAATGCAATGGAATGGAATGGACTCCAATGGAGTGGAGTCGAGTGGAATCGTATGGAATGGAAATGAATTGAATGTACTCGAATGGAATGCAATGGAATGGAACAGAATGGAACGGACTGGAATGGAATGGAATGGAAAGGAATTTACTCGAATGGGATGGAATAGAATGGAGGTTACTTGAATGGAATGGAATGGAATGAACTGAAAAGTAATTGAATGGAATGGAATGGACTCAAACACAGTGGAATGGAATGAACTCGAATGGAATGGAAAGGGCACGAATGGAGTGGAGTCGAATGGAATCGAATGGAATGCAATGGAAAGGAACCGAATGGAATGTACTCGAAAGGAATGGAATGGAATGGAATTGAACAGGGCGGAAAGGAATGGAATGGACTCGAATGTAATGGAATGGAATGGAATGGACAGGAATGGAATTGAATGATGTGCAATGGAAAAAACTCGAAAGAAATGGAATGGACTCTAGTTGAATGGAATGGAATAGAATGGATTCCAATGGAAAGAAGTGGAATGGATTCGAATGGAATGGAATGGAATTGAATGGATTTGAATAGAACGGAATGTAATGGTATGGAATGGACAAGAATGGAAAGGAATGTAATGGAAAGAAATGGACTCGAATGGAATGGAATGGAACGGACTCAAAAGGAATGGAATGGAATGCAATGGAATGGAAAGGAATGGAATGTACTCGAATTGTATGGAATAGAATTGAATGAACTAGAAAGGAATGGAATTGAATGGAATGGACGCGAACGGAATGGAATGGAATGAACTCCAATGTAATGGAATGGACTCGAACACAATGGAATGGAATGGAAAGAAATTGACTGGAATGGAATGGAATGGAATGGCTTCGAATGGGATAGAATGTAATGGAATGGACTCTAGTGGAATGGATTGTAATGGAACCGAAAGGAATGGAATGGAAAGGAATGGAATGGACCCGAATGGAATGGAATGGAATGGAATGGAATGCAATGGAATCGAATGGGATAGAATGTATTGGAATGGATTCGAATGGAATGGAAAGGAGTTGACCCGAATGGAATGGAATGGAATGGTATCGAGTGGAATGGAATGCAATGGAATGGACTCAAATAGAATGGAATGGACTCGAATGGAATGGAAAGGAATGGACCCGAATGGAATGGAATGGAATGGTATGGTATGGAATGGAATGCATTTGAATGGAATGTAATGAATGGAACAGAATGGACTCGAAAGTATTGGAATGGAATGGACTTGAATGGAATGGATTCAACATGAATGCAATGTAATGGAATGAACTCGAATGGATTACAATGGAATTTTATGGAATGGACTCTAAAGTAAAGGAATGGAATGGATTTGAATGAAATAGAATGGAAGAGACTCGAATGGAATAGAATAGAATGGAATGGACGCTAATGAAATGGAATGCAATTGATTCAAATGGAATGGAATGGAATGGAATTGACTCCAAAGGATTGGGATGGAATACAGTTCAATAGACTCCAATGGAATGGAATGGAATGGAATGGACTCAAATGCAATGGAATGCAATGGAATGCACTCAAATGGAATGGAATGGACTTGAATGGAATGGAATGTACTGGAGCCAAAAGGAATGGAATGGAATGGAATGGACCTAAATATAATGGAATTGAATGGATTGGAATCGACTGGAATAGAATGGAATGGAATGCAATGGAATGGAATGAAATTTACCTTAATGGGATAGAATAGAATGGAATTTACTCTAGTGGAATGCAATGGAATGGACTGAAATGGGAATCCAGGGAATGCAATGGCCTGAAATGCAATGGAATGGAACGGATTCGAAAGAAACGGAATGGAGTCGAACAGAGTAGAGTCGAGTTGACTCAAACGGAATGCAATGCAATGGAAGCTAATGGAATGTACTCAAATGGAATGAAACGGAATGGAAAGGAACTGAACGGAATGGAAGAGAACGGAATGCAATGGACTCTGGAATGGAATGGAATTGAATGGAATGGAGTGGAATGGAATCAACACGAGAGGAATGGAATGGAATGGAATGGAATGGAATGGAATGGAATGGAATGGAATGGAATGGAATGGAATCAACCCGAATGGAATGGATTGGAATGGAATGGAGTGGAGTGGAATGGAATGGAATGGAATCAACACGAGTGGAATGGAATGGAATGGAACGGAATGGAAAGGAACCATCCCGAATGGAATGGAATGGAATGGAATGGAGTGGAATCAATCCGAATGGAATGGAATGGAATGGAATGGAATGGAATGGTATCAACCCAAGTGGAATGGAAAGGAATGGAATGGAATGGACTCGACTGGAATGGAAGGTACTGGAGCCGGAAGGAATAGAATGGAATGGAATGGACCTAAATATAATGGAATTCAATGGATTGGAATCGACTGGAATAGAATGGAATGGAATGCAATGGAATTGAGTGAAATTTACTTTAATGGGATGGAATGGAATCGAATTTACGCTAATGGAATGGAATGGAATGGACTGAAATGCAATGGAATGGAATGGATTCCAAAGGAACGGAATGGACTCGAACGGAGTGGAGTCCAGCTGACTCAAATGGAATGCAATGCAATGGACGTGAATGGAATGTACTCGAATGGAATGAAAAGGAATGGAAAGGAACTGAACGGAATGGAAGAGAACGGAATGGAATGGACTCGGGAATGGAATGGAATGGAATGGAATGGAATGAAGTGGAATGGAATCATCCCGAGAGGAATGGAATGGAATGGAATGGAATGGAATGGAATGGAATGGAATGGAATGGAATAGAATGGAATCAACCCGAGTGGAATGGAATGAAATGGAATGTAATGGAATGGAATGGAATGGTATCAACCCAAGTGGAATGGAATGGAATGGAATGGAATGGAATGGAATGGAATGGAATGGAATGGAATGGAATGGAATGTCCTCTAATTGTATGGAACATAAATGAGTGGACACGAAAGGAATGGAATGGAATGGAATCGACTCGAATGGAATGGAATGGTATGAACTCCAATGGAATGGAATGGAATCGAATAGAAAGGAATGTAATGGAAAGGACTGGACTGGAATGGATTGTAATAGAATGGCCTCGAATGGGATGCAATGGAATGGAATGGAATGGACTCGAATTGAATGGGATGTAATGGAACCGAAAGGAATGGAATGGAATGGAAGGGAATGGACCTGAATAGAATGGAATGGAATGGAATAATACAATGGAATCCAATGGGATGGAGTGTACAGGAATGGACTCGAATGGAATGGATAGAAATGGACCCGAATTGAATGGAATGGAATGGTATCGAGTGGAATGGAATGGAATGTAGTGGACTCGAATGGAATAGAATGGACACGAATGGAATGGAAAGGAATGGACCTGGATGGAATGGAAAGGGATGGAATGGAAAGGAATGACATAGTATGGAATGGAATGGTTTTGAATGGAATAGAATGAATGGAATGGAATGGACTCGAAAGGATTGGAATGGAATGGACATGAATGGAATGGAATGGACTCGAATATAATGGAATGGACATGAATGGAACATAATGGAATGGAATAAAATGGAATTTAATGGAATGGACTCTATTGAAATGGAATGGAGTGGACATGAATGGAATACAATGGAAGAGACTCCAATGGAACGGAATGCAATGGAATGGACTCAAATGGAGTGGCATGGAATTGACTCAAATGGAATGGAATGGAATTGAATGGACTCAAATGGAATGCAATGGAATTGACTCGTATGGAATTGAATGGAATGGACATGAATGGAATGGAATGGAATGGAATGGAATGGAATGGAATGGAATGGAATGGAATGAAATGGAATTTACTCAAATGGGGTGGAATGGAAAGGAATTTACTTGAATCTAAGGTAGTGGATAGGAATGAAATGGAATAGCATGGAATGCAATGGACGGGAATGGAATGGACTAGAATAAAACGGAATGGACTCGAATGGAGTGCAGTCAAATGGACTTGAATGGAATGCAATGGAATGGAACCGAATGGAATGTACTCAAATGGAATGGACCGGATAGGATTGGAATGGAGTGGAATGGAACAGAACGGAACTAAACGGAATGGAATGGATTTGAACGGAATGGAATGGAATTGAATGGAATGGACTTGAATGATCTGCAATGAAATGGACTCGAATGTCTTGGAATGGACTCTAGTTGAATGGAATGGAATAGAATGGACTCCAATGGAAAGGATTGGAATATATTCGCATGTAATGGAATGGAATTGAATGGATTTGAATAGTACAGAATGTAATGGCATGGAATGGAGACGAATGGCACGGAATGTAATGGAAGTAATTGGAGTCGAAAGGAATGGAATGGAATGGAATGGAAAGTAATGAAATAGAATGGAATGGATTGGAATGTAATGGACTCGAATAGTAAGTAAAGGAATTGAATGGATACGAAATGAATGGAATGGAATGGAATGGACTCGAATGGAATGGAATGGAATGAAGTCCAATGGAATGGAATGCAATGGACTCGAATAGAATGGAATGGAATGGAAAGGAGTGAAATGGAATCGCCTGGAAGGGAATGGTGTTGAATGGACTCGAATGGAACGGAATGTATCGGAATGGAATAAACCCGAATGGAAGGGAATGTAATGGAATGAAATGTGCTGGAAAGTAATGGAATGGAATGGAATGGAATGGAATGGAATATATTTTACTCAAAAGGGATGGAATGGAATGGAATTCACTTGAATGGAATGGCAGGGAATGGACCAAAATGGAATAGCATGGAATCGAATGGACTCAAATGCAATGGAATGGAATGGACTCGAATGGAACGGAATGGACTCGAATGGATTGGATTCGAATGACTCGAATGGAATGCAATGTAATGGAATCAAATGGAATTTACTTGAATGGAATGAAATGGAATGTAATGAAACGGAAGAAAACGAAACGGAATGGAACGGAATGGAATGGACTTGAATGGAATGGAATGGAATAGTATGGACTCAAATAATATGCAATGGAATGGACTCGAATGAACTGGAATGCACTCTAGTTGAATGGAATGGAATAGAATGGACTTCAATGGAAAGGAGTGGTATGGATTTGAATGGAATGGAACAGAAATGAATGTTTTTGAATAGAACGGAATGTAATGGTGTGGAATGGACATGAGTGGAATGGAATGGAATGAAATGGACTCGAATGGAATGAAATGGAATGGACTCGAATGGAAAGGAATAAAATGGAATGCAATGGAATGGAATGTACTCGAATTGTATGGAACGTCATTCAATGGACTCGAAAGGAATGGAATGTAATGGAATGGACTCGAATGGAATGGACTGGAATGAACTACAATGGAATGGAATGGACTCGAATGGAATGGAATGGAATGAACTACAATGGAATGGAATGGACTTGAATAGATTGGAATATAATGGAAAGGACTTGACTGGAATGTAATGGAATAGAATGTCCTCGAATTGGATGTGATGGAATGGAATGGAATGGACTGGAATGGAATGGATAGGAAGGGACCCGAATGGAATGGAATGGAACGGTCTCAAGTGAAATGCAATCAAATGTAATGGACTCGAATGGAATGGAAAGGACTCGAATGGAATGGAAAGTAATGGACCCGAATGGAATGGAATGGTATAGAATGGAATGGAATGGATTTGAATGGAATAGAATGAGTGGAAAGGAATGGACTTGAAAGGAGAGGAATGGAATGGACTCGAATAGAATGGAATGGACATGAATGGAACAGAATGAAATGGAATGAATTGGAATGAAATACAATGGAATTTATTGGAATGGACTCTAATGGAATTGAATGGAATGGACTAGAATGGTATAGAATGGAAGAGACTCGAATGTAATGGAATGCAATGGAATGGAATCAAATGGAATGGAATGGAATTGACGCAAATGGAATGGAATAGAATTGAATGGACTCGAAAGGATTGGGATGGAATACAGTGGAACGGATTCGAGTGGAATGGAATGGAATGCACTTGAATGCAATGGAATGGACTCAAATGGAATGGTATGCAATTGACTCGAATGGAATTGAATGGAATGGACCCGAATGGAATGGAATGGAATGGAATGGAATGGAATGGATTCGAACGGAATGGACCGAAAACAATGGAATGGAATGGATTGGAATGAAGTAGCATCGATTGAAATGGAATGGATTGGAATGGACTTGAATGAAATGGAATGGAGTCGAATATAATGCAATAGAATGGAATCGACGCAACTGGAATGGAATGCAATGGAGTGGAATACAAAGGAAAGGAATGCACTGGAATTGAATGAAATTGAAAGGAATGGACTCGAATGGAAAGGAATGGACTCGAATGGAAAGGAACGAAATGCAATGCACTCGTATGGAATACAATGGAATTTACTGGATTGGAATTTAATGGTATGGACTCTAATGGAATGGAATGGAAATGAATCGAATGGAATAGAATGGAAAGGAATTTTCTCTCATGGAATGTATTGGAATGGAGTGGAATGGAACAGAATGGGGTTCAATGGAATAGAATGGAGAGGAAAGGAATGGACTCGAATGAAAAGGAATGGAAAGGACACTAATGCAATTGAATTGCCTCGAATGGAATGTAATTGATTGGAAAGGACTAGCATGGAATGGAAGGGAATGGACTAGAATGGAATGTAATTGATTGGAACGGACACGAATGGAATGGAATGGAATGGACTCAAGTGGAATGGAATGGAATGAATTCGAAAGGAATATAATGGAATGGAATGGATTCGAAAGCAATGGAATGGAATGGACACGAATGGAATGGAAGGGAGTGGAATGGAGTATAATGGAATGGAATGGCCACGAATGGAACGGAATGGAGTGGAATGGAGTATAATGGAAAGCACCCAAATGGAATGGAATGGAATGGAATGGAATGGAATGGAATGGAATGGAATGGAACACACTCGAATGGAATGGAATGGAACGGACACGAATGGAATGAAATGGATTGGAATGGAGGAAATGGAGTGGAATGGAATTTAGTGGAATGGAATGGACTTGAATGGAAGAGCATGGAATGGAATGGAACGGACTTGAATGAAATGGAATGTAATGAAAACGAATGGAATAGGATGGACACGAGTGGAAAGGAAAGGAAAGGAAACTAATGGAATGGAATGGAATGGACTCGAATGGAATGGAATGGAATGGAATGGAATGGAATGGAAAGGTCTCGGATGGAATGGAATGGAATGGAATGGAATGGTGCCAAAAAGAAAGTAATGGAATGGAATGAAGTGGCCTCAAATGGAATGAAAAGAAATGGAAAGAACACAAATAAAATGGAATGGACTCAGTGGAATGGAATGGAATGGAATGGAATGGAATAGAATGAAATGGAACGGAACGGAACGGTACGGAATGGAATGGATTTGAAAGGAATGGACCCAAAAAGAATGGAATGGAATGAAGTGGCCTCGATTGAAATGGAAGGGATCGGAATTGACTCGAATGAAATAGAATGGACTCAAATGGAATGGAATAGAATGGTATCGACTCGAGTGCAATGGAATGGAATGGAATGGAATGGAATGGAATGGATTAGAATGGAATGGAATGGAATCAAATGGAATGGAACGGAATGGAACGGAATGGAATGGCACAGAGTGGACTCGCATTCAGTGGAATAGACTCAAATGGAATTCAAAGGAATAGACTCGAATGGATTGGAATGCAATGGAATAGACTCCAATGGAAAGGAATGAAATTAACTAAAATGGAATGGAATGGAATTCAATGGACTCGAAAGGAATTGAATGGAATGCAAATGGAATGGAGTCAAACGTAATGCAATGGAATTGACTCGAATGGAATTGAATGGAGTGGCCACAAATAGAAGGGGTGGAATGGACTGGAATTGAATGGAAAGGAATAGATTGGGACCAAATGGAATGAAATTGAATGGAATTGAATGGACTCGAATCGAATATAATGTAATGGAAACGAATGGATTCGAATGGAATGGAATGGAATTTAATCAAGTAGAATGGAATGGACTCAAAGAAATGGAATGGAATGGACCCGAATCGAATGGAAAGAATGGAGTGTAATAGAATAGAATGGAATGGAGACGGATGGAATAGAATGAAATGAAATTGACTCAAAAGGATTGGAACGGTATAGAATGGAATGGAATGGAATGCATTGGAATGGAATGAAATGGAATTCAACGGACTTGAACGGAATGAATGGAATTGAAAGGAGTGGAATGGAAAGTACCCGAATGGAATGGAATGGAATGGAATGGAGTTGAATGGAAAATAATGGAATGGAATAGACTCGAAGGCAATGTAATGAAATGGATTTGAAAAGGGTTGAATGGTATTTAATGGAACTGAATGGAATGGAATGGACTCGAGTTGAATGGATTGTAATGGAATGAAATAGTATGGAATGGAATGGAATGGAATGGAAAGGACACGAATGGAATGGAAAGGGGGGAGTGGAATGGAGTGGAAAGGAATGGACACGAGTGGAATGGAATGGAATTGAATTCAATGGAACAGAATGGAATGGAAAACACTCGAATGTAATGGAATGGAGCGGACTCGAATTAAATGGAATGGAAAGGAAGGGAATGGAAGGGAATTGAATGAAATGGAATGGAATGAATTGAAATGGAATGGAATGGATTGAATTGAAATGGAATGGAAGGGAATGGAATGGACCCAAACAGAATGGAATAGAAAGGAATGGAATGAAGTGGCCTCTAATAGAATGGAATGGATCAGAATGGACTCAAAAGAAATGGAATGGACTCAATGGAATGGAATGGAATGCAATAGAATGGAATGGAAAGGACTTGAATGCAACAACAAGAAATGGCATGGAATGGACTTGAATGAAATGGAATGGAATGGACTCGAATGGAATAGGATGGACTCGAGTGGAAAGGAATGGAATGGAATGAAAAAGACTTGAATGGAATGGAATGTAATGGAAAGGAATATAAAGGACTCGAATGGAATGGAATGGAATGGAATGGAAAGGAATTGAATGGACTCGAACCGAATGGAATTGAATGGAATGGAATGGACTCGAATGTAATGGCATGGAATGGAATCAAGTAGAATGGAATTGAATCAAAAGGAAAGGAATGGAATGGACCCGAATGGAATGGAGAGAATGCATTGGAATACAACAGAAAGGAATGGAGAGGAATAGAATAGAATGAAATGAAATGCACTCAAAAGGAATGGAATGGTATTGAATGGAATGGAATGGAATGGATTGGAATGGAATGGAATGCAATCGAATGGACTTCATTGGAATGAATTTAATCGAAATGAATGGAAGGGAACGTGCCTGAATGCAATGGAATGGATCAGAGTGGAAAGGAATAGAATGGAATGGAAAAGACTGGAAGGGAATGTAATGAAATGGACCCAAAAAGAGTGGAATGCAGTGGAATAGAATGGAATGGAATGGAATGGAATGGACTTGAATGGAATAGCATGGAATGAAATGGAATGGAATTGAATGAAATGGAATGGAATCGACTGGAATAGAATGGAATGGAATGGAATGGAAAGGACACGAATGGAACAGAATTTAGTTGAATGGGGTGGAATGGAATAGATCCGAATAGAATGGAACGGAATGAAATGGAAAGGACTTGAATGGAATGGAATGGTATGAAATGGAATGGAATGGACCCAAAAAGAATGGAATGGAATGGAATGGAATGGAATGGAATGGAATGGAATGGAATGGAATGAAGTAGCCTCGAATGGAATGGAATGCGTCCGAATGGACTCTAAATAAATGGAATGGACTCAAAGTAATGAAATAGAATGGAACGGAACGGAACAGAAGGGAACAGAATTTAATGGATTTCAATGGAATGGAATTGAAAGGAATAGAATGGAATGGTATGGAATGAAGTGGCCTCGAATAGAATGGAATGTATCGGAATGGACTCGAATGAAATGGAATGGACTTGATTTGAGTGGAACAGAATCAAATTGATTCGAGTGCAATGGAATGGAATGGAAAGGATTCGAGTGGAAAGGAATGGACCCGAATGGAATAGAACGGAACAGAACGGATCGGAATGGAATGGAAGGGAATGGAATCGCATTCAATGGAATTGACTCGAATGGAATAGAAAGGAATAGACTCGAATGGAATTGAATGCAATTCAATGAACTCGAATGGAATATTACGGAATAGACTCAAATGGAATGGAATGAAATGGAAAGGACACGATATGAACAGAATAGAATGCAGTGTAATGGAATTCAATGGACTTGAAAGGAATGGAATGGAATGCAAAGGAATGGAATCGAATGGAATGCAATGGAATTGACTCAATTGGAATTTAATGGATTGGCCACGAGTGGAACGTGTGAAATGGAATGCACTGGAATGGAATGGAAAGGAATGGATAGGGCTCAAATGGAATGGAATGGAATGGAATGGAATCGAATCGAATGGAATCGAATCAAATGGAATGTAATGGAATGGAATGGACTCTAATGGAATGGATTAGAATGGACTAGAGTAGAATGGAATGGACTCGAAATAATGGAATGGAATGGAAAGGAACCGAATTGATTGGAGAGAATGGAGTGGAATGGAATAGAATGGAATGGAGAGGAATGGAATAGAATGAAATGAAGTGGACTCAAAAGGAATGGTATGGTATTGAATGGAATGCAAAGGAATGGAATGGATTGCAATGGGATGGAATTGAATGGACTTGAATGGAATGAATGGAATCAAAAGTAATGGAATGGAATGGACCTGAAAGGAATAGAATGGAATGGAGTGGAATGGAATAGAATGGAATGGGATAGACTTGAAGGGAATGTAATGAAATGGACTCGAAAACAGTGGAATTGAATGGAATGAAATGGAATGGACTTGATTGGAATAGCATGGAATGGAATGGAATGAACTTGAATGAAATGGAATGGAATGGACTCGATTGGAATTGAATGGACTAGAGTAGAATGGAATGGAAAGGAATGGAATGGAAAGGAATGGACTCGAATGATATGCGAAGAAATGGACTCAAATGAATTGGAATGGACTCTAATTGAGTGGAATGGAATAGAATGGACTCCAATGGAAAGGAGTGGAATGGATTCGAATGGAATGGAATTGAATGGAATTGATTTGAATAGAATGGAATGTAATGGTATGAAATGGACACGAATTGAATCTAATGTAATGGAATGAAGTCGACTCAAATGGAATGGAATGGAATGGACTCGAATAGATTGGACTCAAATGGAATGGAATGGAATGGAGTAGAATTTACTCGATTTGAATGGAAAGGAATTGAATGGATGCGAAAGGAATGGAGTCGAATGGAATAGAATCGAATGGAATTGCATCGAATGGAATGGACTCGAATAAAATGGAATGGAATGGAAAGGACTCGAATGGAATGGAATGGAATGGAATAGAATGGCCTCGAATGGGATGTAATGGAATGGAATGGAGGCGAATTGAATGGAATGTAATGGAACCAAAAGGAATGGAATATAATGGACCTGAATGGAATGAAATGGAATAGAATAGAATGCGATGGAATTGAATGGAATGGAAAGTATTGGAATAGACTCGAACAGAATGGATAGGAATGGACACGGATGGAATGGAATGTAATGGAATGGACTCAAGTGGAATGGAATGTAATGGAATGGACTCGAATGGAATGGAATGGACTCAAAGGGAATGGAAAGCAATGGACACCAATGGAATGGAATGGAATGGAATGGTATGGAGTGGAATGGTTTTGAATGGAATTGAATTAACAGAATGGAATGGACTCAAAAGGATTGGAATGGAATGAAGTCGAATGGAATGGAATGGACATGAATGGAACAGAATGGAATGAACTCAAAATGAATACAGTGCAATTTAATGGAATGGACTCTAATGGAATGAAATGGAATGGACTTGAATGGAATATAATGGAAGAGATTAGAATGGAATAGAATGCAATGGAATGGACTCAAATGAAAGGGAATGGAATTGACTCAAATGGAATGGAATGGAATGAAATGGACTCGACAGGATTAGGATGGAATACAGAGGAATGGACTCGAATGGAACGGTATGGAATGGACTCGAATGCAGTGGAATGCAATAGAACGCACTCAAATGGAATGTGATGGAATGGACTCGAGTGGAATGGAATGGAATGAATGGAGTGGAATGGAATGGAATGGAATGGAAACGAATGGAATGGAATGGAGTGGTCTGGAATGGAATGGAATGGATTGGAATGAACTGGGCTAAAATGGAATGGAATGGAACAGAAAAGAATGGAATGGAATGGAATGTACTGGAATGAAATAAGTTTGGAATGGAATGGAATGGACTCAAATGGAAAAGCATGGAATGGAATGAACTCAAATGCAATGGAATGGAATGGACGCGAATGGAATGGAGTGGAATGGAATCAAATGGAATGGATTTGAATGGTCTCATATGGAATGAAATGGCATTGAATCGATTCGAATGGAATAGAATGTAACGGAATGGAATGAACCAGAATGGAATGGAATGGAATGAAATGGAATGGAATGGAATGGAATGAAATGGAATGGAATGGAATGAAATGGAATGGAACGGAATGGAATGGAATGGTATGGAATGGAATATACTCGAATGGGATGAAATGGAATGGAATTTACTCGAAGGGAATGGATTGGAATGGACTGTAATGGAATAGCATGGAATGGAACGGACTCGAATGCAATAGAATGGAATGGACTCGAATGGAATGGAATGGACTCGAATGGAGTTGAGTAGGATGGACTCGTATGGAATGCAATGAAATGGAACTCAATGGAATGTATTCGAATGGAATGGAAGGGAATGGAATGGAACGGAACGGAACGGAAAAGAATGGACTTGAATGGAATGGAATGGAATGGAATGGAATGGAATGGAATGGAATGGAATGGACTCAAATGATATGCAATAAAATGGACTCGAATGAATTGGATAGGACTCAAGATGAATGGAATGGAATAGAATGGACTCCAATGGAAAGGAGTGGAATGAATTCGAATGGAATGGAATGGATTTGAATAGAACGGAATGTAATGGTATGGAATGGACACCAGTGGTATTCAATGAAATGGAATGAAATGGACTCGAAACGAATGGAAAGGAATGGACTCGAATGGAATGGAATGGAATGGAATGGAATGTACTCGAATTGTATGGAAGGGAATTGAATGGACTCGAAAAGAATGGAATGGAATGGGATGGAGTGGCCTCGAATGGAACAGAATGGAATGAACTCCAATGCAATGGAATGGACTTGAATACAATGGAATGGAATGGAAAGGACTCGACTGGAATGGAATGGTATACAATGACCTCGAATAGGATGGAATGGAATGGAATGGACTCGAATGGAATGGAATGGAATGGAAACGAAAGGAATGGAATGGAATGGAATGGAATGGAATGGAATTGACCCAAATGGAATGGAATACAATGGAATTGAACGGGATGGAATGTATTGGAATGGACTCAAATGGAATGGATAGGAATGGACACGAATGGAATGGAATGGTCTCGAGTGTAGTGGAATGTAATGTAATGGACTCGAATGGAATGGAATGGACTTGGATGGAATGGAAAGGAATGGACCCGAAAGAAATGGAGTGGAATGGTATAGTATGGAATGAAATGTATTTAATGGAATAGAATTAATCGAATGGAATGGACTCGAAAGGATTGGAATGGAATGGACTCAAATGGAATGGAAACGACATGAATGGAATGGAATGGTATAGTATGGAATGGAATGTATTTAATGGAATAGAATTAATCGAATGGAATGGACTCGAAAGGATTGGAATGGAATGGACTCAAATGGAATGGAAACGACATGAATGGAACGGAATGGAATGGAATGAACTCGAACAGAATACAATGGAATTTAATGGAATGGACCCTAATGGAATGGAATGGAATGGACATGAATGGAATGGAATTGAAGAGACCCGAATGGAATGGAATGAAATGGAATGCACTCAAATCGAATGGAATGGAATTGACTGAAGTGGAATGGAATGGAATTGAATGGACTCAAAAGGATTGGGATGGAATAGAGTGGAATGTAATCGAATCGAATGGAATGGAATGGAAACGAATGCAATGGAATGCAATGGAATGGACTCAAATGGAATGGAATGTAATTGAGTCAAATGGAATTGAATGGAATGGACCCGAATGGAATGAAATGGAACGGTATGGAATGTAATGGAATGGAAAGAAAGGAATGGAATGGAATGGTATTGAATGGACTGGAATGGAATGGAATGGAATGGGCTCAAATGGAATGGAATGGAAAATAATGGAATGGAATAGAATGGACAGGAATGTAATGAGTTTGGTGTGGGCTGGAATGGAAAGGAATTTACCTGAATGGAATGGAATGGACTCAAATGAAATAGCATGGTATGGAACATACTCAAATGCAATGGAATTGAATGGACTTGAATGGAATGGATTTGAATGGATTCTTATGGAATTGAATGGCATTGAATGGACTGGAATGGAATGGCACGGAATATAATGGAATGAAATGTGATGGAATGGAATGGAATGGAATTTACTCGAATGGGATGGAATGGAATTGAATTATTGGAATCGAATGGAATGGAATGGACTGAAATGGAATAGCATGGAATAGAGTGGACTCGAATGCAATGGAATGGAATGGACTCGAATGCAACGGAATGGAATCGATTGGAGTGCAGTCGAATGGACTCAGATGGAATGCAATGGAATGGAACCAAATGGAATATACCGGAACAGAATGGTACGGAATGGAACGGAATGGAAGGTAATGGAATGGAAAGGAACAGATTGGAATGGACTTGAATGGAATGGAATGGAATCGAATCGAATGGAATGAAATGGACTCGAATTATATGCAAAGGAAAGGAATCGAATAAATTGGAATGGACTCTAGTTGAATGGAATGGAATAGAATGGACTCCAAAGGAAAGAGGTGGAATGGATTCGAATGTAATGGAATGGAATTGAATGGATTTGTGTAGAATGGAATGTAATTGTATGGAATGCACACGAATGGAATGGAATGGAATGAAATGAAAAGGACTCGAATGCAATGGAATGGAAAGGAGAGGATTGGAATGGAATGGAATGGAATGGACTGGAATGTACTCGAATTGTATGGAAAGGAATTGAATGGAGTCGAAAGGAATGGAATGGAATGGAATGGAATAGACTCGAATGGAATGGAATGGAATGGAATGGAATGGAATGGAATGGACTCTAATAGAATGGAATGGAATCAAAAGAACTCGATTGGAATGGAATGGAATAGAATCGCCTCGAACGAGATGGAGTGGAATGGAATGGACTCGAATGGAATGGAACTGAAAGGAATGGAATGCAATGGAATGGAATGGACCCGAATGCAGTGGAATGGAAAGGAATGCAATGGAATCGAATGGGATGGAATTTATTGGAATGGACTCCAATGGAATGGATAGCAATGGACCCAAATGGAATGGAATGGAGTGGTGTCGAGTGGAATGGAATAGAATGTAATGGACCCGAATGGAATGGAATGGACTCGAATGGAATGGAAAGGAATGGACACGAATGGAATGGAAGGGAATAGAATGGAAAGGAATGGAATGGAATGGACTCGAATGGAATGGAAAGCAATGGACCCGAATGGAATGGAACGGAATTGAATGGTGTGGTATGGAGTGGAAAGTATTTCAATGGAATAGAAAGGAATGGACCCGAGTGGAACGGAATGGAATGGAATGGATTGGAATGGAATGGAATGGAAACGTATGGTATGGAATGGAATGGATTTGAGTGGAATAGAATGAATGGAATGGAATTCACTCGAAAAGTTTGGAAAGGAATGGACACGAAAGGAATGCAAAGGACATGAATGGAATGGAATGAAATATAATGGAATGAACTCGAATGGAATACAATGGAATTTAATGGAATGTACTCTAGTGGAATGGAATGGAATGGACTTGAATGGAATAAAATGGAAGAGACTCGAATGGAATGGAATGCAATGGAATGGACTCAAATGGAATGGAAATGAATTGACTCAAACGGAATGGAATGGAATTGAATGGACTCAAATGGATTGGGATGGAATACAGTGGAATGGACTCAAATGGAATTGAATGGAATGGACTCGAATGCAGTGGAATGCAATGGAATGGACTCAAATAGAATGGAATGGAATTGAATGGAATGGACAAGAATGGAATGGCATGACATGGAATGGAAAGGAATGGAATGGAATGGAAGGGAAGGGACTCGAATCGAATGGAATGGAATGGACTCGAATGGAATGGAATGAAATGGAATGGACTGGGCTCAAATTGAATGTAATGGAATGGAATGGAATTGAAAAGAATGGAATAGAAGAGAATGCACTGGAATGTAATGTGTTTGGAATGGAATTGAATGGAATGGAATGGAATATAATGGACTCAAATGGAATAGCATATAATGGACTGGACACAAATGCAATGGAATGGAATGGACTCGAATGGAATGGAATGGACTCGAATGGAATGGATTTGAATCGACTCGTATGGAATGGAATGGCATTGAATGGAAACGAATTGAATGGTATGGAATGGACTCGAATGGAATGGATTTGAATCAACTCGTATGGAATGGAATGGCATTGAATGGAAACGAATTGAATGGTATGGAATGGAATGGAATGGAATGGAATTTACTCGAATGGGACGGATTGGAATGGAATTTACTCGAATGGAATGGAATTGAATGGACTGAAATGGAATAGCATTGAATGGAACGGACTCGAATGCAATGGAAAGGAATGGACTCGAATGGAACGGAATGGACTCAAATTGAGTGGAGTTGAATGGACTCGAATGGAATGCAATGGAATGGAACCGAATGGAATGTTCTTGAATGGAATGGGACGGAATGGAATGGACCAGAACGGAACAGAATGGAACGTAACGGAACGGTATGGAATGGACTTTAATAGAATGGACTTGAATGGAATGGAATGGACTCGAATGGTATGCAATTGTATGGACTCGAATGAGTTGGAATGGACTCTAGTTGAATGGAATGTAATAGAATGGACTCCAATGGAAAGGAGTGGAATGGATTCCAATGGAATGGAATGGAATGGAATGGATGTGGATAGAACGGAATGTAATGGTATGGAATGGACACGAATGGAATGGAATGTACTTGAACGAACTGGCCTCGAATGGAATGGAATGGACTGGAATGGAATGGAATTAAATTTACTCAAATGGGATGGAATGGAATGGAATTTACTCGAATGGAATGGAATGCAATGGACTGAAATGGAATAGCATGGAATGGAATGGACTCGAATTCAATGGAATGGAATTTACTCGAATTGAACGGAATGGACTCGAATGGAGTGGAGTCAAATGCACTCGCATGGAATGCAATGGAATGATTCCATTCGAGTCCATTCGATGATTCCATTTGTGTCCATTCCATAATTCCATTTGAGTCCATTCGATGATTCTTTTGATTCCGTTCGATGATATTCCATTCGAGTCCGTTTGGTGATTCCATTTGATTCTATTCAAAGATGATTCCATTCGTGTCCCGTCGGTGATTCCATTCTATTTCATTCAATGATGATTCCTTTCGAGTCCATTCGATGATTCCATTTGCGTCCATGCAATGATCAAATTCATGTCCATTTGATGATTCCTTTCAATTCCTCTTGATGTTTCCATTCGAGTAAATTCGATGATTCCATTTGATTCCATTTGATGATGATTCCATTCGAGTCCATTCGATGATTCTATTTGAATCCATTTGATGATTGCTTTTGATTATACTTGATGAAGATTCCATTTGATTCAATTCGATGATGATTCCATTCGAGTCCATTCAGTGATTCTATTCGAATCCATTTGATGATTGCTTTTGATTATACTTGATGAAGATTCCATTCGATTCCATTCGATGATGATTCCACTCAAATCCCTTTGATGATTCCATTTGATTCCCTTCTCTTATGAGTACATTCGAGTCCAATCGATGATTCCTCTCAATTCCATACGATGATGATTCCATTCGATTCCATTCAATGATTCCATTCTATTGCATTCAATAATGATTCCCTTCAAGTACATTAGATTATTCCATTCGATTCCATTTGATGATTCTTCTATTCGTGCCCATTAGATGATTCCACGTGATTCCATTCGATAATGATTCTATTCGAGTCCATTCGATGATTCCATTTGATTCCATTCGAGGATGATTCCATTCAATTCCATTCATTGCTGATTGCATTCAATTCCATTCATTGATTCCATTCCATTCCACTCGCCAATGATTCCATTCTATGATTCCACTTGATTCCACTTGATGATGATTCCATTTGATTCCATTTGATGATTCCATTTGATTCCATTTGATGATGATTGCTTTGATTCCATTTGATGATTCCATTCGATTCCATTGGATGATGATTCTGTTCGATTTCATTTGATGACTCCATTCAACTCCATTGGATGATGATTCTGTTCGATTTCATTTGATGATTCAATTTGATTTCTTTTGAGGATTCCATTCGATTCCATTTGATGATGATTCCATTTGACTCCATTCGATGATTTCATTCGAGTCCATTCCATGATTCAATTTGAGTCCATTTGATGATTCCATTCGATTCCATTTGATGATGATTCCATTAGAGTCAGTTCAATGACTCCATTTGAGTCCATTCGATAATTCCATTCAAGTCCATTCGATGATTCCATTCGATTCCATTTGATGATTCCATTCGTGTCCGTTTTATCATTACTTTCGGGTCCATTCAGTGATTCCATTGGATTACTTTTGATGATGTTCCCTTTCGATTCCATTTGACGATGATCCCATTCGATTCCATTCGATGATGATTCCATTCGAGTCCATTCAGTGATTCCATTTGATTCCATTCAATGATGATTCCATTCGTGTCCTTTTGATGATTCCATTCGAGTCCCTTCGTTGATTCCATCCGATTCCATTTGATGATGATTCCGTTCGAGTCCATTCGATGATTGCATTCGATTTCATTTGTTGATTCAATTGGAGTCTATTTGATTATTCCATTCGAGTCCATTCAATGATTCCATTCCATTCCATTCGATTATAATTCCATTCGAGTCCATTCGATGATGATTCCATTCGTTTCCATTCGATGATTCGCTTCGATTCCATTCGATGATTCCCTTTGATTCCTTTCCATGATGATGCCATTCCATTCCATTCGATGATTCCATTCGATTCTATTCCATGATGATTCCTTTTGATTCCATTCGCTGATGATTCCATTTGATTCCATTCAGTGGAGGATTCCATTCAATTCCATTCGATGATGACTTCATTCGGTACCATTCAATGATGATTCGAATGGATTCCATTTGATTTCTCCATTCGATTGCATTCATTGATGATTCCATTCGCTCCCAATACATTATTATTCCATTAGATTCCATTTGATGATGATTCCATTCGATACCATTTGATGATGATTCCATTTCATCCCATTCAATGATGATTCCATTCAATTCCATTCAATGATTCCATTTGACTCCATTCGATGATTATTCCATTTGAGTTAATTCAATGACTCCATTTGATACCATTCGATGATGATTTCATTCGAGTCCATTCATTGATTCCAGTCCAGTCCATTTGATGATTCCTTTCCATTCCTTTCAATGATGATTACATTCTAGTCCATTCAATGATTCCATTTGATTCCATTCGTTGATGATTCCATTCGAGTGCATTCGATGATTCCATTTGATTTCATGTGATGATGATGCCATTCAATTGCATTTGATGATTCCATTCTATTCCATTTGATGATGATTCCATTCGAGTCCATTCGATGATTCCATTCGATTCCATTCGATGATGATTCCACTTAAGTCCATTCGATGATTCCATTCGTGTCCATTCTATGATTCCGTTAGATTCCATTCGATGATGATTCCATGTGATGCCATTCAATGATTCCATTCGATTCCATTCAAGGATGATTCCACTCATGTTCATTCGATGATTGCATTTGATACCATTTGATGATGATTCAATTCGTGTCCATTCCATGATTCCATTCAATTCCATTTGATCATGATTCCCTTAGAATCCATTAGATGATTCCATTCAATTACCATCAATGATTCCGTTCGATCCCATTCTATGATTCCCTTTGATTTCATTCGATGATCATTCCATTCGATTTAATTCAGTGATTCCTTTGGATTCCATTTGATGTTGATTCCATTAGATTCAATTCGATGATGATTCCATTCGATTTCATTTGATTATGATTCCATTCGATTCAATTCAATGATGACTCCATTCAGTTCTATTTCATGATGATTCTATTTGGTTCCATTTGATGATGATTCCATTAGATTCCATTTGATGATTCCATTCGATGATTCCATTCAATTACATTGGTTGATGATTCCATTCGATGATGATTCCATTTGATTCCATTCGATGATGATTCCATTCTATTTCATTCGATAATGATTCTATTTGATTCCATTAGATGATGATTCCATTCGATTCCATTCCATGATGAGTCCATTCGAGTCCATTCGATGGTTCCATTCGATTCCATTCAAAGATGAGTCCTTTCTATTACATTTGATGATTCCATTTGATTCCATTCAATGATGATTCCATTCGATTCCATTTGATGATGATTCCATTCAATTTCATTCGATGATGATTCCATTTGATTTCATTTGATGATTCTATTTGGTTCCATTCTATGATGATTCCCTTCTATTCCATTCGATGACTCCATTCGATTCCATTTGATGATTATTCTATTCGATTCCATTTGATGATGATTCTATTTGATTCCATTCAATGATGATTCCATTCGTGTCCATTCGATGATTCCATTCAATTCCATTCGATGATGATTGCATTCGAGTCCATTCGATGATAGCTTTCGAGTCCATTCAATTATTCCATTCGATTCCATTGTAAGTTGATTCAATTCTAGTCCATTTGATAATTCCATTCGATTCCATTCTCTGATGATTCCTCTTGAGTGCATTCAATGATTCCATTCAATTCCAGTTGATGATGATTCCATTCGATTCCATTCCCTGATGATTGCATTCATTTCCATTCAATGATTCCCTTCAATTCCATTCAAAGTTGATTCCATTCGAGTCCATTTGATGATTCCATTCGATTCCATTTGATGATGATTCCACTTAAGTCCATTCAATGATTCCATTCGTGTCCATTCTATGTTTCCGTTAGATTCCATTCGATGATAATTCCATTTGATGCCATTCGATGATTCCATTCGATTCCATTCAAGGATGATTCCACTCATGTCCATTCGATGATTGCATTCGATTCCATTTGATGATGATTCAATTCGTGTCCATTCCATGATTCCATTCAATTCCATTCGATGATGATTCCCTTCAAATCCATTCGATGATTCCATTCAATTACCATCGATGATTCCATTCGATCCCATTCTATGATTCCCTTTGATTCCATTCAATGATCATTCCATTCGATTTAATTCAGTGATTCCTTTGGATTCCATTCGATGTTGATTTCATTAGACTCAATTGGATTATGATTCCATTCAAAGATGATTCCATTTGATTCCATTCGATGATGATTCCATTCTATAATGATTCTATTTGATTCCATTAGACAATGATTCCATTCGATTCCATTCCATGATGATTCCATTCGAGTCCATTCGATGGTTCCATTCAATTCCATTCGGTGATAATTCCATTCGTGTCCATTCAATGAT
Source organism: Pan paniscus (assembly GCF_029289425.2). NCBI lineage: Eukaryota > Metazoa > Chordata > Mammalia > Primates > Hominidae > Pan > Pan paniscus. The sequence goes on along the minus strand of NC_073268.2, from coordinate 44,920,147 downwards.
TCCATTCAATTCCATTCGATGATGATTGCATTTGAGTCCATTCAATGATAGCATTTGAGTCCATTCGATTATTCCATTCGATTCCATTGAAAGTTGATTAATTTCTAGTCCATTTGATAATTCCATTCGATTCCATTCTTCGACGATTCCTCTCGATTGCATTCAATGATTCCATTCAATTCCAGTCGATGATGATTCCATTCGATTCCATTCCCTGATGATTGCATTCGTTTCCATTCAATGATTCCCTTCGATTCCATTCAAAGTTGATTCCATTTGAGTCCATTCGATTATTCCATTCAATTCCATTCTCCGATGATTTCATTCGAGTCCATTCGATGTTTCCATTCAATTCCAGTTGATTATGATTCCATTCGATTCCATTCAATATTTCCATTTGAGTCCATTCGATGATGATTCCATTTTATTCCATTTGATGATTCCATTAGATTCCATTTGATGATTATTGCTTTTGTGTGCATTCAATGATTCCATTCGAGTCCATTCGATGATTCCATTTGATTCCATTCGATGATGACTGCATTAAGTTCCATTCAATGATGATTTCAACAGATTCCATTTGGTGACTCCATTCGATTCCATTCATTGATGATTCCATTCAATTCCATTTGATGATGATTCCATTCGATTCAATTTGATGATGATTCCATTCGATTCCATTCGATGATTCTATTTGATTCCATTCTATGATGATTCCCTTCTATTCCATTCGATGACTCCATTCAATTCCATTTGATGATGATTCTACTCGATTCCATTTGATGATGATTCTATTTGATTCCATTCAATGCTGATTCCATTCGAGTCCATTCAATGATTCCATTCAATTCCATTTGATGATCATTCCATTCGAGTCCATTCGATGATTCCATTTTATTTCATTCGATGATGATTCTGTTCAATTACATTCAATCATTCCATTCTATTCCATTCGATGATGGTTCCATTTGAGTCAAATTGATGATTCCATTCGAGTCCATTTAATGATTCCATTGGGTTCTATTCGATGATGATTACTTTTTATTCCATTCGATGATTCCATTTGTTTCCATTCATTGATGATTCCATTCGACTCCTTTTAATGATGATTCCTTTTGATTTCATTCATTGATGTTTCCATTCATTTCCATTCGATGATGATTCCATTCGATTCCATTTGTTGATGATTTCATTCAATTCTATTCAATGATGACTCAATTCCATTTCATTTGATGATTCTATTCGATTCCATTTGGTGATAATTCAATTCTATTGCATTCGAGGATTCCATTCAATTCTATTCAATGTTGATTCCATTCAATTCCATTCGATGATGATTCCATTCGATTGCAATCAATGATGATTCCATTTGTGTCCATTCGAATATTCCGCTCAATTCCATTTGATGATGGTTCCATTGGTGTCCATTCGATGATTCCATTCCATTCCATTCGATGATGATTCTATTCAATTCCATTCGATGATGATTCCCTTCGTTTCCATTTAATGATGATTCCGTTTGATTGCATTCGATCATTCTATTTGATTCCATTCGAAGTTGAGTCCATTCTATTCCATTCAATGATTTCATTCGATTCCATTCAATGATGATTCTATTTGATTACATTTGATGATGATTCCATTCGATTCCATTCAATGATGATTCCATTCGATTCCATTTGATGATGATTCCATTCACTTCCATTTGATGATGATTCCATTCCAATGCATTCAATGATTCCATTTGATTCCATTCAATGATGATTCCACTCAAGCCCATTTGATTATTCCATTCGAGTCCATTCGAAGATTCCATTAGATTCCATTCGATGATGATTCCATTCGATGCCATTCGATGATTCCGTTCAATTCCATTCAATGATGATTCCATTCGTGTTCATTCGGTGATTCCTTTGGTTTCCATTTAATGATAATTCCATTCGAGTCCATTCCATGAATCCATTCAATTCCATTCGCTGATGATTCCATCCGAATGCATTCGATGATTCCATTTGATTCCCTTCGATGATTCCGTTTGATCCCATTTGATGATTCCCTTCGAATCCATTCGTTGATCTTTCCATTCGATTCAATACGATGATTCCGTTTGATTCCATTCGATGATGATTCCATTTGATTCCATTCAATGATGATTCCATTCAATTCCATTTGATCAAGAGTCCATTTTATTCCATTTGATGATTACTCTGTTCAGTTCCATTTAATGATGATTCCATTCTGTTCCGTTTGATGATGATTCCTTTAGATTCCATTCAATGATTCCATTCGATTATATTTGTTGATGATTCCATTCGATTCCATTCAATGATGATTCCATTTGATTACATTTGATGATGGTTACATTCGATTCCATTTGATGATGATTCCATTCGATTCCATTCAATGATGATTTCATTCAATTCCATTCGATGATGATTCCATTCGCTTCCATTCAATGATGATTCCATTTGATTCCATTCAATGATGATTCCTTTCGAGTCCATTCAATGATGATTCCATTCAAGTCCACTGCATGATGATGCCTTTTGATTCCATTCAATGGTGACTCCATTCGATTCCATTCAATGATGATTCCGTTTGATTCCATTCAATGATAATTCCATTCTATTCCATTCGATGATGATTCCATTCCATTCCAGTCGATGATGATTCCATTCGATTCCATTCAATGATGATTCCATTCGATTCCATTCGATGATGATTCCATTCACTTCCATTCAATGATGATTCCATTTGATTCCATTCGATGATGATTCCCTTCGAGTCCTTTCGATGATGATTCCATTCAAGTCCATTGCATGATGATGCCTTTCGATTCCTTTCTATGATGACTCCATTCGATTCCATTCGATCATGATTCCGTTTGATTCCATTGGATGATAATTCCATTCTATTCCTTTCGATGATGATTCCATTCAATTCCATTCCACTACATTCCGTTACATCCGATTCCATTCCACTCCATTCCACTCCTCTCCTCTCCACTTCACTCCACTCCATTGCATTCCATTCCATTCCACTGTTTTCAATTCCATTCCTTTCTTTCAAGAGTGTCTCACTCTGTCACCCATCCTGTAGCACAATGGCACAATCTCATCTCCCATTCCGTTCCATTCCTCTCCATTCAATTCTATTCAATTGCATTCCATTCCATTCTATTCCATTCCATTCGAAAAAGAAAAAGAGTTGCAAAGTCATACTCACTTTTCTGCTCTTGTCAGACAATTAAGGGTTCTTTGAATACTTCAGTCCTAATAATTTTCTTTTTATCATACACATTGCAGTGCTCATCTAATTTTAAATATATTTTTGTTTCAAAACCCAGTTTCTTATTTGTTCTATCTGTATGTTTGCAATATATTTTACTCTCTGTTCATTCTTTGATTTCAGAACTTCAACCTTTCTGAAGCACATTTTCAGAGTTTCTCTGTAGTTTCTTCAGTGGAATTCTGCTGGAGGCGTTTTGTTTTTTATCTCTAAATATGTTAATTAGCCATAGGTTGATGAATATTTTTCTTCATTTAGAAATTCAGAATGGCATTATTATTCTTAACAAATAATATTGTTTATTTTACCTTTCATTTTTTTCAGATTTCAATATGATTAAAAGAAATTTCATTTTTCTGGTGCTAATTGAAATATTTTTCCATCCTTGTTGTTTACTATTTCTCTAGGAGATACATAGGTGTAGGTTTATCTCCATTGTAGCTTGCTTAGCAAGCATGGAATTTCTGAATATGCAGATTAGTGTCTTACAAAAGTCTAGGGAGATTTCAGCCAAAATACCATCACATATTGTCCCTTCCCAGTTCCCTTCTTCTATGAGAGCACTCTCTAAACACATGCTACACTTTCTCACTGTATTTTCCATGTCTCTTCATCATTCTGTCCACATTTTACATTTTTTAAAATTTTCTGTAATGAATTCTGAAATATTTATGAACTCTCACCTTGGTCATGTCTAATCTGATGAGTACATTTTTGAGTTTTTAATTTAAAATAACTATATTTTTATACAAACTACTTTTCAAATTTGCTACATCAAGTTTTTAGTCTCCTAACAATATATTCATTTTTTAAAAATATTTTGAAAGCAAATGTGCTTTATAATCTAACAGTGATATTTCTACTAATGAACCTTTGTGGATCTGTTTGTACTCTTTTTCTGCTTTCCTTTCAAATCGTGGAATATCATTTCCTTGCATACTTAGATGCCTTTGAATGACAAATATTTATTTTTCTCTGAAAATTATTTTTGTGCGCTTTTGCAGATAAGTAAATAGAAAATTTCCCAAAGAGAATTTGAACTTTTGTGATTCTACTAAAGGCACCACCATTCTGGGACCACATTATGTTAATTCTTGGCCTAAAGGTGTTCGGACCTATGTTTGGACTGCACATTTAAACAATTTTTAAATTAGTTGCTGTAAATCATTAACGATTGAGTTTCTTTAAATCTGTCCAATCTCAAGTCATTTTTATTTGCCATTTCCAGGGAATGTGAAATGGGACTAATTTTCCTCTGATTCTTCTTTATACTGAGGATAGAAATTTTGGTCCTAGCTTTAGGGAGGAGCTCCTATGTGATGCCCTATCTTGGGAAAAACTATGTATTTCTTTACTGTCCTATGTGATGTATGACAGTAGGAATCTTCACTCATTCATTTTGCTACATGTCTGTAGGGCAAAATCAGTTTCGGTGTTTAGTTATATTTCGTCTGCTCCCTGCATTCCCATGGTTTTGACCTTATAATTTACTTTTAGTTGTGAACATACCAGTGCTTCAAATTTTTTCCAGTAATATATTCAACTATATTATGAGAAAGAGAAAAATTTTGATAAAACACAAATTTCATGTTTTCCTTCTCTAATTGGCTTTTACTTAAAAATACAGGTAAAATTTATTTGTGCTTTTTTGCTATTTCTGTTCTGCTATTCTCTGTTTGTCTATGTCTTCTCCACATAGACACAATTAGGGAATTTGGACACTTTTGTGCCAACTGCTTTGATAGTAACAAAATGTATTTCTCGAACTCCTAGGTATAAAACTCAAGTATCCACAATTTAAATTCTTTTTTGCTCACTTCTATTATGTTTCCAGTCTCAATAGAAATCGATGCCAATCCAGAAATACAAGCATTATTCTAATACTTCTCACACATTACAGGAATAGATTAAATTTTCTAGATCTCCTTAAATACAATCATTTTTCACTACTTGTATCTTAACTGTTAAGTTCAGCATTTTCTATAATATTAATAAGTTGTGAAAATTTTCTTACTTTCTTATTTGTCCCAAGTTCAAGGTTTTGCAGTCTCTACCTCACCCTGTGAAGCATAAACATTGTACTATGCTGTACAAATATTTCATAGTTCATGTGCTTAGAGATTGCACAATTTTTATTTGGTTGACAATAGCTAATGTTTTCTTCTTCATTCTCTATTTCCTGATTTTTCTTTATTTAGTATATGCTACATTATCATAAAAATAAGAACGTTTTACAAACTAAAGCAAAAGAAACCCTAGGAAAAAAATGCACAAGTAAAATATATAAACATACATTTAGATGTACCATGTACACTTCTAATTTATTTAGAATTTTAATTGCAGTACAATTTTAATTAAATTCTGTGTATTATCTGTCATTGTCTCAGCATTTTTTATATAACAAATTGTGTAAATCAAAAAGGCTCCGTGTCATTATAAACCATCTTGGCAGAGGTTGATCTCCAAGGAATAATTTCTCTCCAAATTATGTCAATCAGAATTTCACTCTACCATAATTCTTTTAAGCAGTTTCAGAGGAATCATAAATTTCAAAATTGTTCAAGGTAGTTGTTGTAGTTCAAGTACATTTAGACAGGTGTAAAACTGTAGACAGACTGATGCAAACATATTCTAATTGACACAAAAGTATATGGGACCTATTTTAAAATCTAGACTTTAAAATGTCGTGTCAACATACACATGTTCTCATATTTGCTTTTTATTCTCTGGATAGAATGATTTGATCTTTAAACCTTCAATTCACTGTTAAAAACAAAATATTACATAAGGATATGCTTATAAAAATAATTCCCAACTAGCTTTTCAATTCAGAAATATATGTGAAAAATCATCAAGCATCTAATGGATTTCAAGGAGAAATGGATTAGTAAATTTTTCCATACGTCTCAATTTTTCATAGATTCAAGTCTTCCTTTAAAGCAATTGTAGGCATTTAAAAAACCATGTAAACTAAAAAGAAGAAACTGTGACACTGCCGCATAGTTTTTTTTAAATCTTTGGACATGAATCAATATACTTTTTAATTTTATCTTAATTAGACATTGTGAGTTCACTATCTTCCTGTCAGTATAGCATCCAAGCTGATTATCATAGATTACAAGTTCAACTATCAACTGTGTTCTGAGACTCTAAAACAAAAAATGAATGTATTTGTTTGGGTATTCTTAAAACAGGAGTGAGGACACAGCAAAAGTGAGACAAGGAAGAGAAAACAAAATAAAACAGGAAAGATAGAAAAGCCAGTACCACACGTGTTAAGAGGCAAGTTCCTGTGTTAGATATCTGAGCTTAATTTTATGGGAAGCTATGTGGAACATGCCTCAGAATTACATCACTGAATCCAGGGAGATTCTTTTTAGTTACCCTCACCTTTTCTTCCCTCTTCATGCCCAGTATCAAACTCCCGTGCTGCTAGAGAAAGTCCTCAGCTAGAAACTGGTGCAAATTCTGGAGATGAGACCCTGTAGAGTGTTAAGAATGGTTTTCTTCCCAGCAGCTACCGGTAAGGAATAGGGGCTGGGCTACTAATACATCTTCTACAAATCAATATACCACTTATGCTCCTTTTGGTGATCGACAATGTACTTAAAATTTTAGATGATCAAGAAGGGCTGCAGAAAGGAGGAAACAGAAACAAACAGCACACCTCTTGGTTTATTTTTATTCATTTCATCAGTTTCAAGGAAAATGTGTCGGGAGTTCCTGACATAGAGAATGTCACAAAGATATGTTTTCAATAGTGGTGCTATCCCTAGGGCAGAGAAGATCCAGAGAAAGCCCAAGTGGCTGCTGGAACAAAGTCAGACACCGTGCCACCTGTCCACACTCCTTGGCTCTGCCATCATGCTGAAGATTGGTTTAAAGGGCTGGCTTCCCTCTCCGCAAAATTAAAAGAGCACAAACTGAGAAACTGAATGTGGGAGAGAGCAGTGGATTATGCTGTTCTCAGGCATCACCTCAGGTTTGGAAGCATTCTTTCAAATTAACCCATCTCAGGCCATCTGCAGAGAAGAAAGGTGGTACCTAACTTTTTTTCTTGTCAGCACTTGGTAGGGGTGTTTTATTGAAGAAATATGTTCCCACAACCTAGTTTTTTGTAACTAACTAAATATAGTAGATTTTTAAATTTTATCCTCAAAATCTATAGATAATTTTTGATTAAAATAGACTCCACATCTATGTCCTGCTTTTCTTCTTATTAATTACATTGCTGTATAAAAGAACAAGACTTCAGAATCAAGAATATCTTGTCTCTTGACATTGAATTTATACAAGGTGCTCTTTCTTTAATGCTGTCTCAAATGACATATTTTTACTCATTAAAAAGGAAGATCGGAATCTAGTTGTATGCACTGCTCCAACATAATAATTAAAATCAGGATGTAAATGTGGTCAAAGCTATAGAAAGACTTGGGATGTCATTTATATTGATTACTGTATAGCACTCTACAAACAGAAATTGTGAAATAATAGTTTATATAAATATTTTGTAGCATTTCAAATATTGGAGTGCCTGAAGTTTCTCCTCTTATATAGTTCAGATTATCAATTTGAAGACTTACTACGCTGGTTAAAAAGTTTTTAGTCTCGTTTGAGTATTATATAAAAGCAATTTTCAGTTAAATGTGTTCCGCTTACATAAAACATTACAAATTAGTGAGTATTTAATTACATTTTCGTGTTCCTGTAATGCCTTTAGAAGATTTTCATATTATTTCCTATCAATATATGTATGCTTTGTCTAAGAAAAATCAATCATATACATCACTGAAATTGAAACTTTTTAAAAGTACTTATTAATTATATTGAAAAACCACATCCATAGGAGCAATTACAATATAATATTGTGAACATGTAAATATATATCCTATGTCTATTTTATATATAAGCATATGTGATTAAAAATATAGTTAAGAATTTTTAAACCTAGTATTATAAAGTAAAAATTAGTTAAACTTCTGATGATTATTTGTTAATTAAGATAAAATTATTTTGATTTGGGTGATTTAAAATGAAGAAAAATATTAAATTACATGACAAAAATTCTTTATAAAATGTTTACGATTTTAACATTGGTTTTATCACTTTATTCCACTATTTTATTTTAAGATGACCTGCCTTGTTTAAAACACTGTATTCATCTTAATTAAATTAAATTCCATTTGTAAAAAAGTTAACAAATGATTTGCTGTATTATACAGTGCAGTTATAAACTGAGTCAGTATCTCAAGATTTCATCCCCATTATCGTCTTCCGTGGCCCTATTTGTTTGATAAATGTAGTGTCTTTTTCCTTGCCTGTCACATCTCTATTGCCCTTTCATTTTTCTCCTTGTCCCTTATAGGGAGCATTGCCTATCTCTAGATTAAGCAAAAGTTGCCTCTTAAAAAAGCACAATAACCTGCTCAATCTTTCTCACACAGAGAAATGTTTGTTAAGTAATTAAAGTGTAGATGATGATACAAAGAGCTTGATTAAATAAGATGCCAAAGTACCCTTGTGATTCAGAATATGAATGGTATTTAATGCCTTTGAAATCAATAATTGCTGAGTGACACTAATTAATGCCAATATTCCAGAAGATGTTCTGGTTAGTGAAATGTGTACAACATGTAAAAATTTCCAAACTCTGAAGGGCAACATTATTCTATAATTAAGAATTAAGAATTAATTCACATTAATTATTGGGGAGAAATAATTTTAAGAATTAATGACTGAGAAAACGTTTTTATTTTTTATTTAGAAAATTATTTTGTGCATGAGCATTACTGCAAGTTTTGCAAGAAACATAAATTTATAGAAACAATTATGTGCACAAGATGAATTTAATAACATCTTGATATTTTCCACTATTACAGTCGTATTCGGTAAATCTTTAAATGCTCATCATCTAAAGATCATAAATGAATCTTGGAAATCTTGTAGGTAAGGGTAAATATAAGGATGCATCCAATTACATTTACACACACAAACAATTACATTTACACAAACATACATGCACACACGCTCACTGATACAGGTATGCATACATATACATGAATTTACCAATTGATTTTAACTAATATTTATAAGAGCCTGTAGGATTGATATATATTGTTGAACCTGAAAAATATTTATTATATACATGTTTAAAATACACAAAGAAATAAATAGTAATTGCACTAGGCATTTGAAACTGTACTTAAATATAAGCTGTGATCATTACAAATTCTTACACTGAATAAATATTTTTATTTTTATAATAATATGTTTGTTACATGTGTACTTTTTAAAAAATGTATTATTTTTGTCATAGGGTCATGTCATGCATAATAATATTTCAGTCAAAGATGGATTACATATACAAAAGTGGTCCCATGAGATTATAATACATATTTTTACGTACTTTTCTATGTTTAAGTATGTTTACATACATAAACTCTTACCACTGTGTTCTTATTGCCTGCAGTATTCAGTATAGTAGAGTAGCACACAGGTTTGTAGCCTAGGAGAGAGAGGTTATACCATATAACCTAAACGTGGTAGGCTGTACAAACTAGGTGTTTGTAATATTCTCTGTGATGTTTGCAAAATGATGAAATTGCCTATGGATGCATCTGTTAGAACGTATAACTGTCATTCAGTGATGCGTGACTGTGCTAAAATGCTAAATCTAAGTTTCAATCACCTCCATAAAATTGTTGTACTGTGAAATACAAATCTCTCACCTACGGCCTGAACATGTTTGCAAACTAAGCAGATCATGGGAAGGAGAATGTGCTGGCATCGCTGGGATGATTTTCTCACACTACATGAATAATATCTCCAGATTTGCGGATATGAGCCACTTGCATAGAGTTAAAGTAATCATCTCTTTGCTGGGAAATGTATCAAATGGGAGTATGAAGTGTTTTTAAAAGATACTTGTTTGTTTGTAGATGGTAGGCCTACAGTGGCTCATGGCAATGGTTGAGGTTGCTAAGATTTGGTGGAAGAAGGCAAAATGAAATGGCCACTTATATGGTATATGGATCACTTGTTCCTGTTGAGTTACAGATTCATCTGGCTATTTCTCCCAATGTTAGTTATTTGGAGAAAAGAAACATGATAGTAATTTTGGGGTAACAAATACAATATTTGATGAAAGCAAATTTATTGAGGGTTAGACAAACTACAAGATAATTTAGGCTGCAAAGTCAACACGAGACTTCTGGCCCAAATTGTGCAGAGTTTGGGTCCGGCTGCAAAGTTCAAAGGAAGAGGCCATATAAGATGATTCGCATTTTTGTCACCAACTGCCAGCTCAGGGGTTTCCCCAGAACACCCTCAGTTTCAAGAATTTACTAAAAAGACTCACAGAACTCATTGAATGCCATTGTACTCATGGTTTATAATAGAGAAAGGGTAGACATTAGGACCAATCAAAGGAAGAGACATATCACATAAGGTGGAATCTAGGAGGATTTTGAATGTTAAGTTTCCATTGTCTTCAGGACATATTACCTGCCATTGTTGTACAGCAATATACATAGAGTACTACCAACATGGGGAGCTCACCTGATGCTAAAAAGACACTATTTCAAAAATGAAAAGACAAAGGAAAGGAGGAGATAAGATGACCTTCCACATTAAGGCACTGGAAAGAATAGCAAACTAAACCTAAAGCAAGCAGAAGGAAGAAAATAAAAATTAGAGAAATTAATAATTTATAATAGTAATCATATTTGTTAGGGTTGACTAGTTGATATTAATTCTTGACTGACTTTTTCTAAAAAGAGAAATATTCATTTCCCAATTTATTCTCTGGGGCCAGTGTTACCTTGATACAAAAATTAGTCCAAATAGCAAAGAAGAATAAAACTACTATAAGTATAAATGCAAAATTCCTTAAAAAATACTAACAAATCAGATCTAGCAACATATAAAAGAATTATACACTATGACAAAGTGAAATTTATACTAGTAATCTCAGGTTGGTTTAACAGCCCAAAATCCATTAAGGTAATACATCTTATCCATAGAATAAGAAACGAGAATTGCATGATCATGTCGATAGAGTCAGAAAAGACATTTAACAAAATCTAAATGCTTTAATGATTAAAAATAAAAATAAAAACTCAATGAACCAGGAATAGAGAACTTTCTACACCAGATACATGGCACCTGTGAAAAGCCCACAGCAAGCATGCAACTTAATGGTAAAGGTTGCTTTCCCGCTATGGTCAGAGATAAGAATAGGATATATACTTTGACCTCTTCCAGTCAACACTGTACTAAAGATTTTGTGCAGGGCAAATCGGCAACTAAAAAAAAAGAGTCACCCATATTGAACAGGAAGAAATAAAACTTTATTTGAAAATAACATTCTTGTATATAGAAAATTTTAAGGAATCCATTGAACGATAGAACTAGTAAATTATTTCAGCAATATTACAGCATACAAGATAAATGTACAAAAATCAATTGCACACATCTACAATGAAAACCCCAAAATGAAATTAAGAAAAAACTTCAATTTAAAACAGCATCAAAAAATAATAATAATTAATTTGGAAAATGTGATACAAGATTTTACTCTGAAAATTAAAAATTATTGTTTAAAGAATATCTAAATAATTAGCAAACATCTTCCACCCATGAATTGGAAGATTTAATATTGTAGTACTTTACAAGGTGAACTACCGATTTGATGAAATCCCTACAAGTATCCCAACAGACTTCTGTCTAGAAACTGACAAGCTGATTCTAAAATACACATGGGATTGTAAGGGACTCAAAATAGCCCAAATAGTCTTGATAAAAGAAAACATATTAGGAAAATTCACACCCACGTGCTCCAAACCTACGGCAAAGCATCAGTAATCAAGAAAACACAATACTGATGAAGGAAACTTATATAGATTGATGGAAGAGAATTGAGAGTCCATATATAAAAGTATGTATCTTCAGTCAATGGATTCTTACAGTGGTGCCATGTGCAATTCAATGAGGAAGAGACAGTCTTTGAACAAACTGGGTCAACAACGTACACGTGGATCACCACTTGCAAAATAATAAATTCAAACCCTTACCCCAAAGCATACAAAAATATTAACTCAAATGAATTAAAGACACACATGCAAGAGCTAGAATAAAGCATATGGGAAAATCTTCAGGATTTTGGATCTAGCAAAGAAATAGCTGTAACACCAAAAACACGAGCAACAAAATAAAAATTTGATATTTAAAATTTCTTAAAAATTAAAGACATTGGTGTTTCAAAGGACAACCAAGCAAGTCAAAAGGCAGCTCAAAAATTGTGAGAAAATATTTGAGAAACACATATCTATATGTCTGCTTATATATGTATCTTGAATATAGAAAAATTGTTTTAACTCAGTAACAAAAATCCCAACTCAAAATTGATAAATAATAGGAATAGTTGTGTATCCCAAGAAGATACACGAATGGTCAATAATCCCATAAAAAGATACACAACAGCATCACTCATCAGGCAACTACAAATCAAAACCACTGTTAGATACTCTATGGCTAGAACTGGCCACTTTGGAAAATAGGTTGATGGCTTCTAAATATATTAAACATAGAATTGCCATATGACCCAGAAGTTTATTCCCAGGTATACCCCCAGAGTATTGGAAAGAGGTGTTCAAACACAAATTGTACACAAGTATTTTAACAGCAGTATTTAAAATAGCCAAAGGCTGAACACAACTCAAATGTCAACAAAATATTATTGGATAAACAAAATGTTATATCCGTGAAATTGAATGTTATACAGTTTTAAAAAGAAAGAAAGTACCAATACACATATGAACCTTGATAGCATTATGACAACTGAAAGAAGCCAGGCACAAAAGGCCACCTATTGTATGATTCTATTTAGATGAAAATAGAATAGGAAGATCTACAGAGACAAAAAACAGATTTGTGGTTGCTTAGGATTGAGTAGGGGATGAGTGCATAGGAGGTTAACAGCTAGAGAAGGTGGGGTTTCTTTTTGAAGTGATGAAAATGCTCTAAAATTCATTGTGATGATGGCTCCACTTATCTGTGTATATACTAAAAGCCATTGACTTGTAGACATTAATATGTGCATTCTACAGTATGTAAATTATATCTCAATAAATCCTTTCAAAAATACACAGAAGACTAAGGGACTGTTGCAGCTGGGAGGCAGTTTGAAATACTGAATAGGTCTCATCGAGAATGTGAGGTTTCAGTAAAGACTTGAAGAAGTTGAATGAGCTGATCAATGGATATATGGAGGGCTATCTTTCCAAGCCAAGAAATTAACTAGAGTCTTGGTCATAAGGCAGCAGCATGTTGGCATGTCCAGAGGACAGTGAGGTGGCCAGGACCACTGGTAAGATCAAGGGTGAAGATATGAAAGAACTTTGGCGGTTAACATGCGGCAGATCATGATGGGCTTGCAGACCAGTGTAAGAATTCTTTTCAGTGTACATGAAATGCGGAGACAAATCATTATCCCATTATCAATATTTTAATAAATTGGATCCATGAACCAAATCCAATGAGATTAAATCAATTAATAATAATATGCAAATTTGTATTAAAATTACAAGAATTACTTGCACATTTGAGAACAGGAGAGTCATGATTGTTTATCAGCAATAATAAACATTATTAATTTTAATTGTGATCAGCTAATTGAGATTAATTGCAATACATCATGCTTTATAATGTGACTGTCAAAAGGAAAATATGATTGTAATCTTATACTACATCTATCAATGTCTTTGATCCTTAAGACTATAGAGTAAGCCCCTAGTTTTCAAAGCCAACTTATGAGGCAGTGACATCTTATGCAAGTTTGCTGCTTTCTCCCACAGTGATCCTTGGTCAGTTGGCACAAATTGTTTTACAAACGCCCCTAGGTCTAAAAATAGTTTGGATCACAATGAACACAGAATCACCTTCATGCCTTCAGAAATACCTGCCAATTACTTCCAATACAGAATGAAAAACTGACAAAGGAAATATGTGCATTGTAAAAATGCCAGTTAGCTTGCATCTACATGAAAGAAAAATGCCATTTTTATTACATTAGATCATTGTTTCACATGAGTTTTGGTATAGCACAATGTTGAACCAAGGGCAAAGAGAGATGAATTAATGAAGTCTTAAGATATCAAAAATTTGAAAGAAAAGGCAGGTCGTCTTTGAAGGTTAGTGACATAGCATTCATCTTCCATTGTCACCTTTTCAGTCATTCCCTGTATGCCTGATGGACAGGTTTCTCTCAAGTTCAGAGAACAGCATGAAAAATTAGCTACCAATTAATCTTTATGAAGTGAACTGCATTTCTAGTCAGACTGAGCTTACGTTTTAGCAGGAAGCATTTTTGGGAAATGTTTATGTTAGAGTTTGCCCTTCTTGACAAGGTGAGACATAAATGTCTACTTTATAGACGTGAATTAAGATGGGAAGATATTTGGGGGAATCATTTACTCAAATGCTAAATAATAAAGGTACACAAAGGGCAAATTATACTAGATTTCTTTCTCACTTGTTTTCTATGTCTCATGCAATTCACCTTGACTCCCTGCAGTTTCTGTTTAATGTACACAGTGGCATTTTCATTATTTTAAGCTTCTAGCACAATGAAAGAATTTCTCTTTTTCATGAACAGGATCATAAATGAAAGGGAGGAAGAGTGTCCTATATCATATTTATTGTTCAACAAAACACGGCTCCACGGCTTAAATTCAGTTTAAAAAAGAGAATTTATTGAACATCTAACACATACATAAAAGGCAGTAAAGACAAATGAGAAGAGGGCAGGATATTGAAGTATACAGACTTCAATGCTGAGTTTTATATCTTAGGAAGTTACTCCACCTTACAGAGGCTCAATTTCCCCTGATTTAGGAAGGCGATGCTAATGGGTGTTGCATAGGTGTAAGTATAAAAATGTTGTATTTAAGAGAATCCCACAAGGTTGGTATAAGGCAGAAAATAAATAGTTGTGACATGAATTAGTAGTTTATTACATTTGTATGCTACCTGCGGACTAGAGGAAGCAAGAAACACAGCCACTATGCTTGATTAGCATTATAGAGATGGTACAATGATGGTTGCCAGAAGCTGGGGGGAGGAAGAAATGGGGAATTATTGTTTAATGGGTATAGAGTTTCAGTTTTACAAGATGAAACGAATTATGGAGATAGATGTTAGGGACGGCTGCACAATGTTATGACTATATTTAGTACCACTGAACTGTACACTTAAAATGGTTAACAGAGTACATTTTATGTTATGTGTATTTTACCACAGTAAAAAAATAAAATAGCTTAGGAACATTTTCATGAAAAAGCCCACATAAAATTCACTTTAATTCACGTGTTTATGCATAGCTTTCTATTTTTCTCTTTTCTCTTTATATTCCAAATTCTAATCAGAGAAGGGAATAGCCTCTGTACCTCCAGGATATTCAGTAAAGACCACTGGAGGTTCATGCCCTAGTGACAGTGCTCATTTAGCTCCAAATTACAGATGGCTCTAGACTAACTCCACAAAGTTTAAACAGAAGATTTAAAACAACAACAGACAAATACTCATCCTGAATTTACTGAATTGCCTGCCACAACGTTGTTCAAAGGTACCTAATAAAATCTAGATATTCAATAGCATAACATCAACATATCCAAAAAAAAACTCTGACATGCAGAGAAGCCGTAAGATATATATATAATTAAGATATATGTTAACAGGATAAAAATAAGTCATTTATAAATGACAGAAAAGAAGCAAATTTCAAGGTCCTTAAAGTAAATATATTTTATAAATACATATAGATAAATACATATATATGTCAAGGTACTTAAATGAAAATTGAACATAGGAGAAAAATAGAAGTTATAAAATGAAAAATGTGACATGTATAGATGAAAAATAAATATTTGAAATAAAAATTACATGAGATAGAATAAGTAATGGATTTTACCCTAACATAAGAAAATTTATAGAAAAAAATAGAAGCTTTACAAACTAAAGGACAAAGGGTAAACTAAAATAAGAAAGCCAGAAACTCACTGATACGTCAGACAATATGCAGCAGTGTAACATACATGTAATCAATATCTCAAAAAGGATGGGTGGGGGAATTATAGGTGAATAAAGAATGGTACACTCATTCCTGAGGGCACCGTGGAGGGAGGATAGCTTTAGATTTATAAGGGAGGGTATTATCCATTCATGAAGATCCAACCCCATGACCAAACACCTCCCAGTAAGCCCCACCTGCAACATTGGGGATCAAATTTTAACATGAGATTGGAAGGGGCAAGCATTCAAACCATAGCAAGAGTTAAATTTCCTTTTTAAAAAATTCACTGATATGATTCCATTTCGCCATAGATAAAAGCTAGTGTTCCAGCCTACCATTGAGTGTGCTTATAGCTCACCAAAAGGGCACTCTGTCTCGGGAATACAGATTTGCCTAGAGGTATCCTATTGCAGTCAAAGAAAGAGCAATGTGGGATAGAAAAGGTTAGTGATGGAGACACCAGCGCTGCATTTTGCAACAAACAATGTAAAAACTTTACGGATTGGTTCTGCTAACTTGCTACAGTTTACATTCCTCTCAGGTGGGAGAATTGTTGCGTTTTTTCTTAAGAAAAGCAATTCAGATAATCTGAAATCTCCACAAGAAGGATAAGAAGCACAGCAGAAACTATTCTAGGCAGGAAGTCAATCCTTTCAACTGTCTGTGCTCCATAGAAACAATTGTCTGCACTGGGAGTCATATGAGGTACAGACCACAGCCAGACCTCTGATCCTCTCATTAGTGATTTCAGAAGAAATTTCCAGTCAACTGAGTAACTCACTGAGTAAAGTAAACATTTGGCACTGAAAGAGGTTAGACGGATAACTATTTGTATCACCATATTCATGAAGCTGGAATATTTTCCATTACTGGTATCACATACGAATGGAAGATGTTAAAAGGTCTCTCATCTTGCAAGACGGATATGAAAGAACATTTTCTGAGAAATGAAATTATTATCACACCTGCGAGGTGGATGGAAGAGAAAAAAAAGAGTAATCAGCTTGAGCTATTCTCCTTGATAAGGCAACTCACTAAAAATATAAAGAGAAAAATACAAGTTTAAAATAATTAACCAGAAGAAGACGACTCTAGAGATTTTAAATTGCTGATAAGATTTTAATTTGCTCCAAGTTGAAAATAATTATATTGCTTTTGTTTTAAGGCACATAATGAGCAATTATATCACACATGATAGTTTCAGCAGTAAAATATTATCCATTAACAGCTGGATCTCCTAAAAGCATAGCACAACGTGAAGATGGAATTTGCTAACATAAACCATCTGCTGAAAACTACTATTCTGCAAATTTAAAAATAAAGTTTAAATGTTATTTGTCTTATTTAATAGGTCTGTGGAAAAAAAATGCGCTATTTTAAAAGTAGCTGCTTCCTTAATTAATTCTTTATATTAGACGGCTGGTTACAGTAATGCACAGTAAGGTGCTACATAGATATATTGCTAAATTTTCTGCATATACTATGTATTTGGCTTAAATTATTTGAAATTTTATAGTTAAAATAACAAATGTATATTTAAATGTTTTGACACAAATTGCAAATATACCTTTAAAAAGCGTCTTACACTCTAAACATTATTTGTCACCTATATATTTGTCTTTTCTCTATAGGAAAGTTTAAATTTTTCCCTTGAAGCTTTAATTATTTGAGTCTATAAAACAAACTGATAATGTACAAATTAACAGGAAAAAATGATTTACAGATATGTGCACAAGTCTGCACTTGGAGTTTACATAATTTATATAAATATATCTATACAAATATTTGTATATTATAAAGAGATATACAAATATATACTCTTTATATAAAAACTCCAGGAAAGGCAAGGTAGTCAACACGCCTATGCTGTCTTGAGGTTACAGAAAACACAGAGCTGTAGGTTGGTAAATCAGGCTTTGTGGAAGACAGGTGATGACAAGGAAGAAAGAGGAGCCTGGCAGCAGAGGTGGTCTTGTTACATGGTTGAAACCTCACAGGGAGCAGCCCTCCTCTTGGGAAGTATAGATAGGAAATGGTTTTTAGAAATGTAAACGTGCCAGACTCAGTTAATCTTTCCTAAACCCAGACCAGGGAGTATCTCAGGGAAAGCCTGTCTATATCAATGCAGATTTTCTCTACAAATGCAAATCTCCCCAACAAACACAGCTTTTCATCTATTCTTGTAGAAGAAGCTATCTCCAGTCTTCCGAGTAGCCATCTTGAAATATGTCAAAAAGCTGGCCAGGCGCACGCCTGTAATCCCAGCACTTTGGGAGGCTGAAGTGGGTAGATCACCAGAAGTCAGGTGTTGGAGACCAGCCTGACCTACATGGTGAAAACCCGTCTCTACTAAATACAAAAAATTAGCCAAGTGTGGTGGTGCATGCCTGTAATCTCAGCTACTTGGGAGGCTGAGCTAGGAGAATTACTTGACCCTGGGAGGCTGAGGTTGCAGTGAGCCAAGATTGTGCCATTGCACTCCAGCCTGGGCAATAAAAGCAAAACTCCATCTCAAAAAAATAATGTATTTTAGGGTAATATTTTGAGTATCTTTACCTCCATATGTACAATAAAAATTCTTGTGATTTTTAATATTTTCTGTGGAGAAAACACAGGTGTGATTTCTAGTGTAGCTGAACATCGTTGATTTGACAATATTGCACTTATGTGTGGGTGTGTGCATGTGTAGCTACTTTTTAATTTGGTTCTCACATAATGATTAGATACTAACAATTAATTCAGTAAAATGTATGTTTTGCAATATTTTTCCATGTTATTCTGCTTTAAATTAGTTTAATCATGCCCCTATGATGTGTACATTTTAACCTTTGACTATAGGTCTCAATCTTACTTTGGCTCCTGTATTTGAATTTGTGCTAATAAAGTCCTACAGATAAAAAGGATTATATAAACTTATCTACATTTTTACTAGTATTCTGGTGTCATTTTAAATTATGTAATTAAATCAAATTTTAATTTGGATTATTGTTATCTGAGTTAAGGATCTAAATTTTTAATTTTCTTATAGATGTTACATAACTATTTCTGAACCATATATTGACTAATCTGCCCTTTATATGATGTGCATTATAAGAGCTTGGGATTGATTCATTTGCAAAGATGAATGCTTGAGACGTAGATATTTAATCATAACATTTCAAAATCTACTGGATAACCTAGAATTGAAAAATAGCCTATAGGTTGAAAAACTCCTGTAGTGAAGAAAGAAAATAACTAATATAAA
Organism: Pan paniscus; assembly: GCF_029289425.2. Lineage (NCBI taxonomy): Eukaryota > Metazoa > Chordata > Mammalia > Primates > Hominidae > Pan > Pan paniscus. The sequence continues at coordinate 44,900,546 of NC_073268.2, read as the reverse complement.
GTGACAATATAAATATTATAAGTATTTATTTTATTATCGCCCTGAAATTTGATAATACAAACATGTAATATCTACATATCATCCATATATCAGGTCATAAAAAATCAATACATTCTTCAAAAATTTAGCATATCAGAAAATGCACTCTCTCTCCTTGATGGAATTAAATTACAAATAAAAGTAAAAATAAGTAGATAAGTAGATGGAAGTAGATGTTTAAAAACAAAGAAAAATATTTGTTTTGGATAACATAAAATCTCAATTCACAATTCCAATATTTCAAGAACTTTGGCTGTCAACCGGTGGAGAGTTTTCCCCAGGAGACATTTGTCAATGTCTAGCGTTATTGTGGGGATGTCAAGACTGGTGGAGGTGTGAAATTTAGAGGTCAAATGAATCACCTAGCATTGCTAGGGCAGCCTCCCACAACAAAGAATCCTCTGGTCCTAAAGGTAAGTACACCAAAGTTGAGAAACCATAATCTAGACAGGAAACACTATGTAGCTGTTCCAAGTGCTCAGGAAAACACATCAGTGCCCTCGAGGGGAAAAGTGTAAACATTTTAATTGCTGTACATGGTGACACAAATCCATGTTGTTAATCTAAGTGGAAGAGGCTGAAGCACAAAACGTAATTCAAAGAGTTTACTTGAGCCACAATGAGGACAGCTGCCTGGAAGAAACAGACCCAAGTATCCTTGGATATGAACTCCATCTGGAGCTTTGCAACAAGCAGTTTCTTAAAGGCAAAAATGGGATAAGAAGTGGGATGATGCAAAGAGCTTTGTCACAAATTCTCATTGGCTTATGGAAATAACAATTTTTAGTGATTGGCTGTACACTGTTACACTATTATTGGGTGTGGATTGTAGTGTCTGGTGTGGCGTTATTGGTTAATTTATAGCTACTGTGGCAACAGCAAGCAGCCTAGATGAACACACAGCTCAACGAGGAGCAGGACAGAACTGCTGTCTCATTTGAATAACTCTCTGGGCCTGATTATTTCAAAGGACTTGCGTTTCTCACATGACAGTTATTTTCTTTTCTCAATTTCAATAAATGAGAATAAATAGACATAAAATAGATCTTTTCGAGGATGAAGTAAATGGAATAAAAAACAAAACCCAAGCTGACCAGAAATCATAGAGGGAAGAAAAGGTTATAAATATATGGATTTTTCAAAGTGATTTTAAGCTATTAGGAATCAGTTAAATGCTGGGGGATTTTGTCTGCGTATAGGCTAAAGGAGAATGTCCCTTTTGCCTTCTGAAGTTTCCCTGAAAATCACTAATAGGAGGCAGATAAATAGTAGAAAAGGCATACAGGTTTCTGCAATGTGTGTACACTGGAGCCCTTAGAATGAAGACGCAGACACAAGATGGGTGCAGAAGCTTATCTACCGCATGAAGTTTACAGAAAGAATGGGGTCTTGGATCACAGGGGAAAAAAAAAGGTTATGTGAGAAAAGGACCCTGACTAGCAACAGTGGACTTATTACGTAGATGAAACCTCACTGGGAGCAGGCCTCAGAGAGAATAGACAGAAAATGTTTCTTTCAGACCTTTGGAGACCTCAGACGCTAAGTTAACCATTCCTAGATCCAGACAATTTAGCAGACCTCAGAGAAAGCCTGGCTGCATCAAAGTAGATTCTCTACAAATGCAAATCTCCCCAAGACAGCTTTGCAGCTAAGTTTGCATTTCCAGCCCTTCTGAATAGCCATTTTGAAATATATCAAGGAAATATATTTTGGGGTAAAATATATTAGATTCCTTCATACAGCTATAAAACATACAGAAATAATTTTTGTCAATGTCTACTACAAATCCAATATAGCAGTAATTATAAAACCCACCAGATATTGAAGAAAAAATATGTAGAGTACATCACTTACAAATATTGATACTAAAATGCCAAATAAAATAAAAATAATATCCAACAATATTTGAAACAGTAAGACAAGAAATTGGCAAAAAAAAATATATATATATATATATCCACCTTGGGGATGAAAGTGTGATTCCAAATTTGGTGATCCAATAATATTAATAATCATATTGATTAACCTAAATAAACAATAAATAGGGGATTCTCAGTACATGCTAAAATATATTTGTTAAAAGGTAATATTCATGTCTTTAAAGATTTTAAATGCTATAAAGAGTCTGATATTCTATATGCAAACATGTATATGTCTATTAGAAGAAGAGAGGCTTGATTTTCATAAGTTACTACATAGAGATAGAGAAGTGGATAGATTAATTTGCATATTCATAGAGAAAGCATAAAATAGAAATTTACTATCATATTTAAAGGAATTTAAATTCAACAATAAAATAATTCAAAGGTAAAATTTGAAATATTTTTAAGTTACATTATTATTAGATAATATAATAATTGTGAAAATATTCAATGCTAAAATAAGATAGAATGTCTAAACCTCAGTATTAAAACTAGTATAAATATTTGCTTGTTTATACAAGGAAAATTCAAACTCAACATAAAATTATATAGGAAATAAAAGAAAAATTTTAAGGGAGCACTCACAAACATACATATATATACACACACATATAACATGTATATATGTTATATGGAATAGATATAGATTTAACATATTATATCTATATTTGTATCTATCTATGACTACAGCTGTTTGTATCTACATTTCTATATATTTACTCAGTGATATAAATATAGACTGGAATAAATATAAATGCACATATCATTCTTGGATAAAAAGGATTTAGTGTCATAAGGACAAATTCTTTCCAAAATCACCTATGAATTCACAACAATATACAGTTTCATTAGTATAATTTAAAATTTTTAAATAAATTCCAAGATTCATTTAAGGGAATATACACGTATACCAGCAGCAAAGAAAGAAGTAAGAGTGCACTAAACTAACTTGCTATTAAAATACATTTTTAAACTTAGTAACTAAAACTAAGAAGTACTGATTTGGATTACTGGAATTTAGGTATATGGGATCTCAAAAGCATAGAGCTCAAAGGAGACCCCTGTATGCACGAGAGCTTAGGACTTGCTTTAGAAGGCATTACCAAACCACGGGCAAAGTTACTTTAGTGTCTTAGTCTTACTAGGTTTGAAAAGCCAGAGAAAAGACTCAAGGCCACCATATAAGAGCAAAACAAAAGGACAGGGAGAGAATGTGAAGATACTGAAACATTCTACATAAAGTAGTATAAAACATACGTTAAAGAAAACGTAAAGTTTAGGATATACATCAAAATCAGCAAAACCACTAAATAAATAAACAGGCATTGTAAAGTAGCAAGAGAAAATTTAAATGGATTTCTAAAAAATATTGACACCTATGATTTTTAAAATATGTTTAAGAAATCCCATATTTCACAGGGCAGCCTTTCACAACATAGATATATTAGGACATAAAGGTCCTTCTGTTTTTAATTTGCTAGTGTTTATAGGGTTAAAATTGTCTTCTACCCTTGTCTTTTGTCTGATGGTGCACAAAATTTTCATAAGCATGTACTTCTGAATGCCTGATGGATTGACATATATAATATGCTGCTAGTATTAAAATATGTGACAGAAAACGCATCCAAACTTCTTACTGTTTGCATAAGTTCTAGTTTTCTCCTATTTACCTCAAGCACGTATGGAGCGAATTCTTACCTTTTAATATTGCCATGGTAAAATTTTAAATATTTTTAACAGGTACATTATTAATATTAGATAATATTTATAATTGTGAAAATATTCAATGCTAAAATAAGATACAATGTCTAAACATCAGTATTAAAACTAGTGTAAATATTTGCTTGTTTATACCAGGAAAATTCAAGCTCGACCTAAAATTATATGGGAAATAAAAGAAAAATGTTAAGGGAGCTCTTTAATAACATAAACATATATATATATACACACACACATATAACATGTACGTATGTTATATGGGATAGATATAGATTTAACATGTTATATCTATATTTGTATCTATAACTACAGCTGTATGTATCTACATTTCTATATCTTTACTCAGTGATATAAATATAGACTGGAATAAATATAAAGACACATATGGTTCTTGGATAAAAAGGATTTAGTATCATAAAGACAAATTCTTTCCAAATTCACTTATGAATTCACAACAATATACAGTTTCATTAGTATAATTTAATATTTCTAAATAAATTCCAAGATTCATTTAAAGGAATATACATGTATACAAGCAGTCAAGAAAGAAGCAAGAGAGCACTAAACTAACTTGCTATTAAAATACATTTTTAAACTTAGTCACTAAAACTGAGCAGTACTGATTTGGAGTACGGGAATTTAGGTATATGGGATCTCAAAAGCACAGAGCTCAAAGGAGACCCCTGTATGCACGAGAGCTTAGGATGTGCTTTGGAAGGCATTACCAAACCACAGGCAAAGTTACTTTAGTGTCTTAGTCTTACTAGGTTGAAAAGCCAGAGAAAAGACTCAAGAACACCATATAAGAGCAAAACAAAAGGACAGGGAGAGAATGTGAAGATACTAAAACATTTTACATAAAGTTGTATAAAACATCTTTTAAAGAAAATTTAAAGTTTAGGATATACATCAAAATCAGCAGAGCCACTAAATAAATAAATAGGCATTGTAAAATAACAAGAGAAAATTTAAATGGATTTCTAAAAAATATTGACACCTATGATTTTTAAAATATGTTTAAGAAATCCTGTATTTCACAGGGCAGCCTTTTACAACACAGATATGTTAGGACATAAAGGTCCTTCTGTTTTTAATTTACTAGTGTTTATAGGGTTACAAATGTCTTCTACCTTTGTCTTTTGTCTGATGGTGCAAAAAATTTTCATAAGCATGTATTTCTGAATGCCTGATGGATTGACATATATAATATGCTGCTAGTATTAAAATATGTGATGGAAAACACATCCAACCTTCTCACTGTTTACATAAATTCTAGGTTTCTCCTATTTACCTCAAGCACGTATGGAGCGAATTCTTACCTTTTAATATTGCCATGGCATTCACATTGAACATAAGTTGAACTCTCTCATATGGTAGCTGGGTTCGGATTCCCTTGACAATTTCCAGTTCTAACCCTCACAGTTCCTCAGTGTGGCTGGCCCAGATATTGACCCTACACAGTTGCCTCCTCCTGGTGACTACCAGCTATGGAACCGTTGGATACAACCTACCTGACTCACCCCACAGACCTCACAGCGCACATGGACAGCCCCCACACACCAGAGTGACCTGCTCGGTTGCAGCAGGAGTCAAGAAATGTGCCTGCTGGCACTCACCCCACCGACTAATGCCCCGTGGAAAACTTATTTGGATAATGTTCTGGGCCCAATAAAGGCTGGAGTCCCACAGACCCCTTTTCTCTCTCCTGCTCCCCACTCATCTTCCCCATTTTGTTCAGCCCTATGAGGTGTGCTACTGTATTAGTCCATTTTCACACCGCCGGTAAAGACATGCCCAAGACTGGGTAATTTCCAGAAGAAAGAGGTTTAATAGACACACAGTTCCACATGGCTGGGTAGGCCACACAATCATGGCGGAAGGTGAAAGGCACATCTCACATGGCAGCAGACAAGACAAGAGAGCTTGTGCAGGGAAACTCCCCTTTATAAAACCATCAGATCTTGTGAGACTTATTAACTATCAGAAGAACAGCATGGGAAAGACCTGCCCCCATGATTCAATTACCTCCAACCTGTTCCCTCCCACAACATGTGGGAATTCAAGATGAGATTTGGCTGGGGACACAGCTAAACCCTCTTCTCAGCTACCCTCTTCTCTCTGGATATGTGAGTAATAAAACCACTTCTGTGATTTCCCATGTTTGGTCCTGTGGCCTCCATGTGTCTGAGCTGACCTACACTGGAACCTAACTCTCCTCCTGGCCAGGGTCTCTGAGAGTGGCTCTTGTCAGAAATACACAGGACACAGGTCAGGCAACAGTCACCAGGCATCTCCTAGTCTCAACAGATGTTCTGTGAGAGGGAGGCCTGGTCGTGGGATGCACACCTGGCCACTGCTGGGGTAAGGAAGTGTCCTGTGAAAGGCACATGTTAAGCATCCACAACCCCCTGCCCAGAACCCCAGAAAGGCAGGGCTCCAATTGACAGCCACTCTCCAGAGACAAACCTGAAGCCCTAACTGGAGGAAAATAAAACAATGTAAAAATTTGAATTTATCTTACTATTTCAATGATCCAGTAAAGATATTCTATGACTGTACACCACATATTTTCTTCGATTGTGGATGTATTTTAGATAAAATTTTATGTCTGCCTTTCACTTTAGCCTGGTCCCTATCTCAAGCATAAGGTAAAGATTTTCCATGGGTTCTTTTCTGGTACTACTACCTGCCAGTGTGGGCTCATGTCCTAGTCTATCTTGAGGGAATCCCCCTATTCATTATTGTCAGAGTGAGACTGTTAAGTCTTGATTTCCCTGGACAACTACATTGCATGACTTTTAATATGATTTTTAAATATACCCTTTACTGGACAATAAATTATATAGGTATCTAAGTAACAGACATGGTCAGGAAGAGGCATTGCCTCATTCAGCTTTTCTGTTTGGTGAACTTGCATATGTTCTCCTCACCCACCAGTCACCTCTAAACCGTATTGTTCCAAGACAACAAACAGAACTCGAGTGTGTATCTTTCACCACTGGATTTGTCTTTGCTCCATAAAGCTTAATGCTTAATAGGATTTCTGTTAGCATTTTCTCTATTTATTTTCACATAAAATATCACAGGCCTTCTTCATATGGAATTATGGGTGATTTCCTTCAATCTGCATCATATCAAGTTGAGGTTCATGTTGATGGAAAGTAAAACATAAGTTTAAAATATCAGCAATGATGTTTTCCCTTCCTTTTTAGCACATGTGCTTGTGAGAGTCATTGTAATACAATTCTAGTCTCATGCTTTGATCATCCCTAAGATGAAAATAACATTTTTAGATAAAATATCTGAGTTTTATGAGGCCTTTTGTATATGATGTGATAGAATATCAGAAGACCATACTTTTTTCTAGTTTTCTATGCAATTCTATCATTGTTGCATCTTTACTCCTACCAGAGTAATTTTCCAGAATAGATATCTTGTCATTCTTCCTGTTGTTATCAGTAAATAAGTGAAATGAAAAGCTAGATTATATAATTTATCTAGAACAAGAAAGTAGAATTGAAACTATATTCATTAATGAGACTAAGCAGTCAATTACACAGATAGGCATATTACATTTTGAAGATCATATGGACCCATTGTCAGATATATTATTATTTATGTCTACATGGACATCACTTGTGCATATTTATGTAGAAATCAATGAGAGCTGATTTTTATTTGTATTATATATATTTTTTGAGATAGGGTCTTGCTTTGTTGCCCAGGCTGGGGTACAGTGGTGCAATCACTGCTCACTGCAGATTCAACCTCCCAAGCTCAAGCAATCCTTCCACCTTGGCCTCCCAAATAGCTAGGACAACAGGCGCACATCACCATGCCCACCTTTTTTTTTTTTTAACTTTTGATAGAGACTGGGTCTTGCTATGTTGCCCAGGTTGCTCTTGAACTCCTGGGCTCAAGGAATCCTCTCATTTCAGCCTCTTCAACTGCTGGTATTACAAGCATGAACCACCATATGGGCTGAAAGCTGATTTTAAAAATACTGAGATCATATAGATGACAGCACCTGAAAAACAGACAACACCAACCTTTATGTTAAAAGGTGTGAGGGTATCAATATTGTTGTGGCTATTGGGGAGGAAAACATTAGTAAAACCAGTGAGTTAAAGCTGTTGCTTTAAACTTTGGCTTTAATTCAACAAATGTTCTCTGTGGTGATAGTATGTATGTAACCATGCTATGCCCATTCACAGATGCAGTAGAGGGAAGAATTTCTCAAAGACAACTGTTCTAAGATTGAAATTAATCCGTACTGGGTTTGAAAAGAGAAAGTCCAGGAATTACCAAATATTTTAGATATCAGATACAAGAGAATGCAAGTATGCGATGATAATCAGTAATGGTTGTTCACACAATATATCAAATCAGTATTTGAATTAGCTTTTGAATTACAAGGACAAATGGATCAAGTCTTGACTCTTTAGTAGATAAATCTTATTAGGCTGAGATGTGTTTTCACTTGTTTTTCCACAAGGAGATTGCAAATTTGCAAACCTCAGCTGCTCTCATTTTATGCTCTCACCAATCCGAAAGCTGAAGTTCATCAATCAGTGTGTCAAAGTGTTCACTAGTTATGTATCATTTTGTAGTTTAGGCTATCTTTCCAACTTCCTAAATCATCACCTTCATTTGACCTTGTTTTTTTCCACTATCACTTCTTTATTGACCATATAAAGAATACAAGTAAGTTCTTATTTTGTTATTGTTCATTTTAGTCTAATCTCATCAAAATATCATAATTCTTTAATTTCATTTTAATTTCAAAGATTAAATGAAACCTACATAGAAATGAGTGTAAGATTGCATTTGCGTTATTTTGGCATCAATTTGCTATCCTCCCTCATACACATAGAGATCATTTCCATGTACGTGATTTCAAACATCCAAGTGCAGTATTAAAAGCAGTTGTAAATTATGGTTCTCATTTTCATGATACAATTACTATATAAACTTCCTCTTGCTGCTGTAACAAATTATCACGAAATTCACATCTTACAATAAAGTGACTGTTAAGCGTACAGTTCTGGAGTTCAGAAGCCTTAAATGAGACTCACAGGGCTAACATCAAGTTTTGGGGAGGGCTGCAGTCTTTCTGAGGGCTCTGTGGCAGAGTCTATGTACTTTATTTTTTTCAGCATGCAGAGGTCACCTTTATTCCTTGGAACATGACCTCATTCTTATATCTTTTTTTTTTTTTTTTTTTTGAGATAGAGTCTCCTTCTTTCACCCAGGCCGGAGTGCAGTGGCACGATCTCAGCTCACTGCAACCTCTGTCTCCCGGGTTCAAGCGATTCTCCTGCCTCAGCTTCCTGAGTAGCTTGGACTACAGGCACGTGCCACCATGCCCAGTTAATATTTTGTACTTTTAGTAGGGATGGGGTTTCACCATGTTAGCCAGGATGGTCTCGATCTCCTGACCTCGTGATCCACCCACCCCAGCCTCCCAAAGGGCTGGGATTAAGCCTGAGCCACCACTCTGGGTCCTCATTCTTGTATCTTAAAAGTCAGTGATGTTGAGTAATTTCTCATGCCACCACCTCCATGGTTGCCTTTCTTCTGCCTTCTTCTTTCACTTATAAGGAAGCTTGTGATTTCATTGATCCCAACCATTTAAGATAATCTCTCCATCATTTTATTGCAACCTTAATTTCACCTGAAATCTAATTTTCCACTGCCATGTAACCTAACCTATTTGTATGCTAGACTCTGGGAATTAGGACATGAACATTTTTGGGAGGCCATCCTTTTATCTACAGCAGACATAATCTATTTACCTGCAGATTAAAGTGTTCTTTATTTTTCTTCCTCCCTGTCTTAATTTTTTAAATAATAGTAATTGTAGTAAAGAGAAAGAAAGAAAAGAAAAGAAAGAAAGTAAAAAGAAGGAAGGAAAGAAGTAAGGAGAGAAAGAAAGAAGAAAGAAAAGGAGGAAATGAGAGAAGGAAGGAAGGGAGGGAGGGAGGAAGGGAGAAAGGCAGGAAGGGAGAAAAAATAAAGACAGAACACAAGAAAGAAAGAGAAAGAAAGAGACAGAGAAAGAAAGTGAGAAAGAAAGAAAGGAAGGAGGAAAGAAGGAAGGAAAGGAGGAAGAGAGAATGGTAAAAGGGAGGAAGGCAAAGAAAGAAAATAAAGAAGAAAAGGAAGGAAGGAAGGAAGAAAGGAAGGAAAATGACGAAAGGAAGGGAGGGAGGAAGGAAGAAAAGGAGGGAGGGAGGACGGGAGAAAAAAGAAAGAAAGCAAGGAAGTGAGAAAGAAAGAATAAGAGAAAAGAAGGAAGAAAAGAAGGGAGGGAGAAAGGAAGGGAGGGAGGAGGGAAGGAAGAATCAGAGGAAAGAAAGAAGGAAGCAAAGAAGGAAGGAAGGAGAAAAAAAGAAAGAAAAAGAAAGGAAAAGAAAAAAGAAAAGAAAGAGAAAAAGAAGAAAGGAAGGAAGAAGGGAGGGGAAGAGAAAGGAAGATGGAAAGAAGGAAGGAAGACGGCAAACATTAGAAATTCTGGGTTTGTTAGAGACTATGCCATACTGTTTTTTTTTTCACTTGAAAGGAAAGAGTATCTGCCATTGAAGATTGGATGTCTTGTTGGTGATATTGTTCTTGTCTTCCATATGATTTCTGAGTTTGTGCCTAGTCTGTCCCTTACTAAGACAAAAGTTTTGAAGTCTGCAAATATAATTTTGGATTTTTCTAGTTCACCTTTGATTTCTTTCATGTTTTACCTCATGTATTTGGAGGTTCTGTTGTTAGCTGCGTACCCTAATGAGTAGGATGTTTACATCTTCTTGAGAATTGATTATTACATTATCTATTATCTCTCATCTCTGATACAATTTCTTGTTCTGAACTCTGTTGTGTCTAATATCAATGTAGTCCTTCCACAGCTTTATTTTAGTGTTTCCATGATATGGCTTTCTCCATATCTTGATGATAACCTATTTATATCTCTATATATTTGGAGCAAGATATAAAATTTAGACTTGATTTTTTAAAGATTTTCCAAGATGTAATTCTTTTTTATTTTTGTTCTATTTGACATTCTCTGAATTTCTTATATCTGAAGTTTGATTTTCTGCACTTCTTTTAGAAAATTTTTGGCCGTTATTTTGAAAAATATTTCTTTTGCTCCATTATTTTTTCCTCTTTTCTTTTTGGGATTTCAATTATAACTAGGGTAGGTAATTTCATCTCAGTCTTATGCAGGTACTTTTTCTCAGGATCTCAGGAATGTAGCCTTCTCACACTTCTGTTCTTTTCCTGGCTGTGTTGGTGAGCTCAGTGATATTCCTCCTTCACCTTCAAGAGCAGTTTTGTTTTGTTTTTCCTGTTTTCATACTCCCAGCATCAGGAGTATTCTAGGTGTGTCAGTTTTTGTTACCTTCCCCTACATATTAAGTGGAATATCTTGGTCTATTTGGACTCTTATAACAAAATAACATGAACTGGGTGACTAAAAAACAACAGATATTTCTTTTTTCACACTTCTTGAGGCTGTAAGATCTCAGGTCAAGATGCTCACAAATTCAGTGTTGATGAGAGCCCATTTCATGGTTCATAGATGGTGCCTTCTTTCTATGTCCTCACATAGTGGAAGGCACACAAGAACTCCATTGAGCTTCTTTTATAAAGGCACTAATCCCATTCATAAGGGCTCGGCCCCCAAGACCTGGTCACCTCCCAAGTGTTCTGCTCTCCCTGATCTGTATCATATACAGACTCTCTTGGATTCCTTACCAATTGCTTGAGAGATCACAGTGGGTTTGTGGGGGAAAAGTTTTCAAGATGATGGATCTTTCCCAACTTCTGCAGCTGTCAGCTGTCTCCCAATCTGACCAGCCCCACTTTGTCCTTAGGAATTTATTGATTATTCCAGCTTTACTTGTCATAGTGGTGTCTATTTGCATCTGTCCTACGTAAGTGCATCTGTCCTCTTTCTCCTTGCAGGTGCTTGCTTTCCCTCACGTTTTGACTCAGTTCTTGGCAACCTGGTTGTTATAAAAATAAAGTCATGACTTTGAAGTTAGTTTGGTTATTACAGTGTTGTAAGGTTAGGAACCCTATTCCATCCCAGTTCTGCAAAACCCGGAATTTTTTGGGGGTTGAAATTTTATGCTTTCTCTTTGAATTGTAGTTTTATCTTATTTCAGTTACAATTTGCATTTTCATAATGGTTAATGAGACTAAGCTTTTTTTATGTAGTTGACTGTAACTTTGGATTTTTTTCCCAACTCCCTTTTTATTTCTTATTTTCTTTATGGTTTCAGAAAATGTAGTTTACATAATTGCAGCTTGATTTTTTAATCAGCTAATGGCATGCTTAATGGAGAGAAAAAATATTAACTCTATTTCCCTTTTTAATTACTGTGTTTTTTTCTTTTTTAAGGAAATACTTCATTAAGTTAAATTTTAGTGTTATTCTACTTAGCTATTCCTTAAATATTATAGTATTTTGGATTTCACATATAAATTTGTAACACATCTTGAGTTTTTTGTATATAGAGTAAGGCTATTTTCTCTTTTTTGTTTTTTAAGGCAAAAATCACATAATATAAAATTAATAACTTAACCATTTTAAAACATACAATGCACTTGCTTTTAGTATATTCACAATGTTCCAGGACAATTTCATCATGTCCCTTCTAAAAACCCATTATGCATAAAGTTGTTACACCCTATTCTGCTTCCCTGAGCCCTTATGACCACTAATCTGATTTATATCCCAATTGATTTGCCGATTCCTGATGTTTCATGTGAGTAAAATCAAGTAATGTTTGTCCTTCTGTGAACTTAACATAATGCTTTCAAATTTCACCCATATTATACCATGTATAAGTACTTCATTCTTTGTTATAGCTGGAAATTGGGTGTCCATTTATGAGTCAACAAGCATACGGATTGTTTCCACTTTTTGACTGTATGAATATTACTGCTGTAAATATTCATGCACATGTTTATTTTTTGAGCACCTATGTTTTGTAAGATTAACAGCTGACTTAACAGAAACAATGGAAGGCAAGAGGCAGTAGAATAATATAGTCAAAAGATGCAAAGGAAAAAAAACTGTCAGCCACCAATTCCTTATCCAGCAATTATTTTTAGAAAATGAAGATAACACAAAGACTTACCCAGATGAACAGAAATATTAACTGAAGTTGTTGCTGGCAGACCTACCATATTAAAAAAAAAAAAAAAACTAAAATAAATTCCTAAGGCTAAAAGCAAGTTACACAAGACAGTCATTTGAATCCACGTTGTTAAAAAAGCACTGGTATAGGTAATATTAACATTATAAAAGACAGTATAAATGCATGTTTTCTCTTTATCATAAATTGTTTATAAAATAATATGTGTATAACGGCCGGGCACGATGGCTCATGCCTGTAATCTCAGCACTTTGGAAGGCCGAGGCGGGCATATTACGAGGCCAGAAGATCAAGACCATCCTGGCGAACACAGTGAAACCCCGTCTCTACTAAAAATACAAAAAATTAGCCGGGCGTGATGGCGGGCACCTGTAATCCCAGCTACTCGGGAGGCTGAAGTAGAAGAATGCATGAAGCAGGGAGATGGAACTTGCAGTGAGTATAGATTGTGCCACTGCACTCCAGCCTGGGCGACAGAGGGAGACTCCGTCTCAATGATAATAATAATAATAATAATATGTGCATAATGTATTGCTGAGTATTTGGCATGTAGAAATGTAACATGTCTATAACATATTTTCCAGCAGCATCAAAAAGGAGGTAGTTGGAAGAAAAATGTATTGTGATAAGGTAATCCCTCTAGATGGTAAAGTAATAATTACTAAAATGTGTTGTTGGCTTTGTAACTTTAAGAGATGTAATGTGTAAAGTGATAATACTTTAAAATGGAGGAAATAAAAGAGATTTGTAAAAGAATGATGTTTCTATGTATTACTAACAGTTTACTAGTATAAATTGGAAGATGATTTGAATAATTAATTTTCCATATACTTATATGGTAAACGTACAACAACAACAAAAATTCTCAAAAATATATAGTAAAATAATTCATTAGTAATCTAAAGTTCCCTGTTTTAGAAAATATTCACTCATTGCAAAATAAAGCAATAAAGAAAAATATTTGGGAAATATACAAAACAAACGGTAAAATGGCAGACATAAATAGAATTATACCAATTATAATATTAAATGTGAGCAGATTAAAGTCCAATCAAGAGGCAGAGATTGTCAGACTGGATTAAAACAAGTGATCCCAATATACGCTGAGATGCAAGGATACTAATGGATTGAAAGTAAGAAGATGACAAAAAATATGCAAAGAGCAATCATAAGAACACTGAACTCATTATACTCATAACACACGATATAGACTATTAAAAATGTGAATAGTATTTTTAAAATTTATATTGTAGTAATAAGGGGGTCAACACTTTTGGAAGACATAGCTATTACAATCATGTATGCACAGATGGGAACTAAATTGTTTCCTCTATATAGATGCTGAAATCCTAACCACTGAATATGACCTCATTAGGAAATAGGTTCTTTGCAGGTGATCAAGTTAAGATAAAATCAGATGAGCCTGAATTCAATATGACTGATGTCCTTATAAAAAGAAGAAATTTGAGTAGAGGGAGACATACACACAGGGAGAGTACCATGTGATTATGAGGGCAGAGATTAGCCAAGGAATGTCAAAGACTGCCCCTAAACCACCAGAATCTAGAAACAAGGCATAGAACAGATTTTCTCTCATAGCCCTTGAAGGGACCATCCCTGCTGACACCTCAATCTCAGACTTTTAGCTTCCAGGACTATAAGACTATAAATGTATGTTGTTCAAGGCACCCAGTTTGTGTTACTTGGTTATGGCAGCCCTAGAAAACTAATACATGAACTAATAACAAAGCATAATAACATGAAGCAAAAATTGACAAAAGAGGAGCATCAGCAAAATGGCAGTGGAGACAGCTGCAATCTTTCATTTCCCCACAGAAACATCACACAACTAAGAGAAACTGTCTGAATAAACTTTGCCAAAACTCTGGAAAATGGTCAAAAGATTACAACAACCAAGTGAAAGCAGACTCAAGAAAAAGACAACTTGAAAACTTTATGACATTTTTAACTTGCCTTTGCCCCAGCAAATTGGCAGTTTTGAAGTGTCAAAAGCCCACGTTCCCAGTGAGGAAACCTGGTCCATGGTCCAAAGGAACAAGAGAAGATCTTACCAACAAATTATTATGTGTCTGTTCTGACTGGTCTGGGGGATACCTAAAGGACTAATGAAAGGCTTTTTTTTTTTCTGTGTTGCTAGAGTACAGAAGAGATAAGGAATGGACATTATTAAGAAACTCTGCAAGGAGACCTAACAAACCACAGATGCTTAGGGCAAAAATTAGAGTTTACACATATAGTACATCACCTTCAGCACAGGAAGAAAAGTTGGAGAAGAGTATTTGGAAAACTAAGAAATTCAAAATCATTCACGGACATGGGAGAGTCTAGAAAGTCACATGTATGCATAGGTTAAGCCACATGCTGACAAATGTCATAAGAAGACCCTACACTTTTACCTTGGCTGATCCCTCCCCTCAGTGCAAGCTCTGTACAAGAGTGAACTTGAACTTCACTCAGTGCAAGAGTGAACACACACTTTGTGCCAGCATTAAAGAACCCAGCACAAAGCCAGTCTGCATGGCCTAGAGACATATTTTGCTGGATAATTATTCCTTGTTTTTCTTTTTTTGTTGTATTTGCCTGTTTGCTTAGTTCCTGACATACAATAAAATCACTGTCAAAACATTAGCTTAACATTTGTTAAGGAAACAAAAAGACTTCAGTGACCACACCTTATAAAGCAAACAGTTTTGTAAATCACTTTGGAAAATTTCACTAAAAATTAAAACCTTAACAATAATAAGCAAATAAAACTTAAAACCACAAAACATTAGTGTGTTTGTAAGGGGGGGGTCTGATTTACAGAGTAACCACATAGTAATTATAATTATTATAATGTCCAGTTTTCAAAAAGTTACAAGGCATACGAAGAATGGGAAAGTATGGCTCATTCAAAGGAACAAAATAAATTGACAGAAAATATCTCTAAGGAAACCCAGACATCAAACTTACCAGACAAAGACTTTAAAACAACTCTCTTAATTATACTCAAATGTCAAAAGGAAAACAGAAACAAAGAAATAAAGGAATCAGAAAAAATATTAAAAAGTAGGACTATCAACAAAGAGATAACAGAAATTCTGGAGTGGAAAACTACAATGATAAAAATTAAAAAATCACCAGAGGGATTTAAGAGTATATTTGCACACACAGAAGAAGTCATGAGCTTGAAGATAAGAAAATGGAAAATACTAACTCTGAGAAACAGATAAAAAATGAGCAGAGACTAAGGAATCTGTGGGACATCATCAAATAGACCAACATTCATATTCTAGAAATTTAAATTATGTTGTTAAAAACTTTACCATTCTTTCTTTTCACCTTTCTTTCTTCCTCCCTCCCCCTCCTTTTTACTTTTCATCCTCTTCCTTTCTCTTATTTCTCTCCTTCATTATCCCTTTCGCTCTGTTTCTCTTTCTCCCTTTCTCTTTTTTCTTTTCTTTCAATTTTCTCAATTACCAAGAGATGTTTAAATACCCTTACCATGTTAGTACATATGGTTATTTATCCCTTTAGTTCTGAGATTTATAGTCACTCTAAGTAAAGAGATAACCCAAACATAAGCCCCACAAACAGGCTTCCATACCATTCTTAATTTGGTCCTGTAATTCTTCGTTGCTGTATTAACTTTCTGATGCTTTTAAGGATGTTTTATAACAAATTGTTCAGTTTTTTCCAATGGAATGTTTATTCTGAATTATCTAATTCATATTGTAAGTATATAGGGAGTTTAATATAAAATTATTAAACTAATATTTGTGAAAGAATGTATTTGTGCATTTAACAAATATGTTAATACTCAAACTGTTATTGGGCAGCTGAGCATACAGCAATGAAAATAACATAATTTTTATGTGTACAATATTTATGGAATACGTTACTGGAACAAATAATTTAGTTAATAACATGACAAAGAACAGAAATGGTATACACTATAGAGCACAGTAATGGAATAATGAATGATTAAAGTTATTAATATTAGGTAGAAAATGAAGGGTATCTTTGAGAGCAGATCTCAAGGAAGCAAGCAATTCGCCTTATGAGGAAAGAGTTACCTGTGGATAAAGGAGAATCTGAAAAATTTACAAGTCAAGACTTTTTGAGCAAAAACAAAAATATGACTATTAGTCACCAATTCAGTACAGTGAAAAAAAAGCTGAAGAGATATCTTGGAAGTACACCATGTTGTGGAAGAGCATGTAGGGTTTTGATAATCATGGGATGATTCTGAATTAATTTTAAATGCGATAGGAATATATGAGATACTTTCACCAGAGAATAACATGATTGTGTTTGCATTTCAAAGGGGTGTATCTGGTGCACTGTGTAGAATAAGTAGGTTATGTGAGCAAATAAATTGGGAGGCTATTGTAATCCAGAGAAAAAAGGTAGTGACTTAGGTGAGAATGCTGTTAGTATGAGTGGTATTAGTGGTGAGAAGTCGTTAGGCCATGGATGTATTTCATAGGACTGGCCAAGAGAACTGCAGCTAAATTGGAGTGTAGGGAGTGAAATGGAGAACTCAAAGATGACTCTCAGCACTGGAAGGTGACAGCTGTCACTGAAGCATGCTGATGCCTCTTATTAAGAGAGTTACTTGGGAATGGCAAGATCAAAACTTCTCACTTTCAAATTTATGGAAAATATTGTTTTCAGAACGAATGACTTTGGGATCAGAAAGCCATCATTCTAATTGATGGCTCCATGACTATACAGGCTCACACTCCCAAGAGCAAAAGTAAATCATCACAAAGGTGCTTCCTGATAATTCTAGAGAATGGAGAATTACTGTAACATCTTTCTGATTTTAGGAGAGGTAGCAGTTCCCTTTTTAGCCTAAATGCTATTTTTTAAAGCTCAGCCAAGAGACTCCATTATAATTTTCAAATGTGTATAACTTAACTTCTCATATTAAATACCACTATGCTTAAATTAGTCAAAACAATTTCCCCATCTACAACTCTATATTTTCATTGAAATCATTTTCACAAAAGTGACTTCAGCTAACAGACCCTAAAAGGGGAAAATCTAGGGTAGGTTATCTGATCTAGTTAGTTTTGAAGACAGGATCTAGAGATTATTTAATATGAAATAGGTCACCTGAAATGAAGTGTTTACTGAAAACAGCTTGGATCAGTCCAGTTTTCTACCACTGAACCATGCATTTGGTTTAAAAAACACAACAACTCTGGGGAATATTGGCTGCTTCCAACTGTGTTGAAGGTGTTAAAGAAAAGAGCATAAAATTATAAATGATCATCTGAGGCCTTTATAGTCTCTGCTCAAGAGACTAGAGTCTTCTATTCTTAACGGAACACCCAAATATCTTCATAATTGGGCAAAATCTAAATATCAGAGAGATAATTTTATCTTGAAGATTGTTAAATTATAATAGTGATTCACTACCTTGCCACGTCTCTGAGTCAAAAATTAGATCTTTGTTTAGGAATCGATGGTACTCTGCAACTTGGAAATAGGAAGATTTTAGAAGACTCAAACATTGACTGTCTTGTGTGCAAAAAAAAAGACGTATTGACATAAGACAAGTCTTTCCTTGCAAGGATACCTCTAATGCTCATACACCACCTCCCCTAACGTTAATATAGCTTCCAGATCACTAACCAGTGTCAGAGAGCAGCCTATGAAACTACAAATTCAAAAGATGTCGAACACAGGGTCAAGCCTAGAATAAGGAGTCTTAGCTAATTTAGTATGCTTTTCCCCCCAAATTCATATTAACAAAAACTTGGATATGTCAGAGAATGCATTCTAAGTTCACTCAACCTAGGAGGGAGAAACATAATTTTAAATTAAGAGCTGAAGCATTCTTGTCCTAACAAAAAGCAAGGAAAATGAAATATCACACCACAGGAGGGATTTCACAAATTAGTGTCAACATCAAAACCTTAAAATAGGCAAGGAAAATGGAGATTCACAATTAACTCTTCTACTTGTTTTGTTCAGAGAAGAGATGGTTCTGAGAGAATGACAGTGAATTAACCCCAGCTGGTTTAGTTGGTGCTTTCAATTGCTGCTTCTGATAAACTCCTTTAGCTAGAATAAATTGATGAGGATTTAGGCATGTGGTATTAGAGATGGTTATTAATTATGTCCTCTTATTTGCATTGTTCAATGTAGTAAATACTAGCTGTATATGGCTACTTAATTTCAAATTAATTACAATGAAATATACTTAAATATTGAATTTTTAGTCACTGTTGGTTCATTATTGAGTACCTTCAGCTAAGATTTCCCATCTAAATACACTAAGAGGTGGCTTAGTTAACTGGTCCTCCACAAATATTGATGCTGTTGTTAACTCCTGATATATTCTCTGCAAATAGAATATTCATGAGCCTCCTCCTGAAACCAGCAGCCTAGAGATAATTTTATAAATTGGACACAAGTTGGAAATCCACACTCTTTAAGTGTTTGAAATAGTAGCTTCCCAGGGAAGAAAATCAAATTCATAAGATATGTTAGGACAATTTAACTCAAGATGTTCAAAACTGAAATGACATATTCTACAATTTGTGATAAAACCACCCCCTAACAAATTAAAGCAAAACAGGATTGACCTTAAAGACCTGCCTTTTCCTCATCCCCCAGCCAATCAGTTTTCAAATCTTGCATTTTATTTTGAAAAGTCCTTATCCCCCTAGTCTCGGGTTTCTAGACTTGGCACATATTTAAGTTTGTTACCTCTATCTACTGACTTTCCTCTCTTCAAATAGTATCTATGCCTGCCAAATGTGAACATACAAAAAAATCAGAATGTGCCATTCTGATTTAAACTGCTTATTAGTTAATATCCTCAAGATAACATCTGGGTTCTTAGCAGCACTGAGTTAAGCCTACTTACATCTTTTTTGTCTTCCACTGCACTTTTCCTATCACATCACACTCCAGCAATACCAAGCTGTGTCGCCTTCTACCCCATTTCCACTGTTTTGCCCCCGCCGCCGAGGCTTTTTGCCCCCGCCGCCGAGGCTTTTTGCCCCCGCTGCCGCGGCTTTCTCCCACCGCGGCTTTTTCCCCCTGCTGCCGCGGCCTTTTGCCCCCGCCGCGGCGACCTTTTGGCCCCGCCACCGCAGCTTTTTGCCCGCGCCTCCACGGCTTTTTGTCCCCGCCGCCACGGCTTTTGCCGACGCGGCTTTTTAGCTCCACCGCCGCTGCTTTTTACCCCCGCCGCCACGGGTTTTGGCCGCCCCGGCTTTTTGCCCCCTCCCCCACGGCTTTTGCCTATGCGGCTTCTTGCCCCCGCCGCCGCGGGTTTTTCCCCCGGCCTCGGCTTTTTGCTGCCGCCGCCGCGGTTTTTTGTCCCCGCCGCCGCGGTTTTTTGTCCCCGCCGCCGAGGCTTTTTGCCACCGCCGCCACTGCTTTTTGCGACTTCTTGCTCCCCCCACCGGGGCTTTTTACCTCCGTCGCCGCGGCTTTTTCCCCCACCACCGCGGCTTTTTGCCCCCGCCGCCGCTGCATTTTGCAGCTTTTTGCAGCTTTTTGCCTCTGCCACCGCGGCTTTATGTGGTTTTTTTGCCTGCGCCGCCGCGGCTTTTTGCCCACGCCGCCGCAGCTTTTAGCGGCTTTTTGCTCCTGCCGCCGCGGCTTTTTGCGGCTTTTTGCCCCCCGCCTCAGCGGCTTTCTGCCACGGCGTCTTTTTGCCCCCGCTGCCGCGGCTTTCTCCCACCACGGCTTTTTGCCCTCGCCGCCGCGACTTTTTGCCTCTGCCGCCGAGTCTTTTTGCCCCCGCCGCCGTGGCTTTTTGCCCTCGCCGCTGCGCCTTTTTCCCTCCACGGCTTTTTGCCCCCGCCGCCTAGGCTTTTTGTCCTCGCCGCCACAGCTTTCTGCCCCCGCCACCGCCGCTTTTTGCCGCCATGGCTTTTTGCCCCCGCCGCCATGGTTTTTGCCCCCGCCGCCGTGGTTTTTGCCCCCGCCGCTGCGGCTTTTTGCCCCTTCCACTGCGACTTTTTCACCGGCCGCCGCGTCTTTTTGCCCCGGCCACTGAGGCTTTTTGAGCTCGCCGCCGCGGCTATGAGGGCGGGAGTGGCAGAATCGTCTGCCAGCTCTACTGGCGTCCTGGTGGGGTCAGCGCTGAGGGGCGCTCCTGGTCCAGCTCTCCAGGCTCGGGGGTTCCTTGCCTAGGCGCCTGAGCCCCATGCCTGGGCCGCTGCGGCTTGCATAGAGCGGCCCTGCGCGCGGCGGCGATGGGAGAAAAGAAGGAGGGCGGTGGCGGGGTTGATGCCGCGGAGTCCAGCCCTCTCATCTTGTAGGTGAGGAAACCGAAGGCCTGAGAGAGAACTGACTTGCCAGGAACCCCTGTTAAGGAGAATTAACAAAGTGTGATTATTAAAGGAGCACTGACTTGGGAGTGAGACCTGGAGTCCCACACCCTTGGTTAAGACATTATACCACCTTGAGTCTGGCCTGTTGACTGAGGGTGAGCCACTCCATCCTCGTCTGATTGTGGGGTCTGGACCTCAAGTGGTTTCCTGCAGGAAGAAGTAAATGGGTTTGCTTTCCTAGCTCTGTCCAGTACCTTAGGGACCCTGAGGACTGGAGAGATTCTTGGAGAGCCATCTGGTGTATGTCATGGGTGGGCCTTTCTTGAAGGTCAGTCTGCCCAGTGGGCTGGCTCAGCCCCAATGAACTGTCTTGAATCTTTGGAGTTGTCTGTGTACTTTTAAGGGCTTCTTATCCTTGCACCAAAAGATCCTCTGGAAATTAGGTGGGAAAACCTTAACTTTTGTGGGGCCTTGTGTTTGTCTTAAAAGTTCATGCACATGGCCAGGTGTGGTGGTTCACACCTGTTATCCTGTCCTGGATCCTTTGAGTCAAGGTGTTTGAGACCAACCTGGACAATATAGTGAGACCCTGGTCTCTACAAAAAATAAAATATTAGCCAGCGGTGGTTGTGCGCATCTGTAATCCCAGCTACTACTGTGGCTGAGGCGGGAGGAGCACTTGAGCCTGCACTGAGCTGTGATCTCACCAGTGTACTCCAGCCTGGGCCACAGAGCAAGACCATGACTCAAAAAAAAAAAAAAAAAAACAAGAAAAATTCTTGAAGATTTTGCATTCTGTCCCACTATCCATTGGTTTTCATGTCAAGATAATGTCAGAAATTCTTTACAATTGCTTCCAGAAGGAGTAGACTTTTGATCTAGTGCACAGGTGTCCAGTCTTCCAACCAATAGCTTCCAACCAATATTATTAGACTTATGTTTCTAGCTTTCTTTTTTGTATTGATATTTACCTTCATTGCTGTTTGTTTAGGAAATATATTGTGTCACGTTATTTCCGTGAAAATTGTTTGAATTTGTGGTAAGGTCTAGAAAATGTTAATTTTTGTAAGTATTCGGTATGAACATGAAAATGACATGAATTATAATACTCATGTTCCTTATATCACATTTGCCCTTTTTAAAATCTAGTAGCTTCTTTTAAAACTTACTCTTTTAATTTCTTCTTTTATCTATTACTGAAGGATGTGTGTTTGAAATGTCTATAATAATTTGGGGGCTTATCCATTTCTACTGACTTGCTGATATTTTTGCTTTATATAATTTGACTCTCTCTCTAAATACGTGTTTGTGTGTGTGTGAGAGAGAGAGTGTGTGGTGTGTGTGTATATATGTATATATGTATCAGGCTAATGCACATTTAAGTCATCACATCTTCTTAATAACTTAAAACTTTTATTACACTGGTTAGACTAACTTATTTTAATAAATGTTTCTAACTTACATTCTATTTTGTCTACATAGCAACTTTTTAAAAAATTATATTCATGTAGTATGTTTGCATGTATATCATATATACACACACTATCTGTATTGTTTGAACTTCAAAGTTTCTGAAAATTTATATATTAGTTGCCTCTCGTAACTATGATAGAGACGGAATTTTTTAATTTTGCCAATCTTTGTATGTTAACAAAAACATTGTCTACTTAGGTTTAAGTTAATCTTTGATCATTTATACTTAATTTGTTTTATTAATTTGTTCTATATATATATATATAATGCCTCATTTTTTCCTATCAGGGTGTGTCTTCTTGTTTTTAAATTATGACTTTTATTTTTATTGTTTTCATAGATACAACAGAGAAATGCATAATGTCCAGTGAATTTATTACAGTTCCAAAGTCGGTCGCGCATGGTGGCTCACGCCTGTAATCTCAACACTTCGGGAGGCCGAGGCGTGTGGATCACGAGGTCAGGAGTTGGAGACTAGCCTGACCAACATGGTGAAACCTCGTCTCTACTAAAAATACAAAAATTAGCCAGGCATGGTGGAACGCGGCTGTAATCCCCCCTACTCAGGAGGCTGAGGCAGGAGAATTGCTTGAACCTGGGAGGCAGCGGTTGCAGTGAGCCAAGATGGCGCCACAGCACTCCAGCCTGGGCGAAAGAGTGAGTGAGACTCCTACGCAAAAAAAAAAAAAAAAAAAAAAGTTCCAAAGTCATACTCACCTTTCTGCTCTTGTCAGACAATTAAGGGGTCTTTGAATACTTCAGCCCTAATAAGTTGCTTCCTAACATACATATTTCCGTGCTTATCTAATTTTAAATATCTTTTTGTTTCAACACCTAATTTTTTATTTAGGTCTATCTGTATGTTTACAATGTATTTTGCTCTGTGTTCATTCTTTGATTTCAGAACTTCAGCCTTTCTGAAGCATGTTTTCAGAGTTTCTCTGTAGTTTCTTTAGTGGAATTCTGCTGCTGGCGTTTTGTTTCTTGTCTCTAAATAACTTATTTAGCCATAGGTTGATAAATATTTTTCTTGGTTGAGAATTTCAGAATGGCATTATTATTCTTAACAAATAATATTATTTATTTTAACTTTCATTCTTTCAGATTTCAATATGATTAAAGGTAATTTGATTTTTCTAGTGCTAATTGAAATATTTTTCCCGTGCTGATTGTTTACTATTTCTCTAGGAGATGCGTAGGTGTAGGTTTATCTCCATTGTAGCTTGCTTAGCATGCATGGAATTTTTGAACATGTGGATTAATGTCTTACAAAAGTCTAGAGAACTTTCAGCCAAAATACCATCACATATTGTCCCTTCCCAGTTGCCTTCTTCTATGAGAACACTCACTAAACACATGCTACACTTTCTCACTGTATCTTCCATATCTCTTCATGATTCTGTCCACATTTTGCATTTTTTTAAATTTTCTGTAATGCATTCTGAAATATTTATGAACTCTCACCATGGCCATCTCTAATCTGATGAGTTCATTTTTCAGTTTTTAATTTAAAATACTATATTTTTATACAAACTGCTTTTCAAATTTGCTACATCAATTTTTTAGTCTCCTAAAAATATATTCATTTTATTTTAAATTTTTTTACAGCAAATGTGCTTTATAATCTAACTGTGATATTTCTACTAATGAACCATTGTGGATCTGTTTGTACTCTTTTTCTACTTTCCTTTCAAATGGTGGAATATCATTTCCTTGCATACTTAGATGCCTTTGAATGACAAATATTTATTTTTCTCTGAAAATTATTTTTGTGGAGTTTTGAGGATTAGTAAGAAGAAAATTTGCCAAAGAGAATTTGAATTTTTTTGTGAGTCTACTAAAGGCACCACCATTCTGGGACCACATTATGTTAATTCTTGGCCTAAAGGTGTTTGGACGTATGTTTGGACTGCACATTTAAACAATTTTTAAATTAATTGCTGTAAATCATTAATGATTAGAGTTTCTTTAAATCTGTCCAATCTCAAGTCATTTTTATTTGCCGTTTCCAGGGAATGTGAAATGGGACTAATTTACCTCTGATTCTTCTTTACACTGAGGATAGAAATTTTGGTCCTAGCTTTAGGGAAGAGCTCCTGTGTGATGCCCTATCTTGGGAAAAGCTATGTATTTCTTTACTGTCCTATGTGATGTATGACAGTAGGAATCTGCACTCATTCATTTTGGTACATGTCCGTAGGGCAAAATCAGTTTCAGTGTTTAGGTATATTTTGTCTGCTTCCTGCATTCCCATGGTTTTGACCTTATATTTTACATTTTTTTGTGAACATACCAATGCTTCAATTTTTTTCCAGTAATATAATCAACTATATTACGAGAAAGAGAAAAATTTTGATAAAACACAAATTTCATGTTTTCCTACTCTAATTGCCTTTTACGTAAAAATACAGGTAAAATTTAGTTGTGCTTTTTTGCTATTGCTGTTTGGCTATTCTCTGTTTGTCTATGTCTTTGCCACATAGGCACAATTAGGGAATTTTGTACACTCTTGTGCCAACTGCTTTGATAGTCACAAGATGTATTTCTCGAACTCCTAGGTATAAAACTCAAGTATCCACAATTTAAATTCTTTTTCCCTCACTTCTATTATGTTTCCAGTCTCAATAGAAATCGATGCCAATCCAGAAATACAAGTATTATTCTAATAGTTCTCACACATTACAGATATAGATTAAATTTTCTAGATCTCCTTAAATACTGTCATTTTTCACTACTTGTATCTTAACTGTTATGTTCAACATTTTCTATAATATTAATATGTTGTGAAAATTTCCTTAGTTTCTTATTTGTCCCAAGTTCAATGTTTTGCAGTCTCTACCTCACCCTGTGAAGCATAAACATTGTACATGCTGTACAAATAATACATAGTTCATGTACTTAGAGATTGCACAATTTTTATTTGGTTGACAATAGTTAATGTTTTCTTCTTCATTTTCTACTTCCTGATTTTTCTTTATTTAGTATACACTACATTATCATAAAAATAAGAACGTTTTACAAACTAAAGCAAAAGCAACCCTAGGAATAAAATGCACAATTAAGATATGTAAACATACAGTTAGATATACCACGTACTGTTCTAATTTATTTAGACATGTAATTTTAGTACAATTTTAATTAAAGTCTGTGTATTATCTGTCATCGTCTTAGTATTTTTTATATAACAAATTTTGTAAATCAAAAAGTCTCAGTGTTGTTATAAACTATCTTGGCAGAGGTTGATGTCCAAGGAATAATTTCTCTCCCAAATTATGCGAATCAGAATTTCACTCGACCATAATTCTTTTAATCAGTTTCAGAGGAATAATACATTTCAAAATTGTTCAAGGTACTTGTTGTAGTTCAAGTACATTTTGACAGGTGTAAAACTGTAGACAGACTGATACAAACATATTCTAATTAACTCAAAAGTATATAGGACCTCTTTTAAAATCTAGATTTTAAAATGTCGTGTCAACATACACATGTTCTCCTTGTGAAATAAGTGCTTTTTATTCTCTGGATAGAATAATTTAATCTTTAAACCTTCAATTCACTCTTAAAAACAAAATATTACATAAGGATATGCTGATAAAAGTAATTCACAACTAGCTTTTCAATTCAGAAATATATGTGAAAAATCATCAAGCATCTAATGGATTTCAAGGAGAAATGGGTTAGTAATTTATTCCATATGTCTCAATTTTTCCTAGACTCAAGGCTTCCTTTAAAATAATTGTAGGCGTTTAAGAAACCATGTAAACTAAAAAGAAGAAATTGTGACACTGCCGCTTAAGTTTTTTAAATCTTTAGACATGAATCAATATATTTTTATATTTTATCTTAATTAGACATGGTGAGTTCACCATCTTTCTGTCAGTATAGCATCCAAGCTGATTATCATAGATTACAAGTTCAACTATCAACTGTGTTCTGAGAGTCTAAAAAAATAAATGAATGTATTTGTTTGGGTATTCTTAAAGCAGAAGTGAGGACACAGCAAAACTGAGACAAGGAAGAGAAAACAAAATAAAACAGGAAAGATAGAAAAGCCAATACCACACGTGTTAAGAGGCAAGTTCCTGTGTTAGATATCTGGGCTTAATTCTATGGGAAGCTATGTGGAGCATGCCTCAGAATTACATCACTGAATCAGGGAGATTCTTCTTAGTTACCCTCATCTTTTCTTCCCACTTCATGCCCAGTATCAAGCTCCCATGCTGCTAGAGAAAGTCCTCAGCTAGAAACTGGTGCAAATTCTGGAGATGAGACCTTGTAGAGTGTTAAGAATGGTTTTCTTCCCAGCAGCTACAGGTAAGGAATAGGGGCTGGGCTATTAATACATCTGCTACAAATCAATATACCCCTTATGCTCCTTTTGGTGATCGACAATGTATTCAAAAATATTAGATGATCAAGAAGGGCTGCAGAAAGGAGGAAACAGAAACAAACAGCACACCTCTTGGTTTATTTTTATTCATTCCATCAGTTTCAAGGAAAATGTGTTGGGAGTTCCTGGCATAGAGAATGTCACAAAGACATGTTTTCAATAGTGGTGCTATCCCTAGGGCACAGAAGACCCAGAGAAAGCCCAAGTGGCTGCTGGAACAAAGTCAGACACCGTGCCACCTGTCCACACTCCTTGGCTCTGCCATCATGCTGAAGCTCGCTTTAAAGGACTGGCTTCCCTCCCCCCAAAATTAAAAGAGCACAAACTGAGAAACTGAATGTAGGAGACAGCAGTGGATTATGCTGTTCTCAGGGGTCACCTCAGGTTTGGAAGCATTCTTTCAAATTAACCCATCTCAGGCCATCTGCAGAGAAGAAAGGTGGTACCTAACTTTTTTTCTTGTCAGCATTTTGTAGGGGCGTTTTATTGACCAAATATGTTCCCACAACCTAGTTTTTTGTAACTAACTAAATATAGTAGATTTTTAAATTTATCATCAAAATCTATAGACAATTTTTGATTAAAATAGACTCCACATCTATGTCCTGCTTTTCTTCTTATTATTAATTACATTGCTGTATCAAAGAACAAGACTTCAGAATCAAGAATATCTTGTCTCTTTGCATTGAATTTATACAAGGTGCTGTTTCTTTAATGCTGTCTCAAAGGATATATTTTTACTCATTAAAAAGGAAGATCGGAATCTAGTTGTATGCACTGCTCCAACATATTAATAATTAAAATTAGGAGGTAAATGTGGTCAAAGCTAGAGAAAGACTTGAGATGTCATTTATATTGATTACTGTTTAGCACTCTACAAACAAATTTTTAAATATTAGTTTATATAAATATTTTGTAGCATTTCAAATATTTGAGTGCCTGAAGTTTCTGCTCTTATATAGTTCAGATTATCAATTTGGAGACTTACTCCGCTAGTTAAAATGTTTTTAGTCTCATTTGAGTATTATATAAAAGCAATTTTCAGTCAAATGTTTTCTGCTTACATAAAACATTACATATTATTGAGTATTTAATTACATTTTCATGTTCCTGTAATGTCTTTAGAAGATTTTCATATTATTACCTATCAATATATGTATGCTTTGTCAAAGAAAAATCAAACATATATATCATTGAAATTGAAACCTTTTAAAAGTACTTATTAATTCTATTGAAAAACCACATGCATAGGAACAATTATAATATTGTGAACATGTAAATATATATCCTATGTCTATTTTATATATAAACATATGTGATTAAAAATATAGTTAAGAATTTTTAAACCTAGTATTATAAAGTAAAAATTAGTTAAACTTCTGATGATTATTTGTTAATTAAGATAATATTATTTTGATTAGGGTGATTTTAAATAAACAAAAATATTAAATTACGTGAAAAAATTCTTTATAAAATGTTTATGATTTTTACATTGGTTTTATCGCTTTATTCCACTATTTTATTTTAAGATGACCAGCCTTCTTTAAAATACTGTATTCATCTTAATTAAATTCCATTTGTAAAAAAATTAACAAATGATTTGCTCTATTATACAGTGCGGTTATAAACTGAGTCAGTATCTCAAGATTTATCCCCATTATCGTCATCTGTGGCCCTATTTGTTTTATAAATGTATTGTCTTTTTCCATGCCTGTCACATCTCTATTGCTCGTTCATTTTTCTCTTTGTCCCTTACAGGGAGCATTGCCTATCTCTAGATTAAGCAAAAGTTGCATATTAACAAAGCACAATAACCTGCTCAATCTTTCTCACACAGAGAAACGTTTGTTAAGTAATTAACATGTAGATGATGATACAAAGAGCTTGATTAAATTAGATGCCAAAATACCCTTGTGATTCAGAATATGAATGGTATTTAATTTCTTTGAAATCAATAATTGCAGAGTGACATTAATTAATGCCAATATTTCAGAAGTTGTTCTAGTTAGTGAAATGTATACAACATGCAAAATTTTCAGAACTCTGAAGGGCAACATTATTCTATAGTTAAGAATTAAGAATCAATTCACATTAGTTATTGGAGAGAAATAATTATTAAGAATTAATGACCGAGAAAATGTTTTCATTTTTTATTTAGAAAATTATTTCGTGCATGAGCGTTAATGCAAGTTTTGCAAGAAACATAAATTTAAAGAAACAATTATGTGCACAAGATGAATTTAATAACATCTTGATATTTTCCACGATTAGAGTTTTATTTGGTAAATCTTTAAATGCACATCATCTAAAGATAATAACTGAATCTTGGAAATCTTGTAGGTAAGGATAAATATTAGGATGCATCCAATTACATTTACACACACATACAATTACATTCACACCCATACATGCACACACACTCACTGATACACATGTGTCTATATATATACGTGAATTTACTAATTGATTTTAACTAATATTTATAAGAGCCAGTAGGATTGATATATATTGTTGAACCTGAAAAATATTTATTATATACATGTTTAATATACACACTGAAATAAATAGTAATTGCACTAGGCATTTGCAACTGCACTAAAATATAAGCTGTGAATATTTTGTGATCACTACAAATTCTTACACTGAATATTTTTATTTTTATAAAATTAATATGTTTGGTACATGTGTACATTTTTTACAATGTGTTATTTTTGTCATAGAGTCATGTAATGCATAATCACATTTCTGTCAAAGATGGATTACATATACAAAAGTGGTCCATGAGATTACAATACATATTTTTACATACTTTTCTATGTTTAATTATGTTTAGATACAT
Organism: Pan paniscus; assembly: GCF_029289425.2. NCBI lineage: Eukaryota > Metazoa > Chordata > Mammalia > Primates > Hominidae > Pan > Pan paniscus. Next base: position 44,870,706 of record NC_073268.2, on the reverse strand, counting down.
AAACTCTTATCACTGTGTTCTTATTGCCTGCAGTATTCAGTACAGTAATGTATTACACAGGTTTGTAGCCTAGGAGAGAGAGGCTCTACCATATAACCTAGATGTGGTAGGCAGTAAAATCTAAGTGTTTGTAATATTCTCTGTGATGTTTACAAAATGATGAAATTGCCTATGGATGCATCTGTTAGAACGTATCCCTATCATTCAGTGATGTGTGACTGTACTAAAATCCTCAATCTAAGTTTCAATGCCCTCCATAAAATTGTTGTACTGTGAAATGCAAATCTCTCACCTATGGCCTGAACATGTTTGCAAACTAAGCAGAACATGGGAAGGAGAATGTGCTGGCATCGCTGGGATGATTTTCTCACACTACATGAATAATATCTCCAGACTTTGCGAAAATGACCCACTTGCATAGAGTTAAAGTAGGCATCTCTTCGCTGGGAAATTTATCAAATGGGAGTGTGAAGTGTTTTTTAAAAGACACTTGTTTGTTTGTAGCCGGTAGGCCTACAGTGGCTCATGGTAATGGTTGAGGTTGCTAAGATTTGGTGGAAGGAGGCAAAATGAAATGGTCACTTATATGGTATATGGATCACTTGTTTCTGTTGAGTTACAGATTCAGCTGGCTATTTCTCCCAATGTTAGTTATTTGGAGAAAAAAACATGATGGTAATTTTGGGGTAACAAATACAATATTTGATGAAAGCAAATTTATTGACGGTTAGACACACTACAAGATAATTTAGGCTGCAAAGTCAACACGAGACTTCTGGCCCAAATTGTGCAGAGTTTGGGTCCAGCTGCAAAGTTCAAAGGAAGAGGCCATATAAGACGATTGTCACTTTTGACACCAACTGCAAGTTCAGGGGTTTCCCCAGAACACCCTCAGTTTCAAGAATTTACTAGAAAGACTCACAGAACTCATTGAATGCCATTGTACTCATGGTTTATAATAGAGAAAGGGTAGAAATGAGGACCAATCAAAGGAAGAGACATATCACATAAGGTGGAATCTAGGAGGATTTTGAATGTTAAGTTTCCATTGTCTTCAGGACATATTACCTGCCATTGTTGTACAGCAATAAACATGGAGTACTACCAACCTGGGGAGCTCACCTGATGCTAAAAAGACACTATTTTGAAAACGAAAAGACAAAGGAAAGGATGAGATAAGATGACCTTCCACATTAAGGCACTGGAAAAAATAGCAAACTAAACCTAAAGCAAACCGAAGGAAGAAAATAAAAATTAGAGAAATTGATAATTTATAATATTAATCCTATTTGTTAGTATTGAATAATTGATAATTTATAATATTAATCCTATTTGTTAGTATTGACTAATTGATATTAATTCTTGACTAACTTTTTTAAAAAGAGAAATATTCACTTCCCAGTTTATTCTGTGGGGCCAGTGTTACCTTGATATGAAATTTAGTCCAAATAGCATAGAAAAATAAAACTACAATAAGTATAAATGCAAAATTCCTTAAAAAATACTAACAAATCAAATGTAGCAACATATAAAAGAATTATACACTATGACAAAGTGAAATTTATACTAGTCATCCCAGGTTGGTTTAACAGTCCAAAACCCATTAAGGTAATACATCTTATCCATAGAAAAAGAAACAAGAATTGCGTGATCATCTCGATAGATTCAGAAAAGACATTTAAGAAAATCCAAATGCTTTAATGATTACAAATAAAAATAAAAACTCAATGAACCAGGAATAGAGAACTTTCTACACCAGGTACATGGCACCTGTGAAAAGCCAACAGCAAACATTCAACTTACTGGTGAAAGAAAGGATACTTTCCCACAATGGTCGGAGATAAGAATAAGATATATACTTTGACCTCTTCTAGTCAACACTGTACTAAAGATTTTATGCAGGGCAAATCGGCAAGTAAAGAAATGAGTCACCCATATTGAACAGGAAGAAATAACACTTTATTTGCAAATAACATTCTTGTATATAGAAAATTTTAAGGAATCCACTGAACGATAGAACTAGTAAATTATCTCAGCAATATTACAGCATACAAGATAAATATACAAAAATCAATTGCACACATCTACAATGAAAACCCCAAAATGAAATTGGGAAAACATTTCAATTTACAATAGCATCAAAAAAAGAAATAATAATTGATTTGGAAAATGTGATACAAGATTTAACTCTGAAAATTAAAAATTATTGTTTAAAGAAGATGTAAATAATTAGCAAACATCTTACACCCATGAATTGGAAGATTTAACATTGTAGTACTTTACAGTTTGAACTACAGATTTGATGAAATCCCTACAAGTATCCCAACAGACTTCTGTCTAGAAGCTGACAAGGTGATTCTAAAATACACATGGAGTTGTAAGGGACTCAAAATAGCCAAAATAGTCTTGAAAAAAGAAAACATATTAGGATAATTCACACCTCCGTGCTCCAAACCTTACGGCAAAGCATCAGTAATCAAGACAACACAATACTGATGAAGGAAAAATATATAGATTGATGGAAGAGAATTGAGAGTCCATATATAAAACTATGTATCTATAGTCATTGGATTCTTAAAGTGGTGCCATGTGCAATTCAATGAGGAAGAGACAGTCTTTGAACAAACTTGGTCAACAACGTACACGTGGATCACCACTTGCAAAATAATAAATTGGAACCCTTACCCCAAAGCATACAAAAATATTAACTCAAATGAATTAAAGACACACATGCAAGAGCTAGAATAAAGCATATGGGAAAATATTCAGGATTTTGGATCTAGCAAAGAAATAGCTGTAACACCAAAAACATCAGCAACAAAATAAAAATTAGATATTTAAAATTTCTTAAAAATTAAAGACATTGGTGTTTCAAAGGACAACCAAGCAAGTCAAAAGGCAGCTCAAAAATTGAGAAGATATTTGAAAAACACATATCAATATGTCTGTATATATATGTATCTTGAATATAGAAAAATTGTTTTAACTCAGTAACAAATATCCCAACTCAAAACTGATAAATGACAGGAATAAATGTGTTTCCCAAGAAGATACATGAACGGTCAATAATCCCATAAAAACGTACTCAATAGCATCACTCATCAGGCAACTACAAATCAAAACCACATTTAGACACTCTATGGCTAGAATTGGCCACTTTGGAAAATACTTTGATGGCTTCTAAATATATTAAACATAGAATTGTCATATGACCTAGAAATTTATTCCTAGGTATACACCCAGATTATTGGAAAGAGGTGTTAAAACACAAATTGTACACAAGTATTTTTAGCAGCAGTATTTAAAATAGCCAAAAACTGAACACAACTCAAATGTCAATAAAAATATTATTGGATAAACAAAATGTTATATCCGTGAAATTGAATATTATACAGTTATAAAAAGAAATAAAGTACCAATACGTACATGAACCTTGATAGCATTATGCCAACTGAAAGGAGCCAGGCACAAAAGGCCACCTATTGTATGATTCTATTTAGATGAAAATAGAATAGGAAAATCTATAGAGACAGAAAACAGATTTGTGGTTGCTTAGAATTGAGGAGGGGATGGGTGTATAGGAGGTTAACAGCTAAAGAAGGTGGGGTTTCTTTTTGAAGTGATGAAAATGCTCTAAAATTCATTGTGATGATGGCTCCACTTATCTGTGCATATACGAAAAGCCATTGACTTGTAGACATTAATGTGTGCACTCTACACTATGTAAATTATATCTCAATAAATCCTTTCAAAAATACACAGAAGAGTAAGGGGGTTTGGAGTGTTGCAACTGGGAGGCAGTTTGAAATACTGAATAGGTCTCATTGAGAATGTGAAGTTTCATAAAGACTTGAGGAAGTTGAATGAGCTGATCAATGGATATATGGAGGGCTATCTTTCCAAGCCAAGAAATTAACTAGTCTTCATCATAAGACAGCAGCATGTTGGCATGTCTAGAGGACACTGAGATGGCCAGGAACACTGGTAAGATCAAGGGTGAAGATATAAAAGAATTTGGGTGGTTAACATGAGGCAGATAATGATGGGCTTGCAGACCATTATAAGAATTGTGGCTTTTAGTGTAAATGAAATGGGGAGACAAATCATTACCCCATTATCAGTATTTTAATAAATTGGGTCCATGAACCAAATACAATGAGATTAAATCAATTAGTAATAATATGCAAATTTGTATTAAAATTACAAGAATTACTTGCACATTTGAGAACAGGAGAGTCATGATTTTTATCAGCAATAATAAACATTAATTTTAATTGTGATCAACTAATTGAGATTAATTGCAATACATCATGCTTTATAATGTGACTGTCAAAAGGAAAATACGATTGTAATCTTATACTATATCTATCAACATCTTTGATTCATAAGACTATAGGGTAAGCCCCTAGTTTTCAAAGCCAACTTATGAGGCAGTGACATCTTACGCAAGTTTGCTGCTTTCTGCCACAGTGGTCCTTGGTCAGCTGGCACAAATTGTTTTACAAACGCCCCTAGGTCTAAAAACAGTTTGGATCACAATGAACACAGAGACACCCTCTTCCCTTCAGAAATACCCATGAATTACTTCCAACACAGAATGAAAAATTGACAAAGGAAATATGTTGATTGTAAAAATGCCAGTTAGCTTGCATCTACATGAAAGAAAAATGCCATTTTTATTACCTTAGATCATTGTTTTACATGAGTTTTGGTATAGCACAATGTTGAACCAACGGCAAAGAGAGATGAATTAATGAAGTCTTAAGATATCAAGAATTTAAAAGAAAAGGAAGGTCATATTTGAAGGTTAGTGACATAGCATTCATCTTCTGTTGTACTTTTTCCGTCATTCCCTGTATGCCTGATGGACAGCTTTCACTCAAGTTCAGAGAACAGCATGCAAAGATTAGCTACCAATTAATCTTTATAAAGTGAGCTTAATTTCTAGCCAGACTGAGCTTACGTTTTAGCAGGAAGCATTTTTGGGAAATGTTTATGTTAGAGTTTGCCCTTCTTGACAAGGTGAGACATAAATGTCTACTTTATAGACGTGAATTAAGATGGGAAGATATTTGGGGGAAACATTTACTCAAACGCTAAATAATAAAGGCACACAAAGGGCAAATTACACTAGATTTTTTCCCACTTGTTTTCTACGTCTCACGCAATTCACCTTGATTCCCTTCAGTTTCTGTTTAATGTAGAACGTGGCATTTTCATTACTTTAAGCTTCTAGCACATTGAAAGAATTTCTCTTTTTCATGAACTGCATCATAAATGAAAGGGAGGAAGAGTGTCCTATATCATATTTATTGTTCAACAAAACACTGCTCCACGGCTTAAATTCAGTTTAAAAAAGAGAATTTGTTGAACATCTAACACATACATAAAAGGCAGTAAAGACAAATGAGAAGGGGGCGGGTTATTGAAGTATACAGACTTTAATGCTGAGTTTTGTATCTTAGGAAGTTACTCCACCTTACAGAGGCTCAATTTCCCCTGATTTAGGAAGGCGATGCTAATGGGTATTGCCTAGGTGTAAGTATAAAAATGTTGTATTTAAGAGAATCCCACAGCTTGGTATAAGGCAGAAAATAAATAGAAGTGACATTAATAAGTAGTTTATTACATTTGTATGCTACCTGCAGACTAGAGGAAGCAAGAAACACAGCCACTATGCTTGATTAGCATTATATTCTAATTTGGAATATAAATAGAAAAGAGAAAAATAGAAAGCTATGCATAAATACATGCATTAAAATGAATTTTATGTGGACTCTTTCATGAAAATGTTCCTAAGGTATTTTATTTTTTTATTGTGGTAAAATACACATAACATAAAATGTACTCTGTTAACCATTTTAAGTGTACAGTTCAGTGGTACTAAATATAGTCATAACATTGTGCAGCCATCCCTACCATCCATCTCCATAACTCATTTCATCTTGTGAAACTGAAACTCTATACCCATTAAACAGTACTTCCCCATGCCTTCCTCCCCCCAGCTTCTGGCAACCATCATTGTACTATCTCTGTGATTCTGTCCACTTTAAGTCCCTTATACAATTGAAATTATACTGTATTTGTCCTTCACTGACTAACTTATTTCACTTGGCATAATATCCTCAAGTTTCATCCAAGTTGCAACATATGTCAGAATATTTCCCTCATGTTTAAGGCTGAATAATATTCCATTGTATGTATATATCATATTGTGCTTATCCATTCATCCGTTGTTGGACACTTCACTTGCTTCTACATTTTAGCTATTGCCAATAATGCTGCTGCAAACATGGATGTGCAAATATTTTTTCAAGACTCTGCTTTCAATTCTTTTGCTATCCTGAGATGTGGCGCTGCTGAGTCATATGGCAATATCATTTTGATGTTTTGAGGAACTACCATACTCTTTTCCACAGCAAACATAGGGTTTGGCATTCCCTCCAAAACTGCAAAAGGAATCGCCACATGCTTGCCTGTGGATTTTATTCACAAGTCTTGTGGCTCTCTCTACATCCCGGCCACCATGTGTTATTTCCTGTTTATATATATGACATCAAAGGTGCAGGAAGTAATGAACTAAATTGGAAGGATAAACATGTAGAAAAATAGAGGTAAATACTGACTGCATAAAACCATAAGAATAAGAATTTTGGATGATCTACCTATTATATACCTATTTATCTAACATCTATCTGTTCCTCCATCTGTAATTAAAATATATTACAGTTAGAGAACAGAGGAAAAAGTAGGAATACATGAATTTAAATTTTAATTCTTCTTAGATTGTCTCACAGCATCATTATATGAAAGAAAATTTGTAGGTCAATGTCTGTTAACTATAAATGTAACATTCTTAAAGTATTCAAATACATTGAATTACAGCATGAATAATATATTACAATCCAGTCAAGTTTATTTTTTTCCAGGAACACAAAAATACAGATTTCATTTGCAATTCAAAAAAAAAGAAATCAATACATATGATTGATATATATACACATTTAATGTATTTTTAAATATACATTTTTTAAAAATAGAAATTTTTCTAGGACAAATACTTAAAATATCACTGAAAATAGTGTTATTAGCTAATAACTTCCTAATAACTCTGGTACAACATAAGAAACCAAAATTAAAATTTCAGGTAAACTTGGAAACTCAAAATTTTTAAATTTTTATTCTGTTCTCCGTATGTTCATATTTAATATTATTTCTTGTTTTCATTCTTCTTCAGTGTTGCTCTACTAAAATATAACATACAATACTAACTTTTGATTTCTGTTCTTATTACTCAAAATTGTATACATTTTCTCATGCTCTTAATTTAGTTATGCTACTTTCTGTAATCTTGGAATTTTCACATTTGTGTTCACTCTCTTTTGAGTTCCCATAGTATCGAATAAGCTTTTTTCCCTCTTTCTGATTTGAAGGTTCATCTTCTCATAATTATTTTGTCCACTCAGTTTCTTTTCATTCTCAGTTAAGTGCCTCTCATCTGGCTTCTTTTCATTCATAACGTTTCCTTTCATCTTAAGCCAGTCTTTTATTTATATTTTGATACTGTTTTGTGGAGGACATGCTTCCCTGAATTTTATGGAAGAGGCCAAAAGGTTTGTTCAAGTTTTTACCTGATACATTGTATTAAATTATCTAATGTACACACTCTTAATTTAAGTCTAGGGACGACTGTCTACTCTTGATTTTGTATAGTATTATTTTTCTTAACATCCAAGTCCATCTTCATCTATTTGTATGTGATCAATAAAAATATATTTGTCCAGAACCCTGCTTTGGCGGAGTTACTTCTTTCTAAATAGTAGAGGTAGCAGTTGAGACATGAGCTGGGTTCTGGGTCAGTTTAGAGTGCTGGGCAACATTCCTCCTTTTGGTCTGTATGACTGAATGAATGCAGTTCTTGCTGTCTCACTCCTCTCCTTAACACATTGAGCCATTGCAGCAGATGAGAAGGAATAATCCTGATCTGCCATTCAGGTGGAACACATGTTCTCTCCAACCACACCCATAGGTTGTGCTCACACTCGGCCAGAATGTATCCTGTCAATGATATGGAGATGTATCTATCTAGATAGATAGATATCTACTTTGGTTTATGCTCTCTGGTTTCCTGTAAATTATCTCCTTAAAGTGAATATCAAAAGAGAGCTTGGTGATGGCAGTGTTATAGAATCCTCAAAATGCAGCACCCACACCCAGAGGAATTTGTAGATTCTGGGATTCTAATTCAGATACCAAACTATATAAAAGGGGAATTGGTCATTGAGGGTTGCTAGACGCTTTGTTGAGCATATTTGCTCTTTTCATGACTTTGAAATTATTTTTAAAAATCTAACCTTTTTCTCAGTGTGCTGCAAGATGATTTGATTTTAATGCATAAGCACTAATTCTCCCCTAAATTTGTACAATACATTTGCTCTGACAAGCCATAGCTAGCAACTCACTTCACAGCAATTTATAGCATTTCCACGATAAGTTGAATTATTTTTAACTAGACTCTCTTTGCCTTAATAAAAATATGAAGAAGCAATCTACTTGTTCTAATTAGGTTCAAAAGTTGGCAGTCTCTCTCCTGGAAAAATAATAAAACTTTTCAACGGCCTAATATGCATCTATAGACACACACACACACACACACACACACACACACGCAAGCACTATTCATAATATTTAAAGCACATTCTGTTCTATGACTTCTTTTGTCTAGCACAAAATAAAACGATCTCAGTATATGTCAAGTACCAATTTTTTCGTATGGCCAATTACAGATATTTTATATTTTAAAGATTAGAGTGTTCTTGAAGCTCTTTCTATTTCTTTGTCAATGAACTAAACATTGGCAAATATGTAGGTTTCCCACATAAGAACATTATTAACATCAAAATAGAAAGCTGGTGGTAGAAATAATGATTGGGAACACAGAGTCTCTACTCAACGTTCTAGTTGTGTCATACCATAACTTTGTGATCTCAGGAAATATCTTTCCATGTTGTCATCTCTATGTATAGTTCTGTCATTTTTCAATAAGAGCTTTTTGCTTAATTATGAAGTACTAGTTACTATAACCATTATTTTGAGCTTCATGTAAATCAAGAACACATGGACTCCACTTGCAAAACATTGAAAACGTAGTTAGGGATTGGGGGCATAAAGCAACATTTTAAAATGTGTAAAGACAATAAGTAAGCAACAAAGTGTCCAATTTTTTAGGGGAAAGTTGCATATGTCAGGAAAAGGCAGGATTAAGTAACAGAGAATTTGAATGATAACTGGCCATTTGGTGTCATTTACAATTGCAAGTCATACAAATGAAGTTTGCTTTTCTAAAGAGAAAAGGAGTTATTTAGAATGGGTCAACCTATTGGAGAAGCAATGTAGTTAGAGACAATGCCCAAAACCATGTGAGCAAATGCTCTGTAGAGCGCACCCCTGAAATGCTGCCATTGTGAGGCCAAGTCTCTCCTTGTCTTGGTACTGAGCCCTCCATTCTGCCTCCATCATTGCCACTGTAGCTGCCACAAAATGATCCCTCAACCACCGCTGCCCAGGAACAAAGAAAGAATTCTGTCCTTCCATGCTCTCAGATCAATTTCCAACATCAGGTGAGCCTTTGATGGGCAATATTCAGTTCCCATATCCATGAAATAGATGCAGTAAAAACATAGAAATTGCCTATGCGTTTCCCAATAAGACACATATGGAAGCCTGTTTTCCCACAACAGGAAGGGGTTTGCACGATGGGTGTTCAAAGGAACAATAGTTCCTGTAAACCCTACTTTGCCCATATGAAGAAAAGCAACAAGGATTATTTAGTAAATAGACATGGACACTCATCCAGGGTTGGCTGATGAGAAGCTGGTTAGCAATAGGATCTGCCTTCAGTTAGGACAAGGTCTGTGCTTCCCACGGGTTCTCTCCACAGCAGGAGGGATGCAAACTTCCCTTTCCTCCCCTGCACCTACCCTCCAATGGCCCAGAGGTCTTCAGGTGCTAGAATTTCTCAATTAATGCTGCACAAAATAACAGACAGCCTTGACTGTCACAGTCTGTTCTCATGAAGCTAGTCTCTGCTCACTACATAAAACAGGAGAGTAAGAACAAGAGTGTTTAACTCTACCCTAGCTCAGACATGTTTCTCTCTGTAGGATGCCAAGAACCTGGGAACCAGTGCATCTGATGCTTTCCCTTCTCGGGTTCTAGCCCAGACAAAAGAGGCAAGGGGCATTTCTTCAGATGCCTTGAGCTTCACTACACAATGACTCAGGCTCTACATGCACCCTTTTTATGTATTTCTACCTTGAAAAAATTTTTTATATAATATTAATATTTTTATATAATAAACACATATGTTTATTTTATAGATAGATATAGATATACATAGATAAATATCTGTAGTCAGCCTTTTTTAAGGCTGGGCTGATCGCGGTGCCTCAAAACTATAATCCCAACACTTTGGGAGGCCAAGGGGGCCAGATCTCTTGATCAGCCAGGGCAACATGGTTAAACCGCATCTTTACAAAAATTAGCTAGTATGGTGTCATGCACCTGCAGTCCCTGCTACTCAGGAGACTGAGGTGGGAGAATCCCTTGAGCACAGTATGTGAAGGCTTCAGTGAGCTCTGATCACATGACTGCACTCCATCTTGGGTGACAAAGTGAGACCCTCTCTCAAAAAAAAATAAAATAAAAAGGCTACCACCATACTCACAGATAAGTGTGTCAGGTATATTTGCAGCTATCTTTCCTATACTCTATTTGGTAAAAAAAAATTTTGCAAAGAACCCGTCTCATTCTAGATTTTTGTATTAATTAGACATTTGAAGTTTGTAGCAAAAGAGCTATAATCATGTTTTGTGTGTGTACTCTATAGACCAGATAGTGCAGATAGATATCAAAGCTTTTTAAAAGTATATAAGGTTATTAGAAATATTTTAAACTGCCTATAAGTATATATGTATCCAATTGAACTATCAAACGCAAGTAGGATCATTTCCTTAGCCTGTGAAATCCACTCAATTTATTAAAATATTTTCTAATATCTATTACAATATTTCTTAATTAGCAAACATAAGAGGAGTTTTAAGACATTTATTTATATTTACTTACTAGATTCAAACTCGATTCCACTATTTTCAGAAATCATACTCTGAGACAAGTCCTTTTTTTATCTATGTTTCTGAGTATATTAAAAGACAGATATGTCAATTTTGCTAATCATGCTGTTCCAAACCTCTCCATCCTGATTATTTTTCGGTTTGTTCTACCAGTCCCGCAGAGACTTACTTATATTCAAATTTCTCTCTAGGTTTAACATTTGTGTATGTCTTCTTGTGGTTTTGTCTATTTTTGCTGTATATAATTTAAGACATTTTATTGACATATATCATACATGCAGAAAAGTACGATTAAATATAGATACCTTGATTAATGAAACACATGTATTTGCTTATAACCATGTATGAAAATAGAACATTACTAAAAGTAGTGATACTTGTCCTGCCCCTTTCCAAACACTAACCCTCATCCTCAATAGTAACAGATTTTTTTTTATCATAATTTGGTCTATTTTCAAATTTTTATTAAATAAATCAGACTATCTACTCTAAGTCTATGTTTCTTTCATTGTTATTTTGCTTATAGTATTTATCTAATGGACATGGTAGATTAAAGACGGCTACATACACATTTTTTAATTAATAGATTTTTTTGAGCACTTTGTGGTTCATGCCTCTAATCCCATCACTTTGGGAGGCTGAGGTGCATGGATCATGAGGTCAGGAGATCAAGACCATCCTGGCCAACGTGGTAAAACCCCTTCTCTACTAAAATACAAAAAATTAGCTGATAGACTAACATCAAGATAACATCTGGGTTCTTAGCTGCACTGAGTCAAGCCTACTTACATCTTTCTTTGTCTTCCCCTGCACTTTTCCTACCACATCACGCTCCAGGAATGCCAAGCTGTGCTGGCCTTCTACCCCATTTCCACTATTTTGCCCCCGCCGCCGCGGCTTTCTGCCCCGGGCCCCGAGGATTTTTGCGCCCGCCGCCGCGGCTTTTTGGGGCTTTTTGCCCCCGCCGCCTGCAGCTTTTTGCCGCCGCCGCGCCTTTTTGCCGCCGCGGCTTTTTCCCCCGCCTCGGCGGCTTTTTGTCATCGCCGCCGCGGGTTTTTGCCCCGCCGCAGCGGCTTCATTCCCCCGCGGCTTTTTGGGGACTTTTGCCCCCGTCGCCGCGGCTTCTTGCGGCTTTTTGCCGCTGTGGCTCTTTGCCCCCGAAGCCACGGCTTTTTGCCCCCGCCTCTGCAGTTTTTTGCCCCCGCCGCCGAGGCCTTTTGCCGCCGCGGCTTTTTGTCCCCGCCGCCGAGGTTTTTGACCCCGCCGCCGCGGCTCTTTGCCCCGCCGCTACGGCTTTTTGCCCCTGAAGCCACAGCTTTTTGCCCTCGCCGCCGCGGCTTTTTGCGTCTTTTTGCCCCCGGCAGCTTTTTGCCCCCGCCGCTATGGCTTTTTGCCGCTTTTTCCCCCGAGTCGCCGCGGCTTTTTGCCCCCCCGCCCCCCGCCGCCGCGTTTTTTTTTGTGGTTTTTTGCCCGCGCTCCCGCTGCTTTTTGCACCCGCCGCTGCGGCTTTTTGCTTCCGCCTCAGCGGCTTTTTTTCGCCGTGGCTTTTTGCCCCCGCCGCCGCGGCTTTTTTTCCCCGCCGTCTCGGCTTTTTGCCCCCACCGCCACGGCTTTTTTCAGCTTTTTGTCCCCGCCGCCGCGGCTTTTTGCAGCTTTTTGCCCCCACCGCCACGGCTTTTTTCAGCTTTTTGTCCCCGCCGCCGCGGCTTTTTGCGGCTTTTTGCCCCCACCGCCGCGGCTTTTTTCAGCTTTTTGTCCCCGCCGCCGCGGCTTTTTGCGGCTTTTTGCCCCCGCCGCTGCGGATTTTTGCTGCTGTGGCTTTTTGCCCCCACCGCCTTTGCAACCTTAATTTTACTTGAAATGTAATTTCCCACTGCCATGAAACCTATTTGTATGTTAGACTCTGGGAATTAGGACATGAACATTTTTGGGAGGCTGTTATTTTGTCTACAGCAGACATAATCTGTTTACCTGCAGATTAAAGTGTTCTTTATTTTTCTGCCTCTCTCTCAATTTTTTTAAATAATATGAATTGTGGTAAAGAGAAGGAAAAGAAAGAAAACAGGAAGGAAGGAAAGAAGAAAGAAAAGAAGGAGGACATGAGAGAAGGGAGGGAGGAAGGGAGAAAAAAGCAAGAACTCAAGAAAGTGAGAAAGGAAGGGAAGAAGGAAAGGAGGAAGAGAGAATGGTAAAAGGGAGGAAGGCAAAGAAAATAAAGAGGGGAAGGACGGAAGGAGAAAGGAGGGAAGGGAGGGAGGAAGGAACAAGAGGGAGGGAGGAAGGGAGAAAAAAGGAAAGAAAGCAAAAAAGTGAGAAAGAAGAGAAAAGGGAGGGAGAAAAGGAAGGGAGGAGGGAAGGAAGATTAAGGGGAAAGAAGGAAGGAAAGAAGGAGAAAAAAGAAAAGGAAAAGAAGAAAAGAGGAAAAGAAAGGAAGGAAGAAGGGAAGAGAAGAGAAAGGAAGATGGAAAGAAGGAAGCCCGCAAATATTAGAAATTCTGGGTTTGTTAGAGAATATGCCATACTGTTATATTTTTCACTTGAAAGAGTATCTGCCATTGAAGATTGGATGTCTTGTTGGTGATGTTGTTCTTATCTTCCACATGATTACTGAGTTTGTGCCTAGTCTGTCCATTACTAAGACAAAAGTGTTGAAGTCTGCAAATATAATTTTGGATTTTTCTAGTTCACCTTTGATTTCTTTCATGTTTTACCTCATGTATTTGGAGGTTCTGTTGTTAGCTGCATACCCTAATTAGTAGGATGTTTATGTCTTCTTGAGAATTGATTATTATGTTATCTATTATCTCTCATCTCTGATACTATTTCTTGTTCCAAACTCTGTTGTGTCTAATATCAATGTAGTCCTTCCACAGCTTTTTTTTAGTGTTTCCATGATATGGCTTTCTCCATATCTTGATGATAACCTATTTATATACCCATCCCGGATGGCTGGGGCAGACCCCAGGGTGGCGCCGGCAGACACTCGTTGGGAAAGTCTGCAGGGACTTCCAGGTGGCAGGGTTGGTTCTAGGCCAGCTCCCTACCTACCTCTCAGGGCTGCTGTTGAGGGTGAATGAGATCTGGCAAGTCCAGGGAGTCCCTAGGTACCAGTCAGCGCTGAATTTGAACCTGATGTCTGTGCTAGCATTTCCATCACCAAGAACCCTGTTTTTGGTATGTCTCATCATCAATCCCATGCTTTGTAAGATTTTAATAGTAATGATAAATCCCGGCCTTTGGGAGGCCGAGACAGGAGGATCATTTGAGGGCAGGAGTTCACAACCAGCCTGGGCAACATAGGGAGAGCTCATCTCTACAAAAAACATAAAAGATTAGCTGAGCATGGTGGCACACGTCTGTAGTCCCAGCTACTCAGGAGGCAGAGGTGGGAGGATCGTTTGTGCCTGGGAGGTTGAGGCTGCAATGAGTACCACAGCACTCCAGCCTGGGTGACAGAGTGAGACCCTGTCTCTTTAAAACAATAGAAGTAGGCCAGGCACAGTGGCTCATGCCTGTAATCCAAGCACTTTGGGAGGTCAGGGCGGGTGGATCACGAGGTCAGGAGCTCGAGACCATCCTGGCTAACACGGTAAAACCCCGTCTCTACTAAAAACACACAAAAAATTAGCCGGGCGTGGTGGCGGGTGTCTGTAGTCCCAGCTACTCAGGAGGCTGAGGCAGGAGAATGGCGTGAACCTGGGAGGCGGAGCTTGCAGTGAGCTGAGATCACACCACTGCACTCCAGCCTGGGCAATAGAGAGAGAATCGTCTCAAAAATCATATAATACAATTCAATACAATACAATACGTAGTGATAACAGTGAAGCACAGATGGCGTTTGTTCAGGTTTGTTTTCCGTTCTGCAGGAGCAGCAACACTGGCCTGTTGACAGTGCAGGTGGCCGGCAGTGGCCTTGCTGACCTGGAGCCGGGCCCACGTGGGGACCTTTGGAGCACAGCCCACCATCCTAGTGCAAGGAATATCCCATTCTTCTGATGCTCTGGGAGGGCTGAGCATCACTTGTGGGTCCCCCTGCCCTGTCATGGCCTCTTAAAGCCTGAGCATGGGGCCTGCCCCACAGTGTGGGAGCCTGGGGCCAGAGTCCCACCGATCTGACCCCTTTTGTGCTGGGGATTTTGTGTGCATGGACTTGTTTAGTCTTCACGGCTACCCAGCAACCTGGGTGTGTTGTCATCACCCCCATCTTAGGAGTGAGTAAACTGAGGCCCGGTGGGACAGTGACCTACTCAAGGTCATGAAGGACTGTCCTGGTAGCATGGCTTTGACTTTACAACTCTGGACCCTTGCTCATCCTTTCCCAGAGGTCATGGCCCCTTCACCCATTCGTAGAACATCAAGGGAGGAAACCGAGGCTTGCACAGAGAGGGAGTGTGGCTCGCCCCCAGGCTGGCATGGGCTGACGCTGTGGTGGTTGCTCCACTGAGGTGCAGGAAAGGCAGGAGCTGGGACCCAGGCTGGGGGCCTGATTCTGCTGCTGCCCTGGTGCGTCACCTCAGGCGTGTCCTGGGGCCCCTGGTGTCAGCATCTGCACTGGACAGTCTCTGGGGCACCCTCCAGCCTGAGCAGCCTGCTGTGGGGGCTGTACTGTGCTCAGTGAGCCTGGCTGCCCCTTCAGACAGAGCAGAGTGCTGGGGCTGGCTTCAAGCAGGCCTCTTTGTTTCTTCTTTTCTTTAAATTGCCTGCACTTGAGTAGCCTTTATCACACAGTGCAGGAATCTCAAAGGGACAAAAAGGCAGTCTCTTGTTTCTCCTCGGAATACTCTGCAGACTCCAGCATTTTCTTTCCTTATTCTTCTCTTTTTTTTTTTTTTTTTTTTTTTTTGAGA
The DNA here is from genome assembly GCF_029289425.2 of Pan paniscus. Classification (NCBI taxonomy): domain Eukaryota; kingdom Metazoa; phylum Chordata; class Mammalia; order Primates; family Hominidae; genus Pan; species Pan paniscus. The sequence goes on along the minus strand of NC_073268.2, from coordinate 44,854,727 downwards.
CAGGGTCTTGCTCTGTTGCCCAGTGGCACAGTCATGGCTCACCACAGCTCAGATGATCCTCCCACCTCAGCCTCCCAGGTAACTGGGACTACAGGCACACACCACCACGCCCACTACATTTTTGTTTTGTTTTATTTTTTGTAGAGACAGGATTTTGTCATGTTGCCCAGGCTAGTATTGAACTCCTGAGCTCAAGTAATCCACCCACGTTGGCCTCCCAAAGTGCTGGGATTACAGGCATGTGCTAATTTTTGTATTTTTAGTAGAGACAGGGTTTCACCATGTTGGCCAGGCTGGTCTCAAACTCCTGACCTCAAGTAATCCTTCTGCCTTGGCCTCCCAAAGTGCTGGGATTACAGGCGTGAGCCACCTCACCAGGTCTGACCGGCATTTTCTTTCTCACACTGCTGTACTCCTGCTGCTCTTGGCTCTTCCTGTCCCTGGGAGGCCGCTCCTCGCATCCTGCTGAGGACCTGCAGGATCCTCACCAATTCCATGTGCCAGCCTATTGATTCTATAAACCCTGGGCCTCAGTTTCTCCATCTGCAGCATGGAGATCACATTAGTACCTGCCTCAAGGGGTTGCTGAGAGGATCAAATGAGATGTAATGAAAGAAATTTGCATAGGCCAGGCACGCGGAGGACACCCCAGGACACCCCAGAACATAGTAAGTATTCACTAAATGTTAGTGGGTGTTGTAGTGTGGGGGTAAGCTGCTTAACGTGGAATTTCTGGATGCAGAAGAATGGGCATTTTGATGGCCATGGGGCACGGAGGACCCAGACCGGTGAGGTCTGGCCATGGGAGGCCAGGCCACACCCTGATGCCCGCAGCCACCTGCCGTGGGCCCCCTGTCTTTCACGTGCCTTGTGCCCTGACCACTCTGCCCAGGGTCCTCCCATGTTGCCTCCTTCCCTCCCAGCAAGGCCCGTGCCTCTGGACCTTCCCTACGTCCTTCCCTCCAAAGCACAAGTGGTTCCATGTTGCAGGCGGGCCATGGTTGTCTCTGCTGGGCTGTTGGCATTGGGTGGGAGGACCCTCTGGCAGCCGTGGTTGCCCCTGTGCAGCTGAGCACCTGGCCTCCCCCTCTGGATGTTAGGGGTGCTCCCGAGCCATGCTGGTCCGGAGCATCACCGGGGAGGGGGCGCTGCCAGGTAGATAGGCTGGGGGTCCCCAGTGCTCTGCAGGTGAGGAAGTCCCTGTAGGGTAGAGAGGTGGGGAGGGTGTAAGGCCCTGGAGGCCAGGCCCTGGCCAGGTGGCCTCGCACAGCTGGGCAGAGGCAGGGCAGAGCCTTGGTCACTCCTCCTCACCCTAGCCTGCTGCACGCCTACAAGGTGAGGATAGAGAAGGTAGGGCCTGCAGTGGCCGTGCATGAGGCCAGATGGCACAGCCTGGGCCTAGCATGGAGCAGGCACTCAGGTAGATGGGAGAACCTTCCCCTTGTCCTGCATCCTCTCCAGAGCCCAGGACAGGGGCCCCAGAACCTCAGGGCAAAGGGCCCTGCCCGAAGGTGCATGGCCACCCCCTGCTGCCCACAGGTGCTTGGCAGTGGCGCCTGCAGCACCTCAGGGCCTCTGATGGCACCTGTCCTGGGGAGAGGGGCCAGTGTCTGGCAGGTCGCAGCCAAACACATCCATCCACACTGTCGAGGTACATCTGCCCATGCAAAAGCCTGTGCCCACTTCTTGGAGCCTCAGTTTCCCCCATGCCATGGAGCGCATTGGCCTTGTTGCTGTCCCTCTGAGGGACCCTACGGAATAGAGGTGGCCTGGGGCAGGGCAGCGCCTCTTGCTACCAGCCCCCGTGGCTCCCAGCCACATCTCCCAGCCCCTGTGGCTCCTTCCCTGGCGGGCCCAGAACTTCTGCAGTAGAACAGGGACCTCCTGGAACATCCAGAAGTCAGGTGAGGGCAGTGAACTAGGAGCAGGGATTACTTTTGTCGTCAGAAACCTGGTGATGCTGCTGCACGTGGCATGGTGTGGGGCTGACTTTATGAGTGGAGGTGGAGCAGGGGCTGCAAGGAGGGGTTGTCATCTTGCCCCTGTGGGTGACCCTTAGAGGGTCACACAGCTTGGTCTCCCCAGGCCCAGGGTAGAGGGAGCAGCTGAAGTGGGGGCCCTGCCCTCAGGCTGTTGCTGTTTGGACATTGGAGCCAGACAGACCTGCCTTTATGGCCACTCCTCACCAGACGCCCACCGTGTGGCCTAAGTTGCCTCTTCTCCCACGTGCTTGGTACAACAGATACGTGAACCTCCCTTACTCCCTCGTGGAGTCACTGAGAGGGTGGACAGGGGTGGTCTGGGGCTGAGGGTGGTGTTCTCTTGGGAGCTGTGCACTTCCAGATGGCCCCATCTAATCTCCACGCGCCAGGCACTGCTACGGCATGGCGCTGATAACCCGGGGTGGTTGGTCTGTAATCTCCACTTTACATATGTCCAGAGAGGTGAAGCCACTTGCCTGAGGGCACACAGCTAGGAAGGGGCAGAGTTGCAGTTGAGCCCAGGCCTTGGCTCCAGAGTGAGTGCTCACAGGTGACCTGCTGACTGGCTCTCTGAGATGGTAACTGCAGAATGGCCACCTATGGGACTCCACAGCAGAGAAGCTATCAGGCCACAGGGAGAGCCGGTCACTGGGGCCTGCGCAGTCAGGCAGCCTCTCTGAACTGGTGAAAGGCAAGACGACGTAGCAGCTAGGACAGTCACAGGGAAGAGCATTTCAGGCAGAGGGAAGAGCATGTGTGAAGGCCCTGTGGTGGGAAAGCAGGTGTCCCATTCAGAGAAGGGCTGACTCAAGGGTCGGGGACTCTAGTGCGGGGTGAGTGGGAGGAGACAGGGCAGAGCTGCAACGGCCAGTGAGAGTTGTGTTCTAGTCTGGGGGTGCCTCTCTTTACCTGTGATGTAGCCTCAGGTCAGTGGCTGAATTCTGGTCAGTTTCAGTTTCCTTGCCCCTGCCTGGGGGCTGCTATGAGGCTGGAGTACGTGGAGGACACCCCAGGACACCCCGTGCTAAGAGCCGGGACAGGCGGGCTTATCGTGGGTTGCCAGTGGCCGCCGAGAGCCTCTGTTTGTTGTGGTGACGGTCGCCACAACGGCTGCACCTGGGCAGCCCTGGGCTGCCTGGTCATCTGGGCCCAGCTCTGATGTCAGCAGCAGCCTGAGGCCTGTTTCTGGGCTGTCTCCATGACGGCCTCACCCACTCCCTCTGACAGCTGGGTGGCTTCCCCATGGAGCCTGTGGCCCTCCTGATGCAGGCTTGGTGTCCCCAACAGGCCGGTGGATGTAGAGGCCAGTCCATATACCACCCAGGCCTGCGAGGAGCATGGTCCCCACCCATCCAGCCCATATGTGCAAGTGCCCTTGACAGGTTGGGAAACTGAGGCTTGGTGAAGGGGACCACATGATACAACATTCCCAAATCCCAAGCCATGAGGTGGATGGCAGGCTGGGGTCAGATGGACCAAGAGCAGAGAAAGTGCAGGGAGGGTGTGGCGTGGACCCCACAGGGAAAGGATGGGATTCAAGGGGCTGGGGGCAAGGTCAAGGCCCAGGGTGTCTGTGCAGAGCTTTAATTTTTAACAGAAAATATTTTATATTCTGGTTATGAAAAGCCTTACATCAGGAATAAAAGCTACCTATAATTCTCATTACTTAGGGCAGTTTTTTTTTTCACCTCTGCAGAGAGGTTGGTCATATCCATGGTGACCATTTATGGGCCACAACAGGTCCCCATCTGCGCAGTGAACCCTGTGCTGAGCACCTTGCAGACGTGATCTTGCTTCATCCTGCAGCACTGTGTGGGGCAGGTGGGTGGCATTTCTGCCTCGAGCTGTTTTGTACATGAGGAACCCAAGGTGCAGAGGAGGGCACCATGCCAGGGTCGCAGAGCTGGGGTTTACCATGGCTGCGCCACTCCAAGCCCAGAGCCCCAGAGGTTCAGAGACTTTGGCCCAGAGGCAGGATAGAAGTGGCCTCAGGAGCTGCTGGCCCTGTGTGCCATGGTTTTTCCTGTTAGAATGTGCTGAGCCTCTGCATCTCCAGACTCTGTTGCCATTTCTTGTTGAGCACGAGACTTGGGCCCCTCCTTCTGCCTCAGGGAGGGCTCTCTGTGGCAGGGGTGCTGTGAGCCATGGCCTGGCCTCTTGGGGTCTGCGAGTCAACAAACTCAGGAGTGACTCCTGGCCAGACCCCTGACTTGCTGTGCAGCCTGGGACAAGTGGCTTCACCTCTCTGAGCCTGTTCCCCAAGTAAAGTGAGGTTGGGAGCCCCTCCCTGTAGGGCTGTGGGAGTATCTGGAGTCACAGATGAGAAGGGCCCTGCCTGTGGCCGGTGCTGTGGCTGTGACAGACTCGCAGTGAGACCCATGCGGTCCCTGACAGCCAGGGTGTTGCTGCATCTTAAAATGAGATAAAAACGCTGCACACAGGAGTAGTGACTAGGCGATTGATTCATGGGGTGAGCAGTTAGCTGGCAGGCACCCAGTGCATGTGGCGGCAGCTGCTACTGCTGCTGCTGCTTCTGTCTGTGGACGTTGTTGTTTCCTGAAGCCTCTGGGGCCTGGCAGCGGGGTCCCCGGGGTGGCTTTGGTGGAAAGGCTGCAGGTATCTGCTTGCCTGGCCCCTGCACTCTGCCTACCTGCCCCAGGATGGACCCTGGGACCCCTGTCCCTGCCAAGGCTATTCTGTTTCCTGTTGTTCTGGCCTTGTCTTCCCAGTGGCAGTAACCACCTTTCGCCCTCCATCTGGGCTGGGTTGGCTGCTGGGCCCCGGTGCGTGGCTCTCAGATGGGGCCACACGTCTGTGTTGCACCGTGGCCAAGGCTGGATCTGAACCTGGCTTGGAGGCGGCTTCAGAGACTGGGGTCTTCTTGGCAGGCGGCAGCAGGGCCATGGGCAGTTTCCAAGCCCCAGTACCAGCAGCCAGGGTGAGCCAGCAGCAGTGAGTGGGGGGTGGTGGGTGAAGGCCAAGGTGTGGCAGGATCATGCTTGGGAAATGATGAGGCAGAAGCTCCCACAAGGGCAGGCATGTGGCCAGCATGTCTGTACTGGGTGGTCTCCGGGAGCCGTGTCACTCCCAGCCCTGCTGCCTGATGGTGCCAGAGCAACAGGTGACCCTGGCATCTCTGATCCTTGCTTCTCCTGCCTGTGGAATGGCGGCTATGCCTTCTTCAAAGGGCGGCCCTGACTACAGGGAGCTCTCTCTGCATGCCAGCCCCACTGTGCCTGGAGCCCCAGAAATGCTGACCCTCCGTTAGTACCAGCTGAGTGCTGTGCACCTGGCCAGGCTCCTGTAGCCAGCCTGAGAGGTGTGGACACTGGGGCCTCTCGTCTGTCCCTAGGGGTGGAGTGAGGAAGGTACTGCCCCGGGACTCTGGCCTGCCCGGTGCACGTGTGGGGAGAGAGCCCGGGACTCGGGACTCTGGCCCGGTGCAGGGGAGGGGAGACAGCCAGCGCTTTTCAGGGGAGGGAGAGAAACGGGCATCAGGTGTCGGCCTCCAGGGTGAGCAGGGCCCAGCAGAGCTAGCCTGGAGGGCAGCCCAGGCTGGAGTCCCTGCCTGCTCCACCGCCTGTTGCCCTTTCTGCGGGCCTGGCCTTCCACATCTTGGTTGTAGTATAAGCCCCATCCTGCTACCTGCAGCTATGAAGCCCCTGCACAGTGGCTGCTGCAGGTGCTGGCTGGACCCCCGCTGGGCCCCTTCTCACCCCACATCCTGTTGGCTAGTCAGGCAGGGCAGTGAGGACACCTCACAGATGGGGAAACTGAGGCCCAGGGAGGTACTCAAGATGTGCCCAGTGGGCAGGGCTGAGATAAGGCCCTGGAGTCCAGCCTCCAGGCCTGGGTCTGTCCTGCTCTGCTCCCCTGCAGGGCTGGTGGGCCTCCTTCCCCCTTTGAAGGCCTAACGGCCTGGCTTGGAGAGAGGGGGCTCCCTGCATGGGTGATGGCAGAGGCTGGCACCCTTGTGGGCCAGGGCCTGATGACTCATGGGAGTGCAGGGGACATTGATGTCAAGGGATAGGCCAGATGCCTCACCTTCTCTCCATTCTAGGAAAATCCAAGAGGAAGAAGGATCTACGGATATCCTGCATGTCCAAGCCACCCGCACCAAACCCCACGTGAGTCTGCCTCAGTTTCTCCCTGGCTCACCCTGGAGAGGCTTCCCAAACAGGGCTCAGTGGAAGGAGTGAGAGGCAGGTGGGGCCAGCCCTGCTTTGCCTCATCCTGTCCTGGGCAGCCCCTGCTGTGCATACAGCCAGGCGACGGCTGCTGGGGGTTCATGCAGCACCATTTGCTCTGCTCTGCTCGCTTCTCACCCTGTCTTGGAGGCTCGATGAGGCCATGCCCAGCTCAGTGTAGATGCTCAGCAGCCAGTGAGAGGAAGTGGCCCGAGGAGGCGCCTCCGAGGCAGGAGGCACCTCATCCCCATGCCAGGCCCCACACTGGCCCATCTACTGCTGCACTTGGGGAAGGGTGTGGTTCTCTCTGAAGCTCACGGAGTCTTCTTTCTCCACAGAACCCCCCGGAACCTGGACTCCCGGACCTTCATCACCATTGGAGACACAGTAGGTGCCAGCTGCCACCCCTGCAGGGCCTCTCACTTCACCTGACGAGCGGGTAGAGCTGACCCTGCAGGACCACTCTTGGGGGAGGTGACTGAGGGGTCAGAGAGGGTCAGGCTCTGGAGAAGAGCCTCATCCTGCGCTGCTGCTGTGTGGCCCTGGGCCACCCACTCTTTGACCCTCCTGGTGGGAATGAGGACCATTGGCTGCCTGACTGGAGCTTGGCGAGCCCAGAGCTGGTAGGAAGGTTTCTGAGCTGAGAGCAAGGCCCTGCACCTCATCCTAGCCCTAGGGGAGAGTATTGAACATGCAGGCTCCTAGGCCGCCCTGGACCTGCTGGATCACTCCCTCAGGCCAGCACCTGGGAAACCTGCATTTTATGCTTCCAGAAGCCTCAGAAGGGCACTAGCCATTCAGAATCCTGGCTCAGGGACCGTGCTATGCCCAGTTCCTCCCAACAGAAACCCTACTCCCAGGCCAGGTGCAGTGGCTCACACCTGTAATCCCCACACTTTGGGAGGCCAAGGCAGGAGGATCACTTGAGCCTAGGAGCTTGGGACCAGGCCTGGGCAACATGGTGAAACCCTGTCTGTACAAAAATACAAGAAATTAGTCAGCGTGGTGATGCATGCCTGTGGTCCCAGCTACTTGAGAGTATGAGGTGGGAGGATTGCTTGAGCCTAGGAGGTGAACGTTGCAGTGAGCCATGATCGTGCCACTGCCCTCCAGCCTGGGTGATGGAATGAGATCCCATTTCAAAAAAAAAAAAAAAAGAGATGGGCGTGGTGGCAGCACTTTGGGAGGCTGAGGTGAGTAGATCACCTGAGGTGAGGAGTTCAAGACCAGCCTAGCTAATGTGGTGAAACTCTGTCTCTACTAAAATACAAAAATTAGCCCTGTGTGGTGGCAGGCGCCTATAATCCCAGCTATTCAGGAGGCTGAGACAGGAGAATCACTTGAACCCAGAAGGTGGAGGTTACAGTGAGCCAAGATTACCTCATTGCATTCCAGCCTGGGTGACAAGAGTGACACTCTGTCTAAAAAAAATAAACCCCATTCCCTAGGCCTGTCCTTGATGATACTCCCTCCAGGCTGTCACACTCCCTGACACTCACCATCTGCTGTCCTGTTCATCTACTTGCTTATTCCTTTTTGTGTCCCTCCCAAGAGAGGGAAACATCTGTGAAGGCAATACTTTTGTTTTGTTGTCACTGTGTCCCCAGTGCCCAAAACACATTGTGGATGCTTGGTAAACAGTTTCTGAATGAGTGACTCATTCCAGCCAGCTGAGTGAGGTCGGAAAAAGAGGAACAGGGCACCTCTTTCTCAGAGCTGTGCCTGCTGGCAGGGCATTTTGTCTCAGTCACACTCCACAGCAGCCTTGGGATGTTGGCACTGTGCCTGTTTTATAGAGGGCAACGTGAGGCTCAGAGAGGTTAAGTGACTTGCTGAGGGTTACACAGCAGGGAGCGGTGGATATGAGGTTTGAGCCCAGATCTAATCAGCTGGTCCTCTTCATGCTGCCCAGGTATCTCCACTGGGCGTGGGGTGAGGACTGGCTTCCACCTTGGTGGCCACTGACTCTCTTTTCCATCCTTCAAGAACTTTGAGGTGGAGGCTGATGACTTAGTGACCATCTCAGAACTGGGCCGCGGAGCCTATGGGGTGGTAGAGAAGGTGCGGCACGCCCAGGGTGGCACCATCATGGCTGTGAAGGTGAGCAGGGCCTGGAGGCAGCTGGGAGGGCTCCCTGGAGGAGGCGGGCTGAGCTCTGCCATGGGGCCCTGCCTATCCCTCTCAGTGATCAGTACCAAGGCTAGGCTTTTTGGGGCACACTGGGCAGTGTACCCCTGAGCTCCTGGCCCTCCTGTCATGAGTGTGGGTGTTGGCCTCTGCCATGGCAACCTCTGAATGGCAGTCCTTCCCTGCAGCTGATCCGGGCCACCGTGAACTCATAGGAGCAGAAGCGGCTGCTCATGGACCTGGACATCAACATGCGCACGGTCGACTGCTTCTACACTGTCACCTTCTACGGTGCACTATTCAGAGAGGTGCGTCCTCGCGTGATGCAGCTGGGGAGCTCCACCTCTCACCCATCAGTCGCCTGCAACCCACTGTCACTCAGTCCCTCCAGTACGCCAGGTGCTGGGGACACCTGGCATACTGGCAGGAGGCTCCCCCGCCTCCTGGCTGTTACTGTCCTGCTCAGTGCCTCAGTTTCCTTGTCAGTCAAATGAGGCCGGTGGTTGTGGGTGCCTCCTAAAGTTGACACGGAAGTTAAACGACATGGCCTGGGGCCTGGCATTCGGCTGCACTCAGTTCTGTCTGTGTGACCATTCGCATCCCCATGGCATACAGGGCGTGGGAATGGCATATGGGGCTGGGGTGCCCAAGCAGGCAACGGCCATGGAGATATGAGATCTGGATTCTGGGTTCTAGGTTTGTGGACAGGATGGGGTGTGTGCTGAGAGAGTGACTGAGGCTGGAAGGGTGGAGCTGCCTTCTGCCAAGCCAGGTGGGTGTGGGTGAGCAGGGAGGCCAGGAGCCTGGGCGATGCTGGGCTCATACTGGTCACTTGCCCCTCAAGGAGCTGTGGCAGGGTCAGGGCGTCTGAGTCCAGCAATCGGGCAAGGTCAGGGCTGCTTCACCTGTCCTCACTCTTCACTCATGAAAAGCTCAGCATCCTCTGTGCCAGCTCCTAGCCGATGGGGCCCCTGCAGCCTGCGAGTGCCCCTTGTGCATCTCCCAACCTTCCTGTCAGGAGGGTCCTCAGGAGTTCACTGGGGAAGAGGGAGCAGGTCCTTGCAGGCAGGGAGCCATCTGCCAGGGTCAGCTGGCACGAGGGTGTCTGTCGGTCAGCAGGGCCAGCTATTGCCATGGAGCTGGTGCAGATGCATCCTGAAGCTCTGGTGGAGGGACCCAGCGAGGCTGTGTGCTAATCCTCCTCCTCCCTGGAGACACCTGGAATTGGGGATCAGATGGAGGAGGCTGGCGCCCAAACCTGGCAGTGCAGGCAGAGCAGGAGGGTGGGGGAAGTGGGCAAGTGGGTGGTGGGTGGGAGCCCGGTGAACTGTGGCTGAGTGGGTGGGCACATGTCGAGGAGGGGGCTGGGGCTGGTGCTGGGGCAGGCAGTGCAGGTGGTGCAGACACGGGCAGCCCGGCAGCCTGGCTGAGCTCTGGGTGTCACCCACAGGGAGATGTGTGGATCTGCATGGAGCTCATGGACACATCCTTGGACAAGTTCTACCGGAAGGTGCTGGATAAAAACATGACAATTCCAGAGGACATCCTTGGGGAGATTGCTGTGTCTGTGAGTGGCCTGGGTGGGCTGGGGGGGTCCCAGGTGCATAGGCAGAGGCCCAGCCCTGCCAGCAGGCAGGGAGCCTGCCTGATGATAGTGTCTTGGGCAGAGCTGGGCATCAATGTGCCCCCTGAACCTGGGCAGCTGCCCTGCATAGGCCCTTCTCCTCCACCCCAGACCAGAGCCTTTGTGCTTAGGAGACCTCTGCTCCTGGGGCTCCTGGAGCCCTACAGATTTGGCAGTTCCAGGTGTCTGAGCCATTGATTCCAACTCTTGAGTTCCAGACCATTTTTTAAAAAAGGAATTTAGTATTTACAACAGGGTCATATTAAAAATGCCCCGGGGCAGCTCACAGAGGTACAAGCTAAGTTGGGAGAAAGGTTAGCATCCAAAGTGTGTGCTTTTTGAGTCTAAAAAGTCCTTGAGGGAGGGCAGCAACACTGGACTTGAGCATTCCAGTAGCCAAAGGAAAAAGGAAAATAGAACCAGTGAGACTGGTTCAATCCTCACTGCATCTGGAAACATTTACAATATACCCCTGCCTCAGGCTCCCCACACAGCCTTCCCAAGGGAAATGGCTCCAAGCTGCTAGAATACTGGCTCTGCCACGGGAGGGGAGATGGGACAGGGAGGCTGCCAAGAGCTGGGTTTTACCCAACAAGAGCCTGGCAGGCAGTGATGATGGCTCCCTGGGAGGTGAGCCCAGGAGGATGAGAGGAGGCAGGAGGCTGAGTGTGTCTGCACCAGGATTGTTAGGATGCTGGGGCAAATGCCAGGACAGGGCAGGAGGCTGGGGTGAGAGGGTGCCTAGCCTGTGCAGCGGGAGTGGGAGACAGGTGGACATGGATGGGGTCTTACTGCTCTATCGTTCTTGACATGACCAGGAATAACAGAGTCCTGTCTCTTCCCTCCGCCCCACCCCACCGCCAGATCGTGCGGGCCCTGGAGCATCTGCACAGCAAGCTGTCGGTGATCCACAGAGGTCAGTGCCTGGCAGCCACCCAGGCACGGTGTAGCCAGTGGGAGGGATCCCAGGCCAAGGCGGGTGGACATCTCCCTATGAGCAACTGAGGCTCCAAGAGGTGATAGTTTGTGACGTGCCCGATGGGGTTCCAGCCGCTTTCCACCTGCAGCCCTGCAGCTACCTCCCCTCAGGTTTGCTGGTGCTCGAAGCAAGGACTGGCTTGACCTCTGTCCTGAGAAAGGTGGACTGGGTTCTGTTCTGATGTATAGTTTACAAATCATGAAACTCCAGCATAGAGTGCATATAATCATGTTCACACCCATGCAACCACCTCCCTCCAAGATGTGGGACAATTCTCTCACCCCCTCCCAGAATGTTCTCTTGGGCTCCTTCCCTGCCAACCCCCATGTGCCTAAGGCACCCACAAGTCTGGTTTTCCCACGGTGGGTTGGTTTCACCCTTTCTGGAACATCAGCCTCGCTTGATGTTTCTGGACACACCTGGGTCTGGTGTGGTCTCAGTTTGTTCCTTTTTGCTGCTGAGCACAAGTCTATTTTTCCAGATTTACTGCTTTTCAAAAAATGAATTAGGGTTAGTTCCCATTGTCCACTGGGTGCCCATCCCAGCCCCCCAGGTCACTGTGGTTGGCGGTTGGCACGGAACCTTCTGGTCCTTTTTATGTGCATTTCCATCTTTACACACATCCCCATGGAGGGCACGGGGATGTGAGTGTCCTATGCACATTTGCATGGAGAATCCCTGCTGAGCTGGTCTCCCATGCTGGTCTGTGGGGACTCCATGTCCAAACATGCAGATCCTGCCTCCCAGGCTTTAATTGATCCTGCTGCCCTCTGGGAGCACCCACACAAGCCAGGTTCTCCCTGGACCTCACGTCTGGAGGGCGGATGCAGGCACGGTGCCCCCAGCAAAGCACCTGGAGTCCTGCCTTCCTTGCAGTGGCCGGGCCGGGCCGGGCACGTCCTGCCTGTTCCCTGAGGACCAAGTATGACTCTCAGCTGGCCCGGCACCTCTTGCAGCCTCAGTTCCCTGGTCTGACCCTTGGGACCCTGGTGGAACCTGCCCACTGGGGCATGGGAGGGGGCACAGGAGGGGTCTTGGGTGAGGGAGGGGGGCACAGCTATGCAGAGCATGGCACCTGCCTCCAGTCATGCTCCACAGACGTGGCTGAGGCATGTCCCTCCCTGGTAGATGTGAAGCCCTCCAATGTCCTTATCAACAAGGAGGGCCATGTGAAGATGTGTGACTTTGGCATCAGTGGCTACTTGGTGGACTCTGTGGCCAAGACGATGGATGCCGGCTGCAAGCCCTACATGGCCGTGAGTGGTCCCCAAGCCCCCCAGGCTCAGGAGAGGATGGGGCGGGGAGAGATCTGCCCAGGCTGGCCACCCCGGCCATGCCCTCTGTCCGTAGGGGCAGAGCCTCCCCACACTGCATTTCCTACTGTAGTGGGGCCACCTGTGTCTTGCTGCCCAGGGGCAGCCCTTCTGTACCCCGTTGTTAACTGACCCCCACAGTGCCCCAGTTGGGTGATAAGCTCATGGACCACCTCTGCGGAGGACACTGGTGGACTGTGCAGGTCCCACCCCACCCTCATTGTCAGGAGGGCCTTAGGGGCCTGCTCCCAGGTAGGGTCAGACCGATGCAAGGGTTGGGCCTTCTAAGCATGACCCAGGCCCTCCTAGCCTCAGTTTCCTCCCCCTTCACATGGGCAGGTGGGCTAAGCTGAGCGCTCAGTTTGGGGATTGGGAGGCAAGGCCTAGCCATGGGGGCTTACCTGGGGCGGGTGTTCACGCCTCACTGTTCCCTCCTGCAGCCTGAGAGGATCAACCCAGAGCTGAACCAGAAGGGCTACAATGTCAAGTCCGACGTCTGGAGCCTGGGCATCACCATGGTACTGTGGGGGGCCAGGGCCTGCCCTTGGTGGTCAGGTGGGGTGTGTGGAGCCGTGCCTGGGGCCCTGAGCTTTTGGGGGACTCATCAAATAGTTTAGGTTCTGGAAAGAAGTATTGGCTTCAAAATCTGAGAAGAAAATGTGCCATCAGAAATTACCATCTATTTAAGGGAACCTCCTAGGGTCAGGGTCACTCATCGTGAAGTCCTGGGTGCTTTGTGATATGGTGGCCACAGGGCTTTCTCTGGAGTTCTTGGTGCTTGTTGAGAAAGTACAGCCAATCCCAAATTACATAAGTTCCTGGTATGTAAATCATGCAAAAGCAAGATGATAAAGATCTTTTCAAAAATATTTCATAGCAGAAGGTATGTTGCCGGTGGCATCCTGGTACATTGCAGTGGGGTGGTAGAAAGGGTGGGTGGGCTCTCAATCCTGGGCCTGTGGAAGCCAAAGGCATCCCTGGCTTGGGTAGGGTGAGGGCAGATGTGGCAGAAGTCCAGGTGTAGGGATGGGCCCAGAGCAGTTGCTTCTGGAGTTGCCTGGCAGAACCCCATGCCTTCCGTGTTGGGGCTCAGGTCAAGGTGTGGGTGAGCCCGCTCTGGCTTCCCTGTGGACAGTGGATTGGAGGGATGGGAAGACCACCAGGATGTGTCCCCCAGCCAGGGCTAGGAGGCTGTGCAGGAGACGGGTGGAAGGACGATGCCATCAGCAGGTCAGGCTCAGGCTGGTGGCCTTGGCCAGTTGAGTGGCTTGGGACCAATGGAGTGTCCTGGGCATCAGCTCCTTCCCTGCCCAGGGAAGCCTGGCCGAGGACATTCCTGCTTGTCCCTAGTCCCTTTGACTGTTTGGTGTTGGGGATGAGGCCGTCAGATGAAATCAGTAAGATGTGGTGAGAAGCGTTGGCGGGGTGTTTTCCAACACCGCAACCCATTCTCGGATTCTCCAGACACCCACCCAGTGCCCTGCAGTTCTGTTCGGTTCTGATGCTACCTGGAGTTCGCACAGACCCTACAGGTTAAGGGCTCTGTCCCACCAGACTGCCCCCAACATCACACACCATTTGGAAGTAGCGGGTCTCCCATGCTACTGGACTGACCAGCTACAAATTGGGGGTCCCCACGACCCTCTCCTAAGGTTTGATAATTTCCTAGAATGGCTCACAAAACTCAGGAAAACACGTTATTTTGTTTACTGGTTTATCAGAAAGGATATAACTCAGGGCCAACCAGATGGAAGAGACTCACGGGGGAGGGGTGTGAGTGTGGGGTGCAGAGCTGCCATGCCCTCTCGGGGCCTGGCACCCTCCTGGTACCTCCCTGTGCTTGCGAACCTACAGGCTTCTCAAGCTCATGGAATTTTGTTGTTTTTGACACAGTCTCACTCTGTCGCCCAGGCTGGAGTGCAGTGGCACAATCTCAGCTCACCGTAACCTCTACCTCCTGGGTTCAAGCGATTCTTGTGCCTCAGCCTCTCGAGTAGCTGGGATTACAGGCACCACCATGCCCAGCTGATTTTTGTATTTTTAGTGGAGATGGGGTTTTGCCATGTTGGCCAGGCCGGTCTTGAACTCCTGACCTCAAGTGATCTGCCTGCCTCAGCCTCCCAAAGTGCTGTGATTACAGGCATGAGCCACCATGCCCAGCCTCACATGGAGAGGTTTTTTGTGAGAGAGGGTCTCACTCTGTTGCTCAGGCTGGAGTGCAGTGGTATGATCACAGCTCACTGCAGCCTTGAACTCCCAGGATCAAGCCATCCCCCCACCTCAGTCTCCTGAGTAGCTGGAACTACAGGTGTGTGCCCCCATGCCCAGCTACTTTTTTAATGTTTTGTAGAGAAGGGGTCTCACTGTGTTGTCCAGGCTGGTCTTGAAATCCTGGGCTCAAGCAATTTGCCTATCTTGGCCTCCCAAAGTGCTGGGATTATAGGCACAAGCTACTGCACCCACTGAAAGTTTTTATAAAGCAGAGTCTCCAGGCCACCATCCTCTCAGCATCAGTTGGCAGGTGATGCTGAGAGTTCCCACCCTCTATAATCAGCTGGGTTTTCTGGGGAGCAGCCCCATCCTGAGGCTGTCTAGGGGCCTTACCCTGAGTCACCTCATTAGCGTAAACTCAGGCTCCTTGTGGATAACAAAGCCACTCCTGTCACTCAGGAAATTCCAAGGATTTTAGGAGCTCCATGCCAGGAACAAAGACCAAATAAATTCCTTTTTATGCCACAGGGGTGGAGAAGACTGGAGCAGGTAGGGGTGGCTCTGGGGACAGGTGGAAGGCCACTGTTGCAGATGCAGAGCCTCTGCAAGGAGGGCACCCTGCTGACCTGAGGGCAGGGTAGACCAGGGGGTGCAAGTGCAAAGGCCCTGAGGTGGGGCTGTGCCTGCTGTGTGCCTGGGTGGCCGGGTCAGAGGAGAGGGAGGGAGGGTTGGGAGCGAGTGAAGAGAAGTGTCTGGTGGGTAGAGAGTTGACGCGGGCGTTGTGGGTTTTAGTGGTGTTGCTGCTACCATTGTTATCATCATCATGTGGTTATAACTTTATTTATTTTTAATTTTTATTTTTTTGAGATGGAGTCTCACTCTGTTGCCCAGGCTGGAGTGCAGTGGGATGATCTCCGCTCACTGCAACCTCTGCCTCCTAGGTTCAAGTGATTCTCCTGTCTCAGCCTCCTGAGTAACTGAGATTACAGGCTCGTGTCACCATGCCTGGCCATCTTTTTTTTTTTTTTTTTTTGAGACGGAGTTGCACTCTGTTTCCTAGCCTGGAGTGCAATGGCATGATCTCAGCTCACTGCAACCTCTGCCTCTCGCGTTCAGGCAATTCTCCTGTCTCAGCCTCCCCAGTAGCTGGGATTATAGGCGTGAGCCACCATACCTGGCAAATTTTTGTATTTTTAGAAGAGACAGGGTTTCACCATGTTGGCCAGGCTGGTCTCAAACTCCTGACCTCAGGTGATCTGCCTGCCTCTGCCTCCCAAAGTGCTAGGATTACAGGGGTGAGCCACTGTGCCTGGCCTTTTTTTTTTTTTTGAGGGAGTCTCACTCTGTTGACCAGGCTAGAATGCAATGGCACAATCTCAGTTCACTGCAACCTCCGCCTCCCAGGTTCAAGCAATTCTCTTGCCTCAGCCTCCCAAGTAGCTAGGATTACAGGCATTTGCCACCATGCCCGGCTAATTTTTGTATTTTTAGTAGAGACAGGGTTTTGCCATGTTGGCCAGGCTGGTCTCAAACTCCTGACCTCAGGTGATCCACCTGCCTCAGCCTCCCAAAGTGTTGAGATTACAGGCGTGAACCACCAAGCCCAGCCTTAAGCCACTGCGCCTGGCCTGTGGCTGTAACTTTATAAACAGTGTATCTGTAGACAGTGACTGGGAAAGACTCAAAGTCGAAATAATTTTGTCAGAGAGGTGGGACTGGGCCATACTTTCAATTTTCTTTAATTGGTGACATGTAATTTTTCAATTAAATTTTTTTTTGAGGTGGAGAGGAATATTCAGCCTGAAGGCAGGTGCTGTATCTGCAATAACAGTTTTCCAAGTCCTAAGTTTGATGCAAAGGACAAGTTCTTGCTGTATTTAGACTGCACAGAACTGGTTGGATATTAGAGACCCCGCTCATGACTACCTCACACATACATACACCCTTATGTCCCTTCCCCATCTCCCTGTCTCCCTTCCATCTGTCCATCCATCATGATTGTTGGGGCCACCATGGCTGGTGGCCTTCTGATATGGCTGGTGGAACTTGGACAAGTGTGTGCTAAGTGTATATTTCAGTTATCAAATATTGCGTAGCAAACCACCCCAGAACCTAGTGACCCAAACCAACAGCGGTTTCTTATTTCTCATGTTTCCACCATTGTGTCTGGGCTCAGCTGGATGGCTCTTCTGCTGTACCTGGGACTGGCTGGGGTCATGGCTGGGCTGGGCTGGTCTGGAAGGCCCAAGATGGCCTCACAAACATGGGCCTCCTCTGCCTGGCCTCTCCATGCGACTTACTCACATTGGCCTGCTCCCTGGGCTTCAGAGCATGGCAGTGTCAGCAGAGTTGGAGTTCTTTCATGATGGCTGGCATCTAAAAGGAAGTTCTCTGAAGTGCTAGGCCTGGAACTGGCACAGCATCACTTCTGCCTCATTGTGTTGGTCAGCGAGTCACAGGCCAGCCCAGGTTCAAGGGCAGGGAATGCTCCCGGCTTAATGGAGGATCGGCAGGCGCACACAGGGGGAGGCGGAGGTGGTCACTGTAGGCACAGGTTAGGTTTTTCTCTTACAAGTTACAAAAGTAGTGGAAACCTAACATAAAAATACAGAGGCAAAGTAAGGGGAAAATGACTGTAGTTATTCTACCTAGAGACACCTCTTACCCCGTTTCAGTGCCGACATTGTGCATTATATTATATATATAATATTTTTATTATATTATATATAATACATTTTATTAAAATTTAGAGAAATACAAACAATATGTAATGCTTCTCTTTTTTGTTGTTGAAACAGAGCCTCGCTCTGTCACCCATGCTGGATTGCGGTGGTGTGATCTTGGCTTACTGCAACCTCCGCCTCCCAGGTTCAAGTGATTCTCCTGCCTCAGGCTCCTGAGTAGCTGGGACTACAGGCATGCGCCACCATGCCTGGCTAATTTTTGTATTTTTAGTAGAGATGGGGTTTCACCATATTGGCCAGGCAAGTCTCAAACTCGTGATCCACCAACCTTGGACTTCCAAAGTGCTGGGATTACAGGTGTGAGCCACTGCGCCTGGCCTTGTAATGCTTCTTTTAAAAAAACTTTTTGAAAAAAATTTTGTAGCATTACATGTTGTTCATATTTCTCTCTCTGTTTTTTTTTTTTTTTTTTGATGTAGTTTTGCTTTTGGTGCCCAGGCTGGAGTGCAGTGGTGCAATTTCAGCTCACCACAACCTCTGCCTCTTAGGTTCAAGTGATTCTCTTGCCTCACTCAATCTCCCAAGTAGCTTGGATTACAGGAGTGCACCACCCCATCCAGCTAATTTTGTATTTTTAGCAGAGATGGGGTTTCTCCATGTTGGTCAGACTGGTCTCGAACCCCCGACCTCAAGTGATCTGCCTGCCTCGGCCTCCCAAAGTGCTTGGATTATAGGTGTGAGCCACCACACCTGGCCAATTTCTCTAAATTATAATAGACTCCTGTATGTATCCCTTCCAAAGACTCCATAACCATCTGCCACCATTCAGTCACCCTGTCTGCTGATGTGGGATGTTTCCCTTGTTCCTGATGTTTTCCTTCCATTTCAAATTCTCAGCCATCCTGGGGGAGTGACTGGTGAAACAGAGTCAGGAGAGTCCCCCTGGGTGGGGCTCTGGTCTCGGCCTCCCCCTATCCTGCAAGGGCCCCAGGGCTCTCTTGGCATTGGCTTTTTCCCACTCACTGCACAAGCCTCAGGATGCCAGTGGGAATCACCCAGAACAGACAGGGGTCATGCTGGGGATGGCCCTTGGCCAGGAGCAAGTGCTGACTGGGTGCTGGCCTGTTAGTGTTGTTGCTGGGGAGTCACAGGGGTGCGACTATGGTCCTGGCTGGGTCTCCGCCCCCATAGTGGGGCCGGCCCCTGGCGCTGGACATTCAGGCTGTTTCTTAACATTTTCTGGCAGATAACACCATATGGCACATCTTCGTGCCCGGAGGCTATTTTTGTTGTTTTTCATTTTTTGAGCTCTTTAGAAAAAATAAAGGAGTACGAGGTTGAAGGTTTGGACACTTCTGCTTTTCTAATTATAACTCTCATGGCTGCTGGTCCTTCTCCTGTAGCTCATATGGGGTACTTGCTCTACATATTGCAGTCAGTGAAAATTCTAAGAGAAAAGCCTCCCAAATTGGTACGGTTTTGTCCTGTGAACACGCATGCACACATGCACACACACGCAGTGGGCCCTGCCTGTGTGGGTGTGTTTGTCTGAGCTGGAAAGGGCCTCTAGCCTGATGGGAGGCACAGTCTCGGCACAGTCCTTAGGGTCTTGTCTGGGCTCCAGTTGCCAACGCCAAGTGTTTGTGCTGAGGTCTCTTCCGTTCATCACGGTGATGACGGCCGGCAGTGAGGGCCCTTGTGCTGGAGTCTCGGAATTCTCTGTTCTTCCAGGCTGGGGCCAGGGCTGACATGACTTGTTTTTTCCATCCAGTCATCATGATTGGAGCCCAGAATTTGTTGTAAGCTAGGTAGTCCGTCCCTTCCATGATGACTTCCTACCAACCACAGGGCTGGGAGTTTGGAGCGAGGACAGAGACCCACCGGCCCGATGTCACCCACAGGAAATCTGGATCCAGCAGGGCACATGTGGCCACACAGGCCACTTGTCTAGGAGGGAAACTGCTGGGGCCCTGCAGAAGATGAGGCTGCAGGCTCACGGGTGCAGAGGCGAAGCAGCCTCATGGTCTCACACTCTGTCCACGGCCTTGGAGACAGGTGTGTGTGTGTGTGTGTGTGTGTGTAGCATTTCCCATGTGCCTCCTCTGTGAAAACAGCAGCCCAAATAAATGACAGCAGATGCTGAAGTCTGAGATAGTCAGATGTTAAGAGGGGGATTGGCTGTGACCACCTGGGACCTGCCCACCTGGCTCATGAGGCTGCGGCCCACGGTTGCCAGCTCCTCAGATTTTTCCAGAGCAGCCGGAACCTGCATTGTTTTGTAAAATCTTCAGAATTCAGGTTTTCTGAAAACCCTATGATGGTCCCACCAGTCCCGGTGTGGGCTGAATCTGCTTCCTGAGCTGGGTCCTGCTGGCTGGGTCGGAGGAGCTAAGAGCTGGCATCCCCAGCTTTCTCGCCTTTGTTCTGCTGGGATGTGGCAGGGAGATCAGCTGTGCAGCTTTGATGCCTGGCTCTGGTACCAGGATGGGTGGGAGCCCCCAACCCTTGCTCCTGGGTGCAGAGCGTGGTTGTATCTGGGGCCGGGGCCTCTGACCCCCCTGTCCCTGCTGCAGATTGAGATGGCCATCCTGTGGTTCCCTTATGAGTCCTGGGGGACCCCGTTCCAGCAGCTGAAGCAGGTGGTGGATGAGCCGTCACCCCAGCTCCCAGCTGACCGTTTCTCCCCCGAGTCTGTGGACTTCACTGCTCAGTGGTGAGTCTTGGGTGCTGCTGAGCGCCTGCCACTGCCCCTCCCTGGCCAGATCCCTGCACCTTCCTGGGCCCTGTTCCTTTATTCCTTTAGCAAATAAACCCCCAGATGACTTGGCATCCAAATATGTAAGGCAGAAACAGCTGGAGCATGAGGATCATTTGACAAAACAATGGTCTTGGTGGGAGATTTTAATACAGTTCTTCCAGAAGTGGACAAATCAGATAGACTGAAAAAGAGAACAAAGTATATGGAAAATTTGAACACAAAAAACAAGTTTGCTTTTATTGATATCTAGAACTTTGTACCAAATTAAAGAATGCCCCATAGGAACCTTATAAAAATCATGTTTGAGAGGCCAGGCACAGTGGCTCACACCTGTAATCCCAGCACTTTGCGAGGCCGAGGCAGGTGGATCCCGAGGTCAGGAGTTTGAGACCAGCCTGACCAACATGGTGAAAGCCCGACTCTACTAAAAATAGGAAAATTAGCCGGGCGTGGTGGCGCATGCCTGTAATCCCAGCTACTCAGGAGGCTGAAGCAGGAGAGTCGCTTCAACCTGGGAGCCAGAGGTTGCAGTGAGCCTGAGCCGAGATCATGCCACTGCACTCCAGCATGGGTGACAGAGTGAGACTGTCTCAAAAAAAAAAAATCATGTTTGAGGTTACAGAAGGAATAAGGAAGAGGGCAACTTCTCTGACCATAATTAAATAGAGCAAGAATTGGGTAAGGAAGAAGCGGCCGGGTGCGGTGGCTCACACCCATGGTCCCCGCACTTTTATTGTTGACCATAATCAGCAACAGAGGAGCCCAGCAGAGTCCCTGGGCAGTCTGACCCCTTTAATTGTGGACTAACCTCTCCCAGAACCCATGATAAGGAGTTTCTCTCCTGATTGAGGATATCAAGTGTGTGATTGTTAGGCAGAGCATTGCAGTCCCATTTTGGTGTTGATATAGAAATTCCTAGGTCACTACGGAGACAAGAAAACCAGGACCCCAAGAGCCAGAGAAACTTGCTGCAAGTCTCTAGTTTGCTCCTATGAATGCCCCTCCACCCTGGAAGAAGCCCTGGACAGTCCTGTCCCTTCTTCCCTGGGTGCACGTGCCCCTGCTGCCAGGCCTGGGGCAATCCTGGGGTGGTTTGGCTGGCCCTTGGGGGCTGGGCTTCCTTCCTCCCTGCCAGCCTGGCCACAGCTATACTATTCTCTCCTAGCCTGAGGAAGAACCCCACAGAGCGTAAGAGCTACCTGGAGCTGATGGTGAGTATGGGCGGGAGGTGCCTGCCCTGCTCTTCAGGGCTGGCTGGGGCTGGGTGGGGCTCTGGGGAGAAGACTGCATCCTGCACACAGATGGGTAGCTCGTCTGGCTGGCCCCGTGTTCTCTTCTTTAGGTGCTCGGTCATTTGTTTGCTCCTGCATACCTGGCTCCCCCCCTTCCTTCCTGCATGCCAGGCCCTGGGAAGGGTACACAGGCAGTGTGTGACAGAATGGGGCAGAGGGGCCAAGGGTGGCATCAGGGAAGGCTTCATGGAGGAGGTACCATTTGAACTGAGCCTGGAAGGATGAATAAGGGTTATCTCCTGATGGAGAGGCTGTCCCAAGCAGAAGGTCCAGCATGGGCAGAGGCCTGATGTGTGGGGGGAAAGGGAGGTTAGTGTTGCTGGAGAGTGACCACAAGAGAGCTGAGGAGGAGCCACAAATGCCATCTGTGACAGTCATGGAGGGCCTCCTGGGGGTGGAGGTCCCAGAAGGATGAGTAAGATTTTGCCAGTCAGGAGAACACTTGGGCTGGAGCTGGTTGGGGAGGAGTGGCCACCTCCCCCTCCCACTACCCCTCCACGGTGACTGTGCCTTCTGTCACCCCCAGGAGCACCCATTCTTCATCTTGCACAAAACCAAGAAGATGGACATTGCTGCCTTCGAGAAGGAGATCCTGGGAGAAGACTCACAGGGGCTGGACCTCGGACCCCACTCCGGCCCTCCAGAGCCCCACAGCCCCATCTGGGGGGGCAGTGCTCACCTGCACCATAAGCTACTGCCATCCTGGCCCAGGGCATCTGGGAGGAACCGAGGGGGCTGCTCCCACCTGGCTCTGTGGTGAGCCACTTGTCCCAAGTGCCAAAGAAGCAGACCATCGGGGCTCCCAGCCAGGCCCTTGTCGGCCCCACCAGCACCTCTCCCTGCTGCTCCAAGGACCCATCTCCAGCTGCTGAGATCCTGGACTGAGGGGGCCTGGATGCCCCCTGTGGATGCTGCTGCCCCTGCACAGCAGGCCGCCGGTGCCTGGGTGGATGGGCCAACGCCTTGCCCAGCTTGGATGCCATCCAAGTTGTATATTTTTTTAATCATCTCTCGACTGAATGGACTTTGCACACTTTGGCCCAGCGTGGCCACACCTCTATCCCGGCTTTGGTGTGGGGTACACAAGAGGGGCTGAGTTCTGTGAATACCTCAAGACTCCCATGAGGGAGATGCCATGAGCCGCCCAAGGCCTTCCCCTTGCACTGGCAAACAAGGCCTCTGCGGGGCACACTGGCTCACCCAGTCCTGCCCGCCACCGTTATCGGTGTCATTCACCTTTTCGGTTTTTTTTTTTAATTTATCCTCTGTTGATTTTTTCTTTTGCTTTATGGGTTTGGCTTGTTTTTCTTGCATGGTTTGGAGCTGATCGCTTCTCCCCCATCCCCTAGGGTACCGGCAGGCAGAGCCTTGCCCTCTGCTCAGGCTGGGGTCCGGTGGGAGGGGCCCAAGGTCTCTGCTCAGAGAAGTGCAGGGGGAGCCTTCCAGCTCACTCTCCCTGAGGACTGGCTTGACAGGGGCTATGGGTTTGCTTTGGTGTTGTTTTTAAAAAAAGAAAATATATTTTTTTGAAAAAATGAATGCCCATCCCGGGTCCTTTCCCTGATGGGTTGGGGCAGTTACCTGGTTGCTGTTTTAATTAAAAAAATAAAGGACTAAAGGTTGTGTGAGATTGTGTATGACACCTATGAGCTCCCCTCCTACTTGGGGAAGGTTGTGGCCCCTTGAGGGACCCTTGTCTCTGGGCCAGGGGCAGGGTGTCGTGCTCAGGGGAGGGAGGACTGCTGACCCACCAGGCCCTTCTACATCTGAGGACACAGAGGCCCCCAGAGGGCTGTGACGAGGTAACATCCTGTGATCATCCAGGCACCAGGCCCTGTACTGACGCTGGACAGAGCAGCGAACACACAGATCCAGTCTGCTGGTGGCAGCCACCCATCCCACTGTCCTGGAGTAGTGATGACAGCCAGGTGCACAGAGTAGTGAGCAGCCTGCACACTTTGCCTGGGCTGGACACGGTGACCTCATGGAGGTTACCTGACCTCCAGTTTACAGATAGGAAAACAGACCCAGAGAGCTGACATCACTTACCCAAAGCCACACAGCTTGTAAGACAGAAAAACAGACTTGGGGACAGGTGGTGGGCTCCAGAGAAGGCTCCGAGGGGAGTAGGGGCAGCCTGATGAAGGTGCCCTCCAGTCTGGCCCTGTGATGCTGGCAGCATGGCTGGGGCAGCAGGGAATTTGCTCACATAAGCCGGGTGTGCTCAGCTTCAGGTACCGTTGGGTTCGAAGTTCAGCTGATGGCCTGAAGGACTTGCATCCACCTTGGCTGTTCATCCGTCTCAGGTTCACCCCCTCATGGGGACCAGTCAGGACCCAGGGACTCCAAGAGCTCGGCACACCGTGCCCAGGGTACTCCTGAAGTCCCACGACTGGCTCTTACCAGCTGGGAAGGAGTCAAATTCATCCCCAGGCCAGGAGGGTGGGTGTGACAGGTCAGGTCAGGCGTGAGGGGACTCCGCCCACTACAGCTCAAGGTCTGAGAGCAGGGTCTCTGTGGTCCTCTGAGGAAGCTTAGGGTGTGTTCCCAGGAGGAGGGTCCCCATGGGGTCTGTCTCTGCACTCCTCCTGCCCTCCAGCCCCAGTCTGGGACAGGTCTCTGCCCACTAACCTTTCCCTGGCACAGGGGCTAACAGTTCCTGGGAGCTGTTGTCTCCCTCCCTCCATCCTTCAATCATGAAGACTTGTTTTCACCCCAGGGCCTTTGCACTGGCTGTCCCCTCTGCGTAGAACACCCCTCCCCCGTCTTCCTGTGGCTGGCTTCCCCCAACCGCATCCCGGTCTCCCATGTCACCTCCTCAGCGAGGTCTTCCAGGACCACTCTGGCTCAAATAGCCTCCGCCCACTATGCCCAGCCAATCTAGCTTATTATCCTGGGTTATCCAGGTCGAGACCTGACTTGTCACTGTTGTGTCGTCAGCGCTAAGAATGGTGCCAACACCGAGGGAGCGCTCGGCTTCTGCTGAATGAACACATGAAAGAATGAAGGAGGGAGGGAGGGAAGGGGGGAGGAAGGGAATGAATCCCTTGCCAGGGCGCGGCCCCAGGCTCTGTCTCCTGTAGCCGCCAGGGGGCGGTAGAGCTCGGCTTCAACCGCGTGCCTTGGAGCCCCGCCTGGCCCCCAGCGCCCGTCTGCGGCGTCCTCGTTCACCCTTGGCGCAGCTGGAGGCCGCGGGCTTGCCACGCGTCAGCCCAGTTCTCGGCCTCTGCGGCTGTCCTGCTGGTGTGCACCCCCCAGCCCGGCCCTCGGGGCTTCCGGGGACTCTGCAGCCTGCAGACAGCAGCAGACCCAACGCCTAGAGATTTACCGTGCGCGCGCCTGAAGTTACCCAGCACCCCGCAGCTCACCGCGCCCCTCGCGGCTCGCAGGCGTGGCTGGACGCCGCAGGCCTGGCTGGATGCTGCAGCCCTTCACAGGGAGCAGGCTCCTCCGCGCACGACTGCAGCCCCAGTCGTTTGCACTTCCCTTGCCATTTATGGGACCCTTTGGCTTTTACAGAGCGTGTCCAGCCATCAGAGTGCGGAAGCCAGTGTACAGATCACTAACATTTACAAAGCCCAGGCCCTTGAGAGTTTATACTACCCGTGGAGGTCTCAAGCGGCAGGGCCCCTCTCCCCTGTTCCCTGTCCCTGAGGTGGGGGAATGGGGATGGGGAGCGGCTGGGGCCGCCCTCCCCCGAGGCCAGACGCCAGCATTTCCTGTCAGGCAGCAGGGTCCGGGCAGGCGCCTCTTCCAGGCCCTGGATTAATGAGTCTCTGGACTGGGAGATGGCAGAGGCATTTAGACTTTGTTCAATTACAGCCGTGAGAGCCTCGTGATCAGGCAGCATTAAAACTGCAGCAGACAGGCCGGGCGTGTTGGCTCACGCCTGTAATCCCAGCACTTTGGGAGGCCGAGGTAGGTGGATCACCTGAGGTCGGGAGTTCGAGACCAGCCTGGCCAAGATGGTGAAACTGCGTCTCTACTTAAAAAAATACAAAAATTAGACGGGCGTGGTGGCGCACGTCTGTAATGGAAGCTATTTGGGAGGCTGAGGCAAGAGAATCACTTGAACCTGGGAGGCAGAGGTTGCAGTGAGCTGAGATCGAGGTGCTACACTCCAGCCTGGATGGCAGAGTGACACTCCGTCTCAAAAAAAAAAAAAAAAAAAAGAGAGAGAAAGAAAGAAAGAGAAAGAAAAAGAAAAATGCAGCAGACAGGCTGCTCAGGAGCAGGGAGGCTGCGGAGGGAGGATTTGGCGAATTCCCTTCTAGAGGCCAGGGCGGGAATCCTCTCCTCCAGATCCCTGCTGCAGCTCCCGTCTTAGGTGGGGGCCTCCTCATGGTCCACAGTGCCCCACCCCGGGCGCCCACCCCTGCCTCCCCTGTACCCTGTGCCTGACTCCCTGCGCTTCACCCCGAGCCTGGCGGTGCAGGGCCTCTGCAGGAGCTGTCTTGTTCTCCTCCCGGAACGCTCTTCCCTGGATGTGCTCCCGCTTTGGGGTCTGCTCAGATGCCTCCCTGACCACCCTTGTCCTGCCGCACTTTCTTCACATTTATTTATTTTCATTCTTGCCCACTGGCCGCCTCCCCCGCAAGACCAGGAGGAGCCGGCCTTGCTCACAGGAGACAGGGCAGGTGCAGGAAGGCTGCCGCAAGGCCCAGCGCAGACAGCAGGCAGCAGGGCTGTGCGGGAGGTGGTCTGGGGACAGTGCTGCCATTCTGTTTATTCCGGGGGTCTGCTCTGGGAAGGCTTTCCAGGAGCGAGCCGATACTGAGCCGATAGGCACGTTGTGCTGGCTGAGGACTCTGCACCTCACAGAAGGGAAGCCAGGAGCTCCAAGTCAAACAGCAGGCAGCACCCATGCCGGGGGTTAGCGTCCCGGCTGCGCTCCCGCTCCCATGCCCTCCCTCGGGGCCAAGCTCTGCTTCTGAAGGCAGAGCCCAAGGAGGACCATGCTGCCCACCTGGCGGCTCAGGCTCCAGCAGCCCCGAAACTGTGGTCAAGTCCCTCTTCCCCCAGGGAATGGGCAGGGGCCAGAAGGATTGAATGTGTCCCCCAAGCTGCTGTGTTGGGAGGTGGGGCCTCACAGCAGGATTAAGTCCTGGGGGACCGCCCTCCTGAATGGATGAATGCTGCCAGCCATCTCCCAGTGGGTTAGTTACTGAGGGGTTTGGTTGTAATAAAAGGGTGTTTTGCCCTCCACTGCTCCCTCCAGCATTCTCTTGCCTTTCGGCCTTCCTTCAGCCATGGGAGGACACAGCAGGGAGGCCTTGTCAGATGCCGGCCTGGATCTTGATTTCCCAGCCTCCAGAACCCTGAGAAATTTCTGTTGTTTAGAAAGTACCCAGTCTGGGCTGGGCACATGGCTCACACTTGTAATCCCAGCATTTTAGGAGGCCAAGGCGGGTGGATCGCCTGAGGCCGGGAGCTGGAGACCAGCTGGGGCAATATACCAACACCTCATCTGTACAAAAAACCCAGGTGTGGTGGTGCATGTCTGTAGTCCCAGCTACTCCAGGAGCTAAAGTGGGAGGATTGCCTGAGCCCAGGAGTTCGAGGCTGCAATGAGCGGTGATTGCCACTGCACTCCAGCCTGGGTGACAGATTGAGACCCTGTCTCGATTTAAAAAAAGAATAAAGAAGAAGAAATCATCCAGTTTGTGGTATTTTGTTATAGCAACAATGAAACAGATGAATACAGGCCCCCAACACCAGCATTATCTCATCCTGGTTTCCCTGTGGGCAGGGGCTGTGGTGGCCAGGCAGGACCAGTCACCTCATCTTCCAACAGGGGCTTCGCATCTGACCACACCTCTCCCTGATGCACCAATCCCCTTGACCACACCCCCACGAAGGACTGCTGGCTTCTGCTTGCATACCTGCCCTGATGGGGAGCTCACTCCCATACAGATGCGATTCCTGGAGGGATCTGGGCTCCATCTTCTTGTCCCTGTTCTAGTTCCCCAGGCCTATGACGTGAGGGGCCCATGTGTAAACCCTGGCTCACTCTCAATGCTCATTTCTTCACCTCTTGTGAAAGTTGTTGCAAATCCTTTTGGAAACCAGGTGGGAGGGTCTATATATACATTGGCTGTACTATGTTTATCAGAGCTTGTGTATCTTCATGCCCAGGGCAGCCAGCTTCTCCTGGAGGTTACAGAGGCTCAGCGAGACTCTGACCCCTCCTGAGGCCACCAGAGAGTGAGGCAGAGCCAGGGAAGCCCAGAAACCCAGGTGTCCTGCCCCTAGTCCCTACCCCCAGCTGAGGCTCTGCCCAGCCCCAATGAGCCACCTGCCAAGCCAGGTTTAGCTGCAGCCACCCCCTCTGTCCTCGAAGAAGCCATGGGCTGCTCTATTCCTGTTCTGGGCCAGCCTTATTGGGCACTTGAGTTGGGGAGGCAGCAGCAGCTGCAAGCTCTGGTTGTGGATGGGGGAGTTGCTCTGTGAACTAGCCTAGGAAATTCTTTCTTGTCTGCCTCCCAAACCCTCCATAGCTCCCTATTCCCACAACATCCAAGGAAAAGGAGGCACAGCATGAACTTGACAGCAGGGCCTGTCAAGTTGTTCTCCACTTGAAAGCAGGCTTGACCCCTCTGGGTTGTTCTCCACAGGGCTTTGCCCATGGCACACTTTATCTGAGCACCTTCTATGTGCCACGTTGTGTTCTAGAACCAGAGCTGTAGCAGGGCTCAGACAGACCTGGACCTGCTCAGCCAGGGTGTCAGGCAGGGAGGAGGCACTCACCTTCGCGGAAAGCCGTGCTCCCCCCATTCTTCCAGCATCACCCCATGATCACTCCCTAAGGAGAAGCAGTGAACTCTAAGTTAATTAGCAAAGTCATTTAAACTAGTTAAGCTTAATTACCATTAAATGATTACATTTAATTAATTAAATTTTTTACATTTGAATTTAAAAGCCCCTGGGGCAGGCAGGGATTTCATGCCACCCAAGAGAACAAGGGGTTGAAGAACAGATGGCATGGGCCCTGCAGGCCATGGCAGAGAGGCTGAACTTCATATTCAGGGCAAAAGTCACTGGAGGGCTGTGAGCCGGGGAGAGATGTCATCTGATTGCATTAAGAACAACAGCAGCAGCAAGATCATGCCTGTTTGCCCTTAAAGCCCTACTCCTTGCCTCTTCAGCCCCCACTGTCCCCAGTCCTTGGTTCAGACAACCTTGAATTTGACACTTTCACCCCAGGTTGTATGACCTTGAAGATGTCACTGCACCTCTCAGAGACTCAGTTTCCTCATCTGCAAATTGGGGCAGGATCTGGCAGGATTGCAGGTGGTTTCAACAGAACCCTGCAGCATGGAACAGGCTGGCACACAGTAGGTACTCCATGAATAATGCTGTCCCCCTGGTCCCTGCCTCCACTACCTCCTCTTGGGCCAAACCCAAGTTTATTTTGCTTCCTATAGTCGCCTTCAACTACAATCTGTCCCCATAGGGTCCCTCAGGATGCACATCCATGGCAGAGCTGGGCTTGCCCTTAAACCTTGGGCTAGGAGGCTGGAGGCATCTGTCCTGGGACTCTGAGATTTCACAGGCTGTGCTTGTAAGTGGGCACAGACCTGCCATCTTGGAGTCCTGGAGCCCTGATTGGAGCTAGGGCAGAGCCTGGCCAGGTACCCAGATCCCCTCTTGGGGCCCACTTGGTCCCTTCTGTCTGTGGATGACTTTCAGCAAGTCACCACGTCCCTCACGGTTTGGTTGCTGTGAAGTGGAGCGGAGGGGTCAAGGTTGCTTGCGTGAGTGCAAAGCCAGCCAGCTGAGGCTGGTGTTCCTCAGGAGCATCCGTCCAGCTGAGAGAGGAGACCTGGAAGTGTATATCCTGTGCCATCTCCAAGGGATGGAGCTCCAGTTGCACCCAGCGGTAGCTCTGTTGATGACATGGCCTTGGTTGGCTCTTCCCTGTCTCACTTCTCCACTTCCCTATGGGTATTTCCTAGGATTTACTTGAGTCCAGAGCTTCTCAGTGTCTGAGAGTGTACTGGGAGAACCCAAGGAGACAGTGCCTCTGGGAATCATGGTGGAGAGAACAGGACCTGACGACGAAGTGCTCGGCAAACGACGCCTGATGTTACAGGGATCCTTGCTACCCCACTGGACCACGCCCTCAACACCAGCGCTGGTAGTTCCCCACAGAGTCTGAGGTCTTCTTCCCCCAGCTTCTCTCACACCTTTAGACTTCTCTGTGGCACTGCTTTCTCCTCTCCTCACCATCTCAGCTTTTCCCTCCTGTTAGCTGTGTGGCCCTGGGCAAGTCACTGCACCTCTCTGATTCTCCACATTCTCAGTCCCATGGCTGGGACTTGACACCCTCTCTGGGCAAATGCCAGCATGCTTTGCTAAGCAGTCCTATCCCAGGTCTTGTGGTGTCTGCCAGAAATCTCCGGGAGGCAGAGGATGAAGGCCTGGGCGTTAGTGTGCCTGGTTGGAGCTCCTGGGGATGAAGGCTGCTGGGGTGGTGGTATTGCAATCCCAGTTGAAGGTCCTGGGGAGGTGTTTGTGGGGCTGTCAGTCATTCATCTTGTTAGGCCAAGGTGTGAGGAGGTGGGCCGAGGTGGGTGGGGGAGGTTGACAGGTGTGGAAATCACAGAGGGCCTGGAAAGCTGCTGCGAAGAGTCCGGGACTCCTGGGCATAGAGTAATGTTGGTGCCTTGACCAGAACCTACAGACCTCCTTACTGGGACAAGCCAGCTCCCCGCCTGCTCTGTGCTGTGCTGCTAACCCTTGCATCTCAAACCTGCTTCTGCTAACCCTTGCATCTCAAACCTGCTTCAGGGAAGTATGCAGCAGGAAAGCCTAGCCCTTTGCCTTAAGGCAGGACAAACTCAGGGGCATAATTTGTGCTGCAGAGCTCCCTTGGGCTCAGGCCACGGCAGGGATGGAAATTGAAGAAACCCTTGCTTGTCTTCTCCTTTTTCCCTGGCTCCCTCGCTGGTTTCAGCTGGGAGAAACTCCCTAGGGAAACATTTGCACCTGAATCCTGCTCTCAGGCTCGGCTTCTGGGAGAACCTGACATGAGACAACCTGCTGGCCCTGGGCACCATAGGCGGGTTTTAATAGAATAAGTTTATTGGTTAGAATGCAGTCTTGGTTACTTATTAAAAAACAAAACCGGCCGAGCGTAGTGTTTCATGCCTGTAATCCCAGCACTTTGGGAGGCTGAGGTGAGCGGATCACTTGAGGTCAGGAGTTCGAGACCAGCCTGGCCAACATGACGAAACCCCGTCTCTACTAAAAAATACAAAAATTAGCCAAGCGTGGTGGCCGGCGCCTGTAATCCCAGCTACTCGGGAGGCTGAGGCAGGGAGAATAGCTTGAATCCGGAGGCGGAGGTTGCAGTGAGCCCAGATAGCGCCACTGCACTCCAGCCTGGGTGACCCAGCGAGACTCCGTCTCGAAAAACAAACAAACAAACACCAAAACCCAAGTTAATGATGGTTTAAACAAGGTAGACGATTATTCGCTCCTGTAGCAGTCAGTGGTTCACGGTGGCGACGGCGGGCTGGGTTCCATCCCTTTTCGCCCTGCGGGGTGTGGGTTCATCCACTTCCTCGCGCCGCTCGCACCCCATTGGCAGTATTGGGTCACATGGCCAGCCGTGGCCGCAAGGGAGGTTGGGAAATGTAGTCTTCATAAGGGAGCCAGTCGCTCCTGGGACAGTGGGGTCCACGGCTGTGAGAGGGGAATAGAGGTGGGGGCTGTCATTCCGTCTGCAGGGAGGGAGCACAAACTTTAAAGCGGGGACAAGATTCTTTTAGAAAGAATGGTCTTCGTGTAAGAAAATATGCAGAGGATTCTGTGTCTGTGGAAAGGGAGCTCTTGCCGGGGATGCGGGAAGATGTTTCTGGAGGTGCCCGGCCCAGGGCGTCCTGGGGCAAGGAGTGGCCAGGCAGGTCCTGTGAGGACCCTCCTAGGGAAACCCGACCTTCTTCCATCTTCAGGGAAAGTGGACACAGGCAGCAGCCTGGGAGGGGCGTCGGAGGTGGGGAAAAGGAGCGGGTGTAGACGGAGCCCTCCAGGCGGGCAGGGACAAGTAGAAAACGACAAAGCTAGGTCGCGAGTGTAACGACACGGAACATGGCAGCAGTGGGGTGAAGGACCCTAGGCCTCCTGGGAACTTCCGGGGCAGTTTGAGAAAGCCAGGTTCCCCCAGGAGGGGTTAGGGGCGTTTCCATTTTAAATATTAGCGGGGTGTCCCTGGAGGCTGATAACTGGCTTCCGTCCATTTCCCACACGTGTTTGCAAAACGAATGTGTCAGATGTGCAGATGCGCATCCAAGGCGCCCCAGCATAGTCTGCGGCCTTCTGCCCCGTGGTTACCGTTTTCCGTGGCTTCCCCGAGACACTCCCCGCCCTGGACGCGGCCTCTGACTCCAGCGTCCACTCCAGTAAATAGCCCCGATGTGGACACCTTGCGCAGGCAGCTTTGTTGGCATTTCAGATTTGAGATGATTTCCTCGGGCATGATTCCCAGAAGAGAAGTCGGGTAGGGGAAGTGCATTTGCCTGTAAGGGCCGTGGTTGGTACAGCCAAATGTCTGCCTGGTCCAGTGGTGCCAATGTACCCGACCACCTGCAGAGCACAGGCAAAACCTTCCTCGGGGAAGGGTGGGATAGTTTGGTTTCATCTCTTTCCCAGATTTTTAAAGTACTGTTGAAGATACTAAGCAATTCAAAAAGTATTTTTACCTATAATCCCGTCTGCTAGCATGTTGATTTATATCCTTCTAGCCTTTTTTCTAAATATAAATTTTTTATTGTGTGAAAATTTACATACATGAGCCTTTTGTTATGAAAAGTTAAGACATACACAGAAACAGAGAGTCACATAAGGAACCTTCAGGAAGCCAGCACCAGCTGCAGCAGTGATACCCGCACACAGTTCTGTCTCATCTCTACCCTCAGCTACTTCCCCTCCCAAATTATCTAAACATTCATTCCATTCATCCCAGACACAGTATAATTTAATTCACAGATATTTCAGAGCATAGCTCTGCATGATTAGGATCTTAAAAAATGATAATATCAGTCTTTAGTATTTGCACAAGTAACAACCATCCCTTAATATCAGCAACCATCCGGTCTCTGTTCAAATTTCCAAATGTCTCATAAATAATAGAATTAACAAAATAATGGTTTGATTTGGTATCTGAATAAGACCCCGCGTCTCGACTGGCTGATGGATTGCCTTGGTGTCTTTCATTTAGTGGTTGCCCCTCCCTGTTTTATTCCTCATAATTTATTTGTTGAAGAAACTGGGTTGTTAGATTGTAGAGTTTCCCGTAGTCTGTATTTCCAGTAAATCGGTAGCTGGTCTAGTGACTTGACCAGATCAGGTTGGACTTTTTTTTTTTTTCGGCAAGAACACTTGGTGCAGAGTTCTGTGCTCTTCTGTTGGGAGGCAGTGTTCTGTCCTCTCTTTGTGGTATTAGCAGCTACTGACGCTCAGTGCCTGGACTCATTAATTTATTAGTGGTTGCAAATAAATTTAAAACAAATTAGTGGTTGCATAACGGTGATATTCTGTCATTCCTTCATGTATTTGCTGAAATGTTTCTATAGAGAGAAACTTCCCCTCAACCAAACTTCTGCTATTTGGCTACCTGGTGGTACAGTTTATAAAGTGATATATGCTTGATCTGGTTCCTCTAACAGTTTTCTAAATTAAATTGTTCTTCCAACGGTGATCAAGTAGGGATAAAAAATAAGTACAAACTTGTGAGTTCAAAGACATTTTCTGTGTTTTAATTGATTGCATTATTGCCCTTATTGAAGTTCAAATTGTCCCATCTTTCAAGCTGGCTCTTGAGTACTTTGGACATGACCCCATTGGTCTTTGAGAATGTACTTGCTCTCTGGTTTGGCAAGATGCTGCAGGTTTATTGTGTGCATTTACTGCTCTAGACCTGGAGTCAGCCATTTCTCCCGGGAGCCCTAGTTCCTTTTAGTGAGAAATGGCTCCACAACCTTTGTCAAAATAGCATGTAAAACAAAATATAAAAAAAGGAAAATAGAATTAAAAAAAAACCACAACTTGGGTACCAGGGGTGCACAGTGCTGCTGTGGTCAGTACTTCCTCGTCCTCCTCTTCCTCTTCCTCTTCTTTTTTGAGACAGTCTCCCTCTGTTGTCCAGGTTGGAGTGCAGTGGCATGATCTCCGCTTACTGCAACCTCTGCCTCTCGGATTCCAACGATTCTCTGGCCTCAACCTCCCGAGTAGCTGGGATTACAGGTGTGCAGTACCACACCTGGCTAAGTTTTGTTTTGTTAGTGGAGATGGAGTTTTACCATGTCGGCCTGGCTGGTCTTGAATTCCTGACCTCAAGTGATCTGCCCACCTGGGCCTCTCAAAGTGTTGGGATTACAGGATTGAGCCACCACACCCAGCCTGTGGCCAGTATTTCTACATCATTAAATCATAATGATACTTCCTATTCAAATTTAGGACCGCAGGGCTTTCACTTAACTTCTATCATTTATTTGTATTCATTTTCTCTAGGAAAGAATCTGGTTCTGAATGACACACATTAATAGAGTAAGAAAACCATTTGCATGAAGCCACTGTACACACACAATGATATCAGAATAATACCAGCACCATCATCAGCATAATGCAATGATTGCAACAGTTTAAAATGATTTTTTCTTTTTGTCTTTAGGGCATATTGCACTAGAAATGTATAGTCAAATTATGGTATTTTAAAGTTCCTTGGAATACTTCCTCTCAATATGGTTGTAAAACGTGTATACACAGGCCGGGCACGGTGGCTCACACCTGTAATCCCAGCACTTTGGGAGGCTGAGGCAGATGGATCACGAGGTCAGGAGTTTGAGACCAGCTTGGCCAATATGGTGACATCCCGTCTCTACCAAAAATACAAAAATTAGCCGGGCGTGGTGGCTCGTGCCTGTAGTCCCAGCTATTCAGGAGACTGAGGCAGAATAATTGCTTGAACCTAGGAGGTGGAGGTTGCAGTGAGCTGAGATGGTGCCACTGTACTCCAGACTGGGTGACAGAGCAAGGCTCCATCTCAAAAAAAAAAAAAAAAAACGTGTATACAGAGGTTCGTTTGTTCCCTTTTGCTTTCAATGTTTAGGGGATTTGTAAAATTTTTATAATTATAGGACACACTTACATGTTTCTAAAATCAAATCTACAGAATGAATTATATTCAGAGAAGCCTAACTTTCTTTCTGCCCCACCCTGTCCCCACTCTTCCCCATATGTAACCATTATACACAATATACAGTTTATCCTTCATGGCATTTGTAAAACATGGCCACAAATCCTTGGATAGTCATCCCATTAAGAGATGTCGTCTATGTCCCTCTGCTTGCATCTGGAGGATTTGTGACGCTTTAGCTAACAGTGTGGCAGAAATGATGCTCAGAGACTTCTGAGGTGGGTTGTAAAATGCCTTAGAGCCTCCACCCAGCTCACCTGGGGCATTCATGCTTGGAGCCCCCTGAGCCATCACGTGAAGAAGTCCAGTCACTCCAAGACCCCTTTTTGGAGAGGCCGCGTGTGGGCACCTGGGTCCATCCACTGAGCCCAGCCTTCCAGATGTCCCACCAAACACTGCTGTGTGAGTGAAGCCATCATGGAGCCTCCAGATCAGCCCATCTTCCAACTGGTTGTCAGTGAGTGATCTCCATCAATGTCACATGGGAAAGAAAAACCACCCAGCCAGCCCTGCCTGAATAATAATCCTGACCCAAATAATCATTTATGCAATAAAATGATTGTTCGGACCCACCAAAAAGGTAGTTTGTTATGCTGCTTCAGGTAATTAGAACACCCTTCCTTTTCCATTTTTAATATAAGCTGGTTCATATATGTGTGTATCCTGTCTCTGTATTAGGTAAATGGTAGCATATTAGAGTCACTTCCCTACCTCACACTTTTCACTAGACAATATGTTCTGGCCATCACTCCAGAGAGATTTTATTTTATCTTATTTTATTTATTTTTATTTGAGACAAGGTCTTGTTCTGTCACCCAGGCTGGAGTATAGTGGTGTGATCATAGCTTATTGCAGCCTCAACCCCCTGGGCTCAAACAATCCCTCCTGAGCCTCCTGAGTAGCTGGGACCACAGGTGTGCACCATTGCACTGGGCTAATTTTTTTTTTTTTAATATAGAGTTTTCCAATGTTGCCCAGGCTGGTCTCAAACTCCTGGGCTCAAGCAATCCTCCTGCCTTGGCCCCCCAAAGCATTGGGATTACAGGTGTGAGCCTCCATCTCAGCCTCCAGAGAAATTTTAAAGGACAGGTTTGAATTTTGTTTTGTTAGCGAATATAGAAATCTTTTTTCTGCTAATAGGTGAATTAAGACCATATAATCAGTATGTTTAACCTCAGTTCTGTCATATTGTTTTATGTTACATTTATACTTACGTAAATATTTTAAACAAATTGTTTTTCAGTGTGGCTTTTATTTTTCTCTATCTCTTATTGTTTTTTTTTTGGTACTAAGGAAGGGTTGTATTTTTGCTGAAATGATTACCTTTATACTAATATCTGCACATAATGCTTTCAGTTCCCTCTTTTTTGTCTGTTGGTTTCCTACTATGAACAATATTGAAATTTGCTAGTATCCTCTTCACTTTTCTTTCTCTCCCACAGCACCTGATTTGAATTAATATCCTTTTACTCCTAGTTATTAACTATAAGGCACTCAACAAGCTTATTCTACTTTTCATATGCTCTTCCCATTTTCCCTCAAATATCTCATAATTTTACTGTAACAGCTGTACTTTATTCCTTACAACCATTGTTTACTCCTAATCGTACAAGTAAGTATATGCTGCATATGTTGAATACTCACCATCAGACCTTATGTTTATGTTTCTCTAGTCACTTTGGTTGCCTGACGCTTGTTTTCTAATAGGGTCCTCAGTAGGTGCTCCCAGGAATAATACTCTTGGAGTTCTTGCATGTTGATAATTGTTTATGGCCCTTATACTTGAACATCAGTTTGGCTGGAGGCATATCTTTCTTGGATTGTACTTTACCCCTTTAATAATGTGGCCATACTAGTCCTTTGTCTTCTGGCATGAAGTATTGATGTAGGTAAGTCTGATGACAATCTGATTTTCCTGATAAGTGACTTAATCTTTTTCTTTCTCTTTTTTCTTTTTGTCATGCCGTCTTGTCTAAGAGTGACTTGATCTTTTCCCAGATTCTCAATGGCATCCATAGAATATGTCATAGAATATGATTCTCTGTTGGATGTGCCGGGTCACTTTTTTTTTAGGTACACAATGTTGTTTCAAGTTTTTATCTATCTCAGGGAAGTGTTTTTAAATTGTAGTGTTCATTCTTTCTTTGATTATCTAGCTTTGGTTTTCTTTTTCAGCAGCTACTATTACACATATGTTAGATCATTTGCCTGTCATCTACATAGTCACTTTCTCTCAATCCTAGTTATCTGTCTTCCATTTTTTTGTTTTAGAAATGTTCATCATTTTATCTTCTTTGTGTTCATTTGGTCTTGTGTTCCTTTTAGTTTAGTCGTCATTCTGAAATAGAGTTTTTCTTTTATTTCTAATTATTTCTTCAGTTCTAGCACACCTTTCCTGAAGTCTTCCAAATTTTGTTATTCTTTCATAACTTTTGTTACTTTCTTAACTTCTGTTGGCTCATTTTTAAATGAGTTTCTACACTTTGGGGCATGTATTTTGGGGCATGTGTTTCTGGAATGCCTTCATTATCTGTGGGGGCATCATTCATCATTCTCATTTTTCTTACAATAATTTTGTATGGGGTTGAACCACAATCATTTTGTGTTGCTCATTTTTTAATGAAATGAGTTTTCTAAACTCTGGAGAAGAGGGTAGGTCAGAGTCACTTTTCTAACTTTGCGGCTCTATAGTTTCCTCTTCTGTTGTTTTTGTGAAGTGTTAAAAAATAGGATCTTGTACTTTATTTTATACCCCTTTTCCTTTCTACCTAAACCTTTTCTCCCTTCCTCCCTCCCTCCCTCTCTTGCTCTTTCTTTCTTTCATTTCTTGTTTTTGGTTCTTGTTGTCTCTGTTCTGCCTATTTTAGATTCTACTCTCAGCCAGTTCTTTTTTTTTTTTTTTTTTTGACAGTGTCTCACTCTGTCGCCCAGGCTTGAATGCAGTGGCATGATCACAGCTCACTGCAGCCTTGACCTCCTGGGCTCAAGTGATCCTCCTTCATCAGCCTCCCAAATAGCTAGGATTACAGGTGTGTGCCACCATGCCCAGTTAATTTTTGTGTTTTCTGTAGAGACAAGGTTTTGCCATGCTGGTCTCAAACTCCTGAGCTCAAGCAATCTGGCCACCTTGGCCTCCCAAAGTTCTGGGATTACAGGCGTGAGCCACCATACCCTGCCTAATCTTAGCTAGTTCTCAGTGTGGGCCCTGCCCTGGAAGGGAGTTTTAATTTATTAGCACTGTTCCAGCCCCTCTGACCTTTCTATGAACCCCTTGTAATCACCATGAGTGGGGTGTGTAGCAAGACCCCCCAGTCTCAGCAATGACTGTCACTTCCAGTTGGAAGCAATTAAGACCTGGTGTGCCTCCTCCCTCTTTTTCTTTTACTGCTGTGGTGATCTCCAAAGACACAGTGGCATCTAAGGTAGAGGGAGCCTTGATCCTCCATCATCCCTATAAGGCACACAGAATAGACTGGAGGCAACTAGATCAGAATCCTACTAGATGTTTAAAGGGAATGTGATTCCAGAGAAATCCCATGCCTGGCTTACAAAAGCCTTTGATGACTTGAAACTTACAAAGGGATTAAATGACATTAGGACCTTTGCCCTTCTAGGAGACAGGCAGTGGACTGAGAAAGAGGGAAATCTCACCCCAGATAGGGATAAGAAGAAAAAGGAAACAGGCAGAAAGAGAACAACCCAAAAGGCAGAATGAAGGGCCCTGGAGGACACTGGACAAGGGAGTTTCTCCCCTGAGAAGCATCAGGGCCTGATGAAAGGTCCATCCCCATCCTCAAGGTAGGGGCTGCCCACAGAGTGACCGGTGGGCTCTCAAAGTCACTATGAATCTTGACATGTCTGCACAGGCTCTAGGTGGGAAGGATGCCCGTGGTATCCACCGGAGTATACTGGGGGGTGTGGAGAAGGGTAAATAACTTGTCATTGTAGTTGAGAAGGCCCTGGACAAGAGGACCCTCACAGACATAGACCTGCACATCACCCTGAGCTGGAGGCAGTGCTGGGTGGGACAGGTTTCTTCCCCTTAGGGAAGAGGGGTGTGTTCTCTGTATAGGAAAAATGGAGCAAGAGTTATCTGGTGACTGTAAGGAAATATTACAGCAGAGATAACCAGCACTCGCTACATATCCATGGTCTCCTTCCTTTCCCAGCCTCCCTGCCTGTTGAGTTGAGGCCACATGACTCATCCTGGCAGATGGCAGACACAGCGGGGACCTGCATCAACTGCAGTGGAGACAGTTAAGAGTTGGGGCCTTCTCACATCCTCCTCACTTGTTGGCAGTAACTGTGGAAGTCACGTGTTGAGAGGATGGAACCACAGGATGGATGCTGCTTGGATGCCAGCGTCACTGTGTGGAGCAGAGCTGCCTTAGACATTACCCAATTTATCTTAAACTGGGACATGATGAGGAAATGAACCTTAGTTTGCTTAAGCCATCAAGATTGAGGGGTTTTGTTACCACAGCTTGTCTTAATCTGTCCTGACTAACACAGGTGTATACTTCTTTTTTACACAAAATTGAGACCCTACCAATCATGTTATTTTATTTTATTTTATTTTATTTTATTTTATTTTATTTTATTTTATTTTTGAGATGAAGTCTCACTCTTGTCCCCCAGGCTGGAGTGCAATGGTGCTATCTTGGCTCACTGCAACCTCTGCTTCCCGGGTTCAAGCGATTCTTCTGCCTCAGACTCCCCAGTAGCTGGGATTACAGGCGGCTGCCACCACGTCTGGCTAATTTTTGTATTTTTAGTAGAGATGGGGTTTCACCATGTTGGCCAGCCTGGTCTCGAACTCCTGACCTCAGGTGATCCACCTGCCTCGGCCTCCCAAAGTGCTGGGATTACAGGCGTGAGCCACTGTGCCCAGCCCAAACATGTTATTTTATAACATGCTTTTAAAAACTGTTAAAGAATCAGCTTAATTGAGGCATAATTTATAGACTTTAGAATTCACCGACTAGAAGTGTCAGTTTGATAAATGGAGACAGCTGTGTAACCCCTGCCTAGGACCCTTCCTTCACAACCCAGAGACCTCATCTGCACATTTGTGGTTGACTTCCATTCCCACCTCATCCCTCCCACACCCTCCCTAAACATGGATTTGTTTTCTGTCACTAGAGTTTTACCTTTTCCAGAATGCCATATAAATGGAACATAATGCTTTTGAGATTGAGCCAAAGGTCCACTCCTTTTTATTGCTGAGTCATATTTCATGGTATGGATGTGCCATGGTTTGTTTATTGCCCATTCAGCAGTTGAGGGACGCTTGGGTTCTTTCCAGTTTTGGGCTATTGTGGATTAAGACGCTATGAACATTTGTGTACAAGTTTTGTGTGATCACATGTTTTCATTTCTCTTGGGTAAATAGCTGAGAACAGAATTTCTGGGTTCTGTGATAAATGTAGATTCGACTTTAGAAAAGGCTGCCAAAATGTTTTCCAGAGTGGCTGTACCATGTTTCATTCTAATCAGCAATCTATCAGAGTACCACCTTCTTCTTCAGGAAGCTATGACAACATCATTATTTCGCAACTTAAGGAAAGACTTTTTTTTTCCTTTTTTTTCTTTTTTTTTTTTTGAGACGGAGTCTCACGCTGTCGCCCAGTCTGGAGTGCAGTGGCACAATCTCGGCTCACTGCAACCTCCGCCTCCTGGGTTCAGCCATTCTCCTGCCTCAGCCTCCCCAGTAGCTGGGACTACAGGCACCCGCCACCATGCCCAGCTAATTTTTTGTACTTTTAGTGGAGACAGGGTTTCACCGTGTTAGCCGGGATGGTCTCAATCTCCTGACCCTGTGATCCGCCCGCCTCGGCCTCCCAAAATGCTGGGATTATAGGCGTGAGCCACCGCTCCAGGCCGGAAAGATTTTTTTTGGAACATGATTTCAATAGTTTGGATAGTTTAAACCATGCCATACTGTTTCACATTTAGGTCACTTCCATTTTGTTCCCTGGTTTGAGGTGTGACTGTGAAGGGCATCTTGTAAAGGAATTTTAGTGCACATCTCGGACTATTTCCTGAAGCAAAATTCCTAAAAATGCGGGTACTAGGTTAAAGGGTGAGCTTTTCTTTCACCTTTTGATATACATTGCCCTCTTAAACTGTTGAACCAACTTCCATTAGAACCAGAGTGAGGGGCTTGTCACCCCTTTCCTGTCTGATTTGGAAAGGGCCTCGTCACATAGTAAGGATATTCATCTTTCCAGTGCCTTATTTTCAGTT
Organism: Pan paniscus; assembly: GCF_029289425.2. Taxonomy (NCBI): domain Eukaryota; kingdom Metazoa; phylum Chordata; class Mammalia; order Primates; family Hominidae; genus Pan; species Pan paniscus. Next base: position 44,814,126 of record NC_073268.2, on the reverse strand, counting down.
TTTGTTTTGCCCATCCTACTCTGCTTCAGGTGTTTTTTAATCCACAGGCTTTTTAAGTTATTTTGTCCTCAAATGTGTCAGTCTATTCTTTTGCGGCTTGTCTTTGGTGATATGCTTGGACAGGGCTTCCTCATCTGAAGACCCTGAAAACAGTCACTTAAACTGCTTTAATTTATTTATTTATTTATTTATTTATTTATTTATTTATTTATTTTGAGATGGGGTCTCGCTCTGTTGCCCAGGCTGGAGTGCAGTGGCGCGATGTCGGCTCACTGCAAGCTCTGCCTCCCGGGTTCATGCCATTCTCCTGTCTCAGCCTCTCAAGTAGCTGGGACTACAGGTGCCCGCCACCACACCCAGCTAATTTTTTGTATTTTTAGTACAGGCGGGGTTTCACCGTGTTAGTCAGGATGGTCTTGATCTCCTGACCTCGTGATCCACCCGCCTCGGCCTTCCAAAGTGCTGGGATTACAGGCATAAGCCACCGCGCCTGGCCTAAACTGCTTTATTTTTTTTAAGACTTTGAACTTTACATTTGGCACTGTATGTATTTATTTGTAACTGTTAAGTGTATGAGACACACCAAAGAGAACATGGCACACATGCAAGTTTAACAGATAATAACAAAAATGCTCACCCCAAGATACCCAGGCAGAAGAGGAAGCCACAGAAGAGATTTAGTGTTTTCTTTGTTACATTTATGTAGAGGTTAAAACCAAGTAAAATTGAACTATATATTGTTTAAGAATACACCTTCAGAACTGTAAAAAGCAAGGGAGTTTTTTTGAGAAGAGAGGGAGATGAAGCTGGGTGGGGACACTCGGGGCCTCCACGGGACTGGAATGCTGTTTCTTCAGGCGGGTGGGCCTATTGGAGTCATTCTGGTCTAAACTGTATCCCGTCATTTTACAAACTCTTTGAATATGTATCTTTCTCTGTGGGTATAGAAAAACCCAAACCAAAGTGCTTTTTCTATCCTATCACTCAACAATCAACACAACACGCTGACCAAATGTGGGAGGATTGTTCCCCACCAGCAAGCAAGCACTTCTGCAGCAGACACCAGCTGGGTTCTGACACCATCGATCTGAAGACAACATCGGACCACAGGGTGAGGAGGAGACACAGCAGAGACCCCTCTTAAGGGGACACCAGCACTGCCACCCTACCCCACACAAGGAGATAAAGGAAAATCTTGAGTCCTTTCAGGGGATCTTCCAGGTACCCAGCTAGGCCTGAGAAGTAAATGAGCAACTTGATAAGCAAGAAGGTAATAGTAACATAAAACAATAGCCAAGGAAGTTAGAGTCAGATGTTTGGTTAACTATAGAAACTGAAGATAAGATCTTCACGTATGTCCCTGAGTTGTTTTTCAGCACCACACTCTAACCAACTGAGCTAACCGGCCACTGCCCCTGAGCTTTTCAAAAACCTGGACCCCCACCACATGGAGTCTGCTGGCACATAGACTCCAGATAACAGGGAGCTAAGCACCGAACTCTGACCTCTTGCTGTTCTTTGATCTACATTTCTTCCTGAGGGGCCTGGAAGAAGCCACACCCACAGGCCAGACCTTAACATTCCTTTCTGCTGACCCCAAGTTTTTAGACAAAGCCTAGATTCCTTAATCAATGGCAAATCAGAGAGTCTTTGAATCTACCTATGACCCAGAAGTGCACCCACTTCAAGACATCCCACGTTTTTAGGCCAAACCAATGTGTAGCCCCTGTATATTGATTTATGATTGTACTCGAAACTTCTGCTTTCCTGAAATGTACCCCTGTCTTTGAGAGGCCTTGTTTGTAAGCCACTGGGGAGGTTGGGTCTCAAGTGTGAGCTGTCTCCATTCTCCTTGCTTGGTGCCCTGCAAATAAATGCCCTCTCTTCTCCTGCTGCAAAACCTCAGTGTGGATGTTTGGCTTTACTGCACTTGGCAAGCAGACCCCAGTCCAGTGTGGTAGCAAGGGCTCAGTCCCCCAGACTGCTCCCCAACTTCCAATGTCAATCAAAAGCCCCAGGTTGTTTCACCTGTGCTTCTGGCCAACCAGCTAGAAATTGGGGTTCCCATGGCCACATCCTTGGGTTTAACTTGCTAGAGTGGCTCACGGAACTTAGGGAGACACTTACATATATTTACGGGTTTATCACAAGAGATATGACAAAAGAGACAGCTGAAGGGATGCATAGGGTAAGTTATGGGGAAGGGGTGTGGAACTTCCATGCCCTCCCTGAGGAGCACCGCCCTCTGGGAACTTTCATGTGTTCAGCTCCCTGAATCTGTCCCTTTATGTTGTTATGGAGGCTTCATTATGGAGATATGATTGATTGTAATATGATATGATTGCAATGTCACTGGTGATCAATTTAACCGTCAGTCTCTCTCCTCTTCCCAGGAATGATCCTGCCTTGGTCTTTCCTCTGACCAGCCCTATCCTGAAGCTACTTAGGGGCTGCCAGCCCTCAGTGAATCATTCACATGCAAGAAGACATCACTTTGGAGATTCCAAGGATTTGAGGAGTTGTATGCCAGAAAAAGGGAAGAAGACCAAATGTATATTTAACAATATCACAGTTCCACATAGCATTTAAGCAAATTTTTAATTGTGGTAAGATACACATAATATAAAATCTACCATCTTAACCATTTTTAAGTGCACAGTTCAATGGCATTAAGTGCGTTCACATTGTTGTGCATGCAGTCATCACCACCATCCGTCTCCAGAATTCTTTTCATCTTGCAAAACTGAAACTCTGTCCTCATTAAACAACTTCTCATCTCTCCCCCATCCCTGGGCAACCACCATTCTACTCTCTGTCTCTCTGAATTTGACAAGTTGAGGACCTCATATAGGTGGAGTCATGTTTGTCCTTTCATGCCTTAGCGTAATGTCCTCAAGGTTCACCATGTGGCAGCACGTATCAGAGTGTTCTTCCTTTTTAAGGCTGAATCTTATTCCACCGTGGGTATCAACCACATCTTATTCATTCATCTGTCAATGGGCTTTGCATAGAATTAAAATTTTCCTCCTTGCATCTCCATTTGACTCCTCAATTGTCCAGGAAGGTACATGGGTGTGTGGTGTGAGGTCTGGGCAGGTGGTCTACTTTGATTTCTCCACTTCTGAGAGCCATGAGAAACTTGCTCCATTTCACAAGCTTTAGTATAAACCCTATTGTATAGGGCATGGTGAGGAGGCTGAAATAAAGCTATTCTTTTATTCACCAAATATCAATTGAGCCCCTGTTACTTGGTGTGCATATTTCTAAGGGCCTGGGGCACTCTCCGTGAAGACAGGTGTAGACCATGCCCTCACTGGTGCTGCGGGTTGGAATATAAAGACCAATTCTAAGGCAGAGGAGGGAGTGATCGCTTCCAGATTTGTGGGAGATGTTCAAGGAAGGCTTCCTGGGGGAGGCAGCCTTTGATCTGGGCCCTAACACATGGATAGACTGAACAGAAATGAGAAGGGGAGAATTTCACTAAGAGGGAAAAGTTCACCTAAAGGCCTAAGAGCCAAATGTGGGTATTGGTTTGTAGTTTTATCAGAGAGTATTCAGCTGCAGGTGACAGAATTCCTCAACTACAGTGGCTTAGTAATAAAGACATTGGATTCCTAGAAAGAAAACTGCAGAGGCAGTTAGTTCCATAGCTTGGTGGAGCTCCAGGTTCCTTCCATCCTGTGTGTGTTGGTTTTTGTTCTTAGGCTTTTTGCCTCATAGTTGCAAGATGGCTGCCTCAGCTCCAGTCATTGCATCATCTCACAGCCTTCAAAGGCTGGAGGCAAGGGGGCCAGCCAATGTGTTAAGAGTCTGCTCCTCTCACGTCTATCTCTTTATACCAGGAGGTCCATCTCTCTCAGCCTTCTCTTATGTTTCATCGTTGTTCAGAAGTACATCAGGAGGCAGCCACAGACCCCTCACTTGCCATGGGGAGTGGGATTCCCTGACTGGTCTGGCCCAGTCAGGATTCATCCTCCAGAGCTGAGCTGTGCAACAGAATTCTCTGTGTTGATGGGAATGTTCCAGATCTGTGCTGTCCAAATGACAGCCACCAGCCACAGGTGGCCATTTAGCATCCAGAATGTGACTCATTTGATGGAGGAGTGGAATTCTTACTAAAGGTCATTTTCATTTGTTTAAGTGTGAATGTGTGGTGAGAGGCTGCTGCAGAGGACAGCCCAGTTCTGGAGGTTGTGCCATTGGCCCCTGGCTGGATGAGGTCTGGCTTCTGTTAATGGGGAGAAGGGAGATGTCAGTTGAGGAGGTGACAAAGGCATGTGCCCAGGGTACCACCTGCAAGTAGATAAGGAACCTGTGTGTGTGTGTGTGTGTGTGTGTGTGTGTGTGTGTGTGTGTGTGTGTGTGTGTGTAGGGGGAGAGGCATTAGAGGAGGCCTGGGTGACCGCAGCACCTCCACTTTCTTCACCAGGAGGGGGAATTGGAGAGAACTCACCCCATGCATCCACCAGCATGCGGGCTCTTCAGTCCCACCCTGAGGGCTGCAGAAAGCTCGGCGCCCTCTCCAGGGTCTCCTGGGCCCCTCTGGCTCTGATTTTGTCTCCGCATCCGGGACCCTCTTTAGGTCTTCCCAGCTGAGGAGGAGGAACTGACACGACAGCAAATTCCAAAGTCCGTTCTTCCTCTCCTGAATCACACTCAGCCTGGCCAGCTCCCCGCTGGCCACAGGGTCAGGGCTGGAGGAGCCTCTTGCAGGCCTGGTGTCTGGGAAATGCTCCCATGAGCCTGCAGGGAGGGGCGTGTCAGCCCGTTTCATAGGCCAGGAAGGTGAGCTGGTCCCTCTGGCCGGGAGGTGGCCCCGGCCGGCCTGGCACTCCCAGCCTCCGGAGTCTGAGCTGGAGGCAGCCACAGGCCCTAGGCCGTAACTCAGGGCCAAGTCAATGGAAACATGGTTTGGGTGTATTTTTAACATTGCTGGCTGTGAGCTAAGAGGCTGGCTCTGGCATCTGTGTGGTCAGTGAAGATGAATGGCTCAGCTGCTGGGCAGCAGTGTTCAGCATTCCGGTTGAGCAGGCCTCCTGCCCACTATCCCCCTTGTCACTGATGGTTCGTATGGGAGGGGGAGAGGGGCAATGGGCAGGAAGCCAGTACCCCTCCTGCCAATGCCCCTCCTGTCTCTCCCTCCAGCACCTGGGCTGTGGAGAGAGGGTTCAGTTTGAACCCTGGCTCTGCCTCTTACCAGCTGTGTAACCTTGGGCCAGTTACTTTACTTCTCTGTGCCTCAGTTTCCTCACCTACAAAATGGGCATCCTAGCACTGTCTCCTGGGGCCGGTGTGAGCCCAGCATCTGCTCATGGCAAATACTCAAAAACAATGAACAACATTGGCACAGCCAGCTCCGGTCCACCAACTTTCTATACCAACCCACAATGAGCTCCACAATTATTGCCTGAGCAGCTACTATCACCTTCACCTTGTGTTTCGGAAACCAAGGCACAGAGAGGAAAGTAACCAGTGCGAGGCTCACATGTGGGGCTGGCAGGGAGCACAGATCTGAGCCCAGGAGCCCTCTTCCAGCAAAGCTGGCCTCTGGCGCCACGGCTGGGTCATTGGCTTCCGTGTTCCTGGGATGCTGGGTCCCACTGCCTGTGGAGGCCCCAGGCCCCTTGTCGCTTATCTACTGATCTCTGCCTCCACTCCTGCTTGTGAGCCTCAGGAGGGTGAGTGAGTGAGTTCGATGTTTGGCTGTTTATTCATTTACTCACCCACTCATCCCATCCGTGTCCACAGAGCCCCTTGGTGGGCGGACACTGCTCTGTGGATGCCACCATGCCCACAGCCCGCCCTCACCGAACTCAGTCTGGTGGAGCCAATAGACATCAAAGAAACAAGCAGCCACAATGACAGTCAAGGGGCACTCGTGGAGAGAAATGGGGGGCTTTCAGTCCTGGGCTGAGTGGTTTGGGAAGCCTTGCAGAGGAGGTGGGTTTTTTCTGGAACTAGGGGACAGACAGTAGGGACAACAAAGAAATTAACTTGGAGGGGCCTTGAGGCTGCATATGAGTTGGACCTGGTCTAGCAAGGAAAGAGGGAATGGTGCACCAGGCAGAAAGAATAGCAGTTGCAGAGGCATGAGTGGAAAATGCCGAGCCTGGTGTGGCTGGGACTGCAGGGTGCACAGGGGAAGCCAAGCCGGCTCTGACCTCCCCTCTGCTCCCTCCCCTCTGAAACCATCCAGGGCACAGCTGGCTTCCTGGGCAAAGGAGAAGCCTCCCTCCCTGTGGCTCCATCTCCGGGAGGAGGCTGATGCTGGCTGGCCCTTTTACACTTTCTGGTGGGGGCCAGGCTGCCAGGTGGATCAACGAACAGCCAGTGCAAAAATGTCAGGAGCAATTAGAAGATACCTGTGGTCTGAGCTTTATCTACAACAATATGTCTTTATTAATGATGCTTTTAATGATGCAACGGAAAGTGCTGGCAGAAACGGTCACAGCTACCCATCCTCTGGGGTTGCGCTTTTTTTTTTTTTTTTTTTTGAGATGGAGTCTCCCTCTGTTGCCCAGGCTGGAGTGCAGTGGCACAATCTCGGCTCACTGCAACCACCACCTCCCATGTTCAAGTGATTCTCCTGTCTCAGCCTCCTGAGTAGCTGGGATTACAGGCATGCGCCACCACACCAAGCTAATATTTTTGTATTTTTAGTAGAGATGGGTTTTCACCATGTTGGCCAGGCTGGTCTCAAACTCCTGACTTCAGGTGATCCACCCACCTCAGCCTCACAAAGTGCTAGGGTTACAGGCGTGAGCTGCTGTCCGGCCTGGGTATGTAATTTTTTTTGGGGGGGTGCAATGTCTTGCACTGTCACCAGGCTGGAGTACAGTGGCATGATCTCGGCTCACTGCAACCTCCACCTCCCGGATTCAAGCCATTCTCCTCCCTGAGCCTCCCGAGTAGCTGGGATTACAGGTACCCACCACCACACCCAGCTAATTGTTTGTATTTTCAGTAGACATGGGATTTCACCATGTTGGCCAGGATGGTCTTGATCTCCTGACTTCGTGATCTGCCCGCCTTGGCCTCCCAAAGTGCTGGGATTACAGGTGTGAGCCACCGCACCTGGCTGGGTGTGTACTTTTAATTCACTGCTGCAGCCCCTGATGGAGATGAGGGCTTGAGTTCTGCCCCCTTGAAAGCTCAATCTCCTCCCTGTGAAATGGGGTTTTGGTGTGTATCAGTTAGGTATTGTGCCATAACAAACATCTCCTAAACTCAGGGGTAGAAAACAACAACAATTTTAATTAGCTCATGGTTCTTTGTTGGGCTCAGCTGCTCTCAGCCACTTGGTCACTGTCTGTGGCCTCAGCTGGGACATGTGGGCCTGGTGCTTTAGGGGGCCTGTCACTCCCCAGTGGGCTAGCCCTGGCTGAGTCACTGGTGGCAGAGGAGTCCCGAACACAAGAGTGGAAGGGGCAAGGCCCCTTGACACCTAGTCTCTGAACTGGCACAGCATTGCTCTGCTTTCTACTGGCATGGCAATCACATGACTTGAGGGAGGGGAGACAGAGTCCTTTCTTCGTGGGAGATGCTGCAAATAACTTACAGCCATATTTGCAATTTAGATGTAGTGAAAGCAATCTTAAGTTATATCAATAACGTTTTCTGAGCACCGCCCCTTCCCCTGGCTCTGATATGCAGGCCTTATGCTGGGTAGTGCTGGGACCACAGGGAGAAATCTGACTTGGTGTCTCCTTCCCAGGAGCTCTGATGGAGGAGGCAGACACAGTCAGACAGGAGCGCATACAAGGTGCTAGAAGCCAATGGAAAGTTTGGCTTAACAGACTAAAGAGGTCGGCCGGGCGCAGTGGCTCATGCCTGTAATCCCAGCACTTTGGGAGGCCAAAATGGGCAGATCACCTGAGGTCAGGAGTTCCAGACCAGCCTGGCCAAGATGGTGAAACACTATCTCTACTAAAAATACAAAAATTACCCGGGTATGGTGGCGGCTGCCTGTAACCCCAGCTACTTAAGAGGCTGAGGCAGGAGAATCGCTGAACCCGGAAGGCAGAGATTGCAGTGAGCCAAGATTGCGCCACCGCACTCCAGCCTGGGAGACAAGAGTGAGACTCCATCTCCATAAAAAAAAAAGAGGTCATGGGGGTCACGGGGTGGTATGTATGTGGGGAATAAACTCTAAAGGGGTTGTGAAGTGTCCTGTGGCTGCAGGGGACTGGAGCTACCCTTGATTCTGCACTGATTCTTTCCCAGTGGTGTTCATGATGGTCTTGTTAGCTTTGTGTTGTTTGCTAAGGCTCAGAGTGGGTGAGGTTATGTGGCCTAACAAGCTCTCAGATTGGGATCCAAGTATGCCTGGACTTTGGCATCTGTCTTGAGCCAACTGGCTTTGACCCTGATGGATTCAGTAAGTGAGACACTCCCAGGTGAGCCAATGAGGCTCAGGTCCCAACACGGAGGTGTGTGTGTGCAGGTGAGCTTGGGGAGGCAGGTGGCTGAGGCTTGGGCACGGAGGCTGGACCAAACACAAATGCCTAAAGGGTTTCCAGGGGATACATTCTGGGATCCAGAGTCAGGACCTACTTTTTGGGAACCACTTGTTCCCCAGCCCCTGCTCTGCCCTGGCTTTGCCGCCCAGGGCTCATGAACTTTCCTTCCCTTCTGATGTGTTTGTCGCATGTCAGTCTTGCTGGGAAGAAAACAAAGGAGATGCATCCTTCAGCTTTTCCTTGTCACCTGGAGAGGAAGTCTCCAATGTCTTCCAGGGTGGGGTCTGCCCCAGAGGAAGCCACAGACACTGTGGGTGTCTTCTGGATGGCAGGAGTGACAATGGCAGCAGCAGCAGTCACAGGGACAGCAACGTTCGCCAGGCACTGTCCTGGCCTTACCTCTTTGAATCCTCATATTGTCCCCAAATAGGTGTTATTAAGCCTGTTTTGCAGATGAGGAAATCAAGGCACAGAAAGGTGAAATGGAATGCCCAAATTCACACAATGAGTAAAGATGTGGCCCTGGGAACGTCCGATGCCAGCAGCCCTGCTGTCTTCAGCAAGTTGGCAGCGTCAGGAGCCAGGACATCAAGCCCAGTGGGTACCAGGCTAACTGCTTTGTCTATGTCATGGCCCTGAATCTCCACAACCACCCCACCTAGGGCTGCTATCATCTACTGTCTTGGAGTTGGGGAAACTGGGGCACAGAGAGGCAAAGCAACCTGCCCAAGGTCACACAGCAGGTAGGCAGCAGAGCCAGGAATGGGTCACAGCAGTTGGGACTCTGAAGAGTCCTCGTTCTTAGCTGCTGGGCTGGGAACCCTCTGGGCTCCAGGCCCTGCCGGGAGAGCAGGGCTGCAAGAGGCCAGTGTGGGCATCTTTGGGATAGTCCCTGTGACAAAGTTCACTCTCTGAATCTTTGCTTCCTTGTAGTCCCTTCTGATGTGGCCAGAGGGAAGAGCAGAGATGCCATGGAGATAGGCCTGGCAGGTGGAAGGCTGTGGGGAGGAACAGAGGGAGGCTGACCGGGATGCAGCTCTCTCCACTCCGGGAGGCCGTGAGCTCCTACAGCTGCCTTGGGCTCTGGGCACAGGCCACCTCCTGGGCCTCTCTGGGAACCTGGATGTTTGGACACCCCCATCCTCTGGTCAGGGGTCTTAGGGAGTACTCACTTTACAGCAGCAACAGCAATAGCAATAATAACAGCATGGCTACCACTTCCTGAGCACTTACTAAGTGCCAGGCACTGCCCTAGGAGCTTACTCCTGGGAGGCAGGGGCCGTTCCCATTTCCATTTTACAGGGGAGAAAACAGAAGCACAGAGAGGGTGAAAGACTCACTTTCTAGGCCAGCAAGTAGAAGGGCCAGGGATTAGACTCTATGCACCTGGACCCTTCACTGCTAGGGAAACCAAGGCCAGAGAGAGGAAAGGGTCCACCCTGATGCCCCAGCACTGGAATAGAAGAGCCAGGATCAGAAATGCCAGGTGCCACCGAGGACAGAGGAATGAAGGTGGGGTCCCACGTCCCATGCATGTTCCCTTAGCTCCCTGGGCCTCTTTTTCTCTGTCTGTAGAGATGATCAGGGCACCTACGCCAGATAATGGGTTTGAAGATTGATTGAGTTAATGCACACAAAGCATTTAGGAGACAGCCTGCATGGAGTAGGTGCCTGGTGCAGCAGCTGTCACCACTATGCTGGGGCCCTGGGGCTGTGGTGCCAGCACTGGGTCTCTGGCGAGGCAGTGGGCAGCTGGGACATCCCCACAGTTTATAAGAGATAGCCTTGAGGCAGGACTCGCTCACCCAAGTCCGGCAGAGAGGACAGCCAGGCTTACATGACTGACTGCTCAGCGTCTACCCACACACCAACCTGGTGTCCCCTCACTGAGCTCCCTGGCCTGGTTGCCCATTGCGTGGGGCTCAGCCAGGGCTGGCCGTCCTGGCAGGACGAGGCATGTGGCTCGAACCCTTGGGGATGCCCCCTTGGTGGCAGGTAGGGGCTGCCCAGAAGGGGTTCTCTGTTTATGGGTGTCACTGGCCAAGAAGCTGGCAGTGCTGACAAATCTCATGTGGCCCTCATGCTGTGCAGGGCTCATTCTCAATGCTTTATGCCTAAGTGACAGGGCAGGGAACAGCAGCAGCCCATTCTGCAGATGGGAAAACTGAGCTGAGAGGCAAAGTTCCACAGCTGGTGAGCAGCAGGGACCCAGAGGCTGCACCTTGACCGCCACCTGGTAAGTGGGGTACTTTCATTATTATGAGTTAATTACTGGGGAAACAGGCACAGAGAGGAGAAGTGTCTTGCCCAGGGCCACTCAGACAGGAAGGGGTGGAGCTGGGGTTGGAACCCAGGTTCCCCAGCCAGAGGCTGCATAGGTCCCCTTGCCACCCTCAGCGTAGCCATGCCCCCAGACACCCCTGCAGCCCTGCCTGTCAGCTCACCTGGCCCTTCAGCATTCACCCCAGGCCCAGGCTGCTGTGTGCAGTCTCTGATGGGACAATGATCTTCCCAGGCCTCAGGGTGCCCATCTAAGAAATGGCCTTGAAGCCCCAGTCTTGGGGAATGGGGGTCTGCAGGTGGCCCACGTGCTGCCCGGGCTCCCTGATGCCCTCCTGTCTCAGCTGCATCCTTCTGGGCCTGATCTTGGAAGCATAATGGGGCTGCCAGGGCCCTGTGGGAGGCCCCTTGCAGCCTCACCTGCCGCCTCTGGAAATGCACGCAGCCCTGTGGGAGTGGGAGGCCCTGCCCACCCTCTGCGTCCTCGCCTCACCCTGCTGTCCTCTTGAGCTGAGTTAGGGATTCGGGGTGCATTCTGCCCTCCCTCTCCCTCCTCGGGCCCTTTTCCTCCTTTTGAACTGTCTGTCTCACTGCCGAGGAGGAAGCTATTCATAGCCAAGGTGATGCAAAATTCATCAAGTGTGGCTGCTGGGGCTGAGGCTGCCCCTGCGTATGGCAAGCACACCCCGACCACTCGGCACTCTTCCTCTGCAGGTGCGAGTGAGTGTGTGACTCTTTTTGAGAGTGTGAGTGTGTGTAAGTGTGTAACTGTGATTGTGTAACTATGAGTATGTGCAACTCTGTGTGTGATTCTGTGTCTCTGTGTGAGTGTGACTCTCAGTGTGTGTGAGTTTGTGAGTGTGCGAGTGAGTGTGGGGGCACCTCCTCGGTCCTCTCCCGAGCTGCCTCTCTCCTGGCCTCTCCTCTGGGTCTCCACTCTGGGGACCGAGCTCAGCACAGCTTCTTAGGAGGGAGCAGAGCTGGTGGCATTAGCCCATGTACTCTTCACATTCTGGCCAATTCTGGGCAGGGCTTCTTTCTCCCCTTACCTGGATAACAGTTTGTTGTTCTAATTCTCAACAGTGAGAATTAGACACAACAATGGTCCATACCTCCAGAGCCCACACCATGAGCCAGGCGTTGTTCTCACAGACTCATTCCATCTTCACAATACCCTACGGGGTAGTGGCGATTACTACCTGAATTTTACAGGTGGGTAAACTGAGGCACGGAAAGGCTGGCTAGGGCAGCTGGGGCCTGAGGGTGGAGGGCTGGGAGGTGGAGGAGCTGGGATTTGAACCCCTGTCTGTAAGCTTAATCACCACGGCTTACCCAATGCACCATTCTGCCTCCCTCTCCATTGGTCCTGTGGGTAGATCCATAGATTGATTGATTGATCGTCTTCCCCAGAGACTCCAGGTGCAGAAAGATTCTGGTGCTGGAAGCTTCCTAGAGGACTGGTCTCTATCCCCTTCCCAGAGGTAGGTGAGGACCAGGGAAGAGACATGAACTAGCCAGGGAGGGAGGGCCGACCCCACCTGACTCCCCACTCTGGCTCTGCTCTTGGCCACTGCTGGGGCTGTGGCCACAGGCGTGGCCTGGGTTGCCCCGGCACCTCCCCCGGCAGGGCAGCCAGCCTGAGCCGCATGGGCCGCCCTGCAGAAGCATGGTCTGGGGATGGTAATGAACGCAGCAAATGTTTCACTTGCTCTGCTTCTGGGCCCCAGTGCTCAGCACTCCTCCCTCACAGCAGTCCCGGGGGCGTGGGTGTCCTTCTCCTCCCCAGCAGGTCCGGATCCAGAGCCCCGCCTCTCAGCCTTGTCTCTGAGTGGGCTGCTGTTTCTCCTGTGTCCCTGGTTGGGGATTCCCCCGTTTTTATTGAGGTAAAATTCACATAAGGTAAAATGGCCCTTCTTTTTTTTTTTTTTTTTTTTTTTGTGACAGAGTCTTGCTCTGTTGCACAAGCTGGAGTGCAGTGGCTCAGTCTCAGCTCTCTGCAACCTCTACCTCTTGGGCTCAAGAGATTCTCCTGCCTCAGCCTCCCGAGTAGCTGGGATTACAGGCAAGCTCCACCACGCCTGGCTAATTTTTGTATTTTTAGTAGAGACAGGGTTTCACCATGTTGCCTAGGCTAGTCTTGAACTCCTGACCTCAGGTGATCCACCTGCCTCAGCCTCCCAAAGTGCTGGGATTACAGGCGTGAGCCACCATGCCCAGCCAGAAATTGCGCTTCTTAAAGTGTACAAATTAAGTGGCATTCTGCTCACGATGTTTTGCCGTCATCACAACTCTCTAGTTCCACAACGTTTCCATGGCTCCAAAAGAAGATCCCGTGGAAATGCGGCACACTCACTCACCGTGTGCCCTCCCCCGAGCCCCTGGAAGCCTCTGAACAGCTTTCTGTCTGTATGGGTTTGCCAGTTCTGGGCATTTCATATGAATGGAACCCTAAGCATTTGTCCTTCTGTGCCCTCAAAGTCTGTGCATGCTGTACCAGTGCCACCCTCTTCATGTCATGGATGAAAGACATTCCATTGTGTGGACACACTTGGTGTGTTCATTCATCTGTGGGTGGACTCAGGGCTGTTTCCACCTCTTGGCTACTGTGAACAGCATTGTTATCAGCATTCATGTACAAGCTTTGTCTGAACACCTGTTGTGATGCCTTTGGGTAGAGGCCCAGGAGCGGAATGTCTGAGTTGCTGTCCCTGGTGTTTAATGGTTTGTTTTCTTGCTGTCCAAGGCCTTAACAACAGTCCTCATGGTCTCATCCTGTCTGTGTCTTCCCTCTGGGCTCCCGACCTGCCCATCAGTCCAATCCAAGGCTGCTTTTTGCTCCTCCGTCCCTAAAAACCAGGAGCTCCAGCCAGGGACCCAGGACCCCAAGGGACAGGCTCCAGATGAGGAAATCAAGGTTCCCAGGGGAAAAGGGTTTCACCCCACAAGTTGGAGTGGAGCTGGGATTTAACCTCCCCCCACCCCAGACCCCTAGGTCTTGGTTCTTTGTGCTGTAGCTGCATGTCCCACATGGGGATATCACTCCCAGAGAGAGCTGGCCACATTCCCAGCATCTCATTTGTTGGGCGTTGGCTTTCCTGGAAGATCCAGGGCAGGACGTGAGGCTCTTGTATGAAAACAAGCCTCAAGTGGACTCTGCAGCAGGATGCCAGCCTTGCACACACTTCCAGCCTCAGTGAACGGCATCCAAGAAATGTCATGGCTTGAACGGGCAGGGACCCCCTGGGACTCCCTTGGCCCAGCCCCTGGCCTCAGCTGCTCCATGACGTAGAAGTGGGGAAGCTTTGAGATGGCCTCCTCAGGGTGCACTGGGAAGGTCTCTTTGCCATGTTCAGAACTCGCCCTGGCCTGGGCTCCCCTGGAGCTCCCTTGAGCTTCTCTGAACCCCTAGGTGACAGGGAAAGAAACCCTCAGATGGGTGATCACGGCCCTTCCTGCCCCTGGCCCCAGGCATTGATGAGGCTGTGGCATTTGCTTTTCCTTCCTCCAGGGGCCTGGCTCCACTCTGCTTCCCACCCCTCCCACCCGCTACAGAGCAGCTGCGGCCCTGCGATCAATATGGAGCTGATCAATCTCTCTGTCCCTCTGCTTGGCTGAGGAAGCTGGCAATGATGGCCACCTTGGGACCCCACGAGTGCCCCTGAGACTGTGGCATGTATCACCCCCTCAGTGCACAGGTGGGGAAATTGAGGCCTCCAGAGGGTCGGGCCTTCCCAAAGCTCCCAGAAAGTCTGTGGGGTGGGAAGGGCTGGAACCCGCTCAGCTGGCTCCTCTTTCAGACATCACGTCTGTGACGCATATGGTCCTGGGAGCCCTGTGTCCCCATGGCCATGCCTCAGGGGTCCTGAAGTGCTAAGCCATGAATTCATCAAATGTTGACTGAGTGTCTGCTCTGGGTTGGGCAGGCCCTGTGCATCCAGGGATGCCTAAGACAAGGACCCTGCCCTCATGACGGAGCTGATGTTCTCATCGGGAGCGGGACAACACTGAGATGTCAGGTGGAAGTGAGCACTGTAAAGAAAAATAAACCAGCGAAATGGGAAGGAAAAGGTCAGGGAAGACCTCCTGGAGGAGACAACATTTGAGCAGATGCCTGAAGATAGTGCGGGATGAGCCACGAGATGCCAGCAGGAAGAGCTTTCCAGGCAGGGAACAGCAGTGTAAATGCCCTGTGGTCGGCGTGTGCTTGGCACTTAAGAAAGTTGCTTCAGAGCTGGCAGAGCTCACAGGCCTGACCCCTACTGTAGACACTCATCCTGGCCTCCATGGATTCATTCCTCATACTTTAAACATTCCAACTAGGGGCCAGCATTTTCAAATCTAAGATTTGTTTCCATAAAAAGTCCTGATTTCCAGCCTTTCTTAAGAAATTGAAACCTAGAGTCAGGAGTGTCCACCCCTTTGGCCTGCCTTATCCACCCTCTTGCTTGAGTCCTGCAAGGGCTTGTGGCCCTGGCAAGAGGATGTGGTTGGGGCACAGATGGCACATGCGTTATCACAGGTTTCTGCTTCTTTATATTCTGTCTGGAGAAAAACACTGGTGATTGAAGCACGGCTGCCACCCAACGAGGCAGAACTGAAAGGTCACTGAACGGTCTTGACCACATTCTCCTGGTTGTCACCAGTTGCTGGCAGTTTGTAGCAATCTCTCCACCTTTGGAAAGTCGGGGGTGGGTGGGTGTCCACCGCCCCTTGCTGTAGCTGTGCCACCCCTAACTGAAATCTCAGGCAGGTCACTTTGTCACTTGGTCAAGGTCCTCCATGTCTTTGTGCCTCAGTTTCCTTGTCTGGAGAATGGGGGAAATGAACACTGGGCTGTCTAGCTCAGGACAGAAACAAGAGCAGTCAGGGGCTTTGATGCTTTAGGGCTAAACATCTTACTTATTTTCAAGTTATGGTGAGAGAGAATGTTTAACGATGTGCCAGCCCTCAGGTTTCAGCGAAACCCAAGCTGGCATTCAGAGCCTCTGAGGTCTCAGCATGGACACACCCAGTGTCCGTCCCTTCCTTCTCCTTCCCCTCTGGGGCCCCAGCCACCTGGCTTTATCTCCCACTCTGCACCCACTCACTGTGCGACTCATGCTTTTGAGCACCTGTTGTAGACCAGGCCCCTGCTAGGATAAGTGGCAGGCCGTGGTTTGAGCAGGCCCCTGGGGACGGGCCTGCTGCAGGCCTAGCTGTGCTCCCATCCTAGCCTGTCAGGTGGGCCCCATCCCACCCCCATGGGCCCCTGCTCTGACCCTCAGGTCATTTCCCAGTATCCTTTGCCGTCAGGCTTCTGAGCTTGGTGGTGGTGGGGGAAGGGGGCATGTCTCTCCTTATGTCTCTCCTCAGATGGCCTCCTAGCAGCAGCCACCTGCCCCCACCAGCCCCATGGCTCCAGACACCCCTGCCAAGGCTCCAGCTCCCTTCTCATGAACACAGTCCCTGGGACTGGTGACCCTGTTGCTTTCTTCCCTGCCTCCAGCCTGGGATGGCAGCTTCCTGCTGATTTCAATCCTGGATTCCTCCCCAACCCGTTTAGCTCTCAGAGCCTTTATCACAGTGTGACCAGCTCCCTAGACACAGTTCTCTCTGTTGGAGAGAACTGGAGGGCTTCTTTTTCCTGGCTGGATCCTGCCTGATTCCATGGCCATGTCCTGACTGCACAGATCAGAGTGGTCTGGCTGTGGGCCTCTTTCCTTGCCTGAATCATGAGCTTCCTGAGGACGAGGACTGATGGGCTTCTTCCACAGTAACAGACTCAGCTTCGAGGAGGCCTCAGTGATGTCACACCTCATGATGTCAGCTGATGTCACTTCTGCAGTAGGCACAGCCAGGGCCAGTCAGGCAGCTCCAGGGCATGAAGTGTCTGTCCCTACCCCCAGCCCTGAGCATCACCTAGTGGCAGGGGAGGCCAAGAGGAAGACCCCTGGCCTACAGTCTCCAGGGCAGAGAATCAGCCCAGTCAGCAGGGCCTGCTGTGATCTCTCTCTTGCCCTCTCCGTACTGGCTGGGGAAGGGCCTGGACCCCAGACCCAGGACTCTTCTTCATTCTTGTTCCCACAGGCTTGGGGCCCTCACAGTCGCTCTGGGCTGACTTACTCTCAAGTCCAGCGCGTTCCTAGGATCAGGTGTTTGGGGCTCAGAGGGTTTGTTTTATGGCTTTGACTCTCATCAGGGCCTGTGGCAGAGCCCAGCTTCCCCTGCTGAAGCCTTTTACACAGCTAGACACAGACCCAGCTACACAAGAGTGCACAGGGACACAGACACAACTACACACAGATACGTACATGTGCGCACAGACACACATGGGTATGCACAACACAGAAACACAGGGACACATACAGTCTCACATGAGTACACACAGATGCGGACACATGTGCACACATGGACACACATGATCACATACAGACACACAGGGACATACAATCACACATCAGTACACACAGACACACATGGACACACAGGCACACATACAGACACATCTGCATAGGCACACACACATATACATGGACAAACAAATATAGATAATAGAGACATACATATCTATACCTGCATAGATACCGAGACACAGACATGAAAATACAGATACGCCCAGACACACACATGCAGCCTGGGGCTGTGATGGGGTAATGCCGGGTGCCTGGTGTCCTGGCCCAGCCTGGTGGGGCGGCAGGCCTGAGGGTGAGTCCCTTCACCCCATTAGCGATGCATTTTCAGAAATACAGAGGCAGCAAGAGGAGACCAAAGCCTTGGCCAGCATCCGGGTGGTTTCAGGTGACATCTGTCATGCGGAGAAACACGCCTCAGGGTTCTCCTCCACCTCCCCGATGGCTGCCCTCCTGCTCACAGGCCCTCCCAGATGCCTTTTCCTTTTCGCACCATCAGTGTCTCTGCCTTTCCACACCATCAGTATCTCCGGGTTGAGGCTGTTGAGGCTGCAGGCCCCCAGGCACGTGCCAGATGCGAACGCTGTGGGCATTTCCACTCAGCTACGAGAACAGCGCCACTGAGGCATCCAGAGGCTGCGACCTCCACCAGCAACAGTCACGTCCGTGGTGTTTGTGCTTCACTACAAGTCCCTGGCCAGCAGGCTGGCAGGTTTCATTTTCATTTTCGTGGGCACTGTGCACGACCCCATGTTCACAGGAATCCAGGCACGGAGTGGACGTCCCCTCCCTGCTGCATCCCCAGCCTCTCAGTTCTCTCCAGAGGTCAGCGCTGGATTGTTTGTGTGTCCTGCTGGAGACTCCCGTACACACAGCATTGCTATGACATCTTTTTTGTGGTTCTTTTTTGTTTTGTTGGTTTTTTGGTTTTGGTTTTTTTGAGACAGAGTCTCACTTTGATACCCAGGCTGGAGTGCAGTGGTGCCATCACAGCTCACTGCAGCCTCAAGCTCCAGTGCTCAAGGGATCCTCCCAACTCAGCCTCCTAAGTTGCTAGGACTACAAGCATGAGCCACCACGCCCAGCTAATTAAACTTTTTTTTTTTTTTTTCTGTATAGACAGGGTCTTCCTATATTACCCATGCTGGTCTCGAACTCCTGGGCTCAATCGATCCTCCTGCTTTGGCCTCCTGTAGTGCTGGGATTACAGGCATGAGCCTCTGTGACTGGGCCCTTTTCTGTGGTTCTTATTTTGAACAGAAAAGGTAGCTTGTGTGGACACTGCTCTGCACCCAGGGTTTTGCAAACCTGATGCATTGGGGAAGTGTCTCGTGACAATGGAGCTGCCGCTTCTTTTTTCCTGGCTGTTTCCCCTTCAACAGTGTGGATGTCCCCACACATTATGCACCCCACCCCATGGTGGCGTCCTGGTTGTGCAGAGAGGCTGCAGTCAGCACCCTTGCTCAGGGACCTGGTTATCTGTGAGCCAAAGTCATCAGTAGGTCTGGGGACACTCCCCATGCCAATTCTATGTCTCATCACATTCTCCTCTGGCCTCTCGGCCCCCAGCACACAGGCTTCAGCCTCTGTTTCTGCTGAAACCCTAGAACACAGAACACAGGACAGAGAGAGAGAGACTTTAGTAGGAATACTGACATTTAAAAACTAATCAGAGATATGAAAAATCAACTACATGAAGTATGGCGGTATATTAAGGCTTTGTGAATAAAAACGCAATAAAGGGTGGGTGTGTAAAGCTATTTTCCAATCATCCTTCCAAACCAAGGCTTTTGAGGGAACAAGGCCTCCCAGCAGGTGGCAGGATGGGCCCAGCACTGTCTTCAGCCCATTGCTCTCCTGAGTTAGGAAAGGCTGAATTCTATTTTACATGCAAAAGAAAACATTTATTTAATTAAAGATTCAAGCAAAAATACAGTTCTTCATAAAACACTAAAATATTTTGACTATCGATATTTTTCTGTTGCTTTTTCTCATGAAACACGATTTGACTTTGTGAAACCTGAAGTTTCCTATTCTATCAATGAGAAGGTATATCAAATGGATAGTCCATCCAGTGTATCCAACATCAACTACAAAATGTCTCCCTTTTTCCTAATTTTGCCGTTTTTCCCTTTGTCATTCTTGAGTCTCTGTTAGTGCACTGCAGAAGTGAAGATGTGTACTTAAAGAAATGCCAACATCTGCTGAAGATCAGATTAGATTCCATATTTTGTATTTTAGTTGATGTAATGATGATTTTAGTTATGATGACTTTAGTTGATGTAATGATTCTAATGAACAGGAAATATTTTGTTTCCTATTTTAAAAGATACCATTTAATCATGCTGAATATTTTTCAATTTATTACGGATGTGTATTCAAGGGGTTGCCATTTCACCTGCTTCAGTCTTCCCTCTAAACCAGTCCTAAGACACACCTAGGCTGAATTCATATCACATGAAAATTCATCACATGATGTCCTACTAGGTCAAAAAGTATAAAAACTGACATTATGGAGAAAGACTTCATTGCAACCAGGACACAAAGACACTAAGGCACACAGTGCTCAGAGCGGCATGCTGACAAGATCTCTGGTGGGAGGCCATTGTCTGGACACCTGCTGGGCTTTGTCCTGGACACTATTCATTCACTTGAGCATGTTTGGTACCCAGGGTTCCTTCAGGTACATCAGTATTCAGTGGCGTGCCCAGAAGTCAGATGACTCTTATGTCAGGTGTGCGAAGTCAGACTCAACTTGCTTTGGGAAGTCCACTGGGGTGCAGGCTGTGTCAGGAAGCTTCCTGGCAGGGAAAAATCAACAGCATCAGCTAGGATGGAAGTACATCAACTGATGATGACCCTGCACATGTGGCTTTATCAACGACGGATCTGCCAGTCTCCAAAACAGTGCAGATTCAATGCAGTCCAGGAGGAAATTCACTCACGTGACCAGGCAAAATGCAACTAACAATTCACAGTGCTTTTTGGTTGTGGAGACCTTTCTCTGGGCTACTGTTTCCCAAAGGAAAGCTGTGTCTTCAGAAACAAATAAACTGATAAAGAGATACTTTCAAATGTTTCATGTAGAATTGTTTCTAATCTTCTAGCTATATGATACTTCCTTTCCCAGAGAATGCACCACTCTCCTGCCTGTGCGTGGGGCTCATCTGCTCCCAAGCCATCCAGGGCCTCTGGGTGCTATAATTCAGAGGGTCTCTGAAAGAGCACGAGGGAGACTGTTGACATGAATGGTTTTCTCTGTTGGCTACACCTGTCTTACACGGAGTTCTATGTGTCATTCAAATACCTTCATATATTAAACTTCAGGACATTCCAAGTCTCATGAAAATCTCGCAAAGGAAATTTCCCAAGGGTTTTAGGCCCTCCTCTCCCATTTGGGAGGTTTTGTTGATTTCTAACTGCAGAATGAGGTGCTGGAACATGCCAGGTTCTGGTTCCCATGGCCATAACAGAGCTGGACGACAGGGGTGACCACAGAGGCACAGTCCTGAAAGCATTGCACAGTAAGAATGCAGATTATCTACTCAGGGTAGAGGATGGCTACAGAAACATGCTCAGCTTGTCGTGGGTACAGTGGTCATGGGAAGGGGGCATAGGAAGCTCAGCTGGTGTCTTCAGGGGCACCCCCAACCTCCACCATGATACCAAAAGATGTAACTGACCACTGGGAGGAGGGCCCCACATGGTCCTGCTGTGTCCTCTTCGATCTGCTTGGCACTTTTGCTGTTGCAGAGCTCCTCTGAAGTAGGGTCCCATGCAGCAGCAGCACTGAGGACTGCGTCCACAGTAATAGGCTGTCAGATGTGTGTGAGGCATCTCGTGCAAGGTCAACGGCAGGCCCAGTACTGCTACATGAGCAACTACTTTTTACAATTATTTTAAAACAATATATGGCAACATTGGGAAGCTGCTTTCCTTTAAAATGGTTCAATGTTTTTAGTTTGGACGAGATATGACTAAATTAATTTTCACATGATTGTGCTCAGGCACAAGCTCATGCATGAGGCATGACCAAAAATAGTTCTGGAAAGATAAGGCCAGTCTACAAGCCAAGGGCACACATATGATGGAGGGCACATATAGACGGTGGGGACACAGGAGGAGCATGCCGAGAAATCCTGTGAACTGACCTTTCCGCCGCCAAGGTTGCAGCCTCCACCACTGCAGCTCTGACTCACAGTTTACATTGCTGAAGTCAAATAAAATATAGAGATGAATCTCTAAACTTAACACTGATTATTTAGGAGGCAAGAATGGCAAAGTGGGGCATACTCACAGATCGGGTGGTCTTCAGTATGTTCCAAGAACAAAGAGAAGGTTGAGAGTTTTTATTTTAAAATTCATATGGAACTAAAAAGAGCCCGAATAGCCCAGGGGCAATCCTAAGCCGAAAGAACAAAGCTGGAGGCATCACGCTACCTGACTTCAAACTGTATTACAGGGCTACAGTAATCAAAACAGCATGGTACCAGGACAAAAACAGGCACATAGACCAACGGAACAGAATAGAGAACCCAGAAATAAGCCCGCATACCTACAAGTATCTGATCTTTGACAAACCTGACAAAAACAAGCACTGGGGAAAGGATTCTCTATTCAATAAATGGTGCTAGGATAGCTGGCTAGCCATATGCAGAAGATTGAAACTGGACCCCTTCCTCTCACCATATACAAAAATTAACTCAAGATGGATTAAAGCAGAGGTCCCCAACCCCTGGACAATGGACTGGTACCAGTCTGTGGCTTGTTAGGAACCAGGCCGCACAGCAGGAGGTGAGTGGCTGGTAAGCAAGCATTACCACCTGAGCTCCACCTCCTGTCAGATCAGCAGCAGCATTAGATTCTCATAAGAGTGCGAACCCTATTGTGAAATGCACATGTGAGGGATCTAGTTTGTACACTCCTTTTGAGAATCTAACCAATACCTGATGATCTGAAGTGGAACAGTTTCATCCCGAAACCATCCCCCTGCCTACTGCTCTCTGTGGGAACATTGTCTTCCACAGAGTCAGTCCCTGGTGCCAAAAAGGTTGTGGACTGCTGGATTAAAGACTAAAATGTAAAACCCAAAACTGTAAAAACCCTGGAAGACAACCTAGGCAATACCATCCTGGACATAGAAACGGACAAAAATTTCATGATGAAGACACCAAAAGCAATTGCAACAAAAGCAAAATTTGACAGATGGAATCTAATTAAACTTAAGAGCCTCTGCAGACCAAAAGAAGCCATCAACAAAGTAAACAGAAAACCTACAGAATAGGAGAAAATATTTGCAAACTATGCATCTGACAAAGACATAATATTCAGCATCTCTATGGAACTTAAAGAAATTTACAAGAGAAAAACAACCCCATTAAAAACTGGGCAAAGGACATGAAGAGACACTTTTCAAAAGAATACATACATATGATCAACAAGCATATGAAAAAAAAGCTCAATATCACTGATCATTAGAGAAACGCCAATCAAAACCACAATGAGATATCTTCTCACACAAGTCAGAATGGTTATTATTAAAAAGTCACAAAATAACAGATGCTGGAGAAAAGGGAATGCTTGTACACTGTTGGTGGGAATGCAAATTAGTTCAACCATTGTGGAAAGCAGTGTGGCTAATTCATCAAAGAGCTAAAAACAGAACTACCATTTGACTCAGCAATCCCATTTGGGATTTATATACCCAGAGGAATATAAATCATTGCACTGTAAAAACACATGCACACAAATATTCATTGCGGCACTGTTCACAATAGAAAAGACATGGAATCAACTGAAATGACCATCAATGACAGATTAGATAAAGAACATAGAACATATGGCATATATACACCATGGAATACTATGCAGCCATAAAAAATGAGATCGTCTTTTTCAGGAACATGGATGGAGTGGGAGGCCATTATCCTTAGCAAACTAAGGTAGAAACAGAAAACCAGACACCACATGTTCTCACTTATAAGTGGAAGCTAAATGATCACAACACATGGACACATAGAGGGGAACAACACACAATGGGGCTTACTTGAGGGTGGAGGGTGGGAGGAGGGAGAGGAGCAGAAAAGATAACTAGTGGGTACTGGGTTTAATACCTGGGTGATGAAAAAAATCTGTACAACAAACGCCCATGACACGAGTTCACCTACGTAAACTGATAACAAACCTGAACATGCATCTTCAAACCTAAAATAAAAGTTTTTTTAAAAAAAAGAAAGGTGAGAGTTTTATTAGAGAAATGTTAGGTATTGTTTGGAAAGAAAGCACATTGGCTCTGAAGAAGCTTCTGGGAGCTGGTGAGCTCTGACTGGTGAGTGACAGCTGGAGGTAAGGTTGGTCTTTGAGTCAGGGCAGTGTGTTTGAGGAAATAAGAGCTTAAACTGGTCCTCCGGTTACAGCTAGGCTTGTGGAAAATTCAATTTTCAGAGCAGGATCTCTTGGTATGACCAGTGCTCTTGTCCTGCAAGCCTGTCCCCATGCCATGACCACCCAGTAGACAGTCCCTCAGGGCCCGGGACCATGGGGCTTCTGCATCATGGGCAGCAAGGACTTCAAGCATCCTCTCCATTTCCAGGTCACCCCCGGAAGCAAGGCTGCTGTAGCTAATTTGTGTATCAGAGATGTAATCACAGCCATGGACTGGGGAAATACCAGCCATAGGGCACAGTGGGAAGCTCAGAACAAAATCAAAAACAGCGCAGGTGACATGACTCTCATTGGAGCCAGATCTGAAGATAAAATCTGGTCTCTGGTGACAGAGGAAGAGGAACATCATCCATACAAGATGAAATTAGCCTCTGCACCCCAGGAGGTCCTGCACGTAGGAAGGGCCCATGTCCGAAGCGCCATGCCCTTCACCACCTCACCGGCCTCCAGCACTGCCACCAGGGTTATCACAAGTCAGTACAACCATCCGGCTGGTCTCTGCTCCATCAAAAAATCTCCAGCTTTATCCACGCCTTGCAGTCAAAGACACTGCCAGGGGCAGGGTAGCTGCAGCCCCTCAGAGCAGGCTTAGCCTCCAAGCAGTCTCTCATTGACAACCTGAAGTTTATGAGACTATTCCAGAGAAACAGGAGTTAACGCAGATATTGTGCTTTCTACAAATTGAAGGTTTGTGGTAATCCTGCATCAAGCAAATCTGTCGTTGTTTTTCCAACAGCATGTGCTCACTTCCTGCCTCTGTGTCACACTTTGGTAATTTTCACAATATTTAAAACTTTTTCATTATTGTTATTTCTGTTATGGTGATCTGTGATCAGTGATCTTTCATGTTCCTATTGTAATTGTTTTGAGGCATGAACCAAGTCCATATAAGATGGCAAATTTAATCAATATATGTTGTTTGTTGACTGCTCCATCAATCGCCATTCTCCATCTCTCTCCCTCTCCTCGGGCCTCCCTATTCCCTGACATGCAGCAATATTGAAATTAGGCCAGTTAATAACCCTACAATGGCCTCTAAGCGATCAGGGGAAAGGAAGAGTCACACAGCTCTCACTCTAAATCAAAAGCTAGGAATGATTAAGCTTAGTGAGGAAGGCATGTTGGAAGCCAAGATAGGCCAAAAGTTTGACCTCTTGTGCTAAACATTTAGCCAAGTTTTGAATCCAAAAATAAAAAGTTTTTGAAAGAAATGAGAAGTGCTACTCAGTGAACACAAGAATGATAAGAAAGCAAAACAACCTTATTGCTGAGCTGGAGAAAGTTTTAGGGGTGTGGAACCAGCTGTGGGTCAAAGCCTCATCCAGAGCAAGACCCTAACTCTCTTCAATTCCATGAACCCTGAGAGATGAGGAAGCTGCAGAAGAGAAGTTGAAGTCTAACAGAGGTTGTTCATGAGACTGAAAGAAAGAAGCTGTCTCCATAACATAAAAGTGCCAGGTAAAGCAGCAAGTGCTGATGTAGAAGTTGCAGCAAGTTCTCCAGAAGATCTAGATAACATCATTGATAAAGGTGGCTACACTAAACAACACATTTTCAATTTAGATGAAACAGTCTTCTATTGAAATAAGATGCTACCTAGGACTTTCATAGCTAGAAAGGACAAGTCAATGCCTGGCTTCCAAGTTTCAAAGGACAAGCTGACTCTCTTGTTAGGGGCTAATGCAGCTGGTGACTTTATGTTGAAGCCAGTGCTCATTTACCATTATGAAAATCCTAGGGCCCTTAAGAATTAAGCTAAATTAACTCTGTGCTTTATGAATGCAACAGGGCCTGGATGACAGCTCATCTGTTTACAGTATGGTTTACTGAACACTTTAAGCCTGTGATTGAGACCTATTGCTCAGAAAAAAAAGATTCTTTTCAAAATATTGCTGCTTATTGACAATGCACATAGTCACTCAGAAGCTCTGATGGAGATATACAAGGAGATTAATGTGTTTTCATGCCTGCTAACACACATCCATTCTGCAGCCCGTGGATCAAGGGGTAGTTTTAGACTTTCAAGCCTTATCATTTAAGAAATATATTTCATAAGGCTATAGCTGTTATAGATAGTGATTCCTCTAATGGATCCAGGCAAAGTAAATTGAAAACCTACTGGAAAGGAGTCTCTATTCTAGATGCTGTTAAGAACATTCATGATTCATGGAAGAAGGTCAAAATGTCAACATTAACAGGAGTTTGGAAGAAGTGGATTCCAACCCTCATGGATGACTTTGAAGGGTTCAAGACTTCAGTGGAGGTTACTTCTGATGTAGTGGAAATTGCAAGAGAACTTAGAATTAAAAGCGGAGCCTGAAGATAAGACTGAATTGCTGCAATCTCATGATTAACTGATGAAGAGTTGCTTCTGATGGATGAGCAAAGGCAGTGGTTTCTTGTGATAGAATCTGCTTCTGCTGAAGATGCTGTGAACATTTTGAAGTGACAACAAAGGATTTGGAATATTACATGAACTTAGTGGATAAAGCAGCAGCAGGATTTAAGAGGATTGACTCAAATTTTGAAAGAAGATCTTCTGTGGGTCAAATGCTATCAAACAGCATCACATACTACAGAGAAATATTTAGTGAAAGGAAGGGTCGATCAATGTGGCAAATTTCATCATTGTCTTATTTTAAGAAATTGCCACAGGCTGGGCACAGTGGCTACACCTGCTATCCCAGCACTTCAGGTAATGGGAGGATCATTTGAGGCCAGGAGTTCAAGACCAGCTTGGGCAACATAGAAGGACCACATCTCTACAAAAAATAAATAAATAAAATTAGCCAGGCATGGTGGCATGTACCTGTGGTCCCACCTACTCGGGAGGCTAAGGCAGGAGGATCGCTTGAGCCTGGGAGTTTGAGGCTGCAGTGAGCTGTCATTGCACCACTGCACTCCAGCTTGGGTGACAGAGCCAGACCCTGTCTCTAAAAAAAAAAAAAAAGAAAAGAAAAGAAAAAAGAAATTGCCACAGCCACCCCAACCTTCAGAACCACCACCCTGATCAGTAAGTAGCCATCAACACTGAGGCAAGGCTCTGCAGCCAAAAGATTACAACTTGCTAATGGCTCAGAGGGTTGTTAGCATTTCTTAGCAGTAAAATATTTTTAATTAAGGTGTGTACACTGTTTTAGACATATGCTATTGCACACTTCATAGACTACCATATAATGTAAACATAATTTTATATGCACTGGGAGACCAAAAAATTTGTGTGACTCTCTTAATTGTGGTGGCCTGGAACCAAACCTGCAATATCTCCAAGATATGCCTGTAGCTTTTTGTTTGTTTGTTTTAGCTTTCTCATGGTGCTGAGTGTGTCTGTAGTTAAACAGCCCCTTGTCTTCATTCCCAGGAGCCAGCTGAGGATGTGTGTCATGCAAATTGCTACGCCAGCCCTCCCCTTCTAAGGAACCCCCACACCTGCTCTGTCTTCCTGCTACAGTCTCTGAGAAAAGCCCTTTCATCTGTCAAGAACTACAAAAATCATTCTTTAAGGTAAGAAAATGTGAGGAACTGATCCATATAGGAAGTTAGAAATACGTACATCAATCAATTCCTATAAGAAAAATGTATAAAATGCCATTTAGTAATGAAAATCTCCTACATTTGCTACCACGAAAGGGAGAATTGTATCTTTTTAAAATGTGGGTGAAAATAAAATAGAAGTATTTGTTAGTGAATATTTTATCCCTGTGAAATACATGCTCCTAAATATAGATAACAACTGAGGAAGAAGACCAGGCAAAGTCAAAAACAACTAAGACAAACAAAACCAAGAAAACAAGTGTCTCAACGGTTGTGACAAATGGAGGAAGGGAGCTTGTCTTGGTCTGTTTCGTATAGCTATAAAGGAACACCTGAGAGTGGGTAATTTATAAAGAAAGGAGGTCTGTTTGGCTCACGGTCTGCAGGCTGCACTGAAATTACATGCTGAGACAGGAGGCAAGGGAGACAGGGGATGTTCAGGCTCTTTCTAACAACCAGTTCTCCCTGAGATTAATAGAGCTCAAGAGCTCACTCACCCCTGAGGGAGGGCATTAAATCCATTCACGAACGATCTGCCCCCGTTAGGCCCCACCTCCAACACTGAGGATAAATTTCAACATACGATTTGGAGGAAACAAATATCCAAACTATAATAGAACTACCCAGGAATGAACTTGGGCAGAAACAGGAATAAAGATTCCCCATTCTGGAAACATCTGCACAAGGTGGCCAGAAGTGAAAAAATTGAGAAAGTCCATGCCGCCAGGGAAATGGAGTGAGGCTCTAAACACATTAATATAAAGGGCAGGATAGGAGCTTTGCTATTGAGGAGACCTCCAGACAGATGCCTGCAAGCACCTTTGTAGTCGTAAGCACTGCTTTGCTGTGTAAACCATTCTTGGTCAACATCCTTACCTGTGGAAAGCCTGCCTTACCTGTGGAAAGCCCTTTTCTCCTTCAAGACTCAAAAAACTGTGCTTTCCTTGAAATGGTATTTGTAATCAATAAAGGGTAAAAATTAAATACTGCATAACTAGATTCATGAAAGCAGAACACATAGAACAAGAGCATATTCAATACAGGCAAAACATCTGTTCACAGATTTGCTCCTGTGAATGGAGAAAAATGAAATATAATTTTTTAAATTGGCAGTAAAATCAAAAGTTTATTATAATTAGTACTAGTACAAAAAAATTCTTAACCTGTGATTCTCAGAGGGAGCTTAGAGAAATAGAAAAGAACAGTAAGGGCTCGTCTTTGGTGTCAAAGGGACAGCCCCAGAAAATCAAACTGCTGGGGGAGTGGACACTCTTTCTCTCCCAAAATGCCACCTTCCTCCCAGCTCACCCTCACCTACCACCGGCTGTCCCTGAAGAACACCAGTGAGGATTAATTGCTCTTCTATGTTTGTACCAGCAGTGCTAAATAAACAAAGAAACAGACACAAAGTTAAAGTTACCGGATCCAAAAAGGAGTGAAGCCTAGACCCCAGCCCACTGACTCAGTCTCTAAGACCCCCTACTCAAATCTTCAATCAACAGTGGAGATGGCTGTGAGCTCTTCTGATTCCAGATGACAATACTCCTCCCTTTAATTATTTGATATGTTTAATTATGTAAGTAAATTTAATATAAAAATCATTGCATTAGAGTTCATTGTTTTTATACAAGATTCAGTGTGAGATCAACTTCATACTTCCAATTTGTCACACTTATAGAGAACTGAGAAGAATCACATTATTTAAAATCTTAGCAAATGTGCATAATTCCTTTGGATAATTTTAAAGTGATAGGATTGGATCACATATGATGCAATTGCCTGGGTCTATTTTGTTTTTAGATGTTTTTATCTCTCATATTGTGAATCTCATATTTATGTGACTAATTATCAGAAGATTTTATTTTTATTATGCATATTTAGTATAAAATGATCATACAGTGAAGAGTGTGTAAAATCAAAATAAAATGCCATTCATCACCTCTGGCTCTCATTCCAAGAGATAGTCATTGGCCATTTCTCATGCAAATTTCCTGAAGAGTTCTAAGTAAATAGAAGATCTATGTACACACACTTAACCTATACAGGAGTTTGGTCCTCAGTCTTCGCTCATATCCTTTAATGAGATTTATAATTAGTCCCACTGTTTCCATGGAACAAACTCAACCATTATAATACCTGTGTGTCTTTCTATGGTCTTGTATGACCATCATACCAAGAATACTTCTAGGAATCCCAAGTCCTTCCTGTAAGATTCTTCTGCAGGTGGTCTCCACCTGGGACGCATGATGGTTTTCAGTGGTGTCTGGGCTGGTTTCAGACTTGTACGGCCGCACTCGTGCCTTGGAAGGGTTGCTTCCAGAGAACCTGCACCTGGCCTCCAGCCTGCTGGTCTCAGGTGGTTGGACTTCTTCCATGGAGGCTCAGGGATCATGAAAAGAAAGCCCCAAGAGACAGGCAGGGAAAGGTGCCAGTGTCCTCAGTCCTGGGCCAGAAACCAGCAGGTGAATCTTTCCCTGCCCTTCAGTGGGCACAGCTGTCTCAGAACCCATCCTGTTTCCAGTTGAGGGGATGTGACCCCCACCTACCAGCAAGAGGATTGGACACCCAACTCATTCAGCCTTGACTCATCCTGGGTCACACTAACTCAGCCAAGGCTCCTGTTTGCCCAGCCAGGGCTCCAATTTGCCACCTGCTGCTCCCCGACCGAGGCGAGGCCTCCCTGGCCTTGGCTGAATCACTGAGGGTGGTCATTTGCATCCTTGGACACAGGCCCAGGCAGAGTCATCCAAACACCCACCATGGTTTCCTCAGCCACCAAGTGTCTAGGTTGGGATCCCGGCCTTCAGGGTGGGCCACATCTGGTGGACTTGAAGGTTCTGTGGACCCTCACTGCCCCCTCCTGCCCTCACCAGGCTTCTTCTACACACCTGGGGTGTGGGTTGGGTTTGAGTCTGAACAGGCCATGTCCAGGGAGAACTGTAGGGGTCACCCCACAGTCCTGAGCAGTCTCATTTTCGTTTCCTCCTGCAGGTGGCCAACAGCAGGATTCCCTAGGGTCTCTGCATCTGAGCTGCAAATATTCAAAGAGATGCTTTAAGGACCATTTGTATTCACATTTTTCTTTTTATTCTGTCAATTTCAAGACTTTTTAAATATTAGCTAGATTAACCTTCTATCTGCTGCAAACATTATCTCCCAATTTTTTACTTGTATTTTGCTGTCATTTATGGTGTTTTTGGCCATGTAGAAAGGTTTCATTTAATATTTATGTATTAATTTGCTAGTTCATTCTGTGAGTGCATCAGATTCTTTGAAGCATAATGATGAAAGCCTTCTCTACACCCAGGTTTTCACAGAATTACTCATGTCGATTCTGGTTCTTACATGGTTTCAGTTTCCACATTTAAATCTCCAGTCGATTGGAGTTTGATCTTGTGTGACATGTGAGATGTGTACCCAATCTCGTTGTTTTCAGGATGGCCATCTAGTTTTCCCAGCACCATTTATTTAAAAGTCCATCTTTTCCTCAGTGATTTGACATGATGCCTTTATCATATACCAAATTCCCACACATAGCTGGGATATTTCCAGGCTTTGTAGTCTTCATGGGTCAGCTGGTCTATTGCTGTGCTGTATATTATGGCTTTAGTAGAGACACTTTGTAGTATATTTTAGATCTGGCAAAATATGTGTGTGTGTGCATGTGTGTGTGTGTGTAGATATAGATATTTGTAATTGAGTCAGCTGCCTTCAACCCCAGTTCATTTTTTTCAAGGTGTTCCTAGCTCCAGTGGAAGAGAGCAACTTAGTTTTTTTGTATATACTAATTTGTTCTGGGGACCCTCACAGCCCTGTTGCTTTGTGATAGCTTTATGCCTAGCAATAGAAAGGCTTTCTTTGCACTCTCTGGAAACTTTGTACATGCTTTGCGCTTCTTTTCTTTGAATATTTGGCAAAAGGATCATTCCGATGACTGCTTTGTAGTCAGTGTGATGTTTGAAAGGTTTATGTGCTGTAGATCAAGGAAACCCTGATAGCGAGGCTGTGACAGAGTGTACTTAATTTGCATTCAACTTTCTTTTCTTTCCATTCCTTTGTGAGAAAGGGTCTAAAATGGATCTGTGATATCAAAGCCTGTGGGTGGGCCATTGGGTGCAATTGCAGCATATCCAGCGGACTGTGCCCAGAGGAAATGTTTCCTAGGAACTAGCACAGTATTCCCTGTTCGATGCTCTAATTATATGCTAAATTGTGTGCCTCTGAGCAGTGGGAACCCTTGGAAGGTCAAGCACCCTCTCCGGGGCAGCAGCACCTCTGCCTGGAGACCCAGAGGCAGAATCTGAGGGCAGAGGCGGCAGCAGGAGCGGGGTTGAGGCCGAGGCTGCTTACCTAATCCCATCATGAGATTAGGAAGAAAATGCCCTAGGAATCTCTCAAACCCGCTATTCATTATGACCCTCCCTCCCTCCCACACCTGCAGTGGCTCCCTGCTGCCTGCAGAGATGAGTTATTCAGGGCCTCACCAGGAGTGGACTTGGAAACCCTGGGGTCCTGCTGAGCCAGGCCATTTAAACCACATACGTTGAAACTTCCTGCTTTTCATCCTCTGCTCCTGGCTCCTCTCCACGACCCCACTTGTCCCAAGCCTCTCTCCATCGGCCACAGAGACTGGTTTACTCCCTCCCAACTATGAGTTCTCTTAGAATATTTTTGTGTAAACAAGGTCTCAGTAACTAAATCCTATTTCCATCTCCCTGCATCAGTGTTCTCTGGCTGGGTGGGCGGCACTCCTTTGGCTCGGTCCTGCTGATGTCCTTAAAGGCCTCAGCCCATGGAGTCAAAGCCTGGGGCCAGCGGCTGCAGGATTCTAAACACTGTGGGCACTCAGTTGTGGGGCTGGCTGTGGGACTGTGTGAGGGCAAGAAGCATCCAGGGGTGGATGTGGCCAGGGATGGGAGGAGCCATCCGAGAGGTGAGCAGGACAGCCACCAGTTCCCCGGGAGAGGGGAGTCTTAGGAATTCAGAAATTCAGCCCCCATGACTGTGGTTGAGTGAGGAGGAAGAATGTGGAATTGAGAGATGGAAGATGAGGAAGGAATTGGCCCCAGCACTGGAAAGCCATCCCTCCTCTTGTCCTGAAAGCCCACTTCTCCCACCTGGACGTGCACCCCATCTCCCCAGGAGGCCCCGGAGCATGGCTGCACTCTGGCCTGCAACCTGCCCCATGCAGCATGTCCCTCTTGTCCTTGCCATAGTCTCTCTGCTGTTGGCCAGTGGCTTGTGATGTGTCTCATGCAATAGATGACCATTCCATTAGGATGAGTACAGTGTCTGTAAATTCCTGCCTGGGTTCCCCTTCCTGTCATACATGCAGGAAGGAAAGTCACTCCAGGGACCCCGAAAGATTCTCTAATTCCAAGAGGGTGCCCAGGAGCCTGGGAACTTCTAGGCAGGGAGGGGAGGCCAGGAGGCTGATCATGGCCCAATCAAGTTATTGAAGAGTTTTGAGGGTTCTTTATATGTTCTGGATGTGAGTCCTGGATCAGACTCCCAGTCTGTGTTTAGTCATTTCATTCTCTTAAGAGGGTCTTTCATAGAGCATGAGTTATTTTGATGACTTCCAATTTATCCACTTCTCTTTACGGATCGTGTTTTTGCGGTCAAGCCTTCAAAGATCTTTACCTAGCCCTAGATACCTAACTTTTCTCTTAGAATCCTTTTGCGTAAAATTTTCTAGTTTTGTTTCACATTGAAGTGTGTGATCCACCTCAAGTGAATGTTTGTACACGGTGAGGCTTCAGAGTCTAGGTCAAGAGCTCTCTCTCTGCCTGCCTGCTTGCTGTGCCTGTGATGTGCAATTTCCCTACTTCCATGTGACAGAGAGGCCACCTTTCCTCCAATGAATTGCTTGAGCACATTTGTCAAAAATCACTTGGGCACTTTAATTTGGGTCTCCATTCTGTCCTGTTGATCGAAGTGTCTGTCCCTCTGCCTATGAGCACAGTCTTTATTCACTGCATTAAAAGTGTTGAAATAGGGGCAACTTTATTCTTGTTTTCTTTCTTTCTTTCTTTCTTTTTTTTTTTTTTGAGTCAGAGTCATGCTCTGTTGCCCAGGCTGGAGCACATAATCTTGGCTCGCTGCAATCTCTGCCTCCTGGGGTCAAGTGATTCAGCCTCCCGGGTAGCTGGGATTACAGGTGTGTGCCACCAGACCCAGCTAATTTTTGTGTTTTTAGTAGAGACAGGGCTTCGCCATGTTGGCCAGGCCAGTCTCCAATTGCTGGCCTCAAGTGATCTGTCCACCTCACCCTTCCAAAGTGCTGGGATTACAGGCATGAGCCACCTCCCCTGGCCTTGTTTTTCAAAATTGCATTAGCTTTGCCAGTTCCTTTGCCTGTCCATATGAGCTTTTTTTTTTTAAGGTAAGTATGCCTACTTTCAGGCGGGGCTGTCTTGTGGTGGGGGGAAGGTGGTGGGCTGTGAGTTAATTTCCATGTCTCTAGCATGGCATCAGCTCCTTCCAGTGGCTGGAGAGCAAGCGAGTGCTACTTGAAGACCTGTGGGGCTCCCTGTGCTCTTTGTCCTGCCTGGTAACAGCTTCTCCTTCCACTGCCAGGTGTGCCAGGGCTCTGTCCTTCCTGCCTGCCCCTCAGCCTCCCTCCCCACTGTCAAGACACAGGCTGGGCCAGGAGTGCTGGGTTCCCATACAGGGAGGGGCAGGGGAAGCTCGGGGTTAGCTGAGGCTAAGCTAAGAGTCGGGGAGCAGTGCTGGTGTCCTCAGCTTCCAAATGGGGTGGATGGGATCTCTGGGGACACGTGAAAGCAATTCTCCTCTCAAATATTCAGTCATGGCCATTGTTCCTCATCCTTCTGAACTTAGAGCCTCAAGACTCCCAAATCTTAGTTCCATGTTCAGGATATGTAAAGATTCTGGTCTCTTTTTGCCCTGGAGACTGAACAAAAGAACTCTGACTGTCTGGTTCCCGTGCAGCCCCGGCACCTTGGTGGCTATGCAGTTCAGTAGAATGAGGGCACGGAAGGACTGACAAGACCAGGTCCTGACGCTTGTTCTTTGATGAGTCTTCTCACTTTCTAAGTCCCTGAGTGCTTGGGTTTGTTTTTTGATTTTTTGTTTGTTTGTTTGTTTGTTTTTTGTTTTTTTGTATTGGTTTTCTAAAGGCAGTATTCACAGAAACAAGTGAAGAAACCTGGGATGACCATGGGTGTCCCACGTGGCTTCAAACCCCCTGCCAGGTGCTGGTCAGCTTCCAGAAGTCAAAGCCGGCTCTCTGAAAGAACTGAAGCCAAACTTTTCCCTCAGCCCCAGTTCCTGGGATATTCTAAACTTCCCCCAAACTCAGCACAGAGAGGAAAAAACACTGTCCTTCCTTGGTAAATAAATGTATCCATTCAGGAAGATTCAGCGTGGCTGGTAGTGAGAAGTAAGGCCATCATTTTGCTCGGATTGGGGAAGGAGGAGGACTTTCTGGGTGACTCAAGGAAACTGCCAGGTGTGAGCATGGCCCATGGCCCTGCTGCTCTGTTCTGGGCTGTCAGGATCTGGCTGGAAAAACATTCCCTAGAAGCCTGGGAGTGGGTGACTGCAAGGTTGCTTGGTTTCTCAGATGCTGCCTGTGACCTTCTTATTGTGTGGAGCTCTCTGACACTCAGGCGCACAGAGCGGCAGCCCTCCGCCCTCTGCTGTGCTCGGGGAGGTGGGTGCTCTGTAATCACAGGGTGGCTCTGCCTGGGCCTTGAACTCCCCCTTGGGTGGACTTCTTTTCCTTGTGTTGGCTCCAGGCATGAGCCTGCCGTCCTCTGGAGGCTCCAGGCAATGGCTCACTTGTCTCTGGGTGTCCATATGCTCTTTACCCAAGAGATGGCTCTGCTGCTCAGTGGGTCTGGGCTCTGTCCAAGGCTTCATGCCATGGCTAGGTTTACCCTTCCCTCTCTTCAGAAGAAGAAATCACTGACACTAAGTTCCTCTTATTGGACCCCATGGTAGGAACTGGGGTGCAGGACCTGCTCATCTTCCTGGGCTAGGGGTCTTGAGTCCCGTACACCTATTTCTCCCTCCACTGCTAAGGGTCTCTGGCTGCTCTTGAGTCGATGACAGATTCTTGTCCTGTTTGCTGCCCTCTGTAGCCTGTAAGCAGAACCAGAAGGGACACTCTCACAGCCTGTTTGCCACGGAATCCAGGAGGCAGGTCCATTTTGGTGAGTTTGAGATCCTGAGAGAGCGTGATTAAGAATCATGTGACCAATAATCTTACATGGGTTTCATTGAGATCTGTCTCGTTTCCGTGTTATTCATTTTTAAAATTGATTGATCCTGTGTATAGTGTAGGTGCAAAACTAAATAAAAAATAAATACAAACATACATATATATACATTGATTTTAAAAATATGGTCTTCTGATCCTTCTCCACCAATCTCAAATAAAGAATTCTTTTCTACATGAATTTCTAAATTGTGGGGCATGGAATCTCAGCTGTTCAGGCACATGCAGGCTGCATTCTGCAGGGTCCAGCCCCTGAGACAGCTCCTGTGGGTCCCACCAGCCTGCCAGAGGCCAGCAGCACTATCCAGCCCAGCCCATCAAAATGGAATGGCATGGCCCAGAGACTCCTGCATTGGGCAGGTGGCAGGGGGCAGGGAAGCTGGTCCACAGCCTGCACTGCAGTGTGGGGCTTAGCCCTGGAAGCCTGCCCCATGCCTAGCAGGGGGTCCCTGCTCAACCTATTCTAGACTACTGCCCTGCTCAGCCTCTGCCCTGCTCAACCTATTCTGGACTATTGATGTTTAAATCTCCCAAGAGTTCCCATCCCTATGTCTTTCCATCCCAATAATAAATTTAGAAAAATGGGAGTTGGGAAGGGAAGATGAAAGCCTACTTCTTCAGTGGGCAGCCCTTGGGTTTCATTACCTGATTTGGGTACATTTTTTTTCAAACTGGCAAATGTGGACACCACCGAATGCAGTCAGATGGCAGAAAGATGATTCCAACTCCATACAAATGAAAGAAATGGAACCAAAGTTCCAGGGCTCATTAAAATGCAGAAGAAACCAAACAAAATTCTTCATCATCTGAAGCTCACAGCCACCTCAAGCACCTGAGCAGAGAATGTGCTCTCCTGACTAGAGTTTAGGCCCACATCACAAAGCATCCTGAGCTCTGGGAGGGGACGAAGGAGGCAGGTGAACCCTCCCTACTATCCAGCCCAGCGGATCGCCCAGCCCACTGGGCCACCAGATTCTCACATCATTTGTCACTGGGGAAATGAAACTCAAAACCATAATGAGATAGCACTTCATACCTACTAGGATGCCTGTAATGCTTTTAATGGAAAATAACAAGTGTTGGCAAGGATGTGGAGAAATTGGAACTCTTGTATATTGCTGGTGGGAATGGAAAATGGTGCAGCCGCTGTGGCAAATGGCATGGAGTTTCCTCAAAAAGTTAAACATAGAATTACCATATGGCCCTGCATTTCCACGCCTAGGTATAATCCCGAAGGCATTGAAAATAGGGACTCAAACAGATATTTGCATGCCAGTGTTAATAGCAGTATTATTCATAACAGCCAAAAGGAGTAAACAACCCAAGTGTCCAGCAACAGATGAAGGAGTGCAGAGTGCATCAAATGTGGTGTATACATACAATGGATTGTTATTCAGCCATAAAAAGAATGAAGTCCTGATACACATGACCACATGGATGAATGCTGAAAAAATGATGCTAAGTGAAACAAGCCAGTCACAAAAGGCCACATGTTGTGTGATTCCATTTATACAAAACAGCAAATGCCTTAGTCTGTTACGTGTTGCTATAAAGGAATCCCTGAGGCTAGGTAATTTATAAAGAAAAGAGATTTGTTTGGCTCACAGTTCTGCAGCCTGTATAGGAAGCATGGCACCAACATCTGTTTCTGGTGAGGCCTCAAGGAGCTTCCACTCATGGCAGAAGGGAAAGGGGAGCCAGTGTGCACAGAGGTCACAGAGCAAGACCGGAGGCAAGAGAGAGAGGGAGGAGGTGCCAGGCTCTTTTTAACAACCAGCTCTCCCAGGAACTAGTAGAACAAGAGCTCACTCACCCTGAGGGAAAGCATTAATCTATTCATGAGGAATCCACCCCCATAACCCAAATACCTCCCATTAGGCCCCATCGCCAACACTGGGGATAAATTTCGATGTGAGATTTTTAAGGGGTCAAACATGCAAACTACAGCAT
This sequence comes from Pan paniscus, assembly GCF_029289425.2. Classification (NCBI taxonomy): domain Eukaryota; kingdom Metazoa; phylum Chordata; class Mammalia; order Primates; family Hominidae; genus Pan; species Pan paniscus. The sequence goes on along the minus strand of NC_073268.2, from coordinate 44,776,825 downwards.
TCTCCCCTATTGAATGCTACCAAACATTTAAAGAAGGATTAAAGCCTATCCATTCCCTGCCAGGTGGCTGTCTCCACAACATGGCTTTTTCCCCTTGAAGACCATCAGGAGAAGAGCCTGTATCTCTGCATCTGTGGAAATTGTCTTTGCCATGTAATGTGCCATAACCACGGGAGTGACATCGCATCACATCCCAGGGCCACCGCTAAGGAGGAGGGTGAGGATCTTGACCCTCATCTTAGAATTCTGCCCTGCCTGGCTTCCACTTGTCCTCTTCTAAATCCATCTTAACTCATTCCTTTGGTGCCTGTTTTTACTGCCTAAATTTTGGCAATAAAGGGAGGAATAAAAACACGTCATTTTTATTCTTTTTTTGAATTCTCATTACATGTACACACAAGAAATGTGTCACATGAAGGAAATGTATTTAGAATACCAGTTTTCCTATTTGGTTCACAATATTTTTCCAGGGTAAAATTGCCAAAAGAATTTGGAAGCCCAAAGCAGGACATGATATAAATTAATGCCAGTGATCTGTAAATTATACTTTATTTCATAAAATGGTAAATTTTCCCTTTAGTCTGGTCAATTTTATGCAATTTGGCATCACATTTTATAAATGTGTTACCCTTTTGAACATTTACTGAACTGAATGCACAAAGAGAAGTATAAAAGAAAATCTGGAAGCACTTGTTGGTTTTATTTTAAGGTTGGAAAAGAATATAAAATGGAAGGCATGTATTAATTTTGCCATGGATATATTCATTTCCTGTGGTTGCTGTAACAAATTACCACAAACTTAGTGGCTGAAGACAACAAATATTTATTCTGTTACAGTTCAGAGGCCAGGAGTCCTAAACCTGCCTCACTGGGCTGGAATCAATGTGTCAGCAGGGCTGCGCTCCCTCCACAGGATCTGGGAGACCCCAATCCTCGCCTTCTCCAGTTTCTAGTGGCTGCTGGCCACCTCCACCCTCTGCCTCCATGGTCACATGGAGTAAAATCTCCTCTTCTGTCTGTAGTAAAATCTCCTCTGCCTCCCTCTGATAAAGACACATGTGATTGCATTTAGGACCACTTGGGTCATCTATCATAATCCCCCACTTCTCAAGACCTTAATTTAAATCACATCTGCAAAGAGCCTTTCTCTGTGTCCGGGAACTGTCCTAGGTTCCAGGGGTGAGGGCCTGGATAATTCAGGGGCCGTGATTCCACCCACTGCAATGTGTCTTCTCTGACCCTGCTTGAGTGTGCTGGCAAGGACTGCTGCCTTGTCATCCATTCGTATTAGTGTCTGCAGCATTTGGCAATATGGTGTTTCTATTGAGAGAAAGTCATAATCAAGTAAAGTTCCTTTTTTTTTCCCTTTGCCTCAGAGAGAAAAATCTCCATTCCACTATTCTCCCAGATCAGCTGCTTTTGGAAGGCAGGGAACAAGGCAGCATCAGTGAATTCCACAAGCACTGACCCATTGCCACATTCCTTTGATATAAAGTAGCTTCCTGAGTCAGAGCAATTCTGAGTGGGACACCATGATGGTGAAAAGGTTTGTGGTTAATAGATCGTACTTCCATGGAAGGATTGCGGGCAGAGAAGATAAGCCCATATTCAGAGTAAGTGCCTCTTCCAGGGAGAACATCTTGCTGCCCTCTTCATCCTGGAAGTGATCAAATGCAATCAGTCTGCCACGGGGATCCTGGGAAACGGTGTCACCTCAGGCTTTTCCTTGGCTTGTAGATGGCCATCTTCTCCCTGTGTCCTCACATGGTTGACCCTCTGTGCACACCTTCATTCTAATCTCTTCTTATAAGGACATCAGTCCGATTGAATTAGGGCCACCCTCATCACCTGACTCCACTTTAATTACCTCTTTAAAGATCCCATCTTCAAATGCAGTCACATTCTGAGGCACCAGGGTTAGGGCTTCAACATATGAATTGCGGGGACACAGCCCATAGCATGAGGCAAACAGCTCCCTTGCATTTGATGGGCGAGCAGAGGAGGAGCCAGGGGTGGAAAAGTCGTTTGATAGGTGAGGGATGATTCGGATGAAAGGGACAGAAAATGCAATTTAGAAAGTGGAGTTTGGGTACAGCCTCATCACAGGAGCTGCTCTGCATTCTCGGGTCATGCAGGCTGGCATCTAATGCCAACTTTCCCCTGTGCATCAGCGCCTGTAGCCTCCATGTCCTCCTCACCTATGGTGGCCTCCACAGACCCCACTCAGCCCCTTCCATCAGCACCACCTGCTCCCCATCTATCACTTCTTCTGGGAGAGCCCCACTCTTGGTCTTTTCTAAGCCTGCTTCATAGTAAGTGGCTAAAACCTGTGGGATAAGCTCCCATGAGGTTGTAGATTCTGCTGTCATAAATGTATGGTCTGACCATTGGTCAACTCTAACATTGTGTGGGAACTGTCCATCCATCCGTGTGTCCATCCACCCATCTGTCTGTCCGTTCATCCATTACAGACAAATTTGAAAAGTGCCTTCCTTATGAGCTAGAATGTCTGTGCACAAAACAGACAAAGTTGGCTGCTTCTTGGAGCTTACATCAGAAATCTCCAAACTTTTTCTATAAATGGTGAGATATTAAATATTTTAGGCTTTGTAGGCCATATGGTCTCTGTCACAACTACTCAATTCTGCCATGGTTTTGTAAAAGCAGCCATCAACAGTTCATGAACACTTCATGAAATGAGTGTGGTTCTGTGCCAAAGGACATTGGGATTTCATTCCACGTTCACGCATCATGAATACTATGCTTCATTAATAGAGCACAAAGGAAGCCTTCCTTTGACCCTAAAGAACCATGTTATCTGCACAGTACAATTGCTTTGATTCCTCCTGTTTTTGTCTTCATGCTGCCATCGTGGGTACCTAGCACACTGTCAAATAAGGCTTTATTGCCTCTTAGCTCACGTAACAAGAATACTTCTGTTTTGTAAGTTCCCTCGTTTAAAGAGAAACATGCTTCATCTGATTTAGATATATCAGTCTATTCCAACTTAATTTGGAGTCTTAAAAATTAAGGATGGCCAGGCGTGGTGGCTCACGCCTATAATCCCAGCACTTTGGGAGACCTAGGTGGGAGAATTGCTTGAGTCCAGGAGTTCAAGTCCTGCCTGGGCAAAACAGTGAGACCCTGTCTCTAAAAAAAATTAAAGATGCATTGTTTGAACATATACCTTACTATTTTAGAGGTGAAAGTTTTATTTTTTTATCTTAGATACTGATGAATAGGTGTTTAATTGTTGCCAGAATTCAATGAACAGCCCATGTTACTGGTGGTGGTGTCAGTTGTTGCAACTAGTTTAGACACTATTTAATCACTTATCTTCCAAATGTCATTCTCTTTGCTTAGCAAATGTATTTCTGTGAATGTACAATGAGTAAATAATGAAACATCAAGGAAAAAAGACAAGCTTAAAATTGTAATCTCGTTAAAATATTCATTCTGTATTGTTATTTACTACCTAACCTGACCCCGCTGGACTTTCGATAAACATGATTTTAAGTGAATTTTGGTGATTTTTCCACCCTAATTTGAATAACTTCACTGTGTCCTCTGATATCTCGTTGCTGGAAAAGATATTTGGCCAACTGAGTGCTGGCAAAAACAAGACTTCACTGTATTCATCAAGGATGTGTGGGCCTGCTACAGATCCTGGAGTCATGTCAATTTAGCAAACGCACAAGAGCCAGACACCAGTGCCTGGAGTTGAGTCCCTTACGGTGTTCCCCAGATGAAGCAATACATCCTGATGACTAGTGTTTTCCTGGCCTCCACGGGTTCCAGTTGGAATCCCTTGCCTAGACACATTCCAGGAAAATGGCTTCAGGGTACAATTATCATGAAAGTTTCCCCTTAAACCCAAAACAAGCCAGAATAAAATAAATAAAAATATGGAAAGGTTGATGTATGTGCTTAGTCAAACAGTCAAAGAGCAGGAAGTATTCTATTCCCATATTAGTTTTGAGATTCACATTGTTTGGCCCTTTATATCACTTGAACATCATGAAAATGGCAGTATTGAGCCCAGAATCTACGACTTACAATTAATAGTGGGATTCACTAATGGCTCCTTTTGGGGGCATGACTTCCTGCCGCCATTTTCTGAGCAGAGTGCCTTTATTGCAAGCCCTCGCAGAAAATCCCTTTTCAAAGGCAGACGATGCAACATGTGCCACATCCCAGCATAGGTCAGCTGACTTAGGACTCGAAATGCTTTCATGGATTCTGTCCATGTCAGCACCAGGATTTTCACCGCTGAAAGCAGTTCAGGCAAACACACACACACTGAGGCCACACAGGGAAAAACACATAGTGGAACACACATACACACACACACATACACACACGACACAGGATGGCTTCGGGGCCAGTTAACCCAAACTCTCCCGGGACTCACTTGTGGCTCCAAGTTTTCTGTTACCCCAGGAAACAATAAAAGTGGCTCTAGCTTCCCTTTTTCCAGTCACCCGCCCCATGTTCTCCAATGCGGACCCTGTTCCTCCCTTAGCATGAATGTTCTGGAAACAGATGTGACTCCACGCCCCAGCTCGCCTGCATGTCCCTGCACCTTCATTTCCCAGGCATGGCCATGGGAAAAAGTGCGGGCCACAGCTGGTTCAGAGCAAGGGGGATGGGACGCTGATGGGAGCTGCCCAGGCCTGGGACTGGGCTCTGATTTTTGTCCTTTTTAAATGTATAGCCCTGCTTCTTGTCCATAGCTCTTTGCTGGTCAATCTCCCCAACGCCCATTAGCAGAAAGGCAGGGGCTTTTGATTTGGGTCATTTCAGCCAAGGGCCAGCCAGTGTCTTCCAGGGGCTGGCGAGGGCGTGGGGTGCAGAATCACTACGGATGCGCCTGCTATGTAACTCAGGGTAAAGTGTAACTTAGAAATGAAAATATTCTGTAAGTCAGGAGTTATTTCCGGTCAGTAAAAAAATTCAGTAATTAGTTTTGCACATTTGAATGAAAATACAGTCAATATGAGCCATCCTTCATAATCCATGTGGATGGTCTTCCTCAGGCAAGCTCAAAGTTTCCTGTTTTCTCTGTCCTCCTCCTCCCCGCTCCCCAGCACACACCCTACTCCAGATGATATGCACTGACAGGCCTTTTGAAACCCTTTACTGCCTTTACACGGCCCACACCACCTGGACAGCACCCTTTTCCCAACTCAGAAAATGGCCTGGGGTGCACAGCAGCCCAGCCTGCCTTCCTTAGTCCCTGCCAGGAGGGATTTCTGCAGCCCCTTGTGCAGCAGTGGCCGGCCCAGCTGAAGGGAAGTGTGGAGCAGGGCACTGAGCGAGAGGAGTCGTCTCTGACTCCAAAGAGGACGTAAGTCAATGCCAACACCATAGATCCAAGATCTAGAAGAATGCCCCAGAAAATCAGGGCAGGCTGTTCATGCACTCGCAAGCCAAGACATCTGTCTGCATTTCTGTCTGTGTCCACCTGAGAGCTACCCTTAGCTCCATCCATCCACTTACACAACTTTCTATCTTTACAGCATCTTTCTGTCTACCTGTTGCTTGGTTAGTGGATATTTGTCTCTGTCTCCACTTTCTGCCTGTCTGTTAGTCCACGTCTGTCTCTCTGCCTGTCTTTCTGCTCATCCAACCGTCTCTTTTTATCTGTGTGTCAATCTTCCTGCCAATTTGCCTCTGTCATTCCCAATGCCTTCCACCCTTGTGCCCTCTCCCAACCTCGCCTTGCCACATCCTAAGTGTCTAGGTGTCTGGTGTCTTTAATCTCTCAGTCACTTGACTCCGTCCACAGCTGGTGGCTCCCCAGTCTCAAACTACAGACCCGACCTCTCCTCCAATGTGTCTGAAATCCAGACAGGCTGATGGTTCAACATACAAGGTTTTTGTGGCAACTTCTTTTTCTTTCCCCACTTAAAAAATTTTTAAGGTGTAATGTACCTATACTCATCCTTTGCTGTGCACCCTCCTGTGAGTTTTGACAAAGTGCACATATCCGTGTAGCCATGATCAAGACACAAAGCCCCAAAACTGCCTCCTGTCCCTCGTGGTAACCATGCCTCCACCCTCAGCCCCTGGCAGCTAAGGATGTGTTCTCCATCCCCTACCCTGTTCACAGCTTCCATGGACACATGTGGGATCCACAGCAGGAAGTGGCGGGGCCTGGCTCCTTCCGCTCAGCCGCTTCCTTTGGGACACATTTGTGGTGCCAGGTGTCAATATCCTCCCTTCTCCCTGCTCGGGACGCTTCCATCTCGGGGTGGGTCACGGCTTGCTTGTCCCCTCACCAGGTGAGACACGTGTGGGCCACTTCCTTGTTTGGGTGATTACTAGTAACACTGCTATAAACATCCACTTACAAGTTTTTGTGTGAACATGAGTCTCATTTCTCTTGAGTAGTACCTAGTTGACAAAAGGTGGGATCGTCTGACAAGTGTACGCTTAACTTTATCAAGAAACTGCAAACTAACCTCCAAAGTGGCTGTGCCTTTGTTTGCATTTTAAAGCATCCAGAGAGGCCATCACTCTCTGCAAGCTTCTCCTCCCTAGTCCTCCCCATCTGCCTGGCTGCTCCCACCCAAGTCCACAGACCAGCCTGGATGCCGCAATGTTTCCTCGGGTGCCTTCTTGGGCTGCACACTCAGCCTCCTACCCTAGTCCCAGGGCCCTCCTCCCTGGCCTGCTTCCTACATGGCAACAGGAATGATCCTGAAAAGTCAGACATGTCAGGGGTCTTTCTTGCTCCCATCACACTTGGAGTCAGCAGATCACAGCCCCAGCCCCAGCATATTCCTCCTCCCTGGCTCTAACTGGCCCAGCCCCACTGGCCTTCCCTTTCTCCTCCAGCCACAGAGCACCAGTCCAGGGTTGCCCCACCTGGGATTCTTGTACCCCTAGATCACGGCAGCAAGAGAGGAAAGCTGGTGCTCAGGCAGTGCCCCTGTGCCAGGTGCTGCCACAGGCAGTTGCCTACTTCTTACCTGTGGCTTTATGATCATCAGCCCCATTTTACAGAGGAGACAACAGGCACAGAGAAGTTAGTGCAGCCAAGGTCTTTAGAGTCCTCAGATGTCCTCTCTGGGTGGCTCCAGGACTGGCATAGGATCATGCCCAAGAGGACCCCTAGCTTTCATTCCCTGCTATTCACTTGTCCATGGCATTCATAGTGTTTACGGCTTCTGGGCTAAGTGCAAAGGGAGTGCCCTCTAGCAGCCATGAGGTGAAAGTCATGACCCACCATTGCAGCCTCCAAACAAGTGCAGGGTGAAGACCCTTGAACTGTCCTGGTGTTCCGTAGGGAGCACCCCATCCTCCCTCAGGTCGAGCAGACTTGCAGGCTGGGGTGGGGCGGGCAGGAGTGCTCTGACTCTGAGATTCAGCACTGGATTCAAGAAATTACTCTGGCCCAGCGCAGCCCCTGTGGCCTGAACTCCCTCAGGGTCTGGAGATAAGCCTCAGGGCATGTGCACTGGGAAATAAGAAGCATTCAATCTCAACTTCATCTCACTCTCAGAGAAGTTTTGCAATTTCTTCCTTGACAGACAAGGGTGAGCAGTGCCCAGTGCCTACTATCCTGTCGCCCACAGATCAGGAGGCATTCCCATCCCTGTGACATTGCTGGCCCCCTTGGGAGGGGCTGTGCTCACCAGCCAGGGAGGCAGAGGCCATTAGCAGGTCCGTGAGGAAATAGAGCCATTGGTATACCACCAATGTATCTGTTCATATTTTGATAACTGCATTTCAATAAAACAGATTTCCTTTGAAACTCAATGTGTTTTATTTGTTGCCTTTCGAAATGTTATTCTGACAGCACAGTGGATCCTGGTCGGTGGGTCCCTAATTTGAGGCTGGGGTTGCTTGTGTGGCCCACCCCCCAGCACCTCTGGCATTAGCTGTGCAGAGGAGCCCCTGGGACCCCTTGTGGACCCTATCCCTTCCTGCTCCTGGTCACTGGTGGTTACCACCCTACCCTGCCCTGCAGCAGGGTCCCAGGCACCCCAGGGACAAGCCCACACTGCACCAACTCTGGCTTGAAGGTCCTTTTACATCTTGAAGCAGCTAAGGATTTACTGAGTGCCTACTGGCTGCCGGTGCTTGCAGTTCTGGGGGCTGGGACCCAGCTATGAACAAAGCAGAACAAAAAAGTCCTGCTCCCAAGGGCTGACATTCCGGGGTGGGCAATGCAGCCATGCTGTGGCTATGGTGGAGGCCGGGGAGGGGCTGAGAACAAGACTGAGGCTGGGCCCTGCACAGGATCCTTGGGCTCTCGGTGACCCGCCCACCCCAGCCAAGCATCTTCCTTCTTCTGTCTCCCACTGCAAGGCCTTTGGTTGTGCCTGTCCCTCTCCCTGGGAAGCACTTCCTTGTGTGCCTGGCAAACACCCACTCATCCCGCAGATCCCAGAGGAAGTGTCACTTCCTTTGGGAAGTCCCTGGTCCCTCCAGCCAGGCCTCCCTGCCTTTGGATGCAGCCCCTGGATGTGTCCCGCTGGATCCCGGGACCACGCTCCTCTGTAGCTCCTTGCTGCAGTGGACATGGTTGGGGCCACCCAGATCTGGTTCCTGGGTGGAGTGCCCATCTCCCCACTACCCTCCTCTGGAGAATAGTCCTGGATCCATAGGAGCCACCTCCTCTCCCAGGGTGGCTGCAGGCAAAGACTGACCAATGAGCGCAACAGCCGCCACCGCAGCCCCGCCCCCCTCACCTAAGGAGGACAACCCCTTGCCCCTCTTCACACTCCTAGGAGTGCCAGACAGTGATGGGCTCCAGTGGCACCCACATCCCTCCTCAACTCCTTCCTGCCTAGGCTGCTCCCCTCTCCCCTATCCTTCCCCTGCACCAGAATCCCCACTTGTAGAGGACTCAGGCCCAGACTCTTGTTCACCATCTGCTGGGCCTGGCTTCCTTCCCACCTGGCCCCTGATGCTCACAGTGGCAGCTCATAAATACTTGTTGAAGGAATGAATGGAGTTCTTGTTCCATAGAAGGAAACTGAGGCCCAGAGTTGGCCAGTCATAAACACTTAATGGCAGAGTCCAGAAACCAGGCCATCCAGGTCCCAGTCCAGCTGTGGGTGAAAGGGGAGCCGCCTTCTATGTTTTCTTGGCAGCACCGAGGAGGAAAGCGGGTGGAGTACCCAGAGCCTTCCTTGGGCTCAAATCGCCTTCAGCACAAAAGCCCTTGTCCGCTCTGTTCCTGGTTCCCGGTTCCAGTTGCTCCAGGCTGGGCTGCTCTCCCCTGGGTGTGGCCGGTGGCTGGGCCCCATCCTGGCTGGGTCAGCAAAAAGGGGGCCTCAGGTGGCAAGACCTGTAGAGCCCTCTGTGTGGGAGAGACGCCTGCAGGGCCCACACCCCCCATCCAAGCACACATGGAGCTCCTCCATGCCCTGCTCCTGGCACTGGGCACCAGCGGGGACCGAGACGGCAGTCCCTGCCCCACAGAGCTCACAGCCTGGTGAGGACAGCAGACTGCAAGCCTGGGGGTGACGGCTGCCTCCAGAGGGAGCATCTGCCATCCCTCACACTGGGTCTGGGAAGGCCTAGACTCGAAAATTGAGGAGCTGGGTCTGCTAAGACCTGAGGGGAAAGTGTCAGGCAGAGGGAAGGCACGCGCAAAGGTCCTGGGGTGGGGGGACATGTGGAATGTCAAGGAACTCAAGGGACAGGGTGCCTGCAGCAGAAGGGCAGGAGCGGGAGGGAGAGCAGGGAAGGTTGCGCTGCACAGGGCGGGCTTGCAGAGGTGAAGCGGGCAGGGAGCAGCTGGGGTTTTATTGCTAGTGTTAAGGAGAAGCCAGGGAGGGTTTCAGGCAGGGGGCTGCAAGGCCTGATTCTGGTTGTAAGAAGACCACTCTGGTGCTGGGTGGAGAGTGGGCTGAAGGGGGTCCGATGTGTCCTTGGGGGCCCCCACTGCTGTTGGGGAGCACACAGGCAGCTCTGATCTGGGCTGTGATTCCTCCCGAGTTGTGGGGGTCCTCCCTGCAGACCGGTTTTAGGAAGGGCAAAGTGGAGATGAGTCCAGGGCAAGCCCCAGCTGGGGCATCCCTCCACTGGCAGAGACCGCAGCCCAGCCCTGATCACCAGCAGGCAGAGGCCCTGAGGTGTCCAGTGACCAGCAGGGTGGCAGCATCTGGGTCAACTGACCGAAGGGTCCAGGGCCTGGCTTAGATCCCAGCTTGAGGAACTACCCTGTGGGGGCCTCGAGCAAGTCCCTTAGCTTCCCTCGACCAACCTCCTCTAAAATAGGTTAGCAGTGCCTCTGAGGCCTGCTGACACGGGCCAGCCCAAGATCAAGGGAGGGGCCTGACAGACCTCAAACTTCAAGCTCGCAGGCGCTCAGTGAACACTCACAAGCTCTCCACCCCCATCCCAGCTCTACCTGTTTTAAAGCAGATTCTGGGTTGGGCTCACATCATCCCTGGAGAGGCAGGGAAGTGCATGGAAGTCACGCAGACCTGGGGTTGGGCCTGGGCTATGTGTTCCTTGCTGTGACCTTGAGCCAGAGCAGCACCTCCGCATGCCCCTCAGGAGGGCGGGCAGTGCCAGTGCAATCTGACTTAGCAGAAGGCAGGCACTGAGAAGCACTCACTATGTCAGGGTTCTTTCTCCTCCTTTCCAACAAACCTGTGAGCTGGCCATTCTTATGAACACTCCCTTTTTGCAGACCAGGAGACCGAGGCTGGAGGGGGAAAGGAATTCACAGGAGGTCCCCCAGCAAATGAGTGGCCTGCATTCTGACCCAGGGCCCTTTGCGGCATTAGTACAGCCAGGACAGTGCACCTGGAGACTCTACGACAAGCATTTGTTGAGCACCAACTGGGGCCAGGGCCTCATGCCTATCAGTCAGTGCCATGGGAATGGCCCGGAGGGCTTGAGTGGAGTGGAGACAGATGCCACCGTGTTTTGGCCCCAGTTGGCTTAGATCCTGCTACTGGGGTCCCAGGAGGGCCCCAGAGTCAGAAAGGAGGTCCCCACCAAACCAAGCCACCTCCAGGGTCCCCGGGTCACCCCAAGTCCAACCCAAGGGAGCGCCCACTGGGAAGCCTTCATGACCCCCTAGGCCCTGGCACCCAAGCCCCTGCTCCACATTCTGCCATGCACGGCACCATCACCCAGGAATGACTCGGGCAGGGGATTCTTATCCAGGGTTGTCTGGAATCATCATCAAAATCCTGCAGAAAGAGGGTGCCCTGAGTCCTTTGCTGATGCAGAGGAGTGGAGAACTCTCCACTCACATAGTTTGGGAAGGGAAGGAATTCTCTCCCCACAAGTCCCTGCTGAAGACCTTGGAGATCTGGGGCTGAGCCTCAAGGTACAGATGAAAGTCTAGTTTCCCAAAATTGGGCCGTGTGTGTTCCCTCACCCCACTCCAGGCTTGTCTCGTCACCTCAGTGGAGACACTGGCACGCTCTGAAACTCTTCCTCAGCCCCTGCCTGCTACAAGCTGGAGCAGGGCTTCCCCTCCTGGGAAAGGAGTTGCCTGTCTCAGGTCAGCCTCCCCCAGCTGCGGAGGGCGCTGCTGCAACAGCAGGCACCCAGTACATCCTTGCAGAAGGAAGGGAAGGCAGGAGGCTCGGCCCTGCCACCTGGGAGAGGTGACATCATGGGACAAGCCCTGTGTGCTTGCTGGAGACCACTGGGAGCTGCAAGGAGGCCGAGTTCTGTTCCGTCTCCCAACAGCTGCCACCATGCCCCACCCTCACCCATGAGCCCCAGAAAACCTCCACCCAAGGCGGAGGCTGAGGAAGCCGGGCTGACGCCCAGCACGCTGTGGAGCCATGGAGGGGACCTTCAGAAAACACATCTCGACACAGGGGACCTCAAAGAGATCAAAATGCATTTAATGTGGTCTAGTCTCATCGCCTACGTCTTTAGATACTGCTATGTATTGAAACTAACATGAAAATTCTCCAGTTTCACCATTTAAAATAATTTGACATTCTATGACCTCACGCAGGGCAGACACCCTATACAGGGGCCTCCCAACGGTGGCTCCTCCCCACCCCCCAGGACCCTCTGGGTGGGGACCGGGCAGCACACCACCAGCAGAGGCTCAGGGGGTGGCCACTGTGCTCTGAGCAGCAGGCATAGGCTGCACACAGACACACACTCAAGTACATGGTTTCAGATGGGCACACACACAGCCTCCTACACACGAGCCAGACGCACACGCTCACCTCCGGTCATCCCAGTTGGCAGGAGGGGGTGGTGATTCCTCTCCTTTCCTAAGATCTTTCCTCTGCCATTCAGCACAGACCAGGGCCTGGCTGTGCCCTGCCTGAACTCCGCTGTGCTGCTCCAGGTGAGGGAGGGACAGGATGTGGTCCTATGTCAGGCAGACCTGGCCCCTGCCACCTTCACAAGGCAGAGGGGCTGGAGGAACTTCAGCAGTGGAGGTATGGGCGAGGTGGGGTGGGACAGGGTTGCGGGGAGATGAGCGAGCCCAGAAAGAACAGGACAACACGGAGTCTCTAACGCACGACTCACACTGTGGGCCCAGTGGGGACGGGGCTGCCAGCTTCCTCCTAGCCTGGGATCCTGACTTCCCTTCCCAAGGAGCCATCCCGGCCTATGGCTCCTAACCACCCCTCACTGTGGAATTGGGCGGAGGCCTGGACAGAAATGGAGAGAGAAGCAAAACAGGAAAATCGAGGGTGGGAGGAGGAACCCTCGATGGCAGGTCCCATGCCTGGCCCTGAGACACATCTCTAAGGTACAAAGGCAAACTCTAAAACCTCAAACCAGTTTCTTCCCAGACCCACCCAGCACCCCAAAGACAGCAGAAAGCTTTTATTATGATCATTAACATGGTCTTGATTTTTCTATCACAAACAGAGCCTAGCTGGCTCATGAGCTCAACAAAGTGCGGCCCCAGAGCACCCTGCTTGCCCAGGGACTGCAGTGCCCACACACACGGGGAGAGGCCAGTCCCACCTCGGGGAACCCTCTAGAGCTTCCAGCCAGCTGCTGCATCCCGGCAGACCCATGGAATTCTAATTGTTCTTTTTGCCCCCTATGAATTAAAATAATTTTTTTCAATTGCATGGTAATTTTTTTTTTTTTTTTTGTAAACAGTCTCACCCAAGCTAAGTTCGAGAAAGCTGAAACCCGGTGTTTCTCCCCAAGGTAAAAACCAGCAAGGAGCACCGCAGCTAGCCAGCCTTGGACAGCAGAGGCTGGGCCCACCATCGAACTGAGCTGCTTCCCCGCAGGCTGCAGCTCCATCTTCAGGCAGAAGCCCTGGCCCTCGTGGCCTGGCCCCCCAGGAGGCCACTTCTTTGCCCTGAGCCTGTGATAGCCTCTGAGGCCGGGGGCTGCCGCTCTGGCTGCCCCCTCTCCGGCCAACCTTCTGAGGCCGTTGCAAAGAAACATAAAATGACTAAAACGCTACTGAGTCTGCAACCCAGGGCACTGGGCCCGTTCTGCTCAAACCCAGGGCCCCTGAGCGACCGCAGGGCTTCTCCCCGGCCTGGGGTGGATGCTGCGTGTCGGCCAAGGTTGGCTCAGATCTCTGACCCCCGTCTGTAGGGCCGCTGCTCCAGGACCCCGCCACCAGCCTGGAGTCTGTCAAAGTCATGCCTGGCCTGGGGGCTGAGGCCGTCCCGGCTTCGGCCGTCCTGGTCTCCGTCCGCCTCATCCTCCTCGTCACGGCTCAGGAAGGCCAGCTCGTTCTCGTAGCAGAAGGAGTTGGCGCTGGGCAGCAGGAACTTGTTCTCTACCAGATCCTTCGCGCTGCAGCGGGGCGTAGAGGGCACCTCATATGTCTTGTGGAAGTGCGAGTAGTCAATCTTGTACTGGTTCTTCTCCTCGAAGAGCACGGGCTCAAAGCGGTGACCCCACAGGATCTCATTGGCCAGGTAGGAGCTGCGGGCCTGGGTGGTCATGGCTGTGGCCTCCACCATGCCTTCCAGGATGACCACGATCTCAAAGTCGTCCGTCTCCAGGTCCTGCCGGCTGATGCCGAAGAGCGGGCTGGCCTCATCAATCTCATGCAGGATGGTGATGGGCGACACCAGAAAGATGCGGTCCAGGCCCTTATCGAAGCCCACATTGATGTCGATCTGGTCCAGCGGGATGTACTCGCCCTCCTCGGTGACCCGCGGCTTGATGAGCTGCACGCGCACATGGGCCTCCACAATGTGGCTCTTGCGCAGGTTACCCACACGCCACATGAGGCAGAGCTTGCCGTCACGCAGGGCCACCACGGCATTGTGGCTGAACAGCAGCGTGTGTGCCCGCTTCTTGGGCCTTGCCATCTTGGCCATGATGGCACCAATCATGAAGGAGTCGATGATGCAGCCCACGATGGACTGGGCCACCACCATGAAGACGGCCACCGGGCACTCCTCCGTCACACAGCGCAGCCCGTAGCCGATGGTGGTCTGCGTCTCGATGGAGAAGAGGAAGGCCGCCATGAAGCCGTGCACCTGCATCACACAGGGTGTGCGGCCACGGCCCTCAGCCGGCTCCAGGTCACCGTGTGCCACCGCGATGACCCAGAAGATGACGCCGAACAGCAGCCAGGAGGCAAGGAAGGCCAGCGAGAAGATGAGCAGCATGTACCGCCAGCGGATGTCCACACAGGTGGTGAACATGTCAGCCAGGTAGCGCTGTGACTTCTCGTCCATGTTGGCGAACTCAATGTTGCACTGGCCATTCTTCTTGACGAAGCGGTTGCGGCACCTGCGCCGCGTGTGCACCTTGCCGTTGCCAAAGCCGTTGGCGCCCGACATGATGACCAGGTGCAGCCCGTCCTTCTCCGATAACACGATGCTGTAGGGGTTGGCCCGGCTGGCCGCGGTCATCCCGGGGGTTGGGGGACCCTGGCTCGCCCCCAGGCTAGCTCCAGGCAGGGCGGCTCCTGCAACAGAGATGACAGCATGTCTGGCTGGGCTGGTGGCTCCAGGCTCCTCTACCCCCATCCCAGGGCCCCCAGACGTGACTGGAGGACGCTTCCACCCTGATTGACCCACGATCGTGCTCTGGTCTTGCCTAAGCCAGCTCCCCACTCCGCCTTCCCAGTGCGAGTGGCCACCCCCTTCAGGCCCCCAGCAGCTCCAGCCAAAAACCCCAGCTCCACACCTCACTCCCACACTGAGGGCTCTGAAGAGTCTATTTAGGATCCGACCCCTTCTCCCACCCTCAAGGCCTGAATCTAACAGTGCCTGCTCAGCCAGTTCGGGGCACAACTTGCCAGCCTCTCTGCCTCTGCCGATGGCCCCCCAGTCTCCATGGCAGCCACAGAGGGCCTGTGGAAGCTGAGTCGGTGCCTATCCCTCCCCTGCTCAATGTCAGAGGCCCCCCAGGACATGCAGGACCTGCACAGGGAAGCTCCTGACCCCTCGGACCTCACCTCCCAGCCTCCTCCAGCGGACTCCCCTTCCGGTCACAGCCCCTGGCCCCAGGCTGTCCCTCAAACCCACCCTGGACACCCTCCCACAAGACATCCTGCCACTGCCTCACCAACTTGGCACCAGAGGCCTCCTTGTGCCCCAGGAAGACCCATGTCCCATCCCTGCTATATCCACAGCACTGCCCTTTCTAAGGGCACAATGGCGGCAGCAATAACAATAACGTAGCCAGGGGCACTCAACCATCAACCCCGCCCTGAGACCACCACTCCCTAAGGGTAGCACATTTTCTTTTTTTCTTTTCTTTTTTCTTTTTTTTTCTTTTTTAGACAGAATCTTCCTCTCGTCACCTCGGCTGGAATGCAATGGCGCGATTTCAGCTCACTGCCATCTCCGCCTCCTGGGTTCAAGCGATTCTCCTGCCTCAGCTTCCTGAGCAGCTGGGATTATAGGTGCCCGCCACCACATCCAGCTAACTTTTGTATTTTAAGTAGAGACGGGGTTTCACCATGTTGGCCAGGCTGGTCTCAAACTCTTGACCTCAGGTGATCCACCTGCCTCGGCCTCCTGAAGTGCTGGGATTACAGGCGTGAGACGTTTTCTCTTTTGCTTCTTGTTGTCCTTCCCAGGGCCTAGAATGCGGCCTGCCACCCCTGTCGCCACCCACTTTGAACACCCCAAGCTGGGTCCCACCACCCTCCTGACACCCACATGCCCCATTCTACAGTGTCCACCCACATGCCATGCTTGCAGCTTCTTGGTCACCAGCAGTGCCAAAGAGGGTAAGATCTGGCACCCAGACACGGGCAGCTCCCTGGCTGACCTCAGCCGAGGGCCCTCCCCAGCCCCTGCTTCCCGCATCTCTAAGGAAGATTGCAAGGCTGCTACCCTGGCACCACCTGTTCCCAGCACCACCCTCAGCTCACTGCAGGCAGCACCTGGCTCCAGGCCAGCCTACTGCACATTCAGGCACCCCAAGACAGGCCCCGCAGCAGGGCATCCATGCCAGCCAGAACAAAGCCTGCTCTCAGCCACTGACGTGCCCACCCCCGGGACACACAGGCTGTGCTGCCCCCACTAAAGGCCCCACACTGGCCTGTCAGTGACAGGCTAGGGCATCTGCAAGCTAGGGGCTATGGCACCGCCTGGCCCACAGCCACATCTGGATGGCAGCCTGCCTCAGCTGGGCTAGGCTGGAAGCAGGGAGACCTGGGCCTTCCAGCATTAGCCCCGCATGGAGGAGCTGGACAGGCCCACCCCTCCCCGCCCACAGGGACCCAGCACCCCCAGTCCCAGTCCAGTCACACCATAACCTCAGAGCTAGACAAAGCCTTGTCCCTTAGCACACCTGCAGCCACGTTACTCAGTTACGAAGACACTGAGGCCCCAAGAGAACATCCTGGGGGGCTGGCACCACTGTGGACCAGGCGCTGCACACAGCCTTCTGCAGGCCTCTCAAGCCCTCCAGGGAGGGGTGGGCCACCCTGCTTTACAAACAAGGACCTGGAGGCCCAGAAGCCAGAATGGACTTGTCCCAGTCCCATAGGCAGGAGGCAGCAATGCCAGGATTCAGCCCCGGTCTATGTGACCCAGCTTCTGGCCACGTCCACACTAGTCTGGGCCTCGGAGCGGGTGCAGCCTCTGAGCTCTGCTCCAAACACCTGAGCAACAGGTGATGGGGGAGCCGCCTGCCCGGCCAGGCTGTGGAACACTCCCAGGGGCTGCCTGGTTGCTCAGCCCCGAGCCGGCCAGTCCGAGCAGCACACAGCAACTGCCGCCTGAGAGACACAGGGAGAGCAGGCGGGGTCCTGGGCGCCTTGGGGGACAGATCCATCAACAGCTGCCCTCACATCATCCTCTCAACAACCCGGGGGTGCAGCCACCATCCAGGTTCAGAAAAGTTAAGTGACTTCCCCCAGGCCACACAGCCATTAAGCAGGAGAGTTGAGTTTTAAACCACCTCTAGCGCCGTCCCCCACCATGGGACCCCAAGCTCTGCAGGGATGCCTTTCCTTACTCTGCCGTCCCCCCCCAACACCGCTGTGGCTGACCACCTCACCATGACGCTGAGGAGCTGGGACGCAGGGCCGGAATGGTGGACACTGCTTCTGCCTGGGCCTGGAGGTAGGGAGCCGGCGGCAGGGGGGACCCCTGAGGCTGTGCTGGGAAGGGGGCTCAGCCCCAGATTCCTGGACCCTCCAGAAGGAAGCAGCCAGGGCCGGGGAACTCAGACGCCGGCGTGAGGCCACCAGCTGACAGGGGCTGGATTTGTGTGGCCCAGGGGCCTTGAGGGACTTCCAGCGGGTCATGGCTGCTCCAGCCCCTGCTCCGAGCAGCTCAAAGCCTGCAAGGAACAGAATCACAAGAATTAAAGGCCAGAGAGCCCGGTCTGCATGTGTTCCCAGCAGCTGGCGGCCTCGAAACTGGCCAGCTACCAGACTGGTGAGGGTGCTGCCACAGCTCCTGGCATCTCTGCCAGGGCTGGGCACCCCAGACCTGCCCAGATGGTGTCATACAGGCTTGGAAACCCCCACTTCTGTTGACGTTCCTCTCTGCGTGGTTTTACCACCCAGAGAGCATCAACAAGGTCAAGTTCATGCCCCACTCCCTCATTTCTCAGAGCCAAAAACTGACAAAGACACCTGTCTCAGGACCCCTGGAAACTGAGCAGAAGAGAGAGTTGGAGCCCAGAATGTCAGTCCTCAGCCTCACACAGCCCTGCTCTGCCATGTGTGCATGTGTGTGTGAGAGAGAGAGAGAGAGAGACCCTCCCCAGGGGTGCTGGGAGCTCCCTCACTGGGCACTTGGTGAATACAGCACCCCAAAGACAGACCCAGAAGGGGACCCTGGCATAGAAACCCTAGCACCACAAGCTAGACAATGTCTCAAGAACACTCCTGCATAAACACAGGTGTGGCAAGAAGTTACACAACCATGCGGCCTTCAAGGTCGCAATTTAAGAAATATAGGACAATATCCTCCACCAGGGACACACAGGCCTTTTTGGCTCTTGCTCAATGGGGTGCATACAGTGAAATCAGACAAGACATGAAATCAGAGAAACTGTTTTGCTGGAAGAGGCCTTAGCAAGCAAGAAGGCTGGCTCCCCATTTCACAGATGGAAGAACCAAGTCCAAAAAGAAAAAGAGACTTGTCCCAGGTCACAAAGCAATTCAAGGGCCAAGACAAGGTGCTCACTACTAAAGTTAGGACCGTTTTCCACAGACACCCAGGTTGGCCTGCCAGGGTCCCAGGGTCGCCGGGAGGGGAATGGGAGAGGGGCGCTGGGGTACACTACCTGAGCTAGACAAGGCGGTTTCAACACCAAGGGGCAGTGAAGCAAACCCAGCAGGGAGAGAGCAGGCAGTGGGGAGACAGCGCGGGCCCGGCAGACCCCCGGAGATCCCTGCTTTCCTGCTGGCCACAGTGCCTACAGACGCAGCCTCCCAGCGACCAGTCCACTTGAAGAACAGACCAGGGCCTGGGCTGGGAGCTTTTAGAGAGGATGCCAGATGGCAGCTGCCACGTGACCTAAGGGTGGGGTCCAGGAGTCACCGGGAGGTGCTTCTGGATGGAACTGGATGCCCCATGCCCACTGCCCTGAGGCCCTGGGCTTCTCAGGTTTCGGTGACATCTGGGAGGAGCCCAGGGCAAGGCCTGGACCCACATTCCCAGACACCAAGAAAGCACTGACTGGAAAGGAGAGTGCAGGGGCCTGCATCACCCAGGGTAAGACATAGGGACTCGGAGGGGGAGGTGCCAACAGCCCCCATCCCTCATGCAGAGACTGTTCAGCTAGCTGGGGCACCTCACGAGGCACGAACACAGCACTCAGTATCTATCAAGTGCTTACTACCTGCCACGTGCTCTTCTAAGAGCTTTAATAAACTGATTCATTTAATCCCTTCCATCACACTGTGATTATTATCCCCATTTTCCAGATGAGCAGACGGAAGCCTAGGAAGATTGAGTCACTGTGAGGGTTACACAGCCTTTCAGGAGTGAAGTTTCCAGGCTGGGCTGTAGGGGTGAAACCAGTGCCCCACAACACCAAGACCTGAGGCCTGACTGTGTGCGTGGCACTGCAATCCTTTTGGTCCCAAGCCCCTGCAATCCCAGGTGGTGATGAGATGTAGACTGCCGCAAATCGGCACTCAAAAGCACAGGTTCAAGGGCCCTCACCAGCACTCCAACCCACGGCCACTCACCCTCATTCGGAGATGGGGCACTCTACCTCATGATCAAGCCTCACCATTGGAAGACCCCTGGGAGATCACTCAATGCAGGGAAGGCTGGCACACGCTTCCCCGCCCAAGGTGCCTGCTCCAGCCTCGCCCAGGCAAGCACCATTCCTCAGCCACAGAGCTTCATCCACTGCATCCGGGGCAGCTCAGAATCTTTCCTAATCCAGGCACCATTCATCAGATGCAGCACTGGGGCCTGGAAAGCCCAGCCCTTCCTTTGCAGATGGGGAGACTGAGGCTCTGAGCCAGTGGTGCCCTTGCTCCATCACTTAGGGTGTGAGAGGCAGGGCTGGCTGCAGGGTTAGGGGCTCTCCCTCATGGCAGGCCCTGCCCAGGGTGTAGGACCACATCAAGGCTAGGCTGGGCACAGGCAGCCAGGAGGGGCACTGCTGGGGGACACTGCCAGAGCCAGGAGTGGGAGGCAAAGACGTGCTGGGCACCCTGGGGCAGTGAGGAAGCTTGGCTGGATGGGGGAGAACCCAGGCTGGTGTGGAGGGGAGAGGGAGAGTGGGGGGTGGCATTGCTATGTCTCATAATCTGGGAAGAAGATGATGACCTCTTACACCCAATCCCCTTTCCAGGCCAAACTTCCCCACCAGAGACTCACCTGGCCTCTGTCCACCAAGCTAACCCATGGCCCTCAAACATTTGGGTCCAATGCCATGATGGCTTCCTATGCCAAATGCAGGCTAGGCCCGAGGAGAGAGGCAGCAGCAACACATCACTGTGTGCAGGGCATGGGGTGGTGGGTGCCCCACTGATATCCTAGGCCCTTACCACCTCAGGCCCACCTGTCTCAATTCCTACACGAACCAGTGTCTCTCTGCCCAAAAGCTCTCTCTAGCCATGGGCATGCTCTGCCATTCAGAGGGCAGGCTGAGGAGCTGATGCTGCCAGGACAGCTTTCAGTCAGTGACTGATGGGAGCAGGTGGCTGGGCCCCAGCAAGCTGCCCCTGGGAGGGGCACTTCTTCCCTGGCCTCCCCAGCAGGAGTCAGCTCCAGTGCCCCAGCAGTAACTGTATCAACGACATGCCCTTTATCACTTCCTTCTCTTTCTCACCTCATTTCCTTATTTCCTGGGATCACCTCCCAGGAAACTACTTGCGCTGGAACCTTTGTCTCCTGGGCCTTCCTCATAGGGTCTCCAGTAGCCTCTCCACGGCAAAGGCTCTTGAACCCTGGCCTCCCCTCCTGGATGCCCCACACCAAGTCTCCTCCTGCTCTTCCTCCTCCTCCTTCTGCCCCACAATACTGAGCTGCCTTCTCCTCTGCCTCCTCCACCTCCTCCTCCTCCCCTGGCCCCCTTTAGGATCCTCTAGCACTGGGCTTTTCCCATTCAGGCCAGAAGCTACTTCCCATATTGTGTGAGAGTTGATCTTGCCCAGGCCCCATCTCTGACCAAGCTCAGAGGCCTAGAGAGGCTGATGCAGGTACTAGCAAAGAGGGGCACCCAGGAAATGCGCCCCAGCCAGATGAAGGGTGAAGGACTAAGCAGCTGAATGGGATGGATGAGGAGATGGGTGGAACAGTGATTGAATCAACAGGTGGGTGGTCGGGCAGATGGATGGATAAATCGGGTTGACAGATGGGTGGGTGGATGATAGGGGTGACCAGATAGATGGACTGGCTAGGTGGGTGGAAGGATGGGTGGATGGATGGTTGAGCAGATGAATGGGTGGGGGAATGGGTGAGGAACGGATGGCATGGGTGAGGGGATGGATGGAGGGGTGGAGGCATGGGTGGGTGGATGGAAGGCTGAGCAGATTAATGGGTGGGGGAATGGGTGATGAAAGGATGGCATGGTGGGTGGAGGGGTGAAGGATGTACAGATGAGAGTCTGGTGGAAGGAATGCTTAGATGCACAAGAGCATGTCAATGACTTCACTCTTATCTCTTGAGTTCTGTCTTCTATGTAATGGTGCTAAGTGGGCACGGTACTGTCTTCAAGGCTGAATTAGTAGTGGCCGCCATTTCCCAGGCACCAGCTGGAAAGGATCCAGTCACTGGAACATCCTAAAGTTTAAAGAGTAAAGCCAAGTTACTGCAGGCGGTGCTGCTCTTCTCAGAGGGGCTCACAAGTAAGACATAACCACATGAACCCACATTTCTGCTCACTTCCCCAGGGCCCCACAGGAGATGGAAGGGCCTCTGGCCTGCACCTTTGATGCCCCACACCTTCACAGCATAGCAACCATCCAGAACCAGAGAAGAGCAGAACAAGATGGAGTGTCAGAGAAAAATGACCGCTGACAATTACTGAGTGCCTATTGCATGCCAGACACTATAGTAGGCATTTTACATACATCATCTCACATAATCCTCACAATTTCACAAGGTTGGAACTATTGTTGTTACTATTCCAGAGAAGTAGTTCATGTGGTAATTCTCCCACTGTCACAAAGGAATTCAGGCCCTCAGCCTGTACTCCCAGCCACCACCTGCAGAGCCTTCCCAATGCCAACCTTGGAGCCAGTTGTGAATAGCTGGGTGGGTGGATGCATGAATGGGTGGATGGATGGATGGATCAATGATGGATGGGTGGGTGGATAAATGAATGCAGGGATGAATGGGTAGGTGGATGGATAAATGGGTGAGTGGGTAGATGGATGAATGAATACATGGGTGGGTGGATGGATGGATGGGTGAATGAGTGGTTGGGTGTGAGGGTGGATGGCTGTATGGAGGAGAGGATGGATGAGTGGATGAATGGGTGAATGGATGAGTGGATGAATGGATAATAGGATGGAAAGATGGATGGATGGATGAATGGATGGATGGATGGATGGTTGGATGGATGGATGGATGGTTGGTTAGATGGATGGATAAGTGTGAAAGTAGATGATTGGATGGATGGATGAACAGAAGGGTAGATGGGTGGGTGACTGAGTGGATGGGTAGATGAATGAATGGAGGGATAGATGGGTGAATGGGTGGATGGATGGATGGATGGGTGGATGGATGGGTAATGGGTGGGTGGATGGATGGATAGACGAACGGGATGGATGGATGGGCAGATGATTGGGTGGATGGATGGGTGAGTGAATGAGTGGATGGGTGAGTGAAGAAGTGAATGGATAGAGGGATGGCTGGGTGGATGGGTGGGTATATGGTTGAGTGGGTGGATGAACAGATTAATGGATGAATGGGTGACGGGTGCATGGATGGATGGATGGATGGAATGTTGGGTGATGGATGGGTGGAGTGAATGAGTGGATGGGTGGATAGATGGACAGGTGGATGAGTGTATGGGTGGGTAGAGAAATGAATGGATAGAGGGATGGAAGGGTGGATGGATGGATAGATGGGTGAATGGATGGGTGGGTGGATGGGTGGGTAGATGGATAGATGGATGGGTGGATGGGTGTGAGGGTGGGTGATGAGTGGGTAGATGGATGGATAGGGTGTTTGGGCAAGTAGGATAGATGACTAGATGGATGAGCAGGTGGGCACATGGCTAACTACATGGATGGGCACACATCAGTAATTTGCCAGAGATTTGCCTTGGGTACACATACATCCTACATGGTCCCTGCAATCCCAAAGATGCAATTTCCCCACCTGTCAAAGGGGTCCCCCGTCTTCCTATCCAGTGTGCTGTGAGAATCAGAGAAGAGGTTGGTGGGACGGGGCTCTGAGGATCTCCACGGTGAGCCACCTGACATGCTTCTCACCTCCGCACCTCCCAGCCAGGGAGTTCATGGGGCCTGCCCTTTCCAAGGTTACAGCCAAGGCTGGTTTGTCACACTGGTTTTTCTGGCTGGAATTAAGGCAACTGTTGGTGAGTCACCCCCACCTCATCAGCCTCCTGGGACAGGTGACAGTGGTTTAGAGGCACACAGACCTAGATTCAAATCCCAGCTCTGCCCCTCATAAGCTGTGTGACCTTGAGTAAGTCACTTCCCCTCTCTCAGCTTGTTCTGAAATGGGATGGCCTGCCTGGTCTCTAGTGGCCCTTCAGTCCCTCTTCACCCTCCAAGTCCCCCAATCCCCAGCCCCTTCTTCCCCATCCCTCATCATTCTGGGAGCAGAAGCCACAGGCCTACACTTTGCCTCTCTCGCCATTCCACCCTCAAAACTGATGGGGACACAGAGGTTCAGAGATGGATGGGTGGATGGATGGACAGGTGGATGAGCTGCAGAGGTTCAGAGAGGTTCTGTCACAAGCCAACATCACACAGCTGGGGACCTCCACGGCAGGGACTTGGGTCCACGCCCTTCCCCGAGTGGGCCAACACTGTGCAAGCCCTGCGTGCTTGGCAGCTGGCTGCAGTCATCCCGATGCTCACAGCCCTGCCTTGGAGGAGGGACAATTCTCCCCTCTGGACAGATAGGAAAACTGAGGCTGAGAGAAGCTAAGTCACCTGCCCAGTCACCTGGAGCTGGAACTCTGAGCAGCGAAGGTCGGATATTGCCACAGGGCCATGGGAAGCCAAGCAGAGGTGGGGGCCAGAAGTGTGGGCAGCAGCATCTATCCACATCCTGCTGGTCACCTGGCTTGCACCAGGCTCTCCCAACCTCGTCCCTCACACCCTACTACCTGAAAGGGGCATTCCCCAGACCACAAATCCAGCTGGATATGTTCTTATCTAGGAGGAAGGCAAAATTAGCTCTACTCTACACAGGGGTACTGAGACGTACAGCAGAGAAGCGACTTTCCTGAAGTCACAGGGCAGGGCAGGACCCTGCAAACAGGAGCCAGCCTTCCGGATGCCCTGGCCAGAGCTCCCGCCACCTGCAGGGGCCACAGCAGTTGCCATGTGAGCTCACCCCGCCAAGTCTCACAAATGCTTCCCGGGGTTATGGTCACAATCCTGGATGGGGAGGTGGGCTGCAGGGGCAGTGCTTCCCCATGACCACGACTGAGGGCCAACAGGCCGGGCTGGCCCACAGCGTCCCGCAGAGGAAGGCAGGGCCTGGGCTGAGGCTGGGGCTGAAATCCCCCACGGAACAGGGCAAGGCACTTCCCCTTCCTGAGGCTCAGCTTCCCCTGAAAAATGAGGCTGGTGACACCTGCCAGGCCTCTCAGAGGGTGTGCCATGAAATTGAAGGTGGTGACGAAGCTGCAGTCCAGGCACTGGGCCTCACCCCAGCGGGTCTCTGGGAGGTGGCAGCCGTCACCCTCCCTGGAGAGGCCTGGCAGCCCCCCAGCTCACTGGGGCCTGAAACTCCCCATCTGCAAAATGAGGAGACCCCACACACCTCGGGAGACTGTCACGAGGGTAAGCCAAGCCCTGGCATCAGTATCTGTCCCACAGAGACTATGCAGCAGTGTGGGTCCTGCAGGCATTCACTGTGATGGGCGTTCCTGACACCACGTGGGCACTGAAAGCAGAAAAAGGCTTCCCAACAGGATGGAAAGCTGGCTGTGCCCAAGCCTCCCTGTGGCCTGCTGGATGTCCTCAGAAGCCCCCCTAGCCCGCAAGGAGCCACAAAACGCACAAGGGCAGGATCTGCCTCGCTGTTCCATGCTCGGGATGCACCCGGCCCACAGACGATGCTCAGAAAGTGGAAGCTGCAGGAACCTTGAGTGACATTGACCCCTCACATTCTGTGGCATAAAGATGGGGGCTGGACATATGGACCCCAGAAAGAGGCTGCACCAAGCAGCCAGAAAAGGCAAATGTCCACCCTTAAGCCCTGAGGTGAGGCCAGGTCAGAAGATTCTGGCCCCACAGGGTGGACGACAGTCACACCAAACACCAGGGAATGTTTCTGACGGTATTTTTATGTTGAGAACATCCTTCTTCACAGAGGGTGGGGGCAGGAGGGAGAGAGGGTGTCCTTGGCCCCAGGCCCCTGGGAGAAGCAGAGAACAGAGGCCCTGCAGTAGTGCCCTCTGCTGGGATGGCCATCACACACTGCCCCATCCCTGGGCTCCATTAAGTCCTACGAACAGGGGAGACCTGGAGGGTCTTGGGGCCCTTCTAGGACTCCTGGTTCTGCCCCAACTTGCTGTGTGACCTGGAGCAGGGCTCTGTCCCTCTCTGGGTCTCCCTCTTCAAGTCCTCACTGGGCACCGAGGACTTGAAGCGGAAGCATTGGGAGCCTGCCTTCATGGGGCACCCTGCCTCACAGGGCAGATGGTGAGAAGTCAGCAGTCATAAGTCGCTGGGCCCTCAGGAGCCCAGGGGAGGTGTCTAACCCAGTGGCAGGAGGGGTGCTTCCTAGAGGAGTATCTGCCAGTGGGGAGGCAGCAGCGAGCAGCAGGGGAGACAACCCCGCCTGAGACTAACCATAGCACAGTGACACAGCTAAGAGCACCAGAGTCCTGCAGTCTTGGTGCAGATTCCAGCTTCACTCTCTAGGCACTGGGCCTTGGGCAAGACCCACCCTGACTGTGTGCAAACCAGGGGGCTGGCCCAGCTACTCCACAGAAGCCCTGCCAGCCCTCCATTCCAGGATCTAAACTATTCAGGGTTTGTGGGGAAAGTGTGACGAGATGGGCACAGCCTTGACACCATCATATCAGGGAAGCTCAGCGTGTGCAGGCACAGAGGCTGAGGCATCACCCCAGGGGACCTCAGATGTCATATTAATGAGCCTAGACTTGATCCCAAAGGCAATGGGGAGCCCAAGGGCCATAAGAGAGCTTGAAACTATAAGAGTTCTGGGGCAACAAGGCATGAATTCAAATCGTGTATCCCTCCCTTCCTGTGTGGCCTTGGGCAAGCCACATAACCTCTCTGAACCGCAGTTTTCTCACCTATAAAATGGAACTAATCATAGCACCTATCTCATGAGGTTGCAATGGAGTTTCCATGAGTGAACACATGGTGACTGGCCAGCTGGGAACTCCCTGTCCCCCCACCCTCTCCCTTCATCACAGCTATGAGCCTCTGCCTCACCCTGCAGAGAGTCACAGGCCCCTTTAGGGCCTCAGCTGGACCCCACTCCAGGCAAGAAGGAATGATGCGCAGGAACCCCAGCGGGAGGCACAGGTCAGCAAAGGCACCCTGGCTTCTGATTTTCATACAGCTGTAAATTTTCCAGCTTCAACTTAATTGGAGTCTCAGACACGTCCTGAGCAGCCAGCATGTGCACAGGAGAGCAAGGACCCAAGGTAAGGACACAAGAAGCATCCTGGGACCAGAAAGACCACCAAAGGAAAGGCTGGGAAATTTGCCAACATAAAAATATGTATGATGTCAAAACCAATCATAAGTAAAATAAAAGAAAAATAATGTGTTTGTTTAAAAAGGACCCATGTGCTTAATATAAAAAGAGTTCTTCTGAATCAATAAGAAAAAAGGACACAGTAGGAATGAGCAGAGAGCTAGGGTTGGGCTTCCAATGTCTCTGGAATGTCCCACACCTCAGAGCCTCAGCCGGAGCTGGCCCCTCACCATGAAATGCCTTTCTCTGCCTCTCAGAATGCAATGCATCCTCCAAGCTCAAAGGATGCCTCCTTCATGAAGTCTTCCAAGATTTCCCCAAGTCCCTTGCTCCTCCGCAAGTACTCCTAGCATGTTTCTTGAGCCCTTAGGACCCAGTACTTGGCTTCTGCTCACTGCATCACAGAAGTCCCAGGTGGGGTGGCCCAAGCTTCTTCGAGAGGAAGAAATGAGGTGCAGAGAGGAGCCATGCCCAAGGTCACCAGTCTGAGCCAGAGCTGGGCCTAGCACCCAGGTGTCCTGCCTCAGTCCCTCTGTAATCCAGCCACCAACCCCTCAGTGAGCCCTCCAGGCCTGCCTTGCTCCCAGCAAGGAAGTCCCCAGCTTGAGGGGTGCATTTATTTCTTCACAAAGGGCCAGCCAGGATTAGGGCCTCAGCCCCCCATAACCTGTCTGCTCTCTGTAGGGGAGCACGTTACAGTTGCTTTCTTAGCTTCCTTCTTTTATTTTGTAAATTTGGCCTTATTTCAGGTACAGAAGTTTCCCTGGGAGGGCCTGACAGACTCTAAGGGCTCTGGGGTTCACCCTACCATGGGCAGAAGGCTGACCTCAGAGATGTGGAGTCCAGGAAAATAGGGTAGGCCTTCCAGAAAGCCTATCACTCAGGCCCCATTTACAGTTCAGATCTGTGAGCGCGCCATGGCCTGGCACTGCTGCCAGAATCACACTCAGCATTGACTCACACGCTCAGCAGCGTCTGCCCAGCCTCTACTATGCACTGACATCACTCCTGGGGGCCCACATGCTGCTGGGGCAAGACAGACCAAAAAAAACAGGCTGAGGGAAAAAAAAGAACTTGAGTAAATCCAGAGACGGGTGGAGACTATTCCAGAGGTCAGAGAAGACTACCTGAGTAGGTGACATCTGGAGAGCTAGTGAGAACAGAATGAGGGAAGAGGGTACTCCTTCAAGTGGGAACTGTAGCCACAAAGGCCTTGAGGCTGAGGCCAGGGGAGGGCAGCGGGGCTGAAGTGAGTGTGCCAGGGAGATGGGGGAAAGGGAAGCAGGGACAGCAGATGGATGGCGAGACAGAAGCACACAGCTCAGAAAGGGAGGGGACTTGGCCGAGGACGCACAGCACGCTGGGCAGATGGGAGCACCTCTTCATCGATGGTGCTCAGAGGAAGCCGCATGCCAGACACTACCCAAGGCCCTCTCTTCCCCATTCTCCCTCAAACTCCTATGCATCCTTCAACACCCCTTTCCAAGCCCCACCCCTTGTAGTTCCCTCTGTCCTGGATCAGACCATGCTGGGTGCAGCCGGTCTTTCTGAGTCCACCAAGCCAAGGGTCTCCTGAGGGTAGAACCTGGGTCTGACTGCGTTGAGGGGCCTCAGCACAGAACCAGGTCCCTGGGGGGAAGTTAAGGGATTGGGAACTAGGATTATGTCCCTGTGCCCCAAGAGTGCTCTAGAGTCCTTAAAGTCTGAATCACAAGATGACAGGCAGCACTGCAGCCCACCCAAGGCCACTCCAGCTTCAGCTCACCATGGGACCACCCCGTCCCTGTCCCCTCTGGGCCTCAGTTTCCCCATTTGTCAAATGAGAGGTCCCATAGCTTGGGAACAGGGCATCTCCACCTTCCTCCCTTATGAACTGCTCACAGCAGGGTGGCCCCTGCAGGAAGAAAGCATGGCTGTCACTCTCTGACACCTGCTGAGCTCTGAGTTTGGCCCACAGGGCAGGAAATGTCAGCTTTCTGCCAGGCCGGCAGGAGAGTTCCAGCTGAGCCTGGGGGTGATGGGAGATCCTCTCTGCTCTATGGCCTTGCTGGGGGACTCACAATGCCTGGCCTGGGCATTTCACCCACAACAGCCAGGTGTGGGGGCCTGGGGATGAAGCTGACCCCGACCACTTCTCCCCTACCATGGCTGGGAAACTAAAGCTCAGGTCCCCAGACCCCCAGGAGGGCTGCTCAAGGACCCTGGGGGCAAGGCAAGGGGGCCGGGCAAAGCAGGGGCAGGCTTTGCAGTCCCCAAGACAGTGGAGCAGGTTCCCGGAGGTCCTGCCGCAGAGCCCAAGGACAGAAGCCAGCGCTTTGTGAACTTGATGGGGGAAAAATCATCAACTTCCCTGCCTTCAACCTTTCTGTGAAATGTATGCTGGACACACTGAGCCTGGGCTCACCCCGGGCCCTATAGCAATGCAGACCGCTAGAGCTGCACAGCTCTCCTCCCTGCTCCCATGGAGTCGGTAGGACGGCTGCCACCAGGTCTTGCTAGTTAAGGCGCTCGTAGGCAACAGCATGCTAATTACTAGATCACACATTTTAAAAGAATGTTTTGATAAGTACTGCAACACTTACTTCTGGTTTCCTCTGTAGCCCTATATGGGTTCTCTCTTGCATTCAAAAGTGTTATTCTCAGAAGGAGGATGTCAAAGGCATCCCTAGCACACGAACAGCTCAGCACGCTGGATCAGAGGGAGAAGGGCTGAGCACCTGCCAGCTCAGGGCCAGGGCCTTGTCGGGAAAGGACAGGGCAGCCTGGCCCCTCGCCCACCCATCCAGCCACTTGTTCATTCCCCGTTCATTCCATAAACAAGTCTTTCCTGAGCACCAAACCCGTTTGAGGCTCTGTGCGGGGTGTAGCATGAAAAGGGTGGTCAGCCCTGTGCCCGGCTCCTCACAGATGGGGGGAGACAGACATTCCAGGAGAAACCAGAGAAACACAGGAGATTCCGGCTACAGGAGGGACTGTGTGACCACCCGGGAGGAGGGAATCGAGGCCAGCTGGGGGTCAACAGGGCTGGAAACAAGAGCAGAGTCCCCAGCCCAGGATACAAGGCAGGGTGTGAGGAGACAGGAGGGAGGGGCAGGGAAATGAGCTCTGAGAGGGGACAGGGTGGGGGCAGGCTGCTCAGAGGCCAGGAGCTTGCTCCCCACCCCCAGGTGGCCTTTGCATGTGCAGCCCACCCAAGTGGGGTGGGGAGCCCTTCAGGCCACATGCAAGGGTCTGGAAGCACTGGCTGCACTTTTTCCTGCACTCCCTCTAGTACTAGGTAGCAGGTGGCTCTACATGGCCTGATTTCAGAGTGAGGAGACTCAGGCTCTCCATAGCTAGACGGTAGCGAGCGGGGCCCCACAGAGGCTGTTCTGACCCCATACCGCCTTGCACGGACCTCTTACTGCCACACACGCTTTCCAACCCCAGTAAACTGGAAGTGCGCAACTGCTGTGCATCAGGAACACTCATCACTGTGACACATGCCACTTCCATTCACATTAGTTTCTTTTGATAGAGGCAAGAAACTGGGGATCAGTTAGGATGAGTGCCGTGCCTAGGGAAACGCAGCCAGTCCATGGCAAAGCTGGGATAGAAATTCACCGCCCCTTATGCCCGTGGCGGTGGCACGATGCTGTATCCTGCCTGGGCTCTGGCCTCTGCTCTGTCCTCCCTCTTGCTCTGACTCCCCTGTTTCTCAGGGGCCTGGATGCCTCTCGCTCTGGCCAAATGTCTTCAATAAAGATGACTTCCCAGTCTGTCAGGGAGACACTTCCTGGAGATCCGTCTCATGATTGTTTCTCTCTCCAAATGTGTTTCTGCTTGATTGGGCACGTCTCATGACCCTGGAGCTCTTGGCTTCCACACTTGTCTCAGACAGGGAAGCTTCCTTCTTCTCCAAGTTTCCCCTCATGGGTGGGTGGATTGCCTAGTATGAGCACTAGGAAACTGTGACCGCCCTTGTCTTATAGGACAGGTGGTGATGCATTTCCTCTGCACTTCCTGTCTCATTCTTCAGGGACATCCTCTCCTCTCCTCCTGGGTGGATTGACTCCCTTGAACTTCTGGCTGAAACCAATGTCAGGGAACCAAACGGACTCGACTGGAGCTTGGGCTGGAGTTGGGGCTAGGTGCAGCGGAAGTTGCAACAGGGCGACCAGGGCGGTGGAGGATAGGGGTGGGACGAATTTTGCAGAAACCTCTTTGCTACTCTGGAAGGCATTTGAATACGCGGCTTGGGTCAGGCACAGGCCCCACCAACCCCACGGGTCCCAGGTGTTCTTTGATTTTCCTTGACATTGGTTGAAAGGTCACTCGTACCACCCTTCCAACAGACCACGCCTGGACACCACCGTTTTCTTCGCCATCGCCCCGTATGCCTCGGGTGACACACAATCACACCATCTCCTGTGAGATACGCCAGTGCCACGCGTGGTCACATGGTCTCCACCTCGGATTCGCCCCTGTTCCTGTTTGCACATGTCCTGTAAAGCGCAGTCGGCCTTCTGGAGCCCCAGGGCTTTTAGAAACGGGACAGGCCACTGCTCTTTCAAAGGAGGAGAGAAACAGAGGGCTGATGGATCAGTGAATTTTCAGCTGGCACTACGCCTTGAGACCTGTGGGATCATTCTGTGCTGCAGCGAGATCCTGCCTGCTTCACAAGATGTGGTGAGCCCACCCTATCTCACTCGGAGGGGGCCAAAATCGGATCTGAAAGGGAGTCCGGAGAACACAGCAGGCGTCCTGAAGCTCCCCCTCCCTGGGTGGAAGTCGGCTCAAGGAGCTCCTGAGGACAGGACTCCTGGGGGTTTGGCCCTGGGACAGAACACCCGCAGTCCCCTCTGCCATGCCGCCCCAAACTGGACCCTGGATCCAGCCGCTGCCGCCGCGGCTGCAGCAGGAGCCTCGCTGCCGCCTAGCAGTGGTGGCGTTAATTAAAGGGGACGCAGCCTGACTGCCTGGAGCGCAGCGCCAGTCGGCCCAGCCAATGCGCATGCGCGAGGCACGAGCCGCTTCTCCGGTCACAGTGCTTCCCACGGTTGTCTTAGAAACCAGTCCCTGAGGCTTGGCACAGCTGGAGCCCTCCGTGGCAGTGCTTGGGTGTCGGGGCTCTGAGGCTCCCGCCTGACCTCTCCACCGGGTCGACGGCAACGTCTCCGGATGCCGCGAGTCGCAAAGGGCCGACCAGGATGAGGAATCCCCAGACGGAGTCCATGGGAAGCAGCATGGCATCCCGGCCCCAGGCCTGCGCGGACGGTCTTAGCGAGAGTCTCCCACAAAATCGTGCCGCCGTGATCTCGAGGACAGGTCCCCCTGCGTGCCCCTGGGCTGCTCTCTCACCCCATGGTCGTTCGCGTGGAGAGCAGAACCTCTTTGCTCCTCTGGTAGGCATTTGAAGACGTGCCTTTTGTCAGGCACAGGCCCCCGACCCCCCGTGTCCCAGGTGTTCTTTGATTTTCCTTGGCATTGATGGAAAGGTCACTCGTTCCCCCCTTCCACCGGCGCATGCCTGGACACCACCGTTTGTTTCGCCGTCGCCCCATATGCCTCCGGTGACACACATGCAAACCATCTGTGGTGGGATACGCCAGTGCCACGCGTGGTCATATGGTGTCCCCCTCGGTTTTGCCCTTGTGCCTATTTGCCCGTGTCCTGTAAATTGCGGTCACCCTTCCGGAGCCCCAGGGCTTTTAGAAGCGGGATAGGCCGCTGCTCTTTCAAAGGAGCAGGGAGGCAGAGGGCTGATGGATCAGTGAATTTTCACCTGACACTTCTCCTTGAGACCTATGGGATCATTCTGTGCTGCAGCGAGGCCCTGCCCGCCTCACCAGATGTGGTGAGCCCATCCTATCTCACTCAGAGTGCGTTTATATCGGATCTGAAGAGGAGTCCCGAGAACCCAGCAGGCTTCCTGAAGCTCCCCCTCCCTGGGTGGAAGTCGGCTCAAGGAGATCCTGAGGATAGGACTCCTGGTGGTTTGGCCCTGGGACAGGACACCCGCGGCCCCCTCTGCCACGCCGCCCCAAACTGGACCCCGGATTCAGCCCCCGCCGCGGCTGCAGCAGGAGCCTCCTTGCCGCCGCGCAGCGGTGGCGTTATTTAAAGGGGACGCAGCCTGACTACCTGGAGTGCAGCGCCAGTGGGCCCAGCCAATGCGCATGCGCGAGGCGCGAGCGGCTTCTCCTGTCACAGTGCTTCCCACGGTTGTCTTAGAGACCAGTCCCTGAGGCTTGGCACAGCAGGAGCCCTCCTTGGCAGTGCTTGGGTGTCGGGGCGCTGAGGCTCCGGCCTGACCTCTTCACGGGATCGACGGCAACGTCTCCGGATGCCAGGAGTCACAAAGGGCCGACCAGGAGGAGGAAAGCCCAGGCGGAGTCCGGGGGAAGCAGCGCGGCATCCCAGCCTCAGGCCTGCCTGGACGGTGTTGGGGTGAGTCTCCCCAAAAGTCGTGCCGCTGTGATGTCAAGGACAGGTCGGCCTGCGTGCCCCTTGGCTGCTCTCTCACCTGAGGGTTGTTCTCGTCGAGAGCCTAACCCCGCAGCCTCAGGGGTTTCCTGGTGGTGTGTATTTCAATGCGTCTGCTGTATGACTGTGTGTGTGTTTCTGTCTGGGTGTGGTTGTGTGTGTGTGTGTTCCGTTCTCTCTTCTCTCTCTGTCTCTCAGTCTCTGTGTGCTTCTTTCCCTCTCTCTGTCGGTTTGTGTGTTTGTGTCCGTGTGTGTGTGTGTCTTCAGCCGAATGTGCCCTGTGTGCCACAAAGCGATTTCTCGCATGGCGGCCTTCCTTTGGTGAGCCTCTTTCTGCGTTTCTGCCTGGCTCATGAGGCCAGTTGTCATTCGTTTTCGCCACCGCGGAGCTGCTTTTTGTGTGTGAAGACCAGACCCACGTGAGGAGATGCATCGGTCCCGGAGCAATTGAAATCTCCTCCCCATCCTCAGCAGCCTCTTTTCTAGTATCAAGATAAACACACTGCAGCCGAGTACAAGAGCCCCACAGGAGTTCTTTGTCCCGCAGGGGAGGAGCGGACCCACGTCAGAGAAGTTGATTTTATCTTTTCACTGCTCTTCTGTGGGAAATGAAGCCACAGCACGATACAGTCTGCAAGAGGAAGCCAGAAATGGGAGATGGCAACAATCCCTGTCACTGGAATGCTGGCCTCTCTGGACAAGCCACCCTTTTGGAACCCCTCCCCTTATGCCCGTGGCAGTGACATGGTGCTATATCCTGCCTGGGCTTCGGCCTCTGCTCTGTCCTCCCTCTTGCTCTGTCCTCCCTCTGCTCTGTCCTCCCTCTTGCTCTGCCTCCCCTGGCCTAGATGCCTCTCACTCTGGCCACATGTCTTCCCTGTCCGTCAGGGACTTCCCAGTGCTTGACTTCCCAGTCTGTCAGGCAGACTTTTCCTGGAGATCCCTGTTATGATTGCTTCTCTCTGCAAACCTGTTTCGCTTGATTGGGCAGATCTCGTGACCGTTGAGCTCTTTGCTCCCATAAGTGTCTCAGACAGGAAAGCCTGCTTGTTCTCCGTGTTTCCCCTCATGGGTGGGTGGATTGCCTAGAATGAGTGCTAGGCGACCGTGACTGGCCTTGTCTTCTAGGACAGGTGGTGTAGCATTTCCTCTGCACTTCCTGTCTCATTCTTAAGGGACATCCTCTCCTCTGCTCCTGGGTGGACTGACTCCCTGGATCTTTTAGCCGTAACGGATGTCAGGGAACCAAGGGGACTGGGCTGGGTCTGGGGCTGGGTCTGGGGCTGCGGCTGGTGCTGGGGCTGGGGCTTGGTGCAGGGTACGTTGTGTGAGGGCTACCTGGGCGATGGAGCTTTGGCGGTGGGTTGAATTTTGCGGAAACCTCTTTGCTCCTCTGGCAGGAATTTCAAAATTTGGCTCCGGTCAGTCACAAGCCCCCTCCTGGTTCACAGGTGTTCTTTAATTTTTCATTGCTGTGATGGAAATGTCACTTGTTCCCCCCTTCCACCGGGCACATGCCTAGACACCACCGTTTGTTTTGGCTTCGCCCCACATTCCTCTGGTTACACACATTCACGCCATCTGCTGTGGGATGGGCCAGTGCCACGCGTCATCGCATGGTCTCCACCTGGGGTTCACCCCTGTTCCTGTTTGCACATGTCCTGTAAATTGCGGTCGGGCTTCCGGAGCCCCAGGGCTTTTAGAAGCCGGGCAGGCCAGTGCTCTTTCAAAGGAGGAGGGAGGCAGAGGGCTGATGGATCAGTGAATTTTCAACTGACACCACGCCGTAAGACCCATGGGATCATTCTGTGCTGCAGTAAGGCCCTGCCTGTCTCACCAGATGTGGTGAGCCCATCCTATCTCACTCGGAGGGGGCCCAGATTGGATCTGAAGGGGAGTCCCAAGAACCCAGCAGGCGTCCCGAAGCTTCTGCTCCCTTGGTGGGAGTTGGCTCAAGGAGGTCCTGATGACAGGACTCCTGGGGGTTTGGCCCTAGGACAGGACACCCGCGGTACCCTCTCCCACGCCGCCGCAAACTGGACCTCGGATCCAGTTGCTGCCGAGGCTGCAACAGGAGCCCCTCTGCTACCGCGCAGTAGCCATTGTTTCAAGGGGCAGCAGCCTGACTTCCAGCACCGGAGCTTTAGTCGGCCTAGCCAATGTGCCTCCACGAGGCTCTAGCTGATTGTCTCGTCACAGTGATTTCCACTGTTGTCTTGATATCCAGTCCCTGAATTTTGGCATAGCAGGAGTTCTCCATGGCTGTGCTTCGGTGAAGGGGCTTCATGCCTCCGGCCTGTCTTGCAGGAGTTTTAATACCCTTCCCATCCTGTGTTGCCTCCTTGCTAGGATCAAGACGACCGCACCCCAGCCAAGGACAAAGGCCTCACAGGTGCTCATTGTCCACCCGCAGGACTGTGCCCACAGACCTTCAAGAAGATGGTTCTCACTCCTCTCACCCTTTGCCCTCATTGAGAAATCTACCCACAGCTATACACTGGGACGGAGAAGGAAGCTGGCTACAAGATGGGGCAAACATGTCTGTCACTCAAACGCTGGCCTTCCTGCCAAGTCACCCATTTGGCACTTTCTCCCAGATGTCTGTGATAGTGGCATTGTGCTATGGCATTGGCCTCTGCTCTGTCCTCCCTCTTGCTCTGTCTGCCCAGTTCCTGTGAAGCCTAGAGGCTTCTTAGTCTGGCTCAATGTCTTCAACAAAGAACACTTCCCAGTCCATTAGGGAGAAATTTCATTGGGGTCCCTTTTATGATTGCTTCCCTCTCCAAACCTATTTCTGGATGATAGGGTATGATGATCCTGGAGTTCTGGGCTTCCATACCTGTCTTGGACAGGGGAGCTCCCTTTGTCTGCATGTCCCAATGATGGCTTTGTGGTCAGTCCAGGAAGAGCGGGAGGCAACCCCACCATGGCTGACCTTTGCCTTCTAGAAAAGTTAGTGTTGCATCCCACCTGCCCTTCCTCTCTCATTCCTGAGGGCCATCTGGTTCCTCTGCTCCTGGGGAAAGTGCCTCCAAGCACTGAATCTTTTGGCTGCCACGGATGTCAGGGAGCCAAACGGACTGGGTTTTTCTGGGTGCAGGGGAGGTGGCGTCAGGGGTACCTACCGGTGGCGGGATGTCGGTGTGGTGTCCTTTGTTGAAACCTCTTGGCCCCTCTGGCAGTCATTCCTGAATGTGGCTTGGACTCAGGAACAGGCCCTGTCTCACAGGTTTTCTAGTGTGCTTGGCTTTTCCTTGGCTTTGTGTGGGAGGTCCCAGTGACCCACCTGTGCACACCTGGATGTCACTATCCGTCTCAGCGTCGCCCCATACGGCCTCAAAGACACACACTGACTCCATCTGCTCTTGGGGAACATTAGTGCCACGTGTGGTCACATTGGCTCCATCTCGGACTCGCCTCTGTCTCTCCTTGCACATGTCGTGGAAAGCAGCGTCGGGATGCCAGAGCCCCGAACCTTGGAGATGAAGTCAGGCCACAACTCCACCTAGGAAGGAGGGAGGCAGTGGGCTCATGGATCAGTGTATTTTCAGCTGACAGTATGCCTTGCAGCCCTTAGGATCTTTCTGTGCCCCAGCGAGACCCTTCCCGCCTCACTGCATTGTAACCCCATTCCTGATCACCCCGTGGGATCCATAGTCAGATCTGAAGAGGAGTCCAGAGAGCCCAGCCGCACCCTGAAGCTCCTCCTCCACCGGGAACCGAAGCAGAAGACCGATCAAGAAGGTCCTGATGACAGGACCTCTATGGGTCCAACCCTTGGGCCTCCCGCAGGACCCTCTCGTAGTCCTCTTCCCACCCGCCGCCTCGGACTGCGCTGCCGCCGCCACCGCTGCCCCAGTCCCCTCAGCCGCGCGTCGCCGCCATTTTTTAAAGGACCCGCCGCCTGACTCTCCGGAGCAAGCGGGGATTCGGCCTCGCCAGTGCGCATGCACAAGGCCTTAACCTCCGCTTTGGTCGTAGTGATTGCCACTGTTGCCCGAGGATGGGTCCCTGAGACTTTGCGAAGTAGGAGCCCCGTGTCATTGTGCGTCAGAGTCGGGTCTGAGAGCAGTCCTGGCCAGGGCATTAACAGGATGGTCTCCGGAGCCTGGGATTCTCGGAGGGTCGACCACCAGGAAGAAACCTCAGAAGGAAGAAACCTCAGGCGGATCGCCGGGGCGGCAGCGCGAGATCCCAGCCTCAGGCCTGGATTCGGGGAGGGTCGAGGAGGGCCCTCTCCCAATCTTCACTTCACCCGCCGCCGCCCCAGTCCCCGCAGCCGCCGCTCCGTGGTCATTTTTCTTTTCTTTCTTTTTCTTTTTTTATAGTCGGAGTCTCACTCTGTCACTCAGTCGAGTTCAGTGGCGGGATCTCAGCTGACTGCAAACTCTGCCGCCCGGGTTCAAGTGATTCTCTTGCCTCCGCCTCACGAGAACCTGGGATTAGAGGGATTAATCAGAATCGGGGCTAAGACCAGTCCTGGCCAGGGCATCAACAGGATAGTCTCTGGAGGCCGGGATTCACGGAGGGTCGTCCAGGAGGAAGAAACTGCGGGCGGAGGGCCAGGGAAGCAGCGCGGGATCCCAGCCTCAGGCCTGCACGGACGGTGTGCCAGTGAGTCTCTTCAAAAAAGGAGAGGTTTGCTTGTGTGCCCGTGGGCTGCTCTCTCACCAGTGGGTTGTAGTCGTGGAGAGCAGAACCCTGAAAATTCAGGGGCTGCCTGGGGGTAGCTGTTACCGTGCCACTGCTGTATGTCTTTGTGCGTTTGTGTGTGTGCGTATGTCTCTCTCTTGTTTCTCTCTCCCCTTTCTCACTCTTTAGCTCTGTGTCCGTGTGTTCGTGTGTGTGTGTGTGTGTGTGTGTGTTGGGACACATGTGCCCTGTGCGCCAGAGGGCGGTATCTTCTACGTCCACCTTTCCTGTGGTCAGCCTCTCCCCGCGTCTCTGCCTGGCTTGTGTGGCCCGTTGTCAGTCATTTTTCTGGCGGTTCCAGTTTAGGTTTGTGAAGGTCCAGATGAGGTGGGGAGCTGCGTCTCTCTTGTAAGAATTTAAATCACCTCCCCACCCTGAGAGGCCTCTTTTCTAGGATTAAGTCCTCACCCCCCAGCCAAGGATAATAGCCTCACCGGAGAGATCATTGTCTACCTGCAAGAACAGTGCAGAGCGACCTGAAAGAAGATGGTTCTCATTCGTCTCTCTCTTTCATCTCCTTGAAATATCTAGCCACAGGGTAACACAGGTTTTGAGAGGATGGGAACGGAACGTGGCAAGGATCTGTGAGTGTGCAGGCTGTGTTTCACATATCATTAAACATAGTCTAGTGAGGGTTCTGCAGATAGCTGGCGTTTAAAGTTGTTTTATTGAATCAAGGAAAAGAAAAAATGCTGAGAAAAAAATGACACAACTTGCCTGCCAGCCCATCTGACTGTTACAAATTTAATTGTAATTTTAATTTATCTTCTCACGTAAAGGTCCTTGGCAGTGATACCTAATTTCCTAAGATAGCCTTGCTTTATATTGTATGATTAAGATGTCATGCATATCAGACTATCTGGAAATTCTTCCCAACGTCCTTGACATACGTGATTAATCACATTTCCAAAATAACATACCAAAACGAATAACAGAAAATCATTTTAAGTTGTGGTTCCTTCATGCACAAAACATTTCATGTGTGTCTGGCACTCTTCCGGCCACAGATTTCATCTTAACCTAAGTATTGAAATGCTTGTGCCCTTTGATTAATTTTTCTATGTAAATACTTTGATAATAAGCTACATTGAGGCCGGGTGCAGTGGCTCACACCTCTAATCCCAGTTCTTTGGGAGGCTGAGGCCAGCAGATCACGAAGTCAGGAGATCAAGACCATCCTGGCCAACATGGTGAAACCCCGTCTCTTCAAATATACAAAGAATTAGCCAGGTGAGGCCAGGCTCTGGCTCATGCCTGTAATTCCACACTTTGGGAGGCTGAGGAGGGTGGATCACCTAAGGTCAGGAGTTCGAGACCAGTCTGCCCAACATGGTAAAACCCTGTTTCTACTAAAAATACAAAAAATTAGCCGGCTGTGGTGGCAGGCGCCTGTAATCCCAGCTACTTGGGAGGCTGAGGCAGAAGAATCACTTGAACCCAGGAGGCAGAGGTTGCATTGAGCTGAGATCATGCCACTGCACCCTCTGGCCTGGGGGACAAGAGTGAAACTCTGTCAAAAAAAAAAAAAAACCTGGTCTATACTAAAAATACAAAAATTAGACCCTGTCACGTCCAAATGAGAAAGACATTGTTTGTCTCAAATTGTCTGACACTAAGAAATAGTGCAGACTGGACACATGAGGTGACTGACACCTGTAATCCCAGCACTTTGGGAGGCCGAGGCTGGTGGATCACCTGAGTTCAGGAGTTGGAGACCAGCCTGACCAACATCGTGAGACTCCATCTCCACTAAAAAAAAAGTACATGAAAATTAGCCAGCTATGGTGGTGCATGCCTGTAAATCCCAGCTACTCAGGAGGCTGAGGCAGGAGACTTACTTGGACCTGGGTGGCAGAGGTTGCGGTGAGTGGAGATCACACCACTGCACTCCAGCCTGGGCAACAAGAGTGAAACTCTGTCTCAAAAAACAGAATAGTGCAGAGTAAAAGCAGATTTATGTATGTATGTATGTATTTTCAGAGAAGCAGGGAATCTGGAATTTTGGGTGAAATGTCTGTTTCCAGAAGCTGAAAGTGCTCTCAAATGGAAACTTCAGGTTAGCCTATATCAAGCTTCTCCTTGTTCTATGTGTGAATAGCATGGGACAGAGGGAACAGCTTGAGCCAAGGCAGGATGGTGGGATGGGACAGATGGCCAGGGCTGCTGCACTGGGGGCTGTGGTGGAGGATTTGGCTGGAAATGCAGGTGGGATCAGACCATGAAGAGTCTCAAACACAGACCTGAGGACCCTGACCTTTATCCTGGGGGCGGCACGAAGCCATGTTAGGTGAAGGAACAAGGCTGTTTCTCCCTCAGCACTAGTGCAAGGAAAGTCCAGGGAGGCCCTCAGTGGAAGCTTGCTGCTGGATTTGTTGATGTGCCTTTTCTCCTGCCTGCACTAGGGTCAGAATGGCCTGGGGTACTGCACACTTCCTACCAGGAATAGAAGGCCCCACAGCTATAGCACCTCTCTTCCCTTTAGTTCTTTGGAAGGATGAGCAAAATTATTCAGCCTCTCTGAGCCTCAGTTTTCTCATCCATAAAATGAGGACAGTACACCAACCTCGCAGGTCACAAGGATGTTATGAAATCAGGTGAGCACAGCATAGCAGGTGTATTTTTGGGTCCTATTATTACATGTGAACTAAGTTGCCTTGTAGAAAAGACACAGGCTCAGGGGACCTGTGTTTCAATCCCACTATGCCCCTGTAATGCCCACCTCTCAGGGATGATGGAAAGATTAAATTCACGGAGATGATGCTTGTGCAGCATCTGATACCCAGCAGATGCCTAAGAACCTAACCTACCACCCACCTGAGCAAGCACAAGCAGTCCTGCTCCTCCTGCAAGCACTGGGGATGCTGCCTCCCACCTGCCTTAGAACACTGCTCCTCCTCCCTCTCTGCAGGGGGCATTTTGTAGGCCTCAGTCGCTGGGCTTGCTGTCCTCTCACCTGCCTCTCAGCACGGGGCTCAGAGCACACATTCTTCACCTTTGCAAGAAGCTTCTCTACGCATCCCTGCCCCCAGGCGTGCTGAGTGCATTCACCTATTGTCTTATTTATAATCAGGACAGAGTTGCTCCCTACTGTGTAGATGAGGAAATGGAGACCTAGAAAGGGAAGGAAAGACCAACACTTTGAGCACCTGCAATGTGCCGGAGGCAATGTACCCATTAGCTCTGCTTCACAGCAGCCCAAGAGGGAGGTATTATTCTTCCTCTGTGTAAATGTGGGTGTTGAGGCTCAGAGAAGGGCAGCGACTTGTCCAAGGTCACATAGCAAGCAACCGTCAGTGGCTGAGGGCAAACCCAGGTCTTTCTGACTTCAGAGTGTGGGATTTAGAACAAACATTTGCAACGTGAGGTTGACAGATCCATCCCCCAGTGCTGTTCCAAGGACCAGATGGGGTCATAAGTGTGTGAGTACCTGACATGGTGCCCAAGGACTGGGAGTAGAAGCAGAATCCCATCCACCTCCACCTAATCATACAGAGAAAAGAGGCAGAAGCCCAGGGAAGGCAGTGCTGTGCCCAAGCTGTCAGCAAGCAGTAGGCAGAGCCCAGGCCCTTGCTTTCCCATGCCCACCCCTTCCCAGTTCAGGGCAAGGCCACCTCTCCAGGGCCTTTCCCTCCCCTAGAGAGGAAACTCCCCAAGTTCCTCTGACCAGGCAGGAGAGCGAATGAGAGCAGAATATTCCACTTCGGCACACACACCTGGAGCCTGAGGCTGAAAGCTGGAATCCCAGACTTTGACACTCAAGAAGGCACCTCCACACTCTTTCAGCACCTCCACCTGGGACCTTCATGAGCACCTTGCTTCCCTCCCAGGGGAGAGGGGGTGTCCCAGAGACACTGGGGCCCTTAGAAGGCACTATGAGTTGGCAGTGACTGCAGCAGCGTGGTGGGATCGGGGGTGGTGTAGGAAGAAGGGGAAGCAGATCACAGCACTCAGGATGGCCAGAGCTGAAGACATCAGAGTCTCCTGCCCTTGCTCTGCAAAAAAAACCCCACAGCATATTCCCCTCCCACTCCACACCTCCCAAGGTCAGCAGTCAGCCCCAGAGGAGGAGCAGCGAGGCCTCAGGAGGACGGCAGCCACTGCTGGCAAGGCGTTGGTGTTCTCTTGTTGAACTGCACAGGTTGTCAGCATCAGACAGGGTCGCTCTGTGACCATGATGGGTCAAGACAAAGCAAGGTCACTTGGTAGCTATCATGGCTCAGCTCATGCAAAACATGGACAAAAATGACCTCACACCCCCTCCCCTGTGTCTATGTCATGACCACTACCTCTTTGTCAATTGCAGCGTTAGCTTCGGTCTTGTCTTCTTCCTTCCTTCTAGGTAAGATTGGGGAAGATGCCAGGTGATAGAATCCACCCTGCCTCTGACAGCATCCAATCTGGAGCAAAGGCTTCTTTCAACCCTCCCCCAAGCTCCCAGTACAAGCCCAAATTCTGGAACAAGTCTTTTCCAACACCTCCTTCAGAGAAACTCCCTGGCTCCAGGCAGTGCTTGCTCCCCTCACTGCAGCAGGAAGCCCAGCTTGCGAACTGCAGGTGTGCTCCAGGTGGTCGCTGGATGCAGGGTATTGACAGATGGATCCCATCAATACCCCCACTGCATAACCATGTAAGCATATCATCCCCCACTTGCACATGAGGAAACAGAGGTCCACAGGGTGGGGAAGGGAAGACATAATTTGTCCTTCAAATGCGATACCAGTGAGATGTGAGAGGCAGCACCCCTCATAACTCAGCGAGGCAGTGGGCACACCAGGACCCTCCCAGGCAGATCGGGTGTGTGGTCGCCCCCATTGCATAGCATGGGCGGGATTTGGGGGACCACACATGGGTCTCGCCACCTCTCCACTGGCCCGACCTCCCTGCAGACCCCCCGGAAAGGGTTAGCATCTGCTTGCTGGCTGGCATGGCCGCCAGAGGTCTTTGCTTATGTCTAATGTCCCTGTAGTTGTTCACAGGATGGGAGCTGCTCCTGAGATTCAGCACCACACAGGCACTGCACAGCACTGTGCCATGGTGGTGGGCACTCGCTTTCCAGATAGGGCCCATGTTGCCAGCAGGCATGATGCATCATTTACCCTATCCTGAGTGCAATAGGTGGTTTTATAGAAAAAAACTTGGGCCAGGAGCGGTGGCTCACACCTGTAATCCCAGCACTTTAGGAGGCCAAGGCAGGCGGATCACAAGGTCAGGAGCTCAAGACCAGCCTGGCTAATATAGTGAAACCTTGTCTCTATGAAAAATACAAAAATTAGCCAGATGTGGTGGTGGGCGCCTGTAGTCCCAGCTACTTGGGAGGCTGAGGCAGGAGAATCGCTTGAACCCAGGAGGCAGAGATTGCGGTGAGACAAGATAAGGCCACTGCACTCCAGCCTAGGCAACAGAGCAAGACTCCATCTCAAAAAAAAAAAAAAAAAAAAAGAAAAGAAAAGGAAAAGTATTTGTAGATGAATGAAGGTGACTCCTTTGAATATTGGAGATGATTTTATTGTAGCCATTGGTCTGGCACTCATTCTAATGGGGTGACATGTGCCCCTGCCTTAGTCAGCAGAACACAGGAGTGTGCTACACCTCCCCTCATCTGAAGATTCAGCCCACGAGCAGGAACGCCTGTCTTTGTGTCATACCAACAGAGAGGATGTGTCTGGTTTCACCATTCACTGCAGAGGCAGAAATTACCCAGAAAGAAGAGACAGTCTGTTCCCGGGAGTGTGTCCTTTTGACCTAGCATGGGGGTCATCTCCCTTCCTTGGCCAGGACCCCCAACCTGAACACAGAAGCAGAGAACATGTGAAGGGCTCCCATTCCCAGGCGGTCCAGGGTGCAAGCTCTGAGCCTGTGGTCCTTGTCACTGCCCTTTTATCCACAGCATGGCTGCCACCATCCTGGGCTGGGGCACAGAGGGGCT
Organism: Pan paniscus; assembly: GCF_029289425.2. Lineage (NCBI taxonomy): Eukaryota > Metazoa > Chordata > Mammalia > Primates > Hominidae > Pan > Pan paniscus. The sequence goes on along the minus strand of NC_073268.2, from coordinate 44,733,043 downwards.
TTGCAGAGATCAGCATAACAAAAGCAACACTGAGATGCTGCAATAGGAAACCGTGATACCTTCGTGGGCTGCCAAGGCAGCCTAAGCTATTTGTTGCTGCACTCAGTGTCCCCAGACAGCTGTGTGGCTGTCACTGCCTCTGGTGTGTCCATTTTACTTCTCTTCTCCTGCCTGAGCTTCTGCTCTGAACTCTGTCTCTAACTTACAAGAAATCAAGCTCACTGGATTCTGAGCTCTTCGGGCTCAGGGACTGTGTCAGTAGTTCATGTCTCTTTCTAGAGATCACAGCTTAGTATCTGGCACAGAGCAGATACTCAGCCAATGCCAAATGATTCATTTGCCAGAAAGCTGAATTTCATCCATAATCCTAGTCAATGCAAATACATTCTGCCGGTGGGGTGTGTTTGTCCTCTGAAGGCTTTTTCCCAGGCTTTGTAAATACATACAGGCCATTTAGAAATTTGAATGTCAAAGAGTAAAGGAGCTTAGAAAGTAAACATTGGAGAAGTGTGGGAGGGTGGTATTATTTGCAAAACATTCCTGGGTCCTTGTGAGTTCTTTACACCCTCGATGAGCACCAATTCTGGGCCAGGCCAGACACCCAGCTGGACCCAGGAGATACTGAGGTGAGTAAAGCCAAAATGCCTCCCTTCAGCAGGAGTTAGGCAGTCACACCAAAGTGATAAAGGCACAAAACCCAGAGGCAGCAGAGGAACAAGGACTACCTTGTTCCTGGACTGTGTGACCTCAGGGAGAGCTTTCAGAGGAGGACATCTGTGCAGGGCTTGGAAGGATGAACACAAATTTACCTAGCAGAAAAGGGAGCCAAGGAAATCCTGATGGAGAACAGCTTGGGTGAGAGTGTGAGCCACAGGATTGAGGGGCACAGGCATGGAACTGGAGGAGCAGAAAGAATGAGGGGGGATAAAGTTGGGAGGTCAGCAGAGGTCAGTCACAGAAGGTTTTGAATCCTGGTGAGGCAGCAGTGGGTGCTGCACAAGGGACATGGGCCTGGAGGAGATGCAGTTAGCTCTGAGTGAAGACGGAGCACGCCATCCACTAGGGAACCACAAGATGCAAGAGAAATAAGAACCCCGAGAAGACTGCGCAAAGGATGAGGGGCCCAGGGGTAGCACCAAGAAGGTCCCTGTCAGAGGCCAGCTTTGAACGGACACAGAAAAGACTCTTGAGGGCCTCAGCTGCTGCAAACCTCCTCAACAAATCATATTTTACCTTCAAATATTTGCTAAAGAATACTAACTACTGGAAGAGCAATGGTCCATTGATAATAATTATTCCCTCACTGTACATTTTTTACAATTCTCAAAATGCTCTCGGTCCAATGTCTCATTGGAACCCCCATAAAATCCCATTTTACAAATAGGGAAACGAGGCCCTGTGATGTCACACTGAGGTTTGCAGCAGTTCCAGGATAGAAAATAGGGAGCACTTTCATCTCAGCCCTGGGTATAAATCTCAAAGTTCCTTTTCTGGGAGGGGGTCCTTGAGGCCATCCAGCAGCCCATAGTCCAAGTCTTCTTCTTCCTCTTGGGCTTCTCCACACCTGTGTCCAAAGCCTCCTTCTCCTCCTTTGTTCTCAGGTACCACTACCGGTTGTTGAGCAGGGAGACCTCCTGCTGCTGCCCATCCTAGGGTGCATCCTCCAACATGGGTGCATTGTGGTTCAGCCAGCACCTACACCACCTGCAGCCCAGGGCTCCTGTGGTGGGCCTGAGGTTCCTCCCTATCAAATGGAGATGTGCTGGGGTCGCTGCCTTTGCTGAAGCCCATGTCCAGGTCATCTTGGGGGTGGCCAAGGGTACAGGGCCCTGGGGACATGCCAGAGGGCTACAGGGGCAAAAACCAAGAGGATGAGGGGATCTCTGAGTCAGACCACCTGGATCCACATCCCAGAGACTAGCTGCAAGGCCTGGGGAAGACTGGTTTACCTCTCTGGGCATCAGTTTCCTCCCCTGTAAAGTGGGAGGTATAACAGATTCACTCCTACAGTTGTCTCTGAGCTTTACAGCCAGTAATGTGTGCAAAGTACTTCGCACAATGCCTGGCACATGGTAGGTGATAATAAACAGGGTTACTATGATATCATCATCTGAGCTAGGTCACTCATGCACTTCTCCAGTGCCTCAGGGTTCCCCTCCATCCCTCACAGGGTAGCAGCAAGTGAAAGGGATGCCCCTGGCCTTGAGGAGCTCACATCTTCTCATTTCCCAGGGGTCTCCATCCAGTGCCCACACATGCCTGGCATGCAGTAGGTGCCTCATCCACATCTGGTGAAAGAGTGGAAAGCAGGTCATTGTCATGTATTGTTTGGCACAGAATCTGCAGTAGGGGACAGATAAGTGAGTGACTGTAGTTGTGCCCACCAGTTCCTGTCCCTGAACTTTCAGGGATCAAGAGGCCTTAGCAAGTCTAGTACCAGGGAGTGGGCACTGTGTGGTGGAGCAGGAGGCAGGTCCTAAGAAAGGTAGTGGGGTGAGGAGAGGAGCTCTGCCTTTGTGGTCTAGGAGATCCTCCACCAGGACTTCACCAAAGGCCCCGGGCAGGTCATCCCTCCTCCCAGAATCTCTCTATGCTCTTCTGTATAATGGGGCTAGCCTGGAAGAGATACTTGCACAACCATGTTCAGAGCAGCATCATCCACAATAACCAAAAGGTGGAAGCAACCCAAGTATCCATGGATGGATGGACGGATCAACAAAATGCTTTCTATGCATATAGTGGAATAGTGTTCAGCCTTGAAAAGGAAGGAGATTCTGACACCTGCTGCGTCAAGAATGAACCTTGAGGACATTAGGCTGAGCAAAACAAGCCAGACCAAAAAGACAAATGCTGTATTATTCCACTTTTCCAAGGCACCTAGAGTAGTCAAATCCATAGAGACAGACAGGAGAATGGTGGCTACCAGGTCCCGGGGAGGGTGGTGATTGGGGAGTTGTTTTTAAATGAGTTACAGAATTGTAGTTTTACAAGATGAAAAGCATTCTGGAAATTGGTTGCACAACATTGCGAATGTATTTAATGCCACTGAAATGTAAACTTAAACATAGTTAGATAGTAAATTTTAGTTTATTTTACCACAATTTTTAAAATGGGGTAGTTATGCCTGTCACCTTGTGTTGCTGTAGGATTTCATGAGATAACATATAAGGAACCACCCAACATGTTGCCTGGCACATAGTAACTGCTCAATAAATCACAACTGGATGCTATTGAAGATAAAGTTACCTGAGTTCTCTGAAGCTTGCTCTCTTCAGCTGAAAATCCTCCCAAAATATATGAGATGAAACCCTACTGTATTATACAGGGTTCAAAAATAGCACTCCCCCTTTTCCCTTCCCACAGAGTGCAGTGAATAGAAGACACTTCTCTGCACCCCAAAAGCTCCATGCTGATTGCAAGAAGGAAATGCTGGATGGAGGGGTTCCTGGAACTACTGTGAGGGGTGAGCTTTCCCCAGATGTCTAGAAATGAGGCAGGGGCCCGACATCTTCCACCCCCACTAAGGTTGCCTTGCAGTTCCCAGCTGGCTCTATACTTCCTAGAAACTGCCATTTTTCTGCCTCCATTACCTCATAGCCCAGTCAGCACTATCATCATCACCACCATGATCGCCATCACCATCTTTACAATCACGAACACTATCATCGTCGCCATCACCATTCTTATCCTCGCCATTCTCACCATCATCAACACCAGCATCTTCACCATAACTATCACTATCATTGTCACCACCTTCACCATCACCATCCTCACCATAATAATTATTGTCACCCTCCCCATCCTCATAATCACCATCATTATCACCATTACCATCACTATCATCATCACTATCACCATTCTCACCATCATCATCCTCATCATCATCACCATTATCCTCACCATAAATATCACTATTATCATCACCACCTTCACCATCACCATCCTTATCATCACCATCACAATCACCACCATCACCATTCTCACCATCACCATGTTCACCTTTACCATTCTCACCATCATCATCACCTTCATCATCCTCAACATAACTATCACTTCATTATCACCACCTCCACCTTCACCATCACCATCCTCACCATCATCATCACCACCATCACAATGATCCTTGTGACATGGAACCATGCATTCTGGGTAGGAGGGATCTTGGGTCAGGGCATCTAACACATCTTGTAGGATAGAAACCCAGCCCCTCAGGGTCTCACAGTTGGTGAAGTGACTGATTCTTGTGAGGTCATGTTCCTCTGGGTGATGTGGGATGTCACAAGACCAATAAATATGGGCTGAAGCCCATGGCATCACTTCTTTTTTTGTAAAATAAGCTCCATCATCAGTAGTAATTGTATGATAGCAGAGAATAAGAACTCAGCAAATGTAAATAATTTGATGCTATGAGAAGCATATGAAGTGGAGTCCATATTCCGATATGCATCTATTCCAGTGAGGGCAATTCTTTACCACTTCCATGAAGGAAGGGAAAAAATATTCTTACAACATTACCAGAAATCTGTCTGGTCTAGGCAAGGTAGTTCCTCTTTCCAGGGTCTCAGCATTGCTCATTGTCGGCAGTCAGGGCACTCATCTGGGCAGTAGGCAGCACTGCTGCAGGGAAGTTCATGTTATTGGAAACATGTAGCATCTTCTCCTGCTATCATCGCCACATTGTCCATGAACCCACTGGGCAAATCATGAGGAATCTGGGAAAAGTTCTCATAACCAGAATATAATCATCCACATCAGGATATCAGCATTCACCCAACACTACGGTCCAATCAACAGATGCTATAATCTCATCCAAATTTTCTCAGGTGTGCCCTAAATACATTTTTTTTCAACTTTGTAATCCAGGATCCAATCCAGGATTTCCCATTGCATTAATTGTCATGTCTCTTAAGCTCCTTCAACTTCAAACAGTTCCTCTGTTTTGCCCTATTTTTCATAAACTTTTGAGTTTTAAAGAGCATAAGCATTTAAGAAGGATGTGTTCACCTTTTTCCATCTGATGTGTTTCCACATCCAGACTTAGGTCATGTATCTTTCACAAGAAAACCACAGAAATAATGCTGTGGTCTTCCTAGGACATCACAGCAGGAGGCACATGATCAAGTTTGTGCCAGATTTCTCCACTGCAAAGTCATCATTCTTCCAATTGTAATTGATAAGTATTTCATATGAAGATATTAATTATGCATACACATGAATGTATTTTATATGTAAAATACATAAAAATATTATTTCAATGTCTAACCAATATAAAAGTTATTAATTAGATATGTTTAATTTTATTTCCTACTAAGTCTTCAAAATCTGGTGTGTGTTTTACCCTGACAGCACATCTCGGTCCAGCCTGGCCACATTTCAAATGCTCAATATTCACATGGCTGTGGCTACCATATTTGTCAGGGCAGCACTAAAGCACTAAAGAACTTCTTCCTTGGAGAAGTTCTAAGCTTTCAAAAAGTTTGGCAAATACATTTTATAAAATTCTTCAGAATCCATAAATAGGCAATGACACATTTAGTAAGCCATAGAATCCAACATGACATTAAAAATGAATCCCTCGACAAAAAAGAAGGTAGGCAAAATGTTCTTCAGACCAAATGGACAAATCAGTTATGATTACCTAACATGCCCATTATTATTTATTAACATCCTTCATTAATACCCCCAAACCCCATCAACAGGTAAATGAATAAATGCATTGAGGCCTATCTGAACAATGTCCCAATGTAAGTAAGAATGGTAATTCTTACTTCTTTTGCAAGCAGAAAAGACTCAGTATTAGCAAAGACTATTCAGATAGTTTGTTCTTATGCCAGTAGTTGTAATTTCCTGGAGGTCTATGTGACATCAATTATGTACTTCAATACCTCTCACAAGTACTTTTCCTGTTTGGCCATTTTCTGCTATCCATGCTCCCATTTTCTCTATTCTTTTATTTCTAGCCTAGACTTTTCTTTCATCCTATAATTCTTTATCCTAAAAATATTAATTTAAGGATAACATCACAAAATAGTATATTTCTTCAGATGATACTCCAAATTGATACCTAATATACAGAAATGACTATCATGGACATAACCCACAACATGTGAAATATATGGCTCATTCTACTGACATTATAAAGGAAAGTTAATGACAACTGAATTTCCAGTCATTGTTCACCCAACCAGTTGCTTATAAAATGGCAAGGAATTGTAGGTATGTACACAGTGGCTATTTTTTGGTGGAGTGTTCAGCACCTCTCCTCTTGAGAGCCCCCCTTTTCTTCGGGGACCATTTCAATGAGCACCAACTGGGCCTGACCCAACCTACCAGCCCCAGCCCTAGAGGTGATCATGATGCCCAGCTCTGGCAAAAGACTCTACCCTTGGATCATAGCAACTGTTTCAGTACTTTTTTTTTTGGAATCATCAGGAAGGACTCTTGCTTTTTCTACCACTGTGGTCTGTGAGGAAAAAGTAAAGTGGGTTATTTGTAGCACTATCTCTTGCTACAGAGAGAGAAGAGAGTCATCTTCAGAAGGAAAAAGTGAGGCTAAAACAAAAGGAAAAGTGTCAAGAGAAAGAAGGAGAACATTTCTTGATGATTTTATATAAGCCCCTGGGTCCAGCTATGCATGACAGCGACTTGGGTTAAAGCTCTGTCACTTATAGGATCATTGACTTAAATATAAAATAAAGCATTAAAAGCTATGAAGTTTTAGATGAAAATACAGAAAAAAAATCTTTGTAATATTCAATTAATCAAAAAGTCTTAGATGAAGCCCCAAAAACCAAATGCACAAGAACAATTAATAAATTGGACCCCATCAAAATTAAGAGCATCTGCTATTTGAAAGATAATGTTATGAGAACAAAAAAGAAAACTCAAGGGGAAAATACTGGCAAATCTCATGTCTAATAAGGGATTTGAATCCAGAGTATATAAAGAAACTATTAAAATTTAATAATGAGAAAATAAGCAAAGAAAAAAACAAAAAAGGGAGAAGCAAAAAAAAATGTGAACATACACTTTACCAAATATATACAGATGGCATGTAAGTATATAAAGAGATACTACATATTATTAGGCATTATGGAACCACAATAAAATACTATTGTACACACGTGAAAATGTCTAAAATTTTAAAAGAAAGCCCATACAAAGTGTTGGCAAGAGTGTGGAATTCTTATATACTGCTGATAAAAATATAAAATGGTACAACCATTTTGGCAAACATTTTGACAGTCTCTTAAAACTAAACCTAAACCTATTAGCTATTACACTCCTAATATTTACTCAAAGTTATAAGAACTTATGTACATGAATGTTCATTGCAAATGTATTTGTATAAGTCCAAAACCGGAAGCAATGCAAAAACCCATCAACAGGCAAATGGATATATTAAGTTGTGATCGATCTGCACAATAGAATACTTCTCAGTAATAAAATTAATGACCTATTGATGCCTGCAATATAGCTGAATCTCAAAATAATTATGCTGTGTGAAAGATGCCAGACACCTCCAAAATAGGGTCCGTACTACACTTCATTTATATAAATGTCTAGACAAGGCAAACTATTTTATAGTGACAGATTGGTGATTGCCAGGGAGAGTGGTAAGGTAGGAAGATACAGAAAGTTTGGGATTATAAAAGGGCAAGGGGAAACTTTTATGAGTGCTGGATATGTTCATTATTTTTATTTTGGTGATGGATTTGCAAGTACATATAATAACACGCAATGGAAGTAGAAACAGTTTTTTTGTTTCTTTCTTAAAAAAGCACAATTTACTTACTAATGGGATGTGTGTGCCTGTTGGCACACAGCACAACTTTTCAAATCTTAAAATCAGACTGGATCTCAACCACTGGACCTTATTCCTCTTCCACACTGACTTTAGCACAATACTTGCTTTCTTCGCGGTAATTAACAACACCCACCTTAAAGGTAAAGAAATGCACTTCTAACTAACTACTTTTGAAACTATAAACTGCCTCAGCTAGTAGTTCTTAAGGTCTCCAGCAAATGTTGCTTTGTTTCCCTCGAAAATATACAGCCTGGGCAACATGGCAAAACCCCGTCTCTACTAAAATTACAAAACTTAGCCAGGCATGGTGGTGCATGCCTGTTGTCCCAGCTACTCAGGGAGGCAGAGGCTGCAGTGAGCCTAGACCTCACACTCCACTCCAGTCTGGGGGACAGAGTGAGACCCCCATCTCGAATATACACACACACATACACAGACTCACACGCTATCCGCTGGTGCCCCTGTCAGTTAAACACAGCATCTCAGGGCACCTTAGCACACAGTGTGAGAGCCGTGGTTCTAAACACTTCAATTAGAAGTGAAACATCTCTGGCTGGATTTTTAGAATATTTACTTTTTAATGTTTTATATTATATTTATTTTTTATGTTTTAATTAATTTATCTGAATACAAGATTCCAGACATTTGGAAGTAAAACAATGGAAAACATGCCTGCAAACACTAATCAGCACAAAGCTCATGTTGCTATGTTATTATTGACAGTTTAGACTTAAGCAAAGAAATATTGCTAAGATAAAAAAGATTTTACAATGTCAGTCACTAGAAAAGTATGCCAATTTTAAATATGTATAAATATAAAATATCCCTTCAAATTATTTACTACAGAAACTGATATAACTAACAGAAAAATGGACTAATCTACAATATAGATTTTAACATACCTTTCAATTACCGATGGAACCAACAGAAAAAAAATCCATAAGAGAAAGGGAGATTTGATGAACACAATGAACAAACTTGACATAAACTGACATATACAGAACGCGACACTCAACGACTACTGAATACACATCCTTTTCCAGTGCACGTATCATATTTACCAACATAGATTATACGTTGGAATTTAAAGGGACTCATCACAGAGTATTCAGTCATGGGATTTTGCCTAAACTTGTCTGGCCTTCAACAGGGTTCAAATACAGTTAAATTCTTATTTCATCTAAAGAGTCCTATCCTTTTTTTTTGGAAATTTTACCGCAACAATCTAAATTTGCATAACAACTGAACCCAGCCCTTGGAACTTGAAGTTTATTCTAGCCAAAGGCAGATTAAACTGTCTAAGTAGTAATGTCCTTCAAATTGTTGTCCCCTGCTCCAGTAACGGAGTATAGCTCCAAGAAGCTAACAGACTATTTGTCCTTCAGAGTATACATCCTATGTTACATCAAAACGTGGTATAAAGCCTTGAAATCAGCAGCAGAGAGAAAATGAGATCAACAACCATCTAGCCATGACCTCACTACTTAGTAATTACGCTTTTAGCTGTCTCCTTTACTTGATTCCTAACTGCTTATTTCTGGCAGGGTAGCACTAATCTCTGACCAAGCTGACCTTTTAAGAAATGAGCAGAACGAAAAGGCTCTACCACCAGTGATCAGTTTAACAAGCTGCAACACTAGTCACTGGCTGCAACTCTAGTCACTGGCTGCAACTCTAGTCACTGGCTGCAACTCTAGTCACTGGCTGCAACTCATATTGTGGGTTTTAAGAGCTCAGAATTAACATGGAAATACTATTGACTCGAAAAGAAACCCAGAAATCTCTGGGAATCCAGCAAAGATAGAAAGGGTCCTCTCAATAGTCACCACTCACACTTTGCTTTGTTTTGGTAACTATTTTATTACATACGGAGAATATCAAAAAAGTATGCCTTTTCCTCATTGTTAATGCTAACCCTAAAATGGTAAGGCTCTTGCAGGTTGAAACCCCCAGGCTCTCACTGGCCCTTCAACAGAAGGCAGTGAAGTCACCTGCAAGAGCGATCACCCAAAAGCTTCCAGGCTGGACAAGTTTGGACTCAGTTCTTGCAGTTCCCAAATTCACAGTTCTCTTGGGACATGGTTATTTACGGAGCTCCTGAAGATGAGAAATTCCACCCAGGAAATTCTGTTTATAAAAGATTATTCACATCTAATTATCTCAGGAGACATTAACACAGCAATGTTGAAAATTTCCCATTGTTAATCCATGGAGAAAAACTGGACAAATATTTTTTAAAATATGAAAAGCGTCATATAATACAAATTATACTTCCACATGTGATTCAATTTCTATTCATTAATGCCAGAGAAGTTAATAATTATGAATTTCCAGTGGTTAAAAAAAAACATTCATCATTGGAGAGGTGCAGAAGGTTTAAAAGAGATAAGAATTAGTTTTTGGCTTTGGGGCGTTTTATGCTTTCCAAAAGGTTTTGCTCTTTTTTTTTTTTTTTTTTTGCACATAGCTTTCTCTCTCTCTCTCTCTCTCTCTCTCTTTCTTTCTGATTTCAGTTTCTTTTGATTTCTCCTGCTTAGAAATGGTGAGAGAACTTTGGATGTGGAATGTGGAGTAGGAGGAACACGAAGTGGGGATCTGCACTTGGGGTGGTCAGCACTGCGGATGCCCAGCAAAGGCACTGCCTGGTCCACATCCCGGAGTGGTCTCTGCGCCCGAGTCGACATCGCAGCTGATGGTGAAACTTTTGGTGTGGCAGAAGAGTGTCCACAAACTTTGGAAGGTATCCGTTGCCTCCTCCATAGCCGTGTATCCCTGCCGAGGGCGATCATCTCGGGGAGCCGAAAGTCCGGCTCATGGGCCAGGGCTGGCTGGCTGGAGCCACTTGCGCGGCGCAGCCCTGGCGGAGGTTCAGGCGGCCCCGGTGTCGCAAGCGGCTGTGATGCCTCCTTGGTGCCGGAGGGGTCCCAGGAAGTCTGCAGACCAGGGCTGACCAGCGGGCAGCATGGTGGCCGCGATGGAAGGTGACGGGGTTCGCAGCGCCAGGGGACCCAGCAGAGCCAGAGCCCGGGCATCCCGCATCTCCAGCAGCACCGCGGGAAGGCCTGGCGCTGGTGACGTGGCGGCCAGTGCACAAGGCCCACGACCCAGTCCCAGAGGCCAGCCCATCGTCAGCTAACTTCAGGAACCCCGGGCCAGCTGAGGCCCTGGGCCCCACGGGCAAGACAAAGGGCAGAGGGTCCGCAGGCGGGGCCGAGAGCAGGCAGTGCAGGCCTGGCTCCACAACCGCGGAGCTCGCAGGGCGCAGCAGGCACCGGGCAGCAACCAGGGCTTCCAGAGGAGGCTGTGCACCCCCGCAAAGGCTCCTGCCCGGCATCCAGCCTATCCGCGGGGACTCCACGTGCACCCCCTCCTCATTGTCCTTGTCTAGGGCCGCAGCAAGGTCCTCGCTCCCATGGCGTGACTCCGGTGACGCAGGAGCCTGGGCTGAGCAGGTGGAGTAGGGTGAGCACCGCCAAGAACCCAGCGAGAGTGGCGCCCCAGGGCGGCACAGGAGGCCTCATTTAACGTATAAATCATCTCAAAGATTTTATGGCATCTTCTTTCTTTTGACATCTTATAATATCTATAATGTCTATTATATCTTGTGATATAATTATTAACACCACTTCATTGTGATTACTATGATTATTTTTATACCAACACATCTTCGATTATTAATATTCCCAGTTGCTAGAGAAAAATGAAAACGACTAGTTTTGAAAGCCTTACTTCTGCCAATGGAAGCACATTCCAGCATGTCGCCAACGCAATCCACTTTCCACCACTTTCACAAGAAACGTTACTGCACAATTTTACTATCCTACCCTTATATACTTTTTGTGTGTGTGTGTACTTGTATGTATGTATGTTACATATGTAATATATATATATATAAAGTATGCCAGAGATGAACAAGTATTAGAAAATCAAATGCACACAGGTCATGTCAGTGCTATGTATAATGTGGTGTACTAAGTATAGATGTTCAACAGTGTGGGATCCAGGCCAGAACAAGACTCCTAGTCTTAAGCAATTCTTTCTAGGTTCAGTCTCTGGAAATAATGCTTTGTATCAAATGTGTGAGAAAATTAATGGGTTTTAAAGACTATTCTATGTCAACTATAACATTTCATTTGGGGATTTCTGTCCCTTATAATATCTACTTCATTTTGGATGGATTCCTTGAGGCCTGGTTTATTTTTCTTTTCCTTTCTATACATCGCTGCTCAGAGTGATGAATGGAGTTGTATTTTGAATAAAATATCTAAGCATCCTTTTGTGAGCAAGGAGCATGATGGTTGGTACTCAGACCTACCATTTCTCGTTACAGTGGTTATGGTTACAGTGGGGCTGGGGTGTTTACCTGGAGCCTGGACGTCCACTGGGACATGATACTCACTGGGATTTTTTTGTGTCAACCTGGTCTATGATGTCCACCTGGGGACTGGGTATCCACCTAAGGCCTGATGTTTACCTGGAGCCAGATGTGCACCTGAGGCCTGATGTCTATCTGTGGCTTATGTTCACCTGGGGACCGATGCACATCTGAAGCATAGGTATTCACCTGGGGCCTGATATCCACCTGTAGTATGGGTGTCAACCTTGGGGCTGATGTTCAGCTGGCGTCCACTGTCTACCTGGGGCCTGGTGTACACATGGGGCCTGGGCATCCACCTGAGACTTGATGTTTAATATGGTCTGGAGTTTTCTTGGGGCCTGTTCTCCCCTGGAGCCTGGGTGTACACCTGCAGCCTGATGTCCCAGGTGGACACCTGGGTCCCAGGTGATCTTCAAGCCCTAGGTGAAAACTCCAGGCTCTAAGTGGACAACCAGGCCCCAGGCTGATGTTTACTGGGGCCAGATGTCTACCAGGCCCCGGGTGAAAACTCCAGGCTCCAAGTGGACAACATGGCTCCAGGTTCCAGGTAGACACTGGAATCCAAATCAACACCAGGCCCCAGATGGACACCCAGGCCTGTGGTGGACATCAGACTTCAGAAGGTCATCTGGCTCGAGGTGGACATCAAGCCCCAGGTGGATACCTAGTCCCCAGGTGGATATCAGGCCCCACTTTGACACCAGTCCCTGGGTAGATACCTAGGCCTCAGGTGGATATCCAGTCTCTAGCTAAGCATCAGGCTCCAGGGGGACCCAGGCCCCAGCTGACTGGGGACTAGTGTTCATATGGGGCTACATGTCCATCTGGGCCCTAGGTGTCAACTTGTAGCCTGATGTCAACCTGGGAGCTGGTGTTCACCAGAGGACTAAAGTCTTCCTGGTGGCTGATGTCCAACTTGGGATTTTGTGTCCACCTGGAGACTGATGTCCACTTGGGACCAGATGTCCAACTGGAGCAAGATGTCCACCTGTAGCCTAGAACTTCACCTAAGGCCTGATGTTCCCCAGGGCCTACAGGGCCTATGTATCTACCTAGGGACTTGTGTCCAGGTGGGGCCTGAGTTCCATCTGGGGTCTGGAATTAACCTGGGACCTGATGTCCACCTGAGGCCTTGGTGTTCCTCTGGAGTCTGATATCTATCTGGGGCCTAGGTGTCCTCCTATGGTCTGATGTCCACTTGTAGGCTGGTGTCCACCTGGGGCCTGGGTGTCCACCTAGGAACCTGATGTATACCTGAAGTCCAGTATCTACCTGGGTACTGATGTCTACCAGGAAAGTGATATAAACCTGGGGCCTGATAGCCACCTGGGCCCTGAGTGTCCACATATGTTCTGATTTCTGCTTTTGGCCTGAGTGTAGGGCCTGAGTGCCACCTGGGTCCTGATGTTCACCAGGAACCTAGGTATTCACTTGGGGCTTGATGTTCACCTGGGGCCTAATGTCCATGTGAGACCTGGTATTCAGCTAGAGCCTGGGCATCCACCTGTGGCCTGATGTTCAGTTGGTGACTGGGAATTCCACTAAGGCTTGATGTCCACCTGGGGCATAGGTGACCACTTGTGGCCTAGTGTTCCCCTGAAGCCTAGGTGTCAACCCAGGGCATAATGTCTTCTTGGGGCCTGCTGTCCACCTGCAGACTGGTGTCTGCATAGGGCCTGGTATCCACCCGGGGTCTGGTGTCTGCGTGGGGCCTAGTGTCCACCTGAAGACTGAGTATAGACCTCAGACCTGATGTATGCCTGGGGCCTATTTATCCACCTGGGGGCTAGCATTCATCTGGGGCCTCATGTCCACTTAAGCCCTGGGTGTCAACCTGGTGCCTAATGGCCACCAGGGATCTATGTACTCACTTGGGGCCTGGTGCTCCCACAGGGCCTAGGTATACACCTGGGGAATGATGTGCAGGTGGAGGTGGATGTCTTCCTGGGTGCTGCTGTTCACCTGGGGACAAGGGTCTCCTTGGGGACCGGTGTTTATCGGGAGCCTCATATGCACCTTGAACCTGCTGTCTACCTAGGGCCTGATGTCCATGTTAAGGCTGGGTGTCCACCTGGGACCTGGTTGTCCACTTGGGGCCTAATGTCCACCTAAGACCTAGTGTTCACCTAGGGCCTGGGTGTCCACCTGGAGCCTGATGTTCAGCTGGAGATGCATCCACCCAAGACCTAGGTACTACCCAGGGTCTGGTGTCGAGCTGGGGCCTTATGTCCACCGGGGGACTAGATATCTACCCGAGGCTTGATGTCCACCTGGAGCCCGATATCCACCTCAGAGCTGGGTGTCCACTCAGGTTCTGGTATCCACCCGGAGCCTGGTGTTCATCTGGGGCCCAGTGCCCACCTGGAACCTGGGTATCACCATGGGGCCTGGGTGTCCACTTGGAGCGTGATGTGCACCTGGGACCTGAGTTTCCACCTAGGGCCTGATGAGCACCTGAGACCCAGGTGTCCACCTGGGGTCTGATGTCTACCTGAAGCCTAGGTAACCACCTAGGGCATGGTGTTACCTGTGCCTTGATTTCCACCTGAGCCTGGTGTACACCTGGGGCCTGGGTGTCCATCTGAGGCCTGATGTACACCTCAAGTCCAGTGTCCACTTGTGGCCTGATGTCAACTTGGAAGCTGATATCCACCAGGGGACTGATGTTCTCCTGGGGCCTGATATCCAACTGGGATCAGATGTTCACCTAAGGCCTGGAGTTAATCTGGGGCCTGATGGTCACCAGGGTCCCAGGTGTCCACCTAGGGCCTAGTGTCCAACTAGGGCCTGATGTCCACCTGGAGTCTAGTATCTGCCTTGGCCTTGATGCTACTTGAGGCCTGGGTGTCTTCCTAGAACCTGAGTCCCCAATTGGGCCCTGATGTCCACCTGAGGCCTGGTGTCCTTACAGGGTCTGATATCTACCTAAGGCCTGGGTATCCTCCTGCAGCCTGATGCTCACCTGTAGGCTGGTGTCCATATGGGGCCTGGGTGTCTACCTGTGAGCCTGATGTACACCTGGAGTCCAGTGTCCCCTTGGTTACTAATACGTACCAGGAAAATGGTATATACCTGGGGCCTGATATACACCTGGAGCCTGCATGTCCACTTGAGCCCTGATGTCCACCTGGGGCCTATATTCACCCACTACCCAAAGTCAAGTTGGGAAAAGGGCCCAGAATAGGTGAGGAGCACAAGTCAAAACCTCTCAGTCCTGCTTGTATTTCTCCAAGAGTGATCTGGAGACCAACTGCATCAGAACTGTGGGGTGAGGTCACAGCCCCTGCCTGTGAGAAGTACAGATTCCTCTTCCTGGACCAGAATCCCTGGGAACTGGACCCAGGAATTTCCCAAGATCTCTGGGGGACTCTGAGACAGCCCAAAGTATGGGAACTGCAGATTTCCTCCTGAAAAGGGAGCACTGTCTCAAGGGGTCCAGGTCACCCAGCTCTACCTTGTAGCCACCAGACCAGTCTGAGCCTTGGAGAATGCTGCTCTTTCCTCCTGGAATGCCCTTCCCAGCGTTCCTTGCCTGGTAACTCTCACACATCCCTCAAGACCCAACTCAAGGGCCACCTCCTCCTGACTTCACTCTCTGAACTTTCTCCTGTGTTTCCACTCTCCTCTTCACCAAGTGATGTTGACATTTCTATGGGACCATCTCTCTCTAGACAAGAAACGCCTACAGTTGCAGCCCCCTGTAGTGCAATTTGTGTCAGTCTGGGGAGAGTGGATTTGGAGCCCAACCATCGTTGAGGAAAATCCGTCTGATGGACATGGCGGGTTCCAGGCCAGACGCAGGGATCAGCGAGGGGTGATGTGACAGTGAGCACAGACCCTGGGTGGTGGTGACAGTGGCTGTCATGGGGAGGAAAGGAATGGAAAAGGGACCTCATGGGAGCAGAAAGACAGGCCTTAGCTGCAGATGGGCCAGGACCCCGCAAGGAATCCAGAACCCGCATCCTAATCCCAGCTCCGCTGTAAGTCCACAGCGGAACCCTGGCAATGACTTTCCCCTTTCTGAGCCTCATTTTACTCATCAGTAAAATGGTGACGATAACTCCAACTTCACCAAGGAGATGCAAGGCTCAATGAGATGATGGATCTGAAAATGCCTTATGTTTCATGGCACAAAGGAGAGGGATTCCTGACATGCGACAAGCACAGGGAGAGAGGAAGGATGGGGTCTGTAAATGGCCAGGTGGCAGCCCACCCCTCCACACACACAAACACCCACCGTGTCACCCACACTGGTGATTTTCCCAGGAGCTCCCCTGGCCTGGAATTAGCACTGTCAGGTGGGCAGGGAGGACTGCAGTCCCATTACAGGGGTGAGGATACAGGCTGTGGATGGTCCCACAGGGAATAAGGAGCAGGGTCTAGCTCCCCATGGCAGGCAGGGAAGATTGAAGTTGCTCCCTGGGAAGAGGAAGGGAGGCATTGACTGGCACTCCGTGATTTAGATGAGAAGCCCTGGCTCAGCCCGGTGACTTGAGCTTCCTGATGTAGAAGGTGAAGGATGCAGAGGAGACAGAGGGCAGGAGGAAGAAGATAAGGAAGAGAGCAGCAAACTGGAGTCACTACAGGACACTAGCTGCTCCAGGCTGCTCTGTGCCATTCTAAGAGAAAAGGAAAAGTGGGAGAGGGGCTCACAGATCATGTCCAGATTTCTCACTGGCATGGATGCTGCTATGGAAACATCCCTGATGGTCCAGGTTTGTGGTGGGAGAGATTGCAACACTCTGCTTCCTGGAAATCTGTGTTTACAGCCAACACAGTTGCTGCCCGAGACAGCCCCACCTGAAAACCCCAGAGCTGCCCCAGCTTGCCAGGCTTCCCCTCCTCTTATTATCACCCCATGCTGCTGAGAACCTGCCTGGCAGGCTGCCCAGCCAAGGCCGGGGCCTAATCTCAAGTGAAACTGACATGTCCTTGTGAGGACTGAGGAACATCCTCTCTCCCCACAGAGCCTCACTCAGGTTCTCATCTACTTCCTTGGGGTCTGCCCCACCTCCCTCAGGAGTTTGGAACCACATACTGTTCTGGAGGGGACCTCTCACTGCTGCAGAACCTGTCCTCCAGGATACCCACAAGTGTTCATCTCGGTCGTTGCTAATTAACTTACCATATGGTAGTGAACTACCTTCTGGGGCCCCAATATTTTGTTTATTTTTTAAAAATAAAATTAGTACCATTGTTTATTTTCTGAATGTACAGAAATATTTGTCTGATTATTATTTACATGCCCTTTGGGAAAACTTTCTAAAATAAAAAAAGAAGGAGAATCCTACCACACAGAGATAATCACTTTAATTATTTTTCTATTCATACTTGCACATACAGGTATATATGGGATCATGCTCTGTATCTGTTGGGAGTGCATTAATCTGAAAGTTCAGTCACTTAAACAAAGACAGGTTCATTTTTCTTACATAGTTAGGGTATCTATGGTTCCTGGCTATGGTTCACTGGTTCAACAGTGTTAGGCCCAGCATCTTTGTGAGTCTATTGGAATTTAGCTCATGGCTGTAAGACGGCTACTGCAGCTCCAACCACTACATGAGTTTACAAAGCCAGCAAAAGCAGTCACTTCTGTAATCTTATTAGAAAAGCAGGAACTTCAGAGGTGACCCCCAGAGGATTTCTTTTTAGGTCTGGAAATCTGTGTTTAGATTGGCCAGAACCTGATCTCATGACCATCCCTAGCAGTAGAGAATAGCATTGTCATGATTGACTTTGGATCAATCATAATTTATTGACTGAGAGTGCGCATTTGGTCACCCAAAGAAGATCAAGAAAGGAGGGAATTAGCAGTGTGTACTACAGCATGCATGCTGTTTTATGATCTGCTCCTTCTCTTAATTGCATATTTCAAACATCTTTCTATACTAAGAAATACAGATTCAGTCATTCATTTAACAACAAATTATTGAGAGTGTACTGTGTTCCAGGAACTTAACTTGGCATGGAGGACACAATAATGAACATAGTATACTCCTTGCCTCCATGGAGCTTAGGATCTAATGAGGGATACAGAAAGTCATCAAAGAGGTTCACAAAGAAATGTAAAATTACGATTGTAACTTGTGCTGAAAAGGAGGGAGGTGTGTGGTGTGTGAGAGCAGTGACAGGAGATTTGACTCAATCAGGAGGGTCTGTGTTCTGAATGGCCATAAGCCAGCCCCTTGCCTAGCTGTAGCACAATTATTTAGCCAATCTCTTATTGCTGGACATTTACATTCTTCCCACATCTTACCTACTATCATCAATGCAACAATAAATACCCTTCTCTAAGTACCGCTTGGCACACTTGTCTGATTATTTCCTCAGGATAAATTCCTAGGGTAAAGCCAGGCACCATGGTTCATGCCTGTAATCACAGCTACTCAGGAGGCCAAAGTGGGAGGATCACTCGTGGCCAGTAGTTTGTGGCCAGCCTGGGCAGCATAGGGAAGTCTTGACTCAAAAAAAAAATCCTAGAAGAAATGAACAATTCTTAGATGTCAAATTGCCAAATCAAGGGGTGCACCATCACCATCCCCATACTCACCATCACCATCCTCATTATTATCATCAGTCTCACCCTCACCATTCTCACCAGCATCAGCAGCAGCATCCTCACCATAACTATCAGTATCTATCACCACCTTCACCATACCATCCTCACCATCACCATCATCTTCATTATCACCACCACCATTTTCACCATCACCATCCTGACCATCACCATCATTATCACCTCATCACCATCCTTACCATCACCATCACCATGCTCACCTTCACCATTCTCACCATTATCATCCTCATCCTCAGCATAACTATCACTATCATTATCACCACCTTCACCATCACCATCCTCATCACCTTACCATCACCATCCTTATCATCACCATCACCATGCTCACCTTCACCATTCTCACCATCATCATCATCCTCAGCATAACTATCACTATCATCAGCACCTTCACTGTCACCTTCCTCACCATCACCAACATTATCACCATCACTATCCTCATCATCATCCTCAACATAACTATCACTATCATTATCACCACCTTCACCATCACCATCCTCACCATCATCATCATCATCATCACAACCACAATTATGAAAATCTTGGAGGAAAAGGAGAGGAGGTAGCATATTAAAATACAGGTACTTTGATGAGGAGGAACAGGCAGAGTTGAAGCTGGGGAGGCGATATCAAACAATGGAGACCCCCAGAACATAAAACTAAGAAGCTCAGGCTTTGCCCAGAATCAGAGGCATCCTTGAAGATTTATCAGCAGGAGAGTATGCAGTCAGATTCCTGTTTAGCCAGAACATTGAGCAGTCCTCAGAAGGAAGAAGCAGAGGGAGGGAGGCCCACAGAGGAGACAGAACCTTCAACACCAACCAGAGTCCTGGTCCTGGGTCCAGCAGATCTGGCAGGAATGAGGAATGGGAGGCTCATGGGTAAAGTCTGCAGCCAGGCAGGGAAAGGCCTCACTCTCCCTACCACTCCTTTCCCTGCTCCCCACTTTCCTGTCCCATCTTTGCTAATAGGCTCAGCATCTCCAACTGCACCCACCCACTAGATTTGCCTCAATTCCTCCTCCTCTCTCATGCCTGAGGCCCAGGTGGCTTCCAGAGCTGACCAGGTCTACTTTAGAATTTTAATGAGATAATCTGGGTAGAAGTGCTGGTGCCCTGCCAGCCACAGCAGGTACTCCTCATATGGTAAACTGGAACTGTCTTCTCAGTTCCTACAGCCTTGGGTTCAAATTCTGCCTAGTCCAGATGACCACTGTCTCTCACCTGAGCAGAGAAGCCTCCCATTGGTCTCGCTGTCCCAGACCTTCCTCTTTCCAGGTATCAGCCTGACAATTTTCTCAAACTGCAAACCTGGACATGTCCCTCCCTTGTCCCTTTGATTAAAGGGTAAGATCCAAATTCCTTAGCATGACACCCCAGGCACTGAGGAGCGGAGGCCCCTCCATTTCCACCTTGACTTGTTCCCCTCCCCGTCTAGTAGCATTGCTGACCCACTTGCCTTGTTCTTTCACCACATGGCTTTGATCCTGTTGCTCTTCTGCCTGGAGCATCTTCCTACGTCTTCTCTGCCTGGTGAATTTCTACTTAACCTACAAAGCCAAGCTCACCTTCTCTGTGAATCCTACTTCCTCCCCATCATGCCGCAAATTGTCTCTCTCACTAGACCTCCAGCCCCTAAAAATCAGGGACAGGTTAATGCATGTTGGAAATGGCTACTCCTCACTTAATTACCCTAATTAGCTAGTTATATTCCCTTATATTTTTGTGTTTCCCCATTTATTGAAGCTTTCCACAAGCCAGGCACTGAGATCCAGGGGAGGACAGGGGAGGACCCTGAGGGTAGGACAAGCCTGAGCACTGAGGGCTACAATGGCACAGGCACCAACAGACCATGTGGGGTGCAGGAAGCCTCATCTCTAGAGTGTCTTCCTGGTTTACCATACGCTTTCTTCCCTTCCCTTATTGGAGTCACCTTGTGCTGACTTTGATAGCCTGTGTCCCTGAAACATGCACTCCCACACACACAAACCGACCCACACCTATCCACATGTACCTGCCCATACATACACAGACCTTTCTGTGTATCCCCCAGAGCTACAAATGCCAATCTTGAGAATGAAGATTTTGCAAGTGCTCTGTGCCAGGCATGATGCCAGGTCCCTGGCAACAAAAGACCCCTCTGGTTTCTCCCACTTAGCTGTGCAAGGTTTGGGGTTGAGGAGCTCCCCCTGCCAAGGTCACAGACGTGGAACATGAGGTAACAGCTATTTGAATGTAAGCCTGTAGGTCACCAAAACATAAGCCATCTGCACCCCACCACACTGCCTCCAAAGCACATGAAGCCATGAGTCTATCAACTGTGACTCATTAGTACCCAGTAATATTTCCTCCTCCACTTCGCTTCCCACTGCCACTCCAGTATCTCTGCCCACAGTCCCAGAGCCACCTCTGCTTAACGGGGAGGTCAGGACAGATGCTCCATTCCACCCGATGCCATCTCCCACGGTGCAGCCTCCTCACAGGAAAGAGGACTACCGTGGCTAGTGGTGACATGGGTGGCTCTGGCCTCCAGGACTTCTCCCCGGGACCTCCGCTCAGGACATGGCACGGACAGAGGTGAGGTTGCCATAAAACTGCCTCGGAAATGACTACAAACCAGCTCAGACCATTCCAGCACCTAACACGCTGACAGCCCATGGTGGGCCCACAGAAGGGGAAGGGCTAGGGAGTCCAGGGCCACAAGAGTTCGCCCTCCCTGAGCCCTTGAGCACAGCCACCCAGGTGTAAAGAACAATATGGGGGTTCTGGGGATTCCCAAGCCTGGGCCCTAGAGGTGAGTTCTAGCAGGGCCCCCAGATATCCTCCCCATCCATCCCCTCGTCCTGTCTCACATATTGTAAAAACAAGGAAACTGAGGCCTAGAGAGGGAAGGGGCTTGAGCAGTCTCCCAGGCAGTTAGAGACAGAGCCCAAGTGAGAATCTGTGTTTCTCTCATTTTTTTCCCCTAGGTCTGTCTCTGACTAGCTATGTGACCTTGGAAGAGTCACTCCACCTCTCTGGGCATTGAAGGTTTACAACTTCTGACATGTTCATTCCAGAGGGTTGTCAGGACCTGACAGCCCTTCACCTAAACAAAACACTCTACAGTCTACAAATATTCGTATATCTCTTCTCTTCTCTGACCTCTGTAATACCCCTATGAGGCTGTGAAAATTGGTGCTTGTGTCAGAAAGACAAAGATCACGCAGAAAATTTGGGACAGGACTGGAACTAGAACCCAGGTCTCTCAAAGCAGGGTCCTTGCCATCACTAAGGCTAGGAATACATTAAGACCCCAAAATATGGAGAGTTGCTCAATGCATGCCACCAAGGTTAGAGCTGACCAACCCCAGAATGCTCAGCAGCTCTGAGACTCTGGAGTGGAGGACTCAAGGCAGAGGGTGATGCCGAAATCACACACATCTGAGCTCCAATCCAAACTCCACTACGCAGCTGTGTGACCCCACTTTATGAGGCTAAGCATTCTCTAGTACAAAATGAAACTACAGAAGGTACCAAAAAGCTCAGGATGAGGGGAGAACTGCACCCTGAATGCAGGACTGCCAGGCAGGTGGTAAGCACTCATTAGCTTTTGTTTCAAGCACGCAATCATATGTTGTTTTTCATCATATCTCCCCATGGTGTCTGGTCTATGGCTCCAGAACCAGGAGGCTTCTGATCAATCCTTATGCTAAATGATAGACAGATAGATGGGTGGGTGGTTAGACAAATAAATGGATGGATGCATGGATTGATAGATTGATGCTGGGATGAATGGATGGATGAATAGATGGATGAATGGATAAATGAATGGATAGGTGCTCAGAAGACAGAAAAAAACAGGGAGTCAAAATGAAAATAACAAGATGATTGAAGGATGGGGCTGACACATGGAAGAGAGGTACAAGATCCAGCCCTTCTGGCTCCACTCAGCCCCACAACCACATACCTTGGGGTAGCACTGGCACATGCTCCAGATGATACCCCTGGACACCATGATGCTGCCACAGAAGGTTTCATTGAACTGGGGCCCATCATGGCTCAGGAGGAATGTACTGAGAGCCAGGAGAAGACCCATACATTGAAGCTGAAGCAGAAGGTCTTCTCGTCTGCCAAAGTCTCCTCACCTGCTATGGCTGCCAGCCAGGCCCTGACCTGTGCACCCCTGCCAGAAGGGGCTTGTGCCATCCAACATAAACATCCAGACGGGCTCACAGGAAGAGATGAAGCTCTTGGATCACTGCAAATCAAGGCTTAAAGTTAAAGGGAGGGCAAGACCCCTTCAGCTCCAGGCCCATTCCCTGGACCCACCAGTGCAGCAGGGCTGGAGGCAGCATGCTTCGGTGGACCAGTGAACCCACTCCCCACCCTCTCTCCTTCCCTTGGGGCCCAGAAGGCCTGGAGTACATGTGTGAACATGGGTGAGGGAGCATGCAAGGGAGGAACAAGGGGAGGTTACAGCGGCTGGGCCCCAGGCAAGCCTGTGACAAAACCTTCTTTGCCTACTTTGGGGCTGAACTGAGTAAACAGCTGATCCCACACCTTCTAGCCCCGGGAAACAGGGTACAATTCTGCAGCCAAAATATGTTAGAATGCTGCCAGAGGATTTCAGGATCCCACTGCCAGGCATTTCAGGATCCTAGATTTTAGACCCTTCGAGGATATGTGTCCATCTGGGATTCAGGCATGATGGCCCATATGTAGTGGATGCTGATGATGGGCATGACATCATTCTAAGCATGTTACAGCTGTTAACTCACTTAAGGGACTCCATGAGGCAGGTATTGCTACACCCACTATGCAGAGGACACTGAGCACAGACAACTAACTTGCCCAAGGTCACACAGCTGGAAATGGTAGAGAAGCTGGAACGTGAACCCAGAAGCTGTGACCCTGGCCACAGGGCAATCCTGCTTAAAGGCAGCATGAGGTTATGGGTGAGAGCTCTGATGGCAAGGCAGGCTGCCTGGGTTTAGATCCTGGCTCCTGTACTGCGGGGCAGCGTGGTCTTGATCACATTACCTGCCTGTGTCTGTTTCCTCCTCTGTAAAACGGGGATAATAACGGTACCTCCCAGCATTGGCGCTGTCTCCAGGCCTAGGTGTCCTGGATCCTTCTGCCCCCTTTACACTCTGTGCAGCATCCAGACCTGCTTGTAATGAGCTCCTCTACTCCCCCACCAAAGCTCTGGTGAATTAATGTCCCTGTGGGGTATAAGTGACTGATAGTAACTTCCTCAATCTCCTTGCAGCCTAATCTAAGAAGATGCCTTCTAAAGAATAGCATTCTAATGTGAAATTTTAGTCCTGTGAAAGGCTAATGGGAGAAGTCAGATTCCTTTACAAGATTACAGAAAAAACAGGACAATGAGTATCTCTAAAAGAGAATGTTCACTTGGAGTGTCGATGGGGTTAGGTGGCCAATACAAGATGAAAGGCTTTCATTTGGCTCCCTGACTTGCTGGATTTGGGGATTTCCCTGGTCCTGGTCATTACCTCTTTCCTCCTGCCCAGCATGTGCTCACACCAGCCCCTCTGCCTCATAGTCCTTCCCACAGGCCTTTTTTCTTACATTTTTTTAGAGAAGGTAAGCTCAGAGGGACTTTTAATATGCCAATCGATGTTAAGAAAACACAAGCCAAAGACAAGTGCAAACATGCTTTCAACCAACATTAATGAGGAAACAAGACACAAATGCTTTTTCTTTTTATATTTTATTTTATTTTTGAGATGGAATCTCGCTCTGTCGCCCAAGCTGTAGTGCAGTGGCGTGATCTCCACTCACCACAAGCTCCTCCTTCTGGGTTCACGCCATTCTCCTGCCTCACACTCCTGAGTAGCTGGGACTACAGGCGCCTGCAACCATGCCCAGCTAATTTTTTGTATTATGGTAAAGATGGGGTTTCACCGTGTTAGCCAGGATGGTCTCAATCTCCTGACCTTGTGATATG
The DNA here is from genome assembly GCF_029289425.2 of Pan paniscus. NCBI lineage: Eukaryota > Metazoa > Chordata > Mammalia > Primates > Hominidae > Pan > Pan paniscus. Next base: position 44,708,335 of record NC_073268.2, on the reverse strand, counting down.
CCCACCTCAGCCTCCCAAAGTGCTGGGATTACAGGTTGAGCCACAGAGCCTGGCCCTCTTTGTTCTTTTACATTAACTTTACAATGTATTTGCCATGTTTTAGAAATAAATTTAATTGGAATTTTATTGAAATTGTATGAGACATGATTTAGTCCAAGATGAACACACAACATTATTATTACTGTTTCCATCCAGCTATGGCATATTTGTTTTCTCTAGTTGTCTTTTATATCGCTCAATAAAATTTGTGGCTCTGCTACACTTCCTAATAATCATACATTATATTTCATTATTTCTAATTATTATAATGGATTGCATGTACATTTACTATGTACCATATATTATGCAATATATTCATTATCTCAATTCATAAAACAATCATGTGATTTAGTTGGTGTTATTACTAGATTATTACCATTGTACAAGTAAAGAAAATAAAGACAAAAGAAAAAAGAAAAGAGACTCAGCAAAATCAAACCAATAAAGACTTAATTAGAATTGTTGGGTATATAATAAAAATTTAATACAACTCAATGAAAGCAAAAAAACATTTTAAAAAATGACCAGGCAGATTTGAGAAGGAGCCAAACAGAAATTCCAGAAATAAAAACATAATTGTTGAAATTGAAGACAGATTTGACAGCAGATTACATATAATTGAAAAGGAAGATGCAAACTGGAAGACAGGCTGAAGAAATTGCTTAGAATGAAGCCCAAAGAAGTAAAAAAATAAGAAAGAAACAAGAGACATGGAAGACAAGAGTGATATTACAACTAACAGGATTTCATAAGTAGAACAATAAACCGTTAGAAAGGTTTTGTAAAAAGGATAATGGCTTGGAATTTTCCCAAAGTGATGAAAAACTCCACCCTTCATATTCAGGAAGCTCAAGTTGGACAGATTTAAAAAGTGAAAAAAAACACCTAAATGTATCATCATAAAAATAACAGAACCCTGAAGAAAAGAATATATTGAAAATAAGCAGAGAGAAAATTCAGTTTATCCATGAAAGAATACGGACTTAGACCAAGAGCTAATGTCTTAAAAATGGAAGCAAGAAGACAATGTACTAAGAAAAAATAATCACATATGAAATTAATATATCTTTTAATAAACAGGCCAAATATAAGACAATATTTAAGTCATAAAAACCAAACAAATACTGAATTTGCTAACTAAGAGACCTTCACTAAAGGAAATTCTAAGAGATGTTCTTCAGTAGAAGGGTGTTCCCCTAGATGGAAGACTTGAGTTGTGAGAAGAAATGGTGAGCACTTAAGAAGACAAATATCTGAGTAAATATAAATGAACACTGACTATACAATATGTAGTTTCCAGTGGATTAAGAATAAGATGAGAAGCAAAACTATAAAACTTCTACAAATAATACAGTAAAACTACCTTAATAACCCCAGTGGGTTTTCATATAAAACCTAAACAAATTCTGTTCACCAGAAAAACACTATCAGGATCAAAGACCCAAATATAAGGGGTAAAACTATAAAATTTGTAGAAGAAAACATAGGTATGAATCTGTGACCCTGAATTAGGCAATGGGTCTTAGATACAACACCAAATGCAAGAGTGACAAAAGGAAAAAACAAACTGGACTTCAACAAAATTCAAAACTTTTGTACATCAAAGGATACCATCAGGAAAGTGAAAAGAACCCACAGAATGAGAGAAAATATCTATTAAGTCATACATCTGATGAAGAACTAACGTCCAGAATATATAAAGAATTCTTAGAATAACAAAAAGACAACCCAATTAAATGAGCAAACAATCTAAATGAACATTTCTCTAAAAAGATATACAAATGGCCAATCAGCACATGAAAAGATGCTCAACATCATTAGTCATTAAGGATATGCAAATGAAAACTACAACTAGATACCACTTCACATCTACAAGAATAGCTATTTTTTTAAAAAAAAAGGAAAATAACAGATGTTGGCAAGGAGATAGGAAAAAATGGAACCTCCATACACCGCTGGTAAGAATATAAAATGGTACAGAGACTTTGGAAAACAGTTTTGAAGTTTTTCAAAAATTTAAACATAGATTTACCATATGCCCACTCCTAGATATATAAAGAAAATTGTAAAAATACATCCACACAAAAACGAGTACATGAATCTCATCACAGTACATTATTAATCATAGTCAAAAAATGAACACAACTCAAATATCCATCAACTAATGAATGGATAAACAAAACATAGTATACTCACACAATGGGATTCAGGCATATAAAGTAATGAAGTGCTGAGACAAGATACAACATGGATGAATCAGGACAACATGCTACATAAATGAAGCCAAACACAAAAGGTCACATATGAATCTGTTTTTTCTGATATTTGGCATATGCTAGTCCATAGAGACAGAGAATAGTCTAGTGGTTGCCAGGGGCTGGGGAAAGGGGGAAATGGGGAGTAACTGCTAGTAAGTATGGAATTTCTTTTTGAAACGATAAAAATGTTCTAGAGTTAGAGAGTGGTGATAGCTGTACAACTTTATGAATACATTAAAAGCACTTATAGCACCTATATTCCCAGCTACTCAGGAGGCTGTTGCAGGAGAATCACTTGAACCTGGGAGGCAGAGGTTGCAGTGAGCCAAGATCGCACCACTGCACTCCAGCCTGGGTGACAGAGTGAGACTCGAAATGTGGAAAAAAAAAATGCACTTAGTGTACACTTAGAGTGGATACTGGGCTAAAAGTGAAGTGACAGGCCACAAACTAGGCAAATCTTCTATACACATACCTGACAAGGGACTTCAGGGAATCCTAAAAATTTCAATGACAAAATAGGAGACTACAGACAAAAGACATGAACAATGCACATAAGGAACCCAAATAACCCATAAACAAATGAAAATAAGTTCAGCCTCCTTCCAAACCACAGAGAAGACTATTTCATATCCAAATGAAAAAATGATATCAAGTAAAGGCAAGAATGTGCACAAACCAGTACCCATGTAAGTTGCCAGTGGGAATGTAAAATGGTGTTACTTCTTAGCAAATTTAGTATCATCTATTAAATAGTTCACTGTGCATAATCTTGGGCCAAGCACTGCCATTCCTGGGCACATGCCCTAGAAAATCTCTACACGTGAACCAAAAACCAGCACCATTGTATGGAATAGAAAAAAAAATCAAAAACAGAATGGACAAACAAATTTCACTCTCTACAATCATATGATCAGACAGTGCAGCAAGGAAAATGAATGAATGAAAGAAAACCACAATAGCAGCAAAAAACAGCAAGTCAGAATATATAAGGCATGATTCCTTTTATGTACAGTTTCAAAATATGGAAAACTCAAAAATATCTTCTGTAGGGAGAAAAACACACATTCTTAGAATATTATAAGCAAAGACTTTTACTTGTTTCTTTTTCAGTTTAAGGATCTGCTGTTCTACTTTTGCAATTTCTCGATTTATATGATCCATACTCTGTATTAACTCTTCCTTTGAAAGTTTTGAAGGTGAAGCATTTTGATCATCTCCACATGGTTGCCTCGAAATTGGAGAGGATGGAGCTTCATGTTTGCCTCCAAATGTTGGATCCTTTAGAGAATAAAACCAAGAAAAACAATTTATTTCTCACTAATAGAGTCCAGATTGCCTTAAATGAAAAAGCCAGTTTTAAACCACAGCAGAACCATGTGTACTATGTGTCTAATGTTTAGTAGTAACTTTCATATTTATCTATATGCAAATTCTCACCTCACTTTTGTAGTTTAGATATACCATGTACTATTTTGAAGAGCCTAAAAGCTATACAAAGTCAGGTGAGTTAGTGCTGATCAGCCTCTAGTGTAACAATACTGAAATTATAGAGAATTTATAGGTAAATAATGCAATCATGACAAAGGAAGATACCAACTTCTCAGCCATTTCCTTTCAATGGCTCTTCAAATGGTCTGAACAACTGGCTGGGAAATAGTATTATTCCAGGTAAAACCTGTGTGTCCACCCAACTTAACAACTATAACATGGCCAAGTGTTCCTATCAAAAGTTTTCAGGCTTTCCAAACCAAAACTGAGGTACACGAGTCAGAGAAGTGACCTAGGAACTTCAGTTGCTACTATCTCTGGGCCTACTTTCATAAAGCCCACACTACAGCATACGTAACATTTCCTTAGCCAAAAACATCCCATTGCACCTCCAAAGCAGCAGAGCTGTAGCAGAATGAAAGCCCTTTCACCCAAAATCCACTACCCTCCAACACACATCCACACACACCCTATTAATTTCCAGTCTGCTGTAAAGACATAAGCAATATTATAAAACAGATAAATTTTAGAGTACTAATTTTACTTAGACTATGAGAAACCTACAATGAGGGTAGTTCACAGGATTACAGAACCCTAAAATGTATTAAATAATGATTAAGGAACTGTGAAAAGTCAATAGTTCTGAGCCAAGAATGCATACAGGAGATAACTGGACAGTTGCTTCAAAACACCTTAGTACAGATATTTCAGCTAATATACATTGATGAAAAGCCTCATATTCTGTAATAGTATGCACTGAATCTAAGAGGCCTTCTGGGAAAATAAGATTATGGCTATACCCTAAAACCTGTACAATTCTGTAAGGAAAGCACCAATAAAAGCAATAACAATTCTAATAGACTTAATAGAGTTAAAGCTCCAGTATCCTTTGCATCTGGCATACAGTCAATCTTTGGCAGCTTTAAGCCCTACAGTTTATGATTCCTCTCTTAAGATGTAAATCCTTGAGGTCATTGGCTTCCAAAATAAACCAGTATGTTTCATCTAAATAAAATATCAGTGGCCGGGCATGGTGGCTCATGCCTGTAATCCCAGCACTTTGGGATGCCAAGGTGGGCAGATCACAAGTTCAGGAGTTCGAGACCAGCCTGACCAACATGGTGAAACCCCGTCTCTACTAAAAAATACAAAAATTAGCTGGGCATGGTGGCGGGCACCTGTAGTCCCAGTTACTTGGGAGGCTGAGGCAGGAGAACGGCTTGAACCCAGGAGGGAGAGGTTGCAGTGAGCTGAGATTGCACTATTGCACTCCAGCACGGGTGACAGAGCGAAAGTCCATCTCAAAAAAAAAGAAAAAAAAAGTCAGATTTGGCATATAACCATCTGTATCAACCTCTTTTTCTCCCCCTCCCTCCTTTATCATCGTTAAAAAACACACAAGAAAATTTGTCTTCACGTTGTCTTTTCAATGCTCCAATCTTCAGTAACACCGTGAAAAGCACAACAGTTCTTAAATTCACTAAACCAGTTACTACTTGCACTAAATGAAAACTAAATGCAGAATGTTCAAATATTTTTAAGTCTTCATGCGTTCTGAAGCCTTTTCCTTTCATTATGAGACAGCGTACTCCTGAGAACTTAGAAATGTTAATGCGTAAAGAAAGATCTTTGGTGAACCACCAGGACTTTCATGATACATTAATTTCATTCTCCCACTATATGCATATGAGTAAATCTGTGTTACAGAAACATATATAATAGCAAAAGAGATTACATTTTGATTCAGCAGACTTCAAAAGTGCTCCTCTGGTGATTCTGATGCATGCCCAAAGAATTAATATTACAAATAAATATTTTCCACTGACTTCCTTTCTAAATATTAAATATTTAATAAGAAACCAAATCCTCAAGTGCCTACTTATATAACAGGAATAGGGTGGTGGATCAAAACAGACAAGATATCTGCCTTCATGAAGCTTACAATCTTGGGTTGAAACAGCCAGATACCAATCCTGAAGAAAAAAAATTAGATTCTTACCTCATATCTTACATCAAAAAAAAAGCCAAGTAATAGCAAACATTTATAAGAGGCTTATTAGCAAATCACAAAAAGCCTCAAGTTAAAAAAAAAAAAAAGATTCACATTATCTTGGGTTCAGGAAAGCCAAAAGCAAAAGATATAAAAGACATTAGTTTTTAAAAAGAAAAATTGATGGATAAAATAAAAAACAATCTTCTGCTGGGCACGATGGCTCACACCTGTAATCCCAGCATTTTGGGAGGCCGAGGCAGGCAGATCACTTGAGGTGAGGAGTCCGAGACCAGCCTGGCCAACATGGTAAAACCCATCTCTACTAAAAATACAAAAATCAGCCAGGTGTGGTGGTGCGAGCCTGTAATCCCAGCTACTCGGGAGGCTGAGGCAGGAGAATGGCTTGAAACCGGGAGGCGGAGGTTGCCGTGAGCAGAGATGGCACCACTGCACTCCATCCTGGGTGACAGAGGAAGACTCCGTCTCAAAAAAAAAAAAAAAAAAAAAACCACACATGCAAAAACACAATCTACTGCTTATCAAAACAGTAATAACAAATTAAAAAGGCAAATGATTAAATAGGGAAACCATTTGCAAAACATGCACTCTAACAACTCAATATAAAATAAACCAACAGAAAAATGGGCAACATATATGAAAAAACAATTTACAAAACAAGAAAAATAACCAATAAACAAATAAAAAAAGTTAAATTTTACTAACAAATAATAAGTATAAGTTAAAAACAATCATTCATCAAATTAACAATCTTTTTGTTAAACAATAAACGTGGTGTCAGCAAGGATACAGAAGGAGTGGGTACCTTTATTGATTTTTATTTTTATTTTTTATTTTTTGAGACAAAGTCTCACTCTTGTCACCCAGGCTGGAGTGCAATGGCACAATCTCAGCTCACTGCAACCTCTGCCTCCCAGGTTCAAACGATTCTCTTGCCTCAGCCTCCTGAGTAGCTGGGATTACAGGTGCCTGCCACCACACCCAGCTAATTTTTGTATTTTTAGTAGAGACGGGGGTTTCACCAGGTTGGCTAGGCTGGTCTCGAACTCCTGACCTCTGGTGATCTGCCTGCCTCAGCCTCCCAAAGTGGTGGGATTACAGGCGTGAACCACTGCACCCGGTCAAGAAGTGGGTACCTTTATACACTGTTGCCAGGAGTTAAGAACTGGCCCTAGTCTTTTGCAGGAAAATCTGGAAATACCCACTGAACCTTAAAAATCAACCTGGTCTGTAATTAATTATACTAAAAGAAATCTACCTTAAGGAAATAAGTAAGAATGCATACAAAAAAAAAACAACCTGAATAATATGTGGGCCAGCTGCAGTGGCTCATGCCTATAATCCCAGCACTTTGGGGGGCCAAGGTGTGCAGATCACCTGAGGTCAGGAGTTCGAGACCAGCCTGACCAACATGGTGAAACCTCGTCTCCACTAAAAATACAAAAATTAGCTGAACTTGGTGGCATGCGCCTGTAGTCCCAGCTACTCGGGAGCCTGAGGCAGGAAAATCGCTGGGAGATACAGGTTGCAGTGAGCCAAGATCGTGCCACTGCACTCCAGCCTGGGCAACAAAAGTGAGACTCTGTCTCAAAAAAAAAAAAAAAAAAAAAAAAAAAAAAAAACAATACATGTCACAACACTGTACTTCTGAACTAACAGGCAACCTAAATGTATGACAATTGATTAAATAAATAACTTTATTTAATCAGTGAACTTTATTTATTCATATGTGGAATACTAAGTAGCCACTAACAATACAGTTGTAAACTTATTGGCACAAAAAGAAGCTAAGCACATATTTAAGCAAAAGTAAAGTTAAACAGAATGTACAAAGTGAGCACATTAAAATATTCGTACGGGCTGACTCTGGACACACTGCCTATGGGTTAGCCCTGTTCCACAAGGAGCAGCAGCAAAAAAAAAAAAAAAAAAAAAAGAAAAAGAAAAAAAGAACCTATAAAATTAAATTAAATTAAATTAAAATTAAAATAATACACACACAAATAGGGAAGAATCAACATGAAAATGTTAATTAATAACTTTTAACTGGTAAAACTATAGGTAATTTTTTCTTTCAAGCTTATTTAATTCTTCTATAAATGATATACCTAGGCTTAACATTTAAAAAAAAAATCTAACAAATGTTAGTTCTTTTTAAATCCTTACTTCTGGAAGTGCGCAGCTGGGAGAGAATGGGGAGAGGGAGATGGAAAGAGTATTAGTTAGTAGTAGTAGTCATGGTTTACACTTTAGAGGCGAAAAAGCAGGACTAGAGTCGGGGGTCCTAGGTTAATTCCAACTCAGGAGGTACTACCTAGGTCACTTAATTCTTCTGAACATCCAGTTTCTCAACTATAACATGGAAATGGGTCACACTACAACACAACACACTCATTTTAATGAATGAGTTTTTAAGACACTTTTCTGCTAAAAAACGAAATTCTATAAATTACATTTGTGGTAATGTATTCAGCCATGGAAGATGACCTTTATTCACTATAGTTTTAAATTTCATTTTTTTAATGCAGCAGAACATTTCTTATAAACCCCACAGACTACTGTATGATAAAGATATTTCACATGATAAGGTGGGTCACAAAACACCTAGAAGCTTAGCTAATTTCTAGCTTACAGCAAAGAATTTTTCCCCATCCAACTTACTATTTTGAAAAATTTCAAATTCACTTAAAAGTTGAAGGAACAGTATAATGGACACTCATTTATCCTTCATCTGGATTCACCAGTAGTTAACATTTTAACATATTTGCTTTCTGTGTGTGTCTGTGTATGTGTATAAAACTTCATTTTGGCTGAACTATTTGAAAATAAATTGTAGATACATTTATTATCTTTTAAATTACTCTTCATTGCATGAAAACTCAAAGAAAATGTGTGGGTACTTATTTATCTGATATCAGGGAAGAAAGGGCAATTAGGCATAAAGGTTAATAAACACTATAGAAAAAAGATTTGATGGCAGTAAAAACATTTTAAACTTCAGTATGCTTTTAAAAAAAAAGAAAAATTGAAACAAAAAGACACTGGAAAAATATTAGAATATGTTAGGCAGGCAGATTGCTTGAGGCCAGGAGTTCGAGACCAGCCTGGCCAACATAGTGAAAACTTGGCCCTACTAAAAATACAAAAAAATTAGCTGGGGCCGGGCACAGTGGCTCACGCCTGTAATCCCAGCACTTTGGGATCCTGAGGCAGATGGATCACCTGAGGTCAGGAATTCGAGACCAGCCTGACCAACATGGAGAAACCCCGTCTCTAATAAAAATACAAAATTAGCTGGGTATGGTGGCGCATGCCTGTAATCCCAGCTACTCGGGAGGCTGAGGCAGTAGAATCGCTTGAACCCGGGAGATGGAGGTTGCAGTGAGCCGAGATCGCACCACTGCACTCCAGCCTGGATGACAAAGCAAGACTCCATCTCAAAGAAAAGTACCAATCCTACACAAACCCCTTAAGAAAACAGGAGTAAAGAGCACTCCCCAAGCTAACATCATTCTTAATGCAGAAAGACTGAAACTCAATGCTTACCACACCACATATAAAACTTTAATTCAAAATAGGTAATTTACCTAAATGAAAGACCTATAATTATAAAACTTAGAGAAGAAAACATAAGTGAAAATTGGTCGGGCGCGATGGCTCACACCTGATATCCCAGCACTTTGGGAGGCCGAGGCGGGTGGGTCACGAGGTCAGGAGATTGAGACCATCCTGGCTAACAGGGTGAAACCTCATCTCTACTAAAGATACAAAAAAAATTAGCTGGGCGTGGTGATGGGCGCCTGTAGTCCCAGCTACTCAGGAGGCTGAGGCAGGAGAATGGTGTGAACCCGGGAGGCAGAGCTTGCAGTGAGCCGAGATTGCACCACTACACTCCAGCCTGGGCAACAGAGTAAGACTTCATCTCAAAAAAAAAAAAAAAACCCAAAAGCAAAACAAAACAAAAATAGAAAAAAAGAAAACGTAAGTGTAAATCTTAGTGACCTTGAATTTCGCAAAAACGTCTTAGGTTTGACACAAAAAAGCACAAAAAATGAACAATAAAAATAATACATCAGGGCTGGATGCAGTGGCTAACACCCGTAATCCCAGCATTTTGGAAGGCCAAGGAGGGCGGATCACCTGAGGTCAGGAGTTCGAGGCCAGCCTGGCCAACATGATGAAACTCCATCTCTACTAAAAATACAAAAATTACCTGGGCGTGGTGGCACATGCCTGTAATTCCAGCTACTCAGGAGGCTGAGGCAGGAGAATTGCTTGAACCTGGGAGGCAGAGGTTGCAGTGAGCTGAGATGGCACCATAGCACTCCAGCCTAGGCAACAGAGCAAGACTCTGTCTCAAAAAAAAAAGTACATTGGACTTGATAAAAATAAAAAATGTATGCTCCCCAAAGGATACTGTTAAGAAAATGAGGCAATACTTCTTTTAATAATCTAGATACAACAGATATATAGATATATGTTTTCTAAGTAATTTTACCTATAATAATCAAAAACTGGAATAGGTGACTAGATAAACAAATTGTGTTATACCCATCTCAACAATAAAAAGGAATGAACTGAGACATGCCAGACATGGATAGATCACAGAAGTATTATGGGAAGCAAAAGAGGTCACAGACAAGAGTTCCCATGAAGCTCAGAATGTATACAATGTTTGATGATAGATAGCAGATCAGTGGTTTCCTAGGAGCTGAGGTTAGTAGGAAGTGGGGGAGGAGGACTGACACGGGTGGGTGCCAAGGAGGATGGGGTGCCAAGGAACGTGCTGGAGTGTTAGAAATGTTGTTCATCTTCATTTTGGTGATGGTTCTGTGAGTTTATGAATTTGTCAAAATTTGTTACAATGTACACATATACTGAGTGCATTCTAATATAGATATATGTGTATATATATATATAAACTAAACTGCAAAGTTAATTTTGTTTTTTTTTTTAAGACAGGGTTTCACTCTTGCCCAGGCTGGAGTCCACCGGCACGATTTTGGCTCACTGCAACCTCTGCCTCCTGGGTTCAAGCGATTCTCCAACCTCAGCCTCCCAAGTAGCTGGGATTACAGGTGCCTGGCTAATTTTTTCATATTTTTAGTAGAGATGGGGTTTCAGCATGTTGGCCAGGCTGGTCTCAAACTCCTGACCTCAAGTGATCCACCCACCTCAGCCTCCCAAAGTGCTGGGATTACAGGCTTGAGCCACTGCGCCCGGCCTGATTTTATGAAAAAAACAGCAGCAACAATAATCTGGAAAATTGGTAATCAGATGAATAACACTGGTGTAGGAGGGGGACAACACAAGCAAAATTCAACATCCAATCATCACAGAAATTCTCAAACTAGGAACAGAAAGCAACCTCTTCAACCAAAAAAAGAATCAACAAAAACGTGCAACTAACATTACACGTAATGGTGAAAGACTAAATGCCTCCCTACACAGGAACAACGTAAGAATGTCCATTCTAACTCTGTAATCATGACTGCACTTCAAAGGAGTCCTCAATAAGACCCCGTAGTACATTCTGATGACAAATCTGCTTTCTGAGTCTCTGAGAGGACCGTTTTATCCCATCCTTTCCTATTTTTCTTTAAACCTCTTACACCCATATCCTTGGTCTACTCTGAGATGATTATTTCACCTCATACTTTATTTTTCACAAGGTAAATCAATCTCTTACAAACTCTTCCTATGATAAAGTCTTCCTTCCTATCTACCATCCCTTCCTTCCTTCCTACCTACTATACAAATCTTCGTACCATCAATCTCTCAAGAAGACAGAGGTCTTTATCCTGGTCTTTATCCAGACATGCCAAGTTATCTGGCCAGCTTAAAACTCAACCACAACTTGGGAGTATAAATATAGGTCTTACCCTAGAAATTCTAGAGAATTGATAAGTTTTCTATTTATCATCAACTCCTGTCATCAAAAGCAAAGACAAGTTCAACTCCTGAAATTGGCATAAAGCCACAGTAAGAAGACAGAAATAATTAATTCCCAACCTTTGGTTCCTCGTCTTTGTAAATAGCTCTTGCCACTTAAAAAAAAAGGTAAATTTGGTGGTTTCTACCAACATGTGTATTAAATAGGAAAAGTAAAGAAAAACACAAAAAACACGTGCAATTTGCATAGTATTTGTTCCTTACCTGCTGGTGGCAGGTGCTGGGAAACGTATACTTTACAGAATGAGGAGGATAACGACTTTGTTCTGTGCTGAATGCTCCTTGGTTGGGAGGGTAACCTGAACTTGACATTATCAGTAAAGAAGTCCTCACCAGACTGAGATCAACGCCAATAAACAATCATGTTTCTAGGAAACCACCTAAACAGGATGGGAAAAAAATAGAACTAATAAGAACTAAAACACCAAGTGTACTTCTAATAAATTATAACTATAGCTACATAAATAAAACCACAATTACCAGTAAAAGCTTCCTCTCAAGTATTTACTTAATAAAAGTTACCAAGGTTTGAAAACATTAATGTGTCATTTCTTTTTATATTTAAAATAGGTTAATATGTGACAAATAATATAATTAGCTATATAAAGTAAAAACAGTATATAAAAACAGCATAATATCTGGCACATAGTAACTGCTCAGTAAATAACTTTCTATAAATGTCTGAGGAATATAAAGACAAAAATACATGGTTTTAAATTTGGGAGTTGATAAGTCAATCGTGAAAATAATTCAAGAGTAGTTTTAAGGTAAGCATTTGTGCAGAGGAAGTATTGTCTTTATTAAATAATTCTGAAGCAAGGATGATAAAATACTAAGTTTTGTAATCACAGATGGTAGGTAGATGGACATTTGTTATGTCACTCTTCGCATGCTTCTATGGAACTGAAATAGCAAATAAAGAAAAAGAAGGTCAGAAGTAATGGCTCCTCCTGTAATCCCAGCACTCCAGGAGGCTGAGGCAGGCAGATCACTTGAGGTCAGGAGTTCGAGACCAGCCTGGCCAACATGGTGAAACTTCTTTTCTACTAAAAATACAAAAATTAGCCGGGCATGGTGACATGCGCCTGTAATCCCAGCTACTTGGGAGGCTGAGGCAAGAGAATCGCTTGAGCCTGGGAGGCAGAGGTTCAGTGAGCCGAGATCACGCCATTGCACACCAGCCAGGGCAACAGAGTAAGACTCCATCTCAAAAAAAAAAAGAAAGAAGGAAAAAGCCATCTTCATTATAAAGTATATTCCTACTTGTCCACAATTCTAGACTAATTTGGTTTGTCTGTCTTTTCTTGTGCCACTGCCACACTTTTCAAATTACTCTAGTATTATGAGGTTTCATATCCAGCAGGGCAAGTTTCACCTCACTGTGCTTTGTTGTTGCTGCTACTTTCACCACCTTCCCAGCTATTCTAGCACATTTCCTCTTACACACAAGCATCACAGTCAGCTTGTCAGGTCCCAGAGAAATTCTGGATGAGAACACATAAATATTGAATTCACAGACTGACTAATGGGAGAACAGGTACCCTTATACTCCTGAGTATTCCCATCCTAAAACATGATTATCTATGTTTATGTTTCAGGATAACACAAATATTTATGTTATACATAATTAATATGGGAGTATTTTACATATATATGGTAGGGAATATTACATATGTATAAAAATGTGTGCCATAATATATAATTTCTATCTTAATTATATATAAAACTCCCATGACAAAAATTTTATATACACATATGGACATGTGCATGTGTGTACATACACTCTTACTTTAAGACCGGAGTTCTATTATTACCTAATTCGGTGGTTTTAAAAAAATAGAATTTAAATATAAGATGAAAATTACATAATTGTATACATAAAAATATAAAGATATAATTTTATGTATACAAAATCTCCACCCATTTAATACTTTATTATGAAAGTTTTAATTTTCTTTCCATCATTTCAATGTATTTGGGAAGAGGGCAAATTCAAAAAATAATTCAGTATGACAAATTGATCAATTTCCCAGTTTTTATCAATATATTTTTTATCTAGTTAGGTTTAGAAAATAAAATTTTCTAGGGAATTATCATTCAATCTAACTTTAAAACAAAACTTAAAGGCTGGCCACAGTGGCTCACATCTGTAATCCCAGCACTTTGGGAAGTCAAGATCGGAGGATCTCCTAAGGCCAGGTGTTCAAGACCAGCCTGGGCAATGAAGCCAGACCTCTCTCTACAAGAAAATTAAAATAATAATAATAATAATTAGTTAGGCGGCCAGGTGTGGTGGCTCATGCCTATAATCCCAGCACTTTGGGAGGCCGAGGCGGGCGGATTGCGAGGTCAGGAGATCAAGACCATCCTGGCTAACACGGTGAAACCCCGTCTCTATTAAAAATACAAAAAAGTAGCTGGGCGTGGTGGTGGGTGCCTGTAGTCCCAGCTACTCGGGAAACTGAGGCAGGAGAATGGCATGAACCCGGGAGTTGGAGCTTGCAGTGAGCCGAGATCGGGCCACTGCACTCCAGCCTGGGCGACAGAGCAAGCCTCTGTCTCAAAAAAAAAAAAAAAAGAAAAAAATAATTAGGCATGGCGGTACACACCCATGGTCCCAGCTACCTGGGAGGCTGAGGCAGGAGGATCACTTGAGCCCAGGAGGTCAAGACTGCAGTGAGCCATGATTGTGCCACTGCACTCCAGCCTGGGTGATACAATGAAACTCTGACTCAAAAAATAAAAGAAAAAATGTATAGAAAGAACTTTAAGGCCAGGTGTGGTGGCTCACACACTTTAGGAGGCCAACGCGGGCAGATCACGAGGTCAGGAGTTCAAGGCCAGCCTGGCCAACATGGCGAAACCCAGTCTCTACTAAAGATACAAAAAATTAGCCAGGCATGGTGGCACATGCCTGTAAACCCAGCTACTCGGGAGACTGAGGCAGGAGAATCACTTGAAGCTGGGAGGCAGAGGTTGCAGTGAGCTGAGATGGTGCCACTGCACTCCAGCCTGGGTGAGGGGTCCAGACTCCAGCTCAAAAAAAAAAAAAAAAAAAAGAAAGAAAGAACTTTAAAAACTGCATGTGGTACCATGTAATATATAAATATTTTAAATAAATATATCATCCTTTCTCCTGATGTCACGTTTCCTGCTGTTGTGAAAGCTGAACAGGAGAAGAGTCAGAAGACTGACCAGCTGTCCCTCAGTCTGTTTTCTCCCTGCTCCCTTCCAAGGCCCGAGGCATGGAGGTCAGCAAATCTTAAGGATTGGAAGGTTGAGATTACCCAACTAACACTGATTTGACAGGTGAGAAACGTGAAGATCAGAGAAAGTCAATAATTCCTCCAGTATCACAAAATTGTCTGCGACAAAATGGGAAAAACTAATGTTTTCTGCAATGCTTTGCGGCTTTCTCAGCAAGTAGTGAACTAGGAGGAGCTGAGATGTTCTGTGAGACCACACATTAAAACCACCTGAGGAGCTTTCACCTCATTTATACATCTGCAGCTGCTCCAGGTGGAAAGGGAAAAGCCAACATGTGGCATTGTGGGGAGGGTTGATCTTTTTAGAAATAAACATTATATGCAGGACTTAAGAGTTTTTAAAAGTACCACAAGAATACAAAGTGAAAAATCTCCTCGCCCTTCTCCTCCAGCTGCTACCCAGTTACCCTCCCAGAAGGCAACCAAAGTTACTAGTTTCTAGAGTGTCCTTTAGAAATATCCTACACATACATACACTCACACTTTTTCCCCTATGTAAATGGTGGCATACTAGAAACACACTGTTCTGTATCTTGCTTTTATTACTTAATACATCTTGGTTGGCCTGGCGCAGTGGCTCACACCTGTAATCCCAGCACTTTGGGAGGCTGAGGTGGGTGGATCATGAGGTCAGGAGATCAAGATCATCCTCGCTAACACAGTGAAACCCCGTCTCTATTAAAAATACAAAAAAGTCAGCCAGGCATGGTGGCGGGTGCCTGTAGTCCCAGCTACTCAGGAGGCTGAGGTGGGGAGAATGGCATGAACCCAGGAGGCAGAGCTTGCAGTGAGCCGAGATCACATCACCAACCTCCAGCCTGGGCGACAGAGCGAGACTCCGTCCCCCCCACAAAAAAAAATACATTTTGGCAATTATTCTCATGCATCTATGGTTCTTTCTATTGCTAAAGAGTATTTCACTATATGGGCCAGGCGTGGTGGCTCACGCCTGTAATCCCAGCACTTTGGGAGGCTAAGGCGGGTGGATCACCTGAGGTCGAGAGTTCGAGACCAGCCTGATCAACAAGCTGAAACCCCCGTCTCTACTGAAAATACAAAAATTAGCCAGGCATGGTGGCACATGCCTGTAATCCCAGCTACTCCAGAGGCTGAGGAAGGATAATTGCTTGAACCCGGGAGGCAGAGGTTGCGGTGAGCCGAAATCATGCCATTGCACTCCAGCCTGGGCAACAAGAATGAAACTCTGTCCAAAAACAAGAGTATTTCACTATATGAACGTTCATGCATTTTGTAAAAGTTTTCCAACTAATTCTGATCTGCTGTCCTAAAACATGCTTTAAGTGATCTACCTCTGCGCTCTCCTCCCAACTCAGACATCCCAAATAAATAAAGCTATAAATGGAATGCAGAGGCAAAAAAAAAAAAGAAAAGATTTTAACCCAGGGTCATCCCATTTTTTTCTAACAGTGGCCGAAATGATTAGAAACCCATGAGGTACAATTTTTTAATGCACATTGTTTAACTTTCAGCTATGGTGAGTCTTGAGTTCAACAATTACACTCAATGTCACTCAAAGTCACAAGTTAAGTGACTTCTCCATTTTTTCCCTCATCTCAGTAATCCTTCCTGTGTCCTAGTTTTGTGGTATGACTTTAATGAAGTTTAACTTTATTATCTCAAAAAAAAAAACCCAAAAAAGTCAGTTTTATTTAAAAGTACTATTCGCCCAATACAGAAGGGGAAAAAAAAAAAAAAAAACACTAGCAAATTCAGGAAATTAGCCCCTACTGGCATACAAATTTACAGGTCAAAGCAAGCCCTTCCTTTCCTCACATGAACTGCAGCCTGGAGACCACTACAACCTCCTTCCTCAAAAGTTATCCACGAGATACAGGGCAACAGTGCTCAGATCTTGTTTTTTAACCAGAAGGTTTTCCTCAAAAGTCTTAAATGAAAGCTAAATGTACAAAAGGTACAATGGAGAAACATTCTGATCTAGTGAGAATGGGAGACCTAGGATTCATCTTTTCAGTCTCCCCCTGCCCTTCCCCATCCCTCCCTCCACCCTTCACTCCAGTCCTGGCTCACTAAGATACCTCGGCAGAATACTTTACATTTGAAACCCACTGAAATGAAAGAATCTAAAGTTCAGACTGAAGGGGAAGGGAGCACCTTAAGTGGCAGTATCAAATTATGATATCAGTTCTTAGCACCAAAACTCATTAACTCAGGGTAGTTACATGGTCGACTCATGAACTAAAAAAATTCTATGAATTGTTTAAGAAATCTGATCAAGATTTTCTAAGCAACTTCCTCATCTCTTAAATATCAACATATAATGTTTTAGGATGAGAATAATATAGTAATAATTACATGTCACTGTCATAAAAGACAATAGCACTTCTAACTGAATTATACAGATAAACCCAGAACTAGCCTCTTACATATTGCAAACAGGTAATACAATATTGCAAAATGAAATTGATCTATTTAAGTTCCTTTTTAAATCTTCTCATATTAAATAAACACACACATATTTACTCAACAGGAAAATCTTGCAACAACAGAATTTCAAATACTATCCTGCCAAAAAACAAGCAATTTTTCCTCTCAGCAGGAACTCCTGGCTTTTGGCCCACAACCTTTGCATAACCAAAATGTGTTATGCAAAGGTGTTCAAGGTGGCCTAAGCCATCTTGGAAAAAAAGCTAAAAATGGCCGGGCACAGTGGCTCACGCCTGTTATTCCAGCACTTTGGGAGGCCAAGGCCGGCAGATCACAAGGTCAGGAAATCAAGACCATCCTGGCCAACATGGTGAAACTCCATCTCTACTAAAATACAAAAAAAAAATTAGCCAGACATGGTGGTGCACACCTGTAGTCCCAGCTACTCGGGAGGCTGAGGCAGGGGAATCGCTTGAATCCGGGAAGCGGAGGTTGTAGTGAGCTGGCATCATGCCACCACACTCCAGCTTGACAATAGAGCGAGACTCCATCTCAAAAAAAAAAAAAAAAAAAGCTAAAAATATACTTCACTGTGGCAGGACCGCAGATGCCACTTCAGATGAGCAAGAATGAATCCACCAAGCATCACAATAGAGGTGAAGCCTACATTTCACCAAAGCAGAAAAAGGATCCTACAAAACATGCAATTTTTTACTGATAAAATAATAAAACCTCCTGATACAAAAGTATGTGATAGGGCAATGCCTCTATGACATTCAAATGCTAAAATATTAGTTATTAAACTGAAGCAAATTAGGTCACACCAGTTCCCACAAAGCTGTCCAGCTCTAGACCAATTTTAAAAGTATGTTAGGCAAGACAAGGCTAAGAAGGACCACCACCCTGGGCATCCCGACACCTAAAATCCTCCAACCTGGGGATAATTTAAAGAAAGCTGACCTCCTAAACTTATTACAGAGTCCAGCATCCAGGAGAGGAAAGACTAAAAATTACCTAAGTGAATTCTGTAATTTGTACAAGACCAGAGTGGTGCTATACTGGAATAAATTTTCTCCTGTAAAATAAACTAAAGCATTCTTCCCTTTGGGGGGAAAAAGCTACTGCTTCTCAGACTTTTGGTTAAGATCTAATCTGGGGGAATGCCATTGACAAGGTATTTTATTTGCAGCCTCTTCTGACATCATGACATCTTACTTAAAGACAGAGAAACAAATGGAAGCTAAAGAAAAAGCTTTTTAGTTAACCTATCTTACCTCTTATAAAGTATGATATTGAAAGAAAAATTTTAATAAGGATACAATTATTTGATAAATCTATGAGTACACATATTCAATAAGTAATTCTGGCCAGGCACAGTGGCTTATGCCTGTAATCCCAACACTTTGGGAGGCCGAGGCAAGTGGATCACTAGAAGCCAGGAGTTTGAGACCAGCCTGGCCAAAAAGGTGAAACCCCTTCTACGCTAAAAATAAAAAAACTAACCGGGCGTGGTGGCACATGTCTGTAATCCCAGCTACTCAGGAGACTGAGCATGAGAATCACTTGAACTCAGGAGGTAGAGGTTGCAGTGAGACAAGATCATGCCACTGCACTCCAGCCTGAGCAACAGAACAAGACTCTATCTCAAAAAATAATAAATATATAATTCTTAAATGAAAGAAAAATGATGCTACTTTACCTCTACATAAAGTGCTGTCCCAAGACAGGAGTAC
The DNA here is from genome assembly GCF_029289425.2 of Pan paniscus. Classification (NCBI taxonomy): domain Eukaryota; kingdom Metazoa; phylum Chordata; class Mammalia; order Primates; family Hominidae; genus Pan; species Pan paniscus. Next base: position 44,689,179 of record NC_073268.2, on the reverse strand, counting down.
AATGTAACAATATCCAACTGAGAACTCTGTGGTATGTCGGCACTACACTGAACTAATTCTCTGAACTGAACAACACTCACTCACTCAGCTTATAAGAACAAATATATTTCAAAACCAGCCAAGCACAGTGGCTCACGTCTCTAATCCCAGCACTTTGGGAAGCAGAAGAAGGTGGATCACTTGAGGTCAGGAGTTCAAGACCAGTCTGGCCAACCTGGTGAAACCTTGTCTCTACTAAAAATACAAAAAATATGGCTGGGCATGGTGGCTCACACCTGTCATCCCAGCACTTTGGGAGGCTGAGGCGGGAGGATCACGAGGTCAAGAGTTCAAGACCAGCCTGACCAACATGTGAAACCCCATCTCTACTAAAAATACAAAAATTAGCCGGGTGTAGTGGCGTGCGCCTGTAATCCCAGCTACTTGGGAGGCTGGGGCAGGAGATGCACTTGGACCTGGGAGGCAGAGGTTGCAGTGAGCAGAGATCACACCACTGCATTCCAGCCTGGGTGACAGGGTGAGACTCCATCTCAAAAAAAAAAAAAAATACAAAAAATTAGGCAGGCGTGGTGGTGCACACCTGTAATCCCACCTACTCAGGAGGCTGAGGCATGAGAATCACTTGAACCTGGGAGGCAGAGGTTGCAGTGATCCGAAATCGCACCCCTGCACTCCAGGCTGACCGACAGAGCAAGATTTCATCTCAAAACAAACAAACGAAACAAGAACAAATAAATTTCACAAGCAAAATGGATGACTACATGCCAATTCCCTCCTTGATTAACACAAAAGAAGAACAAAGAAATTAAGATAAGAAAAATTTTAATGTAGATATTTGGCCTGAATTAATAGATATAACAATATCTAAGTGGATATTACTAAAAGAGTTACCATTTACTGAGCTCTAGATATATACTAGGCAGTGTGCTAAGACTTCGTGTGTGCATGAGCTCACCTAAAAGTCTGGTTCCACTATTAGCTCTAAGGCTGTAGGGAAGCTGCATAACTTCCTCAAGCTATGTTTTTCTAACTCAGAGACAGATACCTTAAAGATCATCTGCTGCTGCTTCCCCTTTGACCCACTAACAGAGACTACAGGTTATTAAGCAATATAAAACAAGGGTTAACAGACTCTGCTTTTTGCTGCACCCCTCTCAACACCCCCGAGCTCCATAAATCTTAAAGTCAGATGCTCTTAGCCTACTTTATTTTGGTACACACCTTAGAAACAAACAGAACTATCAAACACCTGTGAAGGCAAATATCAGCTCTGTTCTGCTCTACACGGCCTCTGCAGCAGCTAGCAGTACTTAGCTCTCAGTAGCACCCACTCCAACAGCAAGTTGTTTAGCTGTTCCTTATACACGAACACACACACACACACACACACACACACACACACACACACACGCAGACTCTGAAGCTTCCCAGGCCTCTCCATCTAACTACCACCCTCCTTACCTCTTGCTGCAAAAACTCCTAACTGGGCTTCCCACTTCAATACTTTCTCAACTCAAAAAGCCAAGTGTTCTTTTTAAATCTTAAATCAGAACATGTCACTCTCCTGCTTCAGATTCCCCAAGGATTTCCTACGCACTGCAAATAAAGTCTCAACTACTTACCATGACCCAAGGCCCTACTTGATTTGGCCTGCTTACTTTCTAGATTGCTCACTAGGCCCCAGCAACATGAGTTTCCTTTCAGTTTCTTTAGGAGCCCTTCTCTGCCAGGTCCTTCCTAGCTGGGCCTTTGTCCTTCTTTACTCTCTGCCAGGAACGCTGTTCCTGGCTCATTCAGGTGGCTAGCTCCTCCTCAAACTTAAGGTCTCAGTTCAAATGTCATCTCAGAAGAGTCTTTCCAACCATCCTACATATAAGGTAAGTTCCCACTAGTTACTCTCAATCACATCACCCTTTTGGTTCCTTTACAGGTTTATCATAATCTGAAATGGATTACGTACTTCATTTTATTTGAGTATATTCTGTCTTCTCTCACTAGAATAAAAACTACCTGTTTGATTCTCTATAATATTTGTTGAATAAAATAAACTCCCATTCATGGGTCTGATGTTTTTTAAAATAAATAAACAAGGAATATACAAGACTTATTTGTACAGGACTTATTTGAAGCAAAGTTTGAAAATCTACTGAGAGACATAAAAATCTATTAGAACACAGGACAGAAAGTACATAAAGATGTCAATTTCCCCAAACTTCACCTACAATTTCAGTACTCCCAATCAATATTCAGTATTCAATAAAAATCTCTATGATTTCTTTTTGAATGTCACAGAATGATTCTAAAGTTCATCTAGAAGAACACATAGACCAGAATTGTCAAAGTCTGAAAAAAAAGAGTAATGAACAGGTAACTAACCCCATCTGTATTAAAATTATAAAATGATAGTAATTTAAAGTGTATGGTAATACACAAGAGACCAAAATAACAAGACCAATCAGAAATAGTCCCAAACACATTTAGTAAATGACAAAAGCTGCAATTCTACCAGTGGGGCAAAAAACAGATTATTCACTAAATGGTGCTGACACAACTAGCTAGTTGGGGTAGAATTCACACACAATTTTATCCCCCAAAATATGTCTCACTTCTTATACCAGAAGTAAATTCCAGATGGATGAAAGAATTAGAAGTTTTAAAAAGAGAAGGAAAAGGAAAAAAAAGAAACCATTGAAGTATTAAATACAATCTGGGGACTTCTTTGTTTTAAAAATACAAAAACGCATGCAGTTAAAAAGTCTTCCTCTCACTCATTCTTCTTACTATGACAACCAATGTTTCCAAGTATCATATATCTGTGATATACAAGCAAAAATGTATACGTTGTTTTTCATCTTTAAAGCAAAGACACATAAAGGCATATAATGTTCCTCACTTTGTTTTTCTAGTTTAGTAGATAGGTGAATATTTTACGTTTTGGAGAAAGGAAAGTCTTAAGTAGAGCACAAAACACAAAAGTCACATAAATAAATTAATGAGTCACAGCTAACATTTATTATTTACTTACTTTGTGCCATCCACTATGCCTAATGCTATTTACATTATCTCCATTTTACAAACAAGGAAATGAAGGTGTACAGAGGTTAAATAATGTGCCCAAGTTCCCACAGCAGCACAGTGCTGGGTTTGGATTTATCTGACTACATAACATTACAAAAGAATAGCTAGGGGGATATATGCACACGTATGAAAAAAGTGAATAAAGCCAGGCACGTTGGCTCACGCCTGTAATCCCAACATTTTGGGAGGCCTAGGCAGGCAGATCACCTGAAGTCGGGAGTTTCAGACCAGCCTGACCAACATGGAGAAACCCCACGTCTAGTAAAAATACAAAATTAGCCAGGCATGGTGGCGCAGGCCTGTAACCCCAGCTACTCAGGAGGCTGAGGCAGGAGAATCATTTGAACCCGGGAGGCGGAGGTTGAGGTGAGCTGAAATCATGCCATTGCACTCTAGCCTGGGCAACAAGAGCAAAACTCTGTCTCAAAAAAAAAAAAAAAAAAAAAAAAAAAAAGAAAAGAAAGAAAAAAAAGTGAATATGTAGAGAACTTTTAACCTGTTAAAAACCAGTAGCCCCATCAGAAAATAAACAAAGAGCAAAAGTAGGCAATTTATAAAAGACATATGGCCAAGCACAGTGACGCACACCTGTAATCCCAGCACTTCGGGAGGCTGAGGTGGGTGGATCACCTGAGGTCAGGAGTATAAGACCAGCCTGACTAACATGGTGAAATCCCATCTCTACTAAATACATAAATTAGCTGGGAGTGGTGGCAGATGCCTGTAATCCCAGCTACTTGGGAGGCTGAGGCAGGAGAATCGCTTGAACATGGGAGGCGGAGTTTGCAGTGAGCCGAGATCCTGCCACTGCACTCCAGCCTGGGTAACAAGAGCGAGTCTCTGTCTAAAAAAAAAAAAAAAAAAAAAAAAGAAAAGAAAGAAAAAAAAGTGAATATGTAGAGAACTTTTAACCTGTTAAAAACCAGTAGCCCCATCAGAAAATAAACAAAGAGCAAAAGTAGGCAATTTATAAAAGACATATGGCCAAGCACAGTGACGCACACCTGTAATCCCAGCACTTCGGGAGGCTGAGGTGGGTGGATCACCTGAGGTCAGGAGTATAAGACCAGCCTGACTAACATGGTGAAATCCCATCTCTACTAAATACATAAATTAGCTGGGAGTGGTGGCAGATGCCTGTAATCCCAGCTACTTGGGAGGCTGAGGCAGGAGAATCGCTTGAACATGGGAGGCGGAGTTTGCAGTGAGCCGAGATCCTGCCACTGCACTCCAGCCTGGGTAACAAGAGCGAGTCTCTGTCTAAAAAAAAAAAAAAAAAAAAAAAGCCAGGTGCAGTGGCTTACGTCTGTAATCCCCAGCACTTTTGGAGGCCAAGGTGGGTAGATCACCTGAGGTTGAGAGTTTGAGACCAGCCTGGCCAACATGGAGAAACCCCATGTCTACTAAAAATATAAAATTAGCCAGGAGTGGTGGTGCATGCCTATAATCCCAGCTACTAGGGAGGATGAGGCAGGAGAATTGCTTGAACCCAGGATTCAGAGGTTGCAGTGAGCTGAGATCAAGCCATTGCACTCTAGCCTGGACAACAAGAACAACACTCCGTTTCAAAAAAAAAAAAAAAAGAAAGAAATACAACTCTCTCCATTATAAAAAAAGTTCAGCCTCAATAGTGATTGATAAAACACCAATCAGAATCACATTTTTTCAGTTCCTAAATTGTCAAAATGTTTTAAACTGTAATATCTAGTATTGGCCAGGGTATGGGGCACACCTGAATACTATTGGTAGCTTTACAAATTGGTACAACAACCTTTTGGAAGGAAAATGTATAAATATCTATCCATATCTACATTATTCACATCTTTTGATTTGAATTCAAATCAAAAGGGGAGTTGGTTTCAGCAACTCCACTTTTAGGAATCTATCCTACAAAGCTGTTTGTACAAATACACAAAATACATATACATATGTACATGTGCATAAATATTCATACACACACACACAATTGTTTACAGCTTTGTTTTTCTGGCAGAAAAAAAAATCCAGTGACCATAAGTTGATTAAGCAAATTATGGTATTTTCTTTTGTTTTGTTTGAAACAAGAGTTTCACTCTGTCGCCCAGGCTGGAATTCAGTGGCATGGCTCACTGCAATCTCCTCCTCCCAGTTTCAAGTGATTCTCCTGCCTCAGCCACCCAAGTAGCTGGGATTACAGGCACATGCCACCATGCCTTGCTAATTTTTGTATTTTTAGTAGAAATGGAGTTTCACCATGTTGGCCAGGCTGGTCTTGAACTCCTGACCTCCGGTGATCCAGCCACCTCAGCCTCCCAAAGTACTGGGACAACAGGAATGAGTCACCGTGCCTGGCAAATTATGGTATTTTCATGTACTAGAAATGGGGTATTAAGTTGCTGTTAATGATTGATAGAGGTAACTCCAAAATAAATAGACAAACTTGGAACAGTAGTATACAAAAGAATAGTACATTATGATTCCATAATATAGAAAATTATACAAACACAGAAAAACTGGAAGAATATGCAACAAACTCAGTACATTACATCCAGGAAGTGGTTCTTTCAATTTCAGTATATATAAAAAATAATGTATTGCTTATAATTAGTGAAAGATAAGATTTTAAAATAGCATATCCTCCTTCATGCATTCAAATGATTTTGTGTGAATATAAAGTAACTGCTTTCTCCCCCCTCAACAGGATGTATATACTCCTACATCAGGTATATTAACGTTCTGCATATTTTAGGTAATAACTCCCAGATAGCGTAAGTTTTGATTTCATTCCAAATACCTCCAAATACATAAAAGTTATTCTAATTAAAAATGAATTTAAAAATCTTAAAAGTAATGCAAAGTTAAACATCTTTGAACAGAAACTCAAAGTCATGATGATGACTACTTAAACATTTTCAAAATTACATAAATCTCTATGTTATTGCCAAGGGAAATGAATTGCCTAAAACAAATTACTCTGAATGTGAACAGTGTATGGCAGTGATAATGGCAAGAAGAATGTCTGTCAGTTCAACCAAGTATGGGGTAAAGGGGCAATCTATAAGCATAAAGGTGACTCTCATCATAAATCTGAGTCGAATTTTCCTAGAAAAATGTAAACTTCGCTGGGCGCGGTGGCTCACTCCTGTAATCCCAGCACTTTGGGAGGCCGAGGCAGGCAGATCACGAGGTCAGGAGATCAAGACCATCCTGGCTAACATGGTGAAACTCTGTCTCTACTAAAAATAGAAAAAATTAGCCAGGCATGGTGGCGGGCACCTGTAGTCCCAGCTACTCTGGAGGCTGAGGCAGGAGAATGGCGTGAACCTGGGAGGTGGAGCTTGCAGTGAGCCGAGACCATGCCACTGCACTCCAGCCTGGGTGAGAGCGAGACTCCGTCTCAAATAAAAAAAATAAGAAAGGAAAGAAAAATATAACCTCAATATATTTGGTTTTGATATCAGTTTATTTGTGTATAACAAAGAATAAAAACAGCCAAACAGCCCAGATTTTGTTCCTCGAGTATGCTGTAATGGGGGAAAGAAATCCAAATAAGTTGGGAATCTTGACTTTTCCTTTACTCCTGACTAATCTACTTAAGAATTTAATTTTTTATGTAAACTAGTCAATATTATTCTTTCAAAGGGAGTCCTAAATTCTATTCTAATCAACCAACTGTTACATATTTCTTTTTTTCTTTTTTGAGATGGGAGTCTCGCTCTGTCACCAGGCTGGAGTGCAGTGGCACAATCTCGGTTCACTGCAACCTCTGCCTCCCAGGTTTAAGCGATTCTCCTGCCTCAGCCTCCTGAGTAGCTGGGACTATAGGCGCGTGCCACCATGCACAGCTAGTTTTTTTTTTTTTGTATTTTTAGTAGAGACGGGGTTTCACCATGTTGGCCAGAATGGTCTCGATCTCTTGACCTCATGATCTGCCTGCCTTGGCCTCCCAAAGTGCTGGGATTACAGGCATGAGCCACCGTGCCGGGAAATCTTCCCATATTTCTAACTCCCAGTTTTTTCCTAGGATTGAAACTACTCCAAAATTTCCTGCATATATAAATTAAAACATTATTGCATTCTAATATTATCTAGAACCATGAGTGCTGTCTAGGATGAACCAATCCCATATTTACTTTCTCTTCTTCCCCCAAATCCCAATAAACAGAATTTTTTTTTTCTTTTTTAAAGAAATGCTTTTAACTGGGCTCAGTGGCCCACACCTATAATCCCAGCACTTCAGGAGGCCAAGGTGGGAGGATCACTTGAGCCCAGCAATTTGAGGTCGGCCTGGGCAACATAATGAGACTCCGTTTCTACAAAATAAAAGAAATTGACCAGGTGTGGTGGCACACACCTGTAGTCCCAGCTACTCGGGAGGACCGTGTGAACCCAGGACTCGGAGGCTGCATTGAACTATGATCACACCACTACTCTCCATCCTGGGCAACGGAGAGAGACTTTCTCTGTAAAAAGGAAAAAAAAAAGAAATATTTTGATAATTTACTAATTACAGCTATGTTAGTCACTGACATTGGTGAAATTTCTACCTGTTTTTTAATTTCCAAAAACTATTCAGCATCAAACTGCCATATGTGTATCAGACATCTTCTACAGCAAAGCTCTTTTATGCATTCAACAAGAATCTGCTATTCCTGGGCACAGGGTGTTATTCTGGGAGTGGGAAAAGAGGAAAAGAAATTTTAAAACTCAGATACAGACATGCCTACAAAGGGCTTATGGTCTAGAGGCAAAGGATCAAGAGTTTCTAGAAAAATAATATACATTTTGGAGAAGAGGGAACAGGAGAGACACTTCCTGGATGATGTAATATGTGATCAAACCCTTGAAAAATAGGATAAATTTAGATGTAGTAGAGTTTGGAAGATAAGGGAGGAAAGGAGTATTCCAGAAACAAGCATAGTAACAAGAAAAAACAAACAAAAAATTCTTCTTAATGCAACACAAAATAGCCCAAGTAGAATAAAGAAATATGCCATGCTTCAGTATTTATGTAAAGATTATCAGCTTAATAAAAATATGCCTTTTCCTTTATACAATAAATTTTATAGGCCGGGCATGGTGGCTCATGCCTGTAATCCCAGCACTTTGGGAGGCCACGGTGGGAGGATTACTTGAGCCCAGAATTCAAGACCAGGCTGGGCAAAACAATCAGACCCCATCTCTATTTTTAAAAAGTTAAAATAAAACAAAATAAATTTTATAGCATGCATACATACAGAAAATATTACAAATGAGCTTTTTGATGTAAAAAAAATTCATAAAGAATACAGTCGGCCAAGTGCGATGGCTCACGCCTGTAATCCCAACACTTTGGGAGACCAAGGCGGGCAGATCACTTGAGGCCAAGAGTTTGAGATCAGCCTGGACAACATGACAAAACTCCGAATTAGCCAAGCATGGTGTCATATGCCTGTAATCCCAGCTACTTGGGAGGCTGAGCACGAGAATCACTTGAACTTGGGAAGTGGAGGTTGCAGTGAGCTGAGATTGTGCCACTGCACTCCAGCTTGGGCAACAGAGCAAGACTCTGTCAAAAAAAAAAAAAATTCATGTTTGTGCTATTTATCTAAGCTTTTATATTAATATAACAATTGAAATCCCTCATACTTAAAAAAAATCCAGAAGTCTGAAAGTAGGCAAAACAAACAACAGCTAATTTATAAAATAATTTAACCGATTTGTAGGCCGGGTGCAGTGGCTCATGCCTGTAATCCCACCACTCTGGGAGGCCGAGGCGGGAGGATCACCTGAGGTCAGGAGTTCGAGACCAGCCTGACCAATACAGAGAAACGCTGTTTCTACTAAAAAATGATTTTAACACTGTCTTCATTTCCCAAAGATTACTGAAGTCATGTGAAATAAAAGGCATTAGAGATTCTATTTTTCTGACAAAATATTTAAGAGCCTTCCTTTTCTTCTAAGCCAAGTAATTAGGGCTCCTTTATATATACATCATATACACAACACTTCTAGACAGGAAAAGATCTAGCAGTGGTAAGTTTTTCTTTCTCATTTTATGAACCCTAACACAAATTCCACAGACCATCTACGACATGAACTTTCTGACTTTTCCTGTATTTCCCTCTTTCATAATTAGTCATTCTACTTTAGGACAGAAATTTGCCATACAAGATCCTCTCTCATTTCTTTCCATCATAACTTTTCTTACCATCCATAAATACATCTTCATATCCACAACTTTCTTTAGATCTCTCTCCCCGACTTATTTCTGATGCCCACCCAAACCTAAAAGGTCAGATAACGCAAAACAAAACAGGGGAGAGCCTTGGATTTTGAGAGAGACCTGTCTGCCTGAAGTTCTTGGGGTTCCATGAGGACAACAGAGGTTTCTCCTAAGATGGGTTTTGTAGCACCTTCTGTTTTTCTTTAAGGAGTCCCAGGCTGTCAGAAATTACCTTAGATCCTCTCATGTGGGCACTGAGTGGCAACAAGACAGACTAGGGAACAGTGGCAACAAGGCAGACTAGGGAATAGCTGGCAACAAGACAGACAACTGAGCAGAAAAAGAAAAACTTACTACAGTCCCCACTGTAAAGATGGATAAACTGAGGCACCATGCAGTTTAAAAATTCATGTTACATAGAGTTGGGCTCACTCTTTTAACCATCCTGTAATTTTGCTGAATCTATGCCCAGTCACTGATGCACCTGTATGGTACCTCACGGCCCCCTTAGAGCTTAGAACCTGGGATTCATTCCCGCTCTACAGCTACATAATTTAACAATTTTCCTCCGAATTTGTTAGATTCTAACCCTATATTTCTAAAATTTTATTAACATTACTGAATCTTAAAGCGAGCTGTGATGTCTTTAGTCTTTAGAAATATTAAATCTATAAACAAAGAACTATATGCAGTTAAACTGTATTCAAATTTCTACATGCTTTAAAACATTGAGGCAAAGTATTAAGAAACACACCTAAGAAACTGCAACCAATCTACTCTGGACAAAAAATTAGATACTATCTCTTCAAAATAAGCTACCTAGTGGTATTTATACATATTCTTCCATACACCAACAGTATCTTACATGTTCATAGCCTTAAAAATAACTAAAGTGTCAGAATTATAGGCATTACACATTTCTGTTGGTTTGAAAAATTATACAAAATGCATAAACTTCTAGAGTGATCAGTTTAATAAAAGAGTTCATACCAAAGGTAATAATACTAGGAATCAAAGAGGGCTAAACACTGCAGGTTCTTAAAGGCGAAAGTTAATAAAACCTTGTTTTTGGTTGTGAATGTTTGCCTTACAACATTATATACGATTCTCCCCTCTTCTTTTTCCTCTTGAAAAGATGTGGTGATGAACCCTTTGCCATGCAGATGACAATACTCTTGAAAACGGTGGCAGAAAAAAAATGAAGGGAATATGGTTCACTTAATCATCTCATAAATTAGAACTTACTTATTACCCGTGACTCTTGCATAGCTCCAGAAAAAAATATGTGAGAGAGATGAAATGGCTGTTTGCTACCAATACTTTATGTGATGCTTCATTTTTTGATTCCTTGAATAACACATTAGTCCATTTATGCCAGAGGTTGCAATTTTTTGAATTTTTGCATAAGTGAAAAATCAGACCTTGCCGATGACATTTAACAGTAGGATATAAATAATTTCCACATGCTTAGCGTGGAACACTAGGCATAAGTGGGCTAACACAATTATGAAAACATGGCTATTCAAGTAACTAATTTTACAACTGATTTTTTTTCCTCATCTCTAAAACATAGTAAGGGATCAGTTATTTAAAAAACACAACAGTGACAAGTATTTTATTTTTAACTCAGTTTTGGTTTGTTAAGGCTATTGCTTGGCATAAAAATACAAAAACAGGAGGAGGAACAAGAATACAAACATGAAATAGAAGCAGTAGCAAAAGAAAATGAAGAGGAACAAGATAATGCAAAGAAAATACACAATGGAAGAAAGAAAAAAGAACAGGTGTGGGAATTAGAAGGCCTATCATATGACACTTTTTATCCCCACCTCGATTCATAAAATTTGAGTAACTCCAAGAGCATCACAACAAAAAACAAGCAAAAGGATACACAAACAGTCACCCTCTAAATTTTGTTAAGAATGAGATAATGCTGCCACTCACGCCTAGCTCAGGCACCAACAGGAGGAGGGCACACTCCAGAGATTGCAGGAGAAGGGGGAGGACTCCTCTTTGTCCTAGGTGTACCACCACCACTGCCACCGAGGCCTTCGTTACAGCACCCACAGGTTCCTCCCCACCCCAGAATGGGATGGGCCCTGCAGTGCTCCTACTCCCCCTTCCCGGCCCCCAGACTTCCTACTGCTACCACCACTAGCGCCAATGCCAATACAAGCAGTCATCCTCAACGTACCAGCCCACCCTACCAGGATCCTACCACCAGGCCCCCGTGGGTGCCCTCCTACCGCTCCAGTCGAGCTGTGGTCTCCATCTCCAACACCAACTGCATGAGGCAAGCTGCAGAGCCACGTCATCTGCTCGACCTTACCACAGGCGGCGACTCCTTCTCCTCCTTCAGCCTGGCTTGGAGCAGCTGGGCAGGCAAAGCAAGAAAAGCCCAAAACAGGACTCAGGGATTGGAACCATTAGAGCCTCACCTCGTTGTGCTGGTGACTGGGTGTCAGGGATCAGTTTCATTGAAGGCACTCACACCCACCTTCCAAAGTCCAACCTCTCCTTCTGGCAAAAGCTGGCCAGGAACTGGGGCCTGGGGTGGGAGTGAGTGCCTTCACTGAAACCGGCCCCTGGCCAAGTCCAGCTGGCCAGGAATTGCTGGGCCCACCAAGGCTGCCCTCCTCCAGGAGCCTGAGTAGGAGAAACTCAGACCCAGCCAGCCCTCCCCACCCAAGGGCTGATTCCCATTCCTGACACCTCCACCCACAGTGCCCTGTCTCCCACTTCCCCCATGGTGCATACTACTCCCTGCCCGGTAGTCCCAGGTGGTCTTCGCAACACAAAGCATGAGGGCAGACGGGGAGACCACAGTGGGTGTGGAGGCCCTAACGTGCAATCCAGCTTGAGCGGAGAAAATCGCCTTCTAGAGTCTGGAGTCCGAGAAGAGGAAAATGATCCCTTACTTGGAAGCTACGAGAAGGAGGCCACTGCTGTTGCTGCCGCTGCCACCTCCTCACCTCGCCAATGCTGCTGGCAGTGTAGCCCCCATGGCACCCCTAATCTGCCCCCTGCCACTAGCAGTGTAGCCCCCGGATAGCACATCCAACACACCCTACAGTTTCAGGCAATGTAACCCCAATACCCCCCGGCAAAAGGCCCCCCACACACACCTCAGGGAGCATACCACCCAATAGTGCCCACAATCTGACCCAGCCACAGGCAGTTCAGCTCCTAATGGTGCACCCCCCAGTCACAGACAGTGCAGCACCCAACAATGCCCCTAAACCACCCCCCACTGCAAGCATTGTAGCCCCGGATAACTCCACCCAACCCACTCCCTGCCGCGGGCAGTGCAGCAGAAGATAGCGCCCCTAATCCTTCCCCAGCCACCAGCAATACAAGCTAGTGTACACAATCTGCCTCCCCCCACCACCCCTGCCACCACAGGCAGTATAGCCCCAGATAGCCAGGCAACCTGCCCCACCACCAGCAATGCAACCCCAGAGAGTGCCCCAAACCAGACCACTGCCACAGGCAGGGTAGCCTCTAGCAGTGAACCCCAATAGGACACCCAACCCTTGCCCCCAGAGACATACAGGGCAGGCCCAGAAAACTCACCTACCCCATCACATGTCTACCACCGTGGCTGAGCTGCAGTCTCCGACGTCACCACCAACCACAGCGAGGCGAGCCATGGTGGCACAGGTTCCAGCCTCCAGCATGTGGCAGTGCCTCTTCCTTCTAGTCCTCCTGCTGCTGACCACTCTCCTACTGCTGTATCGCCACCACCAACCGCAGCAAGGTAATGACCTAGGCTCCAGGCTCCATCCATCCTCCACCCTCCAGCAAACGGAAGGTTGCAGCTTCTTCCAGTCCTCTAAGCTGGACACAGAGTTGCTCCTCCGCTCGACACAAAAGAGCCTGAAATGACCTGACGCCACCTCAGCATGCTTTATATGTGAGGTTATGCAAATGCAGTTCCTGGAGTACATGTTCTGATTGGATGAGAGAAAAACCTCTAGGCCTACTCTGATTGGACTTTATTTTCATGCTGTGATTGGTTGTGTTAAGACTTGCTCTCATCCAATCAGAACATGATCATAAAGTCCAATCAGAGTAAGCCTGGAGGTTTTTTTCTCATCCAATCAAGACACGCAGTCCAGGAACCTCTGTGGGCATTACCGCAGTATATAAATGATGCTGAAGCGGGCGCACGTCTTTTCAAGTTCCTGTATCTTCGTGTCGAGTTGCTCGCTGCCCAACGTAGAGAACTAGGAAGCAGGAGTCGGTGGCCGTATGCTGGAGGCTGGAGCCGCGGGAGCGCGGCTCGCCTCGCTGCGGTTGTTGGCAGTGACGGAGAGAGAGCAGCGCGGCTGGAGCGGGTAGGAGAAGGAAAACAGTTTTGGGATAGATAGAGGGGAGTAAAGAGGGTAGTTAGGGCCAAAGGGAAAAAAGGATAGCTTAGCCGGAGAAGGCGTTGCAAAAAGATGGCAGCGAAAAGATGGTGGGGAAAAAAGTTTTTGGGTAGCTGGAGGTGTAAAAACAGGGTGGGGAGCGGGAGAGAAGGAAAGTTTTGCAGAAAGAGGGTGGGTAAAAAGTTTAAGGGTAGATGGAGGGGGAAAAGAGGGTGGCAAGTGGGCGGAGCAAAGAGGGAGGTGATGGGGGAAAACGGGGCGAGCAGTAGGGAGAGAAGGTTTTGTGAAAAGATAGTGGGGAGAAAATACAGTGAGGGGGGAAAGTTTTTGGGTTGAGCAAAAGAGGGTAGCAAGTGGGAGAAGGAAAAAGAGGGTAACCAACAGGAGGAAGGCAAGGTTTTGTGAAAAGACTGGCAGAAAAGAAAGACGGTGAAGAAAGAAAAGATGGTGGGTGAAAAGTGTTTTGATAGATGGAGGGGGGAAAGAGGGTGATGGGGAGGAGGAAAGAGGGTGGCGAGAGGTAGCAGGGATGGGGGTTGGGAAAACAACAGAAAAATAGTTTGGGGTAGAGGGAGGGGAAAAAAGAGCACTAGTGGTAAAGGGGGGAGACTTTGAAAAGATGGTGGGGAAAGTTTTGGGGTGTAGATGGAGGGGGAAAGAGGGAGGTGAATAGGCGTGGGGAGAAGGCTTTGTGAAAAGACGGAGGGAAATGTTTTTGGGTAGATGGAGAAGGGAAAGAATGGCAAGGAGGAACAGGGGGAAAGACGATGAAGAAAACAGTTTTTGGTTGGATGAAGGAGGGAAAGAGTGTAGTGAGCAGCAGGAGTGGAGAGAGTTTTGGGAAAAGACGGGGGAAAATGTTTTTGCTTAGATAAAGGAGCAAAAGAGGGTGATGAGAGCGGGACGGGGAAAAAGAGGGTGGCCAGGGATAAGGGGAAAAGACGGTGGGAAGAAACGGGAAAGGGTTTGGGTAGATGGATAGGGAAAAGGGTGTTGAGCAGGAGAGTAGAGGCGGCTTTGTGAAATGAGGGTGGGCAAAAAATGATGAAGTTTGGGGGCAGATGGTGAAAGAAAAAGGGTGGTGAGAGGGAGGGGGCCAAAGGCCGTTTGGAAAAGAAAGTAGGGAAATAATGGTGGGGGACAAAGGTTTGGGGTAGATTTTTTTAGTAAAATCATTTGTATGTTTGCTTTTCAGTAGTTTGAGTTCTTTATGTATTTTGTGTATGAACCCCTTGCCTGATGCATGGTTTGCAAATACTTGCTTCCGTTTTCTGGGTGGTTTCATTTTTATTAAATTTTAATTCAATTTAATTTTTTTTAGACAGAGTCTCGGTCTGTCGCCCAGGTTGGAGTGCAGTGACACGATCTCTGCTCACTGCAAGCTTTGCCTCCTGGGTTCACGCCATTTTCCTGGCTTGGCCTCCCGAGTAGCTGGGACTACAGGCGCCTGCCACCACGCCAGGACACTTTTTTTGTATTTTTGGTAGAGACGGGGTTTCACCATGTTAGCCAGGATGGTCTTGATCTCCTGGCCTCATGATCGGCACGCCTCAGCCTCCCAAAGTGCTGGGTGTACAGGCGTGAGCCACCGCACCCGGCCTGTTTTTTCATTCTACTGATTGCTTCCTCTGCTTTGCAGAAGGTTTTTTGGTTTTGGTTTTGGTTTTGGTTTTTTTTTTTCTGAGACGGGGTCTCGCTTTGTCGCCCAGGCTGGAATGCAGTGGCATGGTCTCAGCTCACTGCAAGCTCCGACTCCCGGGTTCACGCCATTCTCCTGCCTCAGCCTCCCGAGTAGCTGGGACTGCAGGCGCAGGCTACCAAGCCCGGCTAATTTTTTGTATTTTTAGTGGAGACGGGGTTTCACCGTGTTAGCCAGGATGGTCTCAATCTCGTGAACTCGTGATCCGCCCGCCTCGGCCTCAAAAAGTGCTGGGATTACAGGCGTGAGCCACTGAGCCCGGCCTGGAAACGTAACTTTATTTTTTAGTGTTGTATTTGCATATATACTTTAATAGCCCTGAGTTTTAATAAAGTTGCTTTTAAAAAATGTATCTTATATTTCAGAAATATACCCTAAGGCATGTGATTAGTTGGGTGGCATGTTGTTTAGTTTTTACAATTGAAGGATTGTCATTCCTTTGTACAAAAAAAAAAGTGAATTTTTATCATATACTAGAGGAAAGAAGGCAGATACTAAATAATAAATATTGTATGCTTCCACGTAAATAAAATTTGAAATTATATAAAGACAGAATGCATTAAACCTTTCTGGGGTTGAAGTGTGGAATTCATTGGCAAAGGTCGTGCAATAAATGTGTAGGTGAAGGGAATATTCTATATTTGATTGTGTTAGGTGGTTAGCTTTATAAATTTGTAAAACTGAACTGGACTAAAATGTGTGCCTTATACGCAGATTATTCTATAAAATTGCTTAAAACTAGTTAGGAGAGAATCAGTCAAGGGGAAAAGAAAGAAAAGGCACGTGAAAAAATAATGCCAATGCACTAGAATTACCTTTGATGACATTAAATATAGCCTGGTCTTCTGTTAATTCTTTTTAAAATTTACGTAGATTTCTCAATCCTTTGATACTTTTTCCTCAACACATCTTATATTCCCATATATGTTAATGTATGGCTACATAAGAGAGGGCTCTCTTACAGTTGGACTTGGAACAGCTTGATATTTATATCTAGAGATGCATCGGAAGCATAACACTGACCCGTGAGCAAGATGAAAATGGCATGTTCTAGTTAGTGATTCATAATATGTTGCTCTAAGTTTAGTGCCAACTGGTCTACATCGTTGAGAGTGTTTAGTTTGATGGTTTTTACACAACTTGGCTTAGGAAGTATATAACCAACAATGTATGAGGGAGCCTGCTGTAAAGACTTTTCTGCACTTCCCTTTAATTATTATAGTAAGCTCAAATCTTGAAGGTTCATAATATACAGATAAACTGTGTCCGTGAGACTGAGAAAGGATCTTTAGGGAGAAAGCCTCTGTTCCTGAAAGACAGACATTTAATGATTTCCTGCATTTTATTTCTGTTGTACTTTACCTTTACCTTTATTAAACACTAATAAGGTGGTTCTTATAGGGCCTCATAGGCCTTTTTAGTTTTCCAACCTATTCATACTTGGTGCAAACCTAGTAATTTTTTGCGTGATAGTATTGGGATTTTACTCGGAGGCTAGGCTTCACACTGTAAAAACAGCTTTTTGGAATTGTATCATTTTCAGTCTTTGCATCGTGTTCCACTGTCCCAGCCACACACACACACACCAGATATGAAGACTACAAGCAACCTCAAGAGGTGTAACACATCTATAGTAGATGTTTTTACGTCTTGTAAAATCTAAGGAAAATATACTAAAAGTGAAAGCATCAGTAAAACAGTATCATTTTAGGTTGACCTCGAGTATTTCAACATCAGTCTAGCTTCAGAACAATACATTTGCAAGGGGAAATGGGGTACTTTTGTGGTTTTTTACACCTGTTATTTCCATTGAAATTGAAAACTATTTTGAACTAACTATAACTGTGAAAAGAAGGTTTTATCAGTATTGAAATAAAATAACAAAATGCATTTGTGGGTCTGACCTCAAGACGCATTTTAAATAGTCAATACTACCTCTAACTCTCATTCCCATTTCTCTGAGCATCAGCTTTATTCTTATTCCATCTTACTTAATTTGGCACTGACAGATACAGACTCATTCTTACAACATATACCATCAGAAGTGAAACCTTCACACTCTCCAACTCTTGAAAAATCTGAGATGCACTTTGACTATTCTCAGATCATGGATCTATTACTTGGATCAAAAAGTACTGCACAGGGAAGTAGATACTATGATCTCTGACATTACAGTTTGAAGGCTGGAGTGAGAAAGGGATAGCTCCCTAATGAGGGAGTATCATAGAAATGATATTTTCATGGTCATACTTTTGTGAACTAGGCAGACATCCCTTCATGTCAACTACATCTCTACTTTGAACAGATAAATATCCATGCATATACAAAATTACATGGTAATATAAGCATGACTTTTCATTAAAATTTTAACCAAAACAGTCTATTTAGGTGAATAAATACCAATACAGGAGATAGTTTTGCTTGAATGATCTTTACCCTTGGGGAGACATACATAAAAGAATGTCATACTTTGTTATGAAATGACTGTCCACCATATTTATGAGTAAACTTCCATAATTTCTTTATTGTCTAAAGTAAGCACAAAACCCTTTTAATTAATATCCCTTTTTAATATATAGAATAAATATAAGAAAATAGCACAAATGGTATGCCAGCACACAGAAACAGTTTCTGTTAAAAGTCAATCCTGTATTTTGAGAACTTGACAAAATCATAATTGAAAATAGTGTATTGTCTTACATGCAGATGTTGTGTAATCAGGAACATCCAAATCAACTTACATCCAAATATTTCACAATTAGTCTTATTTTGTGAAGTATTATAAAACCACGCTCTCAGGAATATAAAAGCACAAAGGGAGCCAGGACTCCAAATAGCCATTTATTCATTTCCTAAGGTTAGGTACAATGAGGACTGCATTTTCAACATTATCAGGGCCATAGAGACATTGGAGCTTAAGGATAAGATCCAATTTCATAGCAATCTGTTAAAGGATAAGCCAGTGTAATGACCCAAATGTTCACCGTAATAATTACCATCTTGAGTGATGATGCTATGAATAGAAAGGAACACTGCATCTCTAAAATAAACTATGTTTATATGACATGAGACCAATTTGATGGAAAGAAGGCGAACCGTGAATGGTAATTTTGTTTTTTTAATTGTTTTCATTGTGTGTACTCATATCTGAAAATACAATACCATATAATTAGAAAAGTTATAACAAAATAAGACTGGAAGCCTTAACTTTTTATATCAAATGTTCTGCACACAAATATAGCCTTTTACTGATGATCTATGGCTCCAAAATATTGGTAGCTATAATTATGCTTTGTAAAACAGAAGCTATGAATGTCTTACTGCAGAAAGACACAAAGAATCATTTCCTTACTCACTGACTGCTAGTAGACCCTGAGGCACAGCATTTCCTGCCCAGATACCTGATTATTAATCCAGTTTTTGTTAGGGGTATACTAACTAACGGAGATTGGTGTTGAAACCAGTTAATGTAAAGAAATGCTGTAGGAACTGAAATATTCCTTTTAAATTAACAAAAGTGTTCTTTCTAAAGTTACATGAGGAACCAAATGTATACCAGAAAATCATTTGATGAATATGGAATTAATAAAAGAATGTTTTGTTATATGGTTTTAGTACTTTGTTGGTGCCAGGTTAAAGACATGTGGCCCTAGATAGGATAACTCTACAGAAGAGAATTTAATTTGTTTACCTGCTTCACTAGAAATCCAACAATTAAGGCAGTGACTCTATTTTCCAATATTCATTTCCTCCATTTTCTCATCTCTTTTTGATTGATGGTATCATTTCCTTATTTCATTTTCATTGACATGGAATTCATTTTGGCTAAAATGACTTTTTGACTATTTGTGTGTGTGTGTGTGTGTGTGTGTATATATATATGATTTTAAAATCAATGAACAATATTGTTTCTCTGTTTCCAAGATTATCCCTCTATATTCTCTAAAGTCGATACTGTGAAACAGTCTAGATAATGAGTCTAGGAATGGCAGTACGAAATGCTGTAAAACTGGAAGCAACTTAGTAGGTAATCAATAGGGAAAACGAAAATATAATTGACTCTAGTTAATGTAATGATGCATTTATTTTACATTTTTCTTGCCTTCCTGAGATAAGTCCTGCCTGGTTATAGTATATTGTATGTTTCATGTATTGCTGAATTTTGATCATTAGCATTTTGCTGAGGATTTTTTCCATCTATTTTTGTTAAAGATATTGTTCTGTGTTTTTGTTTTTGTTTTTTTGTTTGTTTTTTTGATGCTATTTTCTGGTTTTGTTACTAGGGTAATGCTAGCTTCATAGAATAAACTGGGAAGTGTATTCTCTTTTTTTTGCAAGAGTTTGTAAATAATTGTATTAATTCAACTTTGAAAGTTTGGTAGAGGCATTCTTGGCTAGAATTTGTTGCTGTTGTCATTGTTTCCTGAGCTGGTGGTTTTGATTACTAACTTTATCTCTTTACTTGATAAGATTTTATATTTCTCCTTGACTCATTTTTGCTAATTTGAACCTTTCTTAGAATTTGTCCAGTTCTTTAAAAATATCTAAATTTTAGATATTATTGTTCATAGGTACTTTTATAATAATTTTTTATTTAAGTTTAGTGTCCTTTTAAAATTTTCATTAATACTTGAATAGTTTCTCTTTCTTGTTGGTCGGTCTGTCTAACTTGTGGCCACTGTTGATGTGTTCAAAGAAACAATTTTTGGCTTTGTTGAGGTTCTCAATTGTTTTTCTATTTTGTATTTCACTAATTTGTATATCCCTAATACTTTCTTGTGGTTGCTGTAGTTTTAATTTGCTCTTCTTTTTTCAGTGCCTTATGGTGGCAGGTTAGAGAATGTTATTTTTGAGTATGAGAACTACTTTTATTGCATCACGTAAGAGATATTATGCATTCTTAAAGTATTTTATCTTTTTTTAAAGTATTTTCTAATTTATCTTATTCTTTTTGGACCCATTGGTTATTTAATAGCATGTTGTTTAATTTCCACGTAATTCTGAGTTTCCCAAATTTTCCTATTGCTGATTTATTATTTTACTCAATTATTGTCTGAAAATATACTTTGTATGATTCCAATGTTTAAATTCATTGAGGTCTATTTTATGGCCTGGGATATGGTATTCCTGGATAATGTTGCGTGTGCACTTGAGAATCTACTGTTGTTACAGTGTTCTTTAAATGTCTAATCACTCTAGTTATTTTATAGTATTGTGTTCAAGTGTTCTATTTCTTTGTTGATATTTTGCCTAGTCATTTTATCCATTTGTGAAAGTATTAAAGGCTGCAAGAAGTATGTTAAATTATCTAATCTTCATTTTTGGAGGTTTCTATGTCAATGGATTTTGAAGTCTTTTCATTACACATATGTATGCTTGTAATTATTTATTTTTGAGATATTGGCCCTTTTATTTTTATGAAGTATCTCTCTTTACCTCTGTAACCCCTTTTGTTTTAAAGTCTATTTTTTTCTGATATTAATGTAACAATTCCAGCTTTCTTGTGGTTACTGCTTGCATCATATAACTTTTCTATTGTTTTTTTTCTATGAATTTTCATCTTTGGATCTGAAGTATGTCTTCTGCAGACAACATGTAGATGGATCTTGTTTATTTAATTTGTTTTTCCTCCAGTCTGACAATGTTTTATTTGAATATTTAAATTCATTTTCACTTGAGGTTACTAGTATAGATTTACATCCATCATTTTACTTCAGTTTTCTGTATACCTTATGTGTTTTCATTCCTCTATTCCTCCTTTACTGCTTTCTTTTGAATTAGGTATTTTTTATAAAACATTTAATTTAAATTTAATAATATTTTATCTACATTTTTTCAATGTTTCCCTTAATTGTTACTTCAGGGTTTACTGTAGACATCTTATCACAATCAATTTTAGGTGCATAACAATTCTAGTGGCATATATGTATATATAAATTTTACTTTTGTTCACTTTTGTGTGTACTTTGGCTGTCCTTTTTGTGCTATTATGGCTGTACACATTACATCTATATATACTATGTACCCAATAATTTATTGTTATAACTGTTACTTGATATGGTTTGTTTCATCCTCTCCAAAGTTCATGTTGAAACTTAATTTCAATGTGACAGCATTAAGAGCTGGAACCTTGAGGATATGATTAGGGTATTAGGGCTCTGTCCTCATGGATGGTATGAGTGTGTTATAGAAGGGCTGGAGGGAATTAGGACATTAGGACCCTTTGCCTTTTCATCCTTTTCACTGTATGAAAATACAGCATTCACTCCCTCTGGAGGATGGAGTATTCAAGGCACCTCAGCAGACACCAAACTTGCCAGCAAATTGATCTTTAAATTCCAGCCTGCAGAACTATGAGAAATAAATTTCTTTATAAATTTCTCAGTCTCTGGTATATATATGTATCAGCATGAACAGACTAACACACTTGAGATAATTTTATGTCTTAAAAAGATAGAAAGAAACGTACTATGTATTTACGGCTTTTGTTATATTAGCAGTCTTATTTATTATTTCAGGTCTTTTCATTTGTTCAGCATTTGAAACTTCCTGACACCAGAAGGGCTCTTAGCTGTCTTTTTCCTGGATTATTCCTGGTAAACTAGCTGACCTTTGTTTCTCAAAGCATATGTGTCTAATAAAGTGCCAGTCTCTCTTATTTGCTTTTTACCATCACTTCATTGTTTTTCGAAGTACCCTTATGGTTGAATTTCCCCAAACTCTTCTTTTGGGAAAAGCTTTACACTCTCTGCTGTATGTTCTGCCCCTTCCTTTGGGCAAAACTTCTGAGCTTTGGCTCTGGTGATTGCAGCAAAGAGAGCAGCATTCTCCTCTCAGACTGACAGCCCTACTTTGAGACTGGGTCACTGGGATGAGAAGTAGCCTTTGGTAATCTCAGCTTGCCACTCCTGGAATGAGAACTTTGCCTTACAGACAAACCAGAAAGAAGGCAATGAGGGCTCAGTGTTCTCAGTGTGTTGCACCTTAACAGTCCTCATTCCATGAATTAGAGCTGGTAGGAAGAAGTGACATCCTACTTCTTGGCCACATTCAACAAAAGCTTAACCTCAAGAAAAGGTAGTGGCAGCAGGTGGGGGTTGAAATGAAAAATTCTGATGTACTGCTACTCCCAGAAAACTCCGATATACTGTTACTCCCAGAAAGATACTATAGCCCCCCAATGGGGTCTAGTAAAAATCCTGTGTTCTTGGCTACATTGCCTTGAGTAGAGTTTATATCAAGATAGGCTGTGAGAAAGAGAGGTAAGAATGAGTTGTGGATCAAATGCAAAAAACTCTCACTGTTCTTAGTGAGTTTCAGTAGATTTTCTTGAATAAATACTTCATCATTTTCTATGTACCATTATGACTTTTCAAGTGACATAGGTGATGGTTGTTTTATAATTTTCAACAATTTTATAAAAGATCCATGGAACTCTTCACATTGCCTTTCTAGAGGTGGAACTTCTGCATTTATTTCTTATGCAAGGAAATTCTTCTGAAATATGCTTTGGAATCTCACTCTCTACAGCAAATTGGGTCTCAGTGTATTTCTTTCTCCAAGAGAAGTCTGCTAGATACTCAAATAATTTTTGTTTTATATTGTTATGTTTGAAAGGTTGTTTTGTTGTTAAACAAAAGACAATAGGAAGATCAACATGAAACCCTCACATTCATTGTATGAATATTATCTTTTCATTCAGGAAGAGTTAAAATATATTTGAGTGCTCATAAAGCTTTAAAAAGAAGTGGATTAAGTAATCAATCTCCCTAGGCAGATAAAAAAGCACATGATATTTTGGTATTCCCCAACTTTTATTATTTAACTTTCATGTTCTAGCAAATAACTTTCAACAATTTGTCAACTTATTTGCAGTCATTTATGTTTTATATTATTAATTCCATTATTTATGCATGTGTTGAATAGACTTAAATATATAGAGTAGATGTTGACACTCGAATTTGTAACAAAGTGAAAAATTACTTTGATATGTATTTCTTTTTTTCTGACAAAATTCTGAAGTGCTTTTCCATCTCTTCTAAGACAACATATAGAAAACGTATTTTTTTCTCATTATTAAATATATGACTCGGAATACAGCAAAAATAATTGGCTATAAAGCAAACCTTTAAAAGAGAAGAGTTTGATGAAAAATACAAGCATTCTTAGTTATACGTAAGATCCCACAGAGCCAACTTTTTCCAGATTTATGTCCCAATTTTAAACTTTAATTCCTACTGTCTAAGCATTGTGGCTAAAAGTATGAGATAATTAATTACTCCTGACATCCAACTTTTGTGATCATAGTAGGTGACATTCCTTTAAAAAAAAACTTGAAAATTTTCTGGTAAATGTTACGTTTGTGTGTGGGTGCAGAGTTTCATTTTCATACCAAGCTCACGTATGAAAGTTGAGTGTTTTAATTATCTTTTAAGACTATGTCCTTGGATGCTATGCTATATGCCAGTATTTATATATGTTGAATGTACTTAACTTTCGTTTAACTTACGTAGACATAGTGCTTAACTTTAATCAGAGATTCCTTACTAATTCTGATGAATGTTGGTAGAAAATATGCTGCAAATAAAATATGTTAGAATAATTTTTAATAAAAGGATAAAAGGAAAGAAGATAGCAGAAGAGCCGGCACCACAGAAAGCAGTCACATTCTGGATCCAAGCAATGTTTCCATGAGCAAAGAACCAGCAAATTGAATTCACGAGACAGGGAGCAGAAGCAAGAGAGTGAAGAGGAAGTAGACTTCTTTTTGATTTTGTGTTTTATTTGTTTTCTCATGAGAAGAGTGTACTAGTAGTAGAAGTAAGTTCTATGAATGGGACCAGAAAGACATAGGTAGAATATCTGGACCCTCTGTATAGGATAGGTAGTTATTATATTGTGTGTTCTGAAGGTAAGATTTATATAATTTATATAATTTTATGAAATTTATGAATTTATATAAATTATATAAATTATATGAATTTACATAAATTATATAAATTATATGAATTTACATAAATTATATAAATTATATGAATTTTTATAAATTATATAAATTATATGAATTTATATAAATTCAAGCCCACAATAGTATCAAGGCCTATTAAGCAAACATCCATTAGACAGCAAGAAAGACTAAGGCTTTCAAACAAGTGTCAATAGTTAAATGTGAAGTAAACATATAGACATTTGATACTATGACAAAAATAATGAGGTTTATCGTAATATTTTCTTGTTTAATAATTATATGTAGCTACATACTGGTTTTTCAAAACTTAACTAATTCTCCTTAAATATATTTCTATGAAATTTCTTGCTATACTTGGGATACAGTTGAGTGTAAACTCATTTTGTAGGATTTTTTTTTTAAATCATGAAACAACATAGTGATAAATTTAAATAGTTTTGCCAGTTGAATCATGTATGTGATTAAAAGGCTTTATATTTCTGATTCCTAAATCAGGGCATGGCAGTACATATCATAAATCAAGTATAATTTATGTCCGTTGTATAATTATAGAAGAATAATGCCCAAACCTTTTTTGAATGAGGGTATGTCATGAGCATCAAAAGGGGAAAAAAAGTATGAAAATCTGTAAGAGTTTTACTCTGGAGAGTCATATAGATTGTGTGTTCTTTAGCTAACATTTTAAAACAAATATCTGAAATCACTTGCTTAACCCCTTTGAATAATATATATTATTGCCCTTAAGAGAAATTTGGTAATCTAAAGGTCCGTTTCATATAGCCCTGATTTCTCTCTCCAGTCACGTGCCCTTACTGGTGTCTATGACCCAAACACACTAGTCGTCTCTCGATTTCACTAAGATGTTTTGCATTCTTCTCACAGCTTTTATGTCTGTTGCTGCTTCTTCAAGGCATACTTTTCTGATATTTACTAGCTACTGTCTATTATCTTGAATCAGCTTAGTGGTTTATTTTCGAGGAGACAAGGGCAAATTTTGCTGCTCTATATTCCCATAGTATTGTGGTCTTCTCTTTATTAAAAACTCATCGGGCTAAAAATTGTTTGTGATTCCCATTTATTTACTTGGTAGATTCTAAATTCCATGAGGACTGGAAATGCAACACTTTTATTTACCTGTGTATCTCAAACTTTGTATTCTTCCTGTGAGACAGTCATGTATTTATAAAAATGAATGAAATTTTTGTGTCTATAGACTGCATTACCAATACCTCTTGCACTATGAAATTTTCTTTAATTTCAAAAAATCCAAACATTATTTTTTTCTCGTTTATATAGTTTGAAATTCTTTTCTGGCAATAATGTTTCACCTATAAAAAGACCTATTAAAATTTATTTAATACTAAGGGGAGGGATAAAATAACTATGCATTTTTGGTCGAAAGCGCAGTTGTGTCTGATACTTCAATTATGCTGTCTAATTTAACTTTTCATAAGTGCCCAGAATATCATTCATGATTTAAATACCAACCGCCAAAATTTAAAGCTATCAAGTGGAAGACTCAGTTTTGTGCTATGCCACATTTTCTCTTCTTTCCTTTTTGTGATGGTCTTCCAAATTGTGGAGAAAGAAAACATTTCTATTTGTGATTGCTTCTGCTAGTTATTTCTGCAAAACAAACTACTCAAATTCAGTGGCATGATGCAATAACCATTTTGTCATCATATATTCTGGGGTCAGGGGGTTGAAAATGCAAAGTGGGGTGACATTTCTGTGGTCTACAGTATTTGGGGCCTCTGAGAAGTCCTAGATGTCTAGGAATGAATTAAACGTTGGACAATGAAATCTTCTGAAAGCCTCTTCATTTACATGTTTGGCTCCTGCATTGGTATGACTTAAAGGCTGGGCTCAAAATAATCTCTTAACCAGAGTGTCTGAATATTGCTTCTTCATGTAACTTGAGCTTCCTCACAGCATGGAATCATACAGGTAGTTTGCCTGAGTGTTTCAGTTAATGGGTCAATGTATTGCCTTTAATAATCTTGCCTCAGAAGTCACATAGAATTACTTTAATGCTCAGTTGGTTTAAGCAATCACAGCCTGTCTCACAGGGGAAGAAACATGTTGTCTACCCTTTGACGTGAGGACATTCAAAGTATTCGTGGCTATATTTTAAAAATGCCAGTTATCTTCTTTTTAAAGAGATACCATATCTTTATTATCAGCAATAGAATCAGGATTTGAAAATAGTTCTTATGCTACATATGCATTTTTGTTATCATTCTTGTTGTTATAATCTTTTACAAGAAGGGTGAAGGGGTAAGAATTATGTTTCATTC
Source organism: Pan paniscus (assembly GCF_029289425.2). Lineage (NCBI taxonomy): Eukaryota > Metazoa > Chordata > Mammalia > Primates > Hominidae > Pan > Pan paniscus. Next base: position 44,662,583 of record NC_073268.2, on the reverse strand, counting down.
TTTCTCAAATTTTGTGCTCTATAAGTATTTTTATTTTTTGTCCATAATAGATTGTGGTACAAAGGTGACTCAAAACTAGAGTGTAGAAACATTAAAAAATATAAGTTTTCATATCCAAGCTGTTGACAAGATATTCAAATATAAAAAAGTTTTGAATTTGTTTTAAAAATTAAGTCTTCTAATTTTTCAAAAAGAACTAAGATAATTGTCCACTAATTGCCCATTAAATCTCCTCCTTAGTTCTACTTCCACAAGAGATATTACCATCTGTGATTAATTTGGATTTTAGAGGAAGAAAATATAGTCTGAGGAAAATGGATTGTGGAGCAATCTCAATGCTAACTACTATAAAATAGCTTATTACTTGAAAAATGAGGATATTGTATGAATTTTCACTAGTCAATTGGTAGCAAAAACAAAATTTAAGTGATTGTAAATATGTCATTTTAAACTATCTTGTAAAGATGTTATGTACAGAGATATTATATGTTACTAGCATCTGGATTCAGAAAAATATCTAACTGGAACCAGGTTTAAGTTGGGTAATTGTAGTGTGTCTAATAATTTTAATGCAAGGTAAAAACATTTTCTGTTGAAAATCAGTTTTAATATTAAGTTAGGTTTTATTTATATTTTGAAAATTTAAGGACTCTTGAATATTCTTAAGTAAATTGCAATTTAATGCAATTGTAGTTATACTCAGCAGTATAGTGACACTTGATTAAAGCCATTATAAAGGAAACATAATCCCATACTGATGATCTTCACATTTCTTTGGGTTAAAGACCGGTTTATTTCATTGAGATTACAGTTCAGGAGAAAGGTTATTGACTACATGTATCTATAGTATTGTCTAAGCAACAGGAGTTTAGTTTGCATGTTTAGTATTTTTGAGAGCACATCAATGTAATGAAATGTATTTAAAATTGTGCCCATATATACATAATTATATATATTTATATATATATTTTTTACAGCAGTGTCTTTCCTTGGAGATGATTCAATCAAATTGCAGCAGAAACACTTCTAATTAGTTATTAGGAAGTACAATCTAGGATTGTTTTCCTGAACGTTTGTGACTAGCAATGATCTCTTACAGACGTGGGGGTCTGGACACTTGGACCTTAAATTGGAAATGGTTAAAACAGTGTTATCCAAAGAATGACAATGGTTTGTTTGCCAAGTCTTGTTTTGTTTTGTTTTGTTTTGTTCTTTTGAGATGGAATCTTGCTCTGTCACCCAGACTTGAGTGCAGTGGCGTGATCTCGGCTAACCGTAACCTCCGCCTCCCGGGTTCAAGCAATTATCCCACCTCAGCTCCCTGAGTAGCTGGGATTACAGGCAACCGCCATCATGCCCAGCTAATTTTGTATTTTTAGTAGAGATGGTGTTTCACTATGTTGGTCAGGCTAGTCTTGAACTCCTGACCTCAATGAATCCATCTGCCTCAGCCTCCCAAAGTGCTGGGATTACAGGCGTGTGCCACTGCACCCAGCTGCCAAGTCTTTTTGTGTTAGTATTGCTGTTGAATATATCTGGTGTTTTCATTCAAGAAAACACTTAAAAGCCATTTTAGGGACCGGGCGCGGTGGCTCACGCCTGTAATCCCAGCAGTTTGGGAGGCCGAGGCGGGCGGATCACCAGGTCAGGAGATTAAGACCATCCTGGCTAACACGGTGAAACTCCGTCCCTACTAAAAATACAAAAAATTAGCCTGGCATAGTGGCGGGCGCCTGTTGTCCCAGCTACTCGGGAGGCTGAGTCAGGAGAATGGCATGAACCCGGGAGGCAGAGCTTGCAGTCCAGCCTGGGCGACAGAGCCAGACTCCGTCTCAAAAAAAATAAAAACAAAAGCCATTTTAGGGTAAAAGAACCTTTCTCAGAACTATCACTGTACACATCTTCCTGTTTCACTGATCCCTCTTCTTTCCTTTAGTTTTAACCTTTTGTGATAGCTCTTTATGCATCTTCTTCTGAGGTCATTGAAGATGTGTTCTGTCTTACTGGTTTGTGTTACCACTAGGTACTTCTTATTTCTAAACAGGTGGTTTGATTTTATGACCACTCAGACAACTCTAAGTAAGATGCAAGCATGTGCTACTTTTCCCTACTCTACACTCATAAACTTCAAACAATTCCCTCTTCTGTCTGCATCTTCCGATAAGGATATAGACTTAGAACTTTTAAAATCGATGGCTAACCACTCTTTACTGCAAGAGTGGTATACTATATTGGACCATGATTATGGGCAAGATCACCTAAACAGAATTGATAACTTTACACTCTGTGTAAGTACTCACTAGGCACTCTCCTAGTAGTGTCTCTTCTTGATAGAGAAAAGTAATAGAAGAAAAATGAGCAACTTCATTCTCATGATTTCTAATATGTCATCATAAATATGAGGTCCTTCATTTCTGTTAAGTAGAAAATCAATGATGATACTGCTTACAGGAAACCATCTGTCCATCTTCATCTGTATCAACAAACTTCCAGGCAATTTGCATTGGCACAAGCTGTTATTTGTCTTTGCTAATGTTTAACAATAAAATTCTCAATGACATACTTAATACTCTGGAAAGATAGTATTTTTATTCTTCACAGGGTAGAACATGCATTACAAATTCTGTAATTAGTAAAATACGTTCAATGAAATGGTTTCAATTTCCTGTATGAATAGTTTTTATGATGGTTATCTAATAATCTAAAATATTTATATTTCAATTAGTGTTTTACTTAATACTTTATTACTTCGTTTTAATCAATCAAAAAGGAGGTATTACCTGTCCAAAGGAAGCTTAGCTATGTATTATGCATTGGAGACTACATTAAGGAATTCACTAGGCAATGAGTTCTAGGTGTTAAAAGGGGCATTAATTTAAAAAAATATTAAAGATGCGAAATTTTTAAAGCCTCAAAGGCATGTGAATAAAAGGTTTAAAGAAGAAAATACTGTGTTGATTGAACAATATTTATTTTTTCCCAAATGACTAAGCTTTCAAATCAGGGACTAATCATGAAAGAACACATGACTTATTTTTAAATTAAAAACGATACTGAAATATATTTTTCTGGTTGAAGAGAGTTTTATTCTAAAAAGAAAAAATGTCTATGAAGCAAAAAAAAAAAACATATGCTCTTTTCTTATCTTTGCTCAAGCAGAATTTACCTCTGCAACTCGTATAATCAGTGCTATAATTATGTACAGATATATTTTGATACTTCAAAGAATCTATAAAATTCCCTAAATGAAAATTATTTTAGATTAAACATATTAATGATCAAGACAGCTTTTTTTGTTTATAAGCAAATTAGATTATATTGCTTATGAAAGTTTTTTATATTTTTATTCCACGGATCATGCAAAAAATCATGTTAGACAGTGAAAGGATATCGTGTTTTCTTCTTTTTGCCTTATTACCATTTTTTTTCTGTGCTTAGTTCTGCCTTTGCTGTATAGTGTGGAAATATAAAAAATTACAAGAATTGCTCAGATGTCTTTTTTCAAACCTCCAGGTTGCCAATATATTCACTTCATTACTCTTAATATGATTCCCACACATTCCTCTATGATCCTACAGAGCAGTTACGTTTGTTATAAAATCTAACAGACCACCCAACTATGGTTTGCAACATCAAACCGTCATGCTTCTTGTACACAATATATTAGAAAATTGGGTTTTTACATATCAGAGTAGAAATATATTTCACACATATTTGAGGCATACTGTTATATTCCTAAGGAAATAATATTTTATTTAATTGAAGCCACATGATTTTTACTATGATGTAATTACTCACTGACCACCAAGTCTACAGACAGCCTCTACCAGAATCAAGATACACATAAGGTAAATTATTTCGAATATCTTTTGAAATCTGGGGTGCTCAATTTGATCCATGCAGATTACCTTAATTAGCATACATCTATTGGTCATTGGCATACTTTTAAAAATGAGATATAAAATTATACAAATATCTGTAAGTTCTCTACAACATCTTTTCCTAGCAGCATTTTACAGTGGATAAAGGAGGTTGCCAGTAGATAGACAAAACAAAAAATAGAAACACTTCTTAAGCATACTTTTTTTACATGTCATAACATGAATCTACTATCTTTTTTTATTTTTACTTTTGTATTCTGAAAAAATTTTAAAATTGGTTATTACCGTTGTCTCTCTGTTCTTCCCTAATAATGTCCTTTTCCTCTATTGTCAGCATTTTAAAAAACATTCTTGATCTCTAACACCTTTCTAGAAAATTCTGACAAATTAAGTGGCAGCTAGAACAAGAGGAGATTTAAAGAATTATTGTTGATAATGAAAATAATGAAGTACATATTTGTCATGGGCATGTTGCATGTTGACAATGTATCATTGCATAAATGTTTGAAATATTTTTCCTTTATGAAGTAATTGTCATCAAGATAGAAGCTATTGAATGTATTTGCTGTATAACTTTGTATAAAATAGATTTATATTGCTTTGAGCTGAACAGATATTTGCAATGAAATTGTCCTTGTCCATGTTATTTTAATTTTGTCTACTGTCATTGGCAAAAATGTATCTAATACCTTATCTCTTTCCTCTTCTCTTTCCCCAAATCACATACAACTGAAAGATGCTAGATGTTAAGAGTTCTGGTAAAGTATTCTTCTAAAATCCTTTTTCATTTGTCTAGAGAAAAAAAAGTACCAAAATTCAGGACAGGATTTTTTCAAGTAAATTTCTAAAGTTATATTTTAGAAATCAAAAAAGAAATATTTGCATTAAAACCATTATTCCCTTGAATTTTTAGAGGATTCTGTTTGACTTTGGCATGAGTAAAGTCCATTCTCTTATTTGCAGTGCTATTAGATATGAGGAGTTTTAGCAGAGATCCTGGAACAACTGCTGCCTATTGGTGTGAAATCAATGACATGGATTCCTGTAGAAACTATTTACTTTGCTATATCTCCTCAATGTATGTATATACAAACAAGATCTTTGATGCTGGCTTGAAATCCACAGCAAGAGGTACACCAGGAAGCATCAAAAACTATTAAGTATATACAAAAATAGTTGAATGCATACGTCAGTTAGCAATGTTAACAGAGTTTGTGTCCCACAACCATTAGATTTTGCTACTCACAATTATCAGACCAAATTAATACGAACACAACATCTCCACTCAAGGACAGTATCATTGCAAATATCTGCTCATTTCAAAGCAATATAAATATGTTTTATACAAAATGGCACATAGTAAATGTATTTGATAGCTTAAATCTTTATGCCAATTACTTCATAAAGGAGCAAATATTGTCAAATATTTATGTAATGATGTATCATCAACATGCAGCTTGTGTTCCTTTAACATAGTAAATGCTTTCTTCTGAGACAAAAGGGGCCTTGATTCTTCTATTTACTCATTCTTGCTGGAAAATTTTGCAAATATAGGAAGAAGAATGAATCTGGTAATTTTCTTTTTTTTTTTTTTTTTTTTGACGGAGTTTTGCTCTTCTTGCCCAGCCTGGAGTGCAATGGCACGATATTGGCTCACTGCAACCTCTGCCTCCTGGGTTTAAGCGATTTTCCTGCCTCAGCCTCCCGAGTAGCTGGGATTATAGGTATGCGCCACCACTCCCGACTAATTTTGTATTTCTAGTGGAGACGGGGTTTCTCCATGTTGGTCAGGCTAGTCTCAAGCTCCGGACCCCAGGTGATCCGCCAGCCTCGGCCTCCCAAAGTGCTGGGATTACAGGCGGGAGCCACTGCGCCCGGCCGAACCTAATTTTTTAGAACCTCTTTCGTGCAAGCCAGACATTGTCCTAAGCATTTTAGAGACACTATTTCATGTACGTGTTTGAAAAAGTTATCCCTATGAAAGCTAATGTTTCTGAACTGTGAAAGATAGCTTATTTGCTCCTTTAAATTCATGTGCCACTTTTTCCCATTACCTTTTTTAACATACATTATGTCTTCTGGGTCCTCTGACTTCTAAATGGCCTCAGCTCATGGTGAACCCTTAACAGGAGCTGGGAAGGATGAAGAGTTAGACCAGCATACTAATTCATCTTGCTTCTTCCCTGTAAGTAGCTACATCTTTAACCACTGATTCAAACAAAGCATAGACCGTACAGGATGTTTTACTTCTGATTTTGAGTAATGCACCTTCTCCTTAAGATGTGCTTGTGGTAAGGAAATGGCTGCTAGGAAGTGACAGGTTACTTCGCTATCCTTTGTGGTATCTCTACCCAAACCCTAATCCATCCACTTGTAAATTAACCCTTCAGGAATTATACTGGTCTCCGTGTTCTGTGTGTACTGCTTATGAACTGACATCTGTGTAAACTATTGAGAATTTGAGAAGCTTAACTCAAACATTGAACATCTTACGGAAATAGAGGGTGTGTCTCCACATTTCTATGAATATTAAGAGTGTTGATTTTTACTCTGTTGATTTTTAGCTTCTGTAAAGGCAATTTTTATTTTTTAATACTTATTTTTATGTATCATATGACTATTAATTGCTCCCAGGTAATGTGGACTAAAAGGGCTTTCTTAGTTTACACTCATGCACACACACACACAGATATGTATGCACACACGTGAGACATTTGCAATTGTAAAACCTACTATGGAGTGAAAAGGAAAGGGCATAGGCAAAATGCCATGGCTTACCTACAACTACAATTTGGATATTAGATATTTATTTTTTGTTCTTTCTTCATAGAACTGCTTTGACTGCTCAGGCTTTTAGGGGCTCCAAATGAATTTTAGAATAGTTTTTTTTCTAGTTCTGTGAAAAATGGTATTCATAGTTTCGTAGGGATAGCATTGAATCTATAGATTGATTTGGACAGTATGGTCATTTTAACAGTATTGATTCTTCCAATTCATGAGCATGGAATAATTTTGGATTTGTGTCATCTATGAGTTCTTTTACCAGTTCTTCTTAGAGATCTTTTGCCTCCTTGGTTAGATGTATTTCTAGGTATTTTAATTTTTGTAAATATTTTAAATGAGATTATGTTCTTGTTTTCAATCTTAGCTTGAACGTTATTGGGGTACACAAATGTGACTGATTTTTGTACATTGGTTTTGCATCCTGAAGCTTTCCTGAAATAATTTATCAGTTCAGGAGCCTTTTGTTGTCTTTAGGTGTGGAATAATATCAGGTGAAGAGAGAGAGCTTGACTTCTTTTTCTATTTGGATGCCCTTTTTTTTTCTCTTGCTGATTCCTCTGGCTAGCACTTTCAGAACTATGTTGAATAGGAGTGGTGAGAGTGGCCATCCATATTTTGTTCCAGCTCTTAAGGGAATGCTTCCAGTTTTTGCCTGTTTCAGTATGATGTCAGCCATGGGTTTGTCATAGATGGCTGTTATTAGGGAGCATGTTCCTTTAATATCTAGTGTCTTGAGAATTTTTATCATGAACAGATGTTGGATTTTATTGAAATATTTTTCTGCATCTCTTGAGATGGTCATTTTTTTTGTTGTTTTAAATTCTGTTTATGTGGTAAATCACATTTATTAAATCCCACGTGTTGAACCAACCTTGTATCCCAGGAATGAAGCCTACTTGATCTTGGTGAATTAACTGATGTGCTTATTGAATTTGGTTTCCTAGTAATTTGTTGAAGATTTTTGCATCTCTATTAATCAGAGATACTGGCCTGTAGTTTTCTTTGTTGTTGTGTCTTTGCCAGACATTGATATTAGGGTGACGCTGGCTTTGTAAAATGACTTGTGGGGGAGTCCTGTCTTCTTAATTTTTTGAAATAGTTTCAGTAGAATTTGTAACAACTCTTCTACATACATCTGGTAGAATTTGGCTGTGAATCCAGTTGGTCCAGAGTTGTTTTGATTAGTAGGTTTTTTTTAAATCACTGATTCAATTTCAGAACTCAATATTGGTCTGTTCAGTGTTTCAATCTCTTTCCCATTCAATCTTGGAAGATTCCATGTTCTCAGGAATTTATTTCTTCTAGATTTTCTAGTTTGTGTGCATAGAGGTGCTTATAACAGTCTCTGAGGATCTTTTGTATTTCTGTGTAATTGGTTGTAATGTCACTTCTCATTTCTGTTTGTGCATAATTAGACCTTTCCTCTGTTCTGTTAATCTAGCTAGTGGTCTAACAATCCTGTTTATATTTTCAAAAAATAAACTTTTGGTTTTGTTAATTCTTTGTATGGGTTTTGGGGTCTCCATTTCATTCAGCTCCACAATGATTTTAGTTACTACTCTTCTGCTAGCTTTGGAGTTAGCTTGTTTATTCTTTTTCTAGTTCCTCTAGATGTGATGTTAGATCATTAGTTTGCAATCTTCCTAAATTTTTGAGGTAGGTGTTTAGCTTTAAACTTTCCTCTTCACACTGCTTTCACCATATCCCAGAAATTTTAATATGTTTTGTCTCTCTTCACTTATTTCAAAGAATATTTTTCACTTCTGCCTATATTTTGTTGTTTGCCTGAAAGTTATTCAGGAGCAAGTTGTTTAATTTCTTTTCAATTTTGTGATTTTAAGATATCTTCTTGGCATTGATTTATATTTTTTCCTCTGTGTTCCGAGAATGTGGTTGGTATGACTTATATATTTTTTTAATTTATTGAGACTTGCTTTATGGCTGAGCATGTGGTCCATCTTGAAATATGTTCTATATACAGATGAGAAAAATGTGTATTTTGTCGTTGATGAATGGAAAATTCTGTAGATGTCTATTAGGTCCAGCTGACCAAATGTCAAGCTTAAGTCCAGAATTTCTTTGTTAGTTTTCTGCCTTGATGATTTGTCTAATACTGTTGGTGAGTTGTTGAAGTTCCCCACAATTACTGTGTGGGCTGTCTAGGGCTCCTTGTAGATCTAAAAGTATGTGTTTTATGAATATGGGTGCTCCAATATTGGGTGCAAATGTAATTAAGATAGCTTAGTCTTCCTGTTGAATTGAACCCTTTATCATTACATAATGCCTTTCTTTGCTCTTTTTTACTGTTACTGGTTTGAAGTCTGTTTTTTCTGATGTAGAAATAGTGACTCCTGCACTTTTATATTTTCCATGTGTGTGGTAGATCTTTCTCCAACCCTTTACTTAGAGCTTATGGATGCCATTACATGTGAGATGGGTCTCTTGAAGACATCAGATAGATGGGTCTTGGTTTTTATTTGTTTTAATGTTGATCATATTTTAGAAAGGTATTGAGAAAAGTTGTCTTTCTGATAAATGTCATACTTTAGTAAATAACAACTTGAGATTCACATCACAGAATTTGCCTTAGAGGTTGAGCAATGCCTTTTTTTGACTAGGCTTGTAGCTTCTCTAAAATTTCAGAATCTGACCGGGCGTGATGACTCACGCCTGTAATCCCAGCATTTTGGGAGGCCGAGGCAGGTGGATCACGAGGTCAGGAGATCGAGACCATCCTGGCTAACATGGTGAAACCCCGTCTCTACTAAAAACACACAAAAAAATTAGCCAGACATGGTGGTAGGCGCCTGCAGTCCCAGCTACTCAGGAGGCTGGGGCAGGAGAATGGTGTGAACCTGGGAGGCGGAGCTTGCAGTGAGCCGAGACTGCACCACTGCACTCAAGCCTGGGCAACAGAGCGAGACTCCATCTCAGAAAAAAAAAATTATCTCTCAAAAAAGTTTTATATGCAACTTTTTAAAATAAATGTTTTACTAATATAAAGATGCATAGCATATAACGCACAAGTAATAAAATATTAGTTCCCTTTTCAGGGGGAGTTTTTGTTAATTTTTGCCAAACTCTTAAATCCATAGATAACTGACTGCAGTTAGCAAATAAGTAGAGTTTCAATATGAATATTGGTTACTATTTTTATATACATTAGTGGTAAGATAAAAGCAAAATTAAAACCTTTACTTGTTCACCAATGATGCACTCTTCTGAGAATCATAATTTTTTAATACAAGGATAATATGTCCGTGTATGTTGGGGTGGTTCACAATGTAATGGTTACAGACATAATTTAAAAAATAATTTGCATTATTAACATACTTTTATTCATTATTTTTACTTTTATTAATTACTTTTGTTCTACACAATCAACAAAATATTAAATTGAACCCTGATATGTGGTGTTAATTTTCATGCTGTAAGTACTCTCTTCATGACTGAATTACAGGCTACAACCTGAGGCCATTAATAGGAAGTTGGAGAGATGCACATTAGCTTGCCGTTATATAGTGTTGCCATGATACAAACATCATCTATGTAAATATTTTCGGTAGCATAAATCACAGCAAAATATAGCGAAATACTTAGGAAGTGATGAATTTAATTTATTTTCCTTATTTTTAATATAATTTAATTATAAATTAAAATGTTTATTTTTAATAATTTGTGTGTCTAAAAATGACCTCAAAATATTTCTAAGAATTTAATAGTTGGATCTCATAAGTTGATGAGATAGCTCTCAAACACAATTGTGTATAACTAAAAAGTCTAGAATTATAGCTAGTTTTAGTCAGGAAATAAAATGATGTGGTCAGAATTTTAATTCTCTCATCTAGGGAATAGCTAAGATTTAATTTTACATCTAGATTGGGTCACATGTTCATATCTGGACAAATTAATTACAACCATCCAGTTAGAATACACTAGTCAGAACTGGGTCATGGACAACTTCTAGAATTTGCAGATTTATCAGGTTCACCTAAACCTCATTGATTCAAACTTAAAAACATTATTCCATCAAAGAAAATTGGCGAAAAGAACTGCTAAACATTTATTGCATACTCTTTCCAAAAATATACACCTACCGTATAAAATACTAATAATGAGAGTATGTTTATTGAAAATTTAGTATATTTCAAACACTGCTAAAAACTTTTACATATTATCTCATTAGATCAAATAAGACAACTTTATCATTAATATTATTTATCTTCATTTTAAATATGAGTAAGTCTGTAGTTATATCTTTCTATTTAAGATCATATATGGAAAGTGTTAGGATGGTGCAAAAGCAATTGTGGTTTTGCCACTAAAAGCAATGGCAGATGACTTCTAGTTTGTAATAGTAGATTGTAATCTGTGTTAAAATCTGTATTCCAATCTTGACTCCAAAACTTACATTTTACATATATAATGCAACACACTTAGTGAACCCCACATTCTCATCATTAAAAGTCCATTCACTTTTGTTCATGGCCCTTTTGATCATAGCGTCATAGAATATTTTAGCTGCACAACAAAGCTATCCAACAAAGCTACCCATTGCCTAGAACATGAAAATAAGTGAGAGGTGCTGTCAATCTAGGATAAAAACAGTAGAACATGGTTTTAATGTATGAAGAATGTCTTCTTTAGGAGATCAATAAATAGTTGATTAGACAAAAACGTGATTGACTAAGTTTGAATAATGAAAAAAGAGAAGACTAGAGTGGCAAGTAATAAGCTGAAGCTGGGGACACATGAAAAATTAATAGAAAAAAACTTATTGAAAGAAAAAGTTGCAAATGCCTTTATTTTTGTTTATTTTAGCTCTATATGGCTTGAATAAGTTTCTCTTCCTAAATCTATATATTCCAGGTAGATACAGTAAACTTCATTAGATTTGCTTCCTATAGTTTGTAGTCATTGTTTAATTGGGGATTTTTCTGCTACTCCAAATATCATATGGAATCCCAGTCATCTCTTAGTGTCTTTTTTAAAAATGAATTTGTCAATATTTTATTGGTAATACAAGTCCAGAATAGTAAAATTATCCAATAAAGGCAAGCCAACTAATCAATTAATCTGAAAATAAAATTGTCACCTGAAATTCTATGTAGGGGTCATTGCTGTTAAACATTAGGGCCCTCCACTATTGTGGGGCCAATTTAGTTCTATACACTTTCTGATACTCTCAACTGTGTCACTATAACATGTATCCCTTGTCCCAATCACCAAGTCTTTTTCTTATTCTTCTACTCTCTCAAATTCTTAAAATGAGACCCAACATTGTCTGAAGGAAAAACTTGTGGCTGAGATTTAGGATCTTATCAATGAAAATGAAGTAATCTAAAGGTCACTGGATATCTTTAGATATTTATTAACACAGATGAAATATGGCTAGCAACATAGAAGCAGAAGATATTGTGAACAGAAAATAAGAAGATGAAATTATCTAAAATAGGAAGTATAAAAAAAATCAAGGCCATTGGAAGTGAGCCTGGGGGAGCAAAGTTACTCTATCTTTTAAATAATAATTTTCTTTATTTCTTTTAATAATACATTCTTTAGAAATTATAAGGCTAAGTATTAAAACTTGTGATACCAGTGTGCTCAAATTATGTCTACCCATTGGAGATTCTCACTTTTATCTTTTCAATTTATATTTTAGAAAAATTACTTGTCTCTGTTTAAATGTATATTCATCCCAATATAAAATACATAAATAAAATGATATAGTAGACTCAATACTTAAAAAAAAAACTTAAATTCTAACATTCTGTAGTTCTTATACATCTCATTTGTAAAACAACTGATTTTTAAATTAATGCCCTATAAATAGGTTAAATTTATTTTTAAATTTCCCCTCCAGAGAAAAGGGTTGTAGCATTCTATTTTCAACATACAAAATCAATCTAGATATTGAAATAACCTTGTCAATGGCAGATATTCTAACAGATGATCTAACCACTAATTTTTGCCTATGATTTATAGCAATTTTTTATTTGAATCTGTAGGATGTAAATACTTTTTACGCTGAACATGTCACCAAACAGTACAAGACTTTAAGCTAAAAGTAGCTAGGAAATACATAGGGACTCTTAAGGTGTTTGAAACAAAGATTTTACAAGGCTTATCGTCTGCTGAAAGAAAAAAAAAAACATTTCTTCATTTCCGATAATGTCAGAATAGATAGGCCATTGTTGCACACATAACTGATTCTGACTGTAAGAGTGAGTTATCCCAAGTGAAATCCTCTACATGCTTGCTTGATGCTATAGGATGAAAATTTGCAAGCAAGAAAAGTTGAAAAGCAAGCCTTGGGGGAAGGAACAGAGTATCAACATCACAATAAAATCTGCATTTGCCATTTTAAGTAGGAGCCTGTAGCAGGATGTAGAGGAGCCTGCTGTGTTTAAAAATGATCTTTTGCCCTTGTGTGTGTATGTTTCAGCATTGAAATAATCAGTCCTCTTTCAAATATAATTTGATAGCATAAAGTACCCCACTAGCACAACTTTTGAAGCTAAGCTTTTCATTTTTCTAGTGCACTTAGAAATTTTTTCACTTGTATTTGATGCCCCAGACCGATTGACTTAGAATTCCCTGCCTGATATTGTAAAGAATTTACTTCTATTTTGTCTTTTAACACATAAAATGTTGTAAACTGTCACCTCTAATTATGGTAGCATGCAGGCAATGAAGCCTAACAGGACATCTGACTAAACTAGATGTGACATGTTAGTATCACAATACATCAAATTTGAAAGAATGCCCTTCTTTCACTTTATATTAGAAAATATTTGATTTTGCTTTGTCATATTTTTTGCTTTTCTTTTTAGATTCAGTAATATATAAAAATACCAAGTTTTAAAATTGAGCGAACCCAAGACCTAACGCCTTGAAGTAATTAAGAAATGAGATATGACGTGTTTGCCTGTGCATATGCATTTAAGCATATTTATGAATACAGTCATGTTGGAGGCTTGATTTACACAGCATCTTTTAGATATTCAGAGGTTACTTTGGAGCAGCCTATACTTTTGACCTTTAGCAATGTTCTTGCAAACCAGTCATTCAGTTCTACTGGAATGAGATTAAAACAATCCAAGTATGGCTGTGTATTGATACGCTTCTCCTTGTGTCCCTCTCCCCTCCCACCACCCCAAGGCTCTGGTAAAGAAATTTCTGTTTTTGTTTTCCAGACTCCTTATATAGGTCTAATCTATTACTCTTTATTCACCAATGTCTGTATATTGTAGTGACTAATTTCTTATTAATTCTTCTATGGAGACTCTTCTGCAAAATTCTTGAGAAAATGATTTCATTAAGTCTTACATTCTGGTTGCAGTTTATGTTTGGCCCTTAGATTTTGGGATTCAAGTCTATCATTCACAGCCTAGAGAGACAAACATGATAGCAGCTGTTTTCTTTTGGATAATGGAGTTAATATTTCTTCCATATAAACAGTTGGGGGAAAAGCAGACATATTTATTAGGCCCTATTTAAGAGTTTATTGACTCTGTTTAAAAAATCATTAAAAACTTCAAAAAAAAAAAACGGTGTGGAAGGAACTTTCAATGCTGAACATTAAACATTGAAACTTGAACATTAAAGCTCGAACACTGGCTTTCAAACACAACAACAAAACAATTATTATATGTATGTAACTTTCACTGTATGAATTTACATGCCAACTTGTAGATTTCTCTTTGTAGAGAAGAAAACATGAAAGATTAATATATTGTTTTATAGGCCGTTAACAAGTGCTGTATTTTATCCAGCAGTCTTGTTTTAACATTTCTCCCCACATTATCTTTATATGCCAGTTCCACAAAATGTATTTTAAACCAGTTTTACCTTCTTTTTGGTTCCCTCATTAATGAGTTGTGTATAATCTTAAAATATGTTTATCCTAGGTTTGTGTGAGAATCATCTTTTTAATATAAAACTTCTAAATTTTGGTTGTGTCCTAGATAACAGATGAAAAGAAATGATTATACTTGAAGCATTTTTTATTCCAATTAATCTCCGTAATCTATTAAATTTAGCTCAAGAAATATTTGTGGAATGACTACTTATACAGGTAATGTGATAGCACCTGAAAGGGGAAAGGTTTCCTTGTCCACCTTGCAGGGCATGTGACAGGGGAAGTGGCTTGCTGCTTCAGTGCCCTGCTGCTCAAACCTCTCCGGGAGGATACAGATGGGCAGGCTGTGGGGCTCCGACCCCAGGGCAGTGTCCAGGAGTGAATGTTTACAGCTCCTGAAGCCCCAGTGGGCAAGTGTTATAGGGTGCTCTTTTAGTTTTGCCGTCTATAAGATTGTGTTAACCACCTCAATTACACCCTCTACCTTGTTGCAAGGACAGAGGGCTTTCTGTACCCCAGGTTCTTACCTTGATGTACTGGAAGAATTGGCTCACACCTGGGCTTGGAGAATTAGTACAAGGTTTTATTTAGTGGCAGTCTCTCTCAGCAGATGGGGGAGCCAGAAGGGAGATGGGTTTTCCCTGATGTGGGGCCGTGGAGCTTCTCCAACTGCTCTGGCCAAATTCTGCATCATTCTCCTGGCGGATGGCCTGCTGGCCTGCTGGTATCTTCCACCTGCGTGCTCCTCTTGACATCCTCTTTACGTCTAGCTGCTTGTGTGTCTGCCTGCTAGGGTCTCAGGGATTTTTATAGACACAGGATATGGGGCATAGCGGCCGAGGGTGGTCTTAGGAAATGCAACATTTGGGCAGAAGGCAGGTGAAGCCCTAGCCAGGGACCATGCCCTCCTTTATCCAGCTCTTCCCTTCCCCACTTCTGTATCATTTAAAGGGACCATGACCTTCCCTTCCCAGCACTCCCACGTCACAGCCACTCATAAAAAGTGTCTACCATCTGGTCGCTTCACTCCAAAAGATCCATGTAAGAAAATTTAAAAGAAGATATACAAGATAATAAATGATAAACATTTATAGATAGTCATAATAAAGTGGATCATAAGAAAGGTGAAAGGCTGTAGAAACTGATTAAATAAAAATAACTACAAATTCAGAGAATATACCATTTCTTCTAAAAAGTACGTATTCAACTTATGTTAAAAATGACACTGTAACCACTCTTCTACTCTCGATGAAATCAACTTTTCTGTCAAATTTAAAGGATGATACTGTACAGCATTTCTCACTAACCATATTTTTTCAACTTTTTTCTTTCTATTCTAACAACCCTTTAATTTTCTCAACGTTCTTGGCCGATGCCTCTTACTTAATGCACCAAGCATTCAACAGTCAGCTACTTGCAATGTGACTGATATGGTGGATATGGATGTTTCCACTGCCATTAAGGACATCAATTGTAACTGAACAGTAACCACAGACAAAAAGCCTTATGAGATAATAACTAGTTCTCCATAATTTAACACTCTCAGTAAAAACAAGCCATGATTTCATAATGTAACATTCTTTATTTTGGTATAAATATGAAAAAATCAGATTCATAATACATTTGTCTTGAATTTTTTTAACTCATAAAGAAGAACTTTATCAGGAATGTTCACCACTTCTACTGCCTCAGCTTTCTATTAGGTATGATTTTAGATGCAAAAGTGTTTTTTAAACGAGGTTTTATATTGATCTCCCATTATATTCAAGCACTCCCTAACATAAAAAACTCACAAGTACATAGTAAGTTTGAAGATAACAGATTTATAATTTTGATTTTCAATAGAAAGTACTTTATCCTAATTTACTTAGAAGATAATAGCATATTTAGAAATGAAAAATAGTTTTCACTTTTTAATGCAACCAGTTAAAAATAGTTAACTGACTCTCATAAGGGAAAGGTATTTTGTAGTACTTAAGACAAAAAGATATACTTGTAAATATTACAGATATATTTTAAAGTTGACAAAGTATTCTCAGCCATTTTAAGTCATAATCTGTCAAAGACAAAATTATGCCACTACAGAGGCTCCAAGATGATAGATCTGATCTGTCAGTCATGGTTTAGAACAAATAGTATAGATTGAAGCAGATCAAGCATGAAGTCCAAGAAAATTGTCTAATGCTGTGTTGTGTTGGCAAATTCCAAAGGTGTGGAGATTATAAAATTAGAAAGTGGCAAGTGAACAGTTTGAGAGACAGTGGGCTCATCAATGGAGACATGACATAAACAACAAAATTGCTTTACAAAAGGAAAATGGACATTTTTCAGAGACTGTCATCCCACCTATAATTGCTTTAACTAGTGCACAGATGACTTCCTAAGATGACAGTTATCAATCTTTCATCAACCTTTCTCTGCAGTGATGCATAGAATAGATGGTGTTAAGGTATCCAATGGAAGTGTCAGGGTCAATAACATAGGACATAATAATATAAAATCACTGCAATACTTATTCCACTGTTAGAAAAAAAGATAACAAAAATAACATACCAGGTTACTGGCATTGAGGTTGAGCATGACTTTGCAGGAATGACCAGGGCCTAAAATATGACTCTCATTTATTTCAGTGGGTATTTGTGAAGCCAAAACTCTGTTCATATATTAGACAAGGTGTTGGAGAAAAAAGAATGAGAAAAAGAGAGGTGTGGTCCCTCCTTGCTGTCACAAAGTTTACTCAAGTAATGTGTACTCAAGCAAGCAAGCAACATAGCATATTGCAATAGTGTTTCAATAGGAAAATACAAGTTAACTGCAGCAGCACATTTAGGAGAAAACAATTTTCCAGGAAGGATTTTCGGAGACATAGTTATTACAGGAGTAGTTACTCATCATACTTAATATACGTATATTTATAATAGGTTGTACTTTTGTATACTACAATTCAAATGTGCCAACTTATTTTCTTTAGTCTATATGAGTTTATTTTCTTTATGCAAGTTTATCTTGCCCCATTACTTCTATTATTTAAAAAAAGAAAAATACATACATACATATGCATATACACATCTATATGTATATGATAACTCAGTCTCTACTGATTTAAAAATAGTTAATACTAATCAATTCAAATGTTCTCTCAAAGTCAACCAAAATTAACAGCCCCTGCTCAGAAATCATACATAAATCTAAAGTCTTCACGCTTAGGCTGTACTACACTTCATGAATTTTTGTTTATGGAAATCAATATTTTATGCCAAAAATAGAATGCTTCTTAGAAAATAATTGAAAGAAGGAAATTCATTGTATAACAGAAGAGTAGCAGTTGATTGAGATAAAGAGATTGTTACATGCATGAGTTAAAATGCTTAATTGTGTTTGGATCCTATATCAGAACTAATTTCCTCTCTTTTTAGGTTAGCATTGAGGTGAATCCCTTGATGATAAAGCCATATCATCACCTGTTTTACTCTAAACAAAGACATTTATAAAAACGGTAAACCTGATTAAATTTCATAGTATTAAGAAAGATTCTTGTGTAAGATTATTAATTTTTACAATGCTCCTAATGTCAGCTGAGGTAAAATTAATTAGAACAACCGTATCTTAGGAAAATAGAGTCAATGAGCAGAGATTATCACATATTTAAAGGAAATAAGAGCAGATGAAAGCTGTTCCTGAGGAACGAAGTAAAGAGAGTTTGAGACAGTGGAAGATGGAACAGGAAGAAAAAATAAGATAAAATGGTGACATCTCTTAAAATTGTTTTGGAAGAGTCATTTACACACTATGGATGAATAGCAATTTATTCCTGGAAATGCTTGTCGCACAGGTTGTGCAAATTCTCAGTTATGGATAGATTTAGTTATTGATCAGTCATACTGCTTTCGAGAATTTTAATCATTTAGATCTCTTAAAAAGTTCCCATGTATATAAACAAAGTCCGTTTACTTGATGGCATTATATTAGCCTCAGGATATTTGGAGGACTTGCATACTTGGAGACAAGGGCATTCCAGACATCAGATGTTTTCAGGACAATCCTCTCACCCAGTGAAACAGATGGTGTGTTTTTTTCCACTGTGGCTTGCTCCTATTTATTTCTGTTTCCTTCAGCCCAGAAAGGATTATTGTAATGTATCAAGTTCATCAGCATTTTTAAAATTCTTACATTAATCTATTTAAATTGAGGTTCTATTTTACCTCAAAGATATCTATTACCTGTATTTATCCAATTGAGTTCTTGCCACATATATATATATTTTTTAATTCTGCAATTCCTCTGAACTTTTTAAGAGATCTTCATTTGCTGGTTAGAATAATCCTGAAGTTTTTCTAATCATAGCACTTTTATTTTCTCATTCTTCCGATTAAAATTCTATCCTCTTCATTTACAAAGGTGAATATATTTGGAACTGTCATCTCCAATGAAAAGCAATTAGAAACCCTAGAAAAGATATTTGAAATAATTATTACAAACCATTTTACAATTTGTTAATTTTTCCAGATTTCTATAAAAAGCAAATGCAAATAGGAAAGAAACAGGAACTGGGCCTTCATATGTTTTCCAATCTGAGCTGACTTCAAGACTTGAAGATTAGCTAGCGGTAAACAAGATAAAATAAATTTAAAGAGGATGATAAATGTAGAAGTTATCAAAGATTACAATTTTTTAAAATCTCAAAACTTTTGTTTAAAGAGATTCCCATCAAAGAAATTTGTATCAAAAAGAAAATGAATAAAGCTGAAATGTAATTAGAATCAATAAGAAGATATCAGAGCTGGAAGGACATTAATAAATCCTTAGTAAAAATAGCATTATACAGATGAAAAAAAAAAGTCTGGGGTCAAGAAACTTAATTGACTTGTCTAAGGTCATGTTACTTTTCAATTCATTTCCAAGACCAGTGTTTCTCCAAATAGAGATTAATGAAAAGAAGAAAGAAAAAGGAGATCTACACTTTTCACAATACCGAAATTGTGCCAGTACTGTTAAGAGAAAAATATGTTTTTAAGAACTCAACAAACATTAATCAAATGCCACTGTATTCTGGATAATATGGTATAGATTCAGTCATTTCTGTTGTATCCACATCATGTCCTTCAAGAATCCGACGAAGTTATACTCTGAAAGAAGCATTAGATAATATCAAATGAAAATACACTCTTTAATCAACAGGATCAACTAAAGGGGTGTGGGGGAAAGGGGTTGATCTGTTCAGTGTATGCAACAGTGAAGCAGTTGGAATTTCATAGAAAGAACATACTCCCAGGGCAGAAGGAGATTTGAACTTCGTATCTACAAAGGAGAAAGTCTTATGATGGCAGGCTTGCAGGCTTTGTTACATTGAGAATATAAAAAGGAACGAATTTAAAAGTTTTAGTCAAACTGAATTAGAAAAATAGAGATATTCTGGCCTGTACTTAATGTAACACCTCTTGGCATCCCTCAAAATTTTGGTAAGATATCTAAACCTCTCAAATCTTAGTGGCTGAAATTATCATAAAAATTAGAGCACAAGAGAGTCACGATGTCTTGGTGTGATCAGCAGGACACATATCGGGAAGCTCATTGTTAAGTAGAGTCCTTCAGAGAAGACAGGCAAAAAAGAAGTATACAGCAGATAAAATCTTTTCAGTAGAGCAAACCTCGGGGAAAATTGAAGTAAGTGAAAATTGATCCGTGCCTTAAGTTTTAAAAAAATTAGTATTGAACAAATTAATAGATACTTTTCTGACTTTTCTGATTTCAATATTTGATAACCTATTCTTCTTGAAAATTGCTCTCTTCTTGATTTCCATAATACTGATCACCACTAGTTTTTCTCCTTTGTTATTACTTTTTATTGGCAGAAGAAGCCGTTGAGATTCTGGATTTGATAGTAGATGAGACAGAAAAAAAAAAAAGGCAGAGTACCTGAATTGTTTGGTTTCTTAGTTGCTGGTAGAAAAAAGTGTAATGACCTCCCACACTACACAAAATCTTTTGGACAGCCTGGACCAACTTCTTCCATTTCCTTTCCTCTGTCCGCACCATAAATACTAGTGTTCTTCAGTGTTTGGCTATATTCTCTTTTCTTCTATATTTTACACTTCACTGGGCAATTGTATCAACTTTAATTTAATTGACCCCACTATTATATTAATAGTAACTCCTAAATCTTCCTTACTAGCACATATGGCATCTTTTTATTCGTACACACCCAAGCAATAATAGATCTTGACAATCAGATGTTGTACAGGACGCTGATATTTAACATGCCTAAAATTCAGTTCATAAATTTCTTCTAAGAAAGTTGTAATAAAAATGCTAAGAAAAGTTAAAACTACTGATATTGGATTAGGAGAATTTTATGAGGAAGTATTTTTGTGGTTTCTCCATGTATTACAACTACATATGCTAATTGATTTTTTGTGTGCCAGGTAATTATCTTAGTAGGAATATAAGGTGCAGAAATGACACAGAGTCCTTACAGAGCTGGCATTCTTATCAGCACAAAAATAACTATCTAGAAACAAATAAGTATACAACAAACTTCTAAGAGTAAAAGATAATGTGTGTTAGGGAAGTAGAGTTGGGACAGGGATATTTTAGATGGAATTATCCGAAAGGACCTCTCTGAGATCTTTTGAAAAGAGAAATGGGTGAGGTAAAGAAGAAAATATGTCAAGCTTCACAGGAAGAGTAAGGCACATTTTCCTAAGTAAATGCATTTTCCAATTTAGTAGTAAAATTGTATGTTGTCTAGATAATTCTTTTTAATAAATACGGAGAAATACTGGGCATGAGTGTTTTACTCTGAGAACATATGCACTGCATTTAAGGTTAAGGAAACACTGGCTCAAAAATAGATATATACTCACATGGAAAAAAAGTAAAATAGATTTAAGACAATGAATTGTTTAACTTTTATCTCAATTAGATAAACACATTTGTACATCTTAACCAAGTTAAATATTCACCTTTAAATGAAAGAGTTTTTTTTTTTTAAAAAAGTAATAAATATAGTGCAAAAAAATTGTGGATTTGAAAGTGAATTAGGTTTCAATTTTGACATAACAGGAAACTTCCTTTGTCATTTTTTAGTGTTGTGTTTATATTTATAGCTTACACATTTTTTCAATTTTGACATAACAGGAAACTTCCTTTGTCATTTTTTAGTGTTGTGTTTATATTTATAGCTTACACATTTTCTGCAAATACATTAGACTCAAATATTGACATTAATTGTCATATTTAACACAGTCAACTTAAAATATGAGATACAGGATAAATATTTTATGTGAGTCAATAACTATGTTCATTTCCCAATGCTTGAGAAAAAAATTCAGGCACCAGTTATTACCTATTATAGTGGTTGATGTGAAAACCTAAAGAAAATTCTTCTGTAGTACAAACTTTTAAAAAGTTTACCAAGATTATCTCTAAAATGATACAATGATAGATCTCTTCATGGAAGAATAACGATATTTAAAATAACAAGGAAGCCTGAAAATTTTAAGTACAGATAGATTATCAGTTATAAATGGTGTGAAATGATAAATGTTATTTGTATAAAACCAGAAACAATAAAGCATTTTTATCTTCTGTAATAAAATCTCAAAATTTATGGAAGTCAACTCTTATTTTAAAACAATATGTGTATACAGCCCTAATATTTTGCATATGCATATTTAGGTTGGCAGCCTATGGAAATGCTTACTTATGCATAGTATATGAATTACTAGTAATCATTTATTATAAAGAAATATGAATAAGTGTGCGTTAAGTGCAAAACTGATGTTTACCTCCAAATAATTTATATTAGTAATTTGCTCCAGAATGGTTCACCTATTTTTGCTAAGAGAACGTTTTGATCTAGTTTTCTAATTACAAATAAGTCAGTATTACACCCTCACCTTATATTTAATGTTTTGTGTTTAAAACTTTTTCCTTATCCTTGAAGATAGATAATCCAGTTATGAATATAATCTTTACAATGTATCTGGAAGGCTCACTTTATTTACATTTGGAAGCAATGTCTTTTAAAATGACACAATCATGTATAAAATAATCTGAAAATTAATTGGAATCGATAATGCACTTATAAATTTTAATTACATACTATCTTATTAAAAATTAAACTTATGATTATGTAAAAAGTGAATAAACGCTTGAGAAAATCAAGACCATGTGAATATTATTTCAGGCAGGTTGGATAAAGAAATTTCTTATGATTGTATGTCTTTCATTAGTACATGACCCAAAAATTAAAAGTATATATTTTCATACATTGTTTTGAGTTTTAAATCAGGAATAAAACATGATGAATGACAGATAGCTATTTCTGATATATTTAAAAATCAGTAAATTCTATATTGCAGTAGATGTGCTAATATTCCTTTTAGTCAATCTGATACATTCAAGACAATGGAAATTTTGAATTATAACATCAAAATGTCATTTTTATTTTAATATTTTTACTGAGGTGTCACAATAAAAAATTATTGGGAGATGAAAAGTTTTAATAAATATAATTAAAATGATTTATGCAATAATATTTAACACTTTGTGCCACCACATAGAATGTATGATTGCATAAGTTTAAATATTCCAAAGCTTTATGCAATTATGTAAATTAGATGTGACATTATTTTATCATTAATAAAAACATATAGTGAATTTTAAGTTTCAGTGCCTTCAAGCTATTAAGTGGCAGAATCTGTAAACAAGGTATAACTTTCTTATTAAATTTACTCTATATCAAATTGAATCTGAGATCAGATTATATAAAAAACACAAAATAATACCATAACTTTCAAGTCAAAACAGTATTTCAACTTTATAAAGATGGATGATGCACAAGAAGAGAAAACTCCTTAAAATTATAAATCAAACATCTAATGTTTAGATTTTATTCAACACTAAGGAGACTTATTTTTTAATATGCGTGATTTCACTTTATTTACAGAAATTTTTGATACATAAATGAAATAATTTGTTACTTTATAAGAGAAAAATTTGTTATCTCCTTTTTTCAAATATATGCTTAGATTAATACTGTTTGATATATAAAGCTTGATATCCATAGAATGTTTCAAGAAGATTGCCTTTTGATATAAATGAAGTACATATAAAATGTATATTAAACTACCGGCTTCCAAAAACAAATATAATGGTTGTACTATAAAAACATAATTTTGAATCCTGAAATTGTGGAAACAATTTATAATTCATTTTTAGTATAACTAGTTCCTAAACTGTAAATTTAAATAATAATTGATAAATTATAAATAATCGTAAATTTTAAATAAATTGATAAATTTTAAAGCAAGTACCCCATTTATTTGACAACATTTATATTGGGTAATTAACAAAATTTTGTCATTGTAACACGAAGCCATTTTCTCAAAATTATAAATGAGATCTCAGTACACCCAGTTCACATTTCATTACCTCCTTCTTTAGAGTATTTCCCAATATATAGCTCTTTACAATTTAATAATATTTTGACATGTCTTTTTATGGTGTAGTTGGATGAGTCCACTATTTGTTTATGTACAGAGTTCAGCATGCAGTTTCTGCCACTTAATAACTGGTTAATCTTAAACTAGTTTTTATGCTTTCATCTCAATAAGTATTATGGGAAAAATAATTTCTAGGGGAGATTTGTTAAAATGTTAACAATGCATTATTATATTGGCCCTCCTATGTTTGTGTATATGGGCATTGCATACATAGGAGAAGGATATCATGAAAATTCCAAACATATAAAAAGACATGGTAAATATCTACCTTACAAAACAAGAACTTGTCATATTTTTGAATGTCTATATGCAAAAAGATATGACATATTTAAAGTCTAAACAAATACTAGAGAGATAGGATGGCTCAAGAAAACCAAAACGCTTAGCTGAATAGATAAAGGCCATAAATCATCATAATAATAAACAAACACAAATGCAGAGAAGTAAGATAGTACTGTAACTGGTATTAACACTGAGAACATCTGTTGAATACTTTTGGCCTAGAACTGAATCTTAGTGGATATATATATATATGTATTTTTTTCTTTTCTTTTTTTTGCACAAATTGAGAGATAAACTACCAAACCTGGAACCCATAAAGGGTGAAAAGTTAGAGATGAGACCCCCACAGGGAATGATCTCCTGAGTGCACAAAAATGCCCACTTGTTAAAAAAAGATAATGTATTTGCCCATGTTGACAATAATATTGAGTAGAAATTGAGAATAAAAGCTAAAAGTCTCCACTAAGTTTCCAGAGACACAATCTAATTGTTACCGGTGGAGCGTGTCTGGATCCTTGGTATTTTGAACAAAGAACTGGACAAAATGCACAAACAAAGCTAGGAAAAATGAAGCAACAAAAGCAGAGATTTACTGAAAATGAAAGTACACTCTACAGGGTAGGAGCTGGCCTGAGAGAAGGTGCTCAAGAGCCTGATTACAGAGTTTTCTGAGGAAACCCTCTAGAGGTTTCCCATTGGTTACTTGGTGTACACCCTATGTAAATGAAGTCGTAGCCCACATCAGAATGATTGTTTCTCAGAATTGTTGAAAAATGCCAATCCTCAGATTTGGGGCAGGGGCCAAATAAATTAAAAAGCAACCTATAACTATCACTCTAAAATAAGTCAAAATTTAAAAATTAAACAATATGAAAATCGATGTAAAAGAAAGCAAAACATAAAATTATAGAAATAGATGAAAATATTACCTATTCTTAAAATATTAATGGTAAAATGCCTTAAAAAATTCCCTCTAAGAAAAAAAAAATTGCCAGTTGAATTTCAAGCCTGAAGACAGTTTCATGGCTGAAGACTATGAGACAGGCTAAGGTAAGAGAATTGCCTGAGCCCAGAAGGTTATGCCCAACGTTGGCAATCTAGCAAGACCCTGTCTCTAAAATAAACAAAAAAATTATCAGACTAAATTAAAAAAAATCCAAATTTACGCTATTAAAAAAACTTTCTAATGCTTAAAGATGATCAAAAGTAAAATAACTGAGAAATATCTCAGGTGAGTACTAATCACAAGAATCTTACTCTACGTAGGCTATTACCAGTAGAATAAACTTCAAGGTAAAACAATAATGAGAACAAACAAAAACAAAACCTGTAACTCAAGATCAAGACCAATACAGACTCAAAAAGTTTTAGTACATATTAGATATATTTGTTTTAAATTTACAGTAATAAAAGAGCTTAAAAATATACAAAGCAAAAATGATGGAACAAGGATAGCTATAAGTCAATGATAGACTAAATGCATATATAGTTCAATATATGTATAAAAATTTAAACAACAAAATTAATACGTTTAAGCTGAATAAAATACATAGAATGCAGCCTGTATTAGTCTGTTTTCACAATACTACAAAGAACTATCTGAGATTGGGTAATTTATGAAGAAAAGAGGTTTAATTGACTCACAGTTTTGCATGGCTGGGGAGGCCTCAGGAAACCTACAATCATGGTGCAAGGCAAAGGGGAAGCAAGGCACATCTTCCCACAGAGGCAGGAGAAAGAGAAAGAGCGAAGGGGGAAGTGCCACACTTCTAAACCATCAGATCTCCTGAGAACTCACTCACTATCAGGAGAACAGCAAAGGGCAAATCTCCCCCCATGGTCCAATCACCTTCCACGTGGTCCCTCCCTCAACACATGGGGATACAATTCGAGATGAGATTTGGGTGGGGACACAGAGCCAAACCGTATCACAGCCCTTCCAAACTAAAGTATATATATTGTTTCAAAAACCCATGATATATTTGGATAAGTAATCATGTGCTGGTCATATCTTATTTAAAAATTAGTATCATAGGCCTTATTATTCAGCCATATTCTTATCACTATAGACATGAGTAACAACAGTAAAATAACATAAAAGACGCTTTGGACATAAAAATTTAATGAGCACATATGAAAATACTAATATAAATAAAATTCCTTAGAACTCAGTATGTAAATATTACTTCTTGAAACTTGTGAAAGGCAGATAAAGCAGTACATATAAATTTGTATTACACAATATATGGTAATTAATTATAACAGATGGGATGAAAAAAATCATTACTAAGATGTCAAATTCCCCAGATTAATCTGTCAAATTTTACTGTATTTGGTGGAATATCATTGTGTCATATCTCATTAAATGTCAATGACTTTCAACAAGATAAGAAGTTCTTGTTGATAGATTGATCATCTCCCAATAGGCAGCCTTAGTACTCCAGTTTTTCTTAGTGACTCACTGGCTACTTATTTTGGGCTGGGGATTACTATGATGGAGCTGTATGGCCCTGGAAAGAAACAGATAATTATTTGAAAAACATGGTAGCATTTTATCCTGTTGAGCATTTTTCCAATTGTAATCTTTTTATATAATATTAAAACATAGCCTTTTCAAAAGTTAATTAATATACTAAAAGCCATTAAAATATCCTAATTTGGAAAATCAGGCTAGTTTTAATTACCCATACAATTCTAAGGTTTATGACCTCTGAAGTAATGTTCCACAACTGTTTTGTAATCAATCTGTAATTATTTTTGTGATGTCATAGGTACAGTAGCTGATTCCCCTCCAAAAAATAAACAGCTTTCAAAACATTTGTTATTATTTATCATTGTCTATGCATGTATTCATTTTGTGCTGCTATAACGGAATACCTGAGACTATGTAAATTATAAAGCACATAAATTTATTTCTCACCAGTCTACAGACCAGGAAATCCAAGGTGAAAGGGCTGGTAAAACTTTTAAGGGCCTTCTTGATGCATAATGCCATGGCAGAAAGCAAAAGGGTGAAGAAAGCTGGGTGTGGTGGCTCACACCTGTAATCCCAGCACTTTGTGAGGCTGAGGTGGGTGGATCACAAGGTCAGGAGATCGAGATCATCCTGGCCAAAATGGTGAATCCCCATCTCTACTAAAAATAGAAAAATTAACTGGGTGTGGTGGCGCGTGCCTGTAATCCCAGAAACTTGGGAGGCTGAGGCAGGAGAATCACTTGAACCAGGGAGTCAGAGGTTGCAGTGAGCCGATATCGTGCCACTGCACTCC